>NW_028238420.1:59163351-60413351 GCF_041429995.1 Eschscholzia californica
TCTTTCGTCCACCAAACTTAGGATGTAGTTGAAGATGATGTTACCTCTATGGTTCAAGAGATATTCCAAAAAAGAATCATCCCTTCTGCTATTAATCACACACATGTAGCACTAATACCAAAAACTAGAACTCCTCAGACCCCTAGTGACTTCAGACCTATTAGCCTATCAACACTACATATAAGATCATATAAAAGATCCTGGCAAATAGGCTAAAGACACACCTTGACAACATCATCATCCCACGTCAAAGTGCTTTTGTTCCGGGTAGACAACGCACAAATAACATCATTATAGCCTCTGAGATAGCGCATTCCATGAAAAATATGAAAGGAAACCAGAAATATTTGGGTCTCAAGCTTGACATGTCAAAGGCTTTTGATAGAATTGAATAGAGCTTCCTTCTCAATATCTTGTCTAATCTAGGGTTCTCAGATGATTTTTGTTCTCTGATTCATCAATGCATTTCCACCACTTCCTCCTCTGTTCTTTTTAATGGTAGCCCAGGCCCCTCATTTCACCCATCAAGAGGCTTAAGGCAGGGAGACCCTCTCTCTCCCCCTATTTGTTCATCATTTGTATGGAGACTTTAAGTAGAATGCTCCAACTAGCCCAATCACAAGGAGACATACAAGGTTTTAAGGCTTCACCCACATCTCCCATCATCACTCACCTTTTCTTTGCACATGACTGCCTCCTGTTCCTCAAAATGCATATACCATCTGTCAATAACCTTCTTAACCTCCTGAGCCAATTTGGGACTGCCTCTGGTCAGATGATAAATTTCCAAAAAAGTGAGATATTTTTCAGCTCAAATGCCCATCACAGACACTGTAAATTGGTTTCTAAGATCCTTAAGGTCAGACAAATCAACAAACAAGACCCATACTTAGGGACCAATATCTTCACTGACAGAAGTAAATCTGCTGCCTTTTTCCCTATTATTGACAAGTTGAATCAGAAACTTAGCAAATGGAAGAGTAATCTCCTCTCTCAGGCAGGTAAGGGTGAACTCCTCAGATCATCCCTAGTTGTTGTCCCCAGATACCAGAAGACTATATTTAATATTCCTTATAACATCAAGAAAGTCATGACTTCTCTTCAGAGAGATTTCTGGTGGGGAAAATCACCTCAGGTAAACAAAATATACTTCAAAAACTGGTCTTCCATTTGTAAACCTAAATCTTTGGGAGGCCTTGGTTTCAGAAATATCAATCAGGATAATCTAGCTCTTCGAAGTAAACTGAATTGGATAGCCAGAACAAACCCAAACTCCTCTTGGGTCAAATGTATGAATGCTAAATACTCTTCTCCCAGGTAATCTAACAATCATTCTTGGCAAAGAAAATAATTTAAAGAAACCAGTGTTCAATTGATGAGCACATTCTAGGTTATAGGTGATGGAACTCATGTTAACATTTGGTCTGCCCATTGGATTCCAGGCATAAAATGCTTGGAGATCCCTACAAACAGTCATGGTTTCAACACTGTCTCCCAGCTCATTACCCACTAGAACTTGGGACCATAATGCCCTCTCCCTTCTTTTTCCAGAGGACATTAAGCAAAGAATACAAACTATCCCTCTCAAAACAAATGTTGATACTCAGAAGTGGGAACCTTCTGAATCAGGGATATATTCTATTTCGTCCTACTATAAGTTCCGCATCCACAACCCCTTAAACACTCCTATTACCAACAACCCCACCGTTCCAATCCCCCCTATTTGGAAACCTTTGTGGAAGCTTCGATTAACCCTAGGATTAAAATCTTCCTCTGGAAGTTGGCTCAAGATACTCTCCCTGTAAATCTTAAACTATCCACAATGGTCATCAATATTTCCCCTCTCTGACCCCTGTGCTCTTCAGCTGATGAAAGCCCAATCCACTTCATTCAAAATTGTACAATTACAAAAGAATTCCTCTAGCAGATCTCTCCAAACTTAGCTCAATAGGGGGAACAACCAAATTTTATCTTGTGGTTCAATCACTTTCTTCACCTGGAATCAAACACAGACCCCTCAACTTCTCTCAAACCCTTAGAACTTATCTCTACTGCACTATGGCACCTATGAAAAAGAGATGTGATGTAATCTTTAAGGGACATGTCTTAAATATCAATTTCCTAGCCCAGACTACTAAAGTTTTCATACACATTCAAACCAGCAACCTCAAAGCTTACCCACTGTCTCTAAACCTCCCCGCACACTGGCAGTCTCCCTCATCAGGGACCATCAAAATCAATTACGATGCCTCCTATAATGCTAAATCTCTTAAATCATCTTTGGCTTTTGTGGTTCATGATAACACAGGTACCCAACTCGCAGGAGAAGCAAAAATCTCCTCCAACAGATCAGTAGACGAAAGCAAAAGTGAAGCAGCTTTGATGGGCATTTTGTGGGTGAAAAATCATGGAGTTAGGAATCTTATTTTGGAAGGAGACTCTCTCAACCTTAACAATTTTTTGCTGAGTAACAAGAGCATGACCCACTGGACAACAATGCATGTAACTAAGGAAGTCAAGCTTCAAACTTTTTCTTTCACTTCTATCTCTTTTTTGTATGTAAATAAAAAGTTAAATAGCAAAGCCCATGATGCTGCTACGACATATGGAATCACCGAATCAGAGAGAGCAGAATTCAACCATATGAGTAAGGTCTGGTCCTCCTCAACCCATTTAATATACTCTTGATTGATAATGTTGGTTTGTCTATTTTCCTCATTAATAAATTAAGGTGGACATAACCTAGATCCATCAATGAGATCATATACTCTGAATTTCTTAAGCACTGGTAAGAATAGAATCTTCCATGCTAGATAATTGTCAGATTGTAGCTTAATAGGTATAACATTACCCATTGTATTGATTGACAATGATGTTATCCTAGGAGCCTCTATTAAAAATTTAAAACTTGAAGAAAGGAAAAAAAAATTGCAAAGAAAACTGTGAAAAAAAAAACTCTATATTGTGAGTGGCTCATACCATAGTAGAGTAATTCTCATTATATTATTGAATGGAAACAATGCCTTTATATAGGCAATGTGATTAGGATTTACATATGGAAAGATAGGAACTGATAAGTGGATTTTTTGTGTTCTTTCTCACTCTATAAAATAATTACTTGGATCTGGTTCATCTCTAAACAATAACAATGGAGATTGTCTCTCTCTATTGCTGCTTCTAATTAAGTTTTGAATTTGGAATTTGGTATCCAATTTGGAAGGAAATATAGTAATTTGACCTGCGTTTGTTAATGAAAGGTTTGTGGATGCCTTATTACCACGCTCTTTTGCCAATTTAAGCTTTTGTATGTTTGTGATTTACACTCTTGTCATCATCATGTTGCTGATGAGAATGGAACTGGCCGTGAAGATGGTGGTGGTGGTAGTCGGTGAAGATGAAGTTCAATATTAAGATGATGTGGTGGTGGTTTGTGGAGATGGGATGGTCACAATGGTGGTGGATGAGGATTGGTGATGAAAGAAAGAAGAAGATGGTATTGAGTCGGAAATTAAAATGCAAATAAGGGTATTCTAATCCCGATTCACACGTGCAGTTCACACACTTTCAACTTAACTCCGAGTTGACAGTTTCCGTCGACGTGGGGGTGTAAATCAAAAGTTCAAAAAAAAGGGGGTGCAGTCCTAATATCGATATAAAAGTGGGAGTGAATGTCAAAATCTCCCTTAAAAAATAACAGGCAAACTGCAATAGCTTCAACAACATCTAGATAGCTTTAAAAGTCAAAATCTCTTGCAGATAAGCAAAACTAAGGTATTCCTAAGATCTAGTCAGATGGCCGAGTTGGGTGCTAGAGAGTTGCGGAAACAATGGTGGTGGATGAGGATTGGTGATGAAAGAAAGAAGAAGATGGTATTGAGTCGGAAATTAAAATGCAAATAAGGGTATTCTAATCCCGATTCACACGTGCAGTTCACACACTTTCAACTTAACTCCGAGTTGACAGTTTTCGTCGACGTGGGGGTGTAAATCAAAAGTTCAAAAAAGGGGGTGCAGTCCTAATATCGATATAAAAGTGGGAGTGAATGTCAAAATCTCCCTTAAAAAAAAACAGGCAAACTGCAATAGCTTCAACAACATCTAGATAAGTAAATACAAGCTCTCCTGAACAGTACTTTCATGAGCCCGAACATTTTGTATTCGAACTAAACGTTATTTATGGATCACTTTTTTATCGGTAAAATTACTGATCATGTTCACTATTTAACTTGATTATTTAGTTAACACATATCCTTATTGTTTGAGGAAATTCCAGTCTACATAGAAAAGAAAGGGCAGAAATAGAAAAAATAGGGCCAAAAACAGAAAGGCAAGGCAAGCAACTGATTTAACACGCTCTATTAGATGAGCTTGTAACCTTCTCAATCACATCATTGACGTCCGATGGCGTAACATTGTGGGGTACGCAGTCAAACGCTCCTGCGTCCATACAACTTCACCAAAAAGATACTGAGTCAAGACTTTGTACTTATAATAAGGTATGGAATATAATTTGGCACTTACATTTTAGTCAATTCATCGTCTGCTTGACGGTTTACTGGACGGTATAGAACTATTACATAAGCATATCTAAGACACATATCGTCCTGCAGAATGAAAATTTATACTCAGAATTCGTCACACCAAAGTAATATGGTCAACTGATAGGCAAGTTATCATCCTGCAAAAATGAAAATTCGTCACACCAAAGTAATACAATCAACAGATAGGCAAGTTTGTACCTTACAGTAACTCAGAAATTGAACCGTGGAAGACCGAAAAGCTATCTCGTAATCAATGAAAATCACGAATTTTTTGTTGTTGTCAACCTAGAAGAATAAAAGTGATCTACATTTAAAGACCTAATCACGACAATGAATCTAGAACGGGGAAAAAAAATCACCTTAGGTTGCATCATGATATTTCGCCAGTCTTCAAGACTAGGATAAGCTTCTAAGACTGTGTCGAATTCTTCAACTATAGACACGAAAGGACTTAGTAAAAATAATGCGGCAAAAGAAACACACTGTACAAAATTAACAGGACACATGATTACATTGGTTGAATAGGTCTTTAGCCAGTGTCGTTTGCATAACACTTTTGGAGGAATATTCGGAACTTATTATCATGCCACTAACATTGAAATCTGCAGAAAATCATTGAGATTCAGAACTAACAATCATCCCACTGACGTTAAAATCTGCAGAAAATCATTGAGACTCAAAACCTTCATTACTATAGAAACTTACACTGTTGTTGCTGTCGGTTTATAATTTCACCACAGGACTGCTTTATCTTATATATTACATCCCAAACTTTATATGTAGATAGAGGTGTGGCAACACAAAGAAAGGCTCCTTCGTCATGGCATCTACATAAAAACCCTTTAATCCTTTTTTTTCAAGAAAATAAACGAAAACCTGAACCATGTCTCGAAAATTACCTCGAATCAGCCCAACTGTCATTCATTGATGTAAGCATTACTACGAATATATGTCTCAGATTTGGGTTGTTCTACAAATTATGGTTATCCCATTGATTATCAATAACAGGACAATTTTTTTAAAAAAAAACAAGAGTTTCTAAAAATTTCTATGTTAAGAAATTGAGTCTTTAAATTAGTTGGTTACCTTAATCCGAATGAGGGTTTTAATGCTTATGAAAGTCCTTTCGAAATCAAGAAAGACAACATAAATGTCTTGATCCTGAAAATTCAAAATGCATAAGCAATTATACAAATAAAAATTACCGAATTTGAAAAAACATAACCTAAATAACCTTATGATGTGAAGAAATATTTCTTGAGTTCCTCATTAATTGTTGATCATGCCATTGCGTCAAATTGTGGGTGAAATCATCTTCTGAGGTTATAGAAACGACTGGAAGAACATAACATTAACTAAGAGAAGTAAATGAAATGAAAAATTCAAAAAGCATGAATTTGGGCAATACATACATGTTCTGAACAGTTGTTTAACTTGGGAAGCAGAATTAAGATTTAGCATCCATCTATTACTGACCATCAATGCGTGAATCTTGATTTCAGTCATTATTTCGAAGAACTAAAGAGAGAAAGACGAGAGAGAGAGAAGATTGCTAGAAGTTCAAGTATATAGAAAGTTCAATCAAGAACGAATAAAATAGTTATTGTGAATCATTTTTTTGTGTTGAAAGTTATTGTGAATATTTAATCGAATAAAATAGTTATTGTGAATCTTTAACCGAATAAAATAGTTATTGTGAATCTTTAACCGAATAAAATAGTTATGGTCAACTGGATAGTCCAAGAGACCAATTGACTTTGACCAGTCTTGGCACTTTTATGGCATCGGACTAGTTAGTCCAAGGCCAACCGATTCCGAGGGCATATGCCCCCAACACCTTATTTTTTTAGGCGCAATTCTTTCCTAGCTATATGTGTTACTATCTGTCACTGAATTACTAAGATCTAGTCAGATGGCCGAGTTGGGTGCTAGGAGAGTTGTGGAAACAATACAGGGATAGATAGTAACACATATAGCTTGGAAACAATTGCGCCTAAAAAATAAGGTGTTGGGGGCATATGCCCTCAGAATCGGTTGGCCTTGGACTAACTAGTCTGATGCCATAAAAGTGCCAAGACTGGTCAAAGTCAATTGCCCTCTTAGACTATCCAATTGAACATAACTATTTTATTATATTAAAGATTCACAATAACTATTTTAATCGTTCTTTATTAAACTTTCTATATACTTGAACTTCTAGCAATCTTCTCTCTTTTGTCTATCTCTCATGTCTCTCTCTCTTTTCTCTCTCTAGTCTCTCTTCCTATCTAGTCTCTCTCTAGTCTTTCTCTATTTCGTTCTCTGAAAAATAATGACTGAAATCAAGATTTACGCAATGATGGTCAGTAATAGATGGATGTTAAATCTTAATTCTGCTTCCCAAGTTAAACAACTGTTCACGACATGTATGCATTACCCAAATTCCGGCTTTTTAAAATTTTCATTTCATTTACTTCTCTTAGTTAATATATGTTCTTCCAGTCGTTTCTGTAACATTAGAAGATGATTTCACCCACAATCAATTTGACGCAATGGCATGATCAACAATTAATGAGAAACTCAAGAAATATTTCTTCACATCAAGAGGTTATTTAGGTTATGTTTTTTCAAATTCTGTAACTTTTGTATCTATAAATGCTTATGCATTTTAAATTTTTAGGATCAAGACATTAATGTTGTCTTCCTTGATTTCGAAAGAACTTTCATAAGCATTAAAACCCTCATTGGGATTAAGGTAACATCTAAGACTCACTTTCTTTACATAGAAATTTTTAGAAACTCTTGTTTTTCTATTAAATTATGTCATGTTAGTGATAATGAATGGGATAACCTTACTTTGTGGAACAACCCAAATATGAGAGATATATTCGTAGTAATGCTTACATCAATGAATGACAGTTGGCCAGATTCTAGGTGATTTTCGAGACATAGTTTAGGTTTTCGTTTATTTTCTTGGAAAAAAAGGATTAAAAGGTTTCTACGGAGATGTCATGACGAAGGAGTCTTTCTTTGTGTCGCCACACCTCTATCTACATACAAAGTGTGGGATGTAATATACAAGATCAAACAATCTTGTGGTGAATCAATAAATAGACAACAACAACCGTGTAAGTTTTAATAATAGTGAAGGTTCCGAGTCTCAATGATTTTTGCAGATTTTAACGTCAGTGGGATGATTATTAGTTCAAAGTCTCAATGATTTTCTGTAGATTTCAATGTCAGTGGCATGATAATAAGTTCAGAGTATTCCTCCAAAGGTTCCAAGTCTCAATGATTTTTCACCGAAAATGATTCTTCCCCAAAGAACTTTTCCGAAATCCGATTTTTCCCAGAAAAGTGATTTTTCTTTGAAAAATCTCAATTGATGCACACAATCACCTTTATTGGGCCAGGAAGACCATTCTAACTTTACTTTAAGAAGAAATAAAGTAGGATCCAGAAGTTAATACTAACACTGATATAGTCCTGAACAATATGACAGGTTTTCGACCATACCGATCTGCTATGATGCCCCACTAGACAGAAGTCAAAGCTCTTCCCAACATAAATGCAGCACCTTCGAGAAAAGAGGAAAGCACAATCAAATTAGCTTAGCTAGTTATTTTGATGAGTTGGATTCTTACGATTTATCTCGTCGATGTGAAGCTGCAGAGATAAAGATGCTTACCTATATATCCTGCGCAATATTTCCTCCTTTTTTGCGATATGAAGGTCAATCTCTTATCTACATGAAACGAAAACGAAGCTGAAATCTTGTGATAGAATAAAAAGTAATATTTTTAATGGAAACCAAACAAATGCTATTTGCAACATATTTTTTGATTTTCCACTAAGAAAACCCTCCTCGGATTTGTCCAATGAGAAAATCAACTTTCAAATCGAACTGAAGAAATAATTTGCTGAATGAAAAGCACATCTAAGAAAAAATGTCAATGGATCTCAAAAATAAATACATACCATGAAATATAAAAAGGGAAAGAGCGACGATATAGGCAATGCTGAAAAGGAAAACCACAGAGAGAAAGAGTTCTATCAGTATGTATTATAGAAACATATAAAATCCATTTATATATCAATTGTCTATCCTAACAAAAACAACTAAGCTTCCTTAAACCTACAACATTTCTTGATTGATTTTGCTCAAATGAGAGCTACCAATTCATAAAATGCCCTAATTTAGAGACAAACAGGACAACAACAAGCTACTAAGTAGCCCCTATGCACAGTTGATGGTTTGTGGAAGAGAAATAACTCTTTCTAGTGATGAGGAAAAGCAAATAAAATTTGTGAATCTAAAAGACTAAGCTCACCATAAAGATTAACAAACCTAGAAATCTTGCACCATCAAAAGACTGCTTCGAAAAATTAAAAACAGCATAAGATTTCACTAAAGAACTAACAAGTAATAACCCTCATACCCATTTCCTAAATACCAATACCCAATCATCAAAACTTCCTAAACAAATCAACCATTCTTCAAAAACTAAGACCACATTCTAAGATTTCACTACAAACTAGTGAATACCCATACAATATTTCAACCCATTATTCAAAAAGTACTACTACTTCAATAAGTTTAAAAACCTAAAAGAGCTAAATTCAATCCAAAGTGTTTTTTTCTGAAGTGAATGAAACCCCATTACAGAAATAACTTACCATTGCTTAAAACAACAACAATCCATATATAGAACAGTAACTTATAAGGGTATTTAAAGGAAAAGAAAAACCCATGCAAGAAACTGAAAACGCAATTACTCATCAAGTAAAGAAGGCGTTTTTTTTAAGAAATTAAGTGAAGAAGGCGTTGACTGGGAGTTTATTAATCTCATTTAACATGTGACCTAATTCGTATATCCTCAGCCTTTGGATCAAGAGTTCTTTTAAAAATTGTTTTTAATTTGTAGTGGAGTTACCGATTAAGAAGGCAGTTGTTTCACTTGTTTGGGACCGAGCAAATTTTTGGCAGGACATATAACTAGTTTGACAAAATAAAAAATATATTCATTTGTAGTGGAGTTACCGATCAAGAGTTCTTAATTAATGATGTTTATTTCCTTTAATATTGTCATGAGCAACCACATCTCTCTCTTATTCGTATCTCTCTGTCTCTACGGTGTTTCACACGAAACTTTCCACAAAGACTTCACTTAAAACTCTAAAGAATGAGAGAAGTAGAAACAGTGTTGGTGGTGAAGTGAAGACGAAATATAGATATGAAGTTAGAGATGGAATCGCTTTGGGCAAACAAAATATTATCCGAAGTACAGTATAAAATTTTGAGTAAAAAATTTGGTCAAAATTATTTGTTCCTTTGATTCCCCAAATGGCCAAAAACATTTACCACCATCTCTTCTCCATACATATGAATGTCGCCGGCATGCAGTGGCAGCCTTCAATCTTTTCTTGTTCTCCTAAACCTGGCGCCACCATTTCTTCCTCCTCTCGTTTCTACAACCGTCTTTACTTCCTCATATCTTTCCCAACACCAACATCATTATTGAGAGTGGGGGGAAGAGAGAGGAAGGGTGATAGAGAAAAAAGATAGCAGTGGTCAAAAGTGGTGGTGGCCAGAGTTCAGAGGAGGTAGTTGGACTTCAGAGGAAGTGAAGAAGAAAAAATATTGTTGTCTAGGAAATTCAACAAAATTTACAATTTTCTTTTAAAATTTTGTACTCTACAGTTTTTTAAAGGGTTGGACGATGGATGAAGTTGGATATTTCTGCAAATAAAAAGAAGTTAGGGATGAGTTTCAAAATAAATGGTCTTTTGAGATATTTCCGTTTCAATAGAATTTAAGAAAGCGGAAAAGTTTTTGGGGAAGACGGTAAAAAACCAAAAAAAATCAAACCAAACACTCCCCCTCAAGTCGTCGGAATGTAGGTGCCAGCCGAAAATGACCGACGACGACGTGTTTCTTTCTCTCTCTCTCTTATGTCTTCTCTCTCTCTTCTGCTCTCCTCTAGCTGCCTCTTTATCTCTTCTTCCCCTTTCCATTTTTTAACAGTTCTGGCGAAGGGGTTGTCCCTTCGCCGGAAACCTTCGTCCGGTTTCCAGACGAAGGTGTGGTTCCATCGTTTGAAAACCAGACGAACCAGATCCAGACGAGTTTCCGGCGAAGGGAGATCACCTTCGCCGGAAATTTCGTGAGAGAGGATAAGAGGAGAGAAAAAAGTAAAGATAGTGAAGAAAGAAGAAAAGAGAGAGAAGAAAGAGAGAAAAGAAAGAAGAATGTTGATGTTGATCGCGGACATTAATGGTGGAAGTCGCCGGAATCCGGTGGAGGTCGTCGGAGTTTTAGTTGAGATGAGAGGAGAAAAAGAAAGAATAAAGAATTGAAAGGGTGATGATGTTTGGAAGAAACAAAAAAAATTGTTTCCACCCAAAACTTATTGCCCCGGAAATTTTGCTTATTTCTCCAAAACACTAGCGCCTTTAAGAAACTACCCGACAACTCCTTAACTTTGCTATAGGCACCCGTTATAATAGGTAGGGGCACTACATAAAGACACATTAAAGTATGAGTTGTCCTAATTGAAAAAGTAAAATTTTATTCCAGTATAGCTTGTTATTCACGAATTGGTCTTCATCAGTATACTTTGTTCTTCAAATAGGGAATGCACTTGTGGTTAAGACAAGTCTTGCATCTCCTACCTAATGTAATAGACCGACCCAGCATTCCTTTCACTTAATAATGCTGGAGCTGATACACTCCTAGTTAAAGAAGACACTACACTTGAAGCGAACAGGCGTTGAGGTAACGAGCCTTTAGAAGGGCATTCTTTCCGCGGTCATTGACGTGGTGAGATAGATAGACGTCCAATCCTGCAGCAGCAGCTAGTTGCTCTCTATTCTCTAACATGTTTCCTCAATCAGTTTTTCCTTTTTAGTTTTGCTTTATCAATGCACATATAATATGAGAATATAATGAAGCTTCTTAATACATTATGATTGGATGAAATAAGATAAGTTGAAAACAATAGAATCCTACAAATCCTAAGGCATTGCCATGATAAAGAAACAAAAAAGGGCATAATGAATTTATTTGATTATCTAGGTTTATTATAGTATATGTTTTACAAGTGTAAATAGGTTTTAATTTTTATTATTTTTGTTAAACTAGTGTTAGGGTCATCAGACTTTTAAAAATGAGTGTACGAGACATCAAATGTTCCTATAAAACAACCCGTGTTTAAAATATCTCACGTTTTTGGATTAACGGAAGAGTCCACTAGGGTTAAGTGTTGTTAGACGTCGTTACCTTTTAGATGGTAAAGTTAGTTTATGTCTAAATCTCAAAAAAAAAATCCATCACCCAAATTCATCACGCAATACTTATGTTTGCTCCATTCGCAAAGTAACTTTTTCTTATGTCAAATTTCTATAAAATAACGTTTTATCAATCTTTTGAGACATTTCCTTGGTAACTTTGTAGTAGATATTCTTAAACAACAATGTAATTTGCCCCATCTGCAAAGTAATTTTCTTTTTATGTCAAACTTCTCTAAGAATAATTTTTTATCAATCTTTTCAGGCATTTCCTTCATAACGTTGTAGTAAATATTTTTAAACAACACTGTTAAACTGATATTTCTTATTTGACGACGGTGAGTCAGTGACAAAACATAATTTAATAAATGTTTTCAGTATCTAACGAATATTTGCATTTTGTACACTCACAACATGGTAACTCCAATCACACGATTTTGCACTCATGCGATAATGTCACAAAATTGCATCAACTCAGCTGTATTGATTTTGAGATATAAATTTTTTTCAAAGTTACTTTACCGTAAAATGTGTCTTCACATTTGAGAATATCAAAGATTTACCATCACACTAACATTTTCTGATGAAACTATGTGTATAGTTAGCTAGCCACTAGCTCTTCTCGAACGATCTATATTTTCCCAAACTGCCTGTGCACTTTCGCCGTTGCAGCTGTTTGGATTGGTTAATACAAGGTTTGAGGAGTACTGGCTAGGAACTGATATGGTGATATTGACTTGAGTTTCAGGTGTTTGGGTCTCTTTTTCAGCCATTGAAGACAATTTTGATAATGCAGTCAATGATATGTACAAGTAGAAGTCTTTTAATTAAGAATTAAGATCATCTAAGGAATTCTGCTATGTTGGTCATCGATGAAAATACAGAAGAGATGGGGGGAGAAGGGTTTTCATTTCATGGGTATTTAAATTCCGTATGTATTGGTGGAATTTAATGTATGTTTTCTAATAGGAAAATGAATAGAATCTAAACCTCTCCTACCTACACAAAAAGATTCGATAAAAAATTGTTAGAAGAACGAATCAGGTCCAACAATAAAACCTTGTGATAAAAAGATTGCTTTTGGATTTTTGGTCCTAACTCTAAATCTCTTATTGGTATCCTTAGACATGTATGGGTTCGAAAGCTTTAAGACAAACAGGTAATCTTCGATAAACTAAACAGAAAAGTCGTGAGCTTGAAATCTGTTAATTAGCTACTTTATATTGTCAAAGAAACTTTTTGATATCAATGTTTCCTGTATAGTAGTTTTGAGCAATTCTGTATTAACTTTACAAATGAGAAGCTGCAACAACATTTCAACCAGGTTTTATGCAAAAAAAAACATTTCAACCAGGTATGCATTGGATCCTTTTGTCTAAGTCATTTCAAGTTTGTAACCTGAATCTGGTTGTTGCTACTTTTAGAAGCCCTAGTTTCGAATAATTTCTAAATATTTAACAATATCTTTTCCTCTTTTGTAAGTGTTGGTGAACAGATCAAATACATAGATGAATGTTACCAGGTTCGGTTATCTAGAGAGCGAACCCTGATCTGGTTCGGTCGTACCCTTTTAGGGTGGGTACGTGAATCAGATCGCAAAATCTAGCACACCCATTTGCAAGAAAACAAAAAGATGAAAAACATGGTATCAGAGCTAAGGTCAGATTGGCTTAAAAGCCAGATGTGCTCCACGTCACCCGAAAAGAAAAAAAAATAGGTGTTAGGGTCAAAGAACGCCACACGTGAGGGCGCGTGTGAGAATTGACCCACATGGGAGAAGGGTTATTTAGCAACCAATGATATAACTAGGTCATCTTCACTAGTTGGCAATTGGGGTTGAGTTGGATTACCACAAACTTAATATCACCTAAGTCATGGTCCCACCCTAAAGAACATATATCACAACCCTCTATCTAAAACAGGGGTTTACGGTTTACCTTAGTGAAGCAAATCATGTTGTATGTGAAGGAATCAACAATAGATGTAGGAAAAATCTACTGCCCACCAACTTAACTAACACTAGTTTTTCTTTTCTGAAAATATAATTAGGAGTCGAACTGGTGAGGACCGACTAGTGGCTGATTGATAGTCAGACTCAGTTCTATGACATAGCAAGGAATTTTTCATCGAGTTATGGTTAAATATTTTGGTGTTCTGGGCAAACTAATAAAAGACAACTATTTGAGAATTGAAGCTGATAAAAAAACTACCACAAATATGATTTTGGTAAACGCAAATAAGATTATAACTGTAGTAGAAGTGATTAGTAAATTAGGTTACATCAGTTGGTTTTGCAGGCATGCGTGTATACATGGCTAAATGTTGATAACTGCATTCCACGTAATTATGCTACTTTTTCTTGCAGAAACCTGGAGGCGTTATTGCACTCCTTGACGAGGCTTGGTATGTTTTGCTTCCTTACCCTTGGTCTGAGTTGTTGCACTTCTCATCTTGGCACCAGTTGATCTTACCATCTAGCGCAAGAGGGCACAAAAAAGACCAAGTGTCATCAAGATTGCTGGAAAACAGTTATTCTGGAACTTCCTCATTCATGTATGTTGCATTTGCAGTATGTGTCCAAAGTCCACGCACGAAAACATTTTGTCAGAAACTCTATCACACGTTTAAAGTTCACAAATGGTTTATCAAACCGAAACTATCACGCACCAACTTTACCATTGCCCATTATGCCGGAGTGGTAAATTTGATTCATGTGAAATATACTGTTATGTGATGCGTATTTCTTTTCACGTCACATTATTTGGTTTTATTTGGACTAATGCAGCTACAACCACAACAGTTGACGGAGACTCTAAATTCAACGAAGCCCCACTATATTAGATGCGTAAGCCAAACAATGTTTAAAAACCTGGCATTTTTGAGAATGCCAATGTCATGCAACAGTTGCGCTGTGGTGCAAGTATGAGATATTTATCTAGCAAATTCGTACTAGCAGCTACTGGTTGTGCTTTTACCTCTTACGTTCATTGCTAAATTGCCCTTGTAGGATGTTCTTGAAGCAATTATAATCAGTTGTGCTGGATACCCTACGTCCCTACCCGCCGAACGGTCTATGAATTCTTAAACTGCTTTGGTATTCTATCGCCAGATGTTCTTGAAGGAAAGTAAGTAAGCTCTTGACTTCTTTTAGCTTTAAAAGTCAAAATCTCTTGCAGATAAGCAAAACTAAGGTATTCCTAAGATCTAGTCAGATGGCCGAGTTGTAGTCAGATGGCCGAGTTGGGTGCTAGAGAGTTGCGGAAACAATGGTGGTGGATGAGGATTGGTGATGAAAGAAAGAAGAAGATGGTATTGAGTCGGAAATTAAAATGCAAATAAGGGTATTCTAATCCCGATTCACACGTGCAGTTCACACACTTTCAACTTAACTCCGAGTTGACAGTTTCCGTCGACGTGGGGGTGTAAATCAAAAATTCAAAAAAAGGGGGTGCAGTCCTAATATCGATATAAAAGTGGAAGTGGGAGTGAATGTCAAAATCTCCCTTAAAAAAAAACAGGCAAACTGCAATAGCTTCAACAACATCTAGATAAGTAAATACAAGCTCTCCTGAACAGTACTTTCATGAGCCCGAACATTTTGTATTCGAACTAAACGTTATTTATGGATCACTTTTTTATCGGTAAAATTACTGATCATGTTCACTATTTAACTTGATTATTTAGTTAACACATATCCTTATTGTTTGAGGAAATTCCAGTCTACATAGAAAAGAAAGGGCAGAAATAGAAAAAATAGGGCCAAAAACAGAAAGGCAAGGCAAGCAACTGATTTAACACGCTCTATTAGATGAGCTTGTAACCTTCTCAATCACATCATTGACGTCCGATGGCGTAACATTGTGGGGTACGCAGTCAAACGCTCCTGCGTCCATACAACTTCACCAAAAAGATACTGAGTCAAGACTTTGTACTTATAATAAGGTATGGAATACAATTTGGCACTTACATTTTAGTCAATTCATCGTCTGCTTGACGATTTACTGGACGGTATAGAACTATTACATAAGCATATCTAAGACACATATCGTCCTGCAGAATGAAAATTTATACTCAGAATTCGTCACACCAAAGTAATATGGTCAACTGATAGGCAAGTTATCATCCTGCAAAAATGAAAATTCGTCACACCAAAGTAATACAATCAACAGATAGGCAAGTTTGTACCTTACAGTAACTCAGAAATTGAACCGTGGAAGACCGAAAAGCTATCTCGTAATCAATGAAAATCACGAATTTTTTGTTGTTGTCAACCTAGAAGAATAAAAGTGATCTACATTTAAAGACCTAATCACGACAATGAATCTAGAACGGGAAAAAAAAATCACCTTAGGTTGCATCATGATATTTCGCCAGTCTTCAAGACGAGGATAAGCTTCTAAGACTGTGTCGAATTCTTCAACTATAGACACGAAAGGACTTAGTAAAAATAATGCGGCAAAAGAAACACACTGTACAAAATTAACAGGACACATGATTACATTGGTTGAATAGGTCTTTAGCCAGTGTCGTTTGCATAACACTTTTGGAGGAATATTCGGAACTTATTATCATGCCACTAACATTGAAATCTGCAGAAAATCATTGAGATTCAGAACTAACAATCATCCCACTGACGTTAAAATCTGCAGAAAATCATTGAGACTCAAAACCTTCATTACTATAGAAACTTACACTGTTGTTGCTGTCGGTTTATAATTTCACCACAGGACTGCTTTATCTTATATATTACATCCCAAACTTTATATGTAGATAGAGGTGTGGCAACACAAAGAAAGGCTCCTTCGTCGTGGCATCTACATAAAAACCCTTTAATCCTTTTTTTTCAAGAAAATAAACGAAAACCTGAACCATGTCTCGAAAATTACCTCGAATCAGCCCAACTGTCATTCATTGATGTAAGCATTACTACGAATATATGTCTCAGATTTGGGTTGTTCTACAAATTATGGTTATCCCATTGATTATCAATAACAGGACAATTTTTTTAAAAAAAAACAAGAGTTTCTAAAAATTTCTATGTTAAGAAATTGAGTCTTTAAATTAGGTGGTTACCTTAATCCGAATGAGGGTTTTAATGCTTATGAAAGTCCTTTCGAAATCAAGAAAGACAACATAAATGTCTTGATCCTGAAAATTCAAAATGCATAAGCAATTATACAAATAAAAATTACCGAATTTGAAAAAACATAACCTAAATAACCTTATGATGTGAAGAAATATTTCTTGAGTTCCTCATTAATTGTTGATCATGCCATTGCGTCAAATTGTGGGTGAAATCATCTTCTGAGGTTATAGAAACGACTGGAAGAACATAACATTAACTAAGAGAAGTAAATGAAATGAAAAATTCAAAAAGCAGGAATTTGGGCAATACATACATGTTGTGAACAGTTGTTTAACTTGGGAAGCAGAATTAAGATTTAGCATCCATCTATTACTGACCATCATTGCGTGAATCTTGATTTCAGTCATTATTTCGAAGAACTAAAGAGAAAAAGACGAGAGAGAGAAGATTGCTAGAAGTTCAAGTATATAGAAAGTTCAATCAAGAACGAATAAAATAGTTATTGTGAATCATTTTTTTGTGTTGAAAGTTATTGTGAATATTTAATCGAATAAAATAGTTATTGGGAATCTTTAACCGAATAAAATAGTTATTGTGAATCTTTAACCGAATAAAATAGTTATGGTCAACTGGATAGTCCAAGAGACCAATTGACTTTGACCAGTCTTGGCACTTTTATGGCATCGGACTAGTTAGTCCAAGGCCAACCGATTCAGAGGGCATATGCCCCCAACACCTTTTTTTTTTAGGCGCAATTCTTTCCTAGCTATATGTGTTACTATCTGTCCCTGAATTACTAAGATCTAGTCAGATGGCCGAGTTGGGTGCTAGGAGAGTTGTGGAAACAATTCAGGGATAGATAGTAACACATATAGCTTGGAAACAATTGCGCCTAAAAAATTAAGGTGTTGGGGGCATATGCCCTCAGAATCGGTTGGCCTTGGACTAACTAGTCTGATGCCATAAAAGTGCCAAGACTGGTCAAAGTCAATTGCCCTCTTAAGACTATCCAATTGAACATAACTATTTTATTATATTAAAGATTCACAATAACTATTTTAATCGTTCTTTATTAAACTTTCTATATACTTGAACTTCTAGCAATCTTCTCTCTCTTATCTATCTCTCATGTCTCTCTCTCTTTTCTCTCTCTCTAGTCTCTCTTCCTATCTAGTCTCTCTTCCTATCTAGTCTCTTTCTAGTCTTTCTCTATTTCGTTCTCTGAAAAATAATGACTGAAATCAAGATTTACGCAATGATGGTCAGTAATAGATGGATGTTAAATCTTAATTCTGCTTCCCAAGTTAAACAACTGTTCACGACATGTATGCATTACCCAAATTCCGGCTTTTTAAAATTTTCATTTCATTTACTTCTCTTAGTTAATATATGTTCTTCCAATCGTTTCTGTAACATTAGAAGATGATTTCACCCACAATCAATTTGACGCAATGGCATGATCAACAATTAATGAGAAACTCAAGAAATATTTCTTCACATCAAGAGGTTATTTAGGTTATGTTTTTTCAAATTCTGTAACTTTTGTATCTATAATTGCTTATGCATTTTAAATTTTTAGGATCAAGACATTTATGTTGTCTTCCTTGATTTCGAAAGAACTTTCATAAGCATTAAAACCCTCATTGGGATTAAGGTAACATCTAAGACTCACTTTCTTTACATAGAAATTTTTAGAAACTCTTGTTTTTCTATTAAATTATGTCATGTTAGTGATAATGAATGGGATGACCTTACTTTGTGGAACAACCCAAATATGAGAGATATATTCGTAGTAATGCTTACATCAATGAATGACAGTTGGCCAGATTCTAGGTGATTTTCGAGACATAGTTTAGGTTTTCGTTTATTTTCTTGGAAAAAAAGGATTAAAAGGTTTCTACGGAGATGTCATGACGAAGGAGCCTTTCTTTGTGTCGCCACACCTCTATCTACATACAAAGTGTGGGATGTAATATACAAGATCAAACAATCTTGTGGTGAATCAATAAATAGACAACAACAACCGTGTAAGTTTTAATAATAGTGAAGGTTCCGAGTCTCAATGATTTTTGCAGATTTTAACGTCAGTGGGATGATTATTAGTTCAAAGTCTCAATGATTTTCTGTAGATTTCAATGTCAGTGGCATGATAATAAGTTCAGAGTATTCCTCCAAAGGTTCCAAGTCTCAATGATTTTTCACCGAAAATGATTCTTCCCCAAAGAACTTTTCCGAAATCCGATTTTTCCCAGAAAAGTGATTTTTCTTTGAAAAATCTCAATTGATGCACACAATCACCTTTATTGGGCCAGGAAGACCATTCTAACTTTACTTTAAGAAGAAATAAAGTAGGATCCAGAAGTTAATACTAACACTGATATAGTCCTGAACAATATGACAGGTTTTCGACCATACCGATCTGCTATGATGCCCCACTAGACAGAAGTCAAAGCTCTTCCCAACATAAATGCAGCACCTTCGAGAAAAGAGGAAAGCACAATCAAATTAGCTTAGCTAGTTATTTTGATGAGTTGGATTCTTACGATTTATCTCGTCGATGTGAAGCTGCAGAGATAAAGATGCTTACCTATACATCCTGCGCAATATTTCCTCCTTTTTTGCGATATGAAGGTCAATCTCTTATCTACATGAAACGAAAACGAAGCTGAAATCTTGTGATAGAATAAAAAGTAATATTTTTAATGGAAACCAAACAAATGCTATTTGCAACATATTTTTTGATTTTCCACTAAGAAAACCCTCCTCGGATTTGTCCAATGAGAAAATCAACTTTCAAATCGAACTGAAGAAATAATCTGCTGAATGAAAAGCACATCTAAGAAAAAATGTCAATGGATCTCAAAAATAAATACATACCATGAAATATAAAAAGGGAAAGAGCGACGATATAGGCAATGCTGAAAAGGAAAACCACAGAGAGAAAGAGTTCTATCAGTATGTATTATAGAAACATATAAAATCCATTTATATATCAATTGTCTATCCTAACAAAAACAACTAAGCTTCCTTAAACCTACAACATTTCTTGATTGATTTTGCTCAAATGAGAGCTACCAATTCATAAAATGCCCTAATTTAGAGACAAATAGGACAACAACAAGCTACTAAGTAGCCCCTATGCACAGTTGATGGTTTGTGGAAGAGAAATAACTCTTTCTAGTGATGAGGAAAAGCAAATAAAATTTGTGAATCTAAAAGACTAAGCTCACCATAAAGATTAACAAACCTAGAAATCTTGCACCATCAAAAGACTGCTTCGAAAAATTAAAAACAGCATAAGATTTCACTAAAGAACTAACAAGTAATAACCCTCATACCCATTTCCTAAATACCAATACCCAATCATCAAAACTTCCTAAACAAATCAACCATTCTTCAAAAACTAAGACCACATTCTAAGATTTCACTACAAACTAGTGAATACCCATACAATATTTCAACCCATTATTCAAAAAGTACTACTACTTCAATAAGTTTAAAAACCTAAAAGAGCTAAATTCAATCCAAAGTGTTTTTTTCTGAAGTGAATGAAACCCCATTACAGAAATAACTTACCATTGCTTAAAACAACAACAATCCATATATAGAACAGTAACTTATAAGGGTATTTAAAGGAAAAGAAAAACCCATGCAAGAAACTGAAAACGCAATTACTCATCAAGTAAAGAAGGCGTTTTTTTTAAGAAATTAAGTGAAGAAGGCGTTGACTGGGAGTTTATTAATCTCATTTAACATGTGACCTAATTCGTATATCCTCAGCCTTTGGATCAAGAGTTCTTTTAAAAATTGTTTTTAATTTGTAGTGGAGTTACCGATTAAGAAGGCAGTTGTTTCACTTGTTTGGGACCGAGCAAATTTTTGGCAGGACATATAACTAGTTTGACAAAATAAAAAATATATTCATTTGTAGTGGAGTTACCGATCAAGAGTTCTTAATTAATGATGTTTATTTCCTTTAATATTGTCATGAGCAACCACATCTCTCTCTTATTCGTATCTCTCTGTCTCTACGGTGTTTCACACGAAACTTTCCACAAAGACTTCACTTGAAACTCTAAAGAATGAGAGAAGTAGAAACAGTGTTGGTGGTGAAGTGAAGACGAAATATAGATATGAAGTTAGAGATGGAATCGCTTTGGGCAAACAAAATATTATCCGAAGTACAGTATAAAATTTTGAGTAAAAAATTTGGTCAAAATTATTTGTTCCTTTGATTCCCCAAATGGCCAAAAACATTTACCACCATCTCTTCTCCATACATATGAATGTCGCCGGCATGCAGTGGCAGCCTTCAATCTTTTCTTGTTCTCCTAAACCTGGCGCCACCATTTCTTCCTCCTCTCGTTTCTACAACCGTCTTTACTTCCTCGTATCTTTCCCAACACCAACATCATTATTGAGAGTGGGGGGAAGAGAGAGGAAGGGTGATAGAGAAAAAAGATAGCAGTGGTCAAAAGTGGTGGTGGCCAGAGTTCAGAGGAGGTAGTTGGACTTCAGAGGAAGTGAAGAAGAAAAAATATTGTTGTCTAGGAAATTCAACAAAATTTACAATTTTCTTTTAAAATTTTGTACTCTACAGTTTTTTAAAGGGTTGGACGATGGATGAAGTTGGATATTTCTGCAAATAAAAAGAAGTTAGGGATGAGTTTCAAAATAAATGGTCTTTTGAGATATTTCCGTTTCAATAGAATTTAAGAAAGCGGAAAAGTTTTTGGGGAAGACGGTAAAAAACCAAAAAAAATCAAACCAAACACTCCCCCTCAAGTCGTCGGAATGTAGGTGCCAGCCGAAAATGACCGACGACGACGTGTTTCTTTCTCTCTCTCTTATGTCTTCTCTCTCTCTTCTGCTCTCCTCTAGCTGCCTCTTTATCTCTTCTTCCCCTTTCCATTTTTTAACAGTTCTGGCGAAGGGGTTGTCCCTTCGCCGGAAACCTTCGTCCGGTTTCCAGACGAAGGTGTGGTTCCATCGTTTGAAAACCAGACGAACCAGATCCAGACGAGTTTCCGGCGAAGGGAGATCACCTTCGCCGGAAATTTCGTGAGAGAGGATAAGAGGAGAGAAAAAAGTAAAGATAGAGAAGAAAGAAGAAAAGAGAGAGAAGAAAGAGAGAAAAGAAAGAAGAATGTTGATGTTGATCGCGGACATTAATGGTGGAAGTCGCCGGAATCCGGTGGAGGTCGTCGGAGTTTTAGTTGAGATGAGAGGAGAAAAAGAAAGAATAAAGAATTGAAAAGGTGATGATGTTTGGAAGAAACAAAAAAAATTGTTTCCACCCAAAACTTATTGCCCCGGAAATTTTGCTTATTTCTCCAAAACACTAGCGCCTTTAAGAAACTACCCGACAACTCCTTAACTTTGCTATAGGCACCCGTTATAATAGGTAGGGGCACTACATAAAGACACATTAAAGTATGAGTTGTCCTAATTGAAAAAGTAAAATTTTATTCCAGTATAGCTTGTTATTCACGAATTGGTCTTCATCAGTATACTTTGTTCTTCAAATAGGGAATGCACTTGTGGTTAAGACAAGTCTTGCATCTCCTACCTAATGTAATAGACCGACCCAGCATTCCTTTCACTTAATAATGTTGGAGCTGATACACTCCTAGTTAAAGAAGACACTACACTTGAAGCGAACAGGCGTTGAGGTAACGAGCCTTTAGAAGGGCATTCTTTCCGCGGTCATTGACGTGGTGAGATAGATAGACGTCCAATCCTGCAGCAGCAGCTAGTTGCTCTCTATTCTCTAACATGTTTCCTCAATCAGTTTTTCCTTTTTAGTTTTGCTTTATCAATGCACATATAATATGAGAATATAATGAAGCTTCTTAATACATTATGATTGGATGAAATAAGATAAGTTGAAAACAATAGAATCCTACAAATCCTAAGGCATTGCCATGATAAAGAAACAAAAAAGGGCATAATGAATTTATTTGATTATCTAGGTTTATTATAGTATAGGTTTTACAAGTGTAAATAGGTTTTAATTTTTATTATTTTTGTTAAACTAGTGTTAGGGTCATCAGACTTTTAAAAATGAGTGTACGAGACATCAAATGTTCCTATAAAACAACCCGTGTTTAAAATATCTCACGTTTTTGGATTAACGGAAGAGTCCACTAGGGTTAAGTGTTGTTAGACGTCGTTACCTTTTAGATGGTAAAGTTAGTTTATGTCTAAATCTCAAAAAAAAAATCCATTCCCCAAATTCATCACGCAATACTTATGTTTGCTCCATTCGCAAAGTAACTTTTTCTTATGTCAAATTTCTATAAAATAACGTTTTATCAATCTTTTGAGACATTTCCTTGGTAACTTTGTAGTAGATATTCTTAAACAACAATGTAATTTGCCCCATCTGCAAAGTAATTTTTTTTTTATGTCAAACTTCTCTAAGAATAATTTTTTATCAATCTTTTCAGGCATTTCCTTCATAACGTTGTAGTAAATATTTTTAAACAACACTGTTAAACTGATATTTCTTATTTGACGACGGTGAGTCAGTGACAAAACATAATTTAATAAATGTTTTCAGTATCTAACGAATATTTGCATTTTGTACACTCACAACATGGTAACTCCAATCACACGATTTTGCACTCATGCGATAATGTCACAAAATTGCATCAACTCAGCTGTATTGATTTTGAGATATAAATTTTTTTCAAAGTTACTTTACCGTAAAATGTGTCTTCACATTTGAGAATATCAAAGATTTACGATCACACTAACATTTTCTGATGAAACTATGTGTATAGTTAGCTAGCCACTAGCTCTTCTCGAACGATCTATATTTTCCCAAACTGCCTGTGCACTTTCGCCGTTGCAGCTGTTTGGATTGGTTAAAACAAGGTTTGAGGAGTACTGGCTAGGAACTGATATGGTGATATTGACTTGAGTTTCAGGTGTTTGGGTCTCTTTTTCAGCCATTGAAGACAATTTTGATAATGCAGTCAATGATATGTACAAGTAGAAGTCTTTTGATTAAGAATTAAGATCATCTAAGGAATTCTGCTATGTTGGTCATCGATGAAAATACAGAAGAGATGGGGGGAGAAGGGTTTTCATTTCATGGGTATTTAAATTCCGTATGTATTGGTGGAATTTAATGTATGTTTTCTAATAGGAAAATGAATAGAATCTAAACCTCTCCTACCTACACAAAAAGATTCGATAAAAAATTGTTAGAAGAACGAATCAGGTCCAACAATAAAACCTTGTGATATAAAATGTTGTATGAAATTTTGAAAATGTTAACCTGAAAATAAAGCTGCAAAACGAGGTTCGAAAGTACCAATAATGGTCTGTTCGAGTGATTGAGTGAAAACCACTTGATGAGAGCTAGTCGATGCCATGAACTTTGGATCAAGCTCCTCTGGGGTGTCATACACTGATTTGCCTAACAAGTCCTAAATCGTGTTGCCTAACAAAAACAAAAGAGGTTTGACATGTATTGGTTAAGAAAACTTGTTTATGGCTATTAACCTGCGAATGAACCTCCAAAACCATCATCTTGTGGTGTTAAGCGATCACGCTTTCGGGTTCCTTTAGGAGTAGTGGGTTTCGCTGAGTGGGATGGGTCAGTTTGATTTGCTTGCGAGTTTGCTGCACCAAAAGAAAGTTTTCTACCACCAATTCCTATTGAAGGTCTACCCACAAATTTTTTGGAACTTTGTGACCTTAAAGGACTTGACTTAGAGCCGAAGAGTACTTCCTTTTCTGCCGTAAGCTGACCTTGAAGTTTCTTTTGATCCTGCAGTGAAGATACATTATACAAGTTACTAACTAACTTATGGACGAGCTCGACTTTCTTGACTCACTGGTCAGGTGAGTAAGCACAAGACTTTGTCTAGTTGTTGAGTAATTGGTCAGAGTATAATGATACTTAAAAATGATAGCATCGAACCACTTGGATTGAGTAGTTTTGCACACCCCACCATCCAATTGGATGTACAGAACCGACTCACACTCATTTAAAGACGTAAGGGGTTATCATAATCACAAGGGTTACAAAATTTGTATGGACTAGCGAATTATAGATTGCTTTTGGATTTTTGGTCCTAACTCTAAATCTCTTATTGGTATCCTTAGACATGTATGGGTTCGAAAGCTTTAAGACAAACAGGTAATCTTCGATAAACTAAACAGAAAAGTCGTGAGCTTGAAATCTGTTAATTAGCTACTTCATATTGTCAAAGAAACTTTTTGATATCAATGTTTCCTGTATAGTAGTTTTGAGCAATTCTGTATTAACTTTACAAATGAGAAGCTGCAACAACATTTCAACCAGGTTTTATGCAAAAAAAAAAAAAAACATTTCAACGAGGTATGCATTGGATCCTTTTGTCCAAGTCATTTCAAGTTTGTAACCTGAATCTGGTTGTTGCTACTTTTAGAAGCCCTAGTTTCGAATAATTTCTAAATATTTAACAATATCTTTTCCTCTTTTGTAAGTGTTGGTGAACAAATCAAATACATAGATGAATGTTACCAGGTTCGGTTATCTAGAGAGCGAACCCTGATCTGGTTCGGTCGTACCCTTTTAGGGTGGGTACGTGAATCAGATCGCCAAATCTGGCACACCCATTTGCAAGAAAACAAAAAGATGAAAAACATGGTATCAGAGCTAAGGTCAGATTGGCTTAAAAGCCAGATGTGCTCCACGTCACCCGAAAAGAAAAAAAAAATAGGTGTTAGGGTCAAAGAACGCCACACGTGAGGGCGCGTGTGAGAATTGACCCACATGGGAGAAGGGTTATTTAGCAACCAATGATATAACTAGGTCATCTTCACTAGTTGGCAATTGGGGTTGAGTTGGATGACCAAAAACTTAATATCACCTAAGTCATGGTCCCACCCTAAAGAACATAGATCACAACCCTCTATCTAAAACAGGGGTTTACGGTTTACCTTAGTGAAGCAAATCATGTTGTATGTGAAGGAATCAACAATAGATGTAGGAAAAATCTACTGCCCACCAACTTAACTAACACTAGTTTTTCTTTTCTGAAAATATAATTAGGAGTCGAACTGGTGAGGCTCAGTCAGACTCAGTTCTATGACATAGCAAGGAATTTTTCATCGAGTTATGGTTAAATATTTTGGTGTTCTGGGCAAACTAATAAAAGACAACTATTTGAGAATTGAAGCTGATAAAAAAACTACCACAAATATGATTTTGGTAAACGCAAATAAGATTATAACTGTAGTAGAAGTGATTAGTAAATTAGGTTACATCAGTTGGTTTTGCAGGCATGCGTGTATACATGGCTAAATGTTGATAACTGCATTCCACGTAATTATGCTACTTTTTCTTGCAGAAACCTGGAGGCGTTATTGCACTCCTTGGCGAGGCTTGGTATGTTTTGCTTCCTTACCCTTGGTCTGAGTTGTTGCACTTCTCATCTTGGCACCAGTTGATCTTACCATCTAGCGCAAGAGGGCACAAAAACGACCAAGTGTCATCAAGATTGCTGGAAAACAGTTATTCTGGAACTTCCTCATTCATGTATGTTGCATTTGCAGTATGTGTCCAAAGTCCACGCACGAAAACATTTTGTCAGAAACTCTATCACACGTTTAAAGTTCACAAATGGTTTATCAAACCGAAACTATCACGCACCAACTTTACCATTGCCCATTATGCCGGAGTGGTAAATTTGATTCATGTGAAATATACTGTTATGTGATGCGTATTTCTTTTCACGTCACATTATTTAGTTTTATTTGGACTAATGCAGCTACAACCACAACAGTTGACGGAGACTCTAAATTCAACGAAGCCCCACTATATTAGATGCGTAAGCCAAACAATGTTTAAAAACCTGGCATTTTTTAGAATGCCAATGTCATGCAACAGTTGCGCTGTGGTGCAAGTATGAGATATTTATCTAGCAAATTCGTACTAGCAGCTACTGGTTGTGCTTTTACCTCTTACGTTCATTGCTAAATTGCCCTTGTAGGATGTTCTTGAAGCAATTAGAATCAGTTGTGCTGGATACCCTACGTCCCTACCCGCCGAACGGTCTATGAATTCTTAAACTGCTTTGGTATTCTATCGCCAGATGTTCTTGAAGGAAAGTAAGTAAGCTCTTGACTTCTTTTAGCTTTAAAAGTCAAAATCTCTTGCAGATAAGCAAAACTAAGGTATTCCTAAGATCTAGTCAGATGGCCGAGTTGGGTACTAGAGAGTTGCGGAAACAATGGTGGTGGATGAGGATTGGTGATGAAAGAAAGAAGAAGATGGTATTGAGTCGGAAATTAAAATGCAAATAAGGGTATTCCAATCCCGATTCACACGTGCAGTTCACACACTTTCAACTTAACTCCGAGTTGACAGTTTCCATCGACGTGGGGGTGTAAATTAAAAGTTCAAAAAAAGGGGGTGCAGTCCTAATATCGATATAAAAGTGGGAGTGAATGTCAAAATCTCCCTTAAAAAATAACAGGCAAACTGCAATAGCTTCAACAACATCTAGATAAGTAAATACAAGCTCTCCTGAACAGTACTTTCATGAGCCCGAACATTTTGTATTCGAACTAAACGTTATTTATGGATCACTTTTTTATCGGTAAAATTACTGATCAAGTTCACTATTTAACTTGATTATTTAGTTAACACATATCCTTATTGTTTGAGGAAATTCCAGTCTACATAGAAAAGAAAGGGCAGAAATAGAAAAAATAGGGCCAAAAACAGAAAGGCAAGGCAAGCAACTGATTTAACACGCTCTATTAGATGAGCTTGTAACCTTCTCAATCACATCATTGACGTCCGATGGCGTAACATTGTGGGGTACGCAGTCAAACGCTCCTGCGTCCATACAACTTCACCAAAAAGATACTGAGTCAAGACTTTGTACTTATAATAAGGTATGGAATATAATTTGGCACTTACATTTTAGTCAATTCATTGTCTGCTTGACGGTTTACTGGACGGTATAGAACTATTACATAAGCATATCTAAGACACATATCGTCCTGCAGAATGAAAATTTATACTCAGAATTCGTCACACCAAAGTAATATGGTCAACTGATAGGCAAGTTATCATCCTGCAAAAATGTAAATTCGTCACACCAAAGTAATACAATCAACAGATAGGCAAGTTTGTACCTTACAGTAACTCAGAAATTGAACCGTGGAAGACCGAAAAGCTATCTCGTAATCAATGAAAATCACGAATTTTTTGTTGTTGTCAACCTAGAAGAATAAAAGTGATCTACATTTAAAGACCTAATCACGACAATGAATCTAGAACGGGAAAAAAAAATCACCTTAGGTTGCATCATGATATTTCGCCAGTCTTCAAGACGAGGATAAGCTTCTAAGACTGTGTCGAATTCTTCAACTATAGACACGAAAGGACTTAGTAAAAATAATGCGGCAAAAGAAACACACTGTACAAAATTAACAGGACACATGATTACATTGGTTGAATAGGTCTTTAGCCAGTGTCGTTTGCATAACACTTTTGGAGGAATATTCGGAACTTATTATCATGCCACTAACATTGAAATCTGCAGAAAATCATTGAGATTCAGAACTAACAATCATCCCACTGACGTTAAAATCTGCAGAAAATCATTGAGACTCAAAACCTTCATTACTATAGAAACTTACACTGTTGTTGCTGTCGGTTTATAATTTCACCACAGGACTGCTTTATCTTATATATTACATCCCAAACTTTATATGTAGATAGAGGTGTGGCAACACAAAGAAAGGCTCCTTCGTCATGGCATCTACATAAAAACCCTTTAATCCTTTTTTTTCAAGAAAATAAACGAAAACCTGAACCATGTCTCGAAAATTACCTCGAATCAGCCCAACTGTCATTCATTGATGTAAGCATTACTACGAATATATGTCTCAGATTTGGGTTGTTCTACAAATTATGGTTATCCCATTGATTATCAATAACAGGACAATTTTTTTTAAAAAAAACAAGAGTTTCTAAAAATTTCTATGTAAAGAAATTGAGTCTTTAAATTAGTTGGTTACCTTAATCCGAATGAGGGTTTTAATGCTTATGAAAGTCCTTTCGAAATCAAGAAAGACAACATAAATGTCTTGATCCTGAAAATTCAAAATGCATAAGCAATTATACAAATAAAAATTACCGAATTTGAAAAAACATAACCTAAATAACCTTATGATGTGAAGAAATATTTCTTGAGTTCCTCATTAATTGTTGATCATGCCATTGCGTCAAATTGTGGGTGAAATCATCTTCTGAGGTTATAGAAACGACTGGAAGAACATAACATTAACTAAGAGAAGTAAATGAAATGAAAAATTCAAAATGCAGGAATTTGGGCAATACATACATGTTGTGAACAGTTGTTTAACTTGGGAAGCAGAATTAAGATTTAGCATCCATCTATTACTGACCATCATTGCGTGAATCTTGATTTCAGTCATTATTTCGAAGAACTAAAGAGAGAAAGACGAGAGAGAGAAGATTGCTAGAAGTTCAAGTATATAGAAAGTTCAATCAAGAACGAATAAAATAGTTATTGTGAATCATTTTTTTGTGTTGAAAGTTATTGTGAATATTTAATCGAATAAAATAGTTATTGTGAATCTTTAACCGAATAAAATAGTTATTGTGAATCTTTAACCGAATAAAATAGTTATGGTCAACTGGATAGTCCAAGAGACCAATTGACTTTGACCAGTCTTGGCACTTTTATGGCATCGGACTAGTTAGTCCAAGGCCAACCGATTCCGAGGGCATATGCCCCCAACACCTTATTTTTTTAGGCGCAATTCTTTCCTAGCTATATGTGTTACTATCTGTCCCTGAATTACTAAGATCTAGTCAGATGGCCGAGTTGGGTGCTAGGAGAGTTGTGGAAACAATTCAGGGATAGATAGTAACACATATAGCTTGGAAACAATTGCGCCTAAAAAATTAAGGTGTTGGGGGCATATGCCCTCAGAATCGGTTGGCCTTGGACTAACTAGTCTGATGCCATAAAAGTGCCAAGACTGGTCAAAGTCAATTGCCCTCTTAAGACTATCCAATTGAACATAACTATTTTATTATATTAAAGATTCACAATAACTATTTTAATCGTTCTTTATTAAACTTTCTATATACTTGAACTTCTAGCAATCTTCTCTCTCTTGTCTATCTCTCATGTCTCTCTCTCTTTTCTCTCTCTCTAGTCACTCTTCCTATCTAGTCTCTCTTCCTATCTAGTCTCTCTCTAGTCTTTCTCTATTTCGTTCTCTAAAAAAATAATGACTGAAATCAAGATTTACGCAATGATGGTCAGTAATAGATGGATGTTAAATCTTAATTCTGCTTCCCAAGTTAAACAACTGTTCACGACATGTATGCATTACCCAAATTCCGGCTTTTTAAAATTTTCATTTCATTTACTTCTCTTAGTTAATATATGTTCTTCCAGTCGTTTCTGTAACATTAGAAGATGATTTCACCCACAATCAATTTGACGCAATGACATGATCAACAATTAATGAGAAACTCAAGAAATATTTCTTCACATCAAGAGGTTATTTAGGTTATGTTTTTTCAAATTCTGTAACTTTTGTATCTATAATTGCTTATGCATTTTAAATTTTTAGGATCAAGACATTTATGTTGTCTTCCTTGATTTCGAAAGAACTTTCATAAGCATTAAAACCCTCATTGGGATTAAGGTAACATCTAAGACTCACTTTCTTTACATAGAAATTTTTAGAAACTCTTGTTTTTCTTTGAAATTATGTCATGTTAGTGATAATGAATGGGATAACCTTACTTTGTAGAACAACCCAAATATGAGAGATATATTCGTAGTAATGCTTACATCAATGAATGACAGATGGCCAGATTCTAGGTGATTTTCGAGACATAGTTTAGGTTTTCGTTTATTTTCTTGGAAAAAAAGGATTAAAAGGTTTCTACGGAGATGTCATGACGAAGGAGCCTTTCTTTGTGTCGTCACACCTTTATCTACATACAAAGTGTGGGATGTAATATACAAGATCAAACAATCTTGTGGTGAATCAATAAATAGACAACAACAACCGTGTAAGTTTTAATAATAGTGAAGGTTCCGAGTCTCAATGATTTTTGCAGATTTTAACGTCAGTGGGATGATTATTAGTTCTAAGTCTCAATGATTTTCTGTAGATTTCAATGTCAGTGGCATGATAATAAGTTCAGAGTATTCCTCCAAAGGTTCCAAGTCTCAATGATTTTTCACCGAAAATGATTCTTCCCCAAAGAACTTTTCCGAAATCCGGTTTTTCCCAGAAAAGTGATTTTTCTTTGAAAAATCTCAATTGATGCACACAATCACCTTTATTGGGCCAAGAAGACCATTCTAACTTTACTTTAAGAAGAAATAAAGTAGGATCCAGAAGTTAATACTAACACTGATATAGTCCTGAACAATATGACAGGTTTTCGACCATACCGATCTGCTATGATGCCCCACTAGACAGAACTCAAAGCTCTTCCCAACATAAATGCAGCACCTTCGAGAAAAGAGGAAAGCACAATCAAATTAGCTTAGCTAGTTATTTTGATGAGTTGGATTCTTACGATTTATCTCGTCGATGTGAAGCTGCAGAGATAAAGATGCTTACCTATACATCCTGCGCAATATTTCCTCCTTTTTTGCGATATGAAGGTCAATCTCTTATCTACATGAAACGAAAACGAAGCTGAAATCTTGTGATAGAAAAAAAAGTAATATTTTTAATGGAAACCAAACAAATGCTATTTGCAACATATTTTTTGATTTTCCACTAAGAAAACCCTCCTCAGATTTGTCCAATGAGAAAATCAACTTTCAAATCGAACTGAAGAAATAATCTGCTGAATGAAAAGCACATCTAAGAAAAAATGTCAATGGATCTCAAAAATAAATACATACCATGAAATATAAAAAGGGAAAGAGCGACGATATAGGCAATGCTGAAAAGGAAAACCACAGAGAGAAAGAGTTCTATCAGTATGTATTATAGAAACATATAAAATCCATTTATATATCAATTGTCTATCCTAACAAAAACAACTAAGCTTCCTTAAACCTACAACATTTCTTGATTGATTTTGCTCAAATGAGAGCTACCAATTCATAAAATGCCCTAATTTAGAGACAAACAGGACAACAACAAGCTACTAAGTAGCCCCTATGCACAGTTGATGGTTTGTGGAAGAGAAATAACTCTTTCTAGTGATGAGGAAAAGCAAATAAAATTTGTGAATCTAAAAGACTAAGCTCACCATAAAGATTAACAAACCTAGAAATCTTGCACCATCAAAAGACTGCTTCGAAAAATTAAAAACAGCATAAGATTTCACTAAAGAACTAACAAGTAATAACCCTCATACCCATTTCCTAAATACCAATACCCAATCATCAAAACTTCCTAAACAAATCAACCATTCTTCAAAAACTAAGACCACATTCTAAGATTTCACTACAAACTAGTGAATACCCATACAATATTTCAACCCATTATTCAAAAAGTACTACTACTTCAATAAGTTTAAAAACCTAAAAGAGCTAAATTCAATCCAAAGTGTTTTTTTCTGAAGTGAATGAAACCCCATTACAGAAATAACTTACCATTGCTTAAAACAACAACAATCCATATATAGAACAGTAACTTATAAGGGTATTTAAAGGAAAAGAAAAACCCATGCAAGAAACTGAAAACGCAATTACTCATCAAGTAAAGAAGGCGTTTTTTTTAAGAAATTAAGTGAAGAAGGCGTTGACTGGGAGTTTATTAATCTCATTTAACATGTGACCTAATTCGTATATCCTCAGCCTTTGGATCAAGAGTTCTTTTAAAAATTGTTTTTAATTTGTAGTGGAGTTACCGATTAAGAAGGCAGTTGTTTCACTTGTTTGGGACCGAGCAAATTTTTGGCAGGACATATAACTAGTTTGACAAAATAAAAAATATATTCATTTGTAGTGGAGTTACCGATCAAGAGTTCTTAATTAATGATGTTTATTTCCTTTAATATTGTCATGAGCAACCACATCTCTCTCTTATTCGTATCTCTCTGTCTCTACGGTGTTTCACACGAAACTTTCCACAAAGACTTCACTTGAAACTCTAAAGAATGAGAGAAGTAGAAACAGTGTTGGTGGTGAAGTGAAGACGAAATATAGATATGAAGTTAGAGATGGAATCGCTTTGGGCAAACAAAATATTATCCGAAGTACAGTATAAAATTTTGAGTAAAAAATTTGGTCAAAATTATTTGTTCCTTTGATTCCCCAAATGGCCAAAAACATTTACCACCATCTCTTCTCCATACATATGAATGTCGCCGGCATGCAGTGGCAGCCTTCAATCTTTTCTTGTTCTCCTAAACCTGGCGCCACCATTTCTTCCTCCTCTCGTTTCTACAACCGTCTTTACTTCCTCATATCTTTCCCAACACCAACATCATTATTGAGAGTGGGGGGAAGAGAGAGGAAGGGTGATAGAGAAAAAAGATAGCAGTGGTCAAAAGTGGTGGTGGCCAGAGTTCAGAGGAGGTAGTTGGACTTCAGAGGAAGTGAAGAAGAAAAAATATTGTTGTCTAGGAAATTCAACAAAATTTACAATTTTCTTTTAAAATTTTGTACTCTACAGTTTTTTAAAGGGTTGGACGATGGATGAAGTTGGATATTTCTGCAAATAAAAAGAAGTTAGGGATGAGTTTCAAAATAAATGGTCTTTTGAGATATTTCCGTTTCAATAGAATTTAAGAAAGCGGAAAAGTTTTTGGGGAAGACGGTAAAAAACCAAAAAAAATCAAACCAAACACTCCCCCTCAAGTCGTCGGAATGTAGGTGCCAGCCGAAAATGACCGACGACGACGTGTTTCTTTCTCTCTCTCTTATGTCTTCTCTCTCTCTTCTGCTCTCCTCTAGCTGCCTCTTTATCTCTTCTTCCCCTTTCCATTTTTTAACAGTTCTGGCGAAGGGGTTGTACCTTCGCCGGAAACCTTCGTCCGGTTTCCAGACGAAGGTGTGGTTCCATCGTTTGAAAACCAGACGAACCAGATCCAGACGAGTTTCCGGCGAAGGGAGATCACCTTCGCCGGAAATTTCGTGAGAGAGGATAAGAGGAGAGAAAAAAGTAAAGATAGAGAAGAAAGAAGAAAAAGAGAGAAGAAAGAGAGAAAAGAAAGAAGAATGTTGATGTTGATCGCGGACATTAATGGTGGAAGTCGCCGGAATCCGGTGGAGGTCGTCGGAGTTTTAGTTGAGATGAGAGGAGAAAAAGAAAGAATAAAGAATTGAAAGGGTGATGATGTTTGGAAGAAACAAAAAAAATTGTTTCCACCCAAAACTTATTGCCCCGGAAATTTTGCTTATTTCTCCAAAACACTAGCGCCTTTAAGAAACTACCCGACAACTCCTTAACTTTGCTATAGGCACCCGTTATAATAGGTAGGGGCACTACATAAAGACACATTAAAGTATGAGTTGTCCTAATTGAAAAAGTAAAATTTTATTCCAGTATAGCTTGTTATTCACGAATTGGTCTTCATCAGTATACTTTGTTCTTCAAATAGGGAATGCACTTGTGGTTAAGACAAGTCTTGCATCTCCTACCTAATGTAATAGACCGACCCAGCATTCCTTTCACTTAATAATGCTGGAGCTGATACACTCCTAGTTAAAGAAGACACTACACTTGAAGCGAACAGGCGTTGAGGTAACGAGCCTTTAGAAGGGCATTCTTTCCGCGGTCATTGACGTGGTGAGATAGATAGACGTCCAATCCTGCAGCAGCAGCTAGTTGCTCTCTATTCTCTAACATGTTTCCTCAATCAGTTTTTCCTTTTTAGTTTTGCTTTATCAATGCACATATAATATGAGAATATAATGAAGCTTCTTAATACATTATGATTGGATGAAATAAGATAAGTTGAAAACAATAGAATCCTACAAATCCTAAGGCATTGCCATGATAAAGAAACAAAAAAGGGCATAATGAATTTATTTGATTATCTAGGTTTATTATAGTATATGTTTTACAAGTGTAAATAGGTTTTAATTTTTATTATTTTTGTTAAACTAGTGTAATTAGGGTCATCAGACTTTTAAAAATGAGTGTACGAGACATCAAATGTTCCTATAAAACAACCCGTGTTTAAAATATCTCACGTTTTTGGATTAACGGAAGAGTCCACTAGGGTTAAGTGTTGTTAGACGTCGTTACCTTTTAGATGGTAAAGTTAGTTTATGTCTAAATCTCAAAAAAAAAATCCATCCCCCAAATTCATCACGCAATACTTATGTTTGCTCCATTCGCAAAGTAACTTTTTCTTATGTCAAATTTCTATAAAATAACGTTTTATCAATCTTTTGAGACATTTCCTTGGTAACTTTGTAGTAGATATTCTTAAACAACAATGTAATTTGCCCCATCTGCAAAGTAATTTTTTTTTTATGTCAAACTTCTCTAAGAATAATTTTTTATCAATCTTTTCAGGCATTTCCTTCATAACGTTGTAGTAAATATTTTTAAACAACACTGTTAAACTGATATTTCTTATTTGACGACGGTGAGTCAGTGACAAAACATAATTTAATAAATGTTTTCAGTATCTAACGAATATTTGCATTTTGTACACTCACAACATGGTAACTCCAATCACACGATTTTGCACTCATGCGATAATGTCACAAAATTGCATCAACTCAGCTGTATTGATTTTGAGATATAAATTTTTTTCAAAGTTACTTTACCGTAAAATGTGTCTTCACATTTGAGAATATCAAAGATTTACGATCACACTAACATTTTCTGATGAAACTATGTGTATAGTTAGCTAGCCACTAGCTCTTCTCGAACGATCTATATTTTCCCAAACTGCCTGTGCACTTTCGCCGTTGCAGCTGTTTGGATTGGTTAAAACAAGGTTTGAGGAGTACTGGCTAGGAACTGATATGGTGATATTGACTTGAGTTTCAGGTGTTTGGGTCTCTTTTTCAGCCATTGAAGACAATTTTGATAATGCAGTCAATGATATGTACAAGTAGAAGTCTTTTGATTAAGAATTAAGATCATCTAAGGAATTCTGCTATGTTGGTCATCGATGAAAATACAGAAGAGATGGGGGGAGAAGGGTTTTCATTTCATGGGTATTTAAATTCCGTATGTATTGGTGGAATTTAATGTATGTTTTCTAATAGGAAAATGAATAGAATCTAAACCTCTCCTACCTACACAAAAAGATTCGATAAAAAATTGTTAGAAGAACGAATCAGGTCCAACAATAAAACCTTGTGATATAAAATGTTGTATGAAATTTTGAAAATGTTAACCTGAAAATAAAGCTGCAAAACGAGGTTCGAAAGTACCAATAATGGTCTGTTCGAGTGATTGAGTGAAAACCACTTGATGAGAGCTAGTCGATGCCATGAACTTTGGATCAAGCTCCTCTGGGGTGTCATACACTGAGTTGCCTAACAAGTCCTAAATCGTGTTGCCTAACAAAAACAAAAGAGGTTTGACATGTATTGGTTAAGAAAACTTGTTTATGGCTATTAACCTGCGAATGAACCTCCAAAACCATCATCTTGTGGTGTTAAGCGATCACGCTTTCGGGTTCCTTTAGGAGTAGTGGGTTTCGCTGAGTGGGATGGGTCAGTTTGATTTGCTTGCGAGTTTGCTGCACCAAAAGAAAGTTTTCTACCACCAATTCCTATTGAAGGTCTACCCACAAATTTTTTGGAACTTTGTGACCTTAAAGGACTTGACTTAGAGCCGAAGAGTACTTCCTTTTCTGCCGTAAGCTGACCTTGAAGTTTCTTTTGATCCTGCAGTGAAGATACATTATACAAGTTACTAACTAACTTATGGACGAGCTCGACTTTCTTGACTCACTGGTCAGGTGAGTAAGCACAAGACTTTGTCTAGTTGTTGAGTAATTGGTCAGAGTATAATGATACTTAAAAATGATAGCATCGAATCACTTGGATTGAGTAGTTTTGCACACCCCACCATCCAATTGGATGTACAGAACCGACTCACACTCATTTAAAGACGTAAGGGGTTATCATAATCACAAGGGTTACAAAATTTGTATGGACTAGCGAATTATAGATTGCTTTTGGATTTTTGGTCCTAACTCTAAATCTCTTATTGGTATCCTTTGACATGTATGGGTTCGAAAGCTTTAAGACAAACAGGTAATCTTCGATAAACTAAACAGAAAAGTCGTGAGCTTGAAATCTGTTAATTAGCTACTTCATATTGTCAAAGAAACTTTTTGATATCAATGTTTCCTGTATAGTAGTTTTGAGCAATTCTGTATTAACTTTACAAATGAGAAGCTGCAACAACATTTCAACCAGGTTTTATGCAAAAAAAAAAAAAAAACATTTCAACCAGGTATGCATTGGATCCTTTTGTCCAAGTCATTTCAAGTTTGTAACCTGAATCTGGTTGTTGCTACTTTTAGAAGCCCTAGTTTCGAATAATTTCTAAATATTTAACAATATCTTTTCCTCTTTTGTAAGTGTTGGTGAACAAATCAAATACATAGATGAATGTTACCAGGTTCGGTTATCTAGAGAGCGAACCCTGATCTGGTTCGGTCGTACCCTTTTAGGGTGGGTACGTAAATCAGATCGCCAAATCTGGCACACCCATTTGCAAGAAAACAAAAAGATGAAAAACATGGTATCAGAGCTAAGGTCAGATTGGCTTAAAAGCCAGATGTGCTCCACGTCACCCGAAAAGAAAAAAAAAATAGGTGTTAGGGTCAAAGAACGCCACACGTGAGGGCGCGTGTGAGAATTGACCCACATGGGAGAAGGGTTATTTAGCAACCAATGATATAACTAGGTCATCTTCACTAGTTGGAAATTGGGGTTGAGTTGGATGACCAAAAACTTAATATCACCTAAGTCATGGTCCCACCCTAAAGAACATAGATCACAACCCTCTATCTAAAACAGGGGTTTACGGTTTACCTTAGTGAAGCAAATCATGTTGTATGTGAAGGAATCAACAATAGATGTAGGAAAAATCTACTGCCCACCAACTTAACTAACACTAGTTTTTCTTTTCTGAAAATATAATTAGGAGTCGAACTGGTGAGGACCGACTAGTGGCTGATTGATAGTCAGACTCAGTTCTATGACATAGCAAGGAATTTTTCATCGAGTTATGGTTAAATATTTTGGTGTTCTGGGCAAACTAATAAAAGACAACTATTTGAGAATTGAAGCTGATAAAAAAACTACCACAAATATGATTTTGGTAAACGCAAATAAGATTATAACTGTAGTAGAAGTGATTAGTAAATTAGGTTACATCAGTTGGTTTTGCAGGCATGCGTGTATACATGGCTAAATGTTGATAACTGCATTCCACGTAATTATGCTACATTTTCTTGCAGAAACCTGGAGGCGTTATTGCACTCCTTGACGAGGCTTGGTATGTTTTGCTTCCTTACCCTTGGTCTGAGTTGTTGCACTTCTCATCTTGGCACCAGTTGATCTTACCATCTAGCGCAAGAGGGCACAAAAAAGACCAAGTGTCATCAAGATTGCTGGAAAACAGTTATTCTGGAACTTCCTCATTCATGTATGTTGCATTTGCAGTATGTGTCCAAAGTCCACGCACGAAAACATTTTGTCAGAAACTCTATCACACGTTTAAAGTTCACAAATGGTTTATCAAACCGAAACTATCACGCACGAACTTTACCATTGCCCATTATGCCGGAGTGGTAAATTTGATTCATGTGAAATATACTGTTATGTGATGCGTATTTCTTTTCACGTCACATTATTTAGTTTTATTTGGACTAATGCAGCTACAACCACAACAGTTGACGGAGACTCTAAATTCAACGAAGCCCCACTATATTAGATGCGTAAGCCAAACAATGTTTAAAAACCTGGCATTTTTTAGAATGCCAATGTCATGCAACAGTTGCGCTGTGGTGCAAGTATGAGATATTTATCTAGCAAATTCGTACTAGCAGCTACTGGTTGTGCTTTTACCTCTTACGTTCATTGCTAAATTGCCCTTGTAGGATGTTCTTGAAGCAATTAGAATCAGTTGTGCTGGATACCCTACGTCCCTACCCGCCGAACGGTCTATGAATTCTTAAACTGCTTTGGTATTCTATCGCCAGATGTTCTTGAAGGAAAGTAAGTAAGCTCTTGACTTCTTTTAGCTTTAAAAGTCAAAATCTCTTGCAGATAAGCAAAACTAAGGTATTCCTAAGATCTAGTCAGATGGCCGAGTTGGGTACTAGAGAGTTGCGGAAACAATGGTGGTGGATGAGGATTGGTGATGAAAGAAAGAAGAAGATGGTATTGAGTCGGAAATTAAAATGCAAATAAGGGTATTCTAATCGCGATTCACACGTGCAGTTCACACACTTTCAACTTAACTCCGAGTTGACAGTTTCCATCGACGTGGGGGTGTAAATCAAAAGTTCAAAAAAAGGGGGTGCAGTCCTAATATCGATATAAAAGTGGGAGTGAATGTCAAAATCTCCCTTAAAAAATAACAGGCAAACTGCAATAGCTTCAACAACATCTAGATAAGTAAATACAAGCTCTCCTGAACAGTACTTTCATGAGCCCGAACATTTTGTATTCGAACTAAACGTTATTTATGGATCACTTTTTTATCGGTAAAATTACTGATCAAGTTCACTATTTAACTTGATTATTTAGTTAACACATATCCTTATTGTTTGAGGAAATTCCAGTCTACATAGAAAAGAAAGGGCAGAAATAGAAAAAATAGGGCCAAAAACAGAAAGGCAAGGCAAGCAACTGATTTAACACGCTCTATTAGATGAGCTTGTAACCTTCTCAATCACATCATTGACGTCCGATGGCGTAACATTGTGGGGTACGCAGTCAAACGCTCCTGCGTCCATACAACTTCACCAAAAAGATACTGAGTCAAGACTTTGTACTTATAATAAGGTATGGAATATAATTTGGCACTTACATTTTAGTCAATTCATCGTCTGCTTGACGGTTTACTGGACGGTATAGAACTATTACATAAGCATATCTAAGACACATATCGTCCTGCAGAATGAAAATTTATACTCAGAATTCGTCACACCAAAGTAATATGGTCAACTGATAGGCAAGTTATCATCCTGCAAAAATGTAAATTCGTCACACCAAAGTAATACAATCAACAGATAGGCAAGTTTGTACCTTACAGTAACTCAGAAATTGAACCGTGGAAGACCGAAAAGCTATCTCGTAATCAATGAAAATCACGAATTTTTTGTTGTTGTCAACCTAGAAGAATAAAAGTGATCTACATTTAAAGACCTAATCACGACAATGAATCTAGAACGGGAAAAAAAAATCACCTTAGGTTGCATCATGATATTTCGCCAGTCTTCAAGACGAGGATAAGCTTCTAAGACTGTGTCGAATTCTTCAACTATAGACACGAAAGGACTTAGTAAAAATAATGCGGCAAAAGAAACACACTGTACAAAATTAACAGGACACATGATTACATTGGTTGAATAGGTCTTTAGCCAGTGTCGTTTGCATAACACTTTTGGAGGAATATTCGGAACTTATTATCATGCCACTAACATTGAAATCTGCAGAAAATCATTGAGATTCAGAACTAACAATCATCCCACTGACGTTAAAATCTGCAGAAAATCATTGAGACTCAAAACCTTCATTACTATAGAAACTTACACTGTTGTTGCTGTCGGTTTATAATTTCACCACAGGACTGCTTTATCTTATATATTACATCCCAAACTTTATATGTAGATAGAGGTGTGGCAACACAAAGAAAGGCTCCTTCGTCATGGCATCTACATAAAAACCCTTTAATCCTTTTTTTTCAAGAAAATAAACGAAAACCTGAACCATGTCTCGAAAATTACCTCGAATCAGCCCAACTGTCATTCATTGATGTAAGCATTACTACGAATATATGTCTCAGATTTGGGTTGTTCTACAAATTATGGTTATCCCATTGATTATCAATAACAGGACAATTTTTTTTAAAAAAAACAAGAGTTTCTAAAAATTTCTATGTAAAGAAATTGAGTCTTTAAATTAGTTGGTTACCTTAATCCGAATGAGGGTTTTAATGCTTATGAAAGTCCTTTCGAAATCAAGAAAGACAACATAAATGTCTTGATCCTGAAAATTCAAAATGCATAAGCAATTATACAAATAAAAATTACCGAATTTGAAAAAACATAACCTAAATAACCTTATGATGTGAAGAAATATTTCTTGAGTTCCTCATTAATTGTTGATCATGCCATTGCGTCAAATTGTGGGTGAAATCATCTTCTGAGGTTATAGAAACGACTGGAAGAACATAACATTAACTAAGAGAAGTAAATGAAATGAAAAATTCAAAATGCAGGAATTTGGGCAATACATACATGTTGTGAACAGTTGTTTAACTTGGGAAGCAGAATTAAGATTTAGCATCCATCTATTACTGACCATCATTGCGTGAATCTTGATTTCAGTCATTATTTCGAAGAACTAAAGAGAGAAAGACGAGAGAGAGAAGATTGCTAGAAGTTCAAGTATATAGAAAGTTCAATCAAGAACGAATAAAATAGTTATTGTGAATCATTTTTTTGTGTTGAAAGTTATTGTGAATATTTAATCGAATAAAATAGTTATTGTGAATCTTTAACCGAATAAAATAGTTATTGTGAATCTTTAACCGAATAAAATAGTTATGGTCAACTGGATAGTCCAAGAGACCAATTGACTTTGACCAGTCTTGGCACTTTTATGGCATCGGACTAGTTAGTCCAAGGCCAACCGATTCCGAGGGCATATGCCCCCAACACCTTATTTTTTTAGGCGCAATTCTTTCCTAGCTATATGTGTTACTATCTGTCCCTGAATTACTAAGATCTAGTCAGATGGCCGAGTTGGGTGCTAGGAGAGTTGTGGAAACAATTCAAGGATAGATAGTAACACATATAGCTTGGAAACAATTGCGCCTAAAAAATTAAGGTGTTGGGGGCATATGCCCTCAGAATCGGTTGGCCTTGGACTAACTAGTCTGATGCCATAAAAGTGCCAAGACTGGTCAAAGTCAATTGCCCTCTTAAGACTATCCAATTGAACATAACTATTTTATTATATTAAAGATTCACAATAACTATTTTAATCGTTCTTTATTAAACTTTCTATATACTTGAACTTCTAGCAATCTTCTCTCTCTTGTCTATCTCTCATGTCTCTCTCTCTTTTCTCTCTCTCTAGTCTCTCTTCCTATCTAGTCTCTCTCTAGTCTTTCTCTATTTCGTTCTCTAAAAAAATAATGACTGAAATCAAGATTTACGCAATGATGGTCAGTAATAGATGGATGTTAAATCTTAATTCTGCTTCCCAAGTTAAACAACTGTTCACGACATGTATGCATTACCCAAATTCCGGCTTTTTAAAATTTTCATTTCATTTACTTCTCTTAGTTAATATATGTTCTTCCAGTCGTTTCTGTAACATTAGAAGATGATTTCACCCACAATCAATTTGACGCAATGACATGATCAACAATTAATGAGAAACTCAAGAAATATTTCTTCACATCAAGAGGTTATTTAGGTTATGTTTTTTCAAATTCTGTAACTTTTGTATCTATAATTGCTTATGCATTTTAAATTTTTAGGATCAAGACATTTATGTTGTCTTCCTTGATTTCGAAAGAACTTTCATAAGCATTAAAACCCTCATTGGGATTAAGGTAACATCTAAGACTCACTTTCTTTACGTAGAAATTTTTAGAAACTCTTGTTTTTCTTTTAAATTATGTCATGTTAGTGATAATGAATGGGATAACCTTACTTTGTAGAACAACCCAAATATGAGAGATATATTCGTAGTAATGCTTACATCAATGAATGACAGATGGCCAGATTCTAGGTGATTTTCGAGACATAGTTTAGGTTTTCGTTTATTTTCTTGGAAAAAAAGGATTAAAAGGTTTCTACGGAGATGTCATGACGAAGGAGCATTTCTTTGTGTCGTCACACCTTTATCTACATACAAAGTGTGGGATGTAATATACAAGATCAAACAATCTTGTGGTGAATCAATAAATAGACAACAACAACCGTGTAAGTTTTAATAATAGTGAAGGTTCCGAGTCTCAATGATTTTTGCAGATTTTAACGTCAGTGGGATGATTATTAGTTCTAAGTCTCAATGATTTTCTGTAGATTTCAATGTCAGTGGCATGATAATAAGTTCAGAGTATTCCTCCAAAGGTTCCAAGTCTCAATGATTTTTCACCGAAAATGATTCTTCCCCAAAGAACTTTTCCGAAATCCGGTTTTTCCCAGAAAAGTGATTTTTCTTTGAAAAATCTCAATTGATGCACACAATCACCTTTATTGGGCCAAGAAGACCATTCTAACTTTACTTTAAGAAGAAATAAAGTAGGATCCAGAAGTTAATACTAACACTGATATAGTCCTGAACAATATGACAGGTTTTCGACCATACCGATCTGCTATGATGCCCCACTAGACAGAACTCAAAGCTCTTCCCAACATAAATGCAGCACCTTCGAGAAAAGAGGAAAGCACAATCAAATTAGCTTAGCTAGTTATTTTGATGAGTTGGATTCTTACGATTTATCTCGTCGATGTGAAGCTGCAGAGATAAAGATGCTTACCTATACATCCTGCGCAATATTTCCTCCTTTTTTGCGATATGAAGGTCAATCTCTTATCTACATGAAACGAAAACGAAGCTGAAATCTTGTGATAGAAAAAAAAGTAATATTTTTAATGGAAACCAAACAAATGCTATTTGCAACATATTTTTTGATTTTCCACTAAGAAAACCCTCCTCAGATTTGTCCAATGAGAAAATCAACTTTCAAATCGAACTGAAGAAATAATCTGCTGAATGAAAAGCACATCTAAGAAAAAATGTCAATGGATCTCAAAAATAAATACATACCATGAAATATAAAAAGGGAAAGAGCGACGATATAGGCAATGCTGAAAAGGAAAACCACAGAGAGAAAGAGTTCTATCAGTATGTATTATAGAAACATATAAAATCCATTTATATATCAATTGTCTATCCTAACAAAAACAACTAAGCTTCCTTAAACCTACAACATTTCTTGATTGATTTTGCTCAAATGAGAGCTACCAATTCATAAAATGCCCTAATTTACAGACAAACAGGACAACAACAAGCTACTAAGTAGCCCCTATGCACAGTTGATGGTTTGTGGAAGAGAAATAACTCTTTCTAGTGATGAGGAAAAGCAAATAAAATTTGTGAATCTAAAAGACTAAGCTCACCATAAAGATTAACAAACCTAGAAATCTTGCACCATCAAAAGACTGCTTCGAAAAATTAAAAACAGCATAAGATTTCACTAAAGAACTAACAAGTAATAACCCTCATACCCATTTCCTAAATACCAATACCCAATCATCAAAACTTCCTAAACAAATCAACCATTCTTCAAAAACTAAGACCACATTCTAAGATTTCACTACAAACTAGTGAATACCCATACAATATTTCAACCCATTATTCAAAAAGTACTACTACTTCAATAAGTTTAAAAACCTAAAAGAGCTAAATTCAATCCAAAGTGTTTTTTTCTGAAGTGAATGAAACCCCATTACAGAAATAACTTACCATTGCTTAAAACAACAACAATCCATATATAGAACAGTAACTTATAAGGGTATTTAAAGGAAAAGAAAAACCCATGCAAGAAACTGAAAACGCAATTACTCATCAAGTAAAGAAGGCGTTTTTTTTAAGAAATTAAGTGAAGAAGGCGTTGACTGGGAGTTTATTAATCTCATTTAACATGTGACCTAATTCGTATATCCTCAGCCTTTGGATCAAGAGTTCTTTTAAAAATTGTTTTTAATTTGTAGTGGAGTTACCGATTAAGAAGGCAGTTGTTTCACTTGTTTGGGACCGAGCAAATTTTTGGCAGGACATATAACTAGTTTGACAAAATAAAAAATATATTCATTTGTAGTGGAGTTACCGATCAAGAGTTCTTAATTAATGATGTTTATTTCCTTTAATATTGTCATGAGCAACCACATCTCTCTCTTATTCGTATCTCTCTGTCTCTACGGTGTTTCACACGAAACTTTCCACAAAGACTTCACTTGAAACTCTAAAGAATGAGAGAAGTAGAAACAGTGTTGGTGGTGAAGTGAAGACGAAATATAGATATGAAGTTAGAGATGGAATCGCTTTGGGCAAACAAAATATTATCCGAAGTACAGTATAAAATTTTGAGTAAAAAATTTGGTCAAAATTATTTGTTCCTTTGATTCCCCAAATGGCCAAAAACATTTACCACCATCTCTTCTCCATACATATGAATGTCGCCGGCATGCAGTGGCAGCCTTCAATCTTTTCTTGTTCTCCTAAACCTGGCGCCACCATTTCTTCCTCCTCTCGTTTCTACAACCGTCTTTACTTCCTCATATCTTTCCCAACACCAACATCATTATTGAGAGTGGGGGGAAGAGAGAGGAAGGGTGATAGAGAAAAAAGATAGCAGTGGTCAAAAGTGGTGGTGGCCAGAGTTCAGAGGAGGTAGTTGGACTTCAGAGGAAGTGAAGAAGAAAAAATATTGTTGTCTAGGAAATTCAACAAAATTTACAATTTTCTTTTAAAATTTTGTACTCTACAGTTTTTTAAAGGGTTGGACGATGGATGAAGTTGGATATTTCTGCAAATAAAAAGAAGTTAGGGATGAGTTTCAAAATAAATGGTCTTTTGAGATATTTCCGTTTCAATAGAATTTAAGAAAGCGGAAAAGTTTTTGGGGAAGACGGTAAAAAACCAAAAAAAATCAAACCAAACACTCCCCCTCAAGTCGTCGGAATGTAGGTGCCAGCCGAAAATGACCGACGACGACGTGTTTCTTTCTCTCTCTCTTATGTCTTCTCTCTCTCTTCTGCTCTCCTCTAGCTGCCTCTTTATCTCTTCTTCCCCTTTCCATTTTTTAACAGTTCTGGCGAAGGGGTTGTACCTTCGCCGGAAACCTTCGTCCGGTTTCCAGACGAAGGTGTGGTTCCATCGTTTGAAAACCAGACGAACCAGATCCAGACGAGTTTCCGGCGAAGGGAGATCACCTTCGCCGGAAATTTCGTGAGAGAGGATAAGAGGAGAGAAAAAAGTAAAGATAGAGAAGAAAGAAGAAAAAGAGAGAAGAAAGAGAGAAAAGAAAGAAGAATGTTGATGTTGATCGCGGACATTAATGGTGGAAGTCGCCGGAATCCGGTGGAGGTCGTCGGAGTTTTAGTTGAGATGAGAGGAGAAAAAGAAAGAATAAAGAATTGAAAGGGTGATGATGTTTGGAAGAAACAAAAAAAATTGTTTCCACCCAAAACTTATTGCCCCGGAAATTTTGCTTATTTCTCCAAAACACTAGCGCCTTTAAGAAACTACCCGACAACTCCTTAACTTTGCTATAGGCACCCGTTATAATAGGTAGGGGCACTACATAAAGACACATTAAAGTATGAGTTGTCCTAATTGAAAAAGTAAAATTTTATTCCAGTATAGCTTGTTATTCACGAATTGGTCTTCATCAGTATACTTTGTTCTTCAAATAGGGAATGCACTTGTGGTTAAGACAAGTCTTGCATCTCCTACCTAATGTAATAGACCGACCCAGCATTCCTTTCACTTAATAATGCTGGAGCTGATACACTCCTAGTTAAAGAAGACACTACACTTGAAGCGAACAGGCGTTGAGGTAACGAGCCTTTAGAAGGGCATTCTTTCCGCGGTCATTGACGTGGTGAGATAGATAGACGTCCAATCCTGCAGCAGCAGCTAGTTGCTCTCTATTCTCTAACATGTTTCCTCAATCAGTTTTTCCTTTTTAGTTTTGCTTTATCAATGCACATATAATATGAGAATATAATGAAGCTTCTTAATACATTATGATTGGATGAAATAAGATAAGTTGAAAACAATAGAATCCTACAAATCCTAAGGCATTGCCATGATAAAGAAACAAAAAAGGGCATAATGAATTTATTTGATTATCTAGGTTTATTATAGTATATGTTTTACAAGTGTAAATAGGTTTTAATTTTTATTATTTTTGTTAAACTAGTGTAATTAGGGTCATCAGACTTTTAAAAATGAGTGTACGAGACATCAAATGTTCCTATAAAACAACCCGTGTTTAAAATATCTCACGTTTTTGGATTAACGGAAGAGTCCACTAGGGTTAAGTGTTGTTAGACGTCGTTACCTTTTAGATGGTAAAGTTAGTTTATGTCTAAATCTCAAAAAAAAAATCCATCCCCCAAATTCATCACGCAATACTTATGTTTGCTCCATTCGCAAAGTAACTTTTTCTTATGTCAAATTTCTATAAAATAACGTTTTATCAATCTTTTGAGACATTTCCTTGGTAACTTTGTAGTAGATATTCTTAAACAACAATGTAATTTGCCCCATCTGCAAAGTAATTTTTTTTTTATGTCAAACTTCTCTAAGAATAATTTTTTATCAATCTTTTCAGGCATTTCCTTCATAACGTTGTAGTAAATATTTTTAAACAACACTGTTAAACTGATATTTCTTATTTGACGACGGTGAGTCAGTGACAAAACATAATTTAATAAATGTTTTCAGTATCTAACGAATATTTGCATTTTGTACACTCACAACATGGTAACTCCAATCACACGATTTTGCACTCATGCGATAATGTCACAAAATTGCATCAACTCAGCTGTATTGATTTTGAGATATAAATTTTTTTCAAAGTTACTTTACCGTAAAATGTGTCTTCACATTTGAGAATATCAAAGATTTACGATCACACTAACATTTTCTGATGAAACTATGTGTATAGTTAGCTAGCCACTAGCTCTTCTCGAACGATCTATATTTTCCCAAACTGCCTGTGCACTTTCGCCGTTGCAGCTGTTTGGATTGGTTAAAACAAGGTTTGAGGAGTACTGGCTAGGAACTGATATGGTGATATTGACTTGAGTTTCAGGTGTTTGGGTCTCTTTTTCAGCCATTGAAGACAATTTTGATAATGCAGTCAATGATATGTACAAGTAGAAGTCTTTTGATTAAGAATTAAGATCATCTAAGGAATTCTGCTATGTTGGTCATCGATGAAAATACAGAAGAGATGGGGGGAGAAGGGTTTTCATTTCATGGGTATTTAAATTCCGTATGTATTGGTGGAATTTAATGTATGTTTTCTAATAGGAAAATGAATAGAATCTAAACCTCTCCTACCTACACAAAAAGATTCGATAAAAAATTGTTAGAAGAACGAATCAGGTCCAACAATAAAACCTTGTGATATAAAATGTTGTATGAAATTTTGAAAATGTTAACCTGAAAATAAAGCTGCAAAACGAGGTTCGAAAGTACCAATAATGGTCTGTTCGAGTGATTGAGTGAAAACCACTTGATGAGAGCTAGTCGATGCCATGAACTTTGGATCAAGCTCCTCTGGGGTGTCATACACTGAGTTGCCTAACAAGTCCTAAATCGTGTTGCCTAACAAAAACAAAAGAGGTTTGACATGTATTGGTTAAGAAAACTTGTTTATGGCTATTAACCTGCGAATGAACCTCCAAAACCATCATCTTGTGGTGTTAAGCGATCACGCTTTCGGGTTCCTTTAGGAGTAGTGGGTTTCGCTGAGTGGGATGGGTCAGTTTGATTTGCTTGCGAGTTTGCTGCACCAAAAGAAAGTTTTCTACCACCAATTCCTATTGAAGGTCTACCCACAAATTTTTTGGAACTTTGTGACCTTAAAGGACTTGACTTAGAGCCGAAGAGTACTTCCTTTTCTGCCGTAAGCTGACCTTGAAGTTTCTTTTGATCCTGCAGTGAAGATACATTATACAAGTTACTAACTAACTTATGGACGAGCTCGACTTTCTTGACTCACTGGTCAGGTGAGTAAGCACAAGACTTTGTCTAGTTGTTGAGTAATTGGTCAGAGTATAATGATACTTAAAAATGATAGCATCGAATCACTTGGATTGAGTAGTTTTGCACACCCCACCATCCAATTGGATGTACAGAACCGACTCACACTCATTTAAAGACGTAAGGGGTTATCATAATCACAAGGGTTACAAAATTTGTATGGACTAGCGAATTATAGATTGCTTTTGGATTTTTGGTCCTAACTCTAAATCTCTTATTGGTATCCTTTGACATGTATGGGTTCGAAAGCTTTAAGACAAACAGGTAATCTTCGATAAACTAAACAGAAAAGTCGTGAGCTTGAAATCTGTTAATTAGCTACTTCATATTGTCAAAGAAACTTTTTGATATCAATGTTTCCTGTATAGTAGTTTTGAGCAATTCTGTATTAACTTTACAAATGAGAAGCTGCAACAACATTTCAACCAGGTTTTATGCAAAAAAAAAAAAAAAACATTTCAACCAGGTATGCATTGGATCCTTTTGTCCAAGTCATTTCAAGTTTGTAACCTGAATCTGGTTGTTGCTACTTTTAGAAGCCCTAGTTTCGAATAATTTCTAAATATTTAACAATATCTTTTCCTCTTTTGTAAGTGTTGGTGAACAAATCAAATACATAGATGAATGTTACCAGGTTCGGTTATCTAGAGAGCGAACCCTGATCTGGTTCGGTCGTACCCTTTTAGGGTGGGTACGTAAATCAGATCGCCAAATCTGGCACACCCATTTGCAAGAAAACAAAAAGATGAAAAACATGGTATCAGAGCTAAGGTCAGATTGGCTTAAAAGCCAGATGTGCTCCACGTCACCCGAAAAGAAAAAAAAAATAGGTGTTAGGGTCAAAGAACGCCACACGTGAGGGCGCGTGTGAGAATTGACCCACATGGGAGAAGGGTTATTTAGCAACCAATGATATAACTAGGTCATCTTCACTAGTTGGAAATTGGGGTTGAGTTGGATGACCAAAAACTTAATATCACCTAAGTCATGGTCCCACCCTAAAGAACATAGATCACAACCCTCTATCTAAAACAGGGGTTTACGGTTTACCTTAGTGAAGCAAATCATGTTGTATGTGAAGGAATCAACAATAGATGTAGGAAAAATCTACTGCCCACCAACTTAACTAACACTAGTTTTTCTTTTCTGAAAATATAATTAGGAGTCGAACTGGTGAGGACCGACTAGTGGCTGATTGATAGTCAGACTCAGTTCTATGACATAGCAAGGAATTTTTCATCGAGTTATGGTTAAATATTTTGGTGTTCTGGGCAAACTAATAAAAGACAACTATTTGAGAATTGAAGCTGATAAAAAAACTACCACAAATATGATTTTGGTAAACGCAAATAAGATTATAACTGTAGTAGAAGTGATTAGTAAATTAGGTTACATCAGTTGGTTTTGCAGGCATGCGTGTATACATGGCTAAATGTTGATAACTGCATTCCACGTAATTATGCTACATTTTCTTGCAGAAACCTGGAGGCGTTATTGCACTCCTTGACGAGGCTTGGTATGTTTTGCTTCCTTACCCTTGGTCTGAGTTGTTGCACTTCTCATCTTGGCACCAGTTGATCTTACCATCTAGCGCAAGAGGGCACAAAAAAGACCAAGTGTCATCAAGATTGCTGGAAAACAGTTATTCTGGAACTTCCTCATTCATGTATGTTGCATTTGCAGTATGTGTCCAAAGTCCACGCACGAAAACATTTTGTCAGAAACTCTATCACACGTTTAAAGTTCACAAATGGTTTATCAAACCGAAACTATCACGCACGAACTTTACCATTGCCCATTATGCCGGAGTGGTAAATTTGATTCATGTGAAATATACTGTTATGTGATGCGTATTTCTTTTCACGTCACATTATTTAGTTTTATTTGGACTAATGCAGCTACAACCACAACAGTTGACGGAGACTCTAAATTCAACGAAGCCCCACTATATTAGATGCGTAAGCCAAACAATGTTTAAAAACCTGGCATTTTTTAGAATGCCAATGTCATGCAACAGTTGCGCTGTGGTGCAAGTATGAGATATTTATCTAGCAAATTCGTACTAGCAGCTACTGGTTGTGCTTTTACCTCTTACGTTCATTGCTAAATTGCCCTTGTAGGATGTTCTTGAAGCAATTAGAATCAGTTGTGCTGGATACCCTACGTCCCTACCCGCCGAACGGTCTATGAATTCTTAAACTGCTTTGGTATTCTATCGCCAGATGTTCTTGAAGGAAAGTAAGTAAGCTCTTGACTTCTTTTAGCTTTAAAAGTCAAAATCTCTTGCAGATAAGCAAAACTAAGGTATTCCTAAGATCTAGTCAGATGGCCGAGTTGGGTACTAGAGAGTTGCGGAAACAATGGTGGTGGATGAGGATTGGTGATGAAAGAAAGAAGAAGATGGTATTGAGTCGGAAATTAAAATGCAAATAAGGGTATTCTAATCGCGATTCACACGTGCAGTTCACACACTTTCAACTTAACTCCGAGTTGACAGTTTCCATCGACGTGGGGGTGTAAATCAAAAGTTCAAAAAAAGGGGGTGCAGTCCTAATATCGATATAAAAGTGGGAGTGAATGTCAAAATCTCCCTTAAAAAATAACAGGCAAACTGCAATAGCTTCAACAACATCTAGATAAGTAAATACAAGCTCTCCTGAACAGTACTTTCATGAGCCCGAACATTTTGTATTCGAACTAAACGTTATTTATGGATCACTTTTTTATCGGTAAAATTACTGATCAAGTTCACTATTTAACTTGATTATTTAGTTAACACATATCCTTATTGTTTGAGGAAATTCCAGTCTACATAGAAAAGAAAGGGCAGAAATAGAAAAAATAGGGCCAAAAACAGAAAGGCAAGGCAAGCAACTGATTTAACACGCTCTATTAGATGAGCTTGTAACCTTCTCAATCACATCATTGACGTCCGATGGCGTAACATTGTGGGGTACGCAGTCAAACGCTCCTGCGTCCATACAACTTCACCAAAAAGATACTGAGTCAAGACTTTGTACTTATAATAAGGTATGGAATATAATTTGGCACTTACATTTTAGTCAATTCATCGTCTGCTTGACGGTTTACTGGACGGTATAGAACTATTACATAAGCATATCTAAGACACATATCGTCCTGCAGAATGAAAATTTATACTCAGAATTCGTCACACCAAAGTAATATGGTCAACTGATAGGCAAGTTATCATCCTGCAAAAATGTAAATTCGTCACACCAAAGTAATACAATCAACAGATAGGCAAGTTTGTACCTTACAGTAACTCAGAAATTGAACCGTGGAAGACCGAAAAGCTATCTCGTAATCAATGAAAATCACGAATTTTTTGTTGTTGTCAACCTAGAAGAATAAAAGTGATCTACATTTAAAGACCTAATCACGACAATGAATCTAGAACGGGAAAAAAAAATCACCTTAGGTTGCATCATGATATTTCGCCAGTCTTCAAGACGAGGATAAGCTTCTAAGACTGTGTCGAATTCTTCAACTATAGACACGAAAGGACTTAGTAAAAATAATGCGGCAAAAGAAACACACTGTACAAAATTAACAGGACACATGATTACATTGGTTGAATAGGTCTTTAGCCAGTGTCGTTTGCATAACACTTTTGGAGGAATATTCGGAACTTATTATCATGCCACTAACATTGAAATCTGCAGAAAATCATTGAGATTCAGAACTAACAATCATCCCACTGACGTTAAAATCTGCAGAAAATCATTGAGACTCAAAACCTTCATTACTATAGAAACTTACACTGTTGTTGCTGTCGGTTTATAATTTCACCACAGGACTGCTTTATCTTATATATTACATCCCAAACTTTATATGTAGATAGAGGTGTGGCAACACAAAGAAAGGCTCCTTCGTCATGGCATCTACATAAAAACCCTTTAATCCTTTTTTTTCAAGAAAATAAACGAAAACCTGAACCATGTCTCGAAAATTACCTCGAATCAGCCCAACTGTCATTCATTGATGTAAGCATTACTACGAATATATGTCTCAGATTTGGGTTGTTCTACAAATTATGGTTATCCCATTGATTATCAATAACAGGACAATTTTTTTTAAAAAAAACAAGAGTTTCTAAAAATTTCTATGTAAAGAAATTGAGTCTTTAAATTAGTTGGTTACCTTAATCCGAATGAGGGTTTTAATGCTTATGAAAGTCCTTTCGAAATCAAGAAAGACAACATAAATGTCTTGATCCTGAAAATTCAAAATGCATAAGCAATTATACAAATAAAAATTACCGAATTTGAAAAAACATAACCTAAATAACCTTATGATGTGAAGAAATATTTCTTGAGTTCCTCATTAATTGTTGATCATGCCATTGCGTCAAATTGTGGGTGAAATCATCTTCTGAGGTTATAGAAACGACTGGAAGAACATAACATTAACTAAGAGAAGTAAATGAAATGAAAAATTCAAAATGCAGGAATTTGGGCAATACATACATGTTGTGAACAGTTGTTTAACTTGGGAAGCAGAATTAAGATTTAGCATCCATCTATTACTGACCATCATTGCGTGAATCTTGATTTCAGTCATTATTTCGAAGAACTAAAGAGAGAAAGACGAGAGAGAGAAGATTGCTAGAAGTTCAAGTATATAGAAAGTTCAATCAAGAACGAATAAAATAGTTATTGTGAATCATTTTTTTGTGTTGAAAGTTATTGTGAATATTTAATCGAATAAAATAGTTATTGTGAATCTTTAACCGAATAAAATAGTTATTGTGAATCTTTAACCGAATAAAATAGTTATGGTCAACTGGATAGTCCAAGAGACCAATTGACTTTGACCAGTCTTGGCACTTTTATGGCATCGGACTAGTTAGTCCAAGGCCAACCGATTCCGAGGGCATATGCCCCCAACACCTTATTTTTTTAGGCGCAATTCTTTCCTAGCTATATGTGTTACTATCTGTCCCTGAATTACTAAGATCTAGTCAGATGGCCGAGTTGGGTGCTAGGAGAGTTGTGGAAACAATTCAAGGATAGATAGTAACACATATAGCTTGGAAACAATTGCGCCTAAAAAATTAAGGTGTTGGGGGCATATGCCCTCAGAATCGGTTGGCCTTGGACTAACTAGTCTGATGCCATAAAAGTGCCAAGACTGGTCAAAGTCAATTGCCCTCTTAAGACTATCCAATTGAACATAACTATTTTATTATATTAAAGATTCACAATAACTATTTTAATCGTTCTTTATTAAACTTTCTATATACTTGAACTTCTAGCAATCTTCTCTCTCTTGTCTATCTCTCATGTCTCTCTCTCTTTTCTCTCTCTCTAGTCTCTCTTCCTATCTAGTCTCTCTCTAGTCTTTCTCTATTTCGTTCTCTAAAAAAATAATGACTGAAATCAAGATTTACGCAATGATGGTCAGTAATAGATGGATGTTAAATCTTAATTCTGCTTCCCAAGTTAAACAACTGTTCACGACATGTATGCATTACCCAAATTCCGGCTTTTTAAAATTTTCATTTCATTTACTTCTCTTAGTTAATATATGTTCTTCCAGTCGTTTCTGTAACATTAGAAGATGATTTCACCCACAATCAATTTGACGCAATGACATGATCAACAATTAATGAGAAACTCAAGAAATATTTCTTCACATCAAGAGGTTATTTAGGTTATGTTTTTTCAAATTCTGTAACTTTTGTATCTATAATTGCTTATGCATTTTAAATTTTTAGGATCAAGACATTTATGTTGTCTTCCTTGATTTCGAAAGAACTTTCATAAGCATTAAAACCCTCATTGGGATTAAGGTAACATCTAAGACTCACTTTCTTTACGTAGAAATTTTTAGAAACTCTTGTTTTTCTTTTAAATTATGTCATGTTAGTGATAATGAATGGGATAACCTTACTTTGTAGAACAACCCAAATATGAGAGATATATTCGTAGTAATGCTTACATCAATGAATGACAGATGGCCAGATTCTAGGTGATTTTCGAGACATAGTTTAGGTTTTCGTTTATTTTCTTGGAAAAAAAGGATTAAAAGGTTTCTACGGAGATGTCATGACGAAGGAGCATTTCTTTGTGTCGTCACACCTTTATCTACATACAAAGTGTGGGATGTAATATACAAGATCAAACAATCTTGTGGTGAATCAATAAATAGACAACAACAACCGTGTAAGTTTTAATAATAGTGAAGGTTCCGAGTCTCAATGATTTTTGCAGATTTTAACGTCAGTGGGATGATTATTAGTTCTAAGTCTCAATGATTTTCTGTAGATTTCAATGTCAGTGGCATGATAATAAGTTCAGAGTATTCCTCCAAAGGTTCCAAGTCTCAATGATTTTTCACCGAAAATGATTCTTCCCCAAAGAACTTTTCCGAAATCCGGTTTTTCCCAGAAAAGTGATTTTTCTTTGAAAAATCTCAATTGATGCACACAATCACCTTTATTGGGCCAAGAAGACCATTCTAACTTTACTTTAAGAAGAAATAAAGTAGGATCCAGAAGTTAATACTAACACTGATATAGTCCTGAACAATATGACAGGTTTTCGACCATACCGATCTGCTATGATGCCCCACTAGACAGAACTCAAAGCTCTTCCCAACATAAATGCAGCACCTTCGAGAAAAGAGGAAAGCACAATCAAATTAGCTTAGCTAGTTATTTTGATGAGTTGGATTCTTACGATTTATCTCGTCGATGTGAAGCTGCAGAGATAAAGATGCTTACCTATACATCCTGCGCAATATTTCCTCCTTTTTTGCGATATGAAGGTCAATCTCTTATCTACATGAAACGAAAACGAAGCTGAAATCTTGTGATAGAAAAAAAAGTAATATTTTTAATGGAAACCAAACAAATGCTATTTGCAACATATTTTTTGATTTTCCACTAAGAAAACCCTCCTCAGATTTGTCCAATGAGAAAATCAACTTTCAAATCGAACTGAAGAAATAATCTGCTGAATGAAAAACACATCTAAGAAAAAATGTCAATGGATCTCAAAAATAAATACATACCATGAAATATAAAAAGGGAAAGAGCGACGATATAGGCAATGCTGAAAAGGAAAACCACAGAGAGAAAGAGTTCTATCAGTATGTATTATAGAAACATATAAAATCCATTTATATATCAATTGTCTATCCTAACAAAAACAACTAAGCTTCCTTAAACCTACAACATTTCTTGATTGATTTTGCTCAAATGAGAGCTACCAATTCATAAAATGCCCTAATTTAGAGACAAACAGGACAACAACAAGCTACTAAGTAGCCCCTATGCACAGTTGATGGTTTGTGGAAGAGAAATAACTCTTTCTAGTGATGAGGAAAAGCAAATAAAATTTGTGAATCTAAAAGACTAAGCTCACCATAAAGATTAACAAACCTAGAAATCTTGCACCATCAAAAGACTGCTTCGAAAAATTAAAAACAGCATAAGATTTCACTAAAGAACTAACAAGTAATAACCCTCATACCCATTTCCTAAATACCAATACCCAATCATCAAAACTTCCTAAACAAATCAACCATTCTTCAAAAACTAAGACCACATTCTAAGATTTCACTACAAACTAGTGAATACCCATACAATATTTCAACCCATTATTCAAAAAGTACTACTACTTCAATAAGTTTAAAAACCTAAAAGAGCTAAATTCAATCCAAAGTGTTTTTTTCTGAAGTGAATGAAACCCCATTACAGAAATAACTTACCATTGCTTAAAACAACAACAATCCATATATAGAACAGTAACTTATAAGGGTATTTAAAGGAAAAGAAAAACCCATGCAAGAAACTGAAAACGCAATTACTCATCAAGTAAAGAAGGCGTTTTTTTTAAGAAATTAAGTGAAGAAGGCGTTGACTGGGAGTTTATTAATCTCATTTAACATGTGACCTAATTCGTATATCCTCAGCCTTTGGATCAAGAGTTCTTTTAAAAATTGTTTTTAATTTGTAGTGGAGTTACCGATTAAGAAGGCAGTTGTTTCACTTGTTTGGGACCGAGCAAATTTTTGGCAGGACATATAACTAGTTTGACAAAATAAAAAATATATTCATTTGTAGTGGAGTTACCGATCAAGAGTTCTTAATTAATGATGTTTATTTCCTTTAATATTGTCATGAGCAACCACATCTCTCTCTTATTCGTATCTCTCTGTCTCTACGGTGTTTCACACGAAACTTTCCACAAAGACTTCACTTGAAACTCTAAAGAATGAGAGAAGTAGAAACAGTGTTGGTGGTGAAGTGAAGACGAAATATAGATATGAAGTTAGAGATGGAATCGCTTTGGGCAAACAAAATATTATCCGAAGTACAGTATAAAATTTTGAGTAAAAAATTTGGTCAAAATTATTTGTTCCTTTGATTCCCCAAATGGCCAAAAACATTTACCACCATCTCTTCTCCATACATATGAATGTCGCCGGCATGCAGTGGCAGCCTTCAATCTTTTCTTGTTCTCCTAAACCTGGCGCCACCATTTCTTCCTCCTCTCGTTTCTACAACCGTCTTTACTTCCTCATATCTTTCCCAACACCAACATCATTATTGAGAGTGGGGGGAAGAGAGAGGAAGGGTGATAGAGAAAAAAGATAGCAGTGGTCAAAAGTGGTGGTGGCCAGAGTTCAGAGGAGGTAGTTGGACTTCAGAGGAAGTGAAGAAGAAAAAATATTGTTGTCTAGGAAATTCAACAAAATTTACAATTTTCTTTTAAAATTTTGTACTCTACAGTTTTTTAAAGGGTTGGACGATGGATGAAGTTGGATATTTCTGCAAATAAAAAGAAGTTAGGGATGAGTTTCAAAATAAATGGTCTTTTGAGATATTTCCGTTTCAATAGAATTTAAGAAAGCGGAAAAGTTTTTGGGGAAGACGGTAAAAAACCAAAAAAAATCAAACCAAACACTCCCCCTCAAGTCGTCGGAATGTAGGTGCCAGCCGAAAATGACCGACGACGACGTGTTTCTTTCTCTCTCTCTTATGTCTTCTCTCTCTCTTCTGCTCTCCTCTAGCTGCCTCTTTATCTCTTCTTCCCCTTTCCATTTTTTAACAGTTCTGGCGAAGGGGTTGTCCCTTCGCCGGAAACCTTCGTCCGGTTTCCAGACGAAGGTGTGGTTCCATCGTTTGAAAACCAGACGAACCAGATCCAGACGAGTTTCCGGCGAAGGGAGATCACCTTCGCCGGAAATTTCGTGATAGAGGATAAGAGGAGAGAAAAAAGTAAAGATAGAGAAGAAAGAAGAAAAAAGAAAGAAGAAAGAGAGAAAAGAAAGAAGAATGTTGATGTTGATCGCGGACATTAATGGTGGAAGTCGCCGGAATCCGGTGGAGGTCGTCGGAGTTTTAGTTGAGATGAGAGGAGAAAAAGAAAGAATAAAGAATTGAAAGGGTGATGATGTTTGGAAGAAACAAAAAAAATTGTTTCCACCCAAAACTTATTGCCCCGGAAATTTTGCTTATTTCTCCAAAACACTAGCGCCTTTAAGAAACTACCCGACAACTCCTTAACTTTGCTATAGGCACCCGTTATAATAGGTAGGGGCACTACATAAAGACACATTAAAGTATGAGTTGTCCTAATTGAAAAAGTAAAATTTTATTCCAGTATAGCTTGTTATTCACGAATTGGTCTTCATCAGTATACTTTGTTCTTCAAATAGGGAATGCACTTGTGGTTAAGACAAGTCTTGCATCTCCTACCTAATGTAATAGACCGACCCAGCATTCCTTTCACTTAATAATGCTGGAGCTGATACACTCCTAGTTAAAGAAGACACTACACTTGAAGCGAACAGGCGTTGAGGTAACGAGCCTTTAGAAGGGCATTCTTTCCGCGGTCATTGACGTGGTGAGATAGATAGACGTCCAATCCTGCAGCAGCAGCTAGTTGCTCTCTATTCTCTAACATGTTTCCTCAATCAGTTTTTCCTTTTTAGTTTTGCTTTATCAATGCACATATAATATGAGAATATAATGAAGCTTCTTAATACATTATGATTGGATGAAATAAGATAAGTTGAAAACAATAGAATCCTACAAATCCTAAGGCATTGCCATGATAAAGAAACAAAAAAGGGCATAATGAATTTATTTGATTATCTAGGTTTATTATAGTATATGTTTTACAAGTGTAAATAGGTTTTAATTTTTATTATTTTTGTTAAACTAGTGTTAGGGTCATCAGACTTTTAAAAATGAGTGTACGAGACATCAAATGTTCCTATAAAACAACCCGTGTTTAAAATATCTCACGTTTTTGGATTAACGGAAGAGTCCACTAGGGTTAAGTGTTGTTAGACGTCGTTACCTTTTAGATGGTAAAGTTAGTTTATGTCTAAATCTCAAAAAAAAAATCCATCCCCCAAATTCATCACGCAATACTTATGTTTGCTCCATTCGCAAAGTAACTTTTTCTTATGTCAAATTTCTATAAAATAACGTTTTATCAATCTTTTGAGACATTTCCTTGGTAACTTTGTAGTAGATATTCTTAAACAACAATGTAATTTGCCCCATCTGCAAAGTAATTTTTTTTTTATGTCAAACTTCTCTAAGAATAATTTTTTATCAATCTTTTCAGGCATTTCCTTCATAACGTTGTAGTAAATATTTTTAAACAACACTGTTAAACTGATATTTCTTATTTGACGACGGTGAGTCAGTGACAAAACATAATTTAATAAATGTTTTCAGTATCTAACGAATATTTGCATTTTGTACACTCACAACATGGTAACTCCAATCACACGATTTTGCACTCATGCGATAATGTCACAAAATTGCATCAACTCAGCTGTATTGATTTTGAGATATAAATTTTTTTCAAAGTTACTTTACCGTAAAATGTGTCTTCACATTTGAGAATATCAAAGATTTACGATCACACTAACATTTTCTGATGAAACTATGTGTATAGTTAGCTAGCCACTAGCTCTTCTCGAACGATCTATATTTTCCCAAACTGCCTGTGCACTTTCGCCGTTGCAGCTGTTTGGATTGGTTAAAACAAGGTTTGAGGAGTACTGGCTAGGAACTGATATGGTGATATTGACTTGAGTTTCAGGTGTTTGGGTCTCTTTTTCAGCCATTGAAGACAATTTTGATAATGCAGTCAATGATATGTACAAGTAGAAGTCTTTTGATTAAGAATTAAGATCATCTAAGGAATTCTGCTATGTTGGTCATCGATGAAAATACAGAAGAGATGGGGGGAGAAGGGTTTTCATTTCATGGGTATTTAAATTCCGTATGTATTGGTGGAATTTAATGTATGTTTTCTAATAGGAAAATGAATAGAATCTAAACCTCTCCTACCTACACAAAAAGATTCGATAAAAAATTGTTAGAAGAACGAATCAGGTCCAACAATAAAACCTTGTGATATAAAATGTTGTATGAAATTTTGAAAATGTTAACCTGAAAATAAAGCTGCAAAACGAGGTTCGAAAGTACCAATAATGGTCTGTTCGAGTGATTGAGTGAAAACCACTTGATGAGAGCTAGTCGATGCCATGAACTTTGGATCAAGCTCCTCTGGGGTGTCATACACTGAGTTGCCTAACAAGTCCTAAATCGTGTTGCCTAACAAAAACAAAAGAGGTTTGACATGTATTGGTTAAGAAAACTTGTTTATGGCTATTAACCTGCGAATGAACCTCCAAAACCATCATCTTGTGGTGTTAAGCGATCACGCTTTCGGGTTCCTTTAGGAGTAGTGGGTTTCGCTGAGTGGGATGGGTCAGTTTGATTTGCTTGCGAGTTTGCTGCACCAAAAGAAAGTTTTCTACCACCAATTCCTATTGAAGGTCTACCCACAAATTTTTTGGAACTTTGTGACCTTAAAGGACTTGACTTAGAGCCGAAGAGTACTTCCTTTTCTGCCGTAAGCTGACCTTGAAGTTTCTTTTGATCCTGCAGTGAAGATACATTATACAAGTTACTAACTAACTTATGGACGAGCTCGACTTTCTTGACTCACTGGTCAGGTGAGTAAGCACAAGACTTTGTCTAGTTGTTGAGTAATTGGTCAGAGTATAATGATACTTAAAAATGATAGCATCGAACCACTTGGATTGAGTAGTTTTGCACACCCCACCATCCAATTGGATGTACAGAACCGACTCACACTCATTTAAAGACGTAAGGGGTTATCATAATCACAAGGGTTACAAAATTTGTATGGACTAGCGAATTATAGATTGCTTTTGGATTTTTGGTCCTAACTCTAAATCTCTTATTGGTATCCTTAGACATGTATGGGTTCGAAAGCTTTAAGACAAACAGGTAATCTTCGATAAACTAAACAGAAAAGTCGTGAGCTTGAAATCTGTTAGCTACTTCATAGTGTCAAAGAAACTTTTTGATATCAATGTTTCCTGTATAGTAGTTTTGAGCAATTCTGTATTAACTTTACAAATGAGAAGCTGCAACAACATTTCAACCAGGTTTTATGCAAAAAAAAAAAACATTTCAACCAGGTATGCATTGGATCCTTTTGTCCAAGTCATTTCAAGTTTGTAACCTGAATCTGGTTGTTGCTACTTTTAGAAGCCCTAGTTTCGAATAATTTCTAAATATTTAACAATATCTTTTCCTCTTTTGTAAGTGTTGGTGAACAAATCAAATACATAGATGAATGTTACCAGGTTCGGTTATCTAGAGAGCGAACCCTGATCTGGTTCGGTCGTACCCTTTTAGGGTGGGTACGTGAATCAGATCGCCAAATCTGGCACACCCATTTGCAAGAAAACAAAAAGATGAAAAACATGGTATCAGAGCTAGGGTCAGATTGGCTTAAAAGCCAGATGTGCTCCACGTCACCCGAAAAGAAAAAAAATAGGTGTTAGGGTCAAAGAACGCCACACGTGAGGGCGCGTGTGAGAATTGACCCACATGGGAGAAGGGCTATTTAGCAACCAATGATATAACTAGGTCATCTTCACTAGTTGGCAATTGGGGTTGAGTTGGATGACCACAAACTTAATATCACCTAAGTCATGGTCCCACCCTAAAGAACATATATCACAACCCTCTATCTAAAACAGGGGTTTACGGTTTACCTTAGTGAAGCAAATCATGTTGTATGTGAAGGAATCAACAATAGATGTAGGAAAAATCTACTGCCCACCAACTTAACTAACACTAGTTTTTCTTTTCTGAAAATATAATTAGGAGTCGAACTGGTGAGGACCGACTAGTGGCTGATTGATAGTCAGACTCAGTTCTATGACATAGCAAGGAATTTTTCATCGAGTTATGGTTAAATATTTTGGTGTTCTGGGCAAACTAATAAAAGACAACTATTTGAGAATTGAAGCTGATAAAAAAACTACCACAAATATGATTTTGGTAAACGCAAATAAGATTATAACTGTAGTAGAAGTGATTAGTAAATTAGGTTACATCAGTTGGTTTTGCAGGCATGCGTGTATACATGGCTAAATGTTGATAACTGCATTCCACGTAATTATGCTACTTTTTCTGGCAGAAACCTGGAGGCGTTATTGCACTCCTTGACGAGGCTTGGTATGTTTTGCTTCCTTACCTTGGTCTGAGTTGTTGCACTTCTCATCTTGGCACCAGTTGATCTTACCATCTAGCGCAAGAGGGCACAAAAAAGACCAAGTGTCATCAAGATTGCTGGAAAACAGTTATTCTGGAACTTCCTCATTCATGTATGTTGCATTTGCAGTATGTGTCCAAAGTCCCCGCACGAAAACATTTTGTCAGAAACTCTATCACACGTTTAAAGTTCACAAATGGTTTATCAAACCGAAACTATCACGCACCAACTTTACCATTGCCCATTATGCCGGAGTGGTAAATTTGATTCATGTGAAATATACTGTTATGTGATGCGTATTTCTTTTCACGTCACATTATTTGGTTTTATTTGGACTAATGCAGCTACAACCACAACAGTTGACGGAGACTCTAAATTCAACGAAGCCCCACTATATTAGATGCGTAAGCCAAACAATGTTTAAAAACCTGGCATTTTTGAGAATGCCAATGTCATGCAACAGTTGCGCTGTGGTGCAAGTATGAGATATTTATCTAGCAAATTCGTACTAGCAGCTACTGGTTGTGCTTTTACCTCTTACGTTCATTGCTAAATTGCCCTTGTAGGATGTTCTTGAAGCAATTGGAATCAGTTGTGCTGGATACCTTACGTCCCTACCCGCCGAACGGTCTATGAATTCTTAAACTGCTTTGGTATTCTATCGCCAGATGTTCTTGAAGGAAAGTAAGTAAGCTCTTGACTTCTTTTAGCTTTAAAAGTCAAAATCTCTTGCAGATAAGCAAAACTAAGGTATTCCTAAGATCTAGTCAGATGGCCGAGTTGGGTGCTAGAGAGTTGCGGAAACAATTCAGGACAGTAGTAACACATATAGCTAGGAAACAATTGCGCCTAAAAAGTTAAGGTGTTGGGGCATGTGCCCTCGGAATCAGGTGGCCTTGGAATAGCTAGTGTGATGCCATAAAAGTGCCAAGACTGGTCAAACTAAGTACGCTCTTGGCTTATTTTAGCTTTAAAAGTTTAAATGTCTTGCAAATTGGCAAAACTATGGTATTCGTAAGATCTAGTCGGATGGTCGAGTTGGTTGCTAGGAGAGTTGTGGAAACAATTCAGGGATAGATAATAACACATATAGCTAGAAAACAATTGCGCCTAAAAATTAAGGTGTTGGGGGCATATGCCGTTGGAATCGGTTGACCTTGGACTAACTAGTTCGATGCCATAAAAGTGCCAAGACTGGTCAAAGTCAATTGGTCTCTTGGACTATCCAATTGACCATAACTATTTTATTCTCTTAAAGATTCACAATAACTATTTTATTCGTTCTTGATTAAACTTTCTATATACTTGAGCTTCTAGCAATCTTCTCACAATAACTATTTTATTTTTGTAGGTTGACAAAAACAAAAAATTCGTGATTTTCATTGATTACGAGATAGCCGTTTGGTCTTCCACAGTTCAATTTCTGAGTTACTACAAGGTAAAAACTTGCCTGTCTGTTGATTATATTACTTTAATGTGACGAATTTTCATTTCTGCAGGACGATAACTTGCCTATCAGTTGATTATATTACTTTGGTGTGACGATTTCTGAGCATAAACTTTCATTCTGCAGGACGATATGTGTCTCAAAAATGCCTATGTAATAGTTCTATACCAAGAACGAATAAAATAGTTACTGTGAGAAGATTGCTAGAGTTCAAGTATATAGAAATTTTAACCAAGAACGAATAAAATAGTTATTGTGAATCTTTAACAAAAAAAAAAGTTACGGTCAATTGGATAGTCCAAGAGACCAATTGACTTTGACCAGTCTTGGCACTTTTATGACATCAGACTAGTTAGTCCAAGGTCAACCGATTCCGAGGGCATATGCCCCCAACACCTTAATGTTTTAGGCACAATTGTATCCTAGCTATATGTGTTACTATCTATCCCAGAAATGTTTCCGCAACTCTCTTAGCACCCAACTCGGTCATCTGACTATATCTTAGGAATACCTTAGTTTTGTCTATCTGCAAGAGAATTGGACTTTTAAAGCTAAAAGAAGCCAATAGCGTACTTAGTTTGACCAGTCTTGGCACTTTTATGGCATCAGACTAGTTAGTCCATGACCAACTGATTCCGAGGGCACATGCCCCAACACCTTAACTTTTTAGGCGTAATTTTTTCCTAGCTATATGTGTTACTATCTAGTCTTTCTCTATTTCGTTCTCTGAAAAATAATGACTGAAATCAAGATTTACGCAATGATGGTCAGTAATAGATGGATGCTAAATCTTAATTCTGCTTCCCAAGTTAAACAACTGTTCACGACATGTATGCATTACCCAAATTCCGGCTTTTTAAATTTTTCATTTCATTTACTTCTCTTAGTTAATATATGTTCTTCCAGTCGTTTCTGTAACATTAAAAGATGATTTCACCCACAATCAATTTGACGCAATGGCACGATCAACAATTAATGAGAAACTCAAGAAATATTTCTTCACCTCAAGAGGTTATTTAGGTTATGTTTTTTCAAATTCTGTAACTTTTGTATCTATAATTGCTTATGCATTTTAAATATTCAGGATCAAGACATTTATGTTGTCTTCCTTGATTTCGAAAGAAGTTTCATAAGCATTAAAACCCTCATTGGGATTAAGGTAACATCTAAGACTCACTTTCTTTACATAGAAATTTTTAGAAACTCTTGTTTTTCTTTTAAATTTTGTCATGTTAGTGATAATGAATGGGATAACCTTACTTTGTAGAACAACCCAAATATGAGAGATATATTCGTAGTAATGCTTACATCAATGAATGACAGTTGGGCAGATTCTAGGTGATTTTCGAGACATAGTTCAGGTTTTCGTTTATTTTATTGGGAAATAGGATTAAAAGGTTTCTACGTAGATGTCATGACGAAGGAGCCTTTCTTTGTGTCGCCACACCTCTATCTACATACAAAGTGTGGGATGTAATATACAAGATCAAACAATCTTGTGGTGAATCAATAAATAGACAACAAAAACCGTGTAAGTTTTAATAATAGTGAAAGTTCCGAGTCTCAATGATTTTTGCAGATTTTAACGTCAGTGGGATGATTATTAGTTCTAAGTCTCAATGATTTTCTGTAGATTTCAATGTCAGTGGCATGATAATAAGTTCAGAGTATTCCTCCAAAGGTTCCGAGTCTCAATGATTTTTCACGGAAAATGATTTTTCCCCAAAGAACTTTTCTGAAATCCGATTTTTCCCAGAAAAGTGATTTTTCTTTGAAAAATCTCAATTGATGCACACAATCACCTTTATTGGGCCAAGAAGACCATTCTAACTTTACTTTAAGAAGAAATAAAGTAAGATCCAGAAGTTAATACTAACACTGATATAGTCCTGAACAATATGACAGGTTTTCGACCATACCGATCTGCTATGATGCCCCACTAGACAGAAGTCAAAGCTCTTCCCAACATAAATGCAGCACCTTCGAGGAAAGAGGAAAGCCCAATCAAATTAGCTTAGCTAGTTATTTTGATGAGTTGGATTCTTACGATTTATCCCGTCGATGTGAAGCTGCGAAGATAAAGATGCTTACCTATACATCCTGCGCAATAACCAATATTTTCCTCCTTTTTTGCGATATGAAGGTCAATCTCTTATCTACATGAAACGAAAACGAAGCTGAAATCTTGTGATAGAATAAAAAGTAATATTTTTAATGGAAACCAAACAAATGCTATTTGCAACATATTTTTTGATTTTCCACTAAGAAAACCCTCGTCGGATTTGTCCAATGAGAAAATCAACTTTCAAATCGAACTGAATAAATAATCTGCTGAATGAAAAGCACATCTAAGAAAAAATGTCAATGGATCTCAAAAACAAATACGTACCATGAAATATAAAAAGGGAAAGAGCGACGATATAGGCAATGCTGAAAAGGAAAACCACAGAGAGAAAGAGTTCTATCAATATGTATTATAGAAACATATAAAATCCATTTATATATCATTTGTCTATCCTAACAAAAACAACTAAGCTTCCTTAAACCTACAACATTTCTTGATTGATTTTGCTCAAATGAGAGCTACCAATTAATAAAATGCCCTAATTTAGAGACAAACAGGACAACAACAAGCTACTAAGTAGCCCCAATGCACAGTTGATGGTTTGTGGAAGAGAAAGAACTCTTTCTAGTCATGAGGAAAAGCAAATAAAATTTGTGAATCTAAAAGACTAAGCTCACCATAAAGATTAACAAACCTAGAAATCTTGCACCATCAAAAGACTGCTTCGAAAAATTAAAAACAGCATAAGATTTCACTAAAGAACTAACAAGTAATAACCCTCATCATTCTAAGATTTCACTACAAACTAGTCAATACCCATACAATATTTCAACCCATTATTCAAAAAGTACTACTACTTCAAGAAGTTTAAAAACTTAAAAAGAGCTAAATTCAATCCAAAGTGATCTTAAATGGAGGAAGCCTCATTATAGAAATAACTTACCATTGCTTAAAACAACAACAATCCATATATAGAACAGTAACTTATAAGGGTATTTAAAGGAAAAGAAAAACCCATGCAAGAAACTGAAAACGCAATTACTCATCAAGTAAAGAAGGCGTTTTTTTTTTCTGAAATTAAGTGAAGAAGGCGTTGACTGGGAGTTTATTTATCTCATTTAACATGTGACCTAATTCGTATATCCTCAGCATTTGGATCAAGAGTTCTTTTAAAAATTGTTTTTTGTAGTGGAGTTACCGATTAAGAAGGCAGTTGTTTCACTTGTTTGGGACCGAGCAAATTTTTTGGCCAAAAGCTAGTTTGACAAAATAAAAAATATATTCATATCTAGATTCATATAACTTTATGATGTTTATTTCCTTTAATATTGTCATGAGCAATCACATCTCTCTCTTATTCGTATCTCTCTGTCTCTACGGTGTTTCACACGAAACTTTCCACAAAGACTTCACTTGAAACTCTAAAGAATGAGAGAAGTATAAACAGTGTTGGTGGTGAAGTGAAGACGAAATATAGATATGAAGTTAGAGATGGAATCGCTTTGGGCAAACAAAATATTATCGGAAGTACAGTATAAAATTTTGAGTAAAAAATTTGGTCAAAAGTATTTGTTCCTTTGATTCCCCAAATGGCCAAAAACATTTACCACCATCTCTTCTCCATACATATGAATGTCGCCGACAGTGGCAGCCTTCAATCTTTTTTTGTTCTCCTAAACCTGGCGCCACCATTTCTTCCTCCTCTCGTTTCTACAACCGTCTTTACTTCCTCATATCTTTCCCAACACCAACATCATTATTGAGAGTGGGGGGAAGAGAGAGGAAGGGTGATAGAGAAAAAAGATAGCCGTGGTCAAAAGTGGTGGTGACCAAAGTTGAGAGGAGGTAGTTGGATTTCAAAGGAAGTGAAGAAGAAAAAATATTGTTGTCTAGGAAATTCAACAAAATTCACAATTTTCTTTTAAAATTTTGTACTCTACAGTTTTTTAAAAGGTTGGACGATGGATGAGGTTGGATATTTCTGCAAATAAAAAGAAGTTGGGGATGAGTTTCAAAATTAATGGTCTTTTGAGATATTTCTGTTTCAATAAAATTTAAGAAAGCGGAAAAGTTTTTGGGGAAGACGGTAAAAAACCAAAAAAAAATCAAACCAAACACTCCCCCTCAAGTCGTCAGAATGTAGGTGCCAGCCGAAAATGACCGGCGACGACGTGTTTCTCTCTCTCTCTTATGCCTTCTCTCTCTCTTCTCCTCTCCTCTCGCTGCCTCTTTATCTCTTCTTCCCCTTTCCATTTTTTTAACAATTCCGGCGAAAGGGTTTTCCCTTCGCCGTAAACCTTCATCTGGTTTCCAGACGAAGGTGTGGTTCCTTCGTCTAGAAACCAGACGAACCAGATCCAGACGAGTTTCCGGCGAATGGAGATCACCTTCGCCGGAAATTTCGTGAGAGAGGGAGAGAGGATAAGAGGAGAGAGGAGAGAAAAAAGTAAAGATAGAGAAGAAAGAAGAAAAGAGAGAGAAGAAAGAAGAAAAGAGAGAGAAGAAAGAAGAAAGAGAGAGAAGAAAGAAGAATGTTGATGGTGATCGCCGACATTAATGGTGGAAGTCGCCGTAATCCGATGGAGGTCGCCGGAGTTTTAGTTGAGATGAGAGGAGAAAAAGAAAGAATAAAAAATTGAAAGGGTGATGATGTTTGGAAGAAACAAAAAAAAATTTGTTTCCCCAAAATTTTTTGCCCCGGAAATTTTGCTTATTTCTCCAAAACACTGGCGCCTTTAAGAAACTACCCGACAACTCCTTAACTTTGCTATAGGCACCCATTATAATAGGTAGGGGGACTACATAAAGACACATTAAAGTATGAGTTGTCCTAATTGAAAAAGTAAAATTTTATTCCAGTATAGCTTGTTATTCACGAATTGGTCTTCATCAGTATACTTTGTTCTTCAAATAGGGAATGCACTTGTGGTTAAGACAAGTCTTGCATCTCCTACCTAATGTAATTGACCGACCCAGCATTCCTTTCACTTAATAATGCTGGAGCTGATACACTCCTAGTTAAAAAAGACACTACACTTGAAGCGAACAGGCGTTGAGGTAACGAGCCTTTAGAAGGCCATTCTTTCCGCGGTCACTGACGTGGTGAGATAGATAGACGTCCAATCCTGCAGCAGCAGCTAGTTGCTCTCTATTCTCTAACATGTTTCCTCAATCAGTTTTTCCTTTTTTAGTTGTGCTTTATCAATGCACATATAATATGAGAATATAATGAAGCTTCTTAATACATTATGATTGGATGAAATAAGTGAAGCAGATATATCTTACAAGAGTATCCTGGTGTTCGTCCAAAATTTGAAGTATATCAAATTGTGTACGAGGTGGAGAATTGTAAGAGGCAGTTTCTAATTCAAAAGAGGCGGTTTGGTTTCAAATTGGATAGGCGGTTTCATGGCTTGTGGCGGTTTGGAATGTGGATGGCGGTTTCAATTTAGTTTCCAAAATTGGAATTGGTTTCCAAAATTTGGTTCCCCCACCGGCTTATATTATAATATCTAAATAGGGGGTCTTGAGTTCAATCATATCAACACCAACACAAGCAACAACAACTCTTCTTTAGAGAGAGAGAGCAAGTAAGAGAGAAAATTTATTCATAGTTTTTTAGCGGTGTTAAATTTCTCGGTCGTCGAAGATCTAGTATAGAAGGTTAATTTCTATGCGGTACCATCTTGGGACGAACTTGCGGGTTGTGTTAGTCGTCTTCATCTATCCTTCAATAAAGATTTCTTGTTCGCCCGAGGACGTAGGCTTTAAAGCCGAACCTCGTTAAATTCTGTTCGCATATTTGATTTTGACTTAGCTTTTCGATTAATCTTCATAATCGGATCAATTTCTAGGATAGGTTCGATAGCTTCCGCGACTTTTTGTTATAACAATAAGATAAGTTGAAAACAATAGAATCCTACAAATCCTAAGGCATTGCCATGATAAAGAAACAAGAAAGGGCATAATGAATTTATTTGATTATCTAGGTTTATTATAGTATATGTTTTACAAGTGTAAATAGGTTTTAATTTTTATTATTTTTGTTAAACTAGTGTTAGGGTCATCGGACTTTTAAAAATGAGTGTGCGAGACATCAAATGTTCCTAAAAAATTACTAGTGTTTAAAATATCTCACGTTTTTGGATTAACAGAAGAGTCCACTAGGGTTAAGTGTTGTTAGACGTCGTTCCGTTGCGAAGCTTACGGTTAGGTCACCCCCCTCAATGTAAACTCATCATATGAGGTACCAGACTCGAGTTTTTCTTTATAGAAGACGGGTTGACCACTGGACGATCGAGGAACTGAAACAGATATACGATTTCAACCCGGTTAGACGGATCTGGTCCAAACCCAGAAGAAAGTCACTCCCCCTTTCGTTGCTGAAGTGGCCTCCTCAACTACACTGTCTGCGCCAAGGTGCTTCGAGGAAGAGTGTCGTGCATAGCACTCGTTGATCGGACTCGTCCCGGAAGAACACCTCTTAGGCGCTTCCTACATCCCCAACTTGATTACTAGTGTTTAAAATATCTCACGTTTTTGGATTAACAGAAGAGTCCACTAGGGTTAAGTGTTGTTAGACGTCGTTACCCTTTAGATGGTAAAGTTAGTCTATGTCTAAATCTCAAAAAAAAAAAAAATTCATCCCCCAAATTCATCACGCAATACTTATATTTGCTCCATTCGCAAAGTAACTTTTTTCTTATGTCAAATTTCTATAAAATAACATTTTATCAATCTTTTGAGACATTTCCTTGGTAACTTTGTAGTAGATATTCTTAAACAACAATGTAATTTGCCCCATCTGCAAAGTAATTTTCTTTTTATGTCAAACTTCTCTAAGAATAATTTTTTATCAATCTTTTCAGGCATTTCCTTCATAATGTTGTAGTAAATATTTTTAAACAACACTGTTAAACTGATATTTCTTATTTGACGACGGTGAGTTGATGACACAACATAATTTAATAAATGGTTTTCAGTATCTAACGAATATTTGCATTTTGTACACTCACAACATGGTAACTCCAATCACACGATTTTGCACTCATGCGATAATGTCACAGAATTGCATCAACTCAGCTGTATTGATTTTGAGAAATAAAAAAAATTCCAAAGTTACTTTACCGTAAAATGTGTCTTCACATTTGAGAATATCAAAGATTTGCCATCACACTAACATTTTCTGATGAAACTTTTAATTACTATTAAGAATAACAGTTACTAATATTTTTAGCAAAAATAATTGTTATACTTATCTCTAACATTATAATAAATGAAGCCAAAATATAATTGGATTTTTGTATTTAAGGTCCAAAAATAGGGGGGGTAATGAGTCATATATCCACTCCTAAACCAAAAAATAAAATTAAACCAAAATAAATCGAAAATGTAAAATAAGTCCAAAAATTCACTATTTGGTGGGTCCCATGCATCATTCTTGTAATTTTTTCTCATTTTTGCCCTTTCATAAATATTTTTTAACCATTGGTAAACCAAAGGTTTATAATGGTTAAGTTAATACAATTATGGTGGACATTTAATGTTAATCTTTATTTCCAAAAGAATTATTTTACTAAAGCAACCTTCCAAATCAATGGATATTTACCTAAAACTACTTTATCTCTCCCAAAAACTAGTTTCACTTTCTGTACCTCTATGTTCTTTGAATTCAAGAAAATATATTGTTTCCAAAACTTATAGTTGTCTAAATTAACCTACCATTTCAATGGATATTTACCTAAAATGAGATGCTCTCTCCCAAAAAAACGAATTTCTCTCTCTCTAACTCTATGTTCTTTCAACTTCAAGAAAGTATGAATCTGTGATTTGGTTTTTATCTCGACCTCGATCCAATTAAACATCTGTAATTTCGTTTGTAAGGTATGTTTGACTTCAATTAATTTTTAGAATCTAAAAATCCCTACTAACACAATCTGTATTACTATAATCTTCTTCAAAAAATTAATTTATTTTAACAAAAAACTTTTTTGTAATATTAATTTTTATCACTTGAATGTTGAAATCTCTATCACAGTTGACAGTTATCTTTTTCTCATAAAAAAGTTTTATAGAGTAAATTTGTTTTCCCTACATTTTGTGTATTTTAATAGCCTTTTTTGTATTATAATAGCAATATGTTGAATGAATTTGTTACAGATGTCGTCAAAACCAAATACCACTTTGTTAGAATCTTATCGATTCTAATAGCATTGTTTACATTCTACTAGCATTTATTGAATGAATTTGTTATAGTAAATTAAAAAGCAATTATCATTTTTCTAGCATTTTATTGTTTGTAATAGCATTTTTTACATTCTATTAGCATCTGTTGAATGAATTTCTTACAGTAGGTTAGAAATCAAACACTATTTTCCTAGCATGATTATACTGCTAGCATATTTTACATTCTATTAGCATCTGTTGAATGAATTTGTTAGAGTAGGTTAATAAGCAAATTTTTCTAGCATCTTATTGATTCTACTAGCATATTTTACATACTACTTGCATTTGATGAATGAATTTGTTAATGTAGTTTAATAAGCAAATACTATTTCGCTAGCATCTTACTGATTATAGTAGCATTTTTTACATTCTAGTAGCATCTGTTGAATGAAGTTGAATAAGGTAGTTTAAAACGCAAGAATATTTAATGCTTTTATATTATTTTCTGCAGCTATTCAATCACTCCATGGATTTTAGTGATGCAAATACTAATGGGTCTTACCTTAAGAATAAAATAACTAAGCCAGAAGCATGGGGTCCAATTTTTACCCACGTCGGTCAAGAGTTTGAGGGTGGGGTTCAAGCCTTCCGAGATGCTATTGGTCATTACTCTATCAGTACGAAAAAAAGTTACAAATTTATAAAGAATGATCGGTATAGGGTTACTGTTGGGTGCCATGGAGATGGATGTCCTTTTAAGGTGCACGGATATGCCCCCATGAGATCTCCTAATATTTTCTTATTAAAGGAGTTCAATTTAAATCACATAGGCTGCACTGATTTTATTCTAAACTCTTCGAAGGCAAAAATATCAAGCAAACTTGTAGGAGGTCTCATAGCCGAAGATCTTAAGATCAACCCTAACAAAAGCACTAAGGATGTAGAATTGTCATTTCTAAAAGACTTCGGACTTAACTTGAGCTACTACTTCTCTTACAAAGGAAAGAAAAAAGCCTTAAGCACTGTATTTGGGCAAGAAGAGGATTCATATTCTAAATTAGAATGGTATGCTTCGGCTATTAATCGAACTAATCCTGATAGCATAGTTGATCTCGAAGTTGACAGCATAAACCGTCGATTCATCCGCATTTTTATTTGCTTAGGCGCATGTCGAAAAGGTTTTATGCATTGCCGGCCCGTCATATATGTTGATGGCACATTTGCAAAGTCTAAGTTTCAGGGATGCATTCTCGCAGCTGTAGCGAAGGACGGAAACAATGGTATGTTCAGAGAATTCTTTAGAACAATTCGTTTTCTGTTACCATTTCATTAATATATTGTAACACTAAGGTGGTTTTTTCAACATTTTACATATATGATAGAGCAACTCTTAAACTCTAATTGAATTAAGTTTATTCTGTTACATAAATTTTTACTTCTATTGATGTTTTCAGGCATGTTTCCTCTTGCTTACGCCGTTGTTGATAGTGAAAATGATCAGAACTGGGAATGGTTTTTCAAAAACCTACACAAAAGTGTTGATCCTAACACCAATTATACATTCATGTCAGATCGACACTCTGGAATACTAAAAGGTGTTAAGGGTGTCTTCCCCAATTCGTTGCATTCGTTTTGTGCGTGGCATTTGAAAAACAACCTGAATCTAAGGGTGAAAAATGGGGCTAAGAAGTCGGGGTATTTCCAGTCATTACTATTTAAGGCAGCACGTGCGGTACCTGAGTCAGAATTTCACAAACATATGGCATCGATGGTACATATGGGCGGGACTAATGTGGCTCGATTCTTTGAGTCATTAAACCCTGAAAATTGGGCTGATTCCTTTTTCCCTGGTTCACGTTACGGTGCAATTTCATCTCAATTGGCAGAAACCTTCAACAACTGGATACGTGATGACAGGGTTTTACCTATCACAGTTATGTTGGATTCTATCCGTGTTAGAATAATGAAAAGGATGAACAAGAAGAGAATCAAAGCTGAGAAATGGTGTCACTTCCTATGCCCCAAAATCAATATTGAACTTGAATACCGTTTTAATTTGGCTAATTCTTGGGCAATAATCCCTGCTGGCGATCTTGTGTACGAGGTATGCTCATTTCCTACTCATTCTGTCAATCTCATTGATCTCAAATGTAGTTGCGGTAGGTGGTCGATAGATGGTATCCCTTGTCAACATGCCATGTTGTGCATCAAGAATTATGATGGTGATACAACAAGTTTTTTTGATCCAATTTTCACCAAACAAGCGTTCGTCAACACTTATCAATACTATGTCTACCCAATACCAAATTATGACGAGCCAATGGAGTACAATGATGCAACAAGAACACTACCTCCGTTAACAAAGCGAAAACCGGGAAGGCCAAGGACAGTAAGAAGAGAGAGCTCAGGAAACATACCCAAAAAAATGAGGGTCTGCAGCCGGTGTAAAAAATCGGCTTATCACAATAGTGCCTCATGCACGGCAGCTATATGATAACTAAATTAAATTTTGATTATGCAGGTTTACTTAAGCTGCTAGAAACCGAAATATGCTACTTAAGTCTTTTATTTGGTTAGAGAATTTGATCAATGTTAACAGATTATCGTATTTAAACAAGAGGATTCTGCTACTTTCTATTAAATTTTAATAGTTAAGAGATTGTCGTAGTTAAACTCGAATGTATTTTGATGGATGTTTCAATATGTTTTATGCATTTTACTTTTTATATTTCCATAATATGCGTGGAAGTTGGTATTATGATTTGGCTAGACTAACTTACAAATTATCGATAAACTAGAAAAATGCTTGAAGTGTGGGAGAAATTGTGTCAACATTATTTTAATGTTTCTAGCAATTTAGCAATTTTCTTAGTCATATGTTTGCTAATGTTTTGCCATGTTTTTGAACGATACATTATGCTATGTTTTTTAACGATACATTTCTTTCCATAGTTATATATGTTATCAGTGGATCTAGCATTAAGGGTTTGAGTTCATCATGCCTTTGCCGTTTCACGTCTTATACATGATTAGTTTCAGTAGTGTCCGAGAAGTTTTAGTTACATCTTAATCATATATCTATAAACGGAATTCAATCTAAAGTAGGGACTTTTTCGGATCCTCACACTCCTCGTACTGACCTCTGGCTCGATTTCCTCGAGCTGAAGCTTTCTCCTCGGGGTACCGGTGTGGTACCTGCCAAAGAGCATTCGAAGACCTCAAGCAAGCCGTGACAAAAGACCCGGTAAACCTTTTATACGAAATCTAAAATATAATTGTGGTATTATAGAAAATTGAAAAATATAACCAAAACTGCTCAAGATGTTCTTCGAACTTAAAACATAATCATGTTTGCTTCGTTTTTTCACAAAGCCCGTAACAAAATACAAGTTAAATCTTAACTTAAACATTTTTTCTCCATATATTCTTCGAATCATTCAGCAACAACCAAGTTAGTTCACCCCTCTTCCTTCGCGCTTGTTTTGTCCAGTCATCTTTTGACATCCCGTTAGGAAAATGATTATAGTTCGATTAGATAAAAAGTTCTTCCATGTGCAAAATCACATACAACCCACAATCAGGCCTGTCAAATTTAAACAACAAACCAATTCAACATAATGAACAACTTAGTCTTCCATCAGCAGATTTTAGACCCACAAATTATGCTTTTAGAATCTTCAAAATGCTAGAAAAAACATGGAAATTTCTTATGAAATCATGTTTTGGAAATTATTTGTTTTGAAGAATAACTTACGCTTCTCCTTGTTGCTTATCAGTAGGCTCTATGAGAGTCTTCACCACTACTTTTGGGTGGGGCTTGAATAGGTCAAGCTCGACAATCGCTTCTGAAATAATGCTAGCCAATCTTGTTGCATTTTCCGTACACCTTTTTGCAGTCTGATGATCAAAGATCATGGAGTTGTAGTGTGTCCATTTCTTACTATCCAAACAATAAACAAGCAGTGTCCAATGTTGACCCAGACCAAGACCTCCTTGGAGCGGAGTACACAGAGGAGCGCATATTTTAAGCATATATCTACTAAAATCCGTCTTCAATTTCTCATGAAGATGCGCTCTGATGTTTGACTCGGAGAATTGAAACTTTATCATAGTCTGTTTAAAATATGGTATTAGTTAGATGCGAAATAAAAATGCTAATTGAAATTGATAAATGCTCCTACCAGTTTTAGAGTTTTTTGTAAAATCAATAAAATTTCATAGGTAATTGAAAGATATTACTCACAAAGAGCTCAGATGACAGGAAAACGACCTCTTTCCGCTCATTCTTCTTGCTGTTCCACAATTTCGATGCATACCAATTTATTATTTGCGCATCACACTCGAAGTTTAGCATGAGCAGGTCGAGTTGCCTTCCAGTAATGTAGCTTTTAGGGTCCTTTGACCAGATGACTGTTCTGCAATATTACAATTGTAGGAGAAAAAACATAAATATACTTCTAAAACTTTCTCACATTTGCTTGTGTTACCAATACTTCAAAAGAAATCATACATATAAGTTTTAGCAAATAACTGTTTTAACAAAAAATCTTTAAAATTCTATAAGAAATATACCTGTTCTGGCCCCAGTAGATTAATGTGTTCCTGAACCCCATTTTTCATAGGTTCCAAAGACCACCTAAGTATCCTTGGTATCTTTCCAGCACCTAGTCTTGTCTCGGGGAAGATAGTCGTGTGCATCGCGAACCAAAACTACATTTAATCATGAAAATGTAATCACATAACAATATTGTTTCTTTTACGTAACCAAATTAATAAAGTTTGGTATTTACCGGAAGTAGAATCAAACATCCCGAGACCTTGCAAGGGTCGTTGGGATATTTGCACATTGAGGACATCATGAAGGAGTGGATTGCCCTAGGCCAAGAAACTCGATTAATCATTCTCATAGTTTGCAAGTTCTGGAAGAAACTTGTGTGCAACGCATAACCTTTTGAACTTGCGAAGAGAAGAGCACATCCAACATACAAAATTAATAACCGGACAAAGTCTAAAGGAGAACCAGTGTGGTTATTGACTTCATTCTTTAAAGCTTTGGCTATAGTAACAGTAGTAAGAGTGCCGGAACCATTAAAATGCTTGACAAAAAAATCTTCCTCTTTCGGTTTGATATCACTATGTCTAGGGAAGGCACTATACTCTTGTCCTTCCATCGGCAACCCTAACAACAACGACACATCCTCAGGAGCAAATTCTAACTCCACTTCTCCAAATATAAATTTCTTTCTATCAGTGTTGAAGTAGCAAAGAAGCTCGAACACTGCCCGATGTGGTTTGACTTGATTTTCCATAATTATCTGACCACTAATTGCGGCTGAATAGAAACGAGCAAAAGGCGTATCGACAACTGCTTTTTTTTGATCTTCGCTCATCAATGGTTCCAGCCCGCGCAACATGTCAACTACCAATTTGACGCTATATCTATACTGCTGGAATTTGTCAATAGAAGGACCATTTTTTTCCTGACCAACAAAATTAAACTTTTCCTGAACCTTCATCTTCCTTTTTTCTGATGCAATGTCCTATCAGATTCATGGAAAATTGAAAAACATTAAATCAGTTTAATTTAAATCATAAAATTCCAACTGATACACAATATTATTAACCATGAACAACCCAAGAATTTTTAAGGCATTAAGAAAGTTTATGCAAAACCTATAAATTGCTATAAAATAATGAAATTGATTTGGCTAAATTGTAAGTATTCTACTAACATTTATATTAAATCTGTTAGCATCTATTATGAATAAGAATTTCGGTGGAAAAATCTTACACTTTCAGATTCGGATTGAGCTTCCTCCGCAGAACGACCTATCTTCTTACCTTTGCACTTTGCAGGTGTAACCTCTTTCGCTGTCTTTATCTTTTCAACTTGTTCATCTATCAAAAGTTTCCTTTTTGTCCTTCCGGGTGGGTCGTTTTGCTACATACACAACACAAATAGCATCAGAATATAAAATGCTTAAACATAAAAGTTGTTTTCATACATATTTGTACAAATCATAAAATGATATCAACTAAATATTATGTTATAAGTTTTGGGAATAAAACATTAATTGAATACTATACCACAACTTCTTTTGATTTCCTCTTCTTTGAAGTAGGTTCTACCGTACTTCCCAATGTCTGTTGTAACATTCTATTTCTTGGACTTTTTCGCACCTCAGGTTTTCGAGTTACATTATCCTTTGAAGCCACCGAATTTCGACAATCCACTTTCCGGTCTTTCTGAAGCTTTAATCTTACCATTTTTCTGAATCTGCAAATTGACTAACAAAAAACATATATACTAGTTAAATTTCAAATATGTGTTAACCAAATTAACATACAAACAATTTTGGGTAGCCACAATTCATGTGTTTCTATAAGAAACTAGAAAATGCTATTTAAACAAGTCAGGTTTTTTATGAAAATAGTTTTGCGTATTTACCATTAAAAGAGAACCATGATAAACTTCAAAAATGCTAGAAAAAAAAATAAACTGTTTATACAATCGAACATATTCTGGAACTATTAATCATATACCAACATATAATGTTCTAGGGTTGTCAATCAAGTTTGGGTAGTAATAACCCTTAAATAAAACTTTTTAGAGAAGATGTAGGCATGACTAAACTTTATAAAGTGATTAAGTTCTAGTTGTTATTTGTTCAAATAAATCCACTACAACAACAAACACATTGTAACCCTAAATCATAAGAAAATGACAGGAAAATGAGAGGAAATTAAACAACAACAAATACAATGTAACCCTAGAAATTTCTTGTTGCATGCAACAACAAACTTACTCTTTACTGTGAACTAATTTATGGTTTTGAAAAAAACTTCCATCAATACACTTTGAAACAACTAAACCCTAGCAAATCAAACCCTAATTGCTTTTAAGTTGAAAAAATCATTCAAAATCATAAGAAAACTTGAAGGAACAATCAAAATGATGAAAATCAAAATGCAATTTACTTACTTTTCACTAATGTAGATGATGAACGATAGCAGCAATCGTTTCTCCCTCTCTCCCACTCGAAAATTTCACCCTTTCCACTCGGTTTAGTAGAAAGGGGCGATATTCTCTCTCTCTCTCTCTCTTCGTTTGCTTTTGGCAATTCTAATTCAAATATACAAAAAAAATGTCTTCTGCTAAACGGAAAGGAAACTATTTTTCCGGAAAGGAAAGTGTGTTTTTGAAGAAATCATTTAATGAATCTCTAAATATTATTATGGTATTTTTTTTTTTAGGTTATTTTTTTAACTTAGGATAAGTTAGGTAGTGAAAGAAAATGAGAGGATAGCCATGTAATTTACTTTGAGTGGATTTATTTTCTATTTCAGATTATCTTTGGTCTCTAGACTCATTGACCATGCGATTTTGGACTTAAAACACGTCCCCCGAATATAATTCAACTTTACCTTTTCATGATTTCTTATAACTTTATTTTTAGTATCATACTTGTCTATTTAGTCAAGGCCGCGGCTTTGGGGAATAAAGAAAATTCTCTGGGGAATAAATTCTCGAGGGAATCCAGATTTTTTTGAAAATTCTCCGGGGAATAAATTTTTATGGGGAATACAGAATACATTTTTTTGAAAGTTCTCCTCCATCTGATCTGTTCTCTCTGCCACTTCATATTCTCGATACCTCATCATCTGCTCCGGCGAAAGTCGCCGGCTAGCCAATTTTCCGGCCAGCGACCTTCAAACATAAAAATATTATTTTTTTTTATTTTCTCTCTTCTCTCTCCTCTCTCTCTAGATTTTTTTTGAGAGGTTGAAATAGTAGCCATAGATTTGTAATCTTGTTTCAGGGGTTTTCTTATTAAACGGTTTTTCTATCTGTTCTTGTTCTTGAGAGGGGATCTTACTTGACTTTTCAAGGGTTTTTAGGGTTTAAGCTAAGATTTTGTGAGATTTTTACTAGATTACATTCAATTGATATATTCTAGGGTATAATTTCTGGGGAGTTTTTGGTTTGGATCCAGAAATGTCAGGATCTCAAAGTCAGTTAATGAAGGAAGAACAAAATCGGACCAAAATGATCAGAAAGATCAGAGTTATTTATAACGATCCAAATGCTACTGATTCTTCTTCTGAAGATGAAGGAAGGGTAGAGAAGAAAAATAGATATATGGGTTCTAAGATAAAGATTCAGGAGATTCATTTTCCATCAAAAAAAATTAGAGAGAGAAAAGAAAAAAAAATTAGAGAGAAAGAGAGAGAAAATAAAAAAAAAAAAAAAAATTTATGTTTGAAGGTCGTCGGCCGGAAAATTTGCCGGCCTGCGACTTTCGCCGGAGAAGATGATGAGGTGTCGAGAAGATGAAGTGGTAGAGAGAGGTGATGAGATGGAGGATCCTTTTTTCATAGCATCTTCTAAAATTAGAAGCCCCTTAGCAATAAAAAGAAACATAAAAAGTCAATCTTATTTGACTAGTTTTAAGAAAAGTCTTTATTCCCCGGAAAATTTTCTTTATTCCCCAAAGCCGCGGCCTTAGTCAATCACCTATTGTACAACTTTTATTTTTGTACTTCTGAGAAGCACTTTATTTTTTTTATTTTTTCTTCTGAGAAACACTTTCACTATGGGACGTTGAAGCACTCAAATCAATTCATTGGACAACATTGTAATAATCAAATTGTGTTCCCTTATGTATCAGTTAAACTTCGTCGTTACCTACAAAACAAAGAGGAAAAATAAAGATATAAATTGAACTAAATTTAGTTTAATCTAAGACAAAGAAAACACATGATATAAACCCATTTAGAAGCATGAGTTTTCTTATATTCTTGTCCCTCTAACAAAAACAGATCTTAAGTTAAGTCAATCATCTCAAATTGTATTTCAGATGAAGATACAAGATTTAACTCTGTAAAGTTCTTCCGTATGCTTTTATCGTTCTAATAGAGTTAGATCTTAAAACAAATCCTTCTACCCCCGGTTCATGTGTTTTCAACTAAAAAACCAAGTCTAAATTGAAAGGAATGTTCGTTTAAGATCTGATTTTACTAGAGAAGCAAATATGTACAAGTAACTTACACATAAATAGATACGGACTCCGACCTTCAAGAAAAACAAAGATAACCTTATCAAAGTCCTTAAATTCCTACTTTGAAGTGTAAAAGTACTTTGTAGTCCTTAAAACCCACTATAAAGAACATACATACATATATATATATATGGTAAAACAAATTTTCACCATCACAAATTCAAGAGGAAAAATATGCAGATAAGGAAAGCAGAATAATATATCCATTTCCATCTTCCTTCACATGACTATCCAAAACTATGTGTATAGTTAGCTAGCCACTAGCTCTTCTCGGACGATCTATATTTTCCCAAACTGCCTCTGCACTTTCGCCGTTGCAGCTGTTTGGATTGGTAAATACAAGGTTTGAGGAGTACTAGCTAGGAACTGATATGGTGATATTGACTTGAGTTTAGGTGTTTGGGTCTCTTTTTCAGCCTTTGAAGACAATTTTGATAATGCAGTCAATGATATGTACACGTAGAAGTCTTTTAAGAATTAAGATCATCTAGAATTCTGCTATGTTGGTCATCGATGAATATACAGAAGAGATGGGGGGGGGGGGGGGGGGGGGGGGGGGAGAGTTCATGGGTATTTAAATTCCGTATGTATGGGTGGAATTTAAGATGTTTTCTAATAGGAAAATGAATAGAATCTAAACCTCTCCTACCTACACAAAAAGATTCGATAAAAATTTGTTAGAAGAAGAACGAATCAGGTCCAACTATGAAATCTTGTGATATAAAATGTTGTATGAAATTTTGAAAATGTTAACCTGAAAATAAAGCTGCAAAACGAGGTTCGAAAGTACCAATAGTGGTCTGTTCGAGTGATTGAGTGAAAACCACTTGACGAGAGCTAGTCGATGCCATGAACTTTGGATCAAGCTCCTCTGGGGTGTCATACACTGAGTTGCCTAACAAGTCCTAAATCGTGTTGCCTAACAAAAACAAAAGAAGAGGTTTGACATGTATGGGTAAGAAAACTTGTTTATGGCTATTAACCTGCGAATGAACCTCCAAAACCATCATCTTGTGGTGTTAAGCGATCGCGCTTTCGGGTTCCTTTAGGAGTAGTGGGTTTCGCTGAGTGGGATGGGTCAGTTTGAGTTGCTTGCGAGTTTGCTGCACCAAAAGAAAGTTTTCTGCCACCAATTCCTATTGAAGGTCTACCCACAAATTTTTTGGAACTTTGTGACCTTAAAGGACTTGACTTAGAGCCGAAGAGTACTTCCTTTTCTGCCGTAAGCTGACCTTGAAGTTTCTTTTGATCCTGCAGTGAAGATACATTATACAAGTTACCGACTAACTTATGGAAAAGCTTGACGTTGTTGACTCACTGGTGAGGTGAGTAAGCACAAGACATTGTCTAGTAGTTGAATAATTGGTCAGAGTATAATGATACTTAAAAATTATAGCATCGAACTACTTGGATTGTGTAGTTTTGCTCACCCCACCGTCCAATTGGATGTACAGAACCGACTCACACTCATTTAAAGACGTAAGGGGTGCTTAAATATGGAGCATACCCGTAGCCATTTACGCTCTTGCTCCTTTTCCTGCCTAACAAAACTATACTCTTCAAGCATAGAAAGAAGCCGAACCTACAAACCAGAGAAAAAGAAGAGTTAGAGTGTATATATATATAATATATATATATATATATATATATATATATATATATATACACGTTAGAAAATGTACTATGCATCAGAACAACTAGATGCCGACTTTAAAGTTGCCAAAATTCAGTAAACTTGGAAATAACCTTTTGACATTGAGACCCGGTCGGATCTCTTTAAGACAATCTACGCAAACCAATTACAACTCTTTGCTCATTGAGAAAAAAAGGGGGGACTCGTTATCAATTTTGAAAAGGAAGATTTTTAGACTACTATTACTCTTGTACTCGTGCAGAAAATGTGGTAGTTTCTAACTAGTATAAACTTAAGCTAAAAAGATTAATAAGGAATATAAGGACTTTTAATTTAAATTTATTCGGTACTAGTAAGAAAAGAAGTGCTTACCCCATCATATGTAAACTCACCACCTCTTTCGTTCTCCCAAGCCGTGACTTTTGATGTCAATCCCTCAACCATTGCTGTACCAAGTGCAACAAAACAAACATAACCCAAACAATTTAAAAAGAATCATACATCAATCAAACAGACAATAGAAGTTAAATTAGCCAGACTAACTCAACTGCGCTGCTTTGGACTTATGCCAGAACTTTTAAAATTCTTGGTCCCTAAGCAAAATTTGAGGGAAAATGCTTACCAGGAATCTTGTTCACAGTTGCACGAGCTTTTTCAGCACGCTTCAGTGTAAGATGTGTACCTCTTCCAGCATTATAACGATTCTCATCCTGGAATAGCACATATACAAGTTAAGTTACGAGATTGGAGAAAGCGTGAGTACCAAGAACACGTGAAAATAACACAAAATTACAGACCCTATTATATTCCTCAAGCCAGATCTCCTCCTCGCAAGCGGACATCCATTTTTCAACCTTCTCCAGAATATCTTTTCTGCTAAACGCTTCCTCTTTAACCATTCCTATTTGAACTTCAATTTGTTCCAAAAAGCAAGCTGGGTCTATGCTTCCTGCATAAAAAAACATACACTTCTTATATGAGGATTATAAGAACTCGATACCGCACTCTATGGAAATAATATATAGCTATATACCTGATTCATACGCTTCAATTGCATATTCCATTCCACAACCAGATTCTGCAACCATGTGAGACCGTCGATATATTTCGTCTAGCTCTGACCTCTTCTTCAGTACAAGCTCTTTCATCTTGCTTAATTTTAGCTCTTCCAGCCTAGACACCTCTGCTTCAACCTGCATCATGATTCATCTTAAGATGAAGAAATTGACACGGACCAGATAGTAAAGAAATCGACAAGAAGGTTTCCATTTTTCTCGGGTCTATCTTTGCAAACTCACATAATTAATGAAGTCTAGAGAGAGTGTGTTGGACTCAGTAAATTCATGCTCTGATGCAGCTATATTACAGGTAACATTCTGAAACATCTGCTGATCCTCAACTGGTGTATCCATCAAATTCCATAGCTCCAGCATACTGGTTGCGAGATCTTGAAGCTGTGGGAAGGGTCTCAACACTGAGAACACTTTTTAAACTAAGTTTGACATCAAATTTTCTATATGCCTCTTTCTTTCAAATCTCTCTCGCCTTATAAGAAAGAAAAATTGGGAGTTAATGGAAAGCCAAAATTATATTTTAAACATACCCTCTGCATTCTTTGTCTCTTAACCTCTCGTAATCTATTAATTGCATCTGCAAGCCTATTAATTGTATCATTACTTATGTTTTTTGCTTCATCAGAATCATCTAAACTGGGGTGAACCTCAGTTGCTGTGTGCTTGAAATCCATACCAAGTACCAAACATAATGAGTTTAGAGTAGTTAGGTGGTCCAGAACCAGCTTCAGACGATCGTTCTGCAGAAAAACCATAAGTTGATAGAGTATATTTCAGAAAATGGAAAGGCGAAATGGACGTAATTTGTTGATCTGAAAATAGAAAATAAGGAAAGATAAGGAGCAAAACCCATAAAGGGTTTGTTCCTCGGACCAATAATGTTCTTTTTACCAATGATTTGTTATTCTTGAAACAAGAAAGAAGCAATAAAGGGTGAAAATTTTGTCAACAAAACGGTGTTTCTCCCGAGCATTGGTCAACAGAAAATACAAACCTTTTCCTGTTGTAGTGCCTGAAGCTGTCTGTGTAACTCTTCAAGCCTTTTAAATGAAATATCAGTTTCATCCAGAATTGGGTTTGTATGTTCATTTTCTGTCGAGGAGCATATCTCACTCAAGATTTTCTGTATTTGCTCCAGTACTGCAAGAAACTGATTTATCCTGTCAAATTTCCTCTTCTTCATCTCTTCTAGTTGTGGGAAAATGGCTCTAAGCTCTTCCTTTAAGCTACGGATGTTTTGATCAGACTGCAAACCCAAAATATTGGTTCGACTAATGAGTTTATTAAAGTAGAAATCATAAAATTAAGAAACAATCCAGTCTGAAATTCTTAATCAGAAATAGTTTCTTCCTTTCTGTTATCAATTTCAGGTAATTTGCTGATACCCACCCGTCTGATGTGCACTGGGTGCTCACCCATAGCTGCACATATAGCCGCTAGCTCTGCTTCAGAATCAATAATTTCTTGCCTCAACTGAGCTCTTGACTTGCTTGCTACATCTACCTTTCTTCTGTATACCTCTATACATTCTTGTTCTAGCTCAAATAACATTTTATCCCTTTCAACATCAGATTCTCCAACTTCATCCCATATTCTCTAAAATAAAAATAGTTCGAAACAAAAAAAAATTCTTATCTATGAAGATGCCTTGTAAGGGATAATGTGATAAAATAACCATCAACACAAACATAAAAAAGTGATAGAGGAGTCTTTAATTACCTGAAGTTCGCAAAGAAAAGTTCCACAGTTTCTCTCAGCATGTTGAAGGTTATAATTTTGAAGATTGGACATGTCGATATTGTTATAGTGTTATTTCTCTGCCAAACCAAATAATTCGTTTGAGACAGCGAAAAGTATCTGAACTACTCAAGGGGATGATTTTTTTTTTTACCAAAAATCAACCCAAATCAATAATTCAAATGAGTCAGACATAATGAATCAGACAAATGAAAACACACATTCTGAAACCTGACTCGAGTCAATTCAGACCTCGAGTCAGATTTTAGATCTAACTTATAAAAAAACTACCTTTGTCAATCGAGGGATTTTAGATTCTCAGAATGTATGGAAATGTTAAGTATGTCTATTTAAAATGCAAGACATTTAGGAAATTGGGGTTCTTCAATTTGAAAACCAAAAGGAAATCATATCAGAAGTGTATTCAATTGAATGGAAAATTAGGGTTCTTATTCATATACCGTGAGTTACCTAAAACGAAAGAAATCCTAATGGTCTAACCCGATGTCATCCCTGTCACACCAATTCAAATTCAACCATCAAGATCAATAATAGTTAACCAGAAACACATACAGACAAACAATGGGAAGAAATGTTGATAAAAATTGGTGAAGAAGAAATTACCTGATCAGAGCCGATCTAGAGAGAGAAACTGATTGATCTTTGCTAAGAATCATCCAATGTTTTTCAAATGTAATCTTTTCAATTGCGAGGAGTTCTGTTGGAATCGAATTTTCCAAAGAAAAAAGAAACAAGAATCTCAAGATTTGCATAAATAAAATAGACAGAGAAAATAGACAGAGAAAATAACCATTAACGTTTCCCAGCGTTCGTTGATGAGGAGGTATCTCCAAAATTCCCGCTAATTTTTAGGGCTTATTCCCATTTAGTCACTAAGATATTACCAAATCGCCCGCCTTGCCCCCTAACATTTGACCAAAACACTTTTTTTTCAAATATACCCTTTGCCGTTCTCCCTTGACCTCTAGTTGGAAGATAATACTTCTTACCACTCCAACCAAGGGTTTAACCTGCATATTTCTCTAAATGTTCCTTCGCCTTGGTGCAACTCATTTCAAAATCCTAACGCAAGCTTTTTGACCACTAGGAGTTAGAGGGAGAAGAAAATAGATGGATCATTTTTTACCAAAAATAAACTTTTGATCGAAGAATTTTGACCAAGTTTTTCATTCTTTATATCTCTTGTTTCTATTAGCTAGTTTGTCTCCTTCTATCTCATTCTATTTTCTTCTTAAATGATCATCTTTCTATTATTATGATATAGCGTAGCATAATCTATATTGTAAATGAAAATAAAATGGTGTAGAAATAATCTTTCAGCATAATCTTTCTATTCGCAATGCGTACGATTTGGTTCATAGGATAATAATGACCTTATATGGAAGATCATCTAGTCCGATCCAATTAGAAGTCGTAATGCTTAGCTAGAAGCCGCTTACGATTGTCGGATTACTTCGGTTATCCGCGGCTAACATAGACTGGATCCTCCAACGAGTTATACATAAGAGTGGTAACTTGAACGAAAAGAATAGACTAGTGAGAGCTTGCCTATAGATGAATGTGATCCAGTCTGATAGTGCTTACAAAGATAGAAAAGAATCGAGCTCGGAAAGGAAGCCCGCAAAAGTGTAAAAGTCAATTTTGGGCTGAGCAAATCAAGCCCACTAGTGGGTTGACCATAGCCGACCATAAGAGGGTATTGGGTCGGACAGACCAAGCCCATTAAGGGGCTAGTCTGGTCGGCCATACACTTAAGGAAACCCTAATAGGAAGTTGTTCCTAATTAGGATTCCAAGTCAGAAAGAAGTTCTGGCAAGTTTATCTTTTCTGAGGGACTGAAGGAATCCTAGTTTGAGTGAAACTCTTATTAGGAATTCTTTATATAAGGACCAAGTTAGAGAACAAAAAAGGTGTGGAATTCTTTCAGAAGGAAATCACTCTCACAACTATTGAAGAGAGAGGATTTTAGAGAAAAAAATTTCATTCAATCTATCTAGTCTAGAAGTTGTTCTTCATCTCAACATTCAAGAGCTGAGTTAAATAAGGGAGTTCAAGTCAACCAACTCGGTGTCTCAAGTAGAGGAACTACACTTGAAGGCTTTTATCTTCCGAATACGGGTCGAAATTTAGTTCGAGGGAAAGCAAACAAGGTATTCTTCTTTCCGTTCTAGTTCATCTTTAGTACATGCATATGATCCTGGTTACTAGTGTTAAACATATGATGTTAGAGATTTCGCTAACAATACTAGTTAGATAATTAAGTAGTCTTTGAGACATACAAAATCCAACACCTCCCGCCCCAAGTTGGAGTTGTTCTAAGACGGTAGTCAAAATAGCAGGGTTGATAAGTCTTATCCTAAACCTAATTACTTTTATAGTGGTGTTTATACTTTTATGGGCACCTAATAATTTCTTGTTATAAGTAGGGTCGTAGGATCACACCGGATGATGTAGGGTTGATAAGTTTTATCCTAAACCTAACTACTTTCGCTAATTGCCTTTATCTCCCCCGTCTTTTATTTGATTCTCTGTCTCTCTCTCTTTGACGTACTGGTATTCTTCGTCTCTCTCCGTATCTTCTTTTCCATCTTCAACTCTTATTTCCTTCTTTTTGATTTCTTTCTTTTTCTAGATTCTTATATCTTAATTATCTTCCTAATCCTCTCCTTGTAAGTATGTTTAGCGATCTCATAACGTATTATTTATCTAATCGGGATGTTTCTAAAACTATGAAATTGAAATTGGTTTGGTTTGGTTTGGTTTCCCTTGAATATTATTCCAAGCAATTTCGAGACACATCATAAAGTACTTAGATATAATGACGTCTAAAATATAGTCCCCATGGTCTCTAGGGTTATTTTATGTGTTTATTCCATCTAGTAATGTATCCATGACATAGTCTTTTTTTTTTTAATGTAACCATGTCATACATTATATAAAATCATCACTGTGTTTTTTTTTTTGTAGTTTCTCAATCTCAGGTTTGTACTTTCTCAATCTCTAAAACTTCTTCTTTTTTCTACCATCGTAGGTAAAAGAATATGTTTGAATGTCGATTATATATGTACATGTGGATTTTATTTTTATCTTTATAGATTCTGATTAAATAAAATATTGGGCAGGAAGTTCAATATACCGAACGGGTACCAACAGTGGATAATATTATGTTTATCTTTATCGATTCTGATTAAATAATAATAAAAAATAAAAAGAGAAAAGTCTTAAGCTATAAAGAATATGTTTATAGATTCTGAGTAAATAAAAGAATATGTTTGAATAAAAGAATATGTTTGAATGTCAATTATATATGTACATGTGGATTTTATTTTTATCTTTATAGATTCTGATTAAATAATAATAAAAAATAAAAAGAGAAAAGTCTTAAGCTATAAAGTTTTTCTCTTAAGCTATAAAGATATGTTTATAGATTCTGATTAAATAAAAGATTATGTTTAAATAAAATAAAAAGAGAAAAGTCTTAAGCTACTATAAAGTTTTTCTCTTACGCTATATAGTTTTTTGATTAAAAAATAAAAAAATAAAAATAAAAACTGAAAAGTCTTAAGCTATAAAGAATATGTTTATAGATTCTCATTAAATAAAAGAATATGTTTGAATAAAAGTATATATTTGAATGTCAATTATATATGTACATGTGGATTTTATTTTTATCTTTATAGATTCTGATTAAATAAAAGAATATGTTTGAATAAAAGAATATGTGAGAATGTCAATTGTATATGTACATGTAGATTTTATTTTTATCTTTATAGATTCTGATTAAATAAAAGAATATGTTTGAATGTCAATTATATATGTACATGTGGATTTTATTTTTATCTTTATAGATTCTAATTAAATAATAATAAAAAATAAAAAGAGAAGTCTTAAGCTATAAAGTTTTTCTCGGAGTTTTATAAATTTTGGACGAAAACCTAATTCTTTTAAGAGGTTTCCGTGACGTTAACTATGCCCAACAAATGTCTGCAAACAACATCTAAGCCAATAAACCAAGCAATAGATGAGGAGCTTATTCGACGGTGAGTGTAACTATAAGATTCCATTTCTTGTAACTATAAAAGTCTGAGTCGTGGTAATTGTTTGTAGTCGTATGGCGGCTGGGGCTTTCCAGTGCTTACCACATAATGTAATGCCGGTGCACGTGAACGAGGTGATAGAAACCATTACCCGCACATCCTGTACAATGCATTAGCCTTATATGTGCATTTAACTAGCATACGATAGCCGTTGAAGTCTATAAAATGTAATATTCTTTGTCGCCTTAAGAACAGTTGCTAGCTTTTACTTCCTGTTTCTCATTTTTTTTTCAAAATGTAGACTGAGATATACTTACAGTATTATAAATCAACTAGGTATAACCCGTGCCTCCGGCACGAGATGTTAAATTGAGTGTTTTATGTGTTCATTAGAAGTATTAAATTATATTCTTAATTACATAAAAATTATATTCAAATTCTTAAATTTATAGAAGAAAATAAATTATTAACAGAGTTAACATAAGAAAAATCAGAAAAATATAAATAAAAAAAATCTAGTAAAGATTTACCGAAGAAGAGGAGATGTCTTCCTATCGGTTTACATAATGAATCCTAATGTGTAGTTTAAAGATATAAGAATATCACTAATTGACTCTTACTCATCTCAAAAAATATTTTAAAATTAAAAAATAGATTTCAAATGGTCAAAATTAATAAAAACAGTAACAATGAACTCTCCAAAAGATGTTCTTCCAGACCAATTGGAAATGATTCGAGTGTTCCTAAAAGATTGAAAATCAAAACCTTTAAGAAAAAATTGTTCACTACAAAAAGATAAACGTAGAAGCCAAATCAGTAGATTAGTCAAAATCACCGTATAATTTGTATAATAGAACGAAAGTAAAAGAAAAATGACATAGATAAGAGAGAGAAAAAATGGGAGATAGAGAGATATGCTTAGTATCCACAATTGTATTTACAATTAAATATTTAAAATTGCTTACAATTAAACATTTTTGTCATTATCTACAATTGTGTTTACAATTAAATTGGTAAAAGAGCTATATTAGAATCTCGGTATCAATCATATATTGATAATTACATAATACAAACATTAAGAAAACCTAATACCAAATAACTAAGAAAAACTAATTTTGAATTGTAAAATTTGTTTCATTAGTCTCTCTTAATCACATTTTGTTATCTTTCTAAATCACAACTTGTTATCTCTTCTACTGAAGAGACTCAAAGAGATCAATCAAAATGGTAAAAAGAAAATTCTACCATCAACTAAGTATTCCTGGGCAATTATTCTTAGCATATCTCTAGCTAATATTTCTTTTATAGTAGATAACACCTCTATGCAATTCTTCTACTACGCGAAGGAGAATCTGTAATGAGAACGAGATGGAGAAAGAGGCGTAAAGATGAAAGATTATAAGAGGAAAGTATACATAGAGGGGGGGGGGAGTATGAGATAGAATTCATTAATCATTTCTTTTATAACCGAAGATCAATTCATTCTTGAGAATTTATAGAGATTCTTTAGAAGTTATGGAGATAAAAAAGTTATGAGAGAAATACCAAAGGCTATGATTTAAAGAGAAAATAAGAGTTGAAATCTAAGGGTCATAATTTCATAACCTAAAAAAAATTAATCTTTTAGAAGTTCTGGAGAAATTTTAATGACATTTATTTAATATAATGACCATTTAGTAAAGGTCATTAAAATGGAGGTTTATGAGTGGTATATGAGGGTAAAATATACTACGGTTGAGATTTGATGATAATGAATTAGATGACCATGATTTAGCATGACGTTTTGTATAATAGATTAAGTGAGTGGGTGATCAAATTTCATTTTTTTGAGGTAGGGAATTGATCTTATGTCTAGGATTTGATGAGAAACATAACGAGCTATTGGATTTGTCTTTTAGTTTGTCCCAGTCAGCATAAAACATTGTGTTTTATATAATAGATATAAACCAGTTTTCTTTGTCTCTTGATTTTATCCCCTCATTTACCTCCTCCCTTCTCACTGTCTTCTATTCTTTAATGATCCTCCTTCTATTATTATGATATAGCATAGCTTAATCAACTATGTGAATGAAAATAAAAAGGTGTAGAAATAAAAAATTTAGCGTCTCTGATTACCAGAACATATTACGAATTGACCCATTATTTAATAACTTGTCACTATTTTCAATGTGTTTAATCTTTGCAAACGTGGTGCAACATTGTTATAATATTTAGTGTAGCAGTATAAGCTCGAACAAAAACTGGAAAAACGTCCCAAACAAAAGAGGGGAAAGTGGTTCAAAAGTATTTTAGAAAATAATAAAAATCTGCCAAAATAATAAAAGAAATTGTAATAAAATTTGGTTACTACCATTGTTTGAGATAGTATATTCACTCAAGTCAAAATGGTTTCAGAGCAATGATTTCCCACTAAACAAAAAATTGGTTAGTTGGTTTTGAGCTAATTTCATATGGCTTCTTTAGGAACCTTGAGTGCAATTATAACTACGAAGGTAGCAAGATTTAGTAGAAGTCATTACTTTCATCTTAACAAGAGAAGAGTAAACTTTCATCTTAGCAAGATTTATGTTGTAGGCTAGTATCTAGCTATGAACAAATTCTCGTGCCAATGTTTGTAAATCACCACTGTCAATGTTTATATCTTCGTTTGTCGGACTACAAAAACTCTTAGTCTTAATTGTAGACTGTCGTTGTGATTGGATAGAGCTAATCTGGGTTGTCACATTAGAAGAAGATATCATGTTCGATGAAGAATGAATGTTAACCATTGTAGAAGATTGAGGTGAAGTTATGGTTGCTTGAGAAGGTTGTTTTAAGGTTGCAAGGTGTGCCTGCACAAAAGTTAACTCTGCCCACAAATTCACCACCTATACATAAATTACCAAATACAACTCTTTTTTGGTTAATACTTTTCACAATTGATAAACATAAATAATACTCCCTATTTGTGGTAGTCCATTTGTCTTTCATGATCGACTATGTTGTTCACACAAAGCAGGATTCTCTACAAGACTACAATGGAGACCCGGGTTTCCTAGGAGATCACTAGGTCAAACTATCTTAGACTCGTCTTCTAAGGAAAGAAATGTTTGAGGTTTATCTACTTTGAAAATTCTAAAGTTCGGACGATGCGTGACAATGTCAACAAACTCAACATTGTCGACACAACAAGTTCAAATCTGAGTTGTGGAAGTCTAAACCATTGTAGCAATTAAATGAATACATCATAAGTTCAAATCTGAGTTGTGGAAGTCTAAACCATTGTAGTAAATAAACATTAGTAATCAATTACCTGTTGTTGAAGATGGAAGATATGACCTACACAGCCATAAACAGGATCTCTAATACGAGCTAAAGCTTCATAAGAGATGGTAAAAACAGCATCAAGACGTTGATGAATTGGTATACTTGATAAAATCTTAGAAACATTACTTGCACCAAATACTTTATGAACAGCTTCAAAATGAGTTGAACCTTGTTCTTTAACAAAATATGGTGCAAATATACACCCTCTTCTGCACTTTCTTCTTAAATACTTACATGCACCACATGGCCCACCACCACTATTAGTACTACCATTTTCACAATTATTCATCATCATTGTAATCTCAAACTCTTTCTCTAGCTAGCTTTAGAGACAATTAGACAAGTTCTTTCACCATTAGTAAGAACCTTTAGCTAATCAGGGAAAGAAGCTGCAGTGAGAGGGACAAGAGGTATATGGGTGTAGTATTTTGTTGAGACTTATTAGAGAGAAGAAATTAAAGAAGAATGGGTCTTGTGGGTTTTTATAAAGATTTGGGAGATATGGGTGGTGGTGATGGTGGGTTTAGGTCCTTTAGGAGAGAGGATCACTAGTATCCATGGGGTGGTGGGGAGGGAATTAAAAATAGTTAAAAAAAAAAAACAAAAACAAAATTCATAATTGTTATTGAGTTCAAATTATTTTTAAAGACTAAGCTACTAATTTATACTAATGAATTCTTAAATTTTCACTTTAAACTCTAAATATATTTTATTTTTTTTAATAGATGTCGGATTTCGATGAAACTTATATATTTAGAAAGAATTTTTTATGATGTTTCTAACAAAATTCACTTTCAATACATTTTTTCAAACAATAGACACAAAAAGAAAGATTAGAATAAACACATTTTTGAAATTGTCTTAAGATGGGTCGAGATCTAACTTGAAAAGTAACATGAGAAACCATCTAAAAGCTTCAAAATTTTGGTATCATTTGTTCACTTATGTTTATCCTACTCTTATGAAAGACAACTCAAATATAAAGAGTGTATCTTATTTTTTTTTATTTTGAGAGTGAGTCGTGGAATCTAAGAATTAAGGTTTGAGTGAACAACAAATACCGAAATTCTTGAAATTGTCTTTGTGATCTTGTTCTTCACGCATACTGAAAATCATAACGCACGCTATTTGTAGGTGATCGGGTCTTATAAACCAAACCACATATATCTCTTATATTGTGTGTAATTTTTTTACAATTACTATTATTTATCGAATCCTTTAGATCTTTGCCCACATGAATATATGGAAGGAATTAACTATCATGGATAGTCATACTTCGAAATTGTTGCAAAGCAAAAGAGGATAATCCTACATGAAAACAAATTATCCAAAGCTTAAATGATATTAGTCATTATGATTGATCAAGACAAAAATGCCGTTTAATTAAACGAACAACTTTTCTTTTGTTGCAAAGCACGAACAACTTTTCTTTTTTATCTATTTAATAACTTATTCTTTGAAGTTCATATGGGATTTTTTGTTTTATTATTTCGAAGATGCTATAAGTGCACAGAATTTTTATTTAATGTTTGACATGCTGACTCACTTTCGATAAAAGACAATTTTTTTTTTTTTTCAAAATTTGACTAAAATTTGGATGGTTTGTTAACCGGATGAGTCAACATGTCAAAAATTAAGTAAAAATTCTATGTAGTTATAGCATTTTTGATATTATTTCCTCTTTAAATTCCTCCTAAATCAACATAAAAGATTGATAAACCCTAGACAGTAAGTTTAGATACCTTAAAATAGAACATGTAAAATAGCGAAAGTAGTGACTGTACTTGAGCTATTGAAATTGCTATCGATTTCTCTATCAGAACGGATCTCGAATTACAGTCAATTTCTTTATCAAAAATTGCATCCACCCAATCATTATTGTATTGGTGACTTAAAATGTCTCTCTTCTGAGGTACTTCTATTATGTTTCCTAGTCAATTACTAGGAGTAATATTTTCTGGAGGACTGTTAATAAGGATACATAAACCTCAGTTTGACCTATACCAAATTTACATGGGGATCCACAGTCAAATAAGGTTTTTTGACTTATGATCAAATAAATTGATTTTAGGACCAGAATGGGGCTTTTTATATGTATATTGGGGACAAAGGTGAGATCCATCTTAATCCCATGAAACTCAAATAGGAACATTTACTTTATGGGAAACCCCATAATCTTGGGAGTATGAGACCAAAAGATGACTTTGACCAACAAATTGGAGTAGTTATTTCACTTATTTTAAGAGGGTAATTTTTGGGGGGCTACTATCATCCCATTTTATGAATTTGAATTGCAATAAAATGATTTCAGTGTTCAAAATCAATCCTATGTGCTGCCAGGAGAAGTATTATGCCCTTTGTATAGGAATAGAACTCCAGTGACCCACTTTAAAACTGTGTAGTCTTGAACTATTAAAGTTTACAATATCATTAGAAATCTTTTAAGATGGCAAGCACAATCAGATATTACATTATCATAGTCTCTGCTACTATTCTTTCATAAAAAAAAATAGTCTCTGCTACTATTTGATATTAGATGTGCCTTGTAAATCAGTCCCACACTATTGAGAAGATGTGTGATTTACCTCATAAGTGAACAAGCACTAAAAAAACCTGACAATCTATAGTGCAAGCGTGCACACAATATCACTTACCGCGTTTCCCATGGGAGACTCACCCGGTAAAACTTAAAATGTCACATAGAACTTTTAGGTTTATTAAAAATCCATCTCCACTCCAGGGCCGGCCCTGACTTTGTAGTGGCCCGAAGCGAAGTCCAAAAAATGAGGCCCCCTATATTGTACAAATTCAAATTTCACCTTAGACCCTCATGGATCTAGGCCGATCCGGAGCCCATCCTATAAAATCTACGTAGATACCAAACATCTCTTACATCATTCAAAAACGCATACATCATAATTTCTATCAACTTAATTCTAAATCCATACATCGCAATAGTTAGCCAGCAAATATGGGTGCACCTTTCTGTGATGTTAAAATGGGACCAGATGATATTTGGGCGATTTTGTTGTTGGTTTTTCCAGACCAGTCTGACTTTATGCATCAATGACTTAAAAGCATGAGGTAAATCTAATTCTCAAACTAAATGTAGTACTTAAGAAGCGGGATCTACCGTTACATAATATATTTAGAAGTCAAATGAAAACAAAATTCTTAATAACGGAAACAAGATACTTATATGACAATGCATTAATCGCCAATCTCACGGAAAAGAACTCACTTGCAAGGATTGGAAAGGAAGACTCCTCGCACAAGGAAAGATACAAATATGAGACACCAACTTCGCTAAACTCGTCTTCACACACGTAGGACGAAAATTATTAAGTAAAGCTCGAGATATTGTAACTAGCATATTACACACAATAACTACAATGAACACTATTGGAATAAATCTAATGAAATGATGACTAATATTGTAATAGATAATAACATAACTAAACAAAAATCGTAGAGAGATGAACATGGAGATAAGCAGAGAAAGTGGCTTGGAGAGAAAGGAGAGACAAGAAGTGGAGATGGATTGATGGAGTGAGGAGAGCTAGACAAAGAACACTAGTTAAAAAAAAAAGACATGTGTCAAATACCCAATTAGAGAATTTGTTGAAAAAAGTCAAAATCTGGTGGGTCCCATTTGTTAAGAAAGAAGTAAAAGCATAAGAGCGTCTCCAATGCAAAACTCAAAAAAATCTCTATTCGTCCTATTTGTCAAGTTCCAATTGAGATTCTCACTCCTAGGTGTCGAAAAATAGAGATTCTCAATTCTTGTATGTCTCCAATGCAACACTCTAAATTCTTTTATTTTACTTACGTGTCATGGTTATTTTTGTAAAAAAATAAATAGTTATTTAGGAAATATACGGAGACTTGATTTCTATTGACTGAAATTTAAATATTGATGAGTTGGACAATTAGAGATATCTTAAGAGGACACTCTGAAAATAGAGTGTCCTCTTGAGATATCTCTATTCCACTCTCGACACATCATCTTTGAGATCTTAGTTGAGTTTTGCATTGGAGATGATTTTTTAAGAAAAACTCGGAAAATCCTATGTGGCACTCCGAGTTTCTAAGATTGAATTTTGCATTGGAGATGCTCTAAGACCAGCCCAACCTGACCGCTCTCTTTGGATAAAATCCGTGCTGGGCCAGCTTGAAAACTTTAATTGGTAGACTGTACTACAGGCACCCCCTTAAAATGTGGCCCCAAAAATGTGGTGGCCCAAAGCGAGGCGCTTTGGGCCAGGGCCGGGCCTGCTCCACTCGTTAGCTCTATTTAGAACGCCTCGATGTCATGGGAGAAGTGATTTTAGGGATCCTCAAGACAACACTCTAAATTGAACTACTACAAAAAAACACTCTAAATTGAAACGGTCTTCTCGAGGAGTTCCAATTGTCTCAGTCATCACTTTTCATTTCTTGATCGCTAGAGAAATTTTTTTTCCATAACTTCTTAATAACTAACTTCTGTCTATCAAATTAAAATGATAATGCAAAATAAAATGTTCATAATGCAAAAAGGAATAGAAATGTTGACTGCCTATATTAGAAAATATTGAGTGCCTATATTACAGAGAGTTAAGGAATTACTTCAACCCAAACCTGTGAATTGAACCAAATGCGTTTATGTGTTAAACTCGGTCCAACATTGTCTTGGCCCAATTAGCCCATTCCAACTTCCAGTCAGTTGGGATTAGGAAAGTCTAAAGGCGCCCCACTTACAAATGAATCCCCTCGGGTTTTTGAGTTTGTTTTAAATTGATCTTTTACACTTCTTTTTTGAGAAATGTAGAAGCCCGACAAACTTATTGTTTATACCTTTAATAACCCAAATTCACGCTGAACAATTAAAAAAAAAAAAGTCTGACAAATTTGCTGTTTATATCTTTAATAACCCAAATTCACTAACATCATGAATTCCATCTCCTCCATCAAACCGGATACTTTTAGATTATAGATCTTATATCAACACTATCATCCGCTTGGTCAACCAACTTAAATTATGCCTTTAAGAGTTAGGAAATTTGGTCAACCAACTTAAAATATGCTTTTAAGGGTTAGGAAATTAACATTTAAAGGACCATTGTCACTGCTTTGTAAAACTATCAAATAATTCATGTACAACTTTTAAGAGCATCCCTCTCCATGGCACTCCAAAATATAAAAGTGAACAATTTTATCATAAGATTTTGGTTTTTTCTTTGGCCACAACAATGCATTCAATTAGACATGATATCTTGAAAAATAAACTCTCCAAGAGTTAACAAAGTGACCGAACATATTAATAAAGTTCGTAAAAGGACACATGTTGTGCAAACTGCACCCTAAATTCATGTTTTTTTTTGTTAAATTCATGGTTGATATGATAGTTGAAGTCGTGCTGTGGCGTGCTACAAATGGCATGACCATGCTTGGTATGAAGAACGTGTCATGCCGAGGTTTCAGAAAAGAACTTTACTTTTTTTCTTTTTGAGAATTCGACTAGACGTTAGTCGTTACAAGGCATTGATACATCATGAAGATGTAATAAGCACGACAATTGCCTAATTTAAACAAAAAATGAAAGAGGCTTACAACCCAATAATAAAGGCCTAAAGCCCGATCAATTATTACATTATTTATAGCTTAAATTACATAGGATAATCTTGATGACAAACTGCTTCCACGGAGACTCGATCTCACAACCTCATGGACATAAGAGGGGTGTCCAACCGCTACACCAAAGATTGGTGAACAAAACTTTACTTATTGTTATCAACTATTTGACATATCATATACTTCAAGTAAATGCATATAAATAATTTCAAAATTAAAAGGACCAACTTTTTGTGAATATACTTCTCTTTATTTATGTGGAAAAAAAATTGCATCGGTATAATTTCGGCACGTTCAACTAGGTTGACCTCGACCTAACAATCTGTCTATCATTAACTGTATAAAAATCGCAAAAATGAACAACCCAAGATCTGATTTTTGGGTCAAACGTCTTTGCATTTTGGGCACAGATGGTTCGTATTTGGAATGACATGAGGTGTTCTGTACCCAAATTTGGAACCGAACGACCAGTGTGGTTTTGTGATCTGCCTGACGTGCCATGTTGGGGCTGATGTAAGTGTGGAATTTCTGCAAAGGGCCTGCTACTTGGACACATCTTGTCGTGTCGGGTCTAACCAAAATTTAGGCCAACACGACCCGACTCGCACCACTAGGTAGATAGATATTATATTAGGGATGGGCAACGGTCGGTTTTTTTTTTTTCAGTTTTGACTTGAGCCGAAACCGAAGCAATAAGTGACGGTTTGACTAAATCGTCGGCCGAAGCCCAACCAGTTATTCGGGTAGTCGACATGGTTCGACCCGGTTTCATTTGGCTCGGTTGAGTTCGGTTAATCGCTTTAACCAAACACTATAATGTGTTATTAAATCATTATTAACTTAAAAGATAATAAATACTATAATGTGAAACTTAGTACTAAAGTTTAGTATTTATTATTTAGTATGATAAATCTCTTAAGGTTCGGTCTGTTCGGCTTGACGGGTTTTTAGAAACCCAAACCAAAGCCAAACCAAACCGATTTGGGTGGCTCGAAAAATCGGCCGAATCAAGTCGAACAGTTATGGGTTCGGCTAAAAAACCAATGGGTCCGGTTCAATTTGGTTTTGTTCCGTTTTTGCTCACCGGTAAATTATACTACCACAAGCCCAATTTTCACAGGACACCAACATTAGAGGGTCAAGGGGTTTTAAGAAGGTTTTGACAGAAGCAGAACTACAGTGTTTTCCGATGCCCTAGGTTTTGTTCATCTTTCCTCTAATTCCTCTTTCGTTCTTCACTGATAATCATATTTTTATACATCTGAGAGTTTAAACCTAAATTCCCAAAAATGAGTTTCGCGGCATTCAAGATGATGCATTGGCCTACTGGAATAGAGAACTGTGCTTCAGGATTCATCACTCATTCTGCTGTAGATTCTGCTCCTCAAATTTCTCAAATTCAAAGTGATGATCTTGAATCAGAATGGCCATCAAGGAAGGGAATTGGTCCGATACCTAACCTTATTGTGACTTCTGCTAACATTCTTGAGGTTTATGCTGTTAGAGTATACGAAGAAGATGTTAATAGAGGCACTAAGCCTCCCTCTGAAGCCAAACGTGGTGGTTCCATGGCTGGATTATCTGGTGCTTGCCTTGAACTTGTCTGTCATTACAAGTATGTTTTTTTTCTCTCTAGTTTAATTTATACATACATTGTTAAATTTCATGACTTCCACTCCCGAACAACACTTAACCTAAGATTAGAAATATAAAAAGTTTGAATTTTGTTTATAGAGTTGATGATGGAAATAGGAGAATTATGTAGACAAGAATAATTTGTTCTTCTAAAGCATGTGAAATATAAGAATCTATAGCAAAGCACCAAGGAAGACCCCTTTCACAATTCGGTTGATTTGTTAGATAACCCCATCGGAAATGCTTGGCCTACCAAATTTCTTCCATGAAACAAGCTCTAACTGATCTGGTAGCTGAATTTTTGACGATACGGGGTTTCTCTTTCACCATTAACTTCATATGGGCAAGGGCGGATTGAGGGAGGGGGAGAGTCCGCTCCTCCCGAGTTCCCCATTTTCTTTTAGTAGTAGTTGTAATAAAAAAAAATCATGTGTCATATATATGTAATAATTTATCCTAAAATGAGTGATAGCTTTGTGGCTTTTGGTGTAGTTGAGGGTTTGAGGCCTAAGATGTCCTAGGGTCAAATCCTTTCACTTACTTTTTTGTTTTCTCTAGGGAGTTTCTAGGGTTATGATGCTTACCCCTTTCTATGCCCATTTAGGTTGGGTTTCACATACAAAAAAGGGTCTAAGGGTCATTGTTATTCTTCTTCCCTTTGTTTAACTCTTTTCCTTTTCTTGTGTATTTATCTCTGGTTGCTTGTTTCTAAATATTTTGTTTTCTCGGTCGATTATCATCACAATTTGTTTAACTTTCAATTATATATGTTTCTAAGTAACTTGATTTTAAATAAAATGTTTTTATGTTGATAACTTTTCTTAATATATTCGTTCAAAGTTTCAAAAAGAAAATCGATTTTTTCATTCTTACCGTGTTAACTTATGATCAGCCATGCCTGACGTAAAATCTCGGATCTGCCTTGATTTGATATACATCCATAATACTCTATATTATATAACATATTTGTGTTGATAACTTTTCTTTTGTTAATTATTGTGTTTGCAATTATTTTCGTTTGATATATAACTTCGCTCCCCCTGAGTCCAAATCCTGATCCACCACCGCATGTCGGAGTTTTTCTGTGGAGGAATGTGGGCCTAACTCGAATTTGTTATGTTACATACACTTATACACATTGAAGGCTAAATACTTGTTTAATGCAAATGTTGGTACATCGATGTGAAAGTGTTGTGGCATAAAAAGGAACATGCTTCATCGAGGTTATCTCTTGGTTGAGGTGCATTTTGAGAGAAATATTTTGTTTACACCAACTCTAAGTAGAAGGTCTGGCCCCTCCAATTGGCTGGATTTTAAGTAGCGGGAAGCATACCATCACAGTTGTCTTGTTCCTTGTTTCGACAGCAGTGAGAGTTTGAAATCTATTCCGACCTTAGACGAGAGTTGCGTTTTTTGTTTTCATTCATTTATTTTACATTTTAGCACATTCCAAAAGCTTATTTACAGTTACATACTATCATATTTAAAACTCAACTCCCACACTGCCACCTACGAGAAGAGAACATTTTAGCACGTTGTATTAGATATGCTCTTTGATGTAAACTTATAGGAGGAAGCATGAAACTGGGTTTACAATTTGGCAAATAATTAGACTTCGACTAGAAGTAATACTTGAATGACTTAATGCCTCCAGTAAACTACTTTTGTTCATAAACTTCAAATAACAAAAAAAAGTATGCCATCTCTCTCTATAGAATTCTTAACTAGGCTCCTTGTATTTAAATCATTCTTTTTGGCTGTTTATAGATTACATGGTAATGTGGAAACAATGGCAGTTTTATCTATGGGAGGGGGTGATAGTTCCAGAAGAAGAGATTCGATAATCCTAGCATTTGAAGATGCAAAAATTTCTGTGCTAGAATTTGATGATTCAATTAATGGCCTTCGTACAAGGTAAGTCATTATTTTTTTCATTTAATTACAAGTGAAGTTTTTTGTCATGTTCGCTTTAGTTTGTCTTCATATTTTGCTTTGTCTTTGAGTAATAGTATCTCTTCAGTGTAAAGAGTAATGGGCTTTCACTTGTATCAGCTAAAATTGTTTTCAGTGTATAGAAGCTTACCTATACATGCTTACACGGCAATGAAGAGTTTTCCCTTACATATGACTAGGAGGAAATTACACAGTGGATTACCAAGGTTCAGATGATACTTCGGATTATGAAGTGCAAAAATGATACACTAGACCAAATATTTAACCTGGTCACTATACGTAATTAGAATGAGGAGAGGTGGGTACATTTCTTGTACTGTTTCCTTCAGGCATAAGGAATAGGATTATGTCAAATTAACCAAAATAATATATTTTCTAGCTGATCTTGCCTTTCTTCAAATTAATACAGTAAAACTTTTTTCAGTGCTATGATCTTAATTTTGTGTTTTGGTTCAAATTGTAATGCCAGTTATTGTCACCAAATTGTCCATCTTTATCAGTTAAGATGCCCTTCTGTAGAAGGGAGTTTTTTGGTCAAAGATTATGTCTATTTTCTGTTAAATATGTTGGTAGAGCTAGCTTCTTTATATTCCGTCCTTAAAACTTGTCGTTACTTTGCTGGCTGCAGTTCTATGCACTGTTTTGAAGGTCCAGAGTGGCACTACTTGAAAAGAGGCCGAGAAACATTTGCTAGAGGTCCTTTAGTAAAGGCTGATCCTCAAGGTCGCTGCAGTGGAGTTCTTGCTTATGGGCTGCAAATGATAGTACTTAAGGCGGCTCAGGTGCTTGTTTTCTCGTTATACTTTTCCATATGGCAAATTATCTTTCAAATTTCATGTTTTCACTGCCTTCCATCTGCTCACATTCATGGGATGGTTCATGTGATCTAATCAAGCTTTCTCTAGCACTAGGTTAGACCGTAAGAGCATCTAGTCTAATCAAGCATTTCGAAATGCCAACAATTCAGTGTTTGTTCAGAATTTCTAACAAGCCATAGCCATGACGATAAATACCTCTCACTATTCTCCTTCGTATTACTACTTAAAAGTACCGGACCGTAATCTGAAAGTTGACCTCTTCCATCAATGCTTAACTGTGCGTCTGATCTAAAGAGGATCATCTCTGTTACTGGCTTAAGATGTTGCTGGAAAAACGTGTCATTGTAGCAATCTTTGCTAATAGAAAATTTTCGTGACAACATGTTAAATTTCTACAGTACGTTGTAGGCTTTAGCTTTTTTCCTGTGAACTTTGAAGTTACTTGTTATGGTTTTATGATCTTGCTCTATTTTCGTTATGTATGATTTTTGATTTTGTGCTTGTTAGGCTGGTTATGGTTTATGTGGAGATGATGATACCAGTGGTTCTGGAGGTACAGTCTCAGCTCGTATAGAGTCATCGTATGTCATAAGTTTGCGTGATTTGGACATGAAACATGTGAAAGATTTCACATTTGTACATGGTAAGGATGACTAGACATACCTCATTATGTACTTTACATCGTAAAATACCCTTTTCATTTCTTGTACAGTTGTACTTAATCATGCTTTGGTAGCTTCCAGGACAAATAATGTCTTTAGCTATGAAGCAGAATAATTGTTAAGAGATCAATCTGTGAAGCTTTGTTTTTTACCCTTTCTTTACGTTTCACAGCTACTATAGTAATAGTTGCACGTAGTCTTGTGTAATTTATGTTTGTGTTTTAGGTTATATTGAACCTGTGATGGTAATCCTTCACGAACGAGAGCTTACTTGGGCTGGGCGTGTGTCATCGAAGCATCACACGTGCATGATTTCTGCTCTCAGTATTAGTACAACTTTGAAGCAGCATCCCCTCATATGGTCTTCTGTTGTAAGTCTTTCTCTCAAAGGTGCCTATCTTTATCTCGAGAACAACTGGCAAAAAGTTACACAATCTATGTCTAAAAAATGAACTGTATTAGAGGATTTAGAGATTAGACCCTTGTTAACTTGGTCAAAGCTATTTACTTCTAGTTGAACTGTAGAAAATTTGATGCATTTGCAGTATCATTTTAATAAGCCGTACAACATAAAATGCATATGGTTTCTATAAATAAAGAAAAAAACAAATGAATACAAAAAGTTGATATCAGGGGTGCCCTTTGGATTTTCCTCCTCTCCTAATAAATGGATGTCAAATGTAACTTTGTTTAGTCCCCTTTTTTTCTGTTTTTCTTTCTATTCTTTTTCCCCCTTGTATCCCTCCTTTCAATGTTAATACAAAGTTTTCAAAAAAAAATAATAAATGGATGTCAAAAAGTAAGTCAACTTACAGAATCCAAAATTCAGATCTTAAGTTGAGACCTTCATATAAGAGCCGTTATTATATTTTGCAAGCCAATTGGAAATATTATTTATAGTCATGACTCGAAATATGTCAAATAAAGTTTTGCCAGAGCCTCATCTGATGTGGTAAGACCTTGGTTTGGTCTGAAGTAACTCATGATACCTGTGGATACATCAACCCAGTGGGGTACTTGCACACAAATTTCTTTTTTTGAAACTTTGAATTAATATAAGAGAAACAAAAGAATGTGGGGCTGTATTTCATTCTCATTTATGCCATGCATGCTTGAGAAAATACTATATTAGGTTATTGAAATAATGAAATATAGAATTGCGCTGATGTCTTTGTGGTGGCTGTTGTTTGCGCTATAAATGGGAACTCTTAATTGACTCACCAACCTTTAATTCTTTATGCCTTTCTATGTTGTTGCCAGAATCTTCCACATGATGCATATAAGCTTCTTGCAGTTCCTTCTCCAATAGGTGGAGTTCTTGTAATTAGTGCAAATGCTATACATTATCAAAGTCAGGTAAGTTCATTTCTGTGTGATTAATGTACTTACTGTTTAGCATGAAGAAGTTATTATGCTAATTTTTAAAGAGTAATTTGATACTGTAACCATATTTCTCTTTACGTGATTATGCAGACAACATCTTGTGCACTTGGCTTGAACCATTTTGCTGTTCCGGTTGATATCAGGTGATTTTCGGCTCCTAGATGCATTTTAATCTGCGTAGGAATTTGTATTTGAGAATGGGCTTTTACAGGATCTGCCAAGACAATGACTATCTGATTTTGTTATTTAAGAAAATAATTATTATTATGGGACACCAATGCTAAGACTGAACATCTGTTCATGATTTATGTTTGATATTACGGTTTCATGTTTGTACTTGTTGCCTGCAACTTGATATTGTGTTCAGGGTGCTTTATGCACTTTAGTAGAATAATACGAAATTGCTAACTTGAGCCCATTTTCGTTGTTATTTTAGTCAGGAATTGCCTCGATCAAGTTTTAATGTGGAGCTTGATGCAGCCAATGCGACATGGTTATCTCATGATGTAGCCATGCTTTCGACAAAAACAGGAGAATTACTATTGCTGACGTTGGCTTATGATGGGCGGTATGTTAACTTTGTGCTGTAATTTCTTTTTGACCATGGCTGTTTTTTTTTTTCTTTTTGGTAATGGATTAAAATTATAATTTAGTGATGCTTATGTATGCTAGAGTTTTGGGATTCAATTGTTGTAGATCATCCCAAGTAAGTCTTCCTTCCATAATCTTATGTTGTAATATGTACATCTAACAAGTGATTTGTGGTGGGGTCGCATTCTGTGTTTCTGGTTCTTGTCTTACTGCAACTCAGAAAGAGAACAAAGCCTTGGATGTCTCATTACTTAAAAAGCATACTATATCTCACAAAATGGTAGCTCATTATAAATCGCTTCTTCTGTATAACTTATGGATCATGAATCTCACTTCCTGATGTGTAATACATTTATTTTTGTTAATGTAGTTAAGGCCTCAGAAGGGCACCTAGTTTGACACAATGTCACTACAAAAGATGTATGCAACTTTTGTTTCTATCTGAATGATCCATGGCTTGTAATAGGCATTTATTTCCCATGTGCACAAAGCCTTCATTTTTTGATTCAATATTGTTGATGCTACAAATTATTCTTAAGAGCTTTCCACTTGTTGTGGTTGATTTATGTGCTTTTGTCTTTGTCCATTTGCAGAGTTGTGCAAAGACTGGAACTTTCAAAGTCTAGAGCTTCAGTTTTGACTTCGGTTGGCTGCATGTGCAGAATTTTGAATCGATTTTTTTTTCTTGAGTTTCCTTCACCCTTCTATCAATTTTTCTAGGGCTAAACTTTTTAATCAATATTTTGTCTACTTATCTTATAGGGCATCACCACAATTGGCAGCTCATTCTTTTTCTTAGCCAGCCGCTTGGGAGACAGTACGCTTGTCCAATATAATTGTGGCTCTGGTTCCTCAACTTCTACTCCTGGTCATCTAAAGGAAGAGGTCAGCCTAAAAACTTGATAGGCTTTTGGTGATCACTAAATTGTTTTGAATTTAGTAATGCAACAGTCTTTAAGCTAGCTATCACTATTAAGTATCGCAATTCCAACTGTCTAAGTCTTTTGCTTCATGCATACTATAATTTTACATTTCTTTTAACACCAAATGGATTATTTACCCTGTCATCGTCCATATTTCTATTATAATTTGTAATTAATGTACCTAAAAGAAATGGTTACTATCTATAATAGGGGAATACCGTAGTGCCTCTATGTGGTAATCGTTTATGTTGCAAACCCTTTGAATACCTATTCTTTGAAGCAAAATATAGATTCAAAATTAGTTTTTTTTTGTAATGGATTATTGGAGTGTATATTTAGTGCTTACTAAACTATAACATTAAGTAGCTGAACTCTATTTAGGTTGTATTGAATTCTGGAAATTGCGAATGGAGACAGTTCTCATGTAAAATATCTTAGAATAATAATCGATAAACCATTTACCTCATTCCCACTGCATCTTAAAGCAAGTGTGAGCCACTATTTTTGTAGAAGATTCAATACTTTAACGCCTATATGTAGGTGACGTCTGACTTAGTTCCTTATTGTATCATGCGTCACTTCCCCCCCATTCCTCTGCTTTGATGGAAGCTGGTAATGGCTTATATTGGCTTTCTGTGTCAGGTTGGAGATATCGAAGGGGATGCTCCCTCAGCAAAGCGATTGCGGCGGTCTTCTTCTGATGCCTCGCAAGATATTGTCAGTGGTGAGGAGCTTCAGTTATATAGTTCAACTCCGAATAACTCAGATTCAGCACAGGTTGAGTACTTGAATGACTATTTCGTTCAGTTACTTTTTTTTTTGAAAAGTTTGAATTGATCTTTAATAGTTCCTTATTGGCTTCATTAGTTCCTTATTGCCTTCATTAGTTCCTTGGTCTATTCTTGATATCTTGGAATTGCTAGGTTCTAATTTGTTTTGAACCTTGTAACTTCAGGCTCATTTTGCTTAGAAAATTGATAAATTATTCATAATTTCATTTACCTTATGAGTTTAAGTTAGTCCCAGAAGTTCTCTTAAAGCTTGGTCCAAAACTAATAGTACGATTGTTTTCTGTGTCCAGTCAGTTTTATTTTACTTAAAAAAAGCAACATGTTTGACTCTCATATGATCATCTTATTCTCCTTTTGCCCCTAAAAGTGTTTGGTAGTCAAATCCACAGAGTCCTTTTCACCTTCTCTTATGTTCTTCGTGTCCAATCCTCTATAAAACTGATGTAGGAGCATGGAAGGCCAAATGGAGCCCAAACTCATAGCAGATTCTGGTTCAGGTTTAGAGGATTATTTTGGATATGTATATCAGTGATTCAGTATATGTCTTTAGTTATTAAATAGAGATCAATACTGATTCGGAGACTATATCTTTTATCGGCTTGTCAGTGTTATCACATAAGCTTATCTTTATCTGTTTATCTTATCTTAGTTTTGTCCTTGTGGTAAGATTGTTAGAGATAAATTGAAAGTTCTACGCACGGTGACTAATCGCGGGCCCATAAATTAGGTGATTATTTTATTTTATTTCAGGGCTTTGATTTTCAATGTTAATCAAACCGTCACTTTGTATTCGTTCAACTAGTAGTGGAAGCTTGGCTGGGTTTATTTTGCCATGGCAAGTCATAGGTTTTACACTAGGTATCCTTAACACATTAGATTTACTTGGTATTTAATATGAACTCTTGTTTCTTATCGATGTTTGCAGAAGAACTTCTCGTTTGCTGTGAGGGATTCATTGATTAATGTGGGTCCTCTGAAGGACTTCTCTTACGGCTTACGGATCAATGCTGACCCAAATGCAGTAGGAATTGCAAAGCAAAGCAACTATGAACTGGTTGGTCTTTATCAAATACTGATTTACTAGTATTATGTGCTTGTGCGTAGGATCACATAGTGGTTCAGCATGCTTTCTGTTTCCATGACTATTTTGTGGTGTTCTTTTAAGTTGAAATAAATCTCCGTACAGTCTTAGTGGTATTATTTAGGGATGAGGCAAAATGTGCTGGACATGCTAAACCAAACTGGACAAAACTTTATAAAGAACCAAAATATAGCTAAATCATTTTGGTTTGGTGTTGGCTCAAATATTTTAGAGTTAGGCCAAACTAAAAGAACGATCCTGCGTTATATTATTATAAAATGGTAAATTTTAGTTTATATGGACTATCGGAGCAGATCCTGGAGCCAAGCCTAATCAACTCTATTTGGAAGAAGGCAATCCCCCAAGAATAGGTTTCCTAATGTGGGCAGTAGTGTTGAATAAAATCCCGACACTAGAGAACCTGAAGCATAGAGGCTTCTTGTTCCCAAGTAGATGCATCATGTGTGATGCAAAGAAGAATCTTCAGATCATTTGTTCCTTAGGTGTAAAGCGGCTTCTACCCTATGGGACTACTTCACCAGATCTTTGAGTATTCAGTGGTGGAAGCCTAACAACATTAGTCTGATGGTGAATCAATGGGAAGGCTTATGGAAAAGGAAAAACAGAAAAATGGTTTGGTGTTTAGTTCCGGCAGCCATCATTTGGAATATTTGGAAGGATAGAAATAACAAGATCTTCAAGGAGGAGAACCTATCGACCTCGGTGAATATCGAAGATATTATAGGAACGATTTTCCTTTGGGTAAAAAATTTGGAGTCTTTTAAACATTTGTCTTTTAATGATTTGTTTTGAAATGGGAAGTTTGGATGATGTGAGAAGTCTGTTTTTCATATGATTCCTTTTCCCTCTATTTTTTTTTTTTTCTTGCTTGTACAGTCCGTTCTTCTTTAATATATTCATTCAAGTTTTCAAAAAAAAAGATGGACTATCTGAGCAGTTTCAGTGAACATTCATAATTCATCACAAAAATAAGTCAACTGCAAGTTTCATAATTATGTGCATTTTTGTAAGTATAGATGCTAGCGGTAGATTGAAAAGTGCAATTTAATCAAGTTCTCATTGTTCCGCGTGAAATATCAGTAATGTTTATTGTGATTAAACAATATGGTTTTTTTTACCAATCGACTTAACCAAACCAAGCTAGACCAGAGCAAATTGGTTAAAGCTTTGGCCTGCTCAATTGACTAGTTCTCACGCTTACTGTTATTATCATATTCTTTTTCAGGTTTGCTGCTCTGGTCATGGAAAAAATGGTGCTCTCTGTGTCCTTCAGCAGTCAATTCGGCCAGAACTAATAACTGAGGTGAGGTCCAGTTTTATTCTTCGTGTTCATTTGCATTCAAGAATGCTTTTACCAATCACTTCAATAGTCACTTGAACGGGTATATGTGGGATTTCTTTTACATGCATCGTGTGTCTTTATACCAAACTGAGTGAGGTCTGAAATTCTACTCTGATTTAATGTCATTTTTGATTAAGTTCCAACTTCCAACAATCGATTTACTTAATTTCTTTTAATAATGGTTTATACAAGTTTCTTTAAAGTTTAAGGTAAAAAGGGACCTAATAACAAAGACAGTAACACATTGTCGTACCAATGTGCCCACCTTTTAGTCTGTATATGCTGTTTCATCCCGCACTTTGGTACAGGTATCTTATATTGATACCTTTACATGTCCCCATGTAACATACATTTAAATCCTAGAAGCATGTAGTGTACCTAACAATCTGTTTTAGTGATGTAAGAGGACATGATTGTGTTACTTTTGTATATGTAACTGAAGCTCAATATGGTTTTCTTCTGATTAGTTATGGTAAAGAGTTCTGATTATGTTAGACGACAACCTAGGCCCTGCCCCTACATAGGCATCACGGATCTTGGTTAGGGCCATTAGATAATGTGCTAACCTTTGTACACAGATTCATGATTCATTCAAACTTTTCAGAAGAAAATATTTGGTAGCTTTTACCTCCAGGTCTACTTCTTGGCAGCTACATTTACTTGCTTATTAGGTTATAATGTGATACTGATATGCTTATAATTCTTGTGTGGTGGTTTTATCTAGTTTTGTTTTTTGTGCTACTGAATGCATTTAAGGGAAGTGGTGGAGTGGGAGGTATTACATGCGTGACAGTTACACTGTATTGTTTTAAATGAGTATTGAAACAGGTTGAGTTGCCGGGATGTAAAGGAATCTGGACTGTGTACCACAAGAGCACACGTGGTCATAATGCGGAGTCTTCGAAAGCATCTGAAGATGATGAGTATCATGCATATTTGATTATAAGTCTCGAGTCGCGAACAATGGTAATTCCTTTAATATTTAGAGGTGGACCTTCATGTATGTGTATTCTTCTTAAATGAATGTTTATGTTCTAGTTTTGTACTACATCAGCATATAGGTAATTTGATGGTTGGATTGGATGATGACTGACCATTATGACGTTTGCAATTTTGATTGAAGAGCTTTGCTCATAAATTTAAAAGGATTTGAAGTTGTCTAGTAGGAAGGAAATTGGTTGTTGATAGGATAACGATCATTACATATTGTCCTAAACACCTACTTAAGAGTCCGGACTCTGGAAAACTAAACTGAGACTTCTCGAAGGAGATGCTAACCTAGCTCATATGCTTACAGCAATGACGCGAGTGGTGAAATTTACATTTGATATATTAATATAGAGAATATGGAAGATGATAAATTTAAATGGTTACAATATAATTGAAGAGTTAGCAGAGTAAGTTGTACTAGAGGTGAAGCATGCATGATGAAGAGCATCTTAGATGGATCGCTTTTGCCTCTTCCCTTTTTGGGATAGGCTTGCTTGTATTGTTTTCTTCGTTTTAATATAATCATTCCCCTTCTATTAAAAAAAGGCGAGAGTGGAAATAAGGCGGCACGAAGGCACAAATTGAAATGTAGCCAGGACACAACACCAAGGTATAAGCCTTGAGTCGGTTCGTTTAGACTTTAGAGTTTCTGTAGCTTTGTGGCGTTAAACCCACAGAAAACATAGAAAAACCAGCAAGAATCAACAACCTAAATATTGGAAAGAAATTATAAATCAAGCCAATGTTGAGGAGTTAGCATCTATGCTCAAAGTGTCAAATAGCACTGAGGTAAGCCTTGTAGCACATCCCTCGCGACCTATTCACACATATACATAGGGTATCGTGCAATATAAAAGAGTTCTTTCTACTTTTTCCTCCAAGTCTCCGATGGGTATCACCTTTTTGTATATTGGATATTGCCTCTTTACACTCTTCCATTGCAGCTCTAAAACTTTTAAGTTTGCAAAAGCTTCTTTCTTCTCATAATCTCCTCCGTTCTTTACATTCTGTTTTGCCTTTTTGTTTGTTTCATTAACCATCATCACTTTAACCATCATGCCTAGGTTCTTGAGACAGCTGATCTTTTGGGGGAGGTTACAGAAAGTGTGGATTACTATGTTCAAGGTAGTACTATTGCCGCAGGGAATTTATTTGGAAGGTGAAGGTTTTTCTTACTTCGTTTATTTTTATCTTTAGGGCGGGAAAGTCACAATTAAGTAACTTCTGAAAATAAAGTGTCGATGATTTGTGGAAAAGTGATGTGATGATTCAGGTGAGTGCTTTCGTAATTTTCTTTTGTGTTCCCTACAGGCGCCGAGTTATCCAGGTTTATGCTCGTGGTGCTCGCGTTCTTGATGGATCTTATATGACTCAGGACCTAAACTTTGGGGCTCCTAATTCTGAAACAACGTCAGCTTCTGAGAGTTCAGTTGTGTCATCTGTCTCTATAGCTGATCCCTACGTATTACTAAGAATGACTGATGGAAGTATCCAGCTTCTTATTGGAGGTATAACCGTACAACATCTACCCTTCTGGATATGTAGTGTAATGGTTAGTTTGTTGGGTAACATGCTTTAAGTTGTTGATGCATATTGCTACTTGTCTTTGTCTTGGCTCATAACTAATTATTATGATTTTTTAGCAAAGGTGCTGACAGACAATCTCTCGTTTCTTTTTATTTCTTATATTAGTTCATGTAAGAATATTTTATGGAAATATCCACGCACATGCCTTGACGTTTACAAACGATTATTCTGAGCTTGCAATAGCTTAATGAGTTCCTAACGGAATGATAATATTATAATAAGCTGTACAATGTTCCACTGTCAGACGATTCTATTTTGCTGCTCTTATGTACACCTACGAATCATATCAACTGGTTTCTTGTTGCATTATTTGCAGATCCCTCCTCATGCACAGTCGCAGTTAGTGCACCTGCAGTTTTTGAGAACTCAAAGGAACCAGTTTCCACCTGTACGCTTTATCACGATAGAGGACCTGAACCATGGCTGCGCAAGACAAGTACTGATGCTTGGCTTTCTACTGGAGTGGGTGAGGCCATTGATGGTACTGATGGTGCACAGCAAGATCAGGGTGATATTTACTGTGTGGTTTGTTATGAAAGTGGCACCCTTGAAATTTTTGATGTTCCTAGTTTCAAATGTGTTTTCTCGGTCGAGAAATTTGTATCTGGAAAGACTCACCTAGTTGATACCGTTATTGAGGAAACTTTGAAGGATTCACAGAAGACGACAAACCGAAATCCTGAAGAAGCGCAGATCAAGAAAGAAGGAGCTCAGAACATGAAGGTTGTGGAGTTGGCCATGCAAAGGTGGTCAGGCCAGCATACCCGTCCATTTCTTTTTGGAATGTTATCTGATGGGACAATGCTTTGTTATCATGCTTATCTATATGAGGGGGAAAATACACCAAAAAATGATGCAGTTTCAGGAAATGCTGATCTCAGCAGTATAAGTACTTCAAGGCTTAGAAATTTGAGATTTGCTCGTGTTCCACTTGAAACATATACAAGGGAAGAGGTTTCAACTGCGGGTCCGTGTAAAAGAATTACTTTTTTCAAGAATGTTGGTGGTCATCAAGGTCTATTCCTGTCTGGGTCCAGACCAGCTTGGTTTATGATGTGCAGAGAACGACTACGTGTCCACCCTCAGGTAAGCAAATTGGCCTTCCTGGGAAAAAGTGAAAAACTAACAAGTAAGGCTGTCTAGCAAACAGAAAACCACAAAACGGAAACCATCTTATTTATGTTTGTGTATTTAGCTATTTACTAACTTTTACCTATAACGAATTCCACTTTAAGTATTTCACAAATTAAACAAGAGATTTGTAAATCTCTGGGCACTAACACGAAGGGATGCGCTTACACTCCACACATTGTAAATATCTTCGCTTATTAGTTTTCTTGTTCTTCAGAGTCTGCCTTCGATATTATTGATTGTTGTCCACCTTAGGTCCCCCTGAGCAATCATATCTTTCATAAGTAGTTCTTTCGCTATCCGGGAGACACTGAAATATGTCTAATGTATTATACTGGAGGTACTTACTTCTCATTATTCTTCTTGCAGCTTTGTGATGGTTCCGTGGTGGCCTTTGCTGTTCTGCATAACGTGAACTGCAATCACGGACTTATATATGTCACTTCCCAGGTAGTTCAGCTGTTTCTATCTCTTTTACCTCTAATTATGCAATAAATGAACTTTTGCATCAATCGTTCTAATATTAGAATTTTTGTAGGGTTTTCTCAAAATTTGCCAACTACCATCTGTATCAAACTATGACAACTACTGGCCTGTACAAAAGGTGGGTGGTTAAATTTCACTCTTCTTATTTTCGCTGTTCTTGCTCTTGATAGAAAATTCTTGGCATCAATATTGTCATTAAGTACATGTGCTTTTGTCAGATTCCTTTGAAGGGCACTCCACATCAAGTGACCTACTTTGCAGAAAAGAATTTGTATCCCCTTATAGTTTCTGTTCCTGTAAGTTGACTTTCTTGATTATTTTATCGAAGTAATACGTAGCTTCCTAATTTTACTGTAGTTGTGCAAATAGTAATATGGTTAATAAACTGAACTTTTGCACTCCAAGCGATTACTGAGTCTGGTCTGTGGAGGAACTCCCTGGTTGACCCACAGTTCCGTGGAATTACATGGTTATGCCTGCCTATGACAGTTTGATTTGTACAGTAGATAATTGTAAACATGGTTTATGGGCTAACTGATGATTTCATTGGTTCAGTTTTTCATGGTAGAACTAAGTGGGGGACGTTAGGCCTTTAGAAGAAGTATTGCATTGTATTTTCCGTTGACTATAAACCTCTTTCTGCAGGTTGTTAAGCCCCTAAATCAAGTTCTGTCATCTCTTGTTGATCAAGAAGCTGGCCATCAAATTGAGCACGATAACTTAGGTCCTGACGACCCTCAGAGGACTTACACTTTGGAGGAGTTTGAGGTACGGATCTTGGAACCAGAAAAATCTGGTGGTCCCTGGCAGACGAGAGCTACAATTCCAATGCAAAATTCTGAAAATGCACTAACTGTGCGGATGGTCACGTTGTTTGTGAGTTTTTCCTGACTATCATTTGCAACATAATGTTTCGTTGTTTTTACTATATTATCAGATGAAATGAGCAATAAATAGAACATTAGTTGCATTTTGTCTAGGAAATACTTTATCTATTTTGTGCTTCATTTCAGAATACCACAACGAAAGAAAATGAGACACTTCTGGCCATTGGGACTGCTTATGTGCAAGGAGAAGATGTAGCTGCAAGAGGACGTGTACTTCTGTTCGCCATTGGAAAAAGTGACAACCCTCAAAATCTGGTAACAGTGTGGACATCTTCTTTCGATCTAATGCTTAATTTTCCCATGAATTGATTATTTATCTGTTCTCTTTTCTAATATGTCCAGGTTACAGAGGTTTACTCGAAGGAACTGAAGGGGGCTATATCTGCATTAGCATCACTTCAAGGTCATTTATTGATAGCTTCTGGTCCTAAGGTCATCTTACACAATTGGACTGGTACTGAGTTGAACGGGATTGCGTTTTATGATGCTCCCCCTCTGTATGTTGTGAGCTTAAATATAGTAAGTTTATTATCTCTCACACTCTGTGAATATGTTTATTTTATGCGTAGACCACAATCTTTACTCTTATATTCAAATGACTTCAAAAGTTTAGAGCTTTACACGTATCAACTAACTCCGGTATTGGCATGGGATCGGCCAATACCAAATACTTAGCTTGTACTGTTACTGTTTCACTTCCGATTAGGATTTAAAATGTGCTATTTGGTAAATTGAACAAACTATCTCTTTATCGCAATTATATTAAGATTTTTTAAGCTAGTAGTATTGGTTACGACCATGTTAAATACTGTTGCAGGTTAAGAATTTTATCCTGCTTGGGGATATTCATAAAAGCATATACTTTCTAAGTTGGAAGGAACAAGGGGCCCAACTGAGCTTACTTGCCAAGGATTTTGGGGCACTTGATTGTTTCAGCACCGAGTTTTTGATAGATGGAACTTCTTTAAGTCTTGTCGTATCAGATGAGCAGAAGAATGTTCAGGTCAGCACTTGTTCCTAACATCTTTTATTCAATTATTGGAAACAGAAACCATATTTCTATATATTTCTTCAACTGTTCATCGTGACAAAACATGTTCCATTTATTAGTGGCTTGGAAAATGGTAAACAGTGTGATAATCAAAGAAATGTTCCTTGCATGTTTGTGAATCAAAGCTTAGATCCTTGAAATGCTTAAATTCATTGTCGAACTTTATAACGTTTGTATCTTTTCTTTCCTTCTTATCCCTCTATATTTTATTTTTCATACAGATCTTTTATTACGCACCAAAGATGTCAGAGAGCTGGAAAGGGCAGAAACTTCTATCCAGAGCTGAGTTTCATATAGGGGCTCATGTGACAAAGTTTATGAGGTTGCAGATGTTACCTACGTCTGCTGATCGAACCAGTACAGCTCCAGGTTCTGACAAAACAAATCGATTTGCCCTATTATTTGGTACCCTTGATGGAAGTATTGGCTGTGTTGCACCTCTCGATGAGCTTACCTTCCGTCGTCTTCAAGCTCTTCAGAAAAAGCTAGTTGATGCAGTTCCTCATATGGCTGGACTAAACCCTAGAGCTTTTCGTAAATTTCGCTCGAACGGGAAGGCTCATAAGGCTGTCCCTGACAATATGATAGATTGTGAGCTGCTCAGTCAGTAAGTACCTCGCTCTCTCTTGTAGCATATTTACGCGTAGAAAAGTCATCCTTTTAATTTTTGGCTGTAGTGAAAAAGACCCTCAAAGTATTTCTATCAAAAAATATAAGATCTTAACTTAATATTTGTTATTTTACGACAGTTATGACATGCTAGCATTGGAGGAGCAACTTGAAATAGCTCACCTGATTGGAACCACGAGGGAACAAATCTTGACGAACTTGAACGACCTCACTCTCGGCACAAGCTTCTTATGAGAATATACATACTTTCCCATCTCTTCCCAGTCACAATTTCAACGCCATTTGACGATGTAAGTTTACCCTCCGGTTTACCTTAGTTCAATCTTCAAACAAGGTAGTTTTAAAATTTGATCAATCAAACAGTATCTGTTTGAAGATTTAGAAGTCAGTCTATTTATGGTGTCTCTTTGTTGTAGAGTTGGCTTTTTCTGTGGTTGAGAAACATGCCACAGTATCCGTATCGTGCCCATTAGACGGGACCATAAGTAGAAGGTTTACTTAGGAGTAGCCAAATTAGGTCTACTAGATAACATTGTGTAACAGACTAACAGTTACTGTACTGTGTACTTTTTTTCGACAATCGTGAAATAATATTACCGTTAAAACTAGTGCTTGTTGTTGTACCAAATTCTTTCTTTTACCACAAATGGTTTTATAAGTGCGATAATCGGCATCAGACTGGGGGTAAGAAAGGTCCTTGTTGTATTCCTTCCTTTAGATCTGAAGGTGCGAAAATGAGCAGCAAATATTGCATGCTTAGAGGCCCCTATTGCTATTATGGGGCACTACTATATTTATATGTATATATGTTCTTTTATCTGTATAGGTATCTGCAGGGACTACACTTGCAAAGCCAAAGGACATCTTTATTTCCACAAAAGAAAGGACATGGCTAGTTCAAGCCAAGTAACTTCACATCAAGGTCCCTATGCTTGGTCCAGGCCGCGGGCTAGTCTAGCCTGTCTTATGCTAGTTAGGCCCATTTTTAAATGGTTTGGGCTCGGGTGGCCTGTTATTACACCACTACCACCAATGGAGATCCCTTTGTGGGGGGCAGTGGGGCACTATAAATGAAAAAAGATAATGAGAGGCCAAGCTAAAAAGAGTGAAAGGGACAAGTTCAACCCCATTGAAATGTACCAAGTGGAGAAATAACTAATTGTCCAAACAGGTTGTCAAATATTTCGTGTGAGATGATTATATCCGTAGCGTCTCAATCTCTGCTTATGATACCTAAAGCCAAACCCATGGGTCTATTATTGACGAATACTTGACGAGTCTATCCAAAAGGTCTCAATATTTAATAAACTTGATCATGCATTGATAAGCTATGCATTGAAAATTCTTTCAATTAATGTGGGAATTACAATCTCCCACCCTTGAAGATAAGTTATGCACGACAATAACATTAGTAATGTTCCAAATTGTAGACGGTGGATATTGTCTTCACTTTTGACACTTAGATCTAAGCATGTGTACAGAGTTTTGTTCCAAGTGATGTGGGACAACCAAAGTGTCAAAAATGTATCCTTTTTTTTTTTTTGAGAAAAAAAAGTAATGTTAATGTTTGTAATCGCCTAGTTCAAAATTAATTGGCAATGAGGAAGAAGATTTCTTCTTGGTTATTAAAGGTGGGCAATATATGGACAATCAAATATTTTATGTGGACAACAAATTTACGTGGACAAACGAAAAAATTAGATGGACAACAATTTTTAGAGGGACATCACTCTAATATATTTGACTCACGCCCTCCAAGAATTTGAATTTTTACTTTTGTCCCATTTTTTCTGCCACAAACCCTAAGAAAGACCTTCGACTTCTTCTTCTTCAATGGTGGAACACCAAACGGCATGGCAGGAGAAGAACTAGTAAGATCATGGGAGGAAGGTCAATGAGATTTCTAATAACCATGGATTTGTTTACAAGAGAAGGAAAACGAGTAACATAAAAGAAATTTCCACCATAGCCAGTGGGTCTGTTTGTTGATTCAGAGACGGAGGCAAGATGGTAGAAAAGAAATCAGAGGAAGAAGATATTATTAGAGCTGGAAGATCATATGAGCGAGATTTTTCAGTGCGAATATGTAATTCCATACCATTACTGTCCTCTATTAAGTTCTTAGTAGCTCTTTAATTACTTCTTTTTACTGTTGGCAGATAACTTATATGAACTCTAAAGTTCTATTAATCAAATACCTAGATGAAATGAAGTGCTGTAGTATTTGCCCATCATTGAGTACTAAAGTCCTTAATAGAAAGCAATAAAAGACCACCAAAATCAACAATTAAAACCTTCTTCATCATCAGTAATGAATGAGAAGGAGAAGCGGACAGAATCTTCATTTGGGACTTTCATCACTGACCTAGTATTGCAATTTTGTCTTTTTACTTCTTAGGGTTTGTATCTGGTTCTATTTTATCTCTTTTGCTTAGATTTTTAAAAATACTTAGAGAGAGAGAGATAATTAGATAGAGTTTCATCTTCATCAAGAGTAGCTCAACATCAAGGTGCTTCTTAGGACTTTAGGGAGGACGAAGAAGAAGAATGGCAAAATTAGTTTCTTCTTTTAATCTAAAGTATTATATTTGTCTATGATCCTCAAAAAATTTATTATTTTAACATTTTAACCCTAATAGTTTTGTCCCTCTAGTAAATGCAAGTTGGACACAGGTGACTTGCCCGACCCAAAAATTGTTGTCCACATAGGATATTTGATTGTCCGTATATTGGCCACCTTATTAAATCGTCTCTTTCCTATATGAGATTATTTTTAGACACCTCTTACATGTGATGATCTTTGAGCACATATTTTTTTTTTTCTTACGTGCAGTTTTTATTCCAATCCGTGTGTAGTTCTAATACCATGTGAAGTTTATAGTGAAACCAATTGAGAGAGAAAAACCTAGATATTATAGTCTTTGGTACTAGAACATCCATTCCTATTACTCTAAACAGTAAAAAAGTGAAGCACGCCAACGTCCTAATTAAACCTTAATCGTCAAACTGATCCCTAATGATATTGTATCTGTCAAATTAATGCATATTTTTATGCACATATACACTAAAAATATATTATCCAATTCAAATCTGATTAGTCCTAGCCTCCCAGGCTCCTAGCTAGTCCACTTAAATTTTTTTGTTGAATTGAAGACTATTAAAGAATTAGAATTATAAATAGTATTCCTATGACCACAGATCCATTGATTAAGCTTCTGTTTTCAGTTTGTCAACTTGGATGAAAAAAGAGTATGTTATGTCTTGGCCATCTTTCTCTTCCTTAATAGAGGACATATACTATTTTTTTTTTGATGAACAGAGGACATATACTATTACTATCCCTTATCATTCATTCTCCAACAACTAATGAGTTTCTTTGTGAGAAAAAAAGTATTAAAAAAACACGAACTTTTAAAAAATCTATCATATCTACATATCAAATAATTTCTACATTATAAACTTGCACACAGATGCATTGTAGACATAATATACCGAAGATGTAGCCCAAGTGGGTGGATGCATGAATGAGCCATAATGTGTCCGTCTTAAGTGTTGCTCTCTTCAACGTTTGTTCCATATATCCCATACGGTGAGAATGTAAAAGCTACTTTAAAAAAATGTGTGAGATCTGTTTTGAGTAGTTTTACAAGTGATTTTGGGATGATTCACGAACTAAAACGAGCCCGACAAAATTTTCTAATCTTTTCAGACTAGTCCAATCTTAAATAACCTCAGGTCTGCTTGACTGGCACATAACCCTTGATAGGTCCGACCTGGCTCGACCCCACAAGATGGATAGCTCCAAATTAAAATTAATCTCTGTCCTAAAGCAAATTTACAAGTGGTCAACTTTTTTTTTTTTTACTCTCTAATCTCGAGAGCTAAAAATTCGCGTTTGTTAGTCTCAGACAAATGCTTACTACTACTTACAGGGACATTTTAGTCATTTATTAATCCAAAATTAATTCTCCGTTTTACTTTTCTAATCCAGTTCTGAAATTTCACTTGGAAGATCATTTTATACCATTTTTTCTAACTCTCTCTCTCTCTCTTCGACTTCTCTGCTTCTACTAGCAGCGAATGAAAAAACAGTAATGAAATCATCACTGACCTAACACAAAAGGGGAAGAGGTATGCTCATAGTTCTTTGACTCAACAAAACCCTAGAAAATTCAATCTCTCTCTCTTGATTTCTTTTTACGTTTTTGTTTATTCGGGATCTGAGATACTCTGTTAGTAGTAGTGATCGGGAATGGCTTCTTCGGAAGCTGATTCCCGTTTGAGTCTGGTAATTACTCCAGCTTTAGAAAAAATTATAAAGAATGCTTCTTGGAGAAAACACTCAAAACTTGCTCATGAATGTAAATCAGTACTCGATCGATTATCTTCACCAGATAAATCACCATTATCTCCTACTCATGAATCTGAAGCTTCTCAAAATGGTACTACTATTTCTGGTCCTTTACACGATGGTGGACCAATTGAATTTTCATTATCTGAATCTGAATTAATTCTTAGTCCTTTAATCTCTGCTTGTGGATCGGGGTTTTTAAAAATTGCTGATCCAGCTTTAGATGCAATTCAGAAGTTAGTTGCTCATGGTTATGTACGTGGTGAAGCGGATCCAAGTGGTGGTCCTGATTCTAAGCTTTTATCGCGTTTGATTGAATCTGTCTGTAAGTGTCATGAATTAGGAGATGAAGCTATTGAACTTATGGTACTTAGAACACTTTTATCAGCTGTTACTTCAATTTCGTTACGGATCCATGGAGATTGTTTGTTGTTGATTGTTAGGACTTGTTATGATATATATTTGGGTAGTAAGAATGTTGTTAATCAAATTACTGCTAAAGCTTCTTTGATCCAAATGTTAGTTATTGTATTTAGGAGAATGGAAGCTGATTCTTCCACTGTTCCGATTCAGCCAATTGTAGTTGCCGAATTGATGGAACCTAGTGAAAAGTCAGAGAAGGATGAGGGTATGACTCAGTTTGTTCAAGGTTTTATTACCAAGATAATACAGGATATTGATGTTGTTTTGCATCCAATGACCCCTCGCAAGGGTTCATTGGGTGGGCACGATGGTGCTTTTGAGACTACAACTGTTGAAACAACAAATCCAGCAGATTTGTTGGATTCCACAGATAAAGATATGTTGGATGCTAAGTACTGGGAAATTAGCATGTATAAGACAGCTTTAGAAGGTAGAAAGGGTGAATTAGCAGATGGAGAGGGGGATAAAGATGATGATTTGGAAATACAAATAGGTAATAAGCTGAGACGAGATGCCTTCTTGGTGTTTAGAGCGCTTTGTAAGCTCTCCATGAAAACACCTCCCAAGGAAGCATTGGCTGATCCTCAATTGATGCGTGGCAAAATAGTAGCTTTGGAGTTGCTTAAGATTTTGTTGGAGAATGCAGGAGCAGTTTTTAGGACTAGTGACAGGTATCTCTTTTCCATATTATCTATTTACCGTTGTTTTGTTTTTCAGCAGCTCAATAACATATTGTAGTTGACACTGTAGAAAGTAAAATTTAAACATTTGGTTTTGTTTCCATACTTTGTCTTTATGCTAGTGCATGTCTACGTATTTTGAATCTATGTAATCTAAAGTCTCTTGTAGTGTATTAGATTCTGGAATGTTACCACTACCCATTGCAAGTAATATGATTTTTTTTTTTGTTGAAGAAACACACCAATAAATCTAATTGACTAGGTAGGAAAAGGAAAATAGAACCAAAAGAGCTGTCTAACAGTTGATATAAAATCAGACGAGGAAATAGAATTCCAAGTGCTAATTTGATGTCCTAGTAGAATTATTTCTTTATCCATTACTGTCACTTAACTTCTATGCATATACATTCATTATACTTCGTTACATATATTTAATTAGATATTTATTATCGTCCCATCTCTGATGTATATACCTTATTTGGCTGGCTTCTGATACAAACTACTTAAGATTCTTATTAATATGTGCAATGCTAATATACCATGAGGCATAAATGAAGTATTCAAGGAACCAATGGTTCTAGTGCGTATCAATTTGCTATATGTGATATTTTTATTTGTGTGCCCGTAGCACATTGAATGAGTCCTTCATAAGTCATAAGTCAGAACCACCGCATACACCGTGGGGGTGTGGTTGTTTACTGAGGATCCTTTGGATGACAAAGTTATGGATACAACTCATAAGTAATAACATGACAAAAGACTCCTTTTCAGCTTGAGAAGGAAGAGAAACGATACAGCAATGACAATAAGGTTCTTTTATTCTCAAAAGGTCTCAAAGTCTCTAAAGGATGCAAAGAAATCCCCATTGCACATTTGCACTCCCTTTTTTATTTCCTAAACTGCAAACGGAATCACCTCGTTGGGTTCATTATTTATGTAAGGCATAGTTGGGCAAGGTACTAGGTTCCTGCAGGTACAGTCGACATGCTTGAGACCTAATCTCTTTGTACATAACATAGTAAGATCACTAGGTCCACTACCTTAATTGTAGTTGCAACGTGGTAGGGAGGCCAAAGCCTAAATTGCAACTATTAATTATGGAAATTGCATGTTGACTAAGGAGCATCCTTCCTGCAAGAACGGGAGAATGATCCAATAAAATCGTACGAAACTCCACGATAAGAGCTACTATGAGCCATAAACTTGCTCGTTTACATGCATGGGACTAGGAGACAATTCGAATACACCCTAACAAAAGAGAAGGAGATTGTATGGCTAAAGCAGTCATCTTTGCATCTCCAAGAAGGGGATGTAACTCTGCTTCATGTTGTCACTTCATTTTAATCTTCCAAGTCCCTAGTCGGTGGGTTGGGTCTGACTACGAGGAAGTAATCATTCATCAATCAATTTGAAAATCGACTGAGTGATCTTGTTGAAGTGTTACTTATGTCAAGGTGGTACTGTAAGGATAGGATGCCTTCCTACCTTACCAGATTGCCTACGTTAATAATAGGATAAGGAGGGTGAAATGACAAGATTTCCTTGGAAACCATGTTTCCCCTTTTTCTTATTCAAATACGGTAAAGTAGGAGGTAAGGTGGCAGTGAGGCAAAGACATGCTTCAGGGATATGTTTTATTTTCATTAAGAAAAGAATACAAATATGTTAATAATATATTTATCTGTAATTTTTTAATGATAAGGATGACCTCTTACCCCTGAACATTACTCTAAATATCTCCATTTGAGCGCCGTAGAAGCTCAAATGCGTGTGGAAAATGTTCTAAGGACCGCTGTGAGTCCCAAGTTTTTCTGGTATCAATTATATCCTCATTCCACCAGTACACCCAATCTCACAAATATTGAAGAAACTCTTGAAGCCATAGATTGTTGATCAAGATTCTATGATCGTCTTTACTAATGAATTCATGTATTTTGTTTTGTATTCTTGATGCTTCCTTTTTTTGGTCCCTTCACTATCTGCTCTATAATGACGGTCGTTTTCATGTCTTTCTTCTTGAACTAACCATTATGCCATGATTTGATGGTTTTTCGTTGTTGTGGGACAGGTTTTTAGGTGCGATTAAACAATACTTGTGCCTATCGTTGCTCAAGAACAGTGCGTCCACTCTCATGATTGTTTTTCAGCTTTCTTGCTCCATTTTCATTAGTTTGGTCTCGAGGTTTAGAGCTGGATTGAAAGCAGAAATTGGTGTGTTTTTTCCTATGATTGTTCTTAGAGTTTTGGAAAATGTTGCCCAACCAAATTTTCAGCAAAAGATGATTGTGCTGAAGTTTCTGGAGAAGCTCTGTGTTGATTCACAAATCTTAGTTGATATTTTCATAAACTACGACTGTGACGTCAATTCATCAAACATATTTGAGAGGTTTGTTGTTTCTTTTCCTCCGTACAGAATTCCTTTATTATAAAACGTGGTTAATTTTGAGGCTGTTTATATTTTTTGATATTCAGTTCCAATGTTTTCTCTCCTTTCACCATGTCAGACAGTTTTTGGTTCTGAAAACTTATTTGCATGTCTCCTAATCTTACTCTCTTGGTAGGATGGTCAATGGACTTCTGAAAACAGCTCAAGGTGTTCCAGCTGGTTCTGCCTCTAGCTTACAGCCACAGCAGGATGCAACAATGAAACTTGAGGCAATGAAGTGCTTAGTGGCTGTTTTGAGATCAATGGGTGATTGGATGAATAAACAGTTCCGCATACCTGATCCCAGCTCGCGCAATAAATTTGAAGCACTTGGAAGCAGTCCCGACATTGCAAGTCTTCCTCTGGCAAATGGTAATGGTAGTGAGCTTGCGGAAGGATCTGATTCTCAATCTGAGACTTCCAGCGAAGTTTCTGATGTTTCATCAATTGAGCTGCGCAGAGCTTACAAGCTGGAGCTTCAGGTTGGTATTTTTTTTAATGTTTCAATTACCAACATTTTCTGGCCCTAGGTATGTCCTTTTTGCAGCTTGATGTTGCCTGTTTGATCTTATCTATGACTATGGCAGGAAGGTATATCTCTTTTTAATCGGAAACCAAAAAAGGGTATTGAATTCCTTATCAACGCGAAGAAGGTTGGCGAGTCAGCGGAAGAGATAGCAGCTTTCCTTAAAAGCACGTCCGGGTTAAATAAGAGTTTGATTGGTGACTACCTGGGAGAAAGGGAGGAGTTACCTCTAAAAGTCATGCATGCATATGTTGATTCCTTTGACTTTGAAGGGATGCCGTTTGATGAGGCTATCCGAACCTTCCTACAAGGTTTTAGGTTGCCTGGCGAGGCACAAAAGATAGATCGTATCATGGAGAAATTTGCTGAGCGTTTCTGGAAATGTAATCCGAAGGCTTTTACTAGTGCAGATACTGCTTACGTTCTTGCTTACTCCGTGATACTGCTAAACACTGATGCACACAACCCCATGGTGAAAAACAAGGTATATTGTCCTTGCCTTGTTTCTTTTTGGATGTATAAATTATAAAACTATATGGCTTATTCTGTCGTTGATGATGCAGATGTCTCCTGATGACTTTATTAGAAACAACCGTGGTATAGATGATGGAAAGGATCTTCCTGAAGAGTACTTGAGATCCTTGTACGAACGCATTTCGAAGAATGAGATTAAAATGAAAGATGATGAGTTGGCTCCACAACTGAGGCAGTCTGTAAACTCAAACAGAATCTTAGGTTTGGATGGTATTCTAAATATTGTTATCCGCAAGCGAGGGGAAGAACATATGGAGACGAGTGATGACCTCATCAGGCAAATGCAAGAGCAGTTCAAAGAAAGAGCTCGCAAATCTGAGTAAGCTCTATGGATTTTATTATTGCAAATATTGCTGTGCAGTTTGAGCTGCTGGTTGTAGATATTTATTTGTGTTTACGTTTTCCTATTTTTATTTATTGTTCTGCCATGTCGCTCACTCGTTCAGAGAGCGGAAGGGGGACTAGTCGTCACCTTGCCGGCTAGCTTTGGCACAGGACTGACTCGCTTGACGAATTTAAGCCCTTTTGTTGGGTGAAATGTTCTAAGCTCTGAATAAACTGTTTAACCACACAATCTAAGTCCCGTCTAAGGTGCCCACGTAGTATTAATAAGAATGAGAAACTGTGGAGTAGTTTTGGAACCAGTGGTTCATCAAATTGCAGGTGTATTAGTTTTTGTGGGAGAAGTCCTGAATTCAGACCCTGGGGTTGTCGCTAATTAGGTATTGGCTCAAATAATCCATTAGAAGTAATGTTCAAACCAATGAGGCACATAATTCCGGAATTTAGTGAAAATAAGAGAAAAAGATAGATAATGCTCAAATATTAAGGAACTAGTGTTTAGTAGTGCCCCTTGAAGTGTATAGCTTTGCCAATTAGCCCTATGCCCCCATTACATGTGTTTCCTCTTTTTCGATGAACTTATCGAACTTCTCTAGGTAATGTTCTTGATCTAGTTCCCTTTGGCAAATTGTAGGTCAGTTTATTACGCAGCGACTGATGTGGTGATTTTGAGATTCATGATCGAGGTCTGCTGGGCTCCTATGTTGGCTGCCTTTAGTGTTCCACTTGATCAGAGTGATGATGTAGTGGTTATAGCTCACTGTCTTGATGGTTTCCGTTGTGCCATACATGTTACTGCAGTAATGTCCATGAAGACTCATAGAGATGCTTTTGTGACTTCACTAGCCAAGTTCACATCTCTCCACTCACCTGCAGATATCAAGCAGAAAAATATTGATGCTATCAAGGTCCGTGGTTGGATTGATAATTTACTTTTTCCATTTTAATTAAGTAACCAATATTTGTTACGTATTGAACTTTTTGGACTCTCAGAGGCTTCGGTTGTTAGTTTTTCATTTTGTTAGTGATCTTATTTGACAATTGATTGCAATCTACAGGCAATTCTTACCATTGCAGATGAAGAAGGAGATTACTTACAAGAAGCCTGGGAGCATATCTTGACTTGCGTATCCCGGTTTCAGCATTTGTGTCTTTTAGGAGAGGGTGCTCCTCCTGATGCAACTTTCTTTGCAGTTCCTCAGCATGAACTAGAAAAATCAAAACAATCCAAGTCGACAATGCTTCCCGTACTTAACAAGAAGGGAGCTGGGAAAGTTCACCATCCAGCTGCAGCTGCAAGAAGGGGTTCATATGACAGTGCTGGTATTGGTCGCCATGCTTCTGGATCAATTACATCTGAACAAATGACCAATTTAGTTTCTAACTTAAACATGTTAGAACAAGTTGGAAGCTCTGAAATGAATCGTATATTTGCGAGGAGTCAGAGGTTGAACAGTGAGGCAATTATTGATTTTGTGAAAGCTCTATGTAAGGTGTCCATGGATGAATTGCGATCTACATCTGATCCACGGGTTTTCAGCCTTACCAAGATTGTTGAAATTGCGTACGAAATCTTCGCCCCTTGCATCCTCTTTTTTTAATTACTTAGTTGCTCAAAAATAGTGTTTATATGTTCATTTCTGTAAAGTTATCTCGTATTTTTTTTCTTCATCTCATTAGTGTTTTCTTTCATGCAGTCACTACAACATGAATCGCATCAGGCTTGTCTGGTCAAGCATCTGGCTTGTACTCTCAGACTTCTTCGTAACCATTGGATGCTCAGATAACCTTTCAATTGCAATATTTGCAATGGATTCATTGCGGCAACTGGCTATGAAGTTTTTAGATAGGGAAGAATTGGCAAATTATAATTTCCAGAATGAGTTCATGAAGCCTTTTGTCATCGTTATGCGTAAGAGCAGTGCTGTTGAAATAAGAGAATTAATCATCAGATGCGTCTCTCAAATGGTTTTATCTCGTGTCAATAATGTCAAATCAGGATGGAAAAGCATGTTCATGGTACAGCTCAATCTCCTTTGACTTGTTAATCGCTTTTGTTTAGTATTATTATTTTCAGTTTTTACATTTTACTAATGTTAAATATAGAGTTGAAGTTTTCAAGGATTTCCGTCGTTACATAATGCACGTGACTGCCATATTTGGTGATTTATAATGCTTTATGACTGAATTTTTCAGGTTTTCACAACTGCAGCTTCTGATGACCACAAGAACATCGTAATGCTGGCTTTTGAGATAACGGAGAAGATTATTCGTGATTACTTTCCATATATAACTGAAACTGAAACGACCACCTTTACAGATTGTGTGAACTGTCTAATTGCTTTCACTAATAGCAGATTTAGCAAAGACATTAGCCTCAATGCAATTGCTTTCCTCCGTTTCTGTGCGGCAAAACTTGCAGAAGGAGACCTTGGTTCCTCGAGGAGTAAGGACAAGGAAGCTCTGGGGAAGGATGCTTTAGCATCACCTAGTTCTAGCAAAGATGGAAAGCAACAGAGTGCACAGTTCCCTGATCACCTCTATTGCTGGTTTCCATTGTTGGCAGGTAAGATACATGCATCCAATAGATTTCAGTTATCTGGTTGATGGGGGTGTTAGAAGGGGTTATTAAGGATGGGTCATGGCGTCATGCTATATTCCTATTTATATTCGTATTAATATTTATATCTAAATCTGAATATTTGTCCATTGATGTTCCATATTTTTTTTTTTTTTTTGTTGAGGTCATTGATGTTCCATATTAGCTACATATGTATATGATTTACGTCTGTTATTTGTTCATCGATCCATTTTATGGCTTTTACTGGTTAGGAGAACTTCAAAGATGAACTATATATAACAAATATTTTGGATTTAGTATTTCTAAACAGAGATATAAATTTTTCCCCCCTTTTTCAGGAGGTGATTGCTTCTAATACACAAGAATAAGTTTATCTCTTTTTCCTTTTTGCAGGATTGTCAGAACTTAGCTTCGATACAAGACCTGAAATAAGAAAAAGTGCCCTACAAATTCTGTTTGATACTCTACGTAACCATGGTCATCTTTTCTCGTTACCTTTGTGGGAACGAGTTTTTGATTCAGTTCTTTTTCCCATTTTTGACTATGTTCGTCATGCCATTGATCCTTCTAGTGGACCTTCGATAGGGGAGGGACTTGAACTTGATACTAGTGAGCTGGATCAAGACGCATGGCTTTACGAGACATGTACATTGTCTCTCCAACTAGTCATTGATCTTTTCGTCAACTTTTATAGCACAGTCAACCCATTATTGAAAAAGGTGTTGCTATTGCTGGTAAATTTTATCAAGCGGCCCCATCAGAGCCTTGCTGGCATTGGAATTGCTGCATTTGTTCGTCTAATGAGCAATTCAGGAGATTTATTTTCAGAAGAAAAGTGGTTAGATGTGGTTTTATCATTAAAAGAAGCAGCTAATGCTACTCTTCCAGATTTTTCGCATGTCCTGGATGGAGAAAGTGTGGGTAGAAGCAGTAAAGAATCCTCGACCAGTTTCACTAATGGAGAAGCTACCGAATCTATTGCACCTGATGATGATCAGGACAACCTGAGATCTCACAGGATTTATCTTGCAATCAACGACGCAAAATGCCGAGCTGCTGTTCAGCTATTGTTGATTCAGGTACACAGTTTTGCTGTCAATCTCATTTGTATATTTACGACTATACCTAGAATTACATAACCTTCATACATTAGAATTAACTTTGGCCATGAAGACATTCCTATATAACTTGTACTTACAAAATTTCGCACTAGACCCACTGAATTGATGCAAGCATCTTGCAAGTATTATCTGAGTATTATATATGAGTAGTCGAGTATTTATATCGACAGTCTAAAGCTGTCAAATAATAGTATCCGTGTTACGTTGTCAAATTATGATAATTCTCGAAGTGACTAAATTCTGTCAGCCATTTTTTCTACTTCGCATGTTGGTATTTTAAGATTACAAGAGGTTATTAATTTCTTCAACCAAATAAAATCAAATTTGTAGGGGATTTACTCGTTAATTTGTTTTGCTTTTCATATAACAAGTAAAACTTCTGACCTATTTTTCTACTGATTTCAATTTATGTAGGCTATTATGGAGATCTACAACATGTACAGAACTCAACTTTCAGCAAAGAATACGATTGTGCTGTTTGAAGCTTTACATTCGGTGGCATCCCATGCTCACAGAATAAACATCGACAATAATCTCCGATCAAAGCTACAAGATTTTGGCTCCATGACTCAGATGCAAGATCCTCCATTACTACGACTGGAAAACGAGTCCTACCAAATTTGCCTCACATTGTTACAAAATCTTGTCCTCGATCGACCAGCCTCCACGTCTGACAAAGAAGAAGACAGTAAAGTTGAAACCTACCTAATAGATCTCTGCAAAGAAGTCCTGCGGGTCTATCTTGATACAGCACGCCCACCTCAGCTATCTCGAGTCACATCAGAAAACAGTAGGGCCCGTTGGTCGATCCCTCTCGGGTCAGCTAAAAGGAGAGAGTTAGCAGCAAGAGGTCCAGTGATTGTAGCAACACTTCAAGCGATTTGTGCGTTAAGAGACGACGTGTTCAGAAACAATTTGAGTAATTTCTTTCCACTATTATCAAACTTGATAACCTGCGAACATGGATCGAGTGAAGTTCAAGTGGCGCTAGGTGATATGCTTAGTTCGTCAGTTGGTCCGGTTTTGCTTCAATCCTGTTGAGGTGAGTTAGTCAAATCTTGGTCCTGTGATTTGTATGATATTTTTCTTTTTGCAAGTATTCTGCGATTGCTTTCTTGTTCATTTCCTTGTTGTCGGTTTAGTTGCAGAATTTAAAGTACAAGTTAGTAGATGATGAAAGTAAAAGATATGATTTTCAAATGCAAAAGAGTATTGATGGATTTTCTCTTGTATTGATAGTAGCAATTTTTTAAAAGTCTTTATTCTTCTAAGTCGGTTTGCTCCCACGAGGTGAGGCGGCCCCTAGCGTGTGCGCCTTGATGCATGAAAGGTGCGGCCCCTAGAGTACGCCTTGATGCATGAAAGGTCAAAGGTGTAAACTATTTTTTTGTAAGGATTAATTATATGAAAACATAATATGGAGTAGTTTTTTCTACTTTACTACCATAATATAAATTTCCAAGTGTTTAATGGACAAAACTACTACCATTTTTTGTGTTGGCCGACGAATCAAAAGTACTAGTTATTTCAGAAGTGCCCATCTTATTCTCGAGACACCAGGTGACTGACTCGTTTCGAAGTGTGTTTTCAAGTATTTTAAAACCTTTAATGGTAATTTTAAGAACCATAGAAATACTATCACTTTCAGAAACTAGTCCGTTAGAGTAAAACTATTCACATTGTCACTCTACCTTTTTGTTCATCAATGTTATTCTGATAACTCCCAATAGGTATATAGAAACTAGTCGGTTAAAGTAGTACCATCCTACAAACACGAGTCTTCTATTTAGGACAATCATAGAAACTCTTGAAAACGGGTTGTCTCTAGCTTTTGTTGTTTGTCCTTGAAACGAAAAATGTTTTTTTCCTGTAGCCTTTCACCAGGCTGCATACTTGTTATTGGTGTGGCATGATCTAATAATGAACTTTCCCTAACTATGATCTAAAGATTTACGAATTCGGAATCAACCATACAATTTGTTTCATATCTTTAGATAAGATTTTGAATATGGATGCATAATATTCTGTTTTTCAACAATTTCATTTGATTCCAAAAACAATGTGAAAGAGAAGAAATTAAAAGATGATTGAAAATTGTCACTCCTCTTTTGGTAGTTTTGCAAGCTGATTGAGAAAGAGCTCAAAGGCTCCACCACCAAGAGTTTGATTTGGTTTCCAAGTAGGGTCCTCTACGAAATAAAATTATTGCAAGGTGACAAAAACAAAAAGAAAGATATACATGGCACATGTACCTTCACATGCATCTCCACCATACATGATAATCTCACTTTCTTCCCTTTTTCTTCTTCTATTAACAATCCCCGATCAATCTCCTATATTCAACCACCATAACCATAACCCACCACCACACCTCTCTCTCTCTCTCTCTCTCTCTCTCTTCTCTCACTCTCTCTCTCTCTCTCTCTCTCTCTCTCTCTCTCATCTCTCTCTCTCTCTCTCTCTCTCTCTCTCTCTCTCTCTCTCTCTCTCTCTCTCTCTCTCTCTCCTCTCTCCTCTCCTCTCTCTCTCTCTCTCTCTCTCTCTCTCTCTCTCTCTCTCTCTCTCTCTCTCTCTCTCTCTCTCTCTCTCTCTCTCTCTCTCTCTCTCTCTCTCTCTCTCTCTCTCTCTCTCTCTCTCTCTCTCTCTCTCTCTCTCTCTCTCTCTCTCTCTCTCTCTCTCTCTCTCTCTCTCTCTCTCTCTCTCTCTCTCTCTCTCTCTCTCTCTCTCTCTCTCTCTCTCTCTCTCTCTCTCCTACAACCATGTTTTCTTCTCTCAAAAATTGCATAAGCTCAACAAAGAAGTGTCTTAGACATTCTCTTCATCAAGTGAAGTTCATGACTAGAATTAGAAGAAAACCCAAGAAGAGATTATTATTCTCAAGTGGGTTTGATTGGATTACTTCATCATTTGCAGCCATGGGAGTATCTAACCAATTGAAACAAGTGTTTAAGCTAATAGACACTAATGGAGACGGTAAAATATCGTCGATAGAACTAGGAGAAGTACTATTATGTCTTGGTCATGAGGAATCAACAATTGTAAAAGAAGCAGAAGTTATGGTAAAACAAGTAGACAGTAATGGAGATGGTTTTATTGATTTAGATGAATTTATGATAGTTGTTGGTAGTGAACATGGTGGAGATAGTGATTTAATGGATGCTTTTCTTGTATTTGATTCTGATAAAGATGGGTTTATATCAGCAAAGGAATTGAAACAAGTTTTGGTTAGTCTTGGATACTATAAGTGTACTCTTCATGAATGTTCTTTAATGATAAAGGGAGTTGATAAAGATGGTGATGGTTTTGTTAATTTTGAAGAATTCAGATCTATGATGAAAGGTTGAAGAAGCTAATAATGATGTTTGATGACCATCTTCAAAGTTCAAGACCTCCTCTTCAACGAAGGGTACTCAACTGAAGGAAAATAGTGTAGGTGAGTAAATTGAATGAGATTTTATTTTTTCTTCCAATTGAAATGAAATTTGTGTGAACTAAGTAGGTCAAGTATCACATCATGTAGTTAAGTTTAGCCGTGTGAATATTTTCGGAACTACTGAAATTTGCACCGATCGGTTGAATAGATTTTAAGAATTTTGCCTAGACGAAGTATAACTTGTGTTTTATCAAATATAGACATATAAACTGTATATTGCTAATTCTGTTCAAAATTTTGTAACATATTACCAATTTTAACAGATTCATATCTTAGTTTGTTATATATGGAGCAAATTTGTTCAACAAAAAAAAAATATATGGAGCAAATTTTGATTAAGAAATGAGGCCTTTCTACTTTCTTTTTGCCCAATATTTAGGGCAGAGAAAAATTTACTTAACCTCTCTCTCCATAAAAGTGAAGTCAAAGTCAATGCATATAAGAAAACACTAAGGGGGGGGTAGTGGAGCAAGACTTTCCCGGACTCTTGAGAGTCCGCGAAAGTCTGAGGCATTCAAATCCAGACATTTGAGAGTCCACGAAAGTCTGAGGCATTCAAATCCAGACATTTGAGAGTCCACGAAAGTCTGAGGCATTCAAATCCAGACATTTGAGAGTCCACGAAAGTCTGAGGCATTCAAATCCAGACATTTGAGAGTCTATGAAAGTCCGAGGCATTCGATTGTAGACAAAATATGTCCCAGACTTTGGTGGACTTCATAGTTTGATGAATTTGTGAAGGATTTGGGACAAATTTGGAAGCCAAAATGTCTTTCAAAAAACAAGAGACATTTGAAGTCCATCATGTGATCAAAAAACAATAATAATATTAAAATAATAAATGTCTACAAATGTCCATCAATGTCCACAAATATTCACAGATGTTTACGAAAGTCGAAAAATATATTTTTGAAATGTTAGTATAAATATATTATTTCATGTGATTAAACAATAATAATAATATTAAAATAATAAATGTCTACCAAATGTCCATCAATGTCCACAAATATTCACAGATGTCTACGAAAGTCGAAAAATATATTTTTGAAATGTTAGTATAAACATATTATTTCATGTGATTAAACAATAATAATAATATTAAAATAGTAAATGTCTACCAAATGTCCATCAATGTCCACAATATTTACAGATGTCTACAAAAGTCGAAAAATATATTTTTGAAATGTTAGTATAAATATATTATTTCATGTGATTAAACAATAATAATAATATTAAAATAGTAAATGTCTACCAAATGTCCATCAATGTCCACAATATTTACAGATGTCTACGAAAGTCGAAAAATATATATTTTTGAAATGTTAGTATAAATATATTATTTCATGTGATTAAACAATAATAATAATATTAAAATAGTAAATGTCTACCAAATGTCCATCAATGTCCACAATATTTACAGATGTCTACGAAAGTCGAAAAATATATATTTTTGAAATGTTAGTATAAATATATTATTTCATGTAATTAAAAAATAATAATAATATTAAAATAATAAATATCTACCAAATGTCCATCAATGTCCACAAATATTCACAGATGTTTACGAAAGTCGAAAAATATATTTTTGAAATGTTAGTATTAATATATTATTTCATGTGATTAAATAATAATAATAATATTAAAATAATAAATGTCTACCAAATGTCCATCAATGTCCACAAATATTCACAGATGTCTACAAAAGTCGAAAAATATATTTTTGATTAGCACAAATATAATATGCATTACACATTTTGTCAATGGACTCAAGATCTTAAAATGTCCCCAGGACATTTTGTCTATGGATCAAATGTCTTGAAATGTCTATAAAGACATTTTGTCTACAAACTCTCAATGTCTTGAAAATGTCTATGAACACATGTTGTCTATAATAACTCATCCGAAATGTCTTGAAATGTCTACGGGACATTTTGTCTATGAAAGTCTGTGAAAGTCCCGCTCCACTACCCCCCTCTAAGATTCCATTCTGGTTTGTCCAGTGGTTTACCACCCCATCAAAGTAAGTTTCACAAACTAAAACGATTTGTCATTGGCAAATCAAAATTTGGGCAGATTTAGGTGCAGTTTGTTTTTTTATAAATTTGAATTTGAAAATTGAAATAATTAGGTATACAACTTTAGTTGTTTTGCATGTTTTTATATTGAGATCTTAAAACAAGTGTTGATATTCAATGCAAATGTTTTCAGTTTTTAAAACAAGTCTAAATTTGAAAAGAAGACATTATTTTAAGGTGTGGATTGCTTAGAGAAGTAAAGACAAAAGACATGCAATACTCAAATTATACAAGTAATTACACATTATTTATTTCAGATTTCAGAGCCAACAAAAAACAAACAACACCTAAGTATGAAAGGAAACGATGTCGTTTTTAAATTAAACACCATTACAAAACGAAATCATAACACTTCATATTTGAAAGATCCTAAATAGGATTTCAACACGAGATATTAACTTAAAATATATTAATAGTTGATTGTTATTACACCAACTAATCACTTAGTATTTTTTTGGGTTATTTCCCTAATGGCCCCCTACTTTGTGACCAGCTTCCCGCCTGGCCCCCTACTTTACAAGAAATACCCATATGGCCCCCTTCCGTTATAACACCGTTACTCTCTCTTTTCCATTTCTTTTCTCTCTCCTCTAACATGTTTTCTCTCTCTGCCACCTCGTTAAAACCAGCCACATCATCGTCTTCACCGGCAGGGTCGCCGGCCGGCCAAATTTCCGGCCGGCGACCTTCAAACTTTTTTTTTTTTCTCTCTCTCTCTAAAAAAAAAAAAAAATCTTTTTTTTTTTGAAAATCTCTCACCTCTCTCTCTCTAAACTCCGGCGAAGTTTCACGAACAGACCCAGATCTGGGTCTGTTCTTCACGAACAGACCCTGATCTGGTCTGTTCGTGATGAACAGACCTAACTCCGGCGAAGTTTTCCTTCGCCGGAGTTTAGAGAGAGAGAGGTGAGAGATTTTCAAAAAAAACAAAATTTTTTTTTTTTTAGAGAGAGAGAGAAGAGAGAGAAAAAAAAAAGTTTGAAGGTCGCCGACCTAAAATTTGACCGGCCGGTGAAGACGATGATGTGGCTGATTTTAACGAGGTGGCAGAGAGAGAAAACATGTTGGAGGAGAGAGAAGAGAAATGGAAGAGAGAGAGTAACGGTGTTATAACGGAAGGGGGCCATATGGATATTTCTTGTAAAGTAGGGGGTCAGGCGGGAAGCTGGTCACAAAGTAGGGGGCCATTAGGGAAATAACCCTATTTTTTTTGTCAAATACTCAAATTACTTATGAAAACTGACTGGATTCGACATAGATTCCTAGTCACTTTATTTTGGATTTAGATGAACCAAACAGTAGTACTATATTAATTATTTGTTATTCCTTTCACATAGATTCCTAGTCACTTTCAGATTTTTCGCATATCCTGGATGGAGAAAGTGTGGGTAGAAGCAGTAAAGAATCCTCGACCAGTTTCACTAATGGAGAAGCTACCGAATCTATTGCACCTGATGATGATCAGGACAACCTGAGATCTCACAGGATTTATCTTGCAATCAACGACGCAAAATGCCGAGCTGCTGTTCAGCTATTGTTGATTCAGGTACACAGTTTTGCTGTCAATCTCATTTGTTTATTTATGACTATACCTAGAATTACATAACCTTCATACATTAGAATTAACTTTGGCCATGAAGACATTCCTATATAACTTGTACTTACAAAATTTCGCACTAGACCCACTGAATTGATGCAAGCATCTTGCAAGTATTATCTGAGTATTATATATGAGTGGTCGAGTATTTATATCGACAGTCTAAAGCTGTCAAATAATAGTATCCGTGTTACGTTGTCAAATTATGATATTTCTCGAAGTGACTAAATTCTGTCAGCCATTTTTTCTACTTCGCATGTTGGTGTTTTAAGATTACAAGAGGTTATTAATTTCTTCAACCAAATAAAATCAAATTTGTAGGGGATTACTCATTAATTTGTTTTGCTTTTCATATAACAAGTAAAACTTCTGACCTATTTTTCTACTGATTTCAATTTATGTAGGCTATTATGGAGATCTACAACATGTACAGAACTCAACTTTCAGCAAAGAATACGATTGTGCTGTTTGAAGCTTTACATTCGGTGGCATCCCATGCTCACAGAATAAACATCGACAATAATCTCCGATCAAAGCTACAAGATTTTGGCTCCATGACTCAGATGCAAGATCCTCCATTACTACGACTGGAAAACGAGTCCTACCAAATTTGCCTCACATTGTTACAAAATCTTGTCCTCGATCAACCAGCCTCCACGTCTGACAAAGAAGAAGACAGTAAAGTTGAAACCTACCTAATAGATCTCTGCAAAGAAGTCCTGCGGGTCTATCTTGATACAGCACGCCCACCTCAGCTATCTCGAGTCACATCAGAAAACAGTAGGGCCCGTTGGTCGATCCCTCTTGGGTCAGCTAAAAGGAGAGAGTTAGCAGCAAGAGGTCCAGTAATTGTAGCAACACTTCAAGCGATTTGTGCGTTAAGAGACGACGTGTTCAGAAACAATTTGAGTAATTTCTTTCCACTATTATCAAACTTGATAACCTGCGAACATGGATCGAGTGAAGTTCAAGTGGCGCTAGGTGATATGCTTAGTTCGTCAGTTGGTCCGGTTTTGCTTCAATCCTGTTGAGGTGAGTTAGTCAAATCTTGGTCCTGTGATTTGTATGATATTTTTCCTTTTGCAAGTATTCTGCTATTGCTTTCTTGTTCATTTCCTTGTTGTCGGTTTTAGTTGCAGAATTTAAAGTACAAGTTAGTAGATGATGAAAGTAAAAGATATGATTTTCAAATGCAAAAGAGTATTGATGGATTTTCTCTTGTATTGATAGTAGCAATTTTTTAAAAGTCTTTATTCTTCTAAGTCGGTTTGCTCCCACGAGGTGAGGCGGCCCCTAGCGTGTGCGCCTTGATGCATGAAAGGTGCGGCCCCTAGAGTACGCCTTGATGCATGAAAGGTGTAAACTATTTTTTTGTAAGGATTAATTATATGAAAACATAATATAGTTTTTTCTACGTTACTACCATAATATAAATTTCCAAGTGTTTAATGGACAAAACTACTAACATTTTTGTGTTGGCCGACGAATCAAAAGTACTAGTTATTTCAGAAGTGCCCATCATCTTATTCTCGAGACACCAGGTGACTGCCTCGTTTCGAAGTGTTTTTCAAGGATCTTAAAACCTTTGATGGTAATTTTAAGAACCATAGAAATACCATCACTTTCAGAAACTAGTCGGTTAGAGTAAAACTACTCATATTGTCACTCCACTTTTTTGTTCATCAACGTTATTCTGATAACTCCAATAGGTATATAGAAAGTAGTCGGTCAGAGTACCATCCTATAAACACGAGTCTTCTATTTAAGACAATCATAGAAACTCTTGAAAACGGGTTGTCTATAGCTTTTGTTGTTTGTCGTTGAAACGAAATTTTTTTTTTTTCTGTAACCTTTCACCAGGCTGCATACTTGTTATTGGTGTGGCATGATTTAATAATGAACTTCCGCTAACTATGATCTAAAGATTTACGAATTCGGAATCAACCATACAATTTGTCTCATCTCTTTAGATAAGATTTTGAATAGGGATGCATAATATTCTGTTTTTCAACAGTTTCATTTGATTCGAAAAACAATGTGAAAGAGAAGAAATTAGAAGATGATTGAAAATTGTCACTCCTCTTTTGGTAGTTTTGCAAGCTGATTGAGAAAGAGCTCAAAGGCTCCACCACCAAGAGTTTGATTTGGTTTCTAAGTAGGGTCCTCTACGAAATAAAATTATTGCAAGGTGACAAAAACAAAAAGAAAGATATACATGGCACATGTACCTTCACATGCATCTCCACCATACATGATAATCTCACTTTCTTCCCTTTTTCTTCTTCTATTAACAATCCCCAATCAATCTCCTATTCAACCACCATAATCCACCACCACCTCTCTCTCTCTCTCTCTCTCTCTCTCTCTCTCTCTCTCTCTCTTTCCTACAACCATGTTTTCTTCTCTCAAAAATTGCATAAGCTCAACAAAGAAGTGTCTTAGACATTCTCTTCATCAAGTGAAGTTCATGACTAGAATTAGAAGAAAACCCAAGAAGAGATTATTATTCTCAAGTGGGTTTGATTGGATTACTTCATCATTTGCAGCCATGGGAGTATCTAACCAATTGAAACAAGTGTTTAAGCTAATAGACACTAACGGAGACGGTAAAATATCGTCGATAGAACTAGGAGAAGTACTATTATGTCTTGGTCATGAGGAATCAACAATTGTAAAAGAAGCAGAAGTTATGGTAAAACAAGTAGATAGTAATGGAGATGGTTTTATTGATTTAGATGAATTCATGATAGTTGTTGGTAGTGAAGTAGGTGGAGATAGTGATTTAATGGATGCTTTTCTTGTATTTGATTCTGATAAAGATGGGTTTATATCAGCAAAGGAATTGAAACAAGTTTTGGTTAGTCTTGGATACTATAAGTGTACTCTTCATGAATGTTCTTTAATGATAAAGGGAGTTGATAAAGATGGTGATGGTTTTGTTAATTTTGAAGAATTCAGATCTATGATGAAAGGTTGAAGAAGCTAATAATGATGTTTGATGACCATCTTCAAAGTTCAAGACCTCCTCTTCAACGATACATCATTTTCGAAGGGTACTCAACTGAAGGAAAATAGTGTAGGTGAGTAAATTGAATGAGATTTTTTTTTTTCTTCCAATTGAAATGAAATTTGTGTGAACTAAGTAGGTCAAGTATCACATCATGTAGTTAAATTTAGCCGTGTGAATATTTTCGGAACTACTGAAATTTGCACCGATCAGTTTAATAGATTTCAAGAATTTTGCCCGGACGAAGTATAACTTGTGTTTTTATCAAATATAGATATATAAACTGTATACTGTTTATTCCGTTCAAAATTTTGTAACATATTTACCAATTTTAATAGATATGATCTTAGTTTGTTATATATGGAGCAAATTTTGATTAGGAAATGAGGCCTTTCTACTTTCTTTTTTGCCCAATATTTAGGGAAGAGAAAAATTTACTTAACCTCTCTCTCCATAAAAGTGAAGTCAAAGCCAATACATATAAGAAAACACTAAGATTCCATTCTGGTTTGTCCAGTGGTTTACCACCCCATCAAAGTATAAGTTTCACAAACTAAAACGATTTGTCATAGGCAAATCAAACTTTGGGTGCATTTAGGTGCAGTTTGTTTTTAATAAATTTGAATTTGAAAACTGAAATAATTAGGTATACAACTTTAGTTGTTTTGCATGTTTTTATATTGAGATCTTAAAACAAGTGTTCATATTCAATGCAAATGTTTTCAGTTTTTAAAACAAGTCTGAATTTGAAAAGAAGACATTATTTTAAGGTGTGGATTGTTTAGAGAAGTAAAGACAAAAGACATGCAATACTCAAATTATACAAGTAATTACACATTATTTATTTCAGATTTCAGAGTTAGAGCCAACAAAAAACAAACAACACCTAAGTATGAAAGGAAACGATGTCGTTTTTAAATTAAACACCATTACAAAACGAAATCATAACACTTCAGATTTGAAAGATCCTAAATAGGATTTCAACACGAGATATTAACTTCTTCATCAAAAAAAAAAACACGAGATATTAACTTAAAATATATTAATAGTTGATTGTTATTACACCAACTAATCACTTTACATAGTAATTTTTTTTTTTTTTGTCAATTACTCAAATTACTTGTGAAAACTTACTCGATTCGACATAGATTCCTAGTCACTTTATTTTGGATTTAGATGAACCAAACAGTAGTACTATATAATTATTTGTTATTCCTTTCAAGAGGAGGATATCAAAGAGAACCTGTGGGTGGGTGGGGCAATGACTAGGGTTTTTAAAATTTGAAGATATCAGATCGTCTTGTACGTCAAAACAAACAAAATGAAAAACATAAAAACAAGTCTGTCACTGAACTCAATTGAAGAGTTTGTCATCTCATGGCATGCCCCAAAGGCCCCAACTATTAACTCCAAAATTTGTTTTTGCTCTCGCATCCAAAATACTTCCCCAAACATGGACTTTCTTATTCATCTTCGTCTTCACTTTGGACCACCACCATTGTTCGGGTACTAAATCTTTGTTGGATATAAAAATGAAGATTTAGAATCGGCATAAACAGTTCTAGTTCGGTTCTCGGTAAACGAGTACCCATTGCCACCCCTAAAAGTTATTTTTTCTTGTTTTCTTTGCCCATTTAAATAGCTTGTCCCTTGATCAAAACATTCGTTTAGTTTAAAAATACTAAACAACATCACTACTTATTAATCGTCCAACTATTTGAACTTGTATTAACTTGTTTCGTTTAGAGATGCCTTGGAGTGCCTCTTCATTACTAGCTCAGTAGCTCCTCTACCTTCGAAAAAAATCCAAGGAACACCTTTTCTATATATCAAATCTCAGAATATCACTAGTCTAATATTTGTTAATCGCCATTTTAATTAAGAAATAAAGATGACTAATTTGTTCAAACCTAAAGAAAATGTGTTAAGAAATGGTTATATACTTCTTTGGAGATGGAATCATGTAGAGAAGGTTTTCAGTGACCCTCGATGTTCTTAAATTCTTTTAGAAATTGTTTAATCCACAGTGGTTTCACAACAAATAAAACACCTCTTGTACATAGTTGGAACACAGAAAAAATTCAAATTTTAGTAAGCTTAGTCGGTAGAAAAGAGTGGTCGGCGATCAATGAGGGTGGTAGGGACGGGGAGGGTAGAGGTTCTTAGGAATAGGAGTTTTCATGATATCAATGAGGGAAGGAAACGAGAAGTGGGTGAATAAAAGCTGTAGAAACTCTTTCATATTCACCAGGTAGGAGGAGCGCTTAGATAATGAGGCGGTCTAAACGGATTGACGAAGTCCATGGGGTGTGGAGGGCCCATTAACAGAAATGGGCAGGGCCTATAGAATTTCCATATCACATTGCCAACAATAACGTGTTCTCTTTTGTCAAAATTTGTTTGCCCAAGTAGTTGAAAGTGCTGACATAAACTCCAAAGCCCTTGAGGTCCTAGGTTCAATTCTCAGAAGAAGTGGAATCCAGGTTATAACATGTATTTTTTGCTAAAAGTGCCCCCCAAAACATCTTTGACCACAATCATTCTCTCCAAAAGTCTATAGGCGCCCCTTTGGCTTGGGTATTTTTTGAGAACTACAAATACCAAATATTAAGATCTAACTGCAAGAGAGGATGAGTGATACTCTGAGCGTCGAGTGAAGAAAAGAAGCAAGAAGTGTGTGAGCTCAAAGAATTGGATGTAACGCTCGGAGGGAACGAGATTGATTCAGGGAAAAAAGTAGAGGAGAAAGAAACCCAAAATAGTTTTTGGGATCTCCTTAACAAACTCCGCTGCAATCGAACTGTATAAATGCAACACTGGATGAAGCCCAGCTCCGAAATCCCTCCAAAGGCACCCCATGTCTTTTCGTGCACCCCAAGTGAAATTGGTTTCACCCATATGGAACACAAACTTCTATTGGTTCAACCATGTTTAACAAAAGAAAAATACATCTGACTAATTTTTAAATGCGCCATTGAAGCTCTGGTTTAAAAGATCTTCAAGCAAAAAAATGATTCTATCTGGTTTTGCTTGATATCGGAAATGTTACCTTATGTAAAATAATTTGTCGATCACGATAGAACGTGTTTCAATGCGGTACGAATGAGATATCTAAAGGACATTTTTTTTGGATAAACTGTTTTGGAGGTTTCAATGGGGAGATATCTTGACAAAAAAAAAAGAGATTGTTATCAGTAAGTTTTAGTCCCACACTCCCACTAGTCACATGACCTTAATTGGCAAATGACATTGTTATCAGTGATGTGCATGTTTATTGTTTAAACTCAGAACTCTTTAAGAGGAGCCTTATAACGAAAAAGAACCATGCAAATTACTTAAAACCTAACAATCTTGAACAAAATTACATCAGGGAAATTTGGTCAAAATTCCCTATAAATTTATTTTTTTGATGACCAGTCAATTTTTTTTCTTCTTCAGCTCTCTAATAAATTTTTTTTTTTTTTGCAACAACTTAGCAACACTTTGCGACAACTTTGCAACATTTTGAGACAGTTTTGCAATAGTTTGGGACATTTTTGCAACACCTTGCGACATCTTTACAAAAATAGTGGGTTTTTAACCAAACAAAATAGAAATTTTTCATTAAAATAATATAAATTTTGAGTTTTTAACAAAAAAAAAACTTGTCTTTTTAACATAAAAGAGTTTTACATTGACTCTTGGCACCAGTTTCTTGATTACAAAACCTATAATCTGAAGTTATCTAAAACCCCTACTATCTTTAGAAAACTATTGAACCTACCCCTAGCTGCTGTCAGGGGCAGGGGTGGTCTCCAAATAGCTCCATCTATGTCTTCAGACATTTATTTTATTGATACGTTATAGAGAATTTGCAAATAAAATTTGAAAATACTTATATCCCTTATATTAATTCATAATTAGATGTCATCACTATCAAGATAGGTCTGAAGCTCTTCCCCTTCAATGAGTCTCACAGACTCCCTCTTCCTAAATTCTTCACATGTCTAAAATATATGAATAAGGATGATTAGTTTCCAAGGTCCAAGTAGGAAAATCTTAATTTTTGAAACATTATCATTTGCTTAAGTTCAAGTTTCCATGGAAATATTTTAGAATTCAAGTTTAATAATTTGATCCCAACAAAGAGAAGAAACCCCAAAGTAGAAAGTAATTAATATGTTCATTATTTATAATCAAATGTGGACTATTTGGAAGTTTACACTTTAAACCACTTTTAGCAAAATTACTAGTACTTATGTTAACAAACCCCTTTCCATAATTTAACCTTTTTGATGAATGGATCAAATAGTACATAATCCATTTATTTTTAACTAATATTATATAAATATATATAGTAGTTTAATTAATTAGTCTATTGTTTTTTTTATTTTTATAGGGTCGATTATAAGTTATCTCACAGCCTAAATATATATATTTATACATATAAATAAACTTGATATGTTACTATTTTACCTACACATGTTAAATCTAATCATTTTATCATTGCATGTTGAACTTGATTTATTAATCTTTTTGTTTTCTTATCATAATGAATAACTTTTCAGTTAATTAAAATATTCATCCGATACCTAAGAAAGAATTATTTGTCAAGCTTTGTCAAATGCATATCACTTTATATGGATAATATTTTCAACTAATTGATTTTGTTGTTTTAATTGTAACTTGTTTTATAAATTAATAACCTTTGGAATGTTGTTTAGAAATTCTGCATTTCCCAAAGTAATCATTTTTTTCTTTCCTTTTTTGGGACTTAGAATCCTATATTATTGGAGACAAGATCTTTATCTGATATAAATTACATCAAGTTCATAAGTTATCAAGTACAAGATAAATTATATAAATTCATAATTTTTAAAACATAAAATTAATTTAATTAATTAGTTTTCTTTAGATTATCTAAAGCCTATATATTTAACTTGTATCCTAAGTTGCAACCACATATATAAATACCCAAAATCTTGAGGTACACACATTTTCTTCTTTAGATAAGTGGCACTTCTCCATAGATGTTGGAGACAAAGTTATCATTTTATATAAGCTTTTTAGAATTTTATTAAGTTTTCTAGTTATACATAAATTATAGTAGTATGTTTTCTTTATGTTATAGTTTTAGTAATCAATTAAGTTAAAGGGTATTATATAATGTGTATATATTGAAGGTGCATGGATTTTCTTTTCTTACATTTTGAGATGGTTATGTGCTTAAGTGATCTTAAGGTAGCTAGATCAAGGTGTATACACTTTGTAGTGACAACACTATATAACGATTAACAAGTATATATTTAAGATCTTTCAACAAAAAAAAAGAACAAGTATATATTTAAGAAGTTAAATGTGAGAAGGACATCACTTATGTCAAAGTACAGTTGGTCGTCTAATACATAAGTATAAAGATAGGGTCACTTAGTTTTATTTTAAAGTTGAAAGGAAATGTCTCAAGCCTTAGCAGTTAACGATATTTTTTCTGTTTTTTACACCTAACACAGGTACAGGGTTTTGTTTTGGCAAAGGCTCCACGAGCCTCTCAAAAGGCCTCGCAACTTACTAAGCTTGAATGTACACCGATGGCCCAGGCTCGGAACTCTCGTGAGCGATGTGGGACTATCAAAATCCCCCGCCCTCAGCGAAAGGTCGTCCTCGGCTCTGATACCACTTGTGACGCCCCAAGCCTTAGCAGTTAACGATATTGTTTTTCGCACCTCACACAAGTACGGGAATTTGTTTTTGGCGAAGGCTCCACGAGCCCCCCAAAAGGCCTCGCCACTTACTAAGGTTCAGCGTACACGTATAGTCCACACTCCAGATACTCTTGTAAGCGATGTCGTACTATCACATTACTAGGACAATAATACAAGGGTTTAATCTCTGAAGTGGATGACCTAACGATTAGATAAGTCGTCCCATGAAATTACATCATTTTAGAGAAATATAATCTAATAGAGTCAGACCCTTTATATGTAATTCTTAGATAACATTTTGAATAAACTTTAACCCTGAAAATTTTAGAACAAGGTGAATTTATATGATAAGGAGGATATCTTCAAATTTTGAATTAAGGAATGCCAAAATTAATAGGTTATGTCAATTAAGTCCAAATCAAGCTTCTTACTTAAGGACCTCTAGATATATGTGTTCATATATATATATAGTCAACCGGAAGTGCTAGAATAACAAAAGATTTTGACAAAAGAAGTTATCCAGCTGATGTGTCGGTTGTGATATTCATATCTCAACGGTCTAGATTTAATCAAACCTTCAAACCACAACTGCCACATCAGTTGGACAACTTCTTTTGTCAAAATCTTTTGTCATTTTTAATGATCAACGGTACTGTAAAATAACAAAACTTTTTGAAATTAACCCTAATTTTCATCTTATATGCTTAAAGTTAAAACCCTAGTTTGTTACATGTATGGATTTGTTTGCAACATTCTATATAAACCTAAAAGAGTCAAATACAGATAATCAATCAAATTGAAAGAATCCAATGTAAGAAGATAAGTACTATCAAGGATAATTAGGAAATTAAACAATAAAAAAACAGGGGGACATGGGTCAGTGTGAATAAGGATTAAACCATTGACATAATTAAGAAAACTATTTTAAGTGCTTAATGACATCAATCAATCAAGTTGAACGAGCAGGTAAAGGATGACTATTTAAAAAACGATATTCCATGTCGATCCCCACGGATCACGTGGGAACCGCAGTTTTGGTCGGTTTTTTGGCATAATTAAATAACCTCGAGAACGAAAGCTTGATGCAAGTTGATTAAATTAATTAATCATCGATCTATAGCTTTCAGTAGGTCTTCCCTGGAGGATAAGTGGAAGATGAGGTACAACAAACCCATGTCACTCTAGACCGAAAGAGACGACTTATGATAAAGTAGAAACATGTTATTTTATGCGATATTCGAGGCATCGATCGATTAATGGGTGCCTCTCACATGCTATGAAATAGAACAATTTGTTAAATATTTAAGTTGTATTTTGATTAAAATTAGCTTTAACTAATAAGTAGACATAAAATATGAGTTTTTATAAAGAGGTGGGTGGTTGATTAGTTTAGTAAAAAAAATAAATAGGACTTCGATTAATATAGTAAAACTCAAAACCCTGATTGAGTTTAGTCGAGGCTTTCTTCATCTTAATTAGGTCTCGTCTCTAGCTTCTCTTCTCTGTCTCTCTTTGATTCTTTCTCTCTAGGAGTAGGGATGACTACAACTTCCAATGTTCATCATCACAAATCTCAACATATAAATCCATTTTTGTTTAATTACTACTCCTTATAAGTGGGTATGCTAGCAGCTAGCTTATGTGTGTGTGAAAGAGAAAGAGCCCGGCCGCCGTGAGCTCAACGTTGGCTAAGTCTCTTGGCGACTCTCCAACTGGTCCCCCCAAGATGATATAGTTGGTAATGCTAAAGAGACAAAATGTTCTGGTCTTTGTCGTAGTTGGGAACCAACCAACTACAATATTTATACTCATTTCAATTTCTTGGATTTTCCTAACATGTGGGCTCAGGGCACATTGTACCCAGGGTCGGCCATGGGCCTAGTGTCACAGACCGTTTGACCATCCGGCATAATACGTTCAAAACACATGGGTCGAAGTGCGGAATATCAAATTCTAACGAACCATGCGGCGCTATATATGCACTCCCCGTCTAGTACATAGCAAGTCTGCCCGAACATCTCGGAGCATATCGACCATCAAGTCATCTTGATCTCGTCAATAATGCGCATGACACCTTAGTGTCCCAACATACGAGCATAGCTCGTGTCGTTCTGTATAACGCTTCCTTGAGTCCTAGACTCTGCAATGGTGGTCGGAGTGGTGGTAAAGGTGATACGTGTCAATGTTTGATCAAGTGAGGGTTTAGACTAAAATTAAATATGACCAGGGCCGTGTTTGGGCCCGTGCGGGCAGGGCGGCCGCACAGGGCCCCCTGCCGCTAAGGGCCCATTTTTAGTAGCGGTATGAAGGCTGAAGCTAACGGTGTTATATAAGCATAGAAACAAAGGTAAGCATAAGATGTTCCTTAGCTCAGATGGCAAGGAATCTGAGATTCCAACTTTGAGGCACAGGTTCGAGTCACTTCGCCAGCATATTTTTTTCCTCTGGTTTTGGGTGATGTTGTTGGTACCATTGCTAAATAAATCCCTATTTCTGCTCCGCTACACTTTTTCTTGCCCATTTTATTATTTTTGGTAAATTTCTATACTCTTTTGAAATGTTTTTCAGAAATAAAATTCTTGAAATTGTAAAAACAATTCAAAAATATGTAATTACATATATTGAAATCATGATACAAAATTCAAAAGCTCGTCTTAAGATTCCATACAATGCTTTTACGAAGAAATTATACCTTGTTCAATCTTTATGTGTAATTTTTTTAATTTTTCAAAAAAGTCAAATTCAAATCTTGCGCGGCCCCCTAAATTCTCAGCCACGGCCCTGATACTATGTACTAACATATTACTTTGCATTTATTCAATGTTCGTTTGTAATTTTTTTTATTATATAAAAGGGCCACAAAAAAAATTCGCACAGGGCCCCCGAATTCTCAGGCACGGCCCTGAATATGACTCCTGAAACGTACAAAAGAAAAACATGAATTCTCTAGAGAATTTATTCCCCAGAGTCATTCTTTAATCCGGAACGAAGGGCATTTAAAAAGAGTTATCCAAGGCCAACGTTTTGGGGAAAGCAGAAAAGTTTTCGGGAAAACGGTGGAAAATCCAAAAAATTAAAACCAAATAAAAGAAAATATCATTGGGTAGCTTGGTCTAAAATCAACATCAGCAAGAAATCAGGTGGACTTGGTATTAAAAACTTGGCATTGATGAACAAAGCACTTATTGGCAAATGGGTTTGGAGGTATGGACAAGAACTTCATAGTTTTTGGAGGAAGATAATTGATGAAAAATATAAGGGAGGTGCTGCTCCGTGGTTCTCAAGCGACCAAATAACATCCAAAAATGTTGGCCCTTGGAGAAGAATAGCTTCCCTGACCCCTATTATCATGAAGAAAACCAAACTAGAGATCAATAGAGGTCGTCAGCTTAGCTTTTGGTTGGACGACTGGACGGGCAGAGGGTCTTTTAGGTCTAGATTTCCTACTCTATGGAGAGCTATCAAGAAGAAATTTGCATCTATAGAGGATAATTTGGGTGGTGCTTTCGTCGATGATTCATGGAATCTTCATTTTTCTCGGCCAATTAGAACATCAAAGATTGATCCCCTTACTTCTCTCCTTGAGTCACAACGGAAGCTTCATCTTCCCTCAATTCCTCGATTGACTCACGTAAGTGGCTCCCTTCAAACCATGGTTTCTCGGTCAAATCTTTATATCTAAAGCTAGAACATCAAGTTGCATCCTCACAACAACCACTTGCAAGTTGGATTTGGAACAAATATATTCCTTCGAATGTCTCTTTTCTTCTCTGGGCTATCATCCATAAAGCTGCTCCAACCATGGACAAGATTATTCGAAGAGGCTTTATAACTCCAAACAGATGCTCTTTGTGTAAGTCCAATTGTGAATCATTTGATCACCTATTCCTTAATTACACCTTCACTTCTAAGATTTGGCAAGCTTTAATCCCCTCTCATGATACAAACAGTAGCACTCAATTAATCTCCAACTTCTTGATAGAATGGAAACCAAAGAAAGTGACAGATAGAAAATCCTGAAGGAGTTGAAGGAGATGTCCTTCGACCAAGGTGATAATGCGAACAATTTGTCGGATAGGATAATTGATGTGGAAGATCATCAAGTCCGATTGATTTAGGGATCGTAGAGTTGTAGCTAGAGACCAACTACGATCGTCGAATTACGAAGTAATTCGCGGCTAACTTCGATCGGATCCTACAACGGGTTACACATAAGAGTGACAAATTGATCTAGGATATGACTAGTGGGAGTGAGATATAATCATGGGAGTGTCCCATAAACATATCTCATAGGCCTAAAAAGGAATTAGGCAAAGATAGTACAAAAAGGCCAAAAACAGGGTTTTTGGGCCTAGGCCGATTCGGGCACTTTTAGGGCTCGGATTGGGCTGATTTTTGGAGGGACGTTTCCTTATGTTATGAACATTAAATCTGCAAATTTTGGCTGGGTTTGGACGTCATCTCCTTAGGGAATTGAGAAAATACCAATAGTTGCTATTTTCGACTATTTCCCTAAATCTTATTCTAAAGGGTGTTTTAGGAAACCAAAAAGGAGGTGGATTCTTATTAGGGTTCTATATAAACACTCTTAGGGCAGAGAATAAGGTGTGGAATTTCTCTCTAAGCTTTCTTACTCTACCACATCAAGTAGAGAGGAGAAAGTGAGCTAATTCCCATTACAATCAATCTAGTCAAAGAAGAAGGTGTTCTTCTATCCAACCACCATTGGTGTGCTAGCTATACAACAAGGTGGGAGATCAAGTTGATTGCTCGTGTCCCAAGTAGAGGAGCTACACTTGAAGCTCTTGGTCTTCTTCAATCAATTCAACTAGTTCGAGGGAAAAGCGATTAAGGTAATCTACTATCTCCGTTAGTTTAATTACTAGTTTTGCATGTGATCCTGGGAATACTAGTGTAGACATTAGATGTCTTATTTCCGCTATAAACACTAGTAGAAGGGTGTAAATCCCTACAGTGGCGTCAGAGCCTCTTGCTATTAACTAGTTTTTGCTAAGAATCGAACTAGTTCATATTAGATATGATTGATAGTTTGATAAATTGAGTTTATAAAAGTATTTTAAAAGTGTTTTAAAATTATTTGAACTCACAATTTGATATTATTGAATGGGATTCAATGAATTTCAAATTGAGAATCAAATTGATGATTAAAAGTGTTTTAAAAGACTCAATTTGATTGAATTTCAAACTAATCTATGCTTGATTAAGTTGATAGTTATGTTTAAAAGGTTTTAAACATAAAATTTGATTAATTTTGAATTGGATTCAAAGATTTTTCAAATTGATTTCAAAATTGTTATTTGAAAAAGTTTCAAAAACCTAGATTTTGATCCAAAATTGGTTTGATTAAGAGTTGTTTTTAAGTTTTGGAAACTTTTGAAAAACAAAAATTTGGAATTTTAGAAGTGTTCTAAAAAGAGTAGTTTTGAGTTTAGGAAACTCCCAAAACAAATTTGGAAAAATTTAAAAGTTTCTAAAAGTTTTGAAAAATTTTAGAAGTGTTCTAAAAGGAATTTCAAAATTTTAAGAAAAGTTTTAAAATTGGAAAATAGCAACTTAGAGTTGCATAAGAAAAAAAAAAAATTTTGGAAACTAGGGTTTTGAAAAAACCCTAGTGTCTTCCTGGCCGGACCAGAAGCTCCTGAATGCGTCCTCTGGACGCGTCCAGAGCAGCTGCTGAGACGCGTCTAGGACGCGACCAGCAGCTGCGACAGAAGCTTCTGGACGCGTCTTGAAGACGCGTCCAGAGCAGCTGTTGGGACGCGTCTTGGAGACGCGACCAGCAGCTGCGGAGGGAGCTTCCTGGACGCGTCTAGGACGCGTCCAGAGCACTCGACCAGACGCGTCTTGGAGACGCGTCTGGGAGGTTCTGGGTGTCTCGAACTAGTCCGAGACACCTAGTGCTGGTCCGGTCCAGCACCAGACACGTCTAAGACGCGTCTGGTACATGGACTAGCGTTCTGGCTCCGGCCAGGACGAGACCAGGCCTTGATAGGCCTCGGCCAGGACATGCCGGCCCTATGGGCCGTGCTATGTCCGGACCTTGTCCGAGCCCTTTTGTGGGCTTGGGCCGGGACTTGTCTAGGACTTGTCCCTGGCTTTTCCAAGGCTTTTCGGACCACGAAAAGGGACCATCATTCGAGTGGGAGTTTTTGCCAAAATTTCTTCCGATTCCAACCAAATAATTCCAAAATCAATCCTGGCCATCCAAGGGCCCAAAACGGATTTCTCCTTAAATTGATTTATGAAATCATTAAGAATCGAACCAATATTTTTTTCCGAAATTGACCCGGGCTTTCTCGAGCCCAAAACGGAGTTTTTCTTAAAGTTGATTTTAGAAATCATAAGAGATAAAACGAGAACGCACCATTAGTCGAATTCTTCGAATTTAGACTTAAGGTAGGTCATGTGACATGTGATGTCAACAAAAGTATCTCCCAAGATAATCATGCATATATAATTCTTAGCCTTGATATATTATATGATTGCATGTGATGTGAATGCGGGAAACTAGTATGGCCATAGATTTATTTCTTTATTCTTGTTTTAAGCACGGATGGGTGCATGCTTTGTAATTAATTTTAATTTCAAGTTTATACGATCTGCGAATCGTTAGAGTCTTGTAATTAGAGTTTAGGGTCAATGAGTCCATTGAAGAAAACTCAAGGATGGAATCCAAAGGCGAGTGGGAGAAATCAATGGAGGTTCAAAGATGGAGATCTAGACGAACCAAAAGGCGAAACAAGAAGAAAACCAAAGGAGATTAGATCTTCTAGGTTAGGGGCCATACTAGGATCCATGTCTGCTTGATTTACTTTCTCGCGCGCATTTACTTACTTATTTACGCTTTATGTCGTGGATGTTAGTTAGGCTAAATAGTTCACTATAACAAACGCCAGACTAGCGTAAAGTCCCCAAAACGTAATCTTGAGTAATCGCCTATCCAGATTAAGACACTCGTTGCGCCCTTGTTCGAGGAAGGTGGGTCGGCCTTCGCAGAGTACCTCCTCTACCTTGGGACAATGCGGGTAGGTCTATAGAAGAGGCCTACACGTCCAAATGGTTCTACTCAACGAGATCAGCAAGAGAGTCTTGGATGCTCGAGGCAAAAGGATAGATTAGTCATTCATTAATGAAATCTATCAACCAAGAGTCATAAGGTATGATCAGTGAAGTAGTTCACTCACCCGGAACGACGGAGTCAAAGGGTAGGGCCTTCGTCCGCTTTACTCCGAAGAACTGGGGTCTTGGAATCACTTATTCAATCGGGGAAGATTTTTATTGAATAATGTGGGAAAACTAAGTTTTTCAAAAACGATAACGAGTTTAAAACTTTGTCATTTCTTTATGTAGTTTTTAAGATGACACATAAAGGCGGTTTCAACAATTGAATCACACCTATGGGAGGTGTTGATCCACTTCCTAGAATGGAAGAATGAATCCGAGAATAGTTCTCAGATTCAAAAGGAAGGTCACTAGAATACCCAATCCCAATGTTGACTCATACAAGAGAAGGTCAAAAGCCTTTTGCAAGCAATCGTATAACATTCTCTTTGGAAGAGTAATGGATGCTAGCATAACCATTAAGACAAACTAAGGAAGAAATTCCTACAGAAGTCATAAATGGGGAGGTACGAGACCTCCAAGGCAATCTGAAAGTCATCCTAAGGGAAGACAACAGAATACATCTATCACCCAATTCAATATTGATTGAACAAAGATAGATAAGACCTTAGATGAGTCACTCAGGTTGTTACGGTCAAACTGAGCAGAACATACGGGAATATCCAATCTAAGAAAGGTTCTTGAGATTTGGTACAAAGAATCTAAGAAAGAGCTCTTGAGATTCAAAAGGGCAAAGGGTCAGTCAAGTGAGGCAAACATTTGATCAAAGAAAAGCAGTTGCCGAGTACATGATCAAGAGTATTCCTCATTACTGTGAATGTTTCCAAACAATGGCTAGACCATTTAAAAGGAAACTACCTTTAGCACCTGGAGGACAAATGGAATGGAATTATGAATTCCGGTTCCGTATCCTTGTTAACAAAGTTAAAAACAAGTATCGTAAAATTCCTTCATCAGGTATTTTAAACCGGATGTGCGGCTCCGTGGAGCTTAAGGGAATTACATACTTGACTAAAAGAAGTAAAGATCCAAGAGGGAGCAGAAGCAGTAATGCTAGGGATGCTGAAAAGGATCAAAGTCTTCTTTTAGACACTGATCTAGCTTAGAACTTAATAGTGATTATTTTGTTCTTCTAGAAACATATGATGTTTTAAACCAGTGGTAAAATTAACTGAAGGTTAACATTGATAATGGCTAAAATCAAGGGATTCAAACTCATTAAACTTCAGCATTGTCAATTGGGTCTTAAGGACTAATTGACAAAGTCACCCTTTTCAAAAAGCATAGAGACTAGTAATCTATTAGGACTCATACAGTGTTATGCAGACCTATAAGTTTACTTGCAGAAGCTAACGAGAGAAACTTCAAATACGTACTCTGACAACTTCATGAAGTATGGAAACGTACAAATCATAAAGTATAAGTCGGAATGTTTGAAAGGTTCAAACAAAGTACAAACCGAAGTAAAAGAATCATTTTGACAAGAGAGTTTAAGTCATCCGATTAGATTGGAGTGGTAAAAACTTGAGTCAAATACTTGATAACCATCAAAAGAGTTGAGAAACCGTTTCCCAACTCGCTCCATGGAACACATCTGAGGGATGGTGGATTCAGTGGGAGAAATCGAACATTGCTATGCATAATTTGATCAAAGATGGGTTTAAGCCAGTCTTCCAAATATTTCTGGACATATTCTAGAAACGATCGTTTTCATACTTACCAAAGTCCGTTTAAAGGCTAAAACTTGTAACAGCGGTACAAAAACTAGCTAATATCTGACGCAATTTCTTTGGAAGAAATTAGGGCTTCTTCCACAACCAATCAAGAGAACAAAGTGTTTGTTGCTCATGATAGTATTCTTCTAGTAATTAGCACACCTAGTAGTCTGGGAGATAAGCACTAATTATTACAAGAATAAGTGGGAGAAAAGTACAAGTCGATTTAATTCGATCATGAGAAAAATCATGAAGAGTCATGAAGAACAATCATGAAACTTGTACAAGACGATTAAATTCGACCAAGAGCAACAAACTGCGGCTCCTCGGAAAAGGAAAGGTTAAAGATATGATCTTATAAACCCACCGCATAAAAGCGAATGTCATTCGCCGGAGAACTCTCAAGAGAAGTGAAAGTGTCTCTAAAGGAAATCTCAAAGTAGTTGAGAAAATTCCAAATTGTTGTTCAAAAGCCCTAAAAGGTAAAATCTCAAAGACTCAGAAAATAAAGGTTATATCTGAAGAGATAAAAGACCTGCGCAGAAACGGAAACTGACTCTAGATTTTGGCTAGAAGCCAAAATCATCATGGAATCCATATCTCGTCAAGACTTGAAGCTTGATAATTTAAGTCAACAGAAGACCTAAATTGGTTTTCCAAAATAGAAAACTGAGAAGGATGGAAACATTCATGTTTCCCGAAACGAGACAAGAAGAATAAAGATTCTTCCAATCAAGTTATGTCCACATGCATGCTTCAAAAATCTATCAACGGATTAAAAGCACGCAAGAGTTAGAATCTTCGATTCAAAAGGCAATCAAAGAAGTTTGATTCCTGAGGAATGAAGAAAATCTTGAATCACGAGTTTCAAGAAGGTAAGTGGGAGAAACAAACCTTCCGGGTCCGTATGCAGAGTACATACAAAAGATTGAGTACGACATAAGGTGTTGTATAACAGTGACGAACTGACTCAATAAAGGACCACACACAAAAGGATAAAATGCCATTTTGAGCATCTGAAGATCTATAGGCATAGATCAAAAGGATGATAGGATTAGAGAGACTCAGTACGCTGAGATGCTTGAGATCCGAAACAGAAAATCTAAGACTCGGAAAGTCTAAAAGAATTTCGACCCAAAAACTCATACAGAGGGCGTTACAAAAATCGGAGTCTGAAAAGACACCGATAAGCTAGCACGCATGAGAGAGACATTTATGTTCGAAAACATAAAGTCAATCATGTTGGACATGATTAGCATTTAAACATCCGAATTCGGATTGGAAAACCGAAACACTACTTAGTACATCCTAGAAGGCTAAAGGATGAAGTAGTACAAAATTGAACATGTCATCGTAGCAAACTTTCAGACATGGAAGGAAAGTAGGCTAAAAGTGTTTAAGCCGGGAACTGTTGCAAATACTACATAAAGAATTAAAAGCCTTAACTCTAGTAAAAGTTACTAGAAATTATCAAGGTTGAAGATAACCGTCTTCAAATTAATTGATAATTAGCAAAGTTTAAAACCGACTACCACGGTAGTCAAACTGAACTGTCACCTAAGACATAGTATGAGATTCATACACAGTCTAAGGCATGAGGTATAATTTTAAACCTCGACGAGTAAAACTGAGTGGGTAAAAAGAGTTTTACGGAAGAGGCTCAGATTTACAACTCTCGTTATCAGAAATAATAGAGTTATTTCACAAGTCGTCTAAATTTGGTTTAGTATTTAAACGACAGTCCATTGATGATAAAACATTCCGAATAGGTTTGTCAGATACGTGATCTGATGAATGAAACCCTATTAAGTGAACTTGGAATATTTATTATCGAATCCCTGGTCCAGGTCATTGCATGGACAACAATGACTCACGAAGACTAGCACGGGAGTCGATGGGATAGCGTAGTTTCATGGGCTATAGGAATAGTATATTCTATTCGACTACGTGGGTGTGTAAAAGGTTTATACACTGGATAACCCTCAAATGAGAAGTACATCACTCGTGATGAACGTCAATACTTCTCATAAAGACAATTGGAGAGATTCCTCAAAACATGAGTGCTCCACTCATCTTATGTAAGGAATGCCCGACTTTGGTTCCGTTAAACGCCGCGCCGTAAAAGGAGGTTATAAAGGCGGATACTGGGAAGGACAGGATAGACATGAAGTTAAGTGGGAGCGCAAGAATGGATTGTGTCACCCTAATCACATTAGGTACAAAGTGTCTCAAGGCCACTTGATGAGTAGCAACTGAAAATGCGTGGCCGCGCTCAAACGGATTAAAAGTTAATCGTTTGTCTTTTACAGTTGTACTCGGATATCAAGAAAGTCTGAATGACGTGACGTATCAGATGGGATACTAAATTGACACGGGAATCGAGGCATTGCACTTGTTCTAAGTCCAAGTGGGAGTCTGAAGGAGTTGAAGGAGATGTCCTTCGACCAAGGTGACAATGCGAACAATTTGTCGGATAGGATAATTGATGTGGAAGATCATCAAGTCCGATTGATTTAGGGATCGTAGAGTTGTAGCTAGAGACCAACTACGATCGTCGAATTACGAAGTAATTCGCGGCTAACTTCGATCGGATCCTACAACGGGTTACACATAAGAGTGACAAATTGATCTAGGATATGACTAGTGGGAGTGAGATATAATCATGGGAGTGTCCCATAAACATATCTCATAGGCCTAAAAAGGAATTAGGCCAAGATAGTACAAAAAGGCCAAAAATAGGGTTTTTGGGCCTAGGCCGATTCGGGTACTTTTAGGGCTCGGATTGGGCTGATTTTTGGAGGGACGTTTCCTTATGTTATGAACATTAAATATGCCAATTTTGGCTGGGTTTGGACGTCATCTCCTTAGGGAATTGAGAAAATACCAATAGTTGCTATTTTCGACTATTTCCCTAAATCTTATTCTAAAGGGTGTTTTAGGAAACCAAAAAGGAGGTGGATTCTTATTAGGTTCTATATAAACACTCTTAGGGCAGAGAATAAGGTGTGGAATTTCTCTCTAAGCTTTCTTACTCTACCACATCAAGTAGAGAGGAGAAAGTGAGCTAATTCCCATTACTATCAATCTAGTCAAAGAAGAAGGTGTTCTTCTATCCAACCACCATTGGTGTGCTAGCTATACAACAAGATGGGAGATCAAGTTGATTGCTCGTGTCCCAAGTAGAGGAGCTACACTTGAAGCTCTTGGTCTTCTTCAATCAATTCAACTAGTTCGAGGGAAAAGCGATTAAGGTAATCTACTATCTCCGTTAGTTTAATTACTAGTTTTGCATGTGATCCTGGGAATACTAGTGTAGACATTAGATGTCTTATTTCCGCTATAAACACTAGTAGAAGGGTGTAAATCCCTACAAATCCTTCCTCCATCTTTGTACCCCTCCGGCAATCATTTGGGTCATATGGTTAGAGCATAATTATAGAGTTATGGAGATAGAATGTGACAGAGAAGCTACACGGGATAATATCATCATTCAAGCTAAGAGCCTAATTCATTATTGGGCAACCAATCAACTATGGAGCAAGTCGATCCCTTTTAGCCAATACATTAGGAATTGGGATGCTTTATCTAGGCTATAAGCCTAATGTATCTATATTTTCTTGTCTTTTGTCTGTGTATTGGATGGTTAGCCATTTAAGCTTCTGCCATTGCATTGTTTTGTTTTTTCATTAATGATACTATTTTATCTTCTCCGAAAACAAAAAAAAAACCAAACACGCCTCATAAGTCGCCGGCGACGGCCAACGACTTCATCATCTTTATCTCTCTCTCTCTCTCTTTCTTCTGCCTCTCTCTCTCCCTGTTCACCCTCTCCTCTCTCTTTCTTCTCTTTCTTCTCTCTCTTCTCTCTCTTCTCTCTTATCTTTTTCTCTCTTTCTTCTATCTCCGGCGAAGGGGAGACTCCCCTTCGCCGGAGCAAACCAGACGAGTAGATCTGGTTTGAAAATCAAACCAGATCTACTCGTCTGGTTTGGTTTCCAGACAAATCTGGAAACCTCCGACGAAGGGGCCTCGACGGAGATGAAGAGAACCGAAAAAAAAGATTGTCGCCGGAAATAGAAGGTCGTCGGAAATGGAGGGTCGCCGGAAATGGTGGTAATAGGTGAAAGAGAGAAGAAGATGAAAAGTATTAGGTTTTGGTTTTTTGGGAGAAACAAAAAATTGTAAATTTTTTTTGTTTCTACCCAAAACTTCACGACCCGGAAAATTTCTTTATTTCCCCGTAACACCGGCCTTATCCAACTACTAAGCCAAGGAAAGATTAGAAGGTCCTATTTTTTGGTTCTATTCTTTTTTAAAAGTGGAAAGATTAGAAGGGTACTAGTGAAAATGAGGAAGAAGACATGAACAATAATGCCGTTGGGAGTAGTTAATGTTTGTGAAGAAGATTACATTGATTTTAGCAATAAGTGATTTGGAGGAATAGAGTGAGGGTGGGATGGCGTTGACCAGTCTTCGTGGGAAAGTGATGATTTTGTTTTCAAAACTAATTTCTGTTTGTTTGGTTCTAAAGAAGTAAGTAGTGGAGGAGAAAGCCACCAGCATTATGGCAACATATATCTTGACGAAAGAGATATATATATATATATATAGAGAGAGAGAGAGAGAGAGAGAGAGAGAGAGAGAGAGAGTGGAGTAAGTGGGTCATAAATAGAGGTCTTTAAGGATCTAACATCTAAGTGTCTTAGATAAGCACTTCATCTTCATCAATCATATTAATGTCATAATGCATAATGATGTAATAATAACAAGGGACACTGTCAACATTTGGTAACCCAATTCAGTGGCGGATCTGTGCAGGGGCGACCCTCACCCCCACAAAAGGCATAACAAAACCGAAAATAATGTCTTGGAGATATATAACTTTGTTGAACTAAACAGCGTATAGAAGTTGCTCAGTTGGTAATAGCTGGAGAATATCTACTGGTTCTATTGACGTGGGTTTAATTCCATGAACGTAATGTTCTTCAGTGTTTTATTTTTCAACTTTAGTAAGTATCATTTTAGCTCTTGTTTTGTAAGTTCGTTTTTTTCCTCATTGGTTGTTTTAGGCAAAAGTTTTTTTAAGATTGAATTATAACAATCTCAAAAGTGTCTCACTTAACAAACTCATTGTTTAAATAGAATAGAAACTTTAAAAATTCTAGAGGTCTCAGGTTCCCTCCTAGGGGAGGTGGATTCCCTAGTTTATTGAACTTGGGTTATTAAGGTATAAATAATGTTGTCGGACTTTAGGCCATAGTTTAGTTGGGCTATAGGCCCGTTATAAGAATTTGAATTAGACGGTTATCATGCTTGTCACATCTTTGATGTATCAATGTCATTGTAATTACTATCGTAGACCGTAGTCAATTTTAAAAAAGAAGATTAAGGGACACTGACTGGTTGAGCTTAAATAATATCCAAAATCGAAAAGTAAAGAACTTTTCATAGTTATTTTAATTTTATTTTTTGTTGAAACTTCATAGTTATTTTTGGGTCAAAATATTTATAAAGATTATAGTAACTAACTCTTTTCTTTTCTATTTTAACTAAGGTGTCGTTTGGCAACACTAAAATAAATTACTTTTTTGCTTATTTAAGTAGAAAAGTCAAAAAGTTAGTTTGGTGCGGAAAAATTACCGACTTCATTTAAGTTAAAATTTGACTTTCGTTTAAAGTTAAAATTTTTAGCTTTTGACTTCAAAGTAAAGTAACTTTTTATGAGACATGCATGAATTTTACTTGACGAATTTTTTTTTTTGTCTATCTTCGCTCCACTACCACAACTAAACTTCTACCATACCATTCTACCCCCACCACCGCCACAACAAGCATTGCACCTCCCCCACCACCCTACCTCAACTACCACCGCCACACCTTAACCACCACCTTCGTACCACCACCACCATACACCACCACAAATCGGCAACAACAACCTCGTATCTCCACCACCACGGTACCTTCACCACAACCACCACCACGGTACCTTCACTGCCACCACCACCCCCACCATACCTTAAGCACCAACACGGTACCTTCACCACCACCACCGCCATACCTCCATCATTACCGTCTACATATCTTATCAACATCACCATACCACCACCACCATAACTCCGTCACTATCACTCACGTACCTTATCCACCACCACCACCACCACCACCACCGTATCCCAACCACCACTGTACTTCCACCATCACCACCACCATACTTCCACCACCATCACCACCATCATACCTCCACCACCACCCATACCTCCACCACAACCACCTCCGCTGCCACCATCATACCTCTACCACCACCACCATCAAACCTCAACCACCACCACACCCCATAACCATATCTTCCTGGCACATCACCACCACTACCACTACTTCGTATACGAGAGTAATCGTGGAAATCATAACAATTAAAATCAAGTATCTCTATGAGAATGAAAAATAAAATTATCAAAGGTAAATTGAGTTACCAAATTAACTTTTTGACTTTCTTACTTGTAAGTAACATTTTTTCCCAAATATACTTTTGAAGCTTTTTTACCTTTTTAAAGCAAAAGAACTTCTACTACAAGCAAAAGTACTTCTACTTTTGGTTGCCAAACGACACCTAAAGTATATGTAACTTTTTCATTAGACGGGAGGTTTTGGTAAAAGTTACATACTTCGAAAATACGTCTCATTGTCTTTCTAACAAGATGCACTTTCAACACTCTCGTTTAAAAAGTACCCAGAAGGTTTTATTTTTTGCGATCTCAATTTTCAAAGTCTACGAACTCTGTTTGCAAGTTGCGAATCCTGCAAGCTCAGTTTGTGAAATCCTTCAATCTCAATTTTCATTCGCAAAATTCTGATTTAAAAACTAAACCATCCAAATCTCAACCAAGTTTGAGTAACTCAAACCGTTAATGGATCAGGAGCGAGCTAGATCTAAAACCAAAATCAAGTCTAAACCCTAAATGGTCTTTAATCTCACACTAGAAAATGTTTCGAAATTTAGTTCAAGTAGACTTAATTGCTAAAAATAAGATAAATTCGACAAGTTCTCTGAATCACCATCGTCGTGATTGACTGGAATGACTTTCCTTCTAGGGTCTCAGTGGTTGCATCGTTGAGTGATAGGTGAAGATTGAGAAGTTAAGGAAACTCTATTTGAGCCATTAACAAATCTAGAAGAACAAGAATACCTATTTTTGAGAAACATAAAATACAATTATACATAATAAACATAAAACATTTTGTTTTTTCAATAAATCATATTTTACTTAGGTCGGTGTTACGGGGAAATAAAAACAATTTCGGGGTTAGAAGTTTTGGGTGGTAACAAAAAAAAAATTATACTTTTTTATTTCCCCCAAACAACCAAATCTTTTTCAGCTTCTTCTTCCTTTCACCTACCACCACCATCTCTGGCGACTTCAATCTTCTCCGGCGACTTCCACCATCTCCAGCGACATTTTTTTTTTCTTCTGCTCTCCATCTCCGGCGAAGGGGCGAAGAAAGAAAAACAGAAGAAAGAGAGAGAGAGAGAGAGAGGGAGAGAGAGAGGAGAGAGAGAAGATGATGTCGCCGGCCGTCGTCGACAATACCTGGCCGACGACTTTCTGTCGTCGACGTTAAGGTGCGTTTGGTTTCATTTTTTTTGTTTTCCACCGTCTTCCCCGAAAACATTTTTGCTTTCTCCAAAGCGGTGGCCTTTACTTATCATGTGTAATTCTTGGATCAAAATAGTCGTCCTCAAATATTGAATCGACTAGTGTGGGTCTTTTATATAGATTTCAAGATTCATTACATTTTTTCAATGAAAAGAAAAAGATTCATTAGTGTGGTACTCAACCCTGTGACCTCCAGGTTATTGAGTTTATGCCAATACAATGGACCACTTGAACAACCAATTGTTGACATTTTTTAACACAGGTTAATAAATCTGTAACTCTAACTTTTAAAAATATATGATATTTATACTTTTAAAACGAGTTAATAAATGATATATTCAACTCCAAACTATTAGGAATGATATTTGGAACTGTAGATTTTCAAAATAGATGCACATTGAATTGACAAGCCGTTGGTGGACACTGTAGTTGTAAAAAATATTTTATTTTCGTGCTCAAATTGCTCACATGGTATTTTTGAGAGAGAAGCAAAAAAAAAATGATGGAGACAGGTGAGCCGTTGATCTAAATTTAGTAGAGCCCACGTAAAGGTAGAAAGTTGGGACTTTGGGTTGGGTGGAAGAAAGATTACTGGTGTGTGTTGAACTGTTGATGAATGAATACACCCGACAAATAGCATCTCTCATTCATGGATTTCCGTTCTCTCTCTACTCTCTCTCTCTCTCTATTCTCTCTTCTTTTCCAGTTCCAAGATTCAACCCCCCGTCTCATCCGCTCATCACTTTCTTTCTCTCTCTCTCTCTAAAACTCTGTGCGTTTCAAAGCGTGTCGGTACCCCACTTGTTCCTCGAAATATGCGCTGTTTATTAGTTGGATGACGTGGGGACCACCTCTTTCATGATCATCATCATGATGGAACAAAGTTTAGGATGGCTACACCTATCGATTGGCCCACTCACTTCCTTCGATCTACCGTTGATTTATGGAACTTCCATCATCATTTGACCTATCTCAGCCGTCTATTCTAGGTTTGAATCTTTCTCAAATTAGGTAATGCCAACTTAATACTACTATAGTAGTAGAAGAAATCCCAAAGTCTTATGACTTTATAATTGTGGGGGCCGTCAAACATTAGTGGCCCGCCCCATTCCGGGGGGCGACGAAAGTATATTAAACGGGAGGTCACAAGTTCCTAGACGAAGAAGTTTCTAGTATTTGCCATCAAAGATCCATTATGCTTGTCCAAGTTGTATGTTATTATGTCCTTCGTGGGTCTAAAAGTGGCAATCTCATGTTCTAATGAACTTTGGAGAGAAATGGTACCAACTTTCTTTTCCACTGGCACACTCAAATTCAGTTTTTTTCCCAAATAGAGTATTCTCAAGCTCAAATTCTTAAACTAAAAGCTTCTATAATCTAAAAGACTTTAAAAATTATCTCTAATACTCTGTGCGTCCCAAATTAGATATTACCTCAAAATTCGTTGTAATACTAATTGTGTTTTTTTGTATCCATTAGCAGGTTGGTTGTGGGCTAATTCCTCAACACGTTTTTTTTTACTGTAACCATTAACATTTTTGTTGTAGGTGAATCCCTCAAGGCGTTCCTTGTTACTGGTTTATTGTCTAAGTTTTGCATTAATTTTCAAATGGTTTTTCATATACCTCCTCCACTCATTTAATGATCTGTCTTGTCTAACATTACCCATACAACATCGATCCCACGACCACCGTCAATGATTGTATTTCTAGTCTCACCTTCTCCGATTGAGTTGGGAGAAACCTCGTATTTCATGTCAACTAACGCAACGGAAAACTCTGAAAGCCTTTATATCTGTGTCAAAGACTTCGAAAACTTGAAACTCAGGGTAAAAGAAATACTTAAATTGTATTGATCAAACTTGATACTATTAAACAGAATAAGGTTCTCTAAACGTAACCAGACTTTAATTATCAACTTCTAAATAAATAAAATGCTAGAAATCTAAAGTTTTAGACAAAATAATAAATTTTTACTAACCCTAAATATTATACTAGTAAAATACCTAGATTTTAAAGATATCTAAAAATTTTGAATTATCTTTCGGAAATCACCTTGCATAATACTCTAGACTTAAAGTTTCCTCTTGAAAAATTCTAAGTGTCGCCCACACAATTCAATTAATTATGAAGTCAAAATATAACTTTTAGAGTTCTCGAGTGTTGAATTGGAGAAGTTTTCTAATATAGTGTCTCTAAACGACAGTAAGAAAGAGACAATTTCACTTTTCACTGTTGACACTTAAGAGGCTTATACTTTTTGTTAAAAATATTCTTCAATGAGACACTCTATTAGACACTCCATTATGACATGGGAGTATCTACTATAAAGACTCTCAAGAGGCACACTCTAAAATTAGAGTGTCTTCTTGAAGTTCTCTAAGTGTCGCCTAACCAAACTTTAAAATTCAAATCTATGGAGAATTTGTTTTAACTATTTTTTTCATATTACATTTAGGAGTAACAGAAGTATCAAACTGAGTTATTTTTCAGATCTCCATTAGAGATACAAAAGATTTAGAGTGTCTATTTCGCCACTTAAGAAATAAGGTCTTAATTGACACTTGACAACTACGATTTTTAGAATTTTTGTTGAGTGCTCCTTTTAGATGTTGTAAGACAACATATTATATTGCAAGGTCAGATTCATTACACTCTTTTCGCTCAATTACTATGTTTACTTGTATCTCTTGATATTACACCAAATGTACACCACTAATACACTATCAACTCAACTTTGTCCTTCTTCTTCTGTGATCTTATTCTTTTATATCCCTTAAAACTGAAACTTCTCTGATCTTCCTTTTTTTTTCTTGATTCTTAAAAGAAAAAGAATCAAGCATAGATTTTGAGAGCCCTTTAGTTAGGATATGAGCAGGTTGTAGAGTGGTGTGAATGTATTTGATAATCAAAATTCCATTAGAAACCGAACCCATGATGAAGCGATAATCTACCTTAATATGCGGCTCTGACATAGAAGATTGAGTTAGAAGCTTTGTGATTTGCACTCTGATTACCCCGTCACCAAATATCAGTTTTTGATAATAAAATGTGCAAATTTTCCATCAGAGTAGTTAATCCAAGAATCTCAGAAGTTGCTACCCTAAGAGCCTTGTACTCGGGCCTCTATAAAGACCTAGGCATAATTGGTTGCTCTTTTGAAGACCATGAGGGGAAGATGGAACCAAGAAAAATACGATAATCATTTCTAGATCTCCTAGTATTTGGGCAATCAACTTAATCGAAATTTGGATAAGTTTGAAGACCGTGATAGTTCTACATCACTGGCGAAAATGTTTGTACCTGGACTATGGGTGATCAATGCAGTGCAAGAAATAACCGGATCAAAAAACAAATTATTTTAAACTCGTTTTGAAGCAATATGAAACATCCCTAGCTTTATTTTATTTCTAACTCAAAATTACATATCTCAAAAAAAAAAAAAATCAAAATTACATTGAAATGGGACAAGATGTCAAAATCAAGACTCTTGCAAGAAAACAAAATAAAAAAAAGGGAAAAGGAAGAAACAAAAAATCCCACCCAGATCGACTTTACCCCCAAAACCATTTGGGATAGGACCCCTAGGGCCCATGGGATTATGTCCTTTGTTGATGTTGTTTCAATGCCCAAGTCCTCTATGTGACCCGACCACTTAGCTAGTGAACAAAACTGCCAGTCAAATCAAAATGGGTATTTTTTTTTGATGAAAAAATCAAAATGGGTATTAAACACCACATATATATTATGGGTGAATAAAAATCAATGTGATTATCGATATTGGTTGATTTGAGGTTTGCCATGTGGTAATGACACGTGGCATGCTTAAGTGGAATGAGTATGACCATAGAGATACGAGTGAGCCTAGTCCCGTGAGTACTCACTGTGGCGCTCCTCCTCCCTAAAATTGTAAGAGAGAGTCATGGGTCCAATTCCCCATGACCCACACATGCACCTAGTGCCAGCAGCCAGTCAGCCACTCTCTCTCTCTCTCTCTCCTCAAATTCTCTGATTCTCTCTCTAGCAAATATGCCATTTCTATGACGCGGGCCCCTAGAAAACGACCATTTACCACATACAAAGAGGACACTCACCTCTTCTATTTCATTAAACATTACTCAACCCAACTCTAGCACTACAATTTTCTACAAAGAAGAAACTCTAATACAACCTACCATCAATGTTGTGGCCGAATCTCATGTTGTTGAACAAGATTTCCGGACAAAATATTACACATTTAAGATCAATTTTGATGTTTTTTTTAAAGAAGAAGAATATATATGACTACAGTGTGTCGTAATGAAGAGGGAGAAACGATAATAACTTATCTTTTTTCAGTTTCTATGTTGACAGTTCTTGTGGTTGAAACGAAGGCAGCTCAACTTATCTTGAAAATGACGACTGATATCTACCACTCTACCAGTATAAGTGCACGTTAGAAGGTGATGTTGTAAATGTTATTAAGGCATGTTCAGGGAAGAATTAGAGCCTTGGTAATAGACATAAAGAAGAAAGTCGAAGAGATTTCTTATTGTAACTGTTCTAGAGTGCAAATCAAGTTGCTAATATTTTAGCGCACTCGCAATTAAACGTTGTTATTGGTGTTCCTTTAGAATTCTGTGTTGGTCGTTTTTGCGTCGTAAAACAATTGATTGCTGATAAAAGCTAACCTGGCTCTGATTGTTGAGCATTAATAAAGTATATACAAAACCTATTTTCATCGAAAAAATGGGAGTACGTCTCTGGTTATTATTTAGTTGAGATAGAAATTTTGGATTTTATTAAAATCGGTGAGGGAATGCAAAGATCAACTTATTAACTTGCAGAGAATTAGATGAGTTCAATTAACAAAAAATTTAGAAAAAAACATGTCCTAACTTGCGCCCCATTAGGCAGATTTGATCTAAAAGGAAATTATTGTAGAAGGGAAATTAGTCTTAATTAGGTAGGGTTTGTTTTTGTTGAAACATTAGGTGGGGTACTAAAGTAAATGCACCTGTACTCTTGAATTGAGTTGATTTGATTCATGGCGTTTTCTTCTTCAAAAAGATTTAGCTAAACTGGACATTTCGGTAGCTCCAAATATTGGGGTGTATTCTAATTTTTAGTCATGTAGATTGAGTGTAAATATGTAATAGTTGACATTTCCCCTCTTTCAATTTTTTTTTTCACTGATAAAATTATTTCAAACTTTGACAGAATTCTGTCAAAGTACAATGATAATAAGGTGGTTTAGTTTGATTGTTTTAGACATAAATAAATTTGGATTATGTGAATTGGGCTCAAATTTTTGAACTCAAATTTGTTCCAGGTAGCTAAAGAAGAAAAAGTAGATTTATTGATGAAAGAAAAGCAAAAATGGCAGCTAAAGAAGCTAACTAGTCCTTGAACAATCAAGAAACAAGAAAACTATATTACAAAAGTCTTAAGATGGGATTTAAATGGAGATGGAGGAGATGGGTCAAACAAGGTATGAAATCAGCACACTTTTCAATACTAATCAATGGAAAATCGAATGGCTTCTTCCAAAGCTTCAAGGGTCTGAGGCAAGGGGATCCCTTATCCCCTTTCATATTCATACTAGTTGGGGAAATCTTCTCTATGTTAATGAAAGAAGCTCAGGTTGTGAACAAGATTCATGGGCTAAGGGTCAAAGAACACGGAACCGAGATAACCCACTTACAGTTCGCTGACGATACTATAGTTTTTCTACAAGCTGATATTGAACAAGTCCGAGCTGTAAATGTAATTCTCCATCGTTTTGAAGCTTTAACAGGTCTCCGCATCAACAGAGACAAGACTTCAGTTATAGGTGTTAATACGGAACCTGAATTGCTAGAAGAAATCAAAGGTATTATTCATTGTCGTCAAGAGACCCTTCCTTTCTCTTACTTGGGTCTTCCTCTTGGGAAATCTCCCAAATGCAAGTCTTTCTGGGACCCGGTCATTGATAAAATTCAAAAGAGATTGGCTACGTGGAAATGCAAATACTTATCTAAAGGAGGGCGAATGGTTCTTATCAAAAGTACATTAACAGCCATTCCAATATACTATCTCTCGTTATTCTTGATGCCAGTCTCTATCAGTAAGAAGGTTGATCGTATTATCAGGAATTTTTTATGGGGAACAACTGCAAATAAAAGAAAATATCACTGGGTAGCTTGGTCTAAAATCAACATCAGCAAGAAATCAGGTGGACTTGGTATTAAAAACTTGGCATTGATGAACAAAGCACTTATTGGCAAATGGGTTTGGAGGTATGGACAAGAACCTGATAGCTTTTGGAGGAAGATAATTGATGAAAAATATAAGGGAGGTGCTGCTCCGTGGTTCCCAAGCGACCAAATAACATCCAAAATTGCTGGCCCTTGGAGAAGAATATCTTCCCTGACCCCTATTATCATGAAGAAAACCAAACTAGAGATCAATAGAGGTCGTCAGCTTAGCTTTTGGTTGGACGACTGGACGGGCAGAGGGTCTTTTAAGTCTAGATTTCCTACTCTCTGGAGAGCTACCAAGAAGAAATTTGCATCTATAGAGGATAATTTGGGTGGTGCTTTCGTCGATGATTCATGGAATCTTCATTTTTCTCGACCAATTAGAACATCAGAGATTAATCCCCTTACTTCTCTCCTTGAGTCCACAACGGAAGCTTCATCTTCCCTCAATTCCTCGATTGACTCACGTAAGTGGCTCCCTTCGAACCATGGTTTCTCGGTCAAATCTTTATATCTAGAGCTAGAACATCAAGGTGCATCCTCGCAACAACCAGTTGCAAGTTGGATTTGGAACAAATGTATTCCTTCGAAAGTCTCTTTTCTTCTCTGGGCTATCATCCATAAAGCTGCTCCAACCATGGACAAGATTATTCGAAGAGGCTTTATAACTCCAAACAGATGATCTTTGTGCAAGTCCAATTGTGAATCATCTGATCACCTATTCCTTAATTGCACCTTCACTTCTAAGATTTGGCAAGCTTTAATCCCCTCTCATGATACAAACAGTAGCACTCAATCAATCTCCAACTTCTTGATAGAATGGAAACCAAAGAAAGTAACAGATAGAAAATCCTTCCTCCATCTTTGTATCCCTCCGGCAATCATCTGGGTCATATGGTTAGAGCGTAATTATAGAGTGATGGAGATAGAAAGTGACAGAGAAGCTACACGGGATAATATCATCATTCAAGCTAAGAGCCTAATTCACTATTGGGCAACCAATCAACTATGGAGCAAGTCGACCCCTTTTAGCCAATACATTAGGAACTGGGATGCTTTATCTAGGCTATAAGCCTAATGTACCTATATTTTCTTGTCTTTTGTCTGTGTATTGGATGGTTAGCCATCTAGGCTTCTGCCATTGCATTGATTTTTCATTAATGATACTATTTTATCTTCTCCAAAAAAAAAAGATGGGTATTGCTTATCTACTTATGATTTGAAGTCCAAAAGTGAATTGTTCTTAATTGTTCATTACCATCTTATTCCTCTAATATTTTGTGATTAAGGAATATGACTTTCTCAAATTAGGGAAGTTTCTATGATATCATAGGAGGCGAATAAGGAGAAGAATAGAAAAAACAAGAAGTTGAAATAAATTTCTTGAGTTACCTTTTAGATTGAACAAAGATCACTCAATTCTCTGGTATAATTTTCAATCGGCCAAATCTGATTTCTTTGTTATCATTATTTGGTTTCATGTAATTTTTCCTTATTTTGTTCAACTAGTTGACAATGAATGCTTCTCATCGTCTTTGTTTCTCTGAATGAAATTACCACTATTCACACAAATAAAAAGCAAAGACACAAAAATAAAGAAAATTTAACAAAATCTTTGACTTGATAATTTACTTTCATCAAAAACAAATTTTTGAAAATTTTTAACTAAGATCTGAACCGTTCTTTACTATTTGATAAGTCAAAGTCAAAATTCTTTGTACACCCTTCTCCACATGTACAGAGGAGATGGGTGAGAGAGAGTAAAAAAGGGTGGGATCCACCCACCGCCCATGAGCACGCTGTCTTACGGAAGCCAAAACACCAAGTTTAATTGACCTAACCCTAACCCTAACCCATACTTAACCCAAGAAAAGGAACCCAACCAACCATTTCTCATTCATTTGCTCCCTTGCTAGCTCCTCTCTCTCTCTCTCATCTCTCTTATTTTGAACAACCCTTCAACAGCACTCCCAACAACAACAACAAAAGGAAGAACCCCAATAACCTAAACATAATATACCAATTAGCTAACCCAAAGAGAGAGAATGAAAAGATGGCTGATTCAACTAGAAAATTGGTGAATGATGCAGAAACCAAGCTCAACCTTCCCTCTTTTTTCTGGTGAAGAGTAGTAGTACTACTAGAAGTGATTTTGATCTATCACAAAATTAAGAGATACCCACAAACATAAGCTCTTCTTTCTCTCTCTTTCTCTTTTTATCAAACAATCAACTTAAAGTGATTCAAATGTTGTCTAGATTTCATTATTAGTGTCTAGCTAGTACTTCAGTTTTGTGTCTGTGAAGAAATCAAAGAGGGTTTTGATTTTCAGAGTAGAAAAATAATGGATCAAGTAACAGCATCAGCTCATGGTCATTCACTTCCACCTCCTTTCCATACCAGAGATCTCCATCTACATCATCATCACCAACAGCTCCAACAACTCCAACACCACCACCACCAGCAACAACAACAACAACAACAGAATTCCGAAGACGATGAAGGAAACAGTGGCTTAAACAGAGGTAAAAAACGAGATCTAAGCGATGATAATAGTGAAGGACATGGACAAGAGATGGTTCAAGTCAATGGGGAAGGAGAGATCACAAGAAGACCAAGAGGCAGACCCGCTGGTTCAAAGAACAAACCTAAACCACCAATCATCATAACTCGCGACAGTGCTAATGCACTTCGTGCTCATGTCATGGAGATTGCTAATGGATGCGATGTGGGAGAAAGCGTTGCTGCTTTCGCTAGGAGGCGGCAGAGAGGAATCTGCATTCTGAGTGGGAGTGGTACTGTAACAAATGTTACACTCCGGCAACCGGCTGCTCCAGGGGCAGTTGTTACATTACACGGTCGATTCGAGATCTTATCTCTAGCTGGATCTTTCTTACCACCACCAGCTCCACCGTCAGCCACCGGATTGACTATATACTTGGCTGGTGGACAAGGACAAATTGTCGGTGGTAGTGTTGTTGGTCAACTTCTAGCATCCGGTCCGGTCGTTATTATGGCTGCATCATTCGGTAACGCAGCTTATGAGAGACTTCCCCTTGAAGAAGAAGAACCACCTTTACCATTACAGAGTAGCGAGCTAGAGTCTTCGCCCGGCGGAATGGTTGGTCAGGCACAACAACAACAACAGCAACAACAACAACAACAACAGCTTATGCCAGACCCTAACTCATCTCTCTTTCATGGCTTACCACCAAACCTTCTAAATCAATGCCCATTACCAACTGAAGCTTATTGGGCTAATACTGGTCGCCCACCTTTTTAATCCAAATCTCACATCTTCTCTATCTCTTATTAGCCTTCATTATCATCACTACTTCAATAGCCCTAGCTGCTTTCACAATTTGCAAAGAAAAATTGGATCAAGATGAAGAAATTGAATTTGGACTACTACCCACTTGAGGAGAAGATATATAAAGGGGTTATTGATGATTTGGTCTTCAACTAGTTCTTTGTGTATGAATTACCTAGTTTCGAGTAATGGGCGATTGATCGATGGGATTATCATTTAGCCTGAGTACTATTAATGGAGTTAAGAGACGACGACGAAGCTTCTATAATTGACAAGTAGAATTGTTGGTGAGTTTGATTTTATGTGGAGATTTTAATTGAAGTTGATCATAGTACTAAAACTTGCCCTCATCACTCCTTCCCCCTTATTTGAATGAAGAAACAAAGAAGAAGGATATGATGACTTCTTTATCAATGATGTTCCACTCTTTTCTCTCTTTTTTTTTCATTGTTCTTCTTCTATATTACTTAATTTTTCTTGTTTTTTAATTTTATTTCAGCTATTTGTAGCTTGTTTGATAAAAATTTTCCTCTGTGAAAAAAACTGACGGATTGTGGTATTAATTAATTTCCATTTGTAGCTTGTTGATCATTACTTTCTTATTGCTTTTCTTGAAAATTATTTCAGTTTTCAATTTGGTTCCATCATATATATATACACTCTCATAAAACCCTAATTATCATCAAATACCCAAGCACAAAAAGAAAGGGAAATACAAAGGTATGGGCATATTTTTTTTTTTTATTATTTTGTGGTTTTCAAAGTTGAAACGATAGTAGTATTAATGGATACTGAAGAATTGGAGGCAAAATCTTACTGAGGGAAGAGAAATCTAGAGAGAGAGAGAGAGAAAGGGAGAGATGGGGATATATCATCGGAGACTGGTTTACACGTGCACTGCTCTGAACAGGTTCTTTTCCAAGGCAAACCCAACAACAACAACGAGGACAAAGACTGGCTGTGAGCGTTAAAGTATCTCTCTCTCTACTTTATCTCATCATCCCTTTTACTACTTTCTCTTTCTAACTTACTGGTTTAGTTAATTGGCAAGAAGTTAAAGCCAACTGAGCTGAGAGATGATTAACTTTAAAGGAGGAGGAAGATCAAAGAAGAGGTAAGTGATTAATACTTAAGATTTTAAAATTAGGGTTTGGACATGTCTAGAATGCATGGGTAGGGTGCATCTATCTCTATCTATCTCCAAAAGAACCAAACCCAATATCAGGTTCCTAATTTGTATATGCTAAGGAATAGAATGAGATGATGATGATGGTAATTCCCCACACTCACACACATGCACTTGTCTAGTTGCTATTACTACTCCTTTTTAATTATGATTCCATCAACTTATCCCATGCATTTTCATGACCTTTTCTAAACTTTCTTCACTTTCTTCTTCTATCTTCTTTTTTTTCCTTTTCCTTTCTTTCACTCTCTTCTCCTCATCTTCTTCTTCTTCTTGTTCATATCTTGGTTCTTGTATATAGTGAGAGAAAGCTAGCAAACATATATTCTTCTTGTTTATTATAGGTTTTGGCATACATGACTTCATATAGTGGGTATAACTAGAGTTCTTGAATATTTTTCATCATGGGGTTTTCCCTCAAAACTATCCTACTGAAAGCCTATGATTTCAAGGTAATTGAGGTGATCAATATGATTCTCCCTCTTTTCTGTTTATAACTACCATAGATATACAATATGGATGGTTTACATAAGATAGAAAAAAAATCAATCAAGGATCTCCAACAATCCTAATTCTTGGAGAAGACGGTTTTACCGTGTGACTACTTGGGTGTGTCTCCGTTTGAGTCCCACAGGTTATTACCCTCCGGCAGATTGAACGTATACCTCAAGAAAAAACGTGTAAGATAGATTAGAGATGAACATAGAAATTGTTGGTTGCAATTTGTAGCGCTCCAAGCAATGAGGTTAGAGTCTAAGAAGATGGAGAAACTCGTTGTAGTGCCAAAAGCGAACCATTTGTAGAAGATTTGTTAGTTGCATCCTCATATGAATATATGCTTCACTATTTGGAAATGATCTTCCATGTAAGCATACATGAACTGAATCTTCTTCAAGACGGATGGATTCCAAGTGTTAATGGAGAATTCTCGGTAGCTTCCCTTTACCACCACCATAACAACTTCTACCATGCTAGTAACAAAGGTAATTTTCCAAGAGACTTTATCTGCAAAGTTATTTGGAATAGCTTTGTCCCTTCAAGAAATTTAGAGATCGTACACCAACGTGTGATTTTCTTCGAATGAGAGGTTTCTCGTTTCCAGACCAATGTTCTCTATGCAAGATGGAGGAAGAGACTTTGGAGCACTTGTTTTTCAAATGCTCTTTCTCGAAAAATATTGGGGAAGACATTACTTCTTCTTTCAACAATTTTTTTTACATGCCAATGAGACACATAACATATTTGACAATTTAACTATGCCCTATAACAAGAACTAGAAAAAGCTTCCTTTTACCATTATTTGGAGCTTTTGGATTGAAAGAAATAGAATTTTTTTTTTCGTTTCAAAGTAAGGATAACTCCATTGTTGATGTTATCATTTGCATCAAAGGTCTTATGCACTATTAGAGTATTAACGAGCCTTGGTCCTCTGCTAATATTGTCTTAGATAATTGGGATGTCATCACTCTATCTAGTTTTCCTTCTTTTTCAAGTCTTTGAGTTTCCTCTTTTGTAATTGCAACCTTAGAAATTATTGAATACAATTATACCTTCTTCAAAAAAGATATTGAAGCAAAAAAACAATCTCTTCATGTAGAGTAGGGCTGGCTCCCTTCATATTCAAGATCTTGAAGATATAAGAAGCATGTGTGGAGTGAGTTAAAACTAATCGTTCTTATTACGACTTGCTCTAATACCCATAAGATAATGCAGCAGACCAATACTTTCATGTTACCCAGAATCAAACAAAAAAAAATGTGATCGACAGTCTTAGCATTACAAAACCAGTTAAAATTATATTAGCGACATAAAAAAGTAATATAAACCAAGGAATGAAATGTCGATTTCGGTGGAAATTTTGGCCGATCCAAAAGTGAAAACGTTTCGGTCTGTGTGGAAATCTTACAAAATCTACGGAGATGAAAATAGTTTTTTTTTTTTTAATGTCTCGAACCCTAAACCTCTAAGGTGGAAGACTATACCTCTTACCACTCCAAGCAAGAGTTGTTGGCATGAAAATAGTTAGTTTAGGAGCTAATCTACAATAAAGACAGTTAGTTTAGGGCGTAAATTGTTTTTTAACCCTATTAACCCCGAAACAGTTAGGTCAGGCCTAATATGCAATAACAAAGTTAAGTTAGGGGGTTAAATTTAATTATTTAACTCTAATAACCATCAATCAGTTAAGTTAGGAGCTAATGTGCAATAAATGTAAAAGATCGGGGGGGTAATATGAAATAAAACATGAGTTAGGTGTCGTTTGGCAACACTAAAATAAGTAACTTTTTTGCTTATTTAAGTAGAAAAGTAAAAAAGTTAGTTTGGTAACGTGAAAATTTCTGACTTCAATTAAGTTAAAATTTGACTTCCTTTTGAAGTTAAAAGTTTTAACTTTTGACTTTAAAATAAAGTAACTTATGTACAACACATACATAAATTTTACTTGACGATTCTTTTTCTTCGTCTACCTCCGCTCCACCACCAAAACTAAACTTCTACCATTCCAATGTACCTCCACCACCACCTCAACAACAATTGTACTTCCCCCACCACCACCTCAACAACAATTGTACTTCCCCCACCACCATACCTCAACCACCACCACCACCTTCGCACCTCCATCTCCACCACCACCACCACCTTCGCACCTCCATCTCCACCACCACCACCACGATACCTCCATCACTAACACCACTACCATGCACCTCCACCACACCACACCTCAACTACTCACATTCGTACCTCCACCACCACCACCACCATACCTCAACCACCACCACCACCTTCGCACCTCCATCTCCACCACCACCACCTTCGCACCTCCATCTCCACCACCACCACGATACCTCCATCACTAACACCACTACCATGCACCTCCACCACACCACACCTCAACAACAATCACCTTCGTACCTCCACCACCACCACCACCGTACCTTCACCACCACCACCGTACCTTCACCACCACCACCACCACCGTACCTTCACCACCACCCATATATTTTATTAACCATCGCCACCACTATACCACCACCACCACCACCACCAAATCTCCATCATTACCACCTACATATTTTTCCACCACCATACCTCCGTCACTACTAGTCACTTACCTCATCCACCACCACTACGATACGTCCACCACCACCACCACTGTATCTCAACCACCACACCACCATCGTATATCAACCACCACCACACCACCACCATACTTCCACCACTATCACCATCATCATACCTCCACCACTACCATCATCATAGCTCCACCACCCCCACCGCCACTGCCACCATCATTCCTCTCCGACCACCATCATACCTCAACCACCACCAAACCCCATAACCATGCCTTCAAGGCACCGCCACCACCACTACCACCAATATCACCACCACTTTATATACAAGAGTAATCGTGGAAATCATAAATAAATTCATTAAAATTAAGTATCTCTATGAGTAAAAGAAAAATAAAATTATCAAAAGTAAATTGGATTACCAAACTAACTTTTTGACTTTTTTACTTATAAGTAACATTTTTGTCAAATATACTTTTGAAATTTTTTTACTTTTTTAAAGCAAAAGAACTTCTACTACAAGCAAAAGTCTTATACTTTTGGTTGCCAAACGACACCTTAATTTCGTAGTAAAGCATGCACCCCCCCCTAAAACAACCCTAAATACCCGTAATTTCTCAACCAAAACCTAAAATCAAAAGGTCTCTTAAATCGAAACCCAAAACCAGCTTCCCCTCTTATCTCTCTAGATTTTCTTTCAAATCCCTACTTAAAACCCTAAATGAAAGAATAGAATATAAATCAAGTGAATAAGAGTAGATAATCTCTTGAAGAACAAAAGAATGAAGAAGAGATGTGAACATATGGAACAGAAAAGAAGAATAGAATTGACAAAGGTAGGAAATAATTGAAACTCAATAGTTCAATCGAAATCCTAGAGATAAATTTCGAAATTTGATGTCAGGTTTCTGGAAATCTGACACGAAATTTATGTATGCTCAATTTCGTTTCGCTGGAGTGAAAATCTGAAAAATTTCGGTCACGTCGACCGAAATTTTTAGAAATTTCACTCCTTGATATAAACTAAGAAACAAATCTTATTGATTTAAAGTTAACGTCTGACGAGGTGTCAGTTTAAAACTCAAGAAGACACTCTAATTTTAAAATGTCTCTTTTGATAGTCTCTATAATAAATGCTTCACCATCATCGTGGAGTATTTGATAGATTGTCCCTTGAAGAAGTTTCTTGAACAAAAGCTCTAAAAATCTGAAATCGCACTCTAAGTTTGAATGTCCCACTGCAGATGCTCTAAGATGATGTGGAGTGTGGAGGTAGTTAATAGAGAGATATCTCTAGAGTGTCCTCTTTGAGTTATCTCTAATTGCCTACCTCATCAATGTTTGAATTTGAACCAATAGTTATCAATTTTTCATATATTTTCAAAATAACTAATTATTTCTTTATAAAAATAACATACAACGTATGTCAATAAAACAAGTTTAGAGTTTTATAGTGGAGACACAGTAGAATGGAGGATCTATATTGAGCTCTTGAAGATCATTAAACCACCTTGTGGATTAGCTTACCTTACAATATAATCATCCTATCATAAGTTATTTTTTATTATGCTTCTTTTAAACAATAACCATGCCTAGTTTCAAGTTGTTTTTTAACATATGCAACTAGGCACCAAAAAAATTGATGTTATACTCTTTGTCTAGATCAAGTTCACCATGCTCCTTCTTAGACACCATGGGACCTTCCTAAGTCTTGGCTTGATTATCTTTCTACTCTCAGTTATAATTATTAATGTTTAAGGTCCATCTTGAGCCACATATATATAAGGATATACATTTTCTAGTTTGAGTGTTCTTTATCTCCTCGTCGAGCTAAGGTTTTGTGGATCATGTATATATAGTATGTATAAACTCATCCATTATCGATGCCCCGCCATTTTGATGTGCTTAAGATAAGAACTCACAATTATGAATGGATAATCGAATTTACTTTTCAGCTTACATAATACATCCAATGTATCAAAAATATTGATTGATGTTTAAAGGTCCACAAACTTTATCCTTTTCCTTTTTATCAATGATTCCTACTCTCAGTTACAATAATGTGAGACATACATGAACTTACAACATTCAGCATAAAACCATGATTAACAAGTGGTAGTTAATTTGGTTTTATACTCGCTAAAAATGGTCTGCCCTTTGGGATAAGTATTTTGAGGACTCTGAGGGTTATGGGTTGGCATTTTGAGGTGGGGCTGGTATGGAAGCTCCTTGATCCATCATATTTGTCACTTTCTCTCTTCCTCTTTTTTCCTTTTCTTAGAAGAACAAAAAAGATGATATGTGAAACTAAGAGGGTGTTTGATTTTTGCACTTCTCAAGTGATTTTTATTTATTAAATGCAGATAGGCAAAAATGAGACAGCCGCTTAGAATAGCCTAAAGACAGCTTAAAGGAAGTTGTCATGACCAATTTTATAAGATTCCGGGTGTCTCTAGAGTCTAGAGTCTAGACACTGCTAATATAATATTGTCAGATCCTCCTTTTACTTAAATAACTTGGTTTTATCACCAAAATCATTTACTAACATATAGGACTAACTACTTCGTATCTTTAGTCTTAGAAACTTGGATTCAGGGAACGTCTACGGAAGAAAAAAATCAGCACGGAGGCTCAACATCTAGGGTTGGTGGCACCTTGGAAGAGCATACATTGTAGCATTTTATATGTACTAGTTTTAGTTTTTTTTTTTTTTTTTTTTGTTGAACATGTACTAGTTTTAGTTGGGGTTTTATACGTATTAACGCGTGTAAGTTTCACGTAACTTATGGTGGATGCAAATGAGAAAGAGATGATGAGTTGTTTCCATACAAAACGAAGGGTACCAAAATTTTGAAACAACAATAATACCAAGATGTTTACTCTGACAGTTGCTTCAAGCATTGATATTAAAAAAAATTACTAAGATGTAGATACACAATATAAATGAAATCATTGAAAGCTCAATAAGATGAATAGTTTTAAAACAATTTTACAAACTATTAGAAAGGATCAGTAATTTTTTTCCTTGTGTTTTTCTTTTTTGCATTTACATATAATTTTCTACACAAAGCTAGATTTAGGTAGTTCACTTGAACAAAGATATCAGTCTTGAGAAAATAAATTGAATTGGGAATACTTGACAAACAATACACTAACCTTAAATAGTTGCATAAACCAAGCTCGAAAACTTAAGAATCTCTGAGGGAACGACACTTCATTGCTTCGTCGTTTCTTGGAGATGAACTTTTCTTCCATGAACAATGAGGTGAGAGGAGGCTAGGGGATAGCTTCCATGCAACTACCAGTGTACTAGGTAGGGTTTGCAGAAGTTCATGTTAAAATAATCTATAGGCAAAATCTAAAAGAAATCCTAAATTAACACTCAATACGTAATCGTCGAAGCTCAACTTGGAAAGTAGGGCTTGACGTTAGAGTTCTGTGAGCAAGAGTTCTTATATCTTCCCGAGAACAGCCCCGTGCTATCCGAACCAGCTCCCACAGGGCGCCCCCACTAATCATGTCCTTTGCATTCACTTCTGGGAAGTAGAAATTTGTTTTGAATCAGATGAAAAATAGATAATTAAGTTTTGAGTTAGGAAGATGACACGAAGTCAATTTACCATGTTGCGCCAAGTGGCAGAGTGCGAGTTCAATATGACGTCTTATTGGTGAGGCTTCACTATTAGCATTCTGAACAATCCAAGGTAGTGCCCCATCATCAATCAAGAAAGACTTCCCAGATTTTGTTCCTGTGACGTGAAGAGTATCCCGGAATTCAATATATAGTTACATAGTTTCGTTCTTGTGATGTTAATAGGGACCAAAGGTGAAGGAGGTCGTGAACTAAAAATGGTAGAAAAGGCTTATATATAGTAATATGATAAATTGTAGTTCAAATCCAGTGAAACTTGAACCAGCGAATGGTTAGAAAGATTATGATTTATAGCGGGTGATGTATGGTACTTTACCTTGAGTAGCTGCTCTAGATTCGCATTTTGCAAAATTAGCAATTCCACGTGCAACTTGGGCGAGAACATCTGGATGACCACACCTTACCATTCCTAGAAGAGCTTTAATTCCTCCTTCACCTCTTAGCTTTGCTTGTAGCTTATCTGGACAGTGTAACAAGATAAAATCAACTATAGTGACCACCAGTATACAATTCCCACATAGATTTTGGCAATGGAAAGCTAAGATAAATCGAAAACTTGAGGAAAAGACAGAGCATAAAAAAACAGTATACCATTCCCACATAGATTAGCAATGGCTCCTGCAACCATTCGAAGAGTCTGAGGGTCGTCCGCATCAGCTGCTGTCATTGACAATAAACTAATGCCTCCTTGAGACACTATAAGTTCTTGGTTGGTTTCTGGCAGAACACAAAATTGTCGAACAAGTTAAAAGACATGATCAATCTTAACCTAGGTCGGGTAATCAATACTTCAATAGGATCGTAGGAAAAGACGTATAATGTAATATACAACTAAATATTAAAAGTCATATTCTAAATTTACCGTTCATGGCAAGGTTGGCAATAGCACCAGCTGATACCCTACGTATCATCTCATCGTCTGAGTTTTTAAGAAGCATCAGCAAGGAAGTAAGACCTCCAGCTTCTACGATCTTCTCCTGGTTGGCTTCTGCAAATGGAAGTGTAAACAGCCATTAATCCTACTGGCGTCTTGATGCCGATGTCAATAAGAAAACTAACAATAACAGAGAGGACTGTCTCATATACATATATATATGCTAAAAAAAGATGACTGCAGGAATACAGCTCGGGAAGAATAACCAAATGATGCAAATAATGAACTTCGTATTGACACAAAACATATATCACAGAAAGCGAAGCACACAATGTTAAATTCGCTCCTTTTTAGCATGCCATGTATAGTTGTATACTTTGGTTTTCAATGCATGTCCTTATATCATACCAAGAAATCATGAACAGTCAGCTGACAAAACAGTCTACCGCCAACTTTTTAACAACTGAAATTAATTCACGGACGTCAGAGCAATAAAAGGAATCAATTGTATCAGCTTCAGTTAGGTAATCAAAATAATTACAGAAATTCATGATTAAAGACTCCATAACTCCATAACAAGACATGAGAAGAAGCGACTAACAGTAGTTTTACTGAATACACTGCAAGTTTAACAGACAACTTAGTTAATTGGGTTACTAATTTACCTTCTGCTGCTAGATTTGCCACCACTTTTACTGCGTGAATGCGAACATCAGCGTCTTCTGATTCAAGCAAGGCCAAGATCTTTTGCAGTCCCACTACCACATCAAAGGAGTCTTTTATATTAAACTAACTAAATAAATTAAAAGAAGACAATAGGTGGATTTACTACAAAGAACTAGCATTTTTGCATAATATTATCAACAATACTTGATCTGATTGTCCAGTGCCTACCTTGTTCAAAGAGTTTGGCAATTGATGCCTTTTGCCCATTTCCAGCATCTTTGATCTGTGAATGGCGAGCTTGAGTTACAAATGAATCTTCACCAGTGAAATCTTTACCAGGCCCTCCTCTGTCTAGACTCCTTGCCTGAAATAAAAAGTAAAATAGGTAAATGGATCAATGGAACATACATCTATTATCGTGTACAGGTAGCAAGCTATGCACAAACATGGTTTCATTCAACTGGTCCACTCGCGCCACGCTATCCTCTTCACCCACTGGCACCACTTAGTAAACCCGTACAGAAAATCAAGCTAATAAGCAATTGTCTTCAACACAGTATATCACCTAAATACTGAAATTAAGTTTTTCTTGGCCATGGGTATGATGGGCACATATCTAGTCGAATATCAAACTAAATCAGCTGCAAGTAAACAGAATAACCGACCAAGAAGTCTAGACAGATGGGATGGCAAGTGCACTGGACATCATATCACCATTGTAGCCTTTGCATACATTGTGTTTCTTGGATCGCTTAAAACGATCCGCCCCCTTGTACATTCCCCTCTTTTCCTTTTAATAGATATTCATTAAAGTTTTCAAAAAAAATCTTAGTGACTGGGGCTGGAAGGCATTGCACCTCTGCAAGATCCTTTACACCAGGCGGAATTTAATGAAGAAGAAGATAAAATAGTTTGGGAAAACGAAGCAGAAAAATACCTTACGGTTGATAACCGTTACCACATTTTTAACGATAAAAAATTGATGAAGAGTTCACCATTAGAAAGATCATATGGAGAAAACCGACCCCGGATGAATCAGCTTTCACTACGTAAGCAGCCACTATTCAAAAGTTACCAACAGTAGACGAGCTCATCAGAAGGCGTCATACTACATCCACCATGTGCTACCTTTATAAAGGGGATGTAGAATCAGTCAACCTTCCGTTGGTTCATTATACCTTTGCGAGAAAGATTTGAAACTACTTCCTGCTCTCTTTCTTACTGCTATATGCCTAGGAAAGAGGAATGCCTAGAACTAAGAGAGTTCCTATAGCTTCCCAAGGAATGGAATGCTAACTGGAAGCTAATTCCAACAGCAACCGTTTCGAATTTCCGGAAATGCAGGAATCAGGTGATATTCAGAGATCTCGAAGGCCCAACATAGATGACACTATAAAAGCAATCAAAGCTATTTTGCTCCATTAGTCGAGGGGCCAGGGATGGGCCAAAAATTTGCATTATCTAGATTCTTTACTAAATTGAGAATCCATAATGGTTACTGCGTAATGTATTTTCTTTTGGGTCAAAGTCCAAAATTCCTTCTTATATCTTACTATCTTAGGGTTCTGAGTACCTATGTTGAGGTTCAGAATTCTCCTCTGTATGCAGTTTCTTTCAGTAGATATTCAATCAAACTTTTCAGGAAAAAAAAGAGAAATTGTACCAACAGGTAAAACGTAAGAGCTTCTTTGCGTGGACCCTTTCCTTTTCCTTTTTTTTTTTTCTTTTTTCTTGTTTCTTTTTTCTTTTTAAGCCATCCCTTTTGGTGGCTGTAGACTTCCTAAACTAATTTAGCGAGACAGATACAATACAAACATACCTCTTCAGCTTCAAAGCTCAACTGCAATAACTGACTTCTCAATATTGTGATTTCTTCTTCAAGTTTCATTTTTTGATATGCCTCTTCTTCTAGCATTTTGCGGAGCCTCAAAATCTCGGCATTCCCAACTGCCTAGGACACCAAAAAGAGTTTCAGTTATAAGCCATAAGCCTATGACTCCAGGGAGAACAAATAACCTTGGTGATACTGAAACAAGCAAAATCCAGCTGTTGAAGAGATCATACCTCCGACCTTTTCCATTGCACCAGCTGAGCTTTTACATTGTTGGCCTCCTCCTCAGCAGCCTTCCTCGAACTAATTTCGTTCTGAAGCGACAGTTTAAGGTCTGCAATTTCCTGCTGAGCTGATGAAGAAGGTTCCTGTGCATCAAATGGGAAATGGTGAAACATTTCAAAGAAATAATAAAATAAATGAATACCAAACAAAAAAAAAGTAGATAAATTTTATCTAGAAAGACAATGCTGTATATGTAACCTAACAAGTGATATGACTACTTTAACACATATCGTGTTCTAAAACCAGCGTATACGGTTTCTCTTTGTCCCTAAAAAGCTATTCCCTTAAAAAGAGGGAACCCCCGTCTTCAAATGCATATGCAAATACTATTAATTCTATGATTACTTTTACAGATATGATCGTTCTTTACTTGCTTTTTCACGTTTGTAGTCAGTCAAAGGCTTTAAATTCCATGCATTTCTCTTTCCACCCAGAAATAATGAATGACTTACCCCAGATGAAAATAGATGACCTATTAAGGTTTGTCCTACGACAAATTCATGAAAAGTGAAAATATTTACACGCATACTGAAGTTGCAGGATTAGAAATATTGATACCATAATGAGTACTCGTATTTTGTACTAAACTAAGCATTCCCTAATCTGCAAATCACTCTTTTGCCAAACTTTGGATTCACTAGAAGCCTAAAACAATTAAACAGATAAGCTAAATCCCTTACGGAAGACAACATCACACCTGGCATTCATTATGGTGTATGGGATTCATGCTCTTGTAAGATATACAAGCTGATATTGTGAAACTTGTCAATAGTGCAAGGAACTAGTGATGATTGCTCACAATACAAAAGACTTAAAAGAATGATAAAGGTGAATAGACAACAAGAAAACATGATAGTATACAAGTCACAACTTGGAAAGAAAGACTAGAACATATGACAAATAGGAGATCTAGAAAGGAGAGATAGTTGACTCGAAAAAGGAAGGTGACTGGGGCAGACCATACCTCTTTATTACACTTCACATCCAAGAACTCAGTTTTGGGTTCAACTGCAGCTTTTTCCTTGTCGCGCTTTTGTTGACTCGTAGCCCATTGCTCCTCAAGCTTCTTTATTGATTCCTTATAACCCTTCTGGTGTTGCAGTATCTCATTCTACATTTAAGCGGAGGGAACCAAAAACCAGTCAGTATGTCAAGCTAATAAGCCTAACTATCAAAAGCACAAAATTTTCTGCTAACAGAAACTGTAGCAGAAATAACACAGATTCCATTTCGGGTTTTTTTTCTAATTATATACTTGTTTCTAGCCACCATCACATAACGAGTTTAATGTTTACATGTCTAACAATTGTGCCCTCATGTGACGTGCATTTCGAAGTAGACAAGAAGGCACTAGTGTCTGTACTAAGTCAAAGTAAAGAGCAAGTATATCAAATACCACCAGAGTTACAGAAGTTCATTTAAAAAAAAATTAGCATCACACTCAGAAATTTATGAATAAGAATTCTAACTGATTTCAACAACCAGAAAGCAATGCACTCGCATCCAAACCAATTTACACCCAAAACTAGTATCTCTTCAAAACAAAAAACCACATAAATCTAACACTAGGAAGAGAGTAAATCTGAAACAAAATCGTAGGCAGAAGCAACTACAGAGGTCTGTGCTTATATATAAAACCTTCTAGTTCCTCAACTAGAACCAAATAATTAACCAGAGAAGTTTCCATAACTAAATTACACCTAAAATTAACTTCAGATAAACTCCAATGTTGCTGAAAAATATAAAGAAACAATCACCCATAGCTGCTTACAGTGCAGGCAACTTGTTAGTTATGAGGAGGGCATCATTCCTTGTCCTATCTAGTTCCTAATTCGTTATCTAGAAGAAATATAAACCTAATTCATAAAGGGAACTTACATAGACTTATCATTAACTTACAGAATTACTTAATAGAAACCCATTAGTTGGGTCAGCAGGACGAAAGTCGATTGAACTTGGGCCTAGCTCCTTGGAGCTCTAGGTCAACGTCAAAACCATAAAGTTCAAAACTACTAGCAGATGCTAAAAAGTTTTCTTCTTTCTCTCAGAAATATTACTTTTCAAAATATTGAAAGCATTTAAACAACTGACCTCCAACGCCTCTGCATAGTTTTTTTCAGCTTCAGAGACACGATTTTGTGCTTCTAAGGTTATTCTTTCAACCTCATCCTGGAAAGTTTTCTGCTGCCTTTCCTGTTCAGCAATGAGTCTATCTAGCTGTATGTCGAGTCGTCTAGATAAACTTTTATAATCAAATTCCTCCTTTATTTTCACCATATTCTCCACCTTCATAGCCTGTGGGGAACAAAAGCTTCAGTAAAACTAAATGATAAGCACCTAACCCGTGCAACACCAAGTGTGAGATGACCTCTAAAGTCGACCAAAGAAAACCCGAAACTACTAGTGTACATTAGCACAAAGTTCAGTAAACAAATAATACAACGAAACCATAATACAGACTGATCTACATTTAAATTACTTTCAAATTACTACAACAAAATGACCACCATACTGCTAACAATAAACTCACAAAGCTAAAGTAGTGTAAGAAGGCAAATATTTGGTGGAATGCTTAAATACATAAGTGATGTAGAAAGTCACTCTGAATGGTGGGATTTTATAGTACATACGTCACAATAAATAGTTGCTACACTGCCAGCTAGGCACGAGCATAAAATCGATAATTAGGTATGAGCTCGACACATGCACTCCATCTTCTTGTAGAACCAAACAGTAATATGATGGTGAGCAAATGGAATTCAAAACCTACCCTTTGTCCAAACATGATAGTACTTGTTGTCTCTCCTCGATGACGTGGAGAAGGACCGATTGTTACAACCAAGGATGTTCTCGCCGTGCCTGTGCATTATAAGAAGAGTCATTTGATGCATGTAGAAATTGCAAACATTAACATGTAAAGAGAAACATGTGCATACAGCCATACATACTATATTTACAGCATAATGCAGGACATGTGCTCCTAATTTTGGTGAATAACAAATTAAGTGTGTAAGACATGAAGAGACCTTAACATTTGACAGTAAACTAATAACTCTCAATAAGTGGTACAAGCAACTGAAAGAATACAATATATATTAATAGTCATCTCATGATTCTCGTATATTGGATAACAATCCCTCTGATAAGAGCAATTTGGTGCATCTATTGTTTGAACAGGTGCAGTTTCATCTCCTGAGTCTGCGGTGTATCTTTTTATAGCAAACAGCAAACAACAAGTTGAGAGAAGAACGACTTGCCTCCAAATGAATCTCGAAGCAGCCTTGTGAGTTTTGAATCACGAACTGGCACATGTGGACTATTCTCTGCGAGGGCATTTATGCACTTCCCTAGTGAACTTAATGACAGATTAATTGACTTAGCTTCTTCAAGTGTATGGCCTTCACTTCCTGCACATAAATATGTGGTTATAAACTTTCAAGAAAGTATTTATGTGTTTTTTCAACGAATAGAAAGAGATGCTCATTAAGACAATACAATATAATATAGTTGTCAGCAACTAACAATTCAACAGCTAGATACATCGAGCTCCTCTTGGGAGTAGATGAGAGACTATCACCCCAATTCTCAACAATCACTATCGTCCCCACTCAGTAAGATAATATTTAACATGGCCTATGATGTCATGTACTTTGCGATTCAGTAAACAGGGATAGGGATTAACTTTCTAAGCAGTGATAGGAGTAGCTGCTGAATAGCTAGTCCCTGATTCAAAATGGCAGCTTCTCTTTTGCTTTATAATCCCACCATCACAAAAATAAAACATATGTAAAGACGGGGAAATATCTACAAGAACTCAAATGTCACTAAGATGTATTTAGTAAACACTAAAATTTGAATGCCATTTAAAGAGTTAAACTCAAACAAGCACCGAGCACTCGAATTGGCCTAGACTGGTTTACAGCAACTCAGATATACTTTGAGGTTAAGCTAAGGAAAACGGAAGGCCTGGTGACACCCATAAAAGGGCACCTGTGGACTTTTCAAGATACAAACCAAATCCAGGTAACCTTGTGCCTAGTGAACCTCAGCCCGACCAGCAAAAGCAGAATCCGAGCATCTCTGAGATGTTCACTCAACTAACCAAGTCATGCCCCTCTACAAAATGCAAGTTGGCTCCTCCCACAGTATTGAAATAAAATTAAGCCAGAGGAAAATCAGCCAAGCGACCTCAAAGTAGCTAGTGTCTATCCAAGATTTTCTCTGACCGCCTCGCAGCACTACAACATGATAGGATATGTAAGTAGCGCAAGGCACACTTCAAAGCAAGGACTTCCAAAAATGTGTGTGTTGCCTTCAAGGGAAAAAGGAACGAATAATACCTTCTAGTGTATAATTTCACTGGCAAGGGGACAACTACGTACACCTTTTGTATATGTTTGTTTGAGCTCTCATGTTAGGGTAGTGACAGATTTAATTAGCTTACAATTTGTAGTATAATCTACTCCAGAAAATATCCATGGATTCATAATAGATTTTACCTTTATGGATTTATCTAGAGTCCTAGTTTAAAAGTCTAAAACAGCAACAGAAACAGGTTCTTCCAGACGAGATTGATCGGTATATTCCTATAATTCCTACTGATAACATCTTAACATTGGTTTCTTTTATCTTGAACGAAGGCATGCTCGTGGGACTTACATTGGTCCGTTATAGTGAATGACTCTGTGAGTCGCCTATATGCTGTAAAGCATATTATTAGTCATTATAATGTCAGTCACATAGAGTGTTGTGTTTTGTGGGCATCATGTGATGGAGCCAGCAACCCAAAATCTACATGAGACATATTAACAACCTAACAAAAAATAACAACACCATAACATGTTAGAAGATGAATACATGGAAATCACAAACCAATTGGATACAACATGTTACATGCAAGCTACTTTTAGACATGGGAATGAACAAATAAGATGAAAAAAAATACAAATAAATCTTGCTTTAATAGGCAGTTGTGCAATCAAATGTACTTCCAAACAAACAGATTATTATTGGCATTTACAGTTGCGTGGAAACCTGATTTATCGATACGTTCTGAACCCGCAAGATCTACCACAACTAGCTTCCCTTTCCGAATAACAGGTGGTTTCGAACCCTTGACCAAATGGGAAGCGTCTCCATTCTCAATAGATTCCTCTCTTCCCTTGACAGACCTCCGGACACTCACCTGTTCGAAAAGAACAAATCAACTCAGTCCATTAATAAGATCCTACTAAATCCTCTCTTTTTTAAAGAGATGTGACTGTTATTAGTGTGTGTTTGATGGTGACAAGGCATGTGAATATGAACCATAATAGTTAAGATCAGATGGTTCACCATCAACATAGCGTGACTTCGAGAAGATTCAGTATTCAACTTTGTATTTGCAGCAAATCGATGTGCTTCCCCTAATCTTAGCAGCTCCATGAAACTACGCTGATCCCTGATTTCGAAAACGGTTGCCCCTGGCAGTGAAACATCTCCAGTTTTTGGATCTTCCACAATGGATATGTTATCATTTGAAGGATCAAGAAGGTCTTGTATGGTTTCCATATACAACTGCACATAATGGAAATTGAAACAGTATTAGGGAGGGTAATCGACAAGTTCAAATCTCGAAACATATGATGCATGTTCGTAAGGAGAAAGGTTGAAAAGATTAAGTAATAACATCTCTAAATTTGATCAGAAACAAACAACAATATTAATAGCATTATTGAGGATAACAACCTGCAAGTAAGAAACCGATACAGAATCAACATCAGGAGAAATATCAGCAAGAATATCTTCCATTGACCGCACCATAATACCACGAGCAGCATTGTCTTCCTCTCCAAGACGTCCAAGAGTGAAAGTCTTCCCTGTACCTGTTTGCCCATAAGCCATGACAGTCCCGTTGTAACCTTCCAAAACACTCTACACAAAAAGGAATCAAGTTCACGCTTTAGATTCAAGAATCTAAGGTCTTTGTTGAATTCGAGGACGAAGAAGACCGAAAATAATCCAATGCCTAAGTCTAGGCCCCAAGCTTCCTCTCCTGCTTATCTGCTTCCCTCCCCCCTTACTGAACTTCACTTAGTAGTCGGCATTCTATAAGCGACTTGTCGAGTCCCCTATTACGTTACGTAAAGGGCGGTCAAATCCGGACTGATAGTCCTTGAAATTACAGTCCTCGCAAGCTCCACCCAGGAGTGCCCCCCTGGAAGTGATTCAATGGCTTGAAGATCAAAAAATATAAATTCGAGGATACGCGAAATTTCCTCGATATATCGATCGGCATTCCAGGAGTCGACATTCGAATGTATAAGTTATAACTATTATGAACATTTTATGCTTGTGTACAAGATTGCAGTGGCTCGACTACACTTGAGGACTCAAAGAGGAAATTCTCAAATATGTTTTACTAACTGTTTCAAATTTATGTTCTTTTTTCCCTCCCTAAAGAAATTAATATTCCTTATTAAGATGTGTTCTTTTTTTCTTTAAACATTTTAATTTAGATTCGCCAGGCAATACTTTTAACAGTGGATTTTCTCCCATATAATAGAGATGTTTCTTTACACCGCAATATCACCACCACTCATCAAATAATATAACGAACTAAGGAGCAGAAAATAATAATATGGCTACTCAAATCATTGATACTATAACATGAATAAAGCAGCTAAAGATTTTAGTAAAGGCTTAGAAGAACATTAAGCTTCATAAACCAAAAAATTTCATAGATATAACTAAATGCAAGGATGCCCGTCCAAAACCAAGCTTATTCTACCATACACACCTCAACAACAGGTTTGGCCACAACTTCGTATACCCGTTTTTGTGAAGCAAACTCAGTGAGAACCTCATCGAATTCATAGGTGTCCGAATCCCAATTGTTTTTGCGAAGCTTCAACCTTTTTAACTGAGGCAGAGCAAAACAAAACCTGAGTTACAATAACCATATAGTAACCATTCATAAGAGAATATCTGTACATTGCACTTCATCAAAAAATATACGAATATGTTTCACACTCAAAAGGACAAGAGATGTAAGTTCTATATCAAAACAGAATATGATAATAATTGGAGAAGTGATATGGCAATAACCTCAGGCTGCAATTCGACACAATCAGCAAAGTCTGCATCGGCCACCAATTCCTCCGCATTACGTGGCCTCAGTCTTACAGCTACTCGGACCCTTCCTGAAACTGTTCAGCAGCTCAGACGTCAAAATAGTGGAATTTAATAAGGATCTATATCTGCTAAATAGCAGTGATGTTGAGAGGCTACAGTAAAGATTCTCAATTACAGAAAATACCCGTTGTTGTGAAGTGAATAAATGAAAGATTGCAAGTAAATAAATAACTATTCTTCAGAGCCCTATCCAGCACTACCAGCATCAGACCATGAGTGTATACTATATAGAATATCAAATATGTTGAATACGATTGACTGAATCTTTACAGTTCAATAAAGCTGCTAAAAAGTTATTTAGAATGTATCTTCTAATGTAACCCGACACAAATCCCATATGCACCTACATTCATTCAAAGTTTCAAAAAAAAAAAAATTATATTATACCTACATGCGTAGACAAAACAAGAAACCCGTTTGGGGTAAAGGAGTTCTCTTTCAGTCTCTAATTGATTTCGTTCGTAACATTTAAATGTGTACATAAGAAATAAAGACTAGAGAACTCATTTTCAAAGAATGTTACATAAAGGATCAATGAGAGATGGAGATTTGCACAAGTAAATATCGGGTCATTATATAAGAATACACTCCTTTTCATATTCGAGAAAATCTAATTGCTGAAACTTTTGAATTCTTACTCTGTAAGTAGAATTGTAGAACAACAAATGCTCTGCCAAATGCCCTATATTTGAAGTTTTTTAGGAGAGCCGTGTATTCCACAATTAGGAAATAATACGATTGATGATTTCATGACTTTTGTTTTTTATACAATCAAAGATTCAAAGCCTGGTATGAGAGAGCAAATAATAACCTAAAACCCACATTTTCTAATCTCAAAATACTAAAAAGCTATAGATTTGGTTAACCAAACAAGACTAACCTGAAACTCTGCCCTATTATCATTGCCTGACCAATGTGCATATCAGACACTAACTTTGTATTACTAAATGTGAGCACAAAAATCAAAGGTGTCCTATTGTGCGAATGGAGGGAGATAGATTTTGCTTTCCAGTACCTATTTGTGAACGAAAAAATGATAATAGAGAAACTTAAATCAGGTTTGCTGACGAATCTACCTCAACCTAAGTTTTGCATCTCAAAATGAGCCCAATTTATTCAAAATTCAATTATCAGAATCAGCAAATAGTGCAAACCTACAAAAAAAAAAAGACCTAACCGAACTAAACTCTAACTTCTACAATGAATCTGAACTTGGACCATGTACACGCATATACTACTATTTTGACAGAAACAAAGAACTTCCATTTATTAACTAATCAAACCTAAAATGCAAATAACAAAGCCTAAATTCTCCATGAAAACAGAAATTAAAAGCATTAAACAGATCGAATCTGCATTAATAAGAAACTTCGAAAAATCATAAACATCCAAGTAAAATCGAAAGATAAGAACTAACCTCCAGTATCGTTTTTTACAGAACCGGCAGTGCCTCCAAGAGGACCAGGACTACTCCGACGAAGATTATTAGATGCCTGAGTTGAGTTTGGCTTTGATTTAGTGTTGGAAGATTTAACATTCGAATTCAAGGAGAAAGATCTCTCAACCTTCAAAGATCCTCTTGTAGAACTGTTTCTGTAACTACTACTAGTCGCCATTAGTTGCTCCTTCAAGAGCTTACCTCCATTAAAGAATCACAAAAATTTAATTCTAGAGAAGAATGGGAGCAAATTAAGGCGGAAGAAAATTGCAAAATTTGGGGTTTTTCTGTGTCTACTACTACAGTACTACTATTGCTCGTTGATCACAGAGAAATTTTTAGAGAGGGAAAGTACAGTGAGAAAGATGAAACGAGAAGCAAGTGATGGGTCTAAGAATGGTGGGTCCCGCCGTTTTTCCAGCTTTTGAGAAAGGAGGGTTTCTACGGTAATTTTTAGTTTACCCCCTCGGCCTTAATTTGATAATTGAGTTTATCCCCCAAACTTTTTTTTTTTTTTTAAACCCACTCTTTCGTCTAAGGATGCCTAACCGCCCTTGGGACTTTATGTTCATAACGACGTCATGCTCGCTTTTGGTACTCCGGAGAAACAAATCTTGATCAAACCCATATTTGCCTATTGGATACAATCTGCTCATGGTAAGACTTCATATGGGTTCGACGAGGATTTTGGTTATAGTTTTCCTTGCGACGGTCCGGGACGAGGCGGTACTTGTGATATTTCGGCTTGGGACGCCTCCCTATGGACCAAGGAAAGTGATTGGATACTGATTTACATAGATAATTGATTATTCTTCTCGGTTCAGCGACGTGAGAGTTACATAAGTAAATTCTCAAACTTCGAATGTAAAGTACCTCATGAAGTGAGAGAAATTGACAAGACTCTGACAAAAAAAAAACATGAAAAGATCCTAAAGATCAAAGATGAAAGGACCCTAAAGATCAACAAAATAACTAATAATACAAAAGAAAGAAAATATTAATTTACATTCCTCTCAACTGTCATTGTTGTAGTAGATTGATCATCCTTGGTAAAACCTCATTATCACCACCTAATCCATTTTGATTCCATCTGTGTTCAACCGTTATCCATATGTACTTAACCCTTGAAGATTGCCACCTTTTACATTCTATGTACACTTCAATGGAGTAAACCAGTAAAACATGACTAATCAGATCGATTTTCCAAAGTTTTTCAACATCATCAACAACAATTAGATCTGAATCGAAGTTTATCCCCCTAATTTAACCCCTTAGACTTATTTACTATTCGACAAGTTGTTTTGGGACACCCAAAAAGATGTCTAGGGTTTTTGGTCAAATCAAATTTACTACTTGATTAGATTTGAGGAAAACTTAATTTTACATGACCTAAACATATATAATATTTAAAATTCTTTCGGTTTCATCTTCATCAATAACCTTTTGAACACAACCCTCGATGACTATTACCACTATCATGGATGAATAATGAATACCAACACTATTTATCTTTTTCCCTTCCATTCTCTCACTCACTCACTCTTTATGAGGATCTTTTTTTATAGACGAATCAATTACTGATTGTAGAGTGATTACCACTATCGTCGGTAGAAAAATAGAGAAGGAAATGACTGGAGAGGAAAAAAGAAAAAGATGACTTGGGGACAATGATATAACTGACTAGTAATGAGAAAGTGAAAAAGGCAGAGACAGATGGTAGTACTCGGATGTGATGGTTATAAACTAAATCGTCCCTTAGCCTAATCAATATTCAAATTGCACAGACCCAATCTTTGTGCCGCATTAACTCTCTTTTTTTTTTTTGTTGAAATTGCCCCATTAACTCTTTGGTGCTCCAAATAAACAAACTATTATATTGTAAACAGTACAAAATCAATGCTTTTGCATAATACCAGAAATCACACTCGAAAACAGTACATTGCGCGCATTAGTACATCTAAAAACGCATCCTCAAATAGCATTCCTCTCATAACGAGACAAATCTTAAACCAAAGGGCGACTGAATTTGCTAATTCATTTTCTTAGATTATAATCAATACAATAATTAAGTATAACAATTACTACGAATCAAATCACGAAATCACTTTCCTAATAACCCCGTTCATTTCTTGCACTCCAGAATTGTCTCTAGTATTTTTTTTACAAAAGTAATAGTTAACCAATTGTGGAGGAGGTAATAAATCTCATTTGTAAATGAGGGGTTGAGGGGTAAAGTAGATAAAAACCATTTCCTTTTACCAAATTTTGTGAAATTAAAAAGAAGCCCATTTAAGATTTATATTAACGAGAAGTGGTCCTCGTTAATGATCTTAAATTACGCTGACTTGTCGAGCGAGTGCACGAGTGCCTTACTGTGATTATTGTTAAAGCCCAAAGTACCCTTCAAGGATCAACCACCGGGTCAGGGAATCCACATGGAGTGACATGTCGGATCAACCACCGGGTCAGGGAATCCACATGGAGTGACATGTCGGATTTTGCTACACCGCTCTGTCTATTTTAGACACCATTATGTGGACTCCCCTAGAACTTCATCTTCTTCATAGTATAATGGTAGATTTAGGTTTTTATTTTTAGGTAATGCTACATGTCCCAGCCCATTTTCATAGCAATCCTAGTATTGTCCATTTGAGTCATCAGCTTAGTAGCCGTTGAGATGGAGGGATCTTCCGCCTATGTGTTTTTCGATTTGATTAGAAGACCTACAAAGAAAGGCGTCAAAGTTGAGACAAGAATTTAATCAATTATGTTCGCTATCGCATTGTAAAAACACGTGCATCTGCAATTTTTTCTATTTTTAGAATAATTTTCATTTACTAGCAGCTCGTTATGTTCAAACATACGTAAATTAATTAAGCAAATTCAAGCAATGTATTAATAGGGGTGAAACACAATAAAAGGATATTCAACTAATCAATAATGAGTTGTCGATCATGTGGGACAAATTAAGATTTTCAAATGATAAAAAGACGGTAAAAACATCAAATTATACAAAAAAGAAATGGGTGTTATTTCATTTATAAGGGTTGTTTTTCTAATATTCATTGGCCCGTTTGCTTAAAAGAACAAACCTCTTATATGTGACATGACATGTATAATTCATGTGTTGTTCAACAAAAAATCTAGAAATGCAATAGTTGATCCTCCTGTTGATCTGCAATTTTTTTTTAAATACCTACTACTTGTCTTGTTATCACAATTATTGCTCCATAAATATAATTATAATGCCCAACAAAAAAACATATACGAGAACAAGTACAAGAAAGAAAAAAACAAATATAGTAAACCCATCACACTGACTTTATTAGAATAAGATAAAAAGACAATAATAAGTATATAAAAAAATGACTTCGCTTTGGGAATCATACATGTGATGTTAAATCAAACAGTGCTCAATTTTATTTATGATCTTTTGTATTTTTTTTTGTTGAACTTTTATGATCTTTCGTATGGTAATACAAAAAGTAACATCATTTTCTCCTATGTGATGTAATAAATAAAGGTTCCTATATTAACTAAACTATAAGTTCAACAACAAAAAAAAAAAAAAAAAAAACTATCCTTCAACAAAAAAAAAAAACAAAAAAAAAAACTAAATTATAATTTTCTAGCACCTTAGATGAATTCAAATTAGGTACCCTAGTTATGTACTCATTGCTTGCAAATACATACGGTTGCTTAGAAAATAATTAGACTCTAGTTCATAGATAGGTTCGTCTCTCTCCTCGTATTTCATTTTGTATTAGTTATCTTAAATAACGAGTAAGCATAAAAGAACGATAAAAAGTAGTTTATCGGATACGTATATGTCTATATCCGTATCCGATAAGTTATCCTATATCCGATACTTATTCGACAAATATTATATATCAATATTTGAATCTGATTCCGATAATATTAACAGATATCTGATATTAAAAGAAGAATTTGGAGTATATTTTAAGTTTAAGTTTTTAACCACTAAATCTAAATAATAAATCTCAATCATCCATTTTATATATTACTATTAATAAAATTTATATTTTTTATTATTTTTATATGTTACTTATCGAATGCATATATTTATGGGATCGATATTGGTCTATCTGGATCTGCATCCGATATTCGAAATTTGAGATTTTTTTAAAAAGTCGAATACAGATCAGGAAATTGAATGTCCAGATATCCATTGAAATGGTTAGTTAGAAAATCAAATAACATATTTGGTCAAATATATGGGGACTAATGGAAGGCTAAAGGCTTGGTTCAAATGTCAAAGGCTAGTTACTGCAGATCTAAAATTTGAATAAAAGAACACCTCAAGAACCCCAAGTGTTATGTAATTCATTTTAGGGGTTCTTTTTGGATATATTTGGATTTTGGGGTTGAAAACAAGTTTGCCCATTCCAAGTGTTCAACATATATGTTTGGCAATTTTTTCACCCATAGGCATAGAGAGCTCCCAAGAGTTATGATTAGGTTTTGGTATTAAAGCAAGAGACACATCAAAAGCGAGTAAAGACGGAGAAGTCAAGATTTTTGGTGTCTCGTGTCTGCTCCACTTTCAACATTCAAATACTCAAACCCGCCAAAAAGAGTATATTTTGTAGGATTACCTTTTACACACAAAATTTGAAAAAAAATAGGGCAATTTAGCTTACCTTTATACCCTTTGAAATCATTGTTTGAGAAAGCCAATTTGGTAGGCTTTTTAGGTCACATCACCCCTATATAATTTTGCACTTTCTTTGAAACATCTCAAATTTGATTGAGGTTTCATTTTGTGATTGTTCTTTTGGTCTCCTTATATTCTCCCTATTCTTTTTGCTTGTTAAATTGTCTCTAGATATTATGCTTAGTCAACAAATGAACTGATTTTAGTTTTTATACAGGGGATGACTTCAATCTTTCTTTTTTATTTCAATTGTTTCTAATGTTCAAATCATTTTTTTTGTTGAACTTGTTCAAATCATTTTGGCAGGAGTTAAAGTTACCAATTTGGCTATAGACACCCATGAGTGTCTTTTATTTGCGGTCAAATATACCCTGAAACCCTTTGATTCGGGTCATGTGGCGGCAGTCACCCATGAGATAGGCGCATGTTTCATTAGATAGACCTCAGAATTAACTCGAGTTTGGAAGTATTTTGGGTGCCTATATCCAGTTGAAGGTGTCTATAGAATGCAACTTTTGGTAAAGAGTAAACCCATAATTATATTTTCAAAGAGGAAGTGGAAAGATTTTTCCAACATTAGGTGCAGAAGGAAAAGCTCTACCCCCAAAAAGAAAGAATTGTAAGTCGAGGCTAGACGCACCAAGTCTCTGCTAAAAATAACCATCTATTTATTGTTTGAGAAACAAGACGAAGAGGAAGAGAGAAGACGGAAAGAAAGAGGGAGTGGATATGCGTTCTCCTTTAAAAGAAATACTGAATTACATATATCGTTTTCATTCTGTAATATAACTAATGAAGCTAGAAAGACTTACAAAAAGAAAATTTGGAAAATAAAAAAAATTAAGGAAATAGTACGATTAAACCAAAATAATCATAACTAATTAAACTCTTTCAAGTTTATCTCTTTTGACCATTGGATTAGCCTTTGCAATGGCCTCACGACCTATTATTTTGAAATCAAAACTACAACTATGTTTCTCAGGGTAACGGTGCACCGAACAGAAATTGTATCCGCACCGACATGTAAATCCCAAAAGTCCGACCTTTTTTCTACAACCAGCACACTTGTTTTTCTCAATTTTGCGATCAAATGATTCTGAATCAGAACTAGCGCATTCCGGTTCTTCTTTGATTTTGAGTTTTTCAAAGGAATTCTGCAATTGTGATTCTTGTGAAGAACAATGATTTTTATAGCACTTAGAACAGAAATTCATGGTTGATTCAGAACCAAGGGCGGATCTATGTGTGGACTATCCCTGGCTGCAGCCAGGGATAGATTTTGTTAAATCCCTCAATAGGTATAGACACTAGTAAGATAGCTTATTGGTAGCCAGGGAGGTTTTATAAAATACCTTGCTAAGTCTAAACAAGAGGAAGAGGTAGCTTAGTGGTAAGCCATATACCCCACACACAATAGGTCCATGCTTCAAATCCCACTCCATGCACTTTATTTGGCTATCATTTTTCCTTCTCTTCAGCGACGACTAGGATTACTAATTACTCATACATACTGACATTCTTATGATTTACTAAGATCTATCAAGACTACTAAATAGTCGTAGTAAATCTCGTAGAAAGATGTGTGGAGATCAACTATGTGCACTTTCAATTTTAGTTTCACCGTAAAGTTTGGTTTTATTTGTTCTCGCCATATTGATTCTTTTGCGCCTTAATTAAAACTATAGGCACTTTATCAGATAAAGTTGTAATACAATTACCATGGAATCACAAGGATGACAAAGTTACATTAGCTATAATCTCTGCAAATTTAAATCATTGTTAAGAAATGTATTATCGACTGGCATTTGTACAAAAAACATTAGGGTAGATGTTGGTTGCTTAACATAGTTAACTAATTGTAACTTTGTAACTTGTAAGTACATTAAAAATTGCGTCTTCCTAACAATAGGCGTATGGAACAAATTTTTTTTCTACCGTTTTTTTTTTTATGAAAAAATTAAACTTGCTAGGTGCGATTTCAAATCCTGACTCCGCCCTTGTTCAGAACCATAAAACCCACACCCATTGACACAAAGTTGTGGCTCTTCATTACTAGTAGAAATCTTGGTATGTCTCTTGCTTATTGGATTCATCTTTGTTTGATTAGATTTTGGAGTTCTTGAGGCTACTTGAAAATATCAACAAATTCCCTTTTTATATGGGTTTGGTGATTAGTTTTCTTACTGTAGTCTGTATCAATGTGGGATTTGGATTTCTAAAATTTGGAATTAGAAGTTAGAAATTGAACAGATAAGGATTACAGGAAACTGTTATTAATGTGGGATTTTGAGTTTCTAATTTTTTGAATTAAAAGTTAAAAAGGAAACTTGGTCCGACTTTGTTAGTGAAGTCCACTTTCTTTTTTTTTTTTTGATGAAGGGAAGTCCACTTTCTTAAAGTTGGAAGTATACCAGGCAGGCTGGCTCTTTTCCGGTTATAATATTGGGAGAGCAAATGTTTTTTTTTATGAAGAGGGAGAGCAAATGTTGGTTATAGAATTTTTGAGTGTGAGAACAAATTCATCTGGTAAAGGCCCTATATGAATGCTTATATAAAATTAGGCTCCCCGAGTTGTGACCAATTGAAAATTTGCCCCCCAAATCTATCTGTTAGACTTTAAAATTGTGGTTCCGTTAATCAAACTTCCAGAAATAAAAAAATTTCAAAAAAGAAATCAATATTTTTTCCATTTATATCCTGTACGAAAGATTATGATAGTAGGGTAAGAAGGTGCAAAATTCAAAAGTTGGATGAGGAATTTATCATGTCCTTCGGATCTCGTTGAGATCTCTCTCAGTAATCGCCAAAGATTGTAATATCTCTCGTGGCTTGGCCGCTTGAGCTGTTACCCCTACTTAAGATCATGTGTTAATTTTATTTGGCTCTAAAGATGACCAACTCATCATAATAGATCTCTAATGATGATTAACTTCTAAAATGACTTTCATATATACCTTTCTATCAATCAACAATAGTTAACTTTAAGAGTTGATTTTTTTACTTCACTTTTATACCGTTACTTTCAAAAGTATTTATCTTCTCTATAATTTTCTTCGTCGGAGTATAGTCGTCGGTCAGCGCTGCTTTATCAATTTTTCTTCTTCTTCCTACTCCTCTTCACCTCCTTTCTTTCCACCACCACTACCAACATTGTCTAACCACCGCCACCACCACCATCCTCTTTTCCTCTTTACTTCTTAAAAAAATACCTAACACACTCGACGGTGGTGGTGGTGGTACAGTGGCCTTGGTGTTGGTTATGGAAGGAGGAGAGCGAGGATGTCAAAGAAGAAATAAATATTTCTTTTGGCTAAGTTGTTGACAGGTGACCGACTAACTATTGGCGACAGTACTTCGACGAAGAAAAAGAGTGACGAATATAAGGGGGAATGCTTCTAAAATTAAGGATAAAAGGCCAATTTTTAGTGTTACTAAATGCTGACTAACGAAAACTTGTAAAAGAAATCTATTTTAGTAGTTGATCACCTTTGAGATGTCATTTTGGTGAATTGATCATCTGTAAACGGGTCAAACAAAATTAAACTTAATTTGATGGAAGTGGAAAGATTTCAGTTAAATGCACACGGTAAGAACCAAAATTGTTTGAATCATCTTACTGAAGTAGACTAAAATTTAGTCAGACTTCAAACCCGACTTAGAAAAAAGAAACATTTCTAAAGACTGGTGAAATATTAGGAAAATATCATGGACTCAAGTTTGTAGGCATTTTTCTATTTCAGCTTTTATGTTTAAACTTATAAGTTGTTTGCACATGCTAAAAATTTTTAGTTGATATTATCTTTTTTCTAACAACACTAATGTTTTAACCATATAAAACTTACCTAATAGGCAGTGAGATTTTTCAAAAGAAGAATAGCAAGAAGAACAGGAAGAAGATGAAGTGGAAGAGAGAAATCGAGACTACAACTATATTAAAATGACGAGTTTATTTTAGGGAAATGATAGAGTGACTTAGAAATTGGTACTTAGAGGGTGACATATTTCCTCATTTAGAAATAAAAGCGGTCCCCACCGTAGTCAAACTTTGAAAAAACCTTGTCTTTTAGTGATTCCACATCAGCTGGGCACTAAAATGCCCAAAAAATTTGGGCTCTCTAGCATCTCCCTTTATTTTATTTAACTAACACTCAGTCAGTGTGCATTCTCCTTTCCAAAAGTAAAATAAAGTGAAAGAAATAATAAATTCTATTATTCCGTCTTTCGAGTACAACTTGTAAAACTTAAAAGAATTACAAAAAAACTTAAAACAACTTTACGAGTATAAACTAAATTAACCTATTTCAACAAAAAAAAAAAAAACTAAATTAACCATATCTAATCAAACTCTCTCAATTTTGTCTCTTTTGATCAACGGATTAGCCTCTGCAATTGCCTTACGACCCATTTTTTTGAAATCAAAACTACAAGTATGTTTTTCCGGGTAACGGTGCACCGAACAAAAATTGTTTCCACACCGACATGTAAATCCCAAAAGTCCGACCTTTTTTCTACAACTACCACACCTGTTTTTCTCAATTTTGCAATCTAATGGTTCCAAATCAGAACTAACACATACCGGTTCTTCTTTAATTTTGAGTTTTTCAAAGGAATTCTGCAATTGTGATTCTTGTGAAGAACAATGATGTTTATAGCACTTAGAACAGAAATTCATGGTTGATTGAGAACCATAAAACCCACACCCATTAACGCAAAGTTGAGGCTCTTCACTACTACTACTAGAATTCTTGCTTATTGGATTCATCTTTTCTTTGATCAGATTTTGAAGTTCTCCACTCTTTGATTTTTTGATACTTGGGATTTGGGAAGATCAACCAATTCTTTTTATAGGGGTTTAGTGATTAGTTTTCTTGTTGTATTAGAATTTGTTACTAAATATTGGACAAATAAGGGTTTTAGGAAGTTGTTATTCATGTGGGATTTGAGTTTCTAAAATTTTGGATTGAAGTTAAAAGAGGAAACCGGATCTGACTTTGTTAATGAAATCGGAAAGTAGGCCGGGCTGATCCTTTTGGTTTATAATATGGGGAGAGCAAACTTTGATTACAAAAAGATTTGATGGTGGAAAACAAATTCATCTTCTCTTTGGCGGGAAAACACAATCTAGAGAGAGGCCCTAAAATTAATCTGGTTAAGGCCTAATAAGGAAGGATTAATTTGAATTTATACCTTTTGGTTTAAAAGAAACCTATTAGAATGGTTAATTTTTAATGAATCAAAATAAAAGACAAATTCAAATCGAATCAATTTACCGTACGCAAAAACCATCTGATTTGATGTTAAAAGATTAAAAATTCTGTTTATAATAAACTCAAGTCTGAGAATTTGAGAGGGTTTGGATCTTACTTCTCTACACTCATTGGTACATCTTTGGATTTATTATTTTCGAAACTACGAAAGTCATGTTTAACACGTGGGAGTAAATCTAAATTGACAAAACTTTACAACTTATAATATCAACATTACCCAATCTGGGTATGGAAGAGCTCACCATCAATCCTCCCTTATTTCCTCCTCTCCTGCCCACATCAAACACCACCGTACTTAGTCCTTTCCCTATAACAACAATGCTCTTCCCAACTCCGGCAAGTCGACAAGGTGACTTATTCAGTAACGAGCCAAGTCTTCCAACAGCTTCCAACTTCGTTTCGACAAAAATGGGGTCCATCGCATAAACCCAAGACTCGCCCAAGTCGGTCAGTCTTATCTCTACACATCACATAGACCCAAGACTCGGACAAATTGTTTCTTTGATTATAAGAGAGCCATTCCGCGCGCTAGAAACTAGGTCTCTCCATCCCTTTGAGACACATCTAATTAAGTATTGAATGGTACTTACGGGAAACCCGAGTCAAGCAGAAAAGAGCAATATCATCTGGAAGCCGCCCACATATCAAGGGTTTATGATTTGGTTGTATTTGTGCAATGCTCTCTGAATTGATACCAGCCATTACCGTCCATCAATGTGATTCCTAAAACAACTTGGAATAATAGATGCGTGCTATTTTGTTCTTCAATCAACTTGAAAAAAGACTTAATGCAGGGATTTCTAGTGGTGGGTTGGGGAATTCTGATGGTTATGATGATAAACTAGATAATTGAATCAACACTCTTCCAAAAATACCCTGGATTCATGTTGTATCCATATTCCTTTTTCACCTTCTATGTTTAAACAAATAATGAACAAAGAAAATAATGAATTCTATCATTTGATATTATTAGTAAATAACTAATGAAACTGAAAACGATTACAAACAGATTTGAGTATCATAACTTCTATCTTATACTAAAACAGTTTGTTGTTCTCTTCCCCATGTCTTACAACGTCCATAATCCTGCTTGTATTCTCTGCTGCTGGAGAAATCCCTTCGATCCTCTCGTGAGGCACTCTGGTTTCCCTTCTCCTTGGCGTAGACACCAACTCGTGAAGAATTATCGTACCAAGAGCGCTTTCTCTTGAAATTCTTCTCACTGTCATCGTCACCATTATCACTCAGTTTGTCGTCATATGCTCTTCTCTGTGCTCCAGCAGGGAACCTCTCTGACCTGGCTTGATGATGGTGGCGACGTTCGTCAATGGCACAATAGTCAGATCCTTGAGAATTGATGCGTCTATCCATGTGTCTTGAATTCGTGTAAGAAACTTCTTCACTCCTGCTCTCTGCTCCCCTACTAAACTTGTGATCTTCATAGTATTCCTTGCTCTTGTCACGCCTTCCAGATTCACGCTTCCTCTTAAGGTCTGATTTTCTTTCCTCGGACTCCTCGTTACTCATAAGAGGAGGTAATACTTGGCTCGGACCCGTACCACTCGCAGATGATGCACTCAGAGGTGGAAAAGCTGGCAAGGGACATCCTTGACATCCAAAGGGGGGTTGAGGTAGAAACCCACCAAGATGATTATCATACGGACCAGGGACATAACCCATGTAAGGCGTTCCACCATTAAAATGAGACATATATCCATCCATCCCAAGTTGTGCGCCACCCAAGTATGGGTGATATGCTGAAGAGGAAGAAGGCATCATATAAGTATTGGCAGCCATAGATGTCCCCCATATAAGGTCGTCCCATAGATGTCCCCCATATAAGGTCGTCCCATAGATGTCCCCCATATAAAGTCGTCTACGGGCAAGAAGTCAGGTTTTCTTTTTATTCCTGGCTCACTAGCAGGTAGCTACTGTTGCACTTTCTCTTCAAATGGCGAGGCACGACTCTGTTCGTTTGGTTCCGCCGCCTCTTGTTTAGGCTCAGATCTATTAATAGTTATTGTAGTCTGGCACTTAAGTGGTACTGTCGTTTTTGTTGAAAAATAATGTCTTTGGGATGAGAACTTTATCTTTGAAATGTATACTTTTATTTCTCAAAGATAATTACAAACACTTTGCTTTATATACTTATGACTCACAACTCAAACACTCTTTTTAACTACACCCACACTCACTCTTTATATACTCTCACTTATACACAACCTCTCAAGTTGCTTGATCTTGTGATAATCAAATGAGAAGGGTTACATAGGTATTTATACTAGTCCTAGGATATTTCTAGAGTATGTAAGATACTTTCTAGAAGCTTCTCTAGAAAGTTGTAGAACCATTATTCTAGAAGTAATTTTCTAGAATACAATAATAAAATAATAATCTAGATACTAGATATTTTTATAGTTAAGGATAATTCTAGAGAAAGAATTCTCTAGAAAGAACCTTCTAGAAGATGAAGGAGAGTTTGATGGTGATACTTTCAACACCCCCCCTCAACATCAACTCTCCTGGCTTTGCTCAGCTCTTGAAGTCATACCAAGCTTCTTTCGAAAATCGCCAAGCTTTGCAACGCCTAGTCCTTTCGTGAATATATCTGCTACCTGGTTCTCTGTATTGATTGCTCTCATCTCTATCTCACCTTGAAGTACCTTCTCTCTAATAAAGTGATAGTGTACCTCCACATGTTTAGTTCTTGCATGGAATACTGGATTTTCAGCTAGGCGTACCGCTGACTGATTATCACAGTATAATGTCACTGCAGAATCTGCAATCTGATGTAAATCTCTCATTAGCTGCATCAGCCATGTGCTTTCTTGAGCTGCCATAGTTGCTGCTCTATATTCTGCCTCTGTGGTTGACAGAGATACAGTTGGTTGCCTTTTGCTGCACCAAGATATGGCTCCTGAACCAAGGCTAAATGTATATCATGTAGTTGACCTTCGTGTGTCATGATCTCCTGCATAATCTGCATCGCAATAGCCAACTACTTTACAAGCTTCACCTTTCTTGTATAAAATACCGTAGTCAATAGTACCCTTCACGTATCTCAAAATTCTTTTCACTGCTTCCAAGTGAGGCTTCTTTGGGTCCTGCATAAACCGACTTGCGACTCCGACAGAAAATGCTATATCAGGTCGTGTCAGTGTCAGGTATATTAAACTTCCTACCAATTGTTGGTACATTGTTGTGTCATTGAGGTCCTTGCCTTCTTTTGCACACAACTTAGTATTAGACTCCAACGGTGTTGAGATAGGCTTGCAATCTTGCATTCCATACTTTTGTAGTAAATTCTTGGCGTACTTGTGTTGACAGACAAATATGCCATGGTTAGTTCGATCTACCTCAAGCCCAAGAAAGTGTTTCAATTCTCCAAGCTCCTTCATCTGAAATCTTACTGATAAGTTTTCTCTTGTTTGATGGATTTCTTCTTTGTCGTCTCCTGTGATGATTAAATCATCTACATAGACTAGTATAATTGTTAGTCTTCCTTCTCGTACTTTTATGAACAAGCTTGAATCAGAATGTGTAACCGAATATCCACTTTGAACTAAGAACTCTGCTATTTTGCCATACCAAGCTCTCGGGGCTTGTTTCAATCCATGTAATGCCTTCTTCAGTTTACAAACATAGGCTGGTTGGGCTTTGCTCTCAAATCCCCTTGGTTGCTCTATGTATATCTCTTTGTCTAATTCTCCGTGAAGGAACGCATTTTTGACGTCCATCTGCCACATCTTCCAGGACTTACTTGCTGCTAGTGCTATTAGGACTCTTATGGTTGTCATCTTAGACACTGGACTAAATGTCTCATCATAGTCTAGTCCGTATTGTTGTGAGAATCCCCGAGCTACCAGTCTAGCCTTATATCTATCAATAGATCCATCAGGACGAGTTTTTACCTTATAAACCCATTTGCAAGATATTGGGTTCACATCCTTTGGCTTAGGAACTAGCTCTCAGGTTTGATTTTGCTTCAGTGCATAAATTTCTTCTTCCATTGCTTTCTGCCACTCGACCCTTTGTGAAGCTTCTTCATAACACGTCGGTTCTATGTCCTCGGCTAAATTTGCATTATGATACTTAGGGTTAGGTTTTCTTTGCCTGGTTGACCTTCTAAGTGTTGTCTCTGCTTCTTTATTTTGTTGATTTGTTTGTCTTTCTTCTGAAGTCTCTAAGTGTACCCCAGTTTTCCGTGGACTATGTAATCTTTCTGGACTAAGTCAGCGTCTCTGATTCCTTCTAGAGGACTTAGTTCCTCCTCTTCCTCAAGTTGTACTTCTTTTTGTTTATCTTCTCCTAATTTTTCTTGGAGCTTTTCTTCTAAGCTCTCGGAGTCTGGAAGCACCACCTGTTGTGTCGTCCACCAACTTGCAGCTTCATCAAATACTACATTTCTTGATGTATGACAACGACCGGTCGTAGGATCGCAACATTTCCATCCTTTTCTTTCATTATCATATCCTACGAAGATGCATCGTATTGCTTTCTTATCGAACTTGCTACGTAGATGGTCAGGTACAAACACGTAGCACACACATCCGAAAACTCTAAAGTGACTTACTGCAGGCTTAGTTTTCCACAACTTCTGATAAGGTGATACAAACCCTAACTTTGCTTGTGGAAGTCTATTTATTATATCTGTAGTTGTTTTCATGCACTCTGCCCAAAAACGACTAGGAACATTTTTGGCATGTAACATGCTTCGACATATTTCTGCAAGGTGCCTATTTTTTCTCTCAGCCACACCATTTTGTTGTGGGGTATTTGAGCAAGTCAGTTGTCTTCGAATGTGGCATTCTTTAAGGTAGTTTGAGAACTCTTCGGAGGTATACTCTCCCCCATTATCTGTGCGTAAGCACTTGATTTTCTTTCCTACTACGTTTTCAATCTTTTCTCGAAACTCCTTAAATATGCCGAAGACATCAGGCTTATTTTTTAAGAAATATACCCATACATACCTTGAGTAATCGTCGATGAAGGTCACCATGTATTGTTTCCCACTGATGGATGCTTGCTTCACTTTTCCAAACACATCTGAATGAACTAGCTCCAGAGGCTCCTTAGCCCTGAACTTTGATTCTTTGTATGGTAGTTGATGTGCTTTACCATATTGGCACCCCGCACAGATGGTATCTCCTCGAATATCTAATTGTGGGAGACCTTTCAACATTGATTTTTCCATCATTATCTTCAGCTTTTGATAGCTCACATGTCCTAATCGTGCATGCCATAAGTCTGCAGTCTCATTCTTTCGTGTCTTATCTACGTATGCTGATTCTGCTGAGAATACGTAAATAGATTCTAGTCGTTGCCCCTTCATTATTGGTGTCCCTGAAATTTTAAGGTCGTGATATACCTTTACATCTTCAGGACCAAACAGTACATAGTTACCTGATGATGTCATTTGTGACACTGATACTAAGTTCTTCTTCATTCCTGGAACATGGAAGACGTTTTGTAACTGCACTTGTTGAGGACTGAGACGAGAACTTACTATTGACTTTCCTACATGTGCAATTAGCAATCTTGAGTTACTGGCTGTAAGTACAACTCTACCTCCTGTGTACTCACACATATTTGACAGCTTCTTCTTGTCACCGGTCATATGATTGGAGCACCCAGAATCAACGATCCAATCTTCATCATAATTTACTCTTTTAGGGTCAGATGCTGCAACTACTGCTAGTTCTTCTTCATTTACTTGGATTTATCTTCTCTCCAACACTCGATTCTTGGGTGGACCCAGTTACTGCCACAGTAGCATGGAAGTCCCATTCATCTTCACTACTATCTTTTTGACCACTCGAAGTTACTACATTGCCTTCGAATGGTTTCTTTTTGTACCAACAGTCTCTAGCAAAATGACTCTTTTTTCCGCAATTAAAACATTCATTGTTGCGTCTTTGATCTCCCTTAGTAGACTGATATTTTTCCTTGGGAATTTGAGTTCCCTTTGATCTTAAACTCGTATCATGTGACTTCTCTGTCTTTCTTTCATATTTTGTAAAGTTTTTCCTTCCATATTTTCCTTTACTCTTGTTGTTGAAGAGTGCCTCCTCTTCATTCCTTGATGAGACTCCAAATTCTTGTTTGGACAATGTCTCCTCTTCAGCTAATAGGTTCTCTAACTCTAGTAGAGATGGTTGAGTGGCCCAGCCACGAACTGCTGTGATTGTTTGCTTGTATTCAGGTTTCAAACCCCGAACAATCAATCTTTTCATCCGATCTTCGTCGATTTTTGCCTTTGGATCTAACTCATTAATCTCTCGACAAATATTTTTTATTTTAAGAAAATATTGATTGATCGACATTTTGCCTTGCGTCGTACTCATCAACTCATTTTCTAAGAGTTGGAGACGAGCTAATTTAGTTTTAGAGAAAAGGGATGCAAACCTGTCCCATGCTGCCTTTAGTGTATCCGCGTCTTCAATATGCTCAAGTAGTTCATCCTCGATTGTAGTCTTCAGCACATATAATGCTTTTCCAGCTTTGATTCGCCATTTTCTAAGTTCATTAACATTATCTTTTGGTGGAGTAGTTTCGATACCACCAACCACCTCCCACAAGTCTTGTCCTTCCAAGTAAGACTTGATACGTGTCTGCCAATATCTGTAGTTACTGTTGTTGAGTTTAGGGAGTCCACCAGTTGAGCTAGCAAGATCCGCCATTGCTTTGATGATGCAAAGTTACCAAACTTGGTCCCAGACCAATTTTCTTCACAGTTCCAGACTGTTCTCCAAATGTTGAATAACACTTAGCGAGCCTTAACGGATAAAGAACGATCCTTGATCGTCTAGCTCTGATACCAGATTGTTGAAAAATAATGTCTTTGGGATGAGAACTTTATCTTTGAAATGTATACTTTTATTTCTCAAAGATAATTACAAACACTTTGCTTTATATACTTATGACTCACAACTCAAACACTCTTTTTAACTACACCCACACTCACTCTTTATATACTCTCACTTATACACAACCTCTCAAGTTGCTTGATCTTGTGATAATCAAATGAGAAGGGTTACATAGGTATTTATACTAGTCCTAGGATATTTCTAGAGTATGTAAGATACTTTCTAGAAGCTTCTCTAGAAAGTTGTAGAACCATTATTCTAGAAGTAATTTTCTAGAATACAATAATAAAATAATAATCTAGATACTAGATATTTTTATAGTTAAGGATAATTCTAGAGAAAGAATTCTCTAGAAAGAACCTTCTAGAAGATGAAGGAGAGTTTGATGGTGATACTTTCAACAGTTTTCTCTCTCAGAAGTGGAAGAAAGAGTAGTAGGTAATGGTGCTTTAGGAAGTGAACTATGAGAAGACTCTGTAGTACCTTGAATTTTAAGAGAGCTTCCTGAATTTGTCGTACTACCCTTGCTACTTGATTCTAGAATGCTATTGATGGTGCTCCTAACTGTCATATTAGGGATGAGGTCATCTGCAAGTATATTCATAGCCCGACAAAAACACATTGATTTCGAGATTATATGGTCTCTTATACATTTGTGGCAAAAACTCTGGAAACAACAAGTTTTGATAAAAACAGCATCTTACATTACTTCTCCGCATAATGGGCAGTAAAGTACTGAAGGAATCAATGTGTTTACTATTTTCAGTCAGGCATATTTTAAGTATGAATTTATGGATATACCGGACTCACTTGAGATTACTATTTTTTTCTCCCTAATGTCAAATCAGGTTGAGTTGGATGTGGGTGAATCAAGCTTAGACAAAATACACTACGACAAGTCAGGTTCAGACAGTACACAAAATACGTATACTATCTAAAACTCTAATACGGATGAAAGAAGGTGTTGTGCATCGTTGTTATTATTTGGTATTTCTTAAATCGACAGATGGTTGATTCCTACATACATTGTATAAACCTAAGTTGACGAGTAGGACCCTTAGATGGAGCTCAATTCAAAATTCTGCGGTAATACCTTAACTGAAAGGTTGGGAAGTCCAAGAGAATTAAACCAAATATCTAGAATCAGGTTTAACATTCTCGAAACTAAATCTGAGGAATAAGTTTAAAACCGCAGTACCTTAAGTGAATCTCGTATCTCATCATTGAACTTTTTACCCCGTATACTGGTCCCATAATTATATTTGCAAAGAGGAAGGGGGAGATTTTTCCACATTAGGTGTGAAAGGAAAAGCCCTGCCTCTAATATGAAAGAATTGTATGTAGAGGCTAGACACACCAAATCTCTGCTAGAAATACCCATCTATTTATTGTTTGAAAAACAAGACGAAGGGGAAGAGAGAAACGAAAAGAAAGAAAGAAAGAGGAGAAATCTAGAAGGGGGTGGTGGATGTGCGTTCTCCTTTAAAAGAAATACTGAATTGCATATATCGTTTTTTTTGTGTGTATAATGTAAGTATATATAACTAATGAAGCTAGAAAGACTTACAAAAAGAAAATTTAGAAAATAAAAAAAGTTAAAGGAAATAGTAAGATTAAACTAAACTAGTCATAACTAATTAAATTCTTTCAAGTTTATCTCTTTTGACCATTGGATTAGCCTTTGCAATGGCCTCGCGACCTATTATTTTGAAATCAAAACTACAACTATGTTCCTCAGGGTATCGGTGCACCGAACAGAAATTGTATCCGCACCGACACGTAAATCCCAAAAGTCCGACCCGTCTTTTGCAACTACAACACCGGTTCTTCTGAATTTTACGTTCTAATGGTTCCAAATCATAACTAACACGTGGCGGTATTTTGATTTTGAGTTTTTCAAAAGAATTAAGCAATTGCAATTCTAGTGAAGAACAATGATCTTTATAGCACTTGGAACAGAAATTCATGGTTGATTCAGAACCATAAAACCCACATCCATTGACGCAAAGTTGTGACTCTTCATTACTACTGCTACTAGAAATCTTGGTCTCGTTCTTGCTTATTGGATTCATCTTTGTTTGATTAATTTTGGAGTTCTTGACGCTTTGAAATATTGGTACTTGAAGAGATCAACAAATTTCCTTTTTACAGGGGTTTGGTGATTAGTTTTCTTACTGTATTAATATAGGATTTGAGTTTCTAATATTTTGAATTGAAAGTTCAAGGACTAGGGGAAATTGTTATTAGTGTAGGATTTGGTGTTACTAAATATTGTACAAATAAGGGTTTTAGGAAATTGTTATTCTATGTGGATTTTTGAGTTTCTAAAATTTTGGATTAGAAGTTAAAAGAGGAAATGACTTTATGACATGGGGAGAGCAAATTTGATTACAAAAAGGTCCATGGTGGAAAACAAATTGGTCTTCTCTTTGGCGGGAAAACACAATCTAGACAGAGCCCTAAAATTAATCTAGTTAAGCCCTAATATGAAAGGATTAATTTGAATTTATACCCAATTTTATGACCAACCAAAAAGTTTGGCCAACCATATTAGTATAACATTATGAAATGGCCTCCAAAACCATAACTGGTATTCAAACTTAACAGATTTTTACCTTTTGGTTTAAAACAAATTTACTTAAAATTGTTAGTTTTAAATGAACCAAACAAAAGAAAAATTCAAATTGAATCAGTTTACCGTAGGCAAAAATCATTTTGTTTCATGTTTACAGATTGGAATTTCTTTCAACTCTATTAGTTTAATGCTTTATCCGTCACGCTATTCATGTGTTATTTCTTAATTTGGTCAGGTTTCAGGATTGAAGTTCAGAGTTAATTCTGGGTCAAAAGTGATGAACTCGATTCAAGAGGTTCTAGGTCAAAGTACAAAAGAAGTCAAGAAAGTAGGCACTAGAAGTAAAAAAATTGTAAACTCCTTTTACTTTGGTAAAGTTGAATAAAACCCAGACTCTCAAAGTGCCTACTTTCTTGACTTCTTCTGTACTTTGGGAGTCTGAGTAGCATTGTCTGAAAAAAAGAAAATCAGTGAGCTTCGGACAACAAAGTGAATCGACAACGACATAGTCTAAATGTGGGAGAAGAGTTCTTGAGCCTCAAGGACCATTCCTTCAAAAGTGGAATAAGATATTTGTACTATCATGTGTGCATGCAGTCTCCCTGGATCCGTTGGTATTTTATGACCCAGTCATTGACGATAAAAAGAATGGCCTTGATGAGGCTAAGAAGTTGGAAACCACAACTTGTGTTTTGTGGTTTTTCACAATTTAGTAATGTAATTCAATAGTATAAAAGAACAAAAATCCTTGTTGTGTAATGAAATATGGTTCTGACTAACATTATTATGAATCAAGTGCTATTTTCTTTTGGAACTGAATGTGTTAGAGTGGTTGATTACATGTTTGTTTGTCTTTTACGTTTGACTACAAGTTTGTGAATGTTTTTTTGTATTGCATGTGAATATTTTGTTGTCCGATTCAACTTCAATGTTTAAATTAGATAATTGAACAAAGAAAATAATGAATTCTATTATTTGATATCCTTAGTAACAACTAATGAAACTAGAAACGATTACAAAAATTTAAAAACAATAAGAATGTAAACTAGAAATTTTGGTCTTGTTTTTGCTTATTGAATTCATCTTTACTTGATTTGATATCTGTGTTCTTGATAAGGAAATGATTTTTTTAGAGAGATATGGAAAAAAATAAATTCATTCAGCAATGCCTATTCAATACAAATTACAGAGAGATCAAATCGTGAGTAATCGATCTGAGTATCATAATTTCTATCTTATACTAAAACAGTTTGTTGTTCTCTTCCCCATGTTTTACAACTTCCATAATCCTGCTTGTATCCTCTGCTGCTGGAGAAATCCTTTCGATCCTCTCGTGCGGCACTCTGGTTTCCCTTCTCATTGGCGTAGACACCAACTCGTGTAGAATTATCGTACGAAGAGTGCTTTCTCTTGAAGTTCTTCTCATTGTCATCATAATCACTCAGTTCGTCGTCATATGCTCTTCTCTGTGCTCCAGCAGGGAACCTCTCTGACCTGGCTTGATGATGGTGGCGACGTTCGTCAATGGCACAAGAGTCAGATCCTTGAGAATTGATGTGTCTATCCATGTGTCTTGAATTCGTGTAAGAAACTTCTTCAATCCTGCTCTCTGCTCCCCTACTAAACTTGTGATCTTCATAGTATTCCTTGCTCTTGTCACGCCTTCCAGATTCACGCTTCCTCTTAAGGTCTGATTTTCTTTCCTCGGACTCCTCGTTACTCATAAGAGGAGGTAATACTTGGCTCGGACCCGTACCACTCGCAGATGATGCACTCAGAGGTGGAAAAGCTGGCAAGGGACATCCAAAGGGGGCTTGAGGTAGAAACCCACCAAGATGATTATCATACGGACCAGGGACATAACCCATGTAAGGCGTTCCACCATTAAAATGAGACATATATCCATCCATCCCAAGTTGTGCGCCACCCCAGTATGGGTGATATGCTGAAGAGGAAGAAGGCATCATATAGGTCGTCTACGGGCAAGAAGTCAGGTTTTCTTTTTATTCCTGGCTCACTAGCAGGTAGCTTCTGTTGCACTTTCTCTTCAACTGGCGAGGCACGACACTGTTCGTTTGGTTCCGCCGCCTCTTGTTTAGGCTCAAATCCATTAACAGTTATTGCAGTCTGGCCTTTAATAGGTACTATCGTTATCTCTTTCTCTGTCTCAGAAGTTGCAGAAAGAGTAGTAGGTGATGGTGCTTTAGGAAGTGAACTATGAGCAGACTCCGTAGTACCTTGAATTTTGAGAGAGCTTCCTGAATTTGTCGTACTACCCTTGCTACTTGATTCTAGGATGCTGTTGATGGTGCTTCTAACTGTCATATTAGGGATGAGGTCATCTGCAAGTATATTTGTAGCCCGGCAAAAACACATTGATTTCGAGATTATATGGTCTCTTATACATTTGTCGCAAAAACTCCGGAAACAACATTTTTTGGTAAAAACAGCATCTTTCATTACTTCACTGCATAATGGGCAGCAAAGTTCTGAAGGAATATCGACAGTAATTCTAGTGCAAGTTAAACCTTCCATTTCCTTATCGAATGCAGCCTCATTTGGTTTCAAAACAGCAACTTCACCACTTGGTAATGAATACGAGCCATCCGGGTTCGCCATTAACATCGACTTTGGAATACCAGTCGGAGGCTTCACTCTTTTTATATCGTAACTAGCATCACCATTAGTAGGGCAGTGTTGGATGTAATGCCCAGGGGTTTTGCATCTGTGACAGACATAGCCTTCTGGAGGTGTCTTGCAAGTAAGGCCACCATATCCGTAACTTCGACCACCAATCAATTTTTCGCCCATAAACTTTCCAAAACTTCTAACAGCAGCACCCGAATTCAAGGCAGAAGTTTCTACCAAAGCTTTAATCTTGCTATCTTCATCATCTTTGTCGAGAAGAGAATCATCGGGACCCGGAAGCAGATTGGGTAGATGAAACTTTCTGATCTTCAAAAAACTCCTTAACAAACTCATCCCACTCTGCCTCTCCTGGATAGCTCGAAAACTCTAATTCTTAATCAAAATTAGTATAAGAAATCAAACACAATGATGATTACAAGTATCTAATTTCCTGTCTTGATCTTCTTCTTCTTCTTCTTCAGCCACACAAGTAGAAGAAATTTGACAAAGATTGGGGAACTGGGATGAACACAGATGTTTAAGAATCACTAACCAAAAGCTTGAGAAGAAATCACTTTATTTTGGAGTTCTTGACGCTTTCAGTTTCGGAAGATGAGCCATTTCTTCTTTTTATAGGGGTTGTTTGGTGATAAACTTCCTTACTGTATTAGGAACTTTTGTTTCTAAAAAATTGGACAAATAAGGGTTTTAGGAAATTGCTATAATGTATGTGGGATTTTGAGTTTCTAAAATTTTGAATTAACAGTTAGAAAAGGAAACTGGTCCGACTTTGTTAATGAAGTCCCGAAGTAGACCGAACTGATTCCTTCTGGTTTATAATATGGGGAGAGCATTCAAGACTTGGTAAGTGGTTGATTCCCTTTAGTTTATAATCTCGGGAGAGCATTCAAGACTTTTTGTTTGAACCAAGTGAAACACATTTTCATTCATAAGTGATTGAATCACAATGTTACATGGATGATCATAATTATTTCTCTCATCTGAAAACTTCATGAGAGTTACATACCTTTAAATGCAAAGTGCCTCATGAAGAGAAAGAAATTGGACTAGACACCGACTCGATAAAATGACCCTAAAGGTCGATAGATGAAAAGATCCTAAAGATCGTGAATGAAAAGACCCTAAAGTTCGACAAAATAACAAGAAAAAAAACTAAATCAACCACTGCTGATGTCACCGGAAAACCGCTGCCATCACCAGAAAACTGCCGTCGGAAAACCGCCACCAGTTAATCCCAGAGCCCACCATCACCACACTACCATCACCACAATCACAACCATAAAAAGCCCTAATAAATGCACAAAATTTTGATTCGATCCATCATAAGCCTTTCGAATTAACGTAGAAGTTTCACACTTGCACCATAGAAAGCCCTAATAAATGCATAAAATCTTGATTCAATCCATCAGAAGAGGCAATTTTGAAATCCCTGTCTAAAATAATCTAATCCCCAAATCGGTGAAACAGTAGATAAAGAGAGAGAAATGAGTAAGAATTTGCTCAACTTAGTAGATAGGGAGAGCATTCAAGACTTGGTAACTTGGTAAGTGGTTGATTCTCTTTAGTTTATAATATGGGGAGAGCATTCAAGACTTGGTTGTCTAAGTGGTTGATAGTGTTGACCTTTTAACTCTAAAATCGTTAAGGTCTCGCATTCGTATTCCCATAAGAATTGATAATTTTTTTTCTTGAAACCCATAAGAAGTGAATTGAATTTGTTCTTAAAAGTTTTCTGATGCAGCTCACGAAATAGCATTAGAATTTAATGCTAAGTGAGGTCGTGACAAGTCAGAGATTGGATAACCTAGAGGACGATTTTTTATTTTTAATAGTTTCCGAATTCTATATTTTCTTAGTTTTAGTAGTTTCAGAATATTAGTTGCTTTAGAGAAGAATTCTTAGTTTTTAGCAGTTTCCCAGTTTCGATTATTTTCTTAGTTTTTAACAGTTTCTCAGTTTTGGTTAATACTTTTAATCTCGTCTACTGCGCGCTGCATCATTTTCTAAAAAAAAATATACAAGGAGAACAAATTTCGATTACAAAACGATTCACGTTACTCAAACTTCTAACTTGCCAATATTGATTCGGTTAGGTAGTTATCGTGCTTATCACATTTACATGATGCATTAATGCCTTGTAAGGACTAACGTAGGTCATAGTCGATTTAAAAAAAACACACGGAAATTTTTAGCATTCAAAGTACATGAGCATTTAGAGTTTCTATGAAGTTAATTTCCTTTGTTGTTGTTATTGCTTGTTCAATGTTCACACGCGTTCAAAAATTCGAAGTATTCTTAGTCGTCAAACTGAAAGGTATAATAATTGTATCCTGGGAGACAAACAGCTGATTGATTTTAATACTAATACCAGGGTGTTCATTGTCTTAAGGAAAGAGACAACTCGACTCAGTTTTCTCTCTCTAACTTTCTAATCTCTGTTTTAAACCGGGAGTGCTACAATGACAAAAATATTGACAAGATCCTTGAGATGATGAGTCATTTTCACCAAAAGACAAAAGCTTTTCAAAGTTTGACTTTGCTCTGGGTCGTTCTTTTGCCCGTGTGACTCATCGTGTCAAGAATCTTGTCAAAGATTCTTTATACACTTAGCATTTCCCGTTTTTTAAATTATGTTGTACTTTCTTTTAATCGATTTTAGAAACAATGAGAACTTTAGACAATAAATTCTATAAGGTGATTTCTAAATTTATTTCAGAAAAACACTATAAAGTGTATCTCTGTTTTCATCCAGGAAGACCAGATTCTTGGTTTTTGAGAAAAAACGTTTCGAGGAAAAATAGTTTCTAAAATAAGATCGTTTCTTCAAGAATCGAAGCAATTTTTTCAAATAATAATAAAACATAAGATTATTAGTTGATAATAAAACATCAGATTCGTAGGTGTTACTAAACAAACCAAAAAAAAAAAATCATACAATCAGATTCCCAAAAACAAATATGATAGCACTACATAAGACCGAGAGAGAAAGAAAGGCTGTCTTCTTACGATTTTATGGAGAGAAATATATGGAGATTGAGTCTGTGGGAGGAGACAGAGATGTGTTTAAGCCAAAAGGCGTTGTGCAGGAAGATAGAGAGAGCGAAAAGCGAAGATAGAGAGAGTGAATAAGAAAACGATTTTACCGCCTTTTTAATCAATTTTCCCGACCAATCTTCTCAAGTACCAAATTGAGTAATCTAGCTTTACAGAGATTACATGATTTTCATACTACAGTTAGAATCATAACAAGTCTGAAATATGAGAAGCTTAAAAGTTGTTCAATGGAGTCAAGAAATAAGACTAGCCGGCAAGAGGGTTTGCATGGATTGTTACACGATTCAACCGGATCTCTGCCAGTGGTCGGACGCCTGCTCCTGTCCGAGTCTGGATAACCCACATTCATCAAATTAGGTTAACAATCAACATGAGTAACAATATTAACATATGAAGTAGTAAGAAACAGTGTTTGACCATTTTAAAATAGCAATTGACATGAAGTTTATACCAAAGAACAAAATGAGGAGAAGGGAACATGTTTATTGATTCATGCCATACCTTCTCCATGATATCGATGACTTCAAAGTTCAAACCCATGAATTACTCTGCCAAAAATGGTGTACAAGTTGCTTTGCATAAGTAATGAAAAACTGCCTTCCATTTGTATTGGGTCCACTATTTTTTTTTTTTTGGAAATCAAACTTCATTGAAAGGCCAAAAAGGCTAATGAGAATTACATCATGAAGTTTAAAATAACAAAGACACAACTAAGATCGGACAAACAAGACAAGTTATGCCCACTTGGGGGTGCTTCTAGAGCTGCGTGATCTAACTGGTGGGCTACTTCTGGTGTAGCCGGCACTAACCAACTAAGGGTAGTTTTATAACCGATGCTTCTTTCACTTTCTTCTCTTCTCGTCGTCAACCATCGGCATGCAGATCTTCGATTAGCACCTCTGATTCCGGTACGTCGGTAGAGAGAGTTGTAAGTTGATGAAGAAACTCCCAATAGTGGTCTATGATCAAAACACTCGATCCTGAATAAAAAACTATAATAACAAAAGGTCCTAAAGACCAACAAAACATGCCCTAAAGACCAACAAAGAAACAAACTTTTATTGTACTAAGAAAATAAAAAACTAGTAACTCTTTCTTCTCCCTTGCGCCGTATCACTAACTATATCGATTTTTGACTTCTATGATGTCTAACTTTGAGGAGTAGACAATATTGAAGGATAATATTGCTGCATGCTAGGCTAATTGCTTCAAAAAAGTGGGAGAAAGTACTACTCAAATGCAGAAATTTATGCAAGAACTGATACATGTCGGTCGCATTTGAAGTGAACATGGATCAAGTGACGTTGGGATACTAGAAGATGTAACTTTGAGGCTTTCCACACCACCATCCATCCATTAGAAAAGACCCAAATGAGTAAGGCAAACTAGCAACACTCTCAAGTCAGTAATTTTGTCGAACAGGTTATGAGCAACAATCAAATAGAGAAAGAACACACCATCATAACCCACACAAAGACCACATAACCCACCACCACCACCACCACCATTAAAACCCTCTTTGTTCCAATACCCCACACTACAACCACCACCACATAAATACAACTCCGTCAACACTTCCATGTTCTTCACTTCTCCACACAACCACCTCCACCTACAAACAGGAACAGCCCCTAACCATCATCCGAACTCCATCACCAGTGCCTCTAAATACCACCAAATCTGAAGCCTAAGCCCCCTCTCAAACCACCATCATAGCCTGATCAATCAACGCTAAAAGATAGAAAAAGAGAAAGAAAAACGAAAAAAAGAAAGCAAAAGAGGAAGATCCGGCAAAGGGAGACCCCTCGCCGGAAAACACGAACACGATCTCTCTATCTCTCTCTTGGATAAAACGGTTATGCAGAGCCTAAAATATTGGAGTTTTTGTCTTGTTTTTGGGTCCACTATTGGCCATTGCAAGTAAGGTGCTTCTAAAGGCACCGGGACAAAAAGCTGTTAGCATCCAAAATTTTATTGACTCGGGTTAAATGCCACTGACCAGGGTTTTAATATGGGTGACGTTCACCTTCGTTTGCTTCTTCCATCTTCTTCCAAAACAATAAGAATCCCAATTAATTTTTTTTCCAAAACAAAACCCTAGAGAGATACACTGAAAACTCTTCTCTCTTCTAGAGAAAGAAACAACAATGGGATCTCTGCCCATCTCATGGTTGATTCAGAACCATAAAACCCACACCCGTTGACGCAAAGTTGTGACTCTTCATTACTACTACTAGAAATCTTGGTCTCATTCTTGCTTGTTGGATTCATCTTTGTTTGATTAAGTTGGGAGTTCTTGACGCTTTGAAATATTGGTACTTGAAGAGATCAACAAATTTCCTTTTTACAGGGGTTTGGTGATTAGTTTTCTTACTGTATTAATATAGGATTTGAGTTTCTAATATTTTGAATTGAAAGTTCAAAACTGAACAGATAAGGACTAAGGGAAATTGTTACTAGTGTGGGATTTTGAGTTTCTAAAATTTTGAATTAACAGTTAGAAGAGGAAACTTGGTCCTACTTTGTTAATGAAGTCCACGTTCTTGAAAGTATAACGGCCTGATTCTTTCCTAGTTATAATATGGGGAGAGCAATTGTCGGTTGTGGAAATTTGGACCATGAGAACAAATTCATTTGGCGGGAAAACACTGTCTTTAGAGAGTCTAAAATTGATATGGTTCAAAGGTCTTAAGAACTTTGAAGATCTGATAAAAGTTCTGAACGAATAACCCCCACTTAAGATCTTTTATGAATGTGTTATGTAAAATTTGGCCCTCCAATTTATGTCAAGTCTGTCAATAGATATCTAAATATTGTGAATATTCGACATTCGATCTGTATTCGATATTTTTCTTTAAAAATCTGAAATTTCTTGTTTCGATTACGAATATCCGATCCGGTAGATATCCTCTGATAAGTAAAATATAAATTTTTTAATTTTAATAAATAATAATATATAAAATGGGTGATTGAAATTTATTATTTAGATTTAATAGTTAAAAACTTAATAATAATATTTGATATTCGTTAATACTATCAGAGTCAGATATAAATATAATATCCGTCGCATTATTATCGAACATCGGATAGATATATGCATATCTGATCCAATAAACTACTGTTTACAACCCTATTTGTGATCATATATCTGATCCAATAAGCTATTGTGATGCAGGGGCACCCGGCGTGGAGACTATTTCCATGACCGAACCCGGTCATGGACCAACCGGCCAGAGAGAGTAGATTTAGGAAGTCCTTATTTTAGTATGATTATTAGATAAATTAGGTTTAGGAAATTATGCTATTTTAATATTTCCAATAATTGGAAAGGTCTTGATTTGAGTCTAGTTATTTAGGCAGTTGCAGTATTTTAATTATTTAGGAAGTCTAATTCAAGTCTATCTAGGAAAGTCCAGAATCCTATAAAAGGATATCTAGTTTGTCTATTATTCTCAGATTGAGAGAAAAACCCCATTGAAGTTTTAATAAAGTTGAGTAGTTAAAGTTATTTGATCTTTATTTTCATTGTTCTTATTTAGTTATTCATATCTTTTAATTCCGCTGCGTTTCTACATCAAGTGGTATCTAGAGCCATAATTTTTTTTTTCTTCATCACTTTATCATCATGGTTAATACTACTATCTCTACTACACCAACTAAGGAGAAAACACCAACCTTTTGCTCTGAATGGGACAACATTAAAAAAGGGCTATCTGCAGGTAAAAAGTTGGAAGAAGGTTTCAATGAGTACAAGAAGGAAACAACAGCAAAATTCGATAAAATCGATCAACGATTCGATCAACTCAACGACTCCATCAACATCATCTCCAAACAACTCGAAGGTATGCGTAAAAACCAAACTCCACCTCCCACCACTATCACACCTCAACAAACCTCACAACTACCGACTACCACCAACACCACCCGATTTCCACCTCTCGGTTTTCCTCCCGAGCCCACGACACCACTATTCGGTCACACCATTAGCAACCCCCCTCCGGTTATCACACCACCCTTCATCACCTCCTATTCACAAAACACACCTTTTCAAACACCTACGTACCCCTCCTATACCCACACGTCAACACCACCATCGTTCTCCTTCCCCGAGCCAACTACAACACCACATCGACCACCACACGAAAGCCACTTTTCGGCCGACCACCACCTCCTCACCAACCACCAAACCAACAACCGAAACATCACCAACCAAGCCCAACCAATCGCCCCTTTAGGAACCATTACAACCTACCAAGACCCCCGTCTTCTTTACCCGTATACCCGATATCCTTCAATCCCTATCAACCAAACCGAAACCCACTCACCATACCAACACCATCACACCCACCACAACCTCCAAACCGAAACACAATACACCCCCACGGTTCATAATCCAGTTACACCACCTCCACAACACCGCCGTCTACATGAAACCGAGACGACCATCACCCTCCCTCTACAACCCGAGAACACCACACACCCACGTCACCGAGACCAACTCCACCCATTAAACCGAAATCGAAAACACAACTTCACCCATTCCCAAACCCGAGACCCTACCACGCCTATCAACCGTCCAATCAACCTACCACAACGACCCCCCTTGGTTGTCCAAACCACTCAAACCGAACGTGAACACCACACCCCACCAACCGACACCGAATGTCCAAACCCTAGTTCATCGTACCGTGTTCGAATGGAAGTACCATCATATGATGGTTCGATAAATATTGAAGATTTCTTGGATTACGTCTCTAGACTCGAGATTTTTTTTGATGTTATGCAAGTTGAAGGTCCTGAACAGGTACGTTGTGTAACTGGTTATTTATCTAAAACTGCTCTTACTTGGTGGAAACAGGAATCTGAAAATCGTCGTTTATTACACCTACCTCCTATTTCTTCTTGGTTAGAATTGAAACCATTAATGTTCTCCCATTTCCTCCCTCCGGATTATGAGAACCAATTATGTGTTGATTATTTACGTTGCCGCCAAGGAAGACGTTCCGTTGAGGAATATGCTTCGGAATTCCAAAGACTAATTACAAGACTTAATCTCCCAGATTCAAAGTCCATGAAAGTAGAAAAATTCAAGGACGGACTTCGGAATGATATTAAAGATTTGGTTAATTTAAGAGCTTTTAATTCGGTTTCTGAATGTATTAGTGTAGCTCGGTCTTTTGAATCAGATTCACGTTCCATTTTCCGAGGACACAGTACGAGAAGTCAAGCAGTTCGAACTGTACCGGATGAATTAGATCAATCCAAACAGGCGGAGGACGGTACTAAATCACTACCAGATAATCCTTATAAAAACCTCCACCAGTTAAGTGTTATCGTTGTTTTGAAACAGGCCACTATTCTAATGTTTGCCCCTCTCGCGGTAAAGCAAATATTGTAGAAAAGAAATCAGATTCAGATTCAGATGAAGATCAATTGGAACGAATTAACACTATTCCAGACAACGGTGATCGGGTTATGTTACTCACTCGAAGAGTTCTTTTTACACCTGTCAAGAGGAATTTATCTCAACGAAAGAATTTGTTCGTTACACGGGGAACAGTACTGAATAAAGTGTGTACTATTGTGATTGACAATGGTTGTGTAGAGAATTTAATTTCTACCAAGCTGGTCAATTTCTTGGGTATTCCTACAATGATTAAATCAAACCCGTATAAAACCGCTTGGATTCAGTCGGGTACTACTACACGGGTTGATCACATGTGTACCATTAATCTTTCTATTGGTTCTTCTTATTTGTCTACAGTTAATTGTGATGTCACCAATATGGATTTATGCCACATCATATTAGGACGACCATGGCAATCTGATGTTGATGCCACTTACCGTGGTCGTTTGAATGTTTATGAATTTCCATGGAAGAAGAAGATCGTGACATTATTGCCAATTGAAGATGGATCGGAGGAACTACATTCTCTTCACAAACGGTTCGGGACGAACCTCTTGAGGGAAGGGGATGCTGATGCAGGGGCACCCGGCGTGGAGACTATTTCCATGACCGAACCCGGTCATGGACCAACCGGCCAGAGAGAGTAGATTTAGGAAGTCCTTATTTTAGTATGATTATTAGATAAATTAGGTTTAGGAAATTATGCTATTTTAATATTTCCAATAATTGGAAAGGTCCTGATTTGAGTCTAGTTATTTAGGCAGTTGCAGTATTTTAATTATTTAGGAAGTCTAATTCAAGTCTATCTAGGAAAGTCCAGAATCCTATAAAAGGATATCTAGTTTGTCTATTATTCTCAGATTGAGAGAAAAACCCCATTGAAGTTTTAATAAAGTTGAGTATTTAGAGTTATTTGATCTTTATTTTCAGTGTTCTTATTTAGTTATTCATATCTTTTAATTCCGCTGCGTTTCTACATTAAGTGGTATCTAGAGCCATAATTTTTTTTCTTCATCACTTTATCATCATGGTTAATACTACTATCTCTACTACACCAACTAAGGAGAAAACACCAACCTTTTGCTCTGAATGGGACAACATTAAAGAAGGGCTATCTGCAGGTAAAAAGTTGGAAGAAGGTTTCAATGAGTACAAGAAGGAAACAACAGCAAAATTCGATAAAATCGATCAACGATTCGATCAACTCAACGACTCCATCAACATCATCTCCAAACAACTCGAAGGTATGCGTAAAAACCAAACTCCACCTCCCACCACTATCACACCTCAACAAACCTCACAACTACCGACTACCACCAACACCACCCGATTTCCACCTCTCGGTTTTCCTCCCGAGCCCACGACACCACTATTCGGTCACACCATTAGCAACCCCCCTCCGGTTATCACACCACCCTTCATCACCTCCTATTCACAAAACACACCTTTTCAAACACCTACGTACCCCTCCTATACCCACACGTCAACACCACCATCGTTCTCCTTCCCCGAGCCAACTACAACACCACATCGACCACCACACGAAAGCCACTTTTCGGCCGACCACCACCTCCTCACCAACCACCAAACCAACAACCGAAACATCACCAACCAAGCCCAACCAATCGCCCCTTTAGGAACCATTACAACCTACCAAGACCCCCGTCTTCTTTACCCGTATACCCGATATCCTTCAATCCCTATCAACCAAACCGAAACCCACTCACCATACCAACACCATCACACCCACCACAACCTCCAAACCGAAACACAATACACCCCCACGGTTCATAATCCAGTTACACCACCTCCACAACACCGCCGTCTACATGAAACCGAGACGACCATCACCCTCCCTCTACAACCCGAGAACACCACACACCCACGTCACCGAGACCAACTCCACCCATTAAACCGAAATCGAGAACACAACTTCACCCATTCCCAAACCCGAGACCCTACCACGCCTATCAACCGTCCAATCAACCTACCACAACGACCCCCCTTGGTTGTCCAAACCACTCAAACCGAACGTGAACACCACACCCCACCAACCGACACCGAATGTCCAAACCCTAGTTCATCGTACCGTGTTCGAATGGAAGTACCATCATATGATGGTTCGATAAATATTGAAGATTTCTTGGATTACGTCTCTAGACTCGAGATTTTTTTTGATGTTATGCAAGTTGAAGGTCCTGAACAGGTACGTTGTGTAACTGGTTATTTATCTAAAACTGCTCTTACTTGGTGGAAACAGGAATCTGAAAATCGTCGTTTATTACACCTACCTCCTATTTCTTCTTGGTTAGAATTGAAACCATTAATGTTCTCCCATTTCCTCCCTCCGGATTATGAGAACCAATTATGTGTTGATTATTTACGTTGCCGCCGAGGAAGACGTTCCGTTGAGGAATATGCTTCGGAATTCCAAAGACTAATTACAAGACTTAATCTCCCAGATTCAAAGTCCATGAAAGTAGAAAAATTCAAGGACGGACTTCGGAATGATATTAAAGATTTGGTTAATTTAAGAGCTTTTAATTCGGTTTCTGAATGTATTAGTGTAGCTCGGTCTTTTGAATCAGATTCACGTTCCATTTTCCGAGGACACAGTACGAGAAGTCAAGCAGTTCGAACTGTACCGGATGAATTAGATCAATCCAAACAGGCGGAGGACGGTACTAAATCACTACCAGATAATCCTTATAAAAACCTCCACCAGTTAAGTGTTATCGTTGTTTTGAAACAGGCCACTATTCTAATGTTTGCCTCTCTCGCGGTAAAGCAAATATTGTAGAAAAGAAATCAGATTCAGATTCAGATGAAGATCAATTGGAACGAATTAACACTATTCCAGACAACGGTGATCGGGTTATGTTACTCACTCGAAGAGTTCTTTTCACACCTGTCAAGAGGAATTTATCTCAACGAAAGAATTTGTTCGTTACACGGGGAACAGTACTGAATAAAGTGTGTACTATTGTGATTGACAATGGTTGTGTAGAGAATTTAATTTCTACCAAGCTGGTCAATTTCTTGGGTATTCCTACAATGATTAAATCAAACCCGTATAAAACCGCTTGGATTCAGTCGGGTACTACTACACGGGTTGATCACATGTGTACCATTAATCTTTCTATTGGTTCTTCTTATTTGTCTACAGTTAATTGTGATGTCACCAATATGGATTTATGCCACATCATATTAGGACGACCATGGCAATCTGATGTTGATGCCACTTACCGTGGTCGTTTGAATGTTTATGAATTTCCATGGAAGAAGAAGATCGTGACATTATTGCCAATTGAAGATGGATCGGAGGAACTACATTCTCTTCACAAACGGTTCGGGACGAACCTCTTGAGGGAAGGGGATGCTGATGCAGGGGCACCCGGCGTGGAGACTATTTCCATGACCGAACCCGGTCATGGACCAACCGGCCAGAGAGAGTAGATTTAGGAAGTCCTTATTTTAGTATGATTATTAGATAAATTAGGTTTAGGAAATTATGCTATTTTAATATTTCCAATAATTGGAAAGGTCTTGATTTGAGTCTAGTTATTTAGGCAGTTGCAGCATTTTAATTATTTAGGAAGTCTAATTCAAGTCTATCTAGGAAAGTCCAGAATCCTATAAAAGGATATCTAGTTTGTCTATTATTCTCAGATTGAGAGAAAAACCCCATTGAAGTTTTAATAAAGTTGAGTATTTAGAGTTATTTGATCTTTATTTTCATTGTTCTTATTTAGTTATTCATATCTTTTAATTCCGCTGCGTTTCTACATCATATTGTCTACAACCTATTTGTGACCAACTGAAAAATTTGGCTCTGTTTCAATTTGGCCTTCAAAATTATTGTTCCTTTAATCAATTTTTTTTTTTTGTGATGAGAATTCCTTTAATCAAACTTAACGCTCCATATTTTCTTTCCATTTATATTGCATATGAAAGATTACGACAACAGGGTATGAAAAAAAACCCAACTGTGGAGGAAGAATTTATCATGCCCTTCGAATCTCATAGAGGTCTGGGTAGGGGTGGGAATCGGTCCGGACCGGTCGGTATCGGACTCTAACTTCATCGAACCGGTCGACTCGGACATAAACTGTTGGTGACCACCTATTTACTCGGGCGGACTCGGACGGTCACTCTCAAGAATTCTTTGTCCATTGACCGTCCAAGACCGTTTATTTTACCGGTCCAGTCGGACACCGGACGGTCTCGGTCCGGACTTTCCAATAAATTTACTTAATTCAGAACTTTATTTTTATTACCACAAACAAAATTACTTACAAATGAAGATGTTTAGCCAAGAAATCAAAAGTAAATATAAAAAAAGAAAAAACACAGTGGATCATCATTTGACAAGATATAATTAAGCCATGCACTAATGTTTGGTCTTCCAGAGGACTATATGACTATAGCCAACGATCATCATATATTCATATGTCTATAAAATTCAACGGTCAACTTCTAAAAATGAGGACAGTTTAGTCGGTCAACCTATTCGGTCACTCGTACCGGTCGGTCAGCGGTCGGTCCTTCGACATAGAATTTTGACCGTGACCGTCCGCCAATTCTTTCGGGCCGGTCGGACACTGACCGTTATGACCATCGGGTGTCCATGGACACTTTTTATCTCGGTTGAACGGGTCGGATAGCGGTCTTCCGGATCTTTTTCCCACCCCTAGGTCTGGGTCTGTAATTGTCAAAAATTATTAATTGTTAAAAATTGTAATCTTTTGTGGCTTGACCGGCTGGGTTGTTACCCCAGCTTAAGATTATGTGTTAATGTTTTTGACCCCTAAAGATGACCCATAAAGATGACCAACTCACCAAAACAGATCCCTAATGATGATCAACTTCCAAAATGGCTTTCGTTTATAAATTCCTATCAATATATAATAGTTAACTTTAATAGTTGATTTTCTTACTTCACTTTTATGACTTTATTTTCACAAGTATTTCTCTTATCTATCTTTTTTTCGGCGGAGTATAGTCGTCGGTCAACACCGCTTTACCAGTCTGCTCTTCCTCTCCTTTCTTTCCACTATTACTACCAACATTGTCTGACCACCACCACCATTCTCTTTGGGTAGTTTTAAAAGGCCCCCTATACGTGTTATAGGGCCTCCCTCAAGGCAAATTTGAGAGAGAGTTTGTGAAGGAAGGAGGCGCCTACAACACTTACCGGAGGCCCCTATAAAACTTCCCATTCTCTTTTCCTCTCTTTCTTTAAAAAAAAACCTTAGCACACTTGAAGGTGGTGGTGGAGAGACGGTGGTGTTGGTTATGGAAGGAGGTCAAGGAAGAAAAAAAAATATTTTTTTTGTTGAAGGGTCGTCGTCAGCAGGTGATCGGCTAAGTACTGGCAACCGTACTTCGACAAAGAAAAAGAGTGACAAGTAGAGAGGTGAATGCTTCTGAAATTAAGGGTAAACGACCAATTATTAATCTTATCAATGGTTGACTAGAGAAAGTTACGGAAGAGGTATATTTTAGAAGTTGTTCCCTTTTTTTAGAGGTCGTTTTGGTGAGTTGATCATTTTTTGAGGGCCAAAATAGATTTAAATTAAATTTTATTGAAGTAGAATGATTTCAGTTAAATGCACAGGGTAGGAATTAGATTTGTTTGAATCATCTTACTAAAGTAGACTAAAAATTAGTCAGACTTCATACCTGACTTAAAAAGGAACAATTTTCTTTTCTTTTGGAAGACGACTACGATCTACGTACGTCGTGATAATTGGCATTTGATACATCATAGATGTGATAAGCTCGACAACTGCCCACTTAACCATTAAAGACACCGGGCTTATAGCTCAACAAAGACAATGACCTGAAGCCCAACAACTTTATTAATACCTACACAATCCCAATTCAAATAATCAAAGATTCCACCCTCTTTGGGTGGAGAACCTGGGACCTCCAGGGATTTCTGGAGTTTATATCAACACCTTAGAACCACTTGTGCTACCAAGTGTTGACAAGAAAGAACAATTTTATAAAGTGGTGAAACATTAGGAAAGTACCAAGGATTCAAAGTTTGTAGGCATCTTCCTTTTTGAGCTTTTATGTTCAAACTTATAAGTTGTTTGCCCATGGTAAAACTTTTTAGTTGATATTATCTTTTGTTCTAACAACATCAATGTTTTGACTTTATAAAACCTACCTAATAGCCAATGGGATTTTTGGAAAGAAGAATAGCAAGAAAAAGAGGAAGATGAAGTGGAAGAGAAAAATAGAGACTACAACTGACAGTAAAATTGACGAGTTTATTATATTTTACTAACACTTAGTGAGTGTAGTGTGCATTATATCTTTCAAAAGTAAAATAAAAGCGAAAGAAATAATGAATTCTATTACTCCATCTTTCCGATAACAACTTGTAAAACTAAAAAGAATTTAAAAAAACTTAAACAATTATACGATTGTAAACTAAATTAACCATATCTAATTAAACTCTCTCAATTTTGTCTCTTTTGATCAAGGGATTAGCCTCTGCAATTGCCTCGCGGCCCATTCTTTTAAAATCAAAACTACAACTATGTTTCTCCGGGTAACGGTGCACCAAACAGAAATTGTATCCGCATCGACATGTAAATCCCAAAAGTCCGACTTTTTTCCTACAACAACCACACCTGTTTTTATCAATTTTGCCATCTAATGATCCCAAATCAGTAGTAACACATACGGGTTCTTCTTTGATTTTGAGTTTTTCAAAGGAATTCTGTAACTGTGGTTCTTGTGAAGAACAATGATCTTTATAGCACTTAGAACAGAAATTCATGGTTGATTCAGAACCATAAAACCCACACCCATTAACGCAAAGTTGAGGCTCTTCATTACTACTACAAGAATTCTTGCTCTGGTTCTTGCTTATTGAATTCATCTTTCCTTGATAGGATTTTGGAGTCCTTGACACTTCAAAGTTTAATACTTGGGAAGACCAACCTATTCTCTTTTTATAGGGGTTTGGTGATTAGTTTCCTTACTGTAGTAGGATTTGGTGTTACTAAATATTGTACAAATAAGGGTTTTAGGAAATTGTTATTCTATTCGGATTTTTGAGTTTCTAAAATTTTGGATTAGAAGTTAAAAGAGGAAATGACTTTATGACATGGGGAGAGCAAATTTGATTACAAAAAGATCCATGGTGGAAAACAAATTGGTCTTCTCTTTGGCGGGAAAATACAATCTAGACAGAGCCCTAAAATTAATCTAGTTAAGCCCTAATATGAAAGGAATAATTTGAATTTATACCCAATTTTATGACCAACCAAAAAGTTTGGCCAACCATATTAGTATAGCATTATGAAATGGCCTCCAAAACCATAAGTGGTTTTCAAACTTAACAGATTTTTACCTTTTGGTTTAAAACAAATTTACTAAAAATTGTTAGTTTTAAATGAACCAAACAAAAGAAAAATTCAAATTGAATCAGTTTACCGCAAAAATCATTTTGTTTCATGTTTAGAGATTGGAATTTCTTTCAACTCTATTAGTTTAATGCTTTATCCGTCACGCTATTCATGTGTTATTTCTTAATTTGGTCAGGTTTCAGGATTGAAGTTCAGAGCTAATTCTGGGTCAAAAGTGATGAACTCGATTCAAGAGGTTCTAGGGCAAAGTACAAAAGAAGTCAAGAAAGTAGGCACTAGAAGTAAAAAAATTGTAAACTCCTTTTACTTTGGTAAAGTTGAATAAAACCCAGACTCTCAAAGTGCCTACTTTCTTGACTTCTTCTGTACTTTGGGAGTCTGAGTAGCATTGTCTGAAAAAAGAAAATCAGTGAGCTTCGGACAACAAAGTGAATCGACAACGACATAGTCTAAATGTGGGAGAAGAGTTCTTGAGCCTCAAGGACCATTCCTTCAAAAGTGGAATAAGATATTTGTACTATCATGTGTGCATGCAGTCTCCCTGGATCCGTTGGTATTTTATGACCCAGTCATTGACGATAAAAAGAATGGCCTTGATGAGGCTAAGAAGTTGGAAACCGCAACTTGTGTTTTGCGGTTTTTCACAATTTACTAATGTAATTCAATAGTATAAAAGAACAAAAATCCTTGTTGCATGTGTAATGAAATATAGTTCTGACTAACATTATTAAGACATATATCCATCCATCCCAAGTTGTGCGCCACCCCAGTATAACACAAGTCATTGACTAACTTGTGTTATGAATCAAGTGCTATTTTCTTTTGGAACTGAATGTGTTAAGAGTGGTTGATTACATGTTTGTTTGTCTTTTACGTTTGACTACAAGTTTGTGAATGTTTTTTTGTATTGCATGTGAATTTTATTTTCTATTATTTGATATCCTTAGTAACAACTAATGAAACTAGAAACGATTACAAAAATTTAAAAACAATAAGAATGTAAACTGTGTAAAGCAATATGTAATCAACCACTAATATCTTGTTAATTTACTTAATTATGTTACAGGGTCATTATTGTAATTTCACAACATTGAATATTCTATAAATACAATGGTATCTGCCCTAGTTAGGGCATCTCGACTCAATAGTGTTTGCATGGTATCAGAGCTTAGGGATTAGAGCTCTCTCCTACTTTTCAGTGCCGCCATCCCTCTTCTTCATTTCTTCATCTACTCTCTGTTTCTTCTCTTTTTTTTTTTTTTCAAATGGCAAGCTCAGCGGCTAATCAATCATCTCCTACTATCAATTCCTCAAATCCAACCTCTTCCTCTGTTTTTGCAACCTTCCCCACCCTCACTAACATTTCTAACTTAATCTCCATTCGTCTTGATAGCTCCAATTATCTTCTATGGAAAAGCCAGCTTCTCCCTGTTCTTCACTCTCAAGATCTATATAAGTTTGTCAATGGTGATTACCCTCCACCACCTGAGTTTTTAACCTCTCCAACTGAAAGTACTTCTTCTACAATTCCTAATCCAGACTTTGTTTACTGGTATCGAATCGATCAAATGCTCCTATCATGGCTGAATGCCACACTCACTGAACCCATTTTAACTCAAGTCTTGGGGCTTACTTCTTCTAGAGCTGTCTGGCAATCTCTTGAAAATACATTCTCATCCATTAACTCAGCTAGACTTATGAATTTGAAATTGCAACTTCAAACTACCAAAAAGGGATCCCTCTCTGTTTCAGACTATCTTCTTCGCCTGAAAACCTTATCAGACTCTCTTGCAGCCATTGGACATCCAGTGGCTGATGATGAGATGGTCCTCATCATCCTTTCTGGTCTAGGCCCTGAGTATGAAAGTTTTGTCACCTCAATGACAACTAGAATTTCACCCCCAACCTCCTCTGAACTTCACTCTCATCTTCTTACTCAAGAGTTTCGTCTTCAACTTCTTAACCCCATTTCCTCTCAACCAACAGCTCTTCTTACTCAACAATCTCAATCTCCTCGACCTTCCTTCTCACCTAACAGAGCATATCGAGGTCGTTCTTCTTACAGAGGGGGTTATCGAGGTTCTCACAGAGGATCCTATTCAACCAGAGGAGGTTATCAACGTCCCTTCACTAACTCTGTTTTAGGTCCTCCACCAGGTCGTCCAGCTATCATTTGTCAATATTGTGGAAAACATGGCCACACAGCACGCCAATGCTACAGCCTTACTCGATCACATGACATTGCTCAGTCCTTTGCTGCTCTAGGTCTTGACTCTCTCTCATCTGATCCCAATTGGTACGTCGATTCAGGAGCCACCTCCCACATTGCCTCTGATAATGTTTCGGTTCTTTCTCGTTCTGATGTTCCTGCTCCAGACCAAGTAATGGTGGGAAATGGAAATACAGCCTCAGTCAGTGGTGTTGGTAATTTTTCCCTAAACCCTCATCTCACACTTAAAAATGTCTTAATAGTTCCTTCATTTAAAAAGAATTTAATCTCCATTTCTCAATTACTTCGTGATTTTAACTGTATTGTTCTATTCCATCGTAATGGATTCTTCATTCAGGACCTTCCCACAGGGAAGATACTCCTCGTCGGAACGATTGAGGATGGTCTGTTTCGTCTAACTCCTGCTCCTTCACCATCACAATCCTTCTTTACTCAGTCCCTCTCCAATGGCAGTCGCACCTCATCAGATGTTTGGCACTCACGTCTCGGTCATCTCAATTTGCAGAGTTTAAATTACCTAATTAGCTCTAATGCTTTACCTTTAACAAAGTCTGTAATGACAAACACTAAGTGTATTAGCTGTATTGCTGGAAAGCACCATCAATTTCCTTTTACCTCTGTTATTCACTCTACTACTAATCCAAATGAATTGATTCACTCTGATCTGTGGGGTCCTTCTCCCTCTACCTCTGCTTCTGGATTTCGTTTTGTGCTTTTGTTAATTGATGATTTCACACGATTTACTTGGCTCTATTTTATGAAAAATAAGTCTGAGGTTGAACAACATTTTCGAAATTTCAAGACCATGGTTGAAAATCAATTTTCAAAACCAATCAAAATACTACAAACTGATGGTGGAGGTGAATATATCAGCAACTCCTTTGCTTCCTTCCTTCAGCAACAGGGCATTATTCATCGAAAATCTTGCCCTCATACACCCCAACAAAATGGGGTGGCTGAGAGGAAAATCAAACATCTAGTCGAAACCTCCCTATGTCTTCTTCATCAGGCCTCTGCTCCTTCTTCCCTCTGGCCTGATGCTTTCCAAACTTCAATCTATATAATAAATCGGCTACCAACTAAAATTCGTGATGGTATTTCCCCCTTTCAAAAATTAACAGGGAAACCACCTGATTACACATTTCTTCGCACCTTTGGGTGTCGCTGTTTTCCCCTTCTTACCCCCTACAGATCATCAAAACTTGATTACAAAACAAAATCCTGCATTTTTCTAGGTTATAGCCCTGCCCATAAGGGCTATCGATGCCTTGATGAAGCCTCTCAGCGTGTATACATTTCGAGAAATGTTATATTTGATGAATTGATTTTCCCTTTTTCGCTTCAATCTAAACGGTCGTCTTCTCCCTTTTCCTCTGTTCTGCCTCCTTTAAGTCTTACTTGGTTTTTAAAACCAGCACTCCCTCTCTCTTCGTCTCCTGACCCACGAAATCAATCTATCCATTCAATCCATCCATAACCCGATCCATACCCACTACCCAATACCCTTCCACGTGTCCCATTACAATCAAGTCGACCGTTAAGTTCTGAGGGACCACTTCGGTTGTCCTCTTCTTCACCCTTTTTAAATTCCAACCCTAATAACCCTTCTAATCTCAACCGCTCATCTCAATCAACTCCACCCACAATTCCAGCTGTTACCTCGGTCCCACCTCTTTCACCATCAGTACGACACCTACCAAACACCACCACCTTCGTCGAACCAACCTCCTGTCCTCTCTCCCCAACATTCCATCCTTCTGAGATTCCATCTGTCTCTCCTCCTCTACCACCAACTTCTGCACTACCTCAGTCCACTGATCATCTTGTTCCCCCTCCTTCTCATCCTCCATTACCTTCATCCTCTAAACACCCCATGATAACTCGAAGTAGGGATGGCACCCGAAAACCAAAAATTTTATTTTCTAAATCTACTGTTTCTACCTCTTCAAATAAGTCTGCCATCAATTCGATTCTTGAAGAACCACATACTTTTCTTCAGGCTTCGAAGCATGATTATTGGCAAAAAGCAATGGCTGAAGAGATCACTTCTCTTCATAAAAACAATACTTGGACTCTGGTTCCATCAGATCCCACCATGAATCTTGTTGACAACAAGTGGATTTATCGAATCAAGCAAAGATCAGACGGATCAATAGAAAGATTTAAGGCTCGATTGGTCGCTAGAGGTTATACACAACAGCATGGAATTGATTACGAAGAAACGCTTAGCCCAGTCGTTCGACCAGCAACAATTAGGGCAATTCTAACTCTTGCTATCAATGGAAATTGGGGGATAAGACAATTGGACGTCAAAAGTGCCTTCCTCAATGGCGAACTTCATGAAACAGTTTTTATGACTCAACCGAAGGGATTTGAAGACAAGAATTTTCCTAATCATGTGTGTAAACTAAACAAGGCAATCTATGGGCTAAAGCAAGCTCCAAGAGCTTGGCATCAACGATTCAGTAACTTTTTGTTTCAATTAGGCTTCATTCAGTCGATTTCGGATCCCTCAATGTTCTACAAACAAGCTTCGACAGGTATTACTATCTTATTACTCTATGTTGACGACATAATTGTCACTGGCTCCTCGAAAATTGATTTACAGAGTTTCATCTTGTCTCTCAAATCTACATTTGAAATGTCTGATTTGGGAGACCTAACCTATTTTTTGGGCATGGAAGTGTTTCGTGATGATAATTCAATCACACTAACACAACGGAAATATACATTGGATCTTCTTAAAAGATTTGGTCTTCTTGATTCGAAGTCTGTAAATACTCCGGTTCTCACTGGTAAAAAGTTATCTAAACTTGATGGAAGTCCTCTCTCCAACCCTCAAGAATTTAGAAGCCTCGTCGGAGCCCTCCAATATCTTACCCTTACCAGACCGGATATTGTTTATTCCGTCAATCAAGTCTCGAAATTCATGCATCAACCAACTACACTCCATTGGATAGCTGCCAAAAGAATTCTTCGATACCTCAAGGGATCACTTACTGTTGGTCTTCGACTACGATCGGCCACTGACCTTCCATTACTTGGTTACTCCGACGCCGATTGGGCTGGTTCGCCGGACGATCGTCGATCAACCACCGGCTCATGTGTTTTCCTAGGTCCAAACCCGATTATGTGGACCTCTAAAAATCAGCCCACAGTGGCCCGTTCCTCCACCGAAGCAGAATATAGGGCAGTGGCCCATACGTGTGCCGATATAATTTGGTTACAGAATTTATTAAAGGAGTTGGGCTTTTCTTCTACAAGCACTCCTATCATTCACTGTGATAATATAAGCACCACCTATTTGGCTGTCAATCCTGTTTTACACTCTCGCACAAGGCATGCATCTATCGACTTTCATTTTGTTCGTGAACAAGTGAAATTTGGAAACGTTCGAGTTCACTACTTGCCGGGTGACTCTCAGATTGCAGATTTATTTACCAAAGGTCTCTCCAGCTCTCGGTTCAATGAGTTGAGTTTCAAGCTCTCACTGGTGCACCGCCGTTCGGCTTGAGGGGGGGTGTAAAGCAATATGTAATCAACCACTAATATCTTGTTAATTTACTTAATTATGTTACAGGGTCATTATTGTAATTTCACAACATTGAATATTCTATAAATACAATGGTATCTGCCCTAGTTAGGGCATCTCGACTCAATAGTGTTTGCAAACTGAAGTAATTATAATTAATTGAAACTAGAAATTTTGGTCTTGTTTTTTGCTTATTGAATTCATCTTTACTTGATTTGATATCTGTGTTCTTGATAAGGAAATGATTTTTTTAGAGAGATATGGAAAAAAATAAATTCATTCAGCAATGCCTTTTCAATACAAATTACAGAGAGAGATTAAATCGTGAGTAATCGATCTGAGTAACATAACTTCAGTCTTATACTAAAACAGTTTGTTGTTCTCTTCCCCATGTTTTACAACTTCCATAATCCTGCTTGTATCCTCTGCTGCTGGAGAAATCCTTTCGATCCTCTCGTGAGGCACTCTGGTTTCCCTTCTCATTGACGTAGACACCAACTCGTGTAGAATTATCGTACGAAGAGTGCTTTCTCTTGAAGTTCTTGTCACTGTCATCATAATCACTCAGTTCGTGGTAATAAGCTCTTCTCTGTGCTCCACCAGCGAACCTCTCTGACCTGGCTTGATGATGGTGGCGACGTTCGTCAATGGCACAAGAGTCAGATCCTTGAGAATTGATGCGTCTATCCATGTGTCTTGAATTCGTGTAAGAAACCTCTTCACTCCTGCTCTCTGCTCCCCTACTAAACTTGTGATCTTCATAGTATTCCTTGCTCTTGTCACGCCTTCCAGATTCACGCTTCCTCTTAAGGTCTGATTTTCTTTCCTCGGACTCCTCGTTACTCATAAGAGGAGGTAATACTTGGTTCGGACCCATACCACTCGCAGATGATGCACTCAGAGGTGGAAAAGCTGCCAAGGCATATTCTTGACATCCAAAGGGGGCTTGAGGTAGAAACCCACCAAGATGATTATTATACGGACCAGGGACATAACCCATGTAAGGCGTTCCACCATTAAAATGAGACATATATCCATCCATCCCAAGTTGTGCGCCACCCCAGTATGGGTGATATGCTGAAGAGGAAGAAGGCATCATACAAGTAATCAAGTATTGGCAGCCATAGATGTCCCCCATATAAGGTCGTCTACGGGCAAGAAGTCGGGTTTTCTTTTTATTCCTGGCTCACTAGCAGGTAGCTTCTGTTGCACTTTCTCTTCAACTGGCGAGGCACGATTCCGTTCGTTTGGTTCCGCCGCCTCTTGTTTAGGCTCAAATCCGTTAACAGTTATTGCAGTCTGGACTTCAATAGGTACTGTCGTTTTCTCTTTCTCTGTCTCAGAAGTGGCAGAAAGAGTAGTAGGCGATGGTGCTTTAGGAAGTGAACTATGAGCAGACTCCGTAGTACCTTGAATTTTAAGAGAGCTTCCTGAATTTGTCGTACTACCCTTGCTACTTGATTCTAGAATGCTGTTGATGGTGCTTCTAACTGTCATATTAGGGATGAGGTCATCTGCAAGTATATTTGTAGCCCGGCAAAAACACATTGATTTCGAGATTATATGGTCTCTTATACATTTGTCGCAAAAACTCCGGAAACAACATTTTTTGGTAAAAACAGCATTTTTCATTACTTCACTGCATAATGGGCAGCAAAGTTCTGAAGGAATATCGACAGTAATTCTAGAGCAAGTTAAACCTTCCATTTCCTTATTGAATGCAGCCTCATTTGGTTTCAAAACAGCAACTTCACCACTTGGTAATGAATACGAGCCATCCGGGTTCGCCATTAACATCGACTTTGGAATACCAGTCGGAGGCTTCACTCTTTTTATATCGTAACTAGCATCACCATTAGTAGGGCAGTGTTGGATGTAATGCCCAGGGGTTTTGCATCTGTGACAGACATAGCCTTCTGGAGGTGTCTTGCAAGTAAGGCCACCATATCCGTAACTTCGACCACCAATCAATTTTTCGCCCATAAACTTTCCAAAACTTCTAACAGCAGCACCCGAATTCAAGGCAGAAGTTTCTACCAAAGCTTTAATCTTGCTATCTTCATCATCTTTGTTAAGAAGAGAATCATCAGGACCCGGAACAGTAGATTGGGTGGACGGAACTTGCTGATCTTCAAAAAACTCCTTAACAAACTCTTCCCATTCCGCCTCTCCTGGATATTTCGTAACAGGAGTGATATTGCTATCTTGTGGTTGAGCATCTTCGATTTTTGGTTTCGCTTTTGGTTCACAGACAATGGGCTTACAAGGCACGCCAGGAATCCGACGAACTAAAACACTGGTATTTCTCGGTATATTATCATCATTGGTGTACTCTTGGTTAGTCTGGGCATGGGTGATAATTAGGTCATAATCTCTTCCCTTATCTAGATGTTTGGATTCAACAATTAGGTCTTTCAAATTTGCAACAGATATGTAATAACCAACAATTGGTATTGAATCATAATTTTTTGCACTTTTAAACTTGTAATACACAGCCATTATTTATTTTTCTTCTGATTCTCTGAACAAAGTATGAACAAGAATTGCTTCAGAAAAATTAAAAAGCTGATTGAATATATCAGTTTACAATCAAAACCCTAATTCTTAACCAAAATTAGTACAAGAAATCAAACACAATGATGATTACAAGTATCTAATTTCCTGTCTTGATCTTCTTCTTCTTCTTCTTCAGCCACACAAGTAAAAGAAATTTGACAAAGATTGGGCAACTGGGATGAACACGGATGTTTAAGAATCACTAACCAAAACCAAAATCTTGAGAAGAACTCAGCACTGAACGAAGAACAAATGAGAGTTGAAAGTTTGATACTTGAAAAGATCAAGAAATTCTCTGTTTTATAGAGTTTGGTGATTAGTTTTTGGAAAGTAAGGGTTTTTGGAAAGTTTATATTAACGTGGGATTTTGAGTTTCTAAAAGTAGACCGAACTGATATGGGGAGAGTAGTTTCTAAAATTTTGAATTATAAGTTAAAAAAGGAAACATGGTCTGGCTTTGTTAATTAAGCCCCAAAGTAAACATTGTCTGGCCTATTTCAAATTCATGGGATTTTGAGTTTCCCTTCTATTATGTTGGGTTGTACTTGATAATGTAAGCAACACTTACAAACTCATTATCCTATTTCAAATTCATGGGAGTGTCATTCGCGGTTTCACTAAGGTAAACTAACATCGTAAAACAATTCTAATCTGTATTCGAATCAAAATAATGTCAATACTAACTGGATAAATGGTTTTCCGGTTTTTATTTGATTTTGGACAGTTCAACTTTCCGTCTAGCCTTATCCCTTCCTTCGGTCTTAAATACATGGAAGATAGTAATTCAAGCTTGTTGCACCATGCTTGGTCTGCTGTGAAGGGTCAGAATAAAAGTAGCTCAACTCAACATAAAAATCTATTATACAAAACAGATACTTGTGACTAGGACATATTAATTATATAAAATATGACTAGGACAAAAATAAGGTGACTGGACGTCCACGTAGATGTCTATTTTACAATCTAAAAATCTAGCCCTCGGATCTTCCAACTTCCCTGAGATCCAACGTTAGTGAAATACTATCCCTCCCTCGTAACAGATTCCACTGATCGATTCATTTTCTTTTTTCCCTTTAACGATGAACAGTGCCACTCTCTCTCTCTCATCTCAAAACGTAACAGGAAGCTCCCCAATTTCCAAATACCTTCACCTTCCTCCACTAAGAGGTAAATGATTTTCTCAAACAAAAGGTTAGGGTTTGTATAAAGAGAATGGAGAAGAAGATCAATAGGTAAGTGATTTTCTCAAACAAAAGGTTAGGGTTTGTATTTAGAAATCTCATGAGTTCTCAGTTTTAATTTCTTCTCATTCTAGGTACCCAATCTTCTCTCTGATCTGTCTAATAACTTTATATTTCTTCTGTCCAATTGTTTTTGTTCTTTGTAATTCTTCATCTGTAATAGATTTGTATAATAGATCTGTTTTGGTTAACCGAGATATAACCTTCTAATAGTTTAAGTTGATTTGTTGAGTTCATCAATTTCACCCCCATATAGCAAAGGTAAAATCCACTGGCTACCATAGGATATATAGTAAGATTAACATTAGTGTTTTCATTGTCTGACTCACCTCTCTTATATCCTTCCTCTATTGTCGTACTAGATGCTACGTCGCTGTTGTCGTTCAATCTTCCCTCCATTATTTGTTAGCATCTTCATAATTGTCTGCTAGTTCAATCTTGTTTTGATGTACTAGCCACATGTAAGATCCATCTAGTTAGGTGATAAAGTATAAGTATCTAATTCTGGTTTAAAGTATTACCCTGCAAAATTCGTGCTTTAGACTGTTAATTCTTTGAAAATATTGTTTGTATATTGCTGCTTAATTGATCCCCCTTAATTTCTTGTAGATATGGGTTCCAACAAATCCTCGAGGCGCAGAAAGACTACCCCCTGGTGTTGTTAAAGCAGAGTCAGACTTTTATCTTCGTAGATTGCGGGGTAAGCCCAGTGAGGTGTGTGCTTTAAACCATTTTATGGAAGCTTAAACCGTCAAGTTGTGGGTCAATGGACGAACAACTCTTTGATGGTGGATATTCTGGTTTCCACCATTCACTATTAATCGACAATGATTTTGAAGATGGATTTGACAGTGGAAAACCGTAAGGTTTTGAAATTCGAATGTTCGACGACTTGTAGAAGAAAAAGGGTCACAAATGAGCAACTTCAATATCTCAGTGACTGCATTTTTCATTTGTTTCCTATCTCGATTACTTCTTTTTAAGGTTTCGAAAATATTTAGCAGAAGTATATCTAGATTTTATTGTGTTGTTCTGATTCGAAGAATTTTGTCTATAAGAATTTAGTTTATCAGCATATTTCTCGTTACTTTGTCGAATCATCAAAACAACTTCGATAGCTTGTTCTTTTGCACTAAATTTTTTGTATAATTTGATGCATCAATCATTTGAGCTGAACCGAGTGGTTTGAACATCCTAATAGTTTATATTCTCGATTGCAAAACGAATTTGCAAGATATCCAACTCAAGATTATATTATGTAAAGCTTGCAAATCATGTTTTGCAATCTATATTTTGCAAATACAGTTTGCAGTTTACATTATGCAAACACATATTTGCAGTTTACATTATGCAAACACACGTTTGCAGATCAGATTGTTGCAAACACGTTTGCAAAACAAATTGATGCAAACACGTTTGCAGAACAGATTGTTGCAAACACGTTTGCATAACAGATTGTTGCAAACACGTTTGCGTAACAGATTTTTGCAAACACGTTTGCAGAAAAACGTAAAAGAAAAAAACGCCGTTTTTTTCTGGTTTTTTTTTTTGAAAGAAAGTATTGAAATGGATCTTGTTAGAAAGCTAATGAAAAATCATTTCTAAATATATAATTTTTATAGAAATCCGACATCTCAAACAAAAGTTATATCAATTTAAAGTTAAAAAAATAAATAATTGAATTTAGTTACACAAAATGACAAAAAGGGGTATTTTAGTATTTGCACACTTTTTGACATGAATAATAATTTTTTAAATGTTTTGTGTTTTTCTACTCATTTTCAATATTATTTTGACATTTCTAGATTTCAAATATGAAATGATTTTTATACTCTGCCCGTGTTAGATTTTGACTTTTCTTCTCGGCTTCTCACGCATTGCTCATTAAATACGACAAGTTGAACATCTACACAAAGCTTTTAAACCAATTTCAGTCAGGCATATTTTAAGTATGAATTTATGGATATACCGACTCACTTGAGATTACTATTTTTTTCTCCGTAATGTCAAATCAGGTTGAGTTGGATGTGGGTGAATCAAGCTTAGACAAAATACACTACGACAAGTCAGGTTCAGACAGTACACAGAATACGTATACTATCTAAAACTCTAATACGGATGAAAGAAGGTGTTGTGCATCGTTGTTATTATTTGGTATTTCTTAAATCGACAGATGGTTGATTCCCACATACATTGTATAAACCTAAGTTGACGAGTAGGACCCTTAGATGGAGCTCAATTCAAAATTTTGCCGTGATACCTTAACTGAAAGGTTGGGAAGCCCAAGAGAATTAAACCAAATATCTAGAATCAGGTTTAACATTTTCGTAACTAAATCTGAGGAATAAGTTTAAAACCGCAGTGAAGGATATGGTGCCTGAAGTCTGAAGGAATGGTATCCTTCCGAAGGAGTGTCCTTCGACCAAGGATGCAATGCGTGCAATTTGGCTATTAGGATCTTAATGACCTTATTCGGAAGATCATTAGTCCGGTCCAATTAGGGGTCGTAATGCTTAGCTAGAAGCCAACTACGATCGTCGAATCAAGAGTTGATTCGCGGCTAACATAGACCGGATCCTACAAGGGTTACACAACAGAATAATGATTTGAACGGAGAGAATTGACTAGATGGATAATGGCAAATAAGTGGATTGGATCCGTTATTGGTAAGTCCAGAAAGATTCGGAGAAGTCCGAAAGGGATAAACATGTCCGGGCCCAAAAGGGAGGCCCGGAGTGGCTTTAGGGAAGCCGGCCATGTGATGGCCGGCCAAGGCAATAGGGCCGGCCATGTGATGGCCGGCTAGGCCCTAAGTGGGCCGGCCAAGGAAGCCCATAAAGGGCTATGTTGGCCGGCCACACTAAAGTGACCCAATGGAGGGTATTTTGGGTGTTGCCTGTTAATTAGGTTTATGGAATTCTAGTTTGAGTCTAATACCTCTTCTAGGGAATTCTATATATACCTAATTATACAACCTAAAGAAAAAGATTGAATTCTCAACAACTGAGAGGGTTAACTGAAAGAGTTTCAGAATATACATCTCAGAGAGAGAGAGAGAAAAGGAGTTTTCTCAAGTATCTAGTCAAGAAGAAGGAGTTCTTCATCTCAACCTTCAAGAAGGTCCTAGCTGACTGAAAGGAGGGAGTTCAAGTCATTATTCGGTGTCTCAAGTAGAGGAGCTACACTTGGAGCTCTTATCTTCCGAATACTGATCGGAATTTAGTTCGTGGGAAAGCGATTAAGAGGTAATCTTCTTTCCAATCTAGTTCATTGGTATGTTCATGTATAGATCCTGGATTAGTGTTAAACATATGATGTTTGAGATTCCGCTACCAACACTAATAGACAATTAGGTGTATGAGATACACTAGGTTATTCCCCATCAGTGGCATCACGAGCCGTTTGCATGAACTATCTTTGACTAGATGAATTAGATTCACACTTGAACAACTAGATATTAGTGTTTTAATGTTTGAATAGAGATTTAAACATAAGTTTGATGAGATCAAATTAGGGTTTTGGATGAGATTCATGACCTAGAAACACTAGAAACAAGGTTTTATGAAAAGAGTTTTCATAAACAAGTGTTAGGGTTTTAGAATTTTGATAAAAACCATCAAAACCATGAAGATTGGTTGATGATTTGATCAAAAACAGTACCTAACAGCAGCTGGAACAGAAAGAAAGAAAAGAAAAAGAAGTTGGAACGGCAGGATTTTCCAAAAAACATGGAAACCCTACTGGCCGGACCGGCCAGGACGCGTCCAGGACGCGTCCGGGCCGGACCAGCACGTCTCGGACAGACAGTCCGAGACAGACAGGGACACGGACTGGAAATCCCAGTCCGTGAAGGACCGGGAATCCTAGTCCGAGCTGGACTAGGAGTCCGAGACTCTCGGGTCTCGGACATCCCAGAGCGTCTAGGACGCGTCTGGGAATCCCAGTCCAACACGGACTAGGAGTCCGAGACTCTCGGGTCTCGGACGTCCCTGCGCGTGGGACGCGTATGGGACATCCCAGTCCTAGACGGAATAGGATTCCGAGACAGGAGCGTCTCGGAGATCCTTGATGCGTCTGGGACGCGCTCGAGGAACCTATTTAGAGTCTCGGTCTAGGACCGAGACACTGGACGGGCGTCCGGATGCATCGAGGATGCGTCTGGAGCAACCAGAAGCATCTCGGATGCGACTGGAAGCTTCCAGACGCAACTCGGATGCGACCGGAGCATCCAGAAGCGTCTAGGACGCGTCTGGACGCGTCCAGAAGGCATCCCAGATGGGATGGCCTAGCCGTCTGTGCACAGAAGCGTCTGGGACGCGACTGTGGGGCACGGGTGCATCTCGGACCAAAAAATCCGAGATGGCACGAGTGCTGTCCCGAGACCAGACACGTCGGGGACGCGTCTGGGAGTTCCAACAGCTCTCGGATTAAGCATCCGAGAGGCATATGCAGCGACCGGATGGCCTGGACGCGTCTGGGACGCGACCAGGACGCATCCTAGACATCTCATCCGAGATGTCTATGGTCTGTCCTTGGACAGAAGCGTCTAGCTGGGCTAGGACGCGTCTGCCCGAGAGACATAGCACGGCAAGAAGGTGCTGTCTCTAGGACCGGACCTTGACCGGGCTGAGTCAAGAGTTGACCAGAAACCAGTCAAGGGGCTTTGACCAGGGTTGACTCAGATCTTTTGAGTGAGACTCAAAGGCCCTTTTGGCCATGATCTGAAAGGGAGTTTTTCAGACTTTTCTCCCGGTTCCGAGCATAATTTATTTTTTCCGACTTAGACCCGGGTTAGAGGAGTACCCGAACGGAGTTTTTCCTTATTTTGATTTTGGAAACAATTAAGGAAGAAACGTAATGTTTTAGTTTGAGTATTGAGAATACGAAACTTTAGAAACATTAGACATAGAGATGTCACAAATTCCCACGAATAGCTATGTGATAGCAAAACCTAGAAACGAATCTAGGATACATACTTTAATTATTATGATTGTCATATTTTTGTATGTATGGATATATATGTGATTGCGTAGAATAGTATACCTTTAGATAGGATTATCGTTTCTTGTTCTAAGCGCAAGGAGTTGTGCCCGAATAATACTTAGAGTATAGGGTCTTAGAATCTATTGACGAACTGAATGATGAGATCATGGTTCAAGTGGGAGTAGTCAATAGAGGTTCTTGGATAAGAATCCAATCGAACCATAGGCGAACAAGAAATAAACTTAAAAGATGGGATCTTTTAAGGGGTAATACTAAGATTTAACAAATCATTACGCAAACCCACATAAACTTTTACGTAATAAATCATGAATGGTTATGCAAGAGTTCACAGTAACGCAACTTGATAAATTACGTAATAAGTCCCAAAAAGAATTTTGAGTAAAGCCTACCCAGATTAAGACACCTGTTGAGCCCTTGTTCATCGATGGTGGGTCATGCCAAAGCAGGGTGCCATCTTTTACCTCGGGACAATACGGGTAGATCTATGAAGAGGTCTACATGTCTAAATGGTTATTCTCAAACGAGTCAGCAAAAGAGTTTTGGATTTCGAGGCTAAAGGACGATTTAATCGTTAACCAAGAGTCATATGAGATATGATCAGTAAGGAGTTACTCACCCAGGAGGGTGAAGTTAAGGGCAGTGCCAAAGTACGCTTAGCTTCACAGGAATGGGATCTTGGAATTATATTATTCTAAGGGGACAACAAAAGTAGAATAATATAGGCAAATTAGGAAAATTGCCAGGATAACAAGTTTAATCACTTTCGCATTTCTTACATGTAGTTTAATTATGACAACAACCATCTTCAACCTCTACACTATACTTGAGAAATTGAACGACACCAACTTCGTTCAATGGGAGAGGAACCTAAGAAAGGTTCTAGGAAAGAGCGCAGAAATATTAGACATTCCGATCCCCGTGCTTTCAGAAACTTCTTCTGATGAAGAACGTAAGCAAGTAGACGACATTCGAAGGAAGTCAGCGCCAGTAACCGGTTTAATGCTAATGGCCATGGAAAGAAAATATATAGATATGTTCATTGAAATGGAGGCATACACCATTATTCGACGGCTAAGAGAAGTGTTTAGAACACAATGTCGAATAGAAAGATTTAGAATCACAATGGTGTTACTGGGGATGCGACTGGAGAAAGGGAAACCCGTTCGTTATCATGTTTTGGAGATGATCGATCACCTCAAAGACATGGAATGGATGGGGTCTCCCATGCCAGTCGAACTGGCGGTTGACATGATCCTGAATTCATTGGATGAAAGGTTTAAGGATGTAGTAACAAACTTTGAAGATAAGTTTGGACGGGTATCCTTCGAAAGTCTACTGGCGATTCTGGAAGTTGCTGAAAGTGGTTTCAGCACCCCTGAAACTCTAGAAGAGATTCTAGGAATTCAGGAGACAGTAAATACGGGAACGGAAGACGTTAGGAGAAGGAAGCTGTCTGGCAGAAGAATGGGCAAGAAAGCACCAAGACCCAGAACCATCCTTCCTAACAAGAGATGTCTTGTGTGCGGTAGTACATCTCATATTCGGTTAAGAGATTGCCCGCGATTCTTGGAAGAACAAAACGACGGAGCTGGGAGTTCCGGTCAAGGTAAAAATTGTTAAAAGTTATTCAATGAATTCACATTCCTCAAGGTATGGGATACCTAAAAGACTCTTATCATTATGAATGACAGGAGCGAGAGGGAGCTGAGTATTTATTGAAGAGGAGATGAACCTGTCGAAAGCTGAAGTAGGCAAGAGTTGCTGGAAAAGCTTAAGAAGGATCATAGACTCGATAGGCAATACTTTAAAGCAGTTTTAGTATTTCTTTTTCTTTTTAGAACATTGACTCTGTAATGAGATTATGGGAGTGAATAAAATATGAGATATTTTATGATGTTCTTAAAAGAGCCTATCTAACTTTTAAGTAAATTTTAAGGAACGATCCAACTTAGTCATTCTAAATCTTGTAAGAGTACAAGAGTTCAGTTAATCGTAGAAAACAATGTTGGACATGAAAGTCTGCGATTAGTGTGATTAGAATGAACATAAGACTTGATTGTGGAGGAGTTTTAGAAACAAATCCAAAATCAAGAAGTGGATCGGGATGACTAAAAGGACATGATGAGATCATGAGTTCGATAGTCATCAGTCTTCCAAAACACAAAGTCTAATACGTATCTGCCAAACCACTAAAAACCTAAAAGCTATAGTGAATAATTGAGTCCATTCGGATATGGATATCGTTTTAGAAGGAGTTCTAAAATTATCAATTATTCCAATGTCTAAAGCGTGTTAGACATGAGTTCTTCGAGAAGAAGAACGGGGTTTTCCCGCCAAACATCGGAACACAATGAGATTGTTGCTCACGATGGTGTCTTCATTAAAAGGAGGGTCCTTCTAAAGAAGACAAGTGGGAGGAAAAATCGAATGGGATTCGATAAAGAGCAACAAGAGGAAGTAAGGAGTTACTTGCCTTAAAACAAAAGAGAGTAAAGAGTTACTCGTCTTAAAACGAAAGAGAGTAAGAGTTACTCGTCTTACGTAACAAGGGATGTCGACTTGAATGGTTCAAGGGACGATCGCCTAGAAACTTCTTAAGGAGTTAAGAAGGTTGCTCAAAAACCCCAATGAGTCTTGGGAAGATTCATAAGAACTATAGCAGAAACCACTCTGAAATTGGATCGGAAATCCAAAGAGATAAGAGTAAGAATGGTTGAATCTTGTGAGACAAGAAGGTAAGTGGGAGTGAAACAAGAGTTGTTTCAGGGGTCCTGTATGTGGGAGACATGCGAGAAAGGACAAGAAGACGAGGGTGAATTAACCATGGGCATCAAAAGTCTATGGAGATGGACTCTAGATGATAAAGACTCGTTCAAAAGGAGTTTTGGAGAGGTCTGAATAAGAAGTTCTCTGGGAGAGAAATTCTACCCAACTCCCGTGGAATACACAGGAGAGACACTTATGTTAGGAAAACATAAGAACGATCATGAGATGATTGTTGTTCACCCGTACATCTAAGAAGGTACTTGGAGTACGTGAAGATGTCGTCGCCCATCCAAGTCAGAAGATTGAAGATGGTCATAAAAGTAATCTTCCGAAAATAAAGATAGGAATCTTTTAGGAAGGGCTAACAGATGGGAAAGAGTTTTCCATGCTGGGAGTCGTTGCTTAACTCTACTAGATAAGAAAGTAAAATTAGAACTTGGGAAGTACTAATTTCAGTGGGAGAAAACTGATAATATCGTAACAGCTTACGAAGAGTTCGAAAGCAAGATAATTACAAAGCGAAGTGAAAAAGGAAAACTAAACTGTCACCTTAGAACGATCATGAGATGCTCGGGTCTAAGGAATTAGGATCCAGGAAGAGAATCCTAAAAAGACTTGTAAAATTGAGAACGTGAAGGAGTTCACGCGGGTGCTCAAATTTTACAAACTCTTGTTATCCGAAATAAACTGGGTTTATTTCGTCATCTAAATTGTGGTTTAGAATTTAGACGACAGTCCAAAAGGATGGAGTGTTCCAGGTAGGTTTATTAGATACGTGATCTAATGAAAGAAACCCTACTAAGTGAACATGGAAGCACATCATCCTAATATCCCTAGTCCAGGTCATTAGTTGGACAATAATGACTTATGAAGACTAGCATGAGTGATTGACAAGATAGCGCTGTTTCTTGGGCTATGGGAATAGGAGTATTCAAAGGTCAACTTCATGGGTGTATATCAAGAGTTGATGATACACTGGAAACCCGCCGAATGAGAGTACTTCAAGAGTTGAAGTTATAAGGTGTCATAACTCTCATTCAAGCAAATTGGAGAGATTCCTCAAAACATGAGTACTCACTCAGTTTATGGAAGGAATGTCGAACTTTGGTACCGTCAAACGCCATCCGTAAAAAGTGGTTATAAAAGCGGCATACTGGGGGAGACAGGATAGACATGAAATTGAGTGGGAGTACAAGAATGGATTATGTTTTCCTGAGTAAAATCAGGATAAAGTATCTCCGGGCCACTTGATGAGAAACAACTGAAAAATGCATGGCCGTGCTCAAACGGATTAAGAGTTAATCGTTTGGATTGGAAGTTGTTCTCGGGATCAAGAGAGTCTGATAAATATGACATATCAGATGAGATACGAAAAAACATGGGAATCGAGCATTGCACTTGTTCTAAGTACAAGTGGGAGACTGAAGGATATGGTGCCTGAAGTCTGAAGGAATGGTATCCTTCCGAAGGAGTGTCCTTCGACCAAGGATGCAATGCGTGCAATTTGGCTATTAGGATCTTAATGACCTTATTCGGAAGATCATTAGTCCGGTCCAATTAGGGGTCGTAATGCTTAGCTAGAAGCCAACTACGATCGTCGAATCAAGAGTTGATTCGCGGCTAACATAGACCGGATCCTACAAGGTTTACACAACAGAATAATGATTTGAACGGAGAGAATTGACTAGATGGATAATGGCAAATAAGTGGATTGGATCCGTTATTGGTAAGTCCAGAAAGATTCGGAGAAGTCCGAAAGGGATAAACATGTCCGGGCCCAAAAGGGAGGCCCGGAGTGGCTTTAGGGAAGCCGGCCATGTGATGGCCGGCCAAGGCAATAGGGCCGGCCATGTGATGGCCGGCTAGGCCCTAAGTGGGCCGGCCAAGGAAGCCCATAAAGGGCTATGTTGGCCGGCCACACTAAAGTGACCCAATGGAGGGTATTTTGGGTGTTGCCTGTTAATTAGGTTTATGGAATTCTAGTTTGAGTCTAATACCTCTTCTAGGGAATTCTATATATACCTAATTATACAACCTAAAGAAAAAGATTGAATTCTCAACAACTGAGAGGGTTAACTGAAAGAGTTTCAGAATATACATCTCAGAGAGAGAGAGAGAAAAGGAGTTTTCTCAAGTATCTAGTCAAGAAGAAGGAGTTCTTCATCTCAACCTTCAAGAAGGTCCTAGCTGACTGAAAGGAGGGAGTTCAAGTCATTATTCGGTGTCTCAAGTAGAGGAGCTACACTTGGAGCTCTTATCTTCCGAATACTGATCGGAATTTAGTTCGTGGGAAAGCGATTAAGAGGTAATCTTCTTTCCAATCTAGTTCATTGGTATGTTCATGTATAGATCCTGGATTAGTGTTAAACATATGATGTTTGAGATTCCGCTACCAACACTAATAGACAATTAGGTGTATGAGATACACTAGGTTATTCCCCATCACGCAGTACCTTAAGTGAATCTCGTATCTCATCATTGAACTTTTTACCCCATATACCGGTCCCATAATTATATTTGCAAAGAGGAAGGGGGAGATTTTTCCACATTAGGTGCGAAAGGAAAAGCTCTGCCTCTAATATGAAAGAATTGTATGGAGAGGCTAGACACACCAAGTCTCTGCTAGAAATACCCATCTATTTATTGTTTGAAAAACAAGATGAAGGGGAAGAGAGAAACAAAAAGAAAGAAAGAGGAGAAATCTAGAAGGGGGTGGTGGATGTGCGTTCTCCTTTAAAAGAAATACTGAATTGCATATATCGTTTTTTTTGTGTGTATAATGTAAGTATATATAACTAATGAAGCTAGAAAGACTTACAAAAAGAAAATTTAGAAAATAAAAAAAGTTAAAGGAAATAGTAAGATTAAACTAAACTAGTCATAACTAATTAAATTCTTTCAAGTTTATCTCTTTTGACCATTGGATTAGCCTTTGCAATGGCCTCGCGACCTATTATTTTGAAATCAAAACTACAACTATGTTCCTCAGGGTATCGGTGCACCGAACAGAAATTGTATCCGCACCGACACGTAAATCCCAAAAGTCCGACCCGTCTTTTGCAACTACAACACCGGTTCTTCTGAATTTTACGTTCTAATGGTTCCAAATCATAACTAACACGTGGCGGTATTTTGATTTTGAGTTTTTCAAAAGAATTAAGCAATTGCAATTCTAGTGAAGAACAATGATCTTTATAGCACTTGGAACAGAAATTCATGGTTGATTCAGAACCATAAAACCCACATCCATTAACGCAAAGTTGTGACTCTTCATTACTACTGCTACTAGAAATCTTGGTCTCGTTCTTGCTTATTGGATTCATCTTTGTTTGATTAATTTTGGAGTTCTTGACGCTTTGAAATATTGGTACTTGAAGAGATCAACAAATTTCCTTTTTACAGGGGTTTGGTGATTAGTTTTCTTACTGTAATATAGGATTTGAGTTTCTAATATTTTGAATTGAAAGTTCAAGGACTAGGGGAAATTGTTATTAGTGTAGGATTTGGTGTTACTAAATATTGTACAAATAAGGGTTTTAGGAAATTGTTATTCTATGTGGATTTTTGAGTTTCTAAAATTTTGGATTAGAAGTTAAAAGAGGAAATGACTTTATGACATGGGGAGAGCAAATTTGATTACAAAAAGGTCCATGGTGGAAAACAAATTGGTCTTCTCTTTGGCGGGAAAACACAATCTAGACAGAGCCCTAAAATTAATCTAGTTAAGCCCTAATATGAAAGGATTAATTTGAATTTAAACCCAATTTTATGACCAACCAAAAAGTTTGGCCAACCATATTAGTATAACATTATGAAATGGCCTCCAAAACCATAACTGGTATTCAAACTTAACAGATTTTTACCTTTTGGTTTAAAACAAATTTACTTAAAATTGTTAGTTTTAAATGAACCAAACAAAAGAAAAATTCAAATTGAATCAGTTTACCGTAGGCAAAAATCATTTTGTTTCATGTTTAGAGATTGGAATTTCTTTCAACTCTATTAGTTTAATGCTTTATCCGTCACGCTATTCATGTGTTATTTCTTAATTTGGTCAGGTTTCAGGATTGAAGTTCAGAGTTAATTCTAGGTCAAAAGTGATGAACTCGATTCAAGAGGTTCTAGGTCAAAGTACAAAAGAAGTCAAGAAAGTAGGCACTAAAAGTAAAAAAATTGTAAACTCCTTTTACTTTGGTAAAGTTGAATAAAACCCAGACTCTCAAAGTGCCTACTTTCTTGACTTCTTCTGTACTTTGGGAGTCTGAGTAGCATTGTCTGAAAAAAAGAAAATCAGTGAGCTTCGGACAACAAAGTGAATCGACAACGACATAGTCTAAATGTGGGAGAAGAGTTCTTGAGCCTCAAGGACCATTCCTTCAAAAGTGGAATAAGATATTTGTACTATCATGTGTGCATGCAGTCTCCCTGGATCCGTTGGTATTTTATGACCCAGTCATTGACGATAAAAAGAATGGCCTTGATGAGGCTAAGAAGTTGGAAACCGCAACTTGTGTTTTGCGGTTTTTCACAATTTACTAATGTAATTCAATAGTATAAAAGAACAAAAATCCTTGTTGCATGTGTAATGAAATATAGTTCTGACTAACATTATTAAGACATATATCCATCCATCCCAAGTTGTGCGCCACCCCAGTATAACACAAGTCATTGACTAACTTGTGTTATGAATCAAGTGCTATTTTCTTTTGGAACTGAATGTGTTAAGAGTGGTTGATTACATGTTTGTTTGTCTTTTACGTTTGACTACAAGTTTGTGAATGTTTTTTTGTATTGCATGTGAATTTTTTGTTGTCCGATTCAACTTCAATGTTTAAACTAGATAATTGAACAAAGAAAATAATGAATTCTATTATTTGATATCCTTAGTAACAACTAATGGAAACTAGAAACGATTACAAAAATTTAAAAACAATAAGAATGTAAACTGAAGTAATTATAATTAATTGAAACTAGAAATTTTGGTCTTGTTTTTTGCTTATTGAATTCATCTTTACTTGATTTGATATCTGTGTTCTTGATAAGGAAATGATTTTTTTAGAGAGGTATGGAAAAAAATAAATTCATTCAGCAATGCCTTTTCAATACAAATTACAGAGAGAGATTAAATCGTGAGTAATCGATCTGAGTAACATAACTTCAGTCTTATACTAAAACAGTTTGTTGTTCTCTTCCCCATGTTTTACAACTTCCATAATCATGCTTGTATCCTCTGTTGCTGGAGAAATCCTTTCGATCCTCTCGTGCGGCACTCTGGTTTCCCTTCTCATTGGCGTAGACACCAACTCGTGTAGAATTATCGTACGAAGAGTGCTTTCTCTTGAAGTTCTTCTCATTGTCATCATAATCACTCAGTTCCTCGTCATATGCTCTTCTCTGTGCTCCAGAAGGGAACCTCTCTGACCTGGCTTGATGATGGTGGCGACGTTCGTCAATGGCACAAGAGTCAGATCCTTGAGAATTGATGTGTCTATCCATGTGTCTTGAATTCGTGTAAGAAACTTCTTCACTCCTGCTCTCTGCTCCCCTACTAAACTTGTGATCTTCATAGTATTCCTTGCTCTTGTCACGCCTTCCAGATTCACGCTTCCTCTTAAGGTCTGATTTTCTTTCCTCGGACTCCTCGTTACTCATAAGAGGAGATAGTACTTGGCTCGGACCCGTACCACTCGCAGATGATGCACTCAGAGGTGGAAAAGCTGGCAAGGGACATCCTTGACATCCAAAGGGGGCTTGAGGTAGAAACCCACCAAGATGATTATCATACGGACCAGGGACATAACCCATGTAATGTTGGAAATTAGTAATTTGTAATTTCCTATGTAACTCTTTGTATTGGGAGAATTATTTAGATGGAGTTTTTTCTATAGTAGAAATATCTAGAGAAGAATAGTCTAGAGAAGTTTGACTAAAAGATTAGTCTAAAAATTATATTAACTCTTTGTAAGTCCCAATGTGGAATTCTCTAGTCTTTACTAGTATGCTCTATCTTTAGTATAAATAGAGGTAAGATGTGGATATGAAGCACAGGAAGCACAAGAGAAGCAAATTAGAGATTGAATTAAAGAACTTATAAAGTAAGTTGTAAGAGTTTGAAGGAGCTCTGTACGGGCTTCTAGCCCGTACATCTCCAAATTATAATATAGTTAAATATAATATTATATGTCTAAATTTATTATAAAGCATATCTAGATATTTTCTCCCAAATTTCCTCCCCTACAAGTGGTATCAGAGCCGAAGGTTCAATGTTGAGTCCTACACAAATATTCATCCAAGGTTAATTGGAAATTGAAAAATGGGTGTTGGTGTATCTCCATATTAGAAAGGAAGAAAGAAGGAGGAAAATGCAACGGAAAAAAGGCGATGAATTCCTCACTATTGGCAAACAAAAACACTTAATGTATAGTATTCCCACAAAGAAGAAAAAAGAAACAAAGAGAGAGCAAGGAAAAAAGTGACTACCCAAAGAAAGGGTTTGTCCACCTGGTGGTGTGAATGAGAGAATCTCTTAAGAAAGGGAGACAGAAAAATTAGCAAAAAATATCAACAAAAAGAAGACCCAAAAAGCAGGGTTGAGTTAAAGCAATTAAATTCTGAACCTCTGAATCCAAGTGATCAAGTTCAATAGGTTGTGAAGAGCCTCTGAATCTAAAATTGATCAAGCTCGTATCAACAAAAAAAAAAGTAAAGCATCTGCATGAAAATGCGACCAAAGTTGTCGTTTGAGCACACTAGTTGGGAAACGAAAAGTGGGAGATTTATTCTTTTTATGAAGATTATGGAGAAAAAATAGTGATTCTTATTTCCTTCAAGGATGTCCTAAGTAAGATATTACAAAAGTCTCATTGCTCATTTAAAAATATGCTTCCAGCTATAGCGAGCAAATGCAAACAAAATTGAGTTAATATTTTTGGTCTGAATTGAAATCAGAAGGAGAAAACCATCATCCAAAGAAGATTAATGCAGGAAATGGTGCTACAAGAATTTTCAACAATTCAAGGACTCGATAAAAATTACAAATTAAGAAGGGGTGTTGGAAATTAGTAATTTGTAATTTCCTATGTAACTCTTTGTATTGGGAGAATTATTTAGATGGAGTTTTTTCTATAGTAGAAATATCTAGAGAAGAATAGTCTAGAGAAGTTTGACTAAAAGATTAGTCTAAAAATTATATTAACTCTTTGTAAGTCCCAATGTGGAATTCTCTAGTCTTTACTAGTATGCTCTATCTTTAGTATAAATAGAGGTAAGATGTGGATATGAAGCATAGGAAGCACAAGAGAAGCAAATTAGAGATTGAATTAAAGAACTTATAAAGTAAGTTGTAAGAGTTTGAAGGAGCTCTGTACGGGCTTCTAGCCCGTACATCTCCAAATTATAATATAGTTAAATATAATATTATATGTCTAAATTTATTATAAAGCATATCTAGATATTTTCTCCCAAATATCGTCCCCTACATGTAAGGCGTTCCACCATTAAAATGAGACAGATATCCATCCATCCCAAGTTGTGCGCCACCCCAGTATGGGTGATATGCTGAAGAGGAAGAAGGCATCATATAAGTATTGGCAGCCATAGATGTCCCCCATATAAGGTCGTCTACAGGCAAGAAGTCAGGTTTTCTTTTCATTCCTGGCTCACTAGCAGGTAGCTTCTGTTGCACTTTCTCTTCAACTGGCGAGGCACGACTCTGTTCGTTTGGTTCGGCCGCCTCTTGTTTAGGCTCAAATCCATTAACAGTTATTGCAGTCTGGCCTTTAATAGGTACTATCGTTATCTCTTTCTCTGTCTCAGAAGTTGCAGAAAGAGTAGTAGGTGATGGTGCTTTAGGAAGTGAACTATGAGCAGACTCCGTAGTACCTTGAATTTTGAGAGAGCTTCCTGAATTTGTCGTACTACCCTTGCTACTTGATTCTAGGATGCTGTTGATGGTGCTTCTAACTGTCATATTAGGGATGAGGTCATCTGCAAGTATATTTGTAGCCCGGCAAAAACACATTGATTTCGAGATTATATGGTCTCTTATACATTTGTCGCAAAAACTCCGGAAACTGGTCCGACTTTGTTAATGAAGTCCCGAAGTAGACCGAACTGATTCCTTCTGGTTTATAATATGGGGAGAGCATTCAAGACTTGGTAAGTGGTTGATTCCCTTTAGTTTATAATCTCGGGAGAGCATTCAAGACTTTTTGTTTGAACCAAGTGAAACACATTTTCATTCATAAGTGATTGAATCACAATGTTACATGGATGATCATAATTATTTCTCTCATCTGAAAACTTCATGAGAGTTACATACCTTTAAATGCAAAGTGCCTCATGAAGAGAAAGAAATTGGACTAGACACCGACTCGATAAAATGACCCTAAAGGTCGATAGATGAAAAGATCCTAAAGATCGCGAATGAAAAGACCCTAAAGTTCGACAAAATAACAAGAAAAAAAACTAAATCAACCACTGCTGATGTCACCGGAAAACCGCTGCCATCACCAGAAAACTGCCGTCGGAAAACCGCCACCAGTTAATCCCAGAGCCCACCATCACCACACTACCATCACCACACTACCATCACCACAATCACAACCATAAAAAGCCCTAATAAATGCACAAAATTTTGATTCGATCCATCATAAGCCTTTCGAATTAACGTAGAAGTTTCACACTTGCACCATAGAAAGCCCTAATAAATGCATAAAATCTTGATTCAATCCATCAGAAGAGGCAATTTTGAAATCCCTGTCTAAAATAATCTAATCCCCAAATCGGTGAAACAGTAGATAAAGAGAGAGAAATGAGTAAGAATTTGCTCCACTTAGTAGATAGGGAGAGCATTCAAGACTTGGTAACTTGGTAAGTGGTTGATTCTCTTTAGTTTATAATATGGGGAGAGCATTCAAGACTTGGTTGTCTAAGTGGTTGATAGTGTTGACCTTTTAACTCTAAAATCGTTAAGGTCTCGCATTCGTATTCCCATAAGAATTGATAATTTTTTTTCTTGAAACCCATAAGAAGTGAATTGAATTTGTTCTTAAAAGTTTTCTGATGCAGCTCACGAAATAGCATTAGAATTTAATGCTAAGTGAGGTCGTGACAAGTCAGAGATTGGATGACCTAGAGGACGATTTTTTATTTTTAATAGTTTCCGAATTCTATATTTTCTTAGTTTTAGTAGTTTCAGAATATTAGTTGCTTTAGAGAAGAATTCTTAGTTTTTAGCAGTTTCCCAGTTTCGATTATTTTCTTAGTTTTTAACAGTTTCTCAGTTTTGGTTAATACTTTTAATCTCGTCTACTGCGCGCTGCATCATTTTCTAAAAAAAAAAATATACAAGGAGAACAAATTTTGATTACAAAACGATTCACGTTACTCAAACTTCTAACTTGCCAATATTGATTCGGTTAGGTAGTTATCGTGCTTATCACATTTACATGATGCATTAATGCCTTGTAAGGACTAACGTAGGTCATAGTCGATTTAAAAAAACACACGGAAATTTTTAGCATTCAAAGTACATGAGCATTTAGAGTTTCTATGAAGTTAATTTCCTTTGTTGTAGTTATTGCTTGTTCAATGTTCACACGCGTTCAAAAATTCGAAGTATTCTTAGTCGTCAAACTGAAAGGTATAATAATTGTATCCTGGGAGACAAACAGCTGATTGATTTTAATACTAATACCAGGGTGTTCATTGTCTTAAGGAAAGAGACAACTCGACTCAGTTTTCTCTCTCTAACTTTCTAATCTCTGTTTTAAACCGGGAGTGCTACAATGACAAAAATATTGACAAGATCCTTGAGATGATGAGTCATTTTCACCAAAAGACAAAAGCTTTTCAAAGTTTGACTTTGCTCTGGGTCGTTCTTTTGCCCGTGTGACTCATCGTGTCAAGAATCTTGTCAAAGATTCTTTATACACTTAGCATTTCCCGTTTTTTAAATTATGTTGTACTTTCTTTTAATCGATTTTAGAAACAATGAGAACTTTAGACAATAAATTCTATAAGGTGATCTCTAAATTTATTTCAGAAAAACACTATAAAGTGTATCTCTGTTTTCATCCAGGAAGACCAGATTCTTGGTTTTTGAGAAAAAACGTTTCGAGGAAAAATAGTTTCTAAAATAAGATCGTTTCTTCAAGAATCGAAGCAATTTTTTCAAATAATAATAAAACATAAGATTATTAGTTGATAATAAAACATCAGATTCGTAGGTGTTACTAAACAAACCAAAAAAAAAAAAAATCATACAATCAGATTCCCAAAAACAAATATGATAGCACTACATAAGACCGAGAGAGAAAGAAAGGCTGTCTTCTTACGATTTTATGGAGAGAAATATATGGAGATTGAGTCTGTGGGAGGAGACAGAGATGTGTTTAAGCGAAAAGGCGTTGTGCAGGAAGATAGAGAGAGCGAAAAGCGAAGATAGAGAGAGTGAATAAGAAAACGATTTTACCGCCTTTTTAATCAATTTTCCCAACCAATCTTCTCAAGTACCAAATTGAGTAATATAGCTTTACAGAGATTACATGATTTTCATACTACAGTTAGAATCATAACAAGTCTGAAACATGAGAAGCTTAAAAGTTGTTCAATGGAGTCAAGAAATAAGACTAGCCGGCAAGAGGGTTTGCATGGATTGTTACACGATTCAACCGGATCTCTGCCAGTGGTCGGACGCCTGCTCCTGTCCGAGTCTGGATAACCCACATTCATCAAATTAGGTTAACAATCAACATGAGTAACAATATTAACATATGAAGTAGTAAGAAACAGTGTTTGTTTGACCATTTTAAAATAGCAATTGACATGAAGTTTATACCAAAGAACAAAATGAGGAGAAGGGAACATGTTTATTGATTCATGCCATACCTTCTCCATGATATCGATGACTTCAAAGTTCAAACCCATGAATTACTCTGCCAAAAATGGTGTACAAGTTGCTTTGCATAAGTAATGAAAAACTGCCTTCCATTTGTATTGGGTCCACTATTTTTTTTTTTGGAAATCAAACTTCATTGAAAGGCCAAAAAGGCTAATGAGAATTACATAATGAAGTTTAAAATAACAAAGACACAACTAAGATCGGACAAACAAGACAAGTTATGCCCACTTGGGGGTGCTTCTAGAGCTGCGTGATCTAACTGGTGGGCTACTTCTGGTGTAGCCGGCACTAACCAACTAAGGGTAGTTTTATAACCGATGCTTCTTTCACTTTCTTCTCTTCTCGTCGTCAACCATCGGCATGCAGATCTTCGATTAGCATCTCTGATTCCGGTACGTCGGTAGAGAGAGTTGTAAGTTGATGAAGAAACTCCCAATAGTGGTCTATGATCAAAACACTCGATCCTGAATAAAAAACTATAATAACAAAAGGTCCTAAAGACCAACAAAACATGCCCTAAAGACCAACAAAGAAACAAACTTTTATTGTACTAAGAAAATAAAAAACTAGTAACTCTTTCTTCTCCCTTGCGCCGTATCACTAACTAGATCGATTTTTGACTTCTATGATGTCTAACTTTGAGGAGTAGACAATATTGAAGGATAATATTGCTGCATGCTAGGCTAATTGCTTCAAAAAAGTGGGAGAAAGTACTACTCAAATGCAGAAATTTATGCAAGAACTGATACATGTCGGTCGCATTTGAAGTGAACATGGATCAAGTGACGTTGGGATACTAGAAGATGTAACTTTGAGGCTTTCCACACCACCATCCATCCATTAGAAAAGACCCAAATGAGTAAGGCAAACTAGCAACACTCTCAAGTCAGTAATTTTGTCGAACAGGTTATGAGCAACAATCAAATAGAGAAAGAACACACCATCATAACCCACACAAAGACCACATAACCCACCACCACCACCACCACCATTAAAACCCTCTTTGTTCCAATACCCCACACTACAACCACCACCACATAAATACAACTCCGCCAACACTTCCATGTTCTTCACTTCTCCACACAACCACCTCCACCTACAAACAGGAACCGCCCCTAACCACCATCCGAACTCCATCACCAGTGCCTCTAAATACCACCAAATCTGAAGCCTAAGCCCCCTCTCAAACCACCATCATAGCCTGATCAATCAACGCTAAAAGATAGAAAAAGAGAAAGAAAAACGAAAAAAAGAAAGCAAAAGAGGAAGATCCGGCAAAGGGAGACCCCTCGCCGGAAAACACGAACACGATCTCTCTATCTCTCTCTTGGATAAAACGGTTATGCAGAGCCTAAAATATTGGAGTTTTTGTCTTGTTTTTGGGTCCACTATTGGCCATTGCAAGTAAGGTGCTTCTAAAGGCACCGGGACAAAAAGCTGTTAGCATCCAAAATTTTATTGACTCGGGTCAAATGCCACTGACCAGGGTTTTAATATGGGTGACGTTCACCTTCGTTTGCTTCTTCCATCTTCTTCCAAAACAATAAGAATCCCAATTAATTTTTTTTCCAAAACAAAACCCTAGAGAGATACACTGAAAACTCTTCTCTCTTCTAGAGAAAGAAACAACAATGGGATCTCTGCCCATCTCAGACGAGGAGGATGAGATGAAGCTTCAAAGAGTTTCCAAGGTTTTCCGTAAACAGACTTCTATTATGAATAACTATAATCAATTATGGAAAGAACTTCATTTATCTTGCTTAGAACAAGATCTTAAGAAGAAATCTGAACTTTAAAAGAAAGAGTTCGCTTCCTAGATCACAGAACTAAGGAAACCCTTAGATGTTCCCACCAAGCGAGAGCTCGTCTATACCAATTGAAAATTTTTGGCATCTCTCTTTTCTATGTAGATCACAGAACAAAGAATTCAGATTTCAACAAAATAGAATACTAACATTTAAGAATTTGGCATCTTTTTTTTTATGTGGATTGAAATACTCACGGATTAGTCAATCCGTGAGTATGTGAAGAGAAACGGATTAGCCAATCCGTGAGTATGTGAAGAGTAAGGGATTGGCTAAGCCGTGACTTAGTGGAAACGGACGGACTCCATCCGTCTAGTTTGTCTTAGGGCATCATTGTTCTGTCCGAAATTCTATTTAGATTTTGTGAGAGATTGATGGAGGGGTTAAGGTTAACTCCACTTGACCGGTGCCTACATAGTTGGACGATGCTAATAGAGAAAGGAGCGGTTGGGCCTGGTGCTAACAGAGATGGATGCTAACAGCCTTTTGACCCGGTGCCTTTAGAAGCACCCTTGCAAGTATCCCTCGCATTATGCTGGAATAAGAAAATCGAAGCGTTGTTACGGGCACACACACACAATAAGATTTGCTCTTGAGAAATCAAATTGGATAATACAGAAGCATGTCCAAGTTAGTGTTTATTTTTATTTCAAAATATGAAATGATTATTGATGTAGACGCAGCGGAATAATAAAATAAACTAAGAACAATTAAAGAAAACGATAAACTAAACTTAAATTCTTATTAACTTCAATTGATTTTCTCTTCAAGGTGAATAATAACATAGACTAGGTCCCCTTTTATAAGATAATAAACCTTCCTAGATAGACTCAAACTAGGATTCCTAAAATAATAAACTACTCAAACATAGAAACTTTAAAATAAAGAAATATCAAATTAAAGTAACTTCTCTTCTACTAAATAAACTACTATTATGACTTAATAGGGTGTGGGCACGCGTGGACGTGGGCCCACACGCCTATGCGCCTGCATCAATTATTATACTCCGCCCGTGTTAGATTTTGACTTTTCTTCTCAGCTTCTCACTCATTGCTCATTAAATACGACACGTTGAACATCTACACAGAGCTTTTAAACCAATTTCAGTCCGGCATATTTTAAGTATGAGTTTATGGATATACCGGACTCACTTGAGATTACTATTTTTTTTCTCCCTAATGTCAAATCAGGTTGAGTTGGATGTGGGTGAATCAAGCTTAGACAAAATACACTACGACAAGTCAGGTTCAGACATTACACAAAATACGTATACTATCTAAAACTCTAATACGGATGAAAGAAGGTGTTGTGCATCGTTGTTATTATTTGGTATTTCTTAAATCGACAGATGGTTGATTCCTACATACATTGTATAAACCTAAGTTGACGAGTAGGACCCTTAGATGGAGCTCAATTCAAAATTCTGCGGTAAAACCTTAACTGAAAGGTTGGGAAGTCCAAGAGAATTAAACCAAATATCTAGAATCGGGTTTAACATTCTCGAAACTAAATCTGAGGAATAAGTTTAAAACTGCAGTACCTTAAGTGAATCTCGTATCTCATCATTGAACTTTTTACCCGATATACTGGTCCCATAATTATATTTGCAAAGAGGAAGGGGGAGATTTTTCCACATTAGGCGCGAAAGGTAAAGCTCCACCTATGAAAGAATTGTATGTAGAGGCTAGACGCACCATGTCTCTGCTAGAAATACCCATCTATTTATTGTTTGAAAAACAAGACGAAGGGGAAGAGAGAAACAGAAAGAAAGAAAGAGGAGAAATCTAGAAGGGGGTCTTCAACAAAAAAAAAAATCTAGAAGGGGTTGGATGTGCATTCTCCTTTAAAAGAAATACTGAATTGCATATATCGGAATTTTTTTTGTGTAATGTAAGTATATATAACTAATGAAGCCAGAAAGACTTACAAAAACAAAATTTAGAAAATAAAAAAAGTTAAAAGAAATAGTAAGATTAAACTAAACTAGCCATAACTAATTAAATTCTTTTAACTTTATCTCTTTTGACCATTGGATTAGCCTTTGCAATGGCCTCGCGACCTATTATTTTGAAATCAAAACTACAACTATGTTCCTCAGGGTATCGGTGCACCGAACAGAAATTGTATCCGCACCGACACGTAAATCCCAAAAGTCCGACCCGTCTTTTGCAACTACAACACCGGTTCTTCTGAACTTTACGTTCTAATGGTTCCAAATCAGAAATAACACGTGCCGGTATTTTGATTTTGAGATTTTCAAAGGAATTAAGCAATTGCAATTCTAGTGAAGAACAATGATCTTTATAACACTTGGAACAGAAATTCATGGTTGATTCAGAACCATAAAACCCACACCCGTTGACGCAAAGTTGTGACTCTTCATTACTACTACTAGAAATCTTGGTCTCATTCTTGCTTGTTGGATTCATCTTTGTTTGATTAAGTTGGGAGTTCTTGACGCTTTGAAATATTGGTACTTGAAGAGATCAACAAATTTCCTTTTTACAGGGGTTTGGTGATTAGTTTTCTTAGTGTATTAATATAGGATTTGAGTTTCTAATATTTTGAATTGAAAGTTCAAAACTGAACAGATAAGGACTAAGGGAAATTGTTACTAGTGTGGGATTTTGAGTTTCTAAAATTTTGAATTAAAAGTTAGAAATGGAACTTTCAACAAAAAAAAAAAAAAAAAAAGTTAGAAATGGAAACCTGGTCCTACTTTGTTAATGAAGTCCACGTTCTTTGAAAGTATAACGGCCTGATTCTTTTCCAGTTATAATATGGGGAGAACAATTGTTGGTTATGGAAATTTGGACAATGAGAACAAATTCATTTGGCGGGAAAACACGATCTTTAGAGAGTCTAAAATTGATATGGTTAAGGTCTTTTATGAATGTGTTATGTGAAATTTGGCCCTCCAATTTATGTTAAGTCTGTCGATAGATATCTAAATATTGTGAATATTCGACATTCGATCTGTATTCGATATTTTTCTTTAAAAACCTGAAATTTCTTATTTCGATTACGAATTCAGATATCTGCTTATTGGATAAGACTTCAGATACATCAATATTCGATCCGGTAGATATCCTCTGATAAGGAAATATATAAAAATTTAAATTTTAATAATAATAATAATATATAAAAATGGGTGATTGAAATTTATTATTTAGATTTAATATTTTTTTTTTTTTGATGAAGATTTATTATTTAGATTTAATAGTTTTTTTTTCTTCATCAAAAAAAAAAAAAAAAAAAAAAAAAAAAAAAAAAAAAAAATTAGATTTAATAGTTAAAACTTAATAATAATATTTGATATTCGTTAATACTATCAGAGTCAGATATCAATATAATATCCGTCGCATGATTATCGAACATCGGATCAGATATATGCATATCTGATCCAATAAACTACTGTTTACACCCCTATTTGTGATCATATATCTGATCCAATAAGCTACTATCTACAACCCTATTTGTGACCAACTGAAAATTTTGGCTCTGTTTCAATTTGGCCTTCAAAATTATGGTTCCTTTAATCATTTTTTTTATGAGAATTCCTTTAATCAAAATTAACGCTCCATATTTTCTTTCCATTTATATCGCATATGAAAGATTACGACAACAAGGTATGAAAGAAAACCCAACTGTGGATGAGGAATTTATCATGCCCTCCGAATCTCGTAGAGGTTTGGGTCAGTAATTGTCAAAATTGTAATCTTTTTTGGCTTGACCGGCTGGGCTGTTACCCCAGCTTAAGATTATGTGTTAATGTTTTTGACCCCTAAAGATGACCCATAAAGATGACCAACTCACCAAAACAGATCCCTAATGATGATCAACTTCCAAAATGGCTTTGGTTTATAAATTTTTATCAATATATAATAGTTAACTTTAATAGGTGATTTTTTTACTTCACTTTTATGCCTTTATTTTCATAAGTACTTCTCTTATCTATCTTTTTTTCGGCAGAGTATAGTCGTCGGTCAACACCGCTTTACCAGTCTGCTCTTCCTTTCCTTTCTTTCCACTATCACTACCAACATTGTCTGACCACCACCATCATTCTCTTTTCCTCTCTTTCTTTAAAAAAAACCTTAGCACACTCGATGGTGGTGGTGGCAAGACGGTGGCGTTAGTTATGGAAGGAGGTGAAGGAAGAGAAAAAAAAAAAATTGCTGAAGGGTCGTCGTCAGCAGGTGATCGACTGAGTATTGGCAACCGTACTTCGACAAAGAAAAAGAGTGACAAGTAGAGAGGTGAATGCTTCTGAAATTAAGGGTAAACGACCAATTATTAATCTTATATTTTAGAAGTTGTTCACTTTTTAGAGGTCGTTTTGGTGAGGTGGTCATTTTTTGAGGGCCAAAATAGATTTAAATTAAATTTTATTGAAGTGGAATGATTTCAGTTAAATGCACAGGGTAGGAATCAGATTTGTTTGAATCATCTTACTAAAGTAGACTAAAAATTAGTCAGACTTCAAACCTGACTTAAAAAGGAACAATTTTTTTTTTGGAAGACGACTACGATCTACGTACGTCGTGATATTTGGCATTTGATACATCATAGATGTGATAAGCTCGATAACTGCCCACTTAACCATTAACAACACCAGACTTATAGCCCAACAAAGACAATGACCTGAAGCCCAACAACTTTATGAATACCTACATAATCCCAATTTAAATAACCAAATATTCCACCCTTTCTGGGTGGAGAACCTGGGACCTCCAGGGATTTCTGGAGTTTATGTCAACACCTTGGAACCACTTAGGCTACCAAGTACCAACTGTTGACAAAAAGGAACAATTTTAAAGAGTGGTGAAACATCAGGGAAGTACCAAAGATTCAAAGTTTGTAGGCATCTTCCTTTTGAGCTTTTATGTTCAAACTTATAAGTTGTTTTTTTTTTTGAATATTATCTTTTGCTCATGGTAAAACTTTTAAAGTTGATATTATCTTTTGCTCTAACAACATCAATGTTTTGACTTTATAAAACCTATCTAATAGCCCGTGGGATTTTTGGAAAGAAGAATAAGAAGATGAAGTGGAAGAGAAAAATAGAGACTACAACTGACAGTAAAATTGACGATGTTTATTATATTTTACTAACACTTAGTGAGTGTAGTGTGCATTATCTCTTTCAAGAGTAAAATAAAAGCGAAAGAAATAATGAATTCTATTACTCCATCTTTCGGGTAACAACTTGTAAAACTAAAAAGAATTCAAAAAAACTTAAACAATTATACGATTGTAAACTAAATTAACCATATCTAATTAAACTCTCTCAATTTTGTCTCTTTTGATCAATGGATTAGCCTCTGCAATTGCCTCGCGGCCCATTCTTTTAAAATCAAAACTACAACTATGTTTCTCCGGGTAACGGTGCACCAAACAGAAATTGTATCCGCATCGACATGTAAATCCCAAAAGTCCGACTTTTTTCCTACAACAAGCACACCTGTTTTTATCAATTTTGCCATCTAATGATCCCAAATTAGTAGTAACACATACTGGTTCTTCTTTGATTTTGAGTTTTTCAAAGGAATTCTGTAATTGTGGTTCTTGTGAAGAACAATGGTCTTTATAGCACTTAGAACAGAAATTCATGGTTGATTCAGAACCATAAAACCCACACCCATTAACGCAAAGTTGAGGCTCTTCATTACTACTACAAGAATTCTTGCTCTGGTCCTTGCTTATTGAATTCATCTTTCCTTGATAGGATTTTGGAGTTCTTGACACTTCAAAGTTTAATACTTGGGAAGACCAACCTATATAGGGGTTTGGTGATTAGTTTCCTTACTGTAGTAGGATTTGGTGTTACTAAATATTGTACAAATAAGGGTTTTAGGAAATTGTTATTCTATGTGGAATTTTGAGTTTCTAAAATTTTGGATTAGAAGTTAAAAGAGGAAATGACTTTATAACATGGGGAGAGCAAATTTGATTACAAAAAGATCCATGGTCTTTGGCGGGAAAACACAATCTAGACAGAGCCCTAAAATTAATCTAGTTAAGCCCTAATATGAAAGGATTAATTTGAATTTATACCCAATTTTATGACCAACCAAAAAGTTTGGCCAACCATATTAGTATAACATTATGAAATGGCCTCCAAAACCATAGGCAAAAATTTACTTAAAAGTTTTCAAACTTAACAGATTTTTACCTTTTGGTTTAGAACAAATTTACTTAAAATTGTTAGTTTTAAATGAACCAAACAAAAGAAAAATTCAAATTCAATCAGTTTACCGTAGGCAAAAATCATTTTGTTTCATGTTTAGAGATTGGAATTTCTTTCAACTCTATTAGTTTAATGCTTAATCCATCACGCTATTCATGTGTTATTTTTTAATTTGGTAAGGTTTCAGGATTGGAGTTTAGAGTTTATTCTGGGTCAAAAGTGATGAACTCGATTCAAGAGGTTCTAGGTCAAAGTACAGAAGAAGTCAAGAAAGTAGGCACTAGAAGTAAAAAAATTGTAAACCCCTTTTATTTTGGTAAAGTTGAATAAAACCCAGACTCTCAAAGTGCCTACTTTCTTGACTTCTTCTGTACTTTGGGAGTCTGAGTAGCAATGTCCGAAAAAAAAAAGAAAATCAGTGAGCTCCGGACAACAAAGTGAATCGACAACGACATAGTCTAAATGTGGGAGAAGAGTTCTAGCCTCAAGGACCATTCCTTTAGAAGTGGAATAAGATATTTGTACTATCATGTGTGCAAGCAGTATCCCTCGATCCGTTGGTATTTTATGACCCAGGCATTGACGATAAAATGAATGACCTTGATGAGGCTAAGAAGTTGGAAACCACAACTTGTATTTTGCGGTTTTTCACAATTTAGTAATGTAATTCAATAGTATAAAAGAACAAAAATCCTTGTTGTGTAATGAAATATGGTTCTGACTAACATTATTATGAATCAAGTGCTATTTTCTTTTGGAACTGAATGTGTTAGAGTGGTTGATTCCATGTTTGTTTGTCTTTTACGTTTGACTACAAGTTTGTGAATTTTTTGTTGTCTGATTCAACTTCAATGTTTAAACTAGATAATTGAACAAAGAAAATAATGAATTCTATTATTTGATATCCTTAGTAACAACTAATGGAAACTAGAAACGATTACAAAAATTTAAAAACAATAAGAATGTAAACTGAAGTAATCATAATTAATTGAAACTATAAATTCTGGTCTTGTTTTTGCTTATTGAATTCATCTTTACTTGATTTGATATCTGTGTTCTTGAAAAGGAAATGATATTTTTAGAGAGATATGGAAAAAAATAAATTCATTCAGCAATGCCTTTTCAATACAAATTACAGAGAGAGATTAAATCGTGAGTAATCGATCTGAGTATCAAAACTTCTATCTTATACTAAAACAGTTTGTTGTTCTCTTCCCCATGTTTTACAACTTCCATAATCCTGCTTGTATCCTCTGCTGCTGGAGAAATCCTTTCGATCCTCTCGTGAGGCACTCTGGTTTCCCTTCTCATTGGCGTAGACACCAACTCGTGTAGAATTATTGTACGAAGAGTGCTTTCTCTTGAAGTTCTTCTCACTGTCATCATCACCATTATCACTCAGTTCGTGGTAATAAGCTCTTCTCTGTGCTCCACCAGCGAACCTCTCTGACCTGGCTTGGTGATGGTGGCGACGCTCGTCAATGGCACAAGAGTCGGATCCTTGAGAATTGATGCGTCTATCCATGTGTTTGGAATTCGTGTAAGAAACGTCTTCACTCCTGCTCTCTGCTCCCCTACTAAACTTGTGATCTTCATAGTATTCCTTGCTCTTGTCACGCCTTCCAGATTCACGCTTCCTCTTAAGGTCTGATTTTCTTTCCTTGGACTCCTCATTACTCATAAGATGAGGTAATACTTGGTTCGGACCCATACCACTCGCAGATGATGCACTCAGAGGTGGAAAAGCTGCCAAGGCATATTCTTGACATCCAAAGGGGGTTTGAGGTAGAAACCCACCAAGATGATTATCATACGGACCAGGGACATAAGGCGTTCCACCATTAAAATGAGACATATATCCATCCATCCCAAGTTGTGCGCCACCCCAGTATGGATGATATGCTGAAGAGGAAGAAGGCATCATATAAGTATTGGCAGCCATAGATGTCCCCCATATAAGGTCGTCTGCGGGCAAGAAGTCAGGTTTCCTTTTTATTCCTGGCTCACTAGCAGGTAGCTTCTGTTGCACTTTCTCTTCAACTGGCGAGGCACGACTCCGTTCGTTTGGTTCCGCCGCCTCTTGTTTAGGCTCAAATCCATTAACAGTTATTGCAGTCTGGCCTTCAATAGGTACTGTCGTTATCTCTTTCTCTGTCTCAGAAGTGGCAGAAAGGGTAGTAGGTGATGGTGCTTTAGGAAGTGAACTATGAGCAGACTCCGTAGTACCTTGAATTTTAAGAGAGCTTCCTGAATTTGTCGTACTACCCTTGCTACTTGATTCTAGAATGCTGTTGATGGTGCTTCTAACTGTCATATTAGGGATGAGGTCATCTGCAAGTATATTTGTAGCGCGGCAAAAACACATTGATTTCGAGATTATATGGTCTCTTATACATTTGTCGCAAAAACTCCGGAAACAACATTTTTTGGTAAAAACAGCATCTTTCATTACTTCACTGCATAATGGGCAGCAAAGTTCTGAAGGAATATCGACAGTAATTCTAGAGCAAGTTAAACCTTCCATTTCCTTATCGAAGGCATCCTCATTTGGTTTCAAAACAGCAACTTCACCACTTGGTAATGAATACGAGCCATCCGGGTTCGCCATTAACATCGACTTTGGAATACCAGTCGGAGGCTTCACTCTTTTTATATCGTAACTAGCATCACCATTAGTAGGGCAGTGTTGGATGTAATGCCCAGGGGTTTTGCATCTGTGACAGACATAGCCTTCTGGAGGTGTCTTGCAAGTAAGGCCACCATATCCGTAACTTCGACCAGCAATCAATTTTTCGCCCATAAACTTTCCAAAACTTCTAACAGCAGCACCCGAATTCAAGGCAGAAGTTTCTACCAAAGCTTTAATCTTGCTATCTTCATCATCTTTGTTAAGAAGAGAATCATCAGGACCCGGAACAGTAGATTGGGTGGACGGAACTTGCTGATCTTCAAAAAACTCCTTAACAAACTCTTCCCATTCCGCCTCTCCTGGATATTTCGTAACAGTAGTGATATCGCTATCTCGTGGCTGAGCATCTTCAATTTTAGGTTTCACTTTTGGTTCACAGACAATGGGCTTACAAGGCACACCAGGAATCCGACGAACTAAAACACTAGTGTTTCTCGGTATATTATCATCATAGCGGTATTCTTCGTTAGTCTGGGCATGGGTGATGATTAGGTCATAATCTCTTCCCTTATCTAGATGTTTGGATTCAACAATTAGGTCTTTCAAATTTGCAACAGATATGTAATAACCAACAATTGGTATTGAATCATAATTTTTTGCACTTTTAAACTTGTAACACACAGCCATTATTTATCTTTCACAGTTTATCTGAACAATGTACGAACAAGAATTGCTTCAGAAAAATAAAAAAACCGATAGAATCTATCAGCTTACAATCAAAACCCTAATTCTTAATCAAAATTAGAAATCAAACACAATGATGATTACAAGTATCTAATTTCGTGTCTTGATCGTCTTCTTCTTCTTCTTCAGTCACAAGTAAAAGAAATTTGATAAAGATTGGGGAACTGGGATGAACACAGATGTTTAAGAATCACTAACCAGAACCAAAAGCTTGAGAAGAACTCAGCACTGAACGAAGAACAAATGAGAGTTGAAAGTTTGATACTTGAAAAGATCAACAAATTCTCTGTTTTATAGAGTTTGGTGATTAGTTTTTGGAAAGTAAGGGTTTTAGGAAAGTTTCTATTAATGTGGGATTTTGTGTTTCTAAAAGTTTTGAATTAAAAGTTAGGGAAGGAAACCGAACTGATATGGGGACAGCAGTCAACCACTTGGAGTCTTGGACAACTCAACAGATATTGAATTAAAAGTTTCTAAAAAAAAAAAAAATTCTAAAATTTTGAATTATAAGTTAGAAAAGGAAACAGGGTCTGGCTTTGTTAGTTAAACCCGAAAGTAGATCGAACTGATATGGGGAGAGCAGTCAAAACTTGGTTGTGCCCCTGATTGTACTACATAAGATTGAGAGAGAGAAAGACGGTCTTCTTACGATTTTATGGAGAGAAATATATGGAGATTGAGAGTGTGGGAGAAGACAGAGACATGTTTAAGCGAGAAGGCGTGGTGCGGGGAGATACAGAGCGAAAGCCGAAGTGAATAAGAAAACGACTTTACCACCTTTCTAATCCACAAAATCAATTGTCTCACCCAATCTTCTCATGTACCAAACTGAGTAATATAACTTTACAGAGATTACATGATTTTCATACTACAGTTAGAATCATAACAAGTCTGAAACATGAGAAGCTTAAAAGTTGTTCAATGGAGTCAAGAAATAAGACTAGCCGGCAAGAGGGTTCGCATGGATTGTTACACGATTCAGCCGGATCTCTGCAAGTGGTCGGTCGCCTGCTCCTGTCTGAGTCTGGATAACCCAACATTCATCAAATTAGGTTAACAATCAACATGAGTAACGATATTAACAAATGAAGTAGTAAGGAAACAGTGTTTGACCATTTCAAAATAGCAATTGACATGAAGTTTATACCAAAGATCAAAATGAGGAGAAGGGAATATGTTTATTGATTCATGGCATACCTTCTCCATGATATCGAGGACTTCAAACCCATGAATTACTCTGCCAAAAATGGTGTACAATCCGTTAAGATGTGGTTGCTTTGCATAAGTAATGAAAAACTGGCTTCCGTTTGTATTGGGCCCACTGTTGGCCATTGCAAGTATCCCCCTCGCATTATGCTGCAGCAAGAAAATCGAAGCGTTTTTACGGGCAGACACACAAATAAGATTTGCACTTGAGAAATCAAATTAGACAATGCAGAAACATGTCCTGCGTAGTGTTTATTTTTGTTTCAATTTCAAATATGAAATGATTTTATACTCTACCCGTGTTAGATTTTGACCTTTCTTCTCAGCTTCTCGCTCATTAAATACGACACAGTTTATCTACTCAGAGCTTTTAAACCAATTTCAATCAGGCTTATTCGAACTTCGAAGTATGAATTTATGGATATATCAGACTCAATTGAGATTACTATTTTGTTCTCCCTAATGTCAAATCAGGTTGAATTGGATGTGGGTCAATCAAGCTTAGACAAATTACACTAAGACAAGTCAGGTTTAGACAGTACACAGAATACGTATACTATCTTAAACTCTAATTCGAATGAAAGAAGGCGTTGTTGTTTTTTGGTATTTCTTAAATCGACAGATGGTTGACTCCCACATACATTGTATGAACCTAAGGTGACGAGTAGGACCCTCAAATGGAACTCAATTCAAAATTCTGCGATAATACCTTAATTGAAAGGTCGGGAAGTCCAAGAGAATTAAACCAAATACCTAGAATCAGGCTTAACATTCTCGAAACTAAATCTCAGGAATAAGTTTAAAACCGCAGTACCTTAAGTGAATCTCGTATCTCATCATTGAACTTTTTACCCCATATACTGGTCCCACCTTTGCCTGTGCCTGTAGGATCTCCTCCTTGGATCATAAAACCTTTGATATTTCGATGGAATATGGTACCATCGTAATAGCCACTAGCACACAAGGCCAAGAAGTTCTGCAACAAAATTGGATCGAGTGAATATTATCATCTTTCCTGGCGTCTTACCAAACTACATGAGATATATAATGTAAAAAACAAAAGAGGATGTGAATGTCCGAGCAAGTTCCAACCATGAAAGTCATTAAAGGCTGAAAAAGGTCTTGAAATAGAGAAGTTAAACACAAATACGATGTAGACCAAAGCTGATTAGATAATAGTCAAAACAGATTCTTCAACAGAATTAAGCAGATCACATACAATTTAACCATCCAGAAGGACCAAATTTTGAATCAACAAAGTATGGGATAGTCAATTTGTGTCATTGTTGTACCAACTGGAGTGTTTTGTGGGACAAATGATAGGTTTGTGAGACACTAAAAGGAAGGCTAATATTTTAGGCAATTTTTGGCGCGTGCAAAAGGTAGCGATTATTAGGAATAACAATCCTCTGATGTGGGTTTGGGATTCCATCTATTCCGCCAGTAATGGCATTCCTGATTCAATAATGCACACAAAACCAAGGAAAAATTACAAAATATTTCGGTTGAAATGGCCAAAATATTTTCATTTCCATTCCCGCCGAAATTTCCATCGGACCCCGAAATTTAACCAAGTTTCTCTTAACAATGCCTTGTGAAGGAAATAAATTTCGAAATATTTCGGTCGAAATGACTGAAATATTTATGTTTCCATCATTCCATGTCTACCTAAATTTCATTCCTTGCACCAAACACTATTTAGAAACGTAATTTGTGGTAAACTTGTTAGATTTCTAGTCGACAAATATCAGAGGTGACAATGTCATAAGCAAGCTCTCCATAGTCCATAATGGTGTTCATTCACTTATAAATTAAGAGTTTTTTTTAATTCCTACTAGAAGAATGTATAAGCAATAAGCATTAGTTTTCTATATGGACATGCATATCAATCAATGCATAACTGAATTCAAAAGAGCTTGTAAAACCCTAGTTTTGAACATTTTTTTTTTTTCAAATAACAAATAATACAAAAACGACACAAGTTTCACACTTTCCAGTTTCATTTTTAATAAGTTATACATAATCAGATAAGCGAAACCCTAATTTTCTCAGAGAGAGAGAGAGAGAGAGAGAGAGAGACGAACCTCAGAGGTTTTTGGGACTTCGTCGCAAGCGATCTCGCACTTGATATCACCGAGATTGGTATGCAAAGTAACTGACTGCAACAAAAACGGGATGAATCAATCAATGATCAGAAGAAACTAGTAGTTAAGGTGTTCGACGAATTGACGCAATGAGAGTTTAAACAAACCATTTCTGCGATTTTTTCTGTGCTTCCGAACTTGGAAGAGATTCGTCCTGACCTAGTCTGAAGTTCAACAAATAAGACTTTTCACATCCATTTATACTTGTATAGAACTCCCCTCCAAAATTTGCTTGCAAGAGGGTGCCAAAACTAATAAAGGGAAGCGCCTATAGAACTTCCCTTCTTTTCTTATATAGTTTTCATTTCACATGAACTAGTTGCACCCCATGTTCCACAAAACACACCCCCGACTTTCTTTTTTGAATTGTAAACACGCCCGACTTCGCTTAAGTCTTATATATCTTTGGATCTCGATCCATCTGATTCTTATAGTCTAATAGATACCTTACACAATGAAAGGACTGATGGTCGTTGGTGCTAACTAACAATCCCACCATTATCACCCAATGAGCCGCCTCTCTATCTATTTCTTTTTTTGTTTATCGAAGAAAATACTAGATATGATGAATTTGGAGGGGATGGATGTCTTGGCAATCTTGGGTGCTTGATTATGAGATCAATAGATTATTTTCAATAAATTATTTTACAGTCTCGTGGGATGAGGATGGGACAGGACATGACGAGAATATGATAATTACTAATAATTTAATTTGAATGAGCCTAGATTTTTATAAATTAAGAATCCTTTGCTCTAGAAAATTAAACTAATTTGGTGGGAGAGCACAGGCTTTCTTGATTCACTTTTGATTTGGTTTTTTTTTGTTGAAACACTTTTGATTTGGTTTTGGTTATTGGAATGCACTTCTTTCCATTTACTTTATGAGTGGGAGTATTAAGTTTTATTTTATTTTGCTCCTTCACTAATAATAACTTCTGTTTGTAGTTGTTAGGATAGTTAATATATAAGTTTGTAAGTGCAAGAGAAACCCTAATTTTTGATATGGCTTTTGGTGCTAGAGACTTAAGACCACTCAATAATAGTATTTGTGTGGACGAAATAACAATTCTCAACTCAATATTTTGTCAAAGTAGTTCAACAAAAAAAAAAAAAAATATTTGTCAAAGTTAAAATGGTTCATGTGAGAGGGAGATTTGGGATAAATACCTCACCTCTTGATCTAGCTTTCGAGAGCGACAAAGACCCAAATACCACCCCTAAAGATTGTACTAAGACCACTTATAAAAAACTACTATAACCTTTTTTTTTTTGAGGGAAAAAAACTACCATAACCTTGTGACCCACTAAAATAGAATTTCGTAAATGTGTTAAATTTCATATTTGTATTTCTCTCTGTCTTTCGGTTTTCACAAATTTTGAACAATATTTTGAAATAATTCCGAGTTTATATTTCTCCCATATTTTGATTTTAAGTATAATAATTTGAACTATGAGAAAATCTTCTCATAAAAATTAATCTTTTGATCGTCTTCATTTTCAAAGAGTTACGCGAACTACATCAATGTGTTTAAACTCCTACGATCATAACTTTTACGTCGAAAATGCCAAGTTTCTAGCACAATGCATCGACCCAACTGTACTTCGTCTTCATACATTTGGTCTGAGTAGGCAAATTTTGCGAAGTATAATTATGTTTTACTTGTATGATCTCACTGAGTTGCTCATGGGGTTACTATCTTGAATATAATTGTGTAGCCTTTGCAGGAACATAGTATAATTTTGTATGTAAGTTCTAGTCTTCTAGAGAAAGTAGATACTATGCTATTGAGTATGAACCTTCGAGTTTGTGCTCTTATATTTGAACAAATTATGGTACCTTAAGCATGAAGATACTTAAATAGAAATGCTATAATTATGATTTTATTAGCTTAGGTAGCAAAATCATGTCTCTCAAATTTTGGTCTCTCTCCATTTAACTACCAATTGTTATGTCCTAAGCATTTGAGCAATAGTTGACAACACAAACTAGACTACTAAGTCCACATTTGAGAGGAGGGAAGGTAGGTGGATATTTTGATAATTAATTGAAATTATAGACGTTTTTCTCAAGATATCCTTTATACCTTGGCATTTTGTGAAAAAAAATTGGGTTAATTCCATTTTGGCCCCTTAAAGATGACCAGTTCACCAAAATGACCCCTTAAAGATGACCAACTTCCAATTTGACCTCTTTTTCATTTTTCTGTCATTTATGCAGCCAGTCGTTAATGATTTGGATTTTCTTACCTATAATACCCTTGTCCGTATCTTTTTGGCAGCTGAAAATATTTGTCGTCCCAAGAGTCATTATGATTTTTTAAATCAATTTACTTTCAATTTTCAAAATTTGGTTTTTCCTCTTTCTACCTTCACATCAACTCAGTTGTATCTTCCTTCCCTCTTCCTTCAACCAAATAAGAAAAAGGAAAGAAATGAACTCATAATCAGAACTGAAAAGTGAGATTTTACTAACCTTTCTTTTTTGGTATCTGTTTTCTTTGTTATGAGGTTGTTAATTAAGTTGGTTTTGGAGTAGATTGTTTGAAAGCAATCGTGAAAGCTATTCTGCAACTCCTCCTCTGGTGCTCCAAGATAAGTTCATCGGCAAACCAATCTAGTTTCTCTGAGATAAGTTCATTAGCAAACCAATCCCGTTCTCCACGATAAGTTTATCAGCAAACCAATCTAGTTTCTCATGTTTCTCCAACCCTTTTCCCACAAAAGAGTATATACTACTGAAAATAATGTGAAGGAAAAACTTTTGCTTGGAAAGTTAACTTCTCTCTCCTCTCATATTTTTTCATCTATTTGTTCTTTTTTATTTCAGTCTTTGTTGGTGTGTTTCTTTTCTCTTTCATTTTCAATTTAATTATGAAATCTGACTTGACATCAGACATTTGAATGGGTGGAAATAACTATTGTACTCTTTTATAATCTCCCATTATTGAACCCATATTCTTTCATAGGAACCATATATTAACGTTTCTGGTTGTTTTAATGAAGATTTTTTGGGGGGCGTACACTTAGTGGTTGAAGGGAAGGAAGGAAGATAGAGATGATTTGATGTGACTTTTGAAAATTGAAAAGTAACTTAATTTGACAATCACAATTACTCTTTGGATTTGCGGTCAGACATTAAAGATATGCGTGGATGTAGGCAGAGGTAAATGTGCCAAGAAAATGCCAGCTCACTAAAATCTAACGGAGCAAAGGACGGAAAAAGGAGACCAAATTAAAAACTGATCATCTTTAGGGGACCATTTTGGTCAGTTGGTCATCTTTAAGGGGCCAAAATGGATTTCACCCAAAAGAATTCATGTCATAAAAAGGGTCTTTTCAATTTCAAATGCCAACATTACGTTAAGTAAGGGTTCCTAAAAGGCCCCCTACTTTATGACCAGCTTTTCGCGTAGTCCCCTACTTTATCAAAAATACCCAGAAGACCCTCTTTTTCAGTTACCGTTAAAAGTCTGTTAACTAGTCATCACCTCTTTCTTTCCTCCATCTCGTCACCTCTCTCTGCCACCTCATTGTCTTCACTAACGAAGGTCGTCGGCCGACCAATTTCCCGGCCAGCGACTTCAAGCATTAAAAAAAATAACAATAAATCTTCTTTCTTCTTCTTCTCTCTCATGTTCTCACCCTTCCTCTCATGTTCTCTCTTTGTTTCTTGATCTCATGTCTCTCTCTCTCTAAACACTCGAAGGGGTTTCCCTTCGCCGGAGGTCTGGTCACCGATCTAGAAGATCTGGTAAACCAAATCTAGGTCTGTCAAACAGAACATTGAAGGTCTGTGAACATACCTTTGAGTCTGTCCAATCTGGTTCAGCAAATCTTCTAGATCTGGTGAACCAGAACTTCGGCGGAAGAAAACCCCTCGCCAGAGTGTTTAAAGAAAGAGAGAGGAGAGAAAAGAAGAACAGGAGATGAAGAGGGAGGAAAAAGAAGAAGAGAGAGATTATTATTTTTTTATGTTTGAAGGTTGCCGCCCGACGACCTTCCCCGCGAGGACGATGAGGTGGCAGAGAGAGGTGGTGAGATGGAGGAGAGAGAATTTTTTTAGTGAGATACAAAAAAAAAAGAGTTTTTTTTAATGAAATAAAAAAAAAAGAGTTGGGAGGCCAGTAGTTGAACTTTAGAATTATAAAATTCAAGAATCTGAAAAATCTTTTCAATATCTAATTAAAAAATTAGCCATCATCTTAGAGAAACGAAAAACAAATTGGAAGTGTTGAGTGAAAATTTATAACTAGATATGTTTGTTTTCCTTTTGTTTCTCTGCGTGCTTCTAATTCTTGACCCCCTAAAGTCGAAGACTAAACTGTAACAGCTCCAATCAAGGAATGTTAGCTACGACAGTAAGAGTTGACAAACTATTCCTCATGACCTTCAATCTAGAGAGTTTTTCTTTCATTGGCGTTCAACCACTACTTTATTGGGCAATAACACCAACCATTTCTGTTCTCTTCCTCCTTCTCTCGTACTACATTGTGGGACAAAGAAAGAAATAAACAAAGGGAGATGCTAGAGAGCCCAAATTTTTTGGGCATTTTAGTGCCCAGCTGATGTGGAATCACTAAAAGACAAGGTTTTTTCAAAGTTTGACTACGGTGGGGACCGCTTTTATTTCTAAATGAGGAAATATGTCACCCTCTAAGTACCAATTTCTAAGTCACTCTATCATTTCCCATAAACAAACCACCACGGATCGCACTCCCAAGTAGAACCCACTCGTGTCTTATTGCATTCAGTATTTTCTTATTAACTTACAAAAAAATAACCTTCCCTCCTTGTCGAAAAAAATAGAGTACTACTATTAATCAATTAATATTCCTTTTGCTTCAGTCCATCTGTCTCTCACCATTTATTTCTCTCTCTCTCTCTCTCTACTTTTTTGATTCTCCTTCTTGTCCTCTTTCTTTCTGTCTCTGAAAACTCTTCAACAAAAGTTCAGCAAATCCAAGAATTCAGAATTTTTAGCAACATTACAAATTGATAATGCGTTTTTGTCATCGTTTACTAGTATTGTTTGGTACTGGTTGTTGGGCATCATTAATGAAGTAGTAGGTACTACTTGATAGAGAGATGAAACAGAAACATAACCACATGCTTCCAGAGTTTTTACATAGAAAGAGATTGAAGGATTTTTAGAGAGAGAAAGTGAGAGATTTGTAGTTGAAGAAGTAGACATTAATAAAAGTTCTCTTCACCTGATTACTCCATCCTCCTAATGTACACCTTCACTGGTAACTTTACCTCTGTCTCTCTATGCCTACTTTCTCTCTCTAAGTTTTCCAGATTGTTTAACCGTTGAGAGGAACTAGGGTTTCATTCAACTTCGTTGTTTCTTAAGTATTAGAGAGTGTTCATAATGCCGGCCGATTAAGATTACTAAATTCATTACTTTTTCTATATAGAATATGAGAAGATTCAAGAGAATTCTCTTTTTGATTTTCTTTGAATTTCTTAGATCTACACTTTCTCAGGAATCAGAGAAAGTGATTCTACTACAGTTCAAAGGAAACATTTCAGATGATCCTTTTAACAGATTGAGTTCTTGGAACCCTAATTTAGATCCATGCAAAGATTACAATGGCATCTTCTGCAATTCTGCCGGAAATGTTGAGAAAATCGTTCTCTGGAACTTGAACCTCGCCGGAATATTATCACCTAGTTTATCCAAATTGAAATCTCTAAGAACTTTATCCTTGTACGGAAATCGATTTAGGGGAAATATACCGCCGGAATATGCAGAAATTAGGACGATTTGGAAGCTGAATTTGAGTAGTAATGCTTTATCAGGACAAATTCCTGATTTCATCGGTGGTTTTCAGAATCTCCGGTGGCTAGATTTATCAAGAAATAGTTTCAGTGAAGAAATTCCATCTGCTTTATTCAAGAGTTGCTTCAAAACTAAGTTCGTTTCTCTCTCACATAACAATCTAACTGGTTTGATTCCTTCATCGATTTCTAATTGCTTGAATCTTATTGGGTTTGATTTTTCTTTCAATAATCTTACTGGTAATTTTCCTCCACAAATTTGTGAGTTACCTAGTATTTCATATATATCTGTTAGAAGTAATTCTTTAGAGGGAAATGTTCAAGAACAGATTTTAATGTGCAGGAGTTTGGAACTTTTGGATTTGGGTAGTAATAATTTCACTGGTTTAACCCCATTTAATGTTCTTCAGTTTCATAATCTTAGTTATTTGAATGCATCATTTAACAAATTTCATGGTGAAATACCTGAGATGAAGACTTGTAGTGATCAGATGGCAATTTTAGATGTTTCAGGAAATGATTTGGTTGGGGAAATCCCTTTGAGTATCACAAACTGTAGAAATATTAGGGTTTTGGATTTGGGGTTTAACAGATTGAATGGGTCTATTCCAGTTAATATAGGAAATTTGAAGAAGCTTTCTGTTCTTAGATTGAGCAACAACATGATTGAAGGAACAATTCCAATAGGGATTAGTGAGATTGAATTGCTTCAAATTTTGGATTTGCGTAATCTTCAACTTTCTGGTGAAATCTCTGATGATTTAAGCAAATGCAGGTTTCTTCTTGAATTGTGAGTTCAAAATCTCTCTGCCAATCTAATTATCAACTGTTATACTCTGAATTCCATTGAAATTTTAAGTTATTTCTGCAGGGATTTGTCGGGTAACGAATTACAGGGAGACATTCCTCAGACTTTTTACAATATGACATACTTGAAGATCCTTGATCTTCATCACAACCATCTCAATGGAGAAATTCCATCTAGTCTTGGGGAGCTTTTTCGAATTCAATTCTTTGATCTATCAGAAAATTTCTTATCAGGGTTTATCCCTTCTTCCCTCGGAAATTTAACTCTGTTAACTCATTTTAATCTCTCATTCAACAATCTCTCTGGTTCAATTCCTCTCAATTCAGTCATTCAAAGTTTTGATTTCACTTCATTCGAGCACAATCCATCTCTCTGCGGAACTCCTCTGAACACTTCCTGCTCCGAAAATGGTACTCGAAAAACCAAAGTTCTCAGTGTTTCTTCAATAATAGCCATTGTAGCTGCTGCTATTATTTTCACTGGAGTTTGTATAATTTCAATCATGAACATTAGAGCGCGGGCGAGAAGAAAAGTTGACGAGATTTTAGCTCTTGAAAGCACTCCACCTGCTTCAACAGATTCGAATCTCATAATCGGTAAACTTGTTCTTTTCAGTAAGAGTTTACCTTCAAAATATGAAGATTGGGAAGCAGGTACAAAAGCATTACTTGATAAAGACTGCCTGATTGGTGGTGGTTCAATTGGTACAGTTTATAAAACGAGTTTCGAAGGTGGGATTTCAATTGCAGTGAAAAAACTCGAAACTTTAGGAAGAATTAAGAATCAAGATGAATTCGAACAAGAAATAGGAAAACTGGGTAACCTTAATCACCCAAATCTTGTTGCTTTTCAAGGTTATTACTGGTCATCTTCAATGCAACTAGTTTTATCCGAATTTGTTTCGAACAGTGACCTATATCAACATCTCCATGGATATATTCATCCCGATCCGAGCACGAGTACAAGTAGAGGCAGAATCAGAAGGAGAGACGAACTTCACTGGTCTAGGAGATTTCAGATAGCTCTTGGAACAGCAAAAGCTCTCGCTTATCTTCACCATGATTGTAAACCACAGGTCCTTCATCTAAACATTAAATCTACTAACATTCTCTTGGATGAAAGATATGAACCTAAATTATCAGATTATGGGTTAGTGAAATTGGTACCCATGTTAGATAATTATGGTTTAAGAAAGTTTCATAATGTTGTTGGTTATGTTGCACCAGAATTAGCTTCTCAGAGCTTAAGATTCAGTGATAAGTGTGATGTTTATAGCTTTGGAGTGATTTTGTTAGAACTAATTACAGGGAAGAAACCAGTCGAAAAAAGTTCGGCCGAAACTGAGGTGATTGTTTTATGTGATTATGTTAGGAGTTTGTTAGAGAGAGGTCAAGCTTCAAATTGCTTCGATCTGAGTTTACAAGGACTTGTTGAGAATGAGTTGATTCAGGTTATGAAATTAGGGTTAATATGTACATCTGAAGATCCTTCAAGAAGACCAAATATGGCTGAAGTTGTTCAGGTACTTGAGTCAATTAGGTCTGGGTGATAATGGGAAAGAAGCAGATTTTCTGTTGGTTGGTTTGGACTTTGGATCAGGTGTAATTGAGGTGTGAGTATTCAAAATGTAGAAAAACAAAAAGAAAATTCTTTTCCACCCTTTTTGGGGTTTACCTTCCTTAATTGATGAGGGTTTTTTTTGCAGGTTCTGCAATAAAATCAATCAAATTTTGTTCTATATAACCTTGATCCAACATTACAATAATATTGAGTGAACCTTAGTAGATTCTACTTTCTAGTGGGTCTGAAACGGCACGTTAGCCACCACTAGTGGGTAAAGGCGTTGTTGCATCGAGCACATGCCACACCATCTTCTTTTAGCCCCTTTACTCATCTTCTTATGTAAGAATCCAAATCATCAAATCTTCTTGAAGAGATGGGAATTTTGCTGATTTGTTCGGCTGAAACTTAGTTGCGGATTGTTGTAACTATTAGGTTTCTTCTCTATGCTAGTGTTTCCTAATCTATGAGCTCCTAGACCCAAAACACCCACCGATTGAGAGCGTGCTTCCGTTAGATTTATCTGGTTTGAAGTGTCAGGAAGCCGTGGATCACTCCAAATGCGAATACTTATGTCATTTCCAACTAATAAAGCATCTTCCTTTCTCAGTAGTATATCTCCTCAAACTTGACATGCTTTTCTGTGACTTTGTTGTCTAACAGATGGAAAGGTATTATGCCTATAATGTTATATCAAAGTCTAAATTTTGTGTAGTGGGGAAGTTCTATAGACTCCCCCATAATCCCCAACACACCACAAAATATGCCTGTCGGAGAGCGCGTATAGCGAGAATAAGGGTGCCTTTAGAAGTTCCTAATAGTCAGCATAGTCGATGGAGGGGGACGATCCACGATAAACAACTCTACTACTCTCTGATTGTATCAATAAAATACCCAGGTAGGAACCCTATTCTGATTGGTTTTGGGGTCCTGTGAATTGTGAAGGACTAGTATATTATGTGTGAAAATAGTGCAAAACTAAGGAAGTCTTTTTGGTGAATTGGGTCTGCCAATTATAGTTCCCATAGGTTTTTGCCCACCTACTTGTTTTCATATGATTACATGGTTGCTTTCAGTTGAGCGCCGGAGTTTCTTTCTCACTCAGGTAGTTGTCTCGTCTGACCACTCGAAACACACTATAACGATTGAATTGAGCTCAAGCATGTATGTACTTGCCACTTTTCTTTGAGCTGACGTATGCACGAGTAGTTAGTTCATATATGACATATTGTTAAAAGTTCAAATTTAAGAATACTCATACAAACTCTAAAATTTGTTTGAAGTGGTCCTAAATAGAGGTGGTCCAAGATCCATCATATCAAGACAATTGGATCATTAAGCCCTATAAATCTGCCCCTTCAAAATTCAAAAACTTGAATAGGAATTTTACATAAACCAGCCTTGGATCTAGGGCTCCAACCATGTAAACTTCTTCACAATGGCAAGTCCATATTTGGCTCTTTGCTACATAGAAATTACATATAAACAATTATGTGGAAATTTTCGATAATCATCCCAACATGAGTAACACATGTCTACAGAGACAGAGACAGAGAGACTCAACCTTTCATGCCTCACCTTTTCTCTTTAGTTGGTGAATTTGTAAGCAATCCTAGAAGTATGGAATGAACTCATAATCACCCGCAAAATACAAAAAAGATTGGACCTTTTGAAAGAAAAGTAGTTTCATCATTTAGATTTGAAGAATTCCACTGGCTGTTAGTTTATTGACTTCAAAGTTTCTAGTCTAGGGTTCTAATCTAGTTACAATTATTAGTACAAATGAAACAAATTTAGATATAAAAGAACACTGTAATTAGTAAAAGTGCGAATGAAAATAATACGATGAAAGTTGTCACTCATAAACAAGAAACGGGCCATACAAAATGTAGACCAGCAAAATGAGAATAACAAATAATACGAAGAACATTGTCACTTATTGATTCAATATAAACCTCAACATAAGTTTATGGTTTGTCGTTAACAACAATTAGAAATTGAAACTAAACGACACGAACCCACATATAGTTGTCTTGGTAGTGTTCTGATGAGGTTACAATAGTCTGATATACATCTTGAGACTAGTCTGCGAGTGACTAGACTCATTTGTCATATTCTAAAATATAAGAAGGTTAATTATATTATAAAATGAAATCACATAAGTAGCAATTTTTTGAAGGAAAATGAGACTCTTCTCGACCACGATTCCGATCAAATACCCCAATCGGCATCCAGGATTCAGCTGAGATTGTGGCCGACAGACTATCGGTCTTATTTTTTGAACTAGAGATACTCAAAGGATGAATCCAAAATGGTTTCTCAAACTGAAATCAAAATTCAAATTTGTTGGAGAATTTGGTTTCTTTGCCATTGTTGTTGTCTTTGTTTGGACAGTGAAATGGTATCACAAGAAGCCTGTGAAAAGGAATCTTGGTATTTATTAGTAAGAAGACAACCAGTTCCAGTTCTAAATTGGAACCAATAAAGTTGGTTAGGTCCACTAGTAATTAAGTCTGGGTAACTTTTCTTGTCAGAACTGAAAATTAGAATCCATGGGAGTACTCTTATATAAACTGTCTATGTTTGACTGCCAAGAGAATCCAAGGTAACTATTTAAAGCTAATCTTAAATACAAAATAGACCTCATTACCAAAATCTTAGATTTAGTAGAAAATTCTAAGGCTATCTTTGGAGTAAGGCTATAGTCCCCTTGGGCGAACATCGGCCTGCAGGGAGAGGGGTGGCATAGGTGCGGTGGTACTGAACTCTTCAAACAACAAAAAATAATTGAAGAATCGAGGACTCCATCAAAGAACTAGGTATAAATACTTAAAAATCTTGAATAATACAAGAATTTGTTTGTAGTTTAGTTGATAAACATATTATTTTAGAAACTTGAAGAAGAAGAAGAGATAATGTGGAGAAGGGTTTGAAGAGTAAACTGAGGCGGTTGATGAAGAAGCACCATGAATGGAGTGTGAGAAAGGTGGAGTTCAAAAGCCATTAATGGAGAGGAATATGAAGAAGGTATAGAAAACTGAGAGGTTGAATATGACTCAAAAAGATTTGAGTGACAGGTTGAAAGGCGTCATCTGACAACAATAAGGGATAATTTGTGAATACAAAATCTAACATTAACGGACTTGTGACGGAAAAACAAAAACAGAGACTATTTGTGTATTTTTGATAAACTATTGAGAAAGCTGGTCATAAACTATCAGATCATTTGAAAAAACCCTCGTATTTACTTTCATCTTAGAGCTTAATTGAATTGAAAATATTTTTCCACTTTCTTTACTTTCTTGCTCTTCCTACTGGTCTATTTTAGTTTCTTTGTTAGGAAAATAGAAACTTGATGTGACATTTCTTAGATATCGTGACAGACCCAAATTAAGGTTTTCAACTCACAAGAGTGAATCAACTATTCTGACTTTAGTACTATATATAAATGTAGAATGAAAGACTATAGTAACCTAATGCCTTTATTGTGATTTTCCTATTTAGCAAATAAAAGAAGGGTATTCTTAACAAAAAAATAAAATAAAAGAAGGGTATAGTAGTCATTCAATAACAACTCCTACAACTTAAGAGTTATTTTCTTTTTGTTCACCATACTTTAGTGTAGTGGTAGGACATCCTTCTTAAGCTCATGAGATTTTGAGATCGAATTTCGATGAAAATAGTTTATTACTAAGATTTATCTCATGTAATTTAGGCACTAAATAAAGTAGGTGTTGTCGGGCTTTAGGTCTCTTTAATAACTAGGGTATTTCTCGTGCCCTAGGGCACGATTGTATCAATAAAACGTGACGAATTTTTAACCTAGTGCTTCTATAGGCGCCCCATAGCATTGCTCTAGGCGCTTTCCCCAAACATGTCACCCAACTTTACATATTATTTGTTTTGTTTGAGACATCGACTAAGATCTACGTTAGTCGTTACAAGGCATTGATACATCATGAAGATGTGATGAGCACAATAACCACCTAATTTAAACCATAATGAAAGAGACCTAAAGCCCGACAACATGAAAGAGATCTAAAGCCCGACAAATTTATTATATTATTTACTTTATACATTGCCTAAATTACAAATCTTGATGCCAAAATGCTTACGTCGAGACTCGATCCCACGACCTCATGGGCTTAAGAGTGGTGTCCAACCGTTGCACCAAAGAGTGGTGGACAGGGACGGAAGCAGAACTAAAAACGAAGGGGGGCCAATGTAAATACGAACTCAGTTGTTTTATTTGACAATTTATTCAAATTTTACATTTATACTAAGAGACGTTGTTTATATATATTTTTTGAAATAAGAGTAGTACCACCAATTAAAATAATTATGATTTTGTTTAACCTCATTTTACTTTCATCACTCGAGAATGTCTTCTAAATAAAAAAAAATTGAGATTAAATTTTTTGCTTAACGAGTCACGATTTTCTTTTATTGTCCAACTAATGTGAATGATTGATCTATTTCTCAAACTTAAATTTCTCGATGATAAATACGAGGTTTTCAACAAAAAAAAACATACGAGGTTTTCAACAAAAAATATAATTATCATTTTTAAATTCAAAAGTTTCATATTACCAATATATAACATTTCCAAGCACTCCTAGTAAAGCCATAAAAACTAAGAGTGTAATTTAAAATTTATGCTATCTCTTTGGTTTGAACTGGGGTCACTACCGTCATAAGCAATCATTCCAACCAAAGAGCTAATGGAAACTTAATGTTATTGTCTCCTTACTTTATGGTTAATACTTAGTCTTAGTAAATTAGGAATACAATGCAACTTACTACGGCTAGGCCGAGGGGGGCCATGGCCCCCTCGGGCCTAGCTGTAGTTCCGCCCCTGGTGGTGGACTATATTTATTATTGTTATATTCTGGATACCAATTTTTTTTTTGTATACTTATTGTTTATTTTCTTTTGGTTCCTTTTTCTTAAATTAGTTATTTTATCTAGAGAGAGAAAAAAAAAATTCAATTTATTTTTTTAACCTTTGCAATTTATTTTGTTTCTTTTTTTCTTAATTTAGTTATTTTATTTTTAAGGACACAATTATATTTTTCTTTAAATTGGTTATTTTATTTTTAAGAATGACTATTTTAAATTTCGGGAAGGGCTTCTAGACAATATCCTTTACTAAAAAATGATGTTTGTCCCAGTCAATGTTTTTCCATTCTATTCTTATTATATTAGTTATTAGTTTAACTTAGGCGGTTATCGTGTTTATCACATCTTAATGATGTATCAATGCCTCGTAACGACTAATATATATATATATATATATCGTAGTCGATTTCTCAAAAAAAAAAGTTATTTTCCTTTTGGCCCCTACTTCGTGACCAACTTTCTTTTTGCCTCCTATTTTTCATAAATTCAAATTTAGCCCCCCTTTTTTAACTCTGTCAGTTAACTTTAACGGTTAACATTTTTGTTACCAAAACGACCCTTCTTATAAAACAATTTTATAAATTCAAAATTAGCTCCCTTTTGAATATGGGCTCATTCCCAAATTATAATTTTAACGTTAGAATTAGTTTATGGCCAAAATGAAATTATATCACAAAAAATTTAAAATCACCACCTCATCTCTCTCTCTCTCTCTCTCTCTCTCTCTCTCTCTCTCTCCTCCATTTCATCATCTACACTTCATCTCTCTTGCCACCTCATCACTCTCGCCACCTCATCATCTTCTACGGCGAAAATTTTTCGGCGACCTTCAAACTAAAAAACTCTTCTTCTTCTCTTCTTTATCTCTCTCTTATCTCTTTCTCAATTTCTCTACTCTTTCTCTCTCTAAATAGTTCCGACGAAGGGGCTTCTCTTCGTCGGAGCAACCAGACCGGGATCTGGCCAACTACCAGATTTCAGTCTATTTGAAACTAGACCGAGAGCTGGTTTAAAACCAGACCTTGAAGGTGCCATCACTTATTTTATATTGTTTAGAGAAAATATGTCTCCGTCCAATGAGCTTAGATACTTGTTAGATATTGATGATCTCTATCCTGATTTATATTTGCTAGCTGGGATATCTGGAAGTTAAGTAGACAAAAATAACATCATTAATATCTTTTAATTACAAATTTATTGTGAGTTTATACCAATTTATTTTCTCCATGACATCTCAATAATTTCACATGATTACTACTCCCTCCGTCCCAATTTGTTTGTAGTTTTGGGGAATTCAACTTATTAAGGAATGGTATTTATTGTTGACAAATATAAAGACTTTCCCTAAACTACCCTCATTTAATATAGAGTATTTCATTAAATACAACATTGGTAGGAGCGTAGAACCAATTAGAACCTTCGAATGATATTCAAACTGAAGGGTAATCTTAAATAACAACCAAACAAAATGGGACGGAGGGAGTATATATGCTTGTTTATATGTGTTACTTCCATTTTTCTTAGTTGTAAGTATTAAAACAACTGATAACTTATGTTACAGAAACTATTGTGTGTTGGACGTTTGTTTACGTGGATTATATAGAGAGAGAAGACTGAAGAGAGGGAGATAAGAGGGGAATGAATAATAGAGAGAAAATGACGTATAGAGGTGGCGGTGGATGGAGAGAACAAAAACAATGTGGGAAAAAATAATGGTGGTGGTGGTGGTGGGCAGCTTTTGTAGTTGTGGTAGGAGATTAAGAAAGGTTTTGTGTCCCTTTAAAATTTTCTATCCCGAATTTTTTTTCTTATTTCTTTGAAGCGTCGGCCTAAAATTAAATATTCGTGTTTTCTCCCCAAGGAATATATATATATATATATATATATATATATATATATATTTATAATAACTTAGTTCGTGTGGATTATGCCATTCAAGTTAAATTGGATTCCTCAACAACAAAAAAAAGGCCACCGCTTTGGGGAAAGCTCAAAAATTTCCGGGGAAGACGGTGGAAAACAAAAAAAACTTGATCCAAACGCACCTTATCTCTCTTCTCCGGGCAACTCTTCTTCTCCGGCCAACTCTCCCTCTCCGGCGACCGGATCTCACTCTCTCCCCTCTCTCTCTCCTCTCTGGCAACTCTTCTCTCTCCTCTCTCTCTCTTCTCTGTATTTCTCTCTCCTCTCTCTCTCTAAGTTCCGGCGAAGGGAATGATCCCTTCGCCGGAACCCTTCGTCTGGAAATAATGGCCGACCATGAAAGCTCAGAGAACTTTCTCTCTATAGGAAATCTGGTATGAATCTGACGATCAACACTTTCAGTAAACCCTAGCCGAAATCCCAGGCTCGAATCCGTTGAAGAACTAAGCCACTTTGAGCTCTAGATGGTGATGAAGTCGACTGAGATGAAGAAAACCGAAGGGTTTTATTAGCTTGTTGGGCGTGGTCGTTGTTGGTCATAATTCCGGCCACCGTAGGGTTGTTAATGATATTCTCAGCTATGCCGAGTTGATAAGCCTTTCGAATTGAATCAACCAGCCGATGGAAGCCCCAGATTTTGCTTCTTTTCTCTTCTGTATCTAACAATTTTTGATGAATTTGACCATCTCCACGCCTATTAAAAATTGAGTAGCTATTTGGTCTCCCAATGAGAACTACTGAATTAGGGTTTGGATCAAAATCTTCTTCCATAAATGGCTTGTAGTGAATCTTCACTGGAAAGAGAGGGAAGATGGAAGAAAGAGAGGGATGAAGAGAGAAAGAGAAGATAGAGGAAAGAGAGGCATGAAGAGAGAGGGATGAAGAGAGAGAAAAAAAAATAGGGTTAATTCCGTTTTGGCCCCCGATTTGTGACCAACTCGCCGTTTTGGCCCCTATAAGTGTCCGGCAGTTCGTTTTGGCCCCAATTTCCTGTTTGGCCCCAACATATTTTTGTAAGCTTCTCCATTATACCCTTATGGCAATTCTGTAAATTAAATGTATTTTCTTTCTCTTTGTCCACCTCACTAAGCAATTGCCACGTCATATTCGTCCACATAAGGTCGCCGGAAAATGTCGCCGGCGACATCATTTCCGGCGACCACCATTTTTTTTTTTTTAACTTCTTCTTCTCCAACCATCTCCTTCCTTCTTCTTCTGTCTCTCTCTCCTTCTTCTTCTCTCTCTCCTTCTTCTTCTCTCTCTCTTCCCCTCTTCTCTCTCTCTCCCCCTCTTCCTTAGTGAGGTGGACAAAGAGAAAGAAAATACATTTAATTTACAGAATTGCCATAAGGGTATAATGGAGAAGCTTACAAAAATATGTTGGGGCCAAACAGGAAATTGGGGCCAAAACGAACTGCCGGACACTTATAGAGGCCAAAACGGCGAGTTGGTCACAAATCGGGGGCCAAAACGGAATTAACCCAAAAAAATAAAGGGATGAAGAGAAAAAGATGGATGACCGGAGTTGTCGCCGGAAATAATGACCGCCGGAGTTGATGTTGGTGAAAGAAGATGGTGGAAGAAGAAATGGATAGTGTTTGGAGGAAACAAAAAAAATTTGTTTCCATCCAAAATTTATTGCCACTGAAATTTTGCTTATTTCCCCAAAACACTTGCCAAAAAAAAAAAGGTTAAATTGGATTGTTAGATTCAGTGGCGTGGCCGAGAATTTGGGGGCCCGGTGCGGAAAAAATGTTTGGGGCCCTTTCTCCAATAATATTTAAGTTGTGCATTTTTTCCTCCCAAATACTTATATGCAAAAATAATACACATTTGACACTCCTTCCATGAAGTGAATAGAACAATAAGTATTCAACTTCATTAAGATAAACACTAAACTAATCTAATAGTTGTTAGAAATAATTCGAGGCAATGTGAGTTAATAAAATAAACAAAAAATTGACCATGGAGAGGATTGAACCTAAGACCTCATACTCAATGTTGAAGAGGTTTACCAATTGAGCTATATCACTATCTTGTTTCATTTCATACTGCCAAATCAATATATTTGATTTGACATTTAGGGGCCCCTGTCTCTTTGACAAAATTATGTGATTTGAGGGGGTCCGGTGCGACCGCACCTGTCGCACCCCCTCAAACACGCCCCTGGTTAGATTATGTTATCTAAGGAACATAACTACTTTTAAAGGGAGATTGAGTTGATAGCTTGGTCTCACTTCTCACGATTTTGTCAACACCAGTATCTTCTAGTTTGAACATCCATATCATAAGGTTTCGGTTTCCAATACAATCAAATTTTGGTGTGATAGTAAACAAATATCACAGACAGTGAGTGACATAACAATTGATAATTCCGTTTGTAACAGTGCAGTTAAATCTCATAAAAAAAAAACTCTATGTAGACAATTAGTGGTGTATCGTACACATTACGGTTTGAAGATAAATCAAATACTAATGAAATTATACAATAAAATCCAATTTTTCTGATTTCACATATACACACTCTGAAATCTGAATCAACTCGAGGAAGTAAATTGAAATTAATGACATTTTTAGTTGGTTGTCCTTTTAAGGTTGCGATGTCTCTGGCTCTAACCGTTTGTTAACGTATAGATAAACGTAGAATAAACTAAAATATGTATCGTGCGACCGAACATATTTGATAATACACCCAGCCGTGCGAGTATCGTGCATCTGCTTTGCTTCACTCCTTACGTATTCATCAACGCGTACACAGTTTGTTCCAAGAATGAGATAAAATTCAAAATTTGTGGTGTACAAGTACAACCGTAGGAAAAAGGGGCGTAGTAAAATCCGTCATTTTGTATTTTGAATAACGTTCTTCAGAACGACTATTTTAATGTTACTCTATTTGTATAGGACCCACATATTCAAATTTCGGATTATTCACAAACCTCGGCGCTATAAAACCTCTTTCTCTCATTCTTTCTCTCTCTCTCTCTCTCTCCCTCCTTCCTTCTCTTTCTCTCTCTAGATTTTTTATTTTATTTCCAGATTTAGGTTTTAATCTCGATTGATTGATTTATCAGAGTCAAAAGAGCTGTAAGGGAAAGGAATCCGGCAAAATCTGTGGGTATTCTTCATCTATGCATTTTGTTTCTTCGCCTGAGAGGAGAAGAAGAAGGAAGTAGAGAGAGAAACTGAAAATCTTCTCCCTTTGTTCAAGAGAGAGATAGTAAAATATGGATGAAGAAATGGAAGAAACGTTTGAGAATGAACAATTTTTGCCTTTTAAAATCGATTTGGATTACGAGTTTGATGCTTCGCGATACTTTGATTTTACCAAAGAAGAATCGCCTCTTGAAGCTCAAGAAGCCGAGTTGTGGTTTCAACAAGCCGCTGGTTATCCCCCTTCTCGTGAGTACTTTTGTTTAATCTTTCTATTAAATTTATTATATTTCAATCTGAAACTATTTTCTTATTCGTTATGATTTTTTTTTCTAGCTAGTTTTAGCTGGTTTTAATGATTATAGGGTTTTCTCCGATTTTGGTTTTGGAAATTCCGGTGGATTTTGATTTCCTATGGAAAGCATAGGATCTCCTTTGAATGTTTTGATTGAGACTCTTAAAAAAGACTCCTTTGAAAAAAAAAATTGATTTTGCAAATGATTATGAAGAAAAATAGGGGAAAAAAGGCGTTAACTTGCAAATGTGGTTCTTTTCTTTCTCTTTTGGGTTCATTTATTAGGTTGTTTTTGCTTGTAATAGGATAGTATTGTGGTCCTAACATGCTTATTTGAACATTTGATGGTTTCAGCTCTTTTGGGGGTTAAAATCTTCACAATTTTGATGATTTCTTTTGTGGGGTTAAAATCTTTAGCTTGTGTTCTAGCTTTGTATGATGAATGGTATAATTTTATGATGTGGAAGCTGTAAAAGTAAGAAAAATTAGTAAAATACCAAAGTATACAATTTAATTGAAGAATGGGGTACCCTTTCACTGTAACCTTTATCACTATCCTTGTCTGGTCAAATCGTTTTATTGGTCTTGTAGTACAAACTATTGTAGATTTTAGTACTCGGGTCACATGCCCTTGTATGCAGTTTGATTCTTTTACTCGAGTATCCGGGTCACGAGTTAATGCTGTGCTAAGAAACCTTTGTTCTTAAATGAATAAATTATGTAGTTTCAATGTTTCTCTCCCTAAGAATTGTTATTATTTCAACATTATTTTGAAATTTCTCTTGCTTCCTAAAGAACCACCATATAAATTGCTTCGCATTTCTTAATCTATTTCTTCTTTATTTTGTTTTCAGCTTTTGTAGCAAAGCTGAAATTGGGTGTTGATACCCTTAGAGAAGATGAAAGGCGCATGTCTTCTAGATCGAACTATGTAGAAGACGGTCAATCTACCTCCACTTACTCGGATACTGATATGGCCCCTGAGTCATTATTAGGTGATAAATGCAGAGGTATTTTTATATATGTGGGTTTATTGTTCTGAAATCCATTTCTTGTTGAATTTTTTGTATTTCTAGTTTATTTGAGAAATTGTTTTCCTTTGTTATCGACAACTTGTTTTTTTAAAAAGAAGAACAGATTGCATATATCTGGTAAAAGTCCGCGTTGAGAAGCGTTAGTGGTTTGAAAGGTTTTATTTGTGTTTGACACGAATAGTTAATTATCCTTTGGAATTTTTTTATTCCAATTATTAATAGGATGATTACATATTCAAAGCTGAAACGTAGTTCATCTAAGACTGTTTGCTTTTTGGTCCCTTGTGTTTGAGAACCCTCTATGGTAGATTGATTAATGTTCGGAGTAACCTCAAGTATTTGGCTGCTAGTGGTACAAGTCGTACTACTCTGCTAGATTCACTTTAGGCTGTTGGAATTTTATTACCAAGTTGAATTATTGTATGTCCTTCCTGAGTTCTAGTAGATGCACTTACCCCTCATACGCGTAGGATATGTTTTAGATCGACCTTAGATCTTTCTCTTTCTAGTTCAACCAGTTGTTTTCTTCTTCTTTTTTGCTTTGTTTTTTCTTTTCTAACTTCAAAATCCATATTGGTAGTGCGCTGTTAACAATCGTATGTATTTGTAGGGCTGACGTTTTATAATCACATGGAGAAGGATATTCCTAAAGTTATGAGTAAGAATGCTACTAAGACATCTCTTATGAAGGGCTCGACTTTGATGAAACCTACGGCTAGTCAGTTGGCCAAGCAAAACCGACCACCCGAAGGCCATGGTTCCCACCGGTAGGTCCAGCCTATATAATTTGGCATAATTACTTAAATGTTAAACTCAAGAATCTAATTTACCTTTATAATTCTTCAATTTTTTTACCCAGTGAAACTTGGATTGTTTTTCATTGCAGTCCTTTTGCTTTTTGAAAATCCTCCACGTTTGTGCTGTTTCTCTTTCTGTTTGATGACTATACTCCATCCCTTATTTTCATGTTACTTTGTGAAATTTGGTTGTTAGGTTTCAGAAGACATTTCTTCAAAATAGCGACAGAAGCTTGGACAATCTTTCTTCAGTCGGAATTCAAGCCGCGAAGAGACAAAAGTTAGATGGAGGTCATCTTCCTAAGGTGTCATTCTGTTTCATTTCTAGAGCTTGATTCTTCTGTTTTACTTGAATCTAAAGATGTTCTGAATCTTTGTATAGTGATTAGAACAAATTTGAACACTAAAATAGTGAAGACAAATATTTGGGGAAAATGACTCGAACAAAACTTAAGTTGATCATTTCATGCGTTCATAATTTATAATAATAATTAATAAAAAAGATTATCTGCTATAGTTGTCATTTTATTTCTTCTAATACATGAAAGAGTTGAGAAACTTACACACCATTCTAGTGCATGGATATACTTAGGTTTGGTTTGAGAGACTCATTGGCGCGTAGTTCTTTTACTGGCATTTTTCCATCAAACATTTTCCTTCAATCCAGTCACTCTCTGTTCTAAAATCTATATACAGCAAGCGTGCTTATAAATTTATATTTACATTCAAGTTGCATCCTGTAGTAATTCATATACTTATATGATTCCTATGATTTTTATGCAACTTCCACAAAATTGTCACATTGCCTGTATGTAAAATATTTCATGCTTCGGTGGAACTTTTCTCTAAATATTAAGATCTAGGTTAATTTTGACATATGCATTCGTGATATATGAACTATTGTCGTTGAATCTGTGTTTATATCAAAAGAAGGTTTTCTTTCTTAGTCTCTTGATTGAGCATTTCTGAGTGAAGACTCCTAACAAGTGCATACTTCTTCCTTAACAGATTGGTGATAAAAAGCATCATCATAATTTGATACATAAAGCACCTAAAAAGGTGAGCTTGTCTGGGAACACTTTTCTGGTACTGCCTATTTTTCTTACAGAAAACATGTCTCTGTTTCTTGCTCAACTTCCGTATTTTTAGCTGGGCATTTCTCTGTTCAACTCAACAATAAACTATGGGTTTGATTATTTATTACCCAATTTTGTCCAATATCTCAAAATGGTCTTGCAGGATGGCCATGCAGACAGCAACTTGGTGCATACTAAGCTGAAGATCACTATTCCAAGAGAGCCCGACCTTGAAACAGCTCATAGGGCACATCGGACAAGGTACACTATCTACTTATTAGCTCGATGTTGATTGTTTATCATATCTTTTTGAGTGAACACATAGAATTGTCTGAGATCTTAGTTCAGTCTTACTTCAAAATTTCAGGCCCAAGCATAGTACAGATATAGAAGAACAAGTGAAGCCAGCTACATATAGATTTAAAGCACGCCCTTTAAACAGAAAAGTTGGTACTTGCAGTTAATATATGGGGTGCTTCATATTATGCTTAGCTGAGCTTCTCTATGTTACATCTTTTTCATGAGATAGTTTTCTTTTATGCCTCTCAGATTCTCGAAGCTCCTTCATTGCCGCTCCTGAAGAAGAGTACACCACGGTTGCCCGCGTTTCAAGTTAGTAGTTAATTATGTTTCTTTACCTTTATCTTATATGGTGACAATTGCTTCCAAACTAACCTGCATAACATAATTCTTCAACTCATTCTATAACATAATTATTCAACTCATTCATCTTTTCTTTATTCTACTTTTTAGGAGTTTCACTTGAAGACCTCGGAGAGAGCCATGCATCATTCTTCTGCTGCTTCATCATCTTTTTTACCTTGTGATAAATCTAATAAGGTGGGTCTTTAGTATTTTTATCTTCATTACGCATTATACTTATGATCGTAGTTCATTTTCTATAATTGATTCATGTCTGGCAGCAAACTACATATGTAATTTACATTTGAAAAACAGTTAGAACTTTAAATTTTATACAGCTTAAGGAATATTGTCTGATTTTCCCAAGTTGGAAATACTTTCTCATTGCAGATAATTCACAAATTTAAGGCTGGTTCCATGACCGAACATGTAACCACAGACTCCAAAAGGTGAGAGCTCTTACTAGTCCTATAATCCTCAACTTTAGTGGACTGTGGAAATACTTTTTTGGTGTATCTCATTGGCATAAAGAAAGCCTCAACTCAAATCCCTATCTTAATTTACTGGTAGCTAGAGTCTTTATGTGTTATCTGGGGATTATTTCGCATATTTCAGGAATAGTCTAACGGAAATATTCATATTAAGACTGACAATCTGTGTTGAAGTTCAACCGTTCAGTGATTCAGTCTTCCTATGAGGAAGTAGGCTTAAGCTTCCTCTGAGTAGTAACATTGATCTTTCCAGCCAAGTTCCTGTCTTCAGAAATATAATACGTACCTTTGCTGTGCTCAGACAAAATACTGTAGATGCCCCAATGCAGGATGGATGCCAACTTAAACACAGATTCAGAGCTCGTCCGCTCAATAAAAAGGTAGTTATACGATCAAAATAGGTGAAGAAGCTATTGATACTTAATAAGAATGAGTGCCAAATTCTTACTCATATGTGGTTTAAACATAGATATTTTCAAATGAAGGAGACGTCGGCGTCTGTCGGAATGGCAAGAGAGAACCCACAGTACCCAAGGTAACCCTGTGGTATATACTTAAGCCTTGATATCATAACACTTTTAATGTTAATGAAGGGTCTCTTTACCGAAATACTTATTTACAGGATTTTCAGATAGGTCAGAGATTTCAGCATACTCCACCAATAGAACTCTTTAACAAGGTACACTTCTAAGAAAGCGAATGTTATATAAATGTGTTAGATGAAATTGCTTCATTTTCTTTATATCCCTTTTGTATGTTTATACCCCGTCACTTCACGTGTAACTTTTATCTTTTTCTGTGTATATTTTAGCTCTCCTTGACAACTGAACCGCGGCAGAATACAGTTCATCAGCCCAAATTGCATCGGCCTAGTCGCATACCCACCAAGGTTTCCTTCTTCTTGTTAGTTAGAGACTTCTAGATTTATGCATTTATAGCTTTGAGCTTTGTAATTTTCCCAGTACTTACAGGAATTGTTATATTTGATCTAAGGGCTCAAAGGAGAACACAGTAGATTCTTTGAGACAAGGAAATAGGGTGAGTGTTAATTGCACTTTTGTTATCTCTATCAGTTTAGTATCTAAGAGTCTCTTGACCATGAATCATGTTACTATATTTGTTTTCTGACTCTCACTTTTATGCACTAAAACTTGAAGACCATCCACACAGTTGGAGATAAAACACAAATATTCGGGTTAAAACAGACTCAATGTGGAGGCCTTCTAAATACAGACGCAGGAAGCAGAACTAACATGAACAGGTATTCTTGTTCGAAATTCCAGTTACTTCAATCGGTGTAACATAAGATTTTGTATGAGCATGCACACAATCGTATACAGTCGTACCAACCTACTTGCTCTTTCGTCTCGTTCTATCCGACACTACATACTGGTATTGGATACTGGTACACGTACTAGTGCCCATGTTACACGTATTGGTGTCCGTGCTGCTTAAAATCCTAATAGGTAATCTACGATGAAAATTAAACTCATTTTACTGTCTGTGACTGTATAACATTCGACAGTTGAAAATTTTTAAATTCCATCTATGCTAGATTCCAGCTTTAGTATGAACCTATTTTTGTTTCTCTCCAATATTATTAAGAAGACGTCATGGTCTACTTAAAATCCTAATTTTTATATAACTTTGGATTTGAAATTGCTGCAGGAGTTTGGACATACATTGAGGGTAGATCACCAACTTTTTTGAACAGATAGTTTTGGATTTTCATCGACTTGGAGATTGGCAGACATCAAAAAAACAGGAAGTCCATTTTTCTACTACCTGCTTTTTCTAAAGTGATCTTCAAGCAGATCTTTTGTGACTTAACTTGAACTCCTGCAAGTTTCCATATCTATTTTTCGCCTATGGAGCAACAGACAAATCTCACTCAAGAAAATGGAAACACCGTTCCCTTCAATAAGGAGGGAAGACCAGAATTGTACAGCTTTTTATGGCTTTAGATTCTATTACAGAATAGCATTTTTGTTTTTTAAAGATATCATCCAGAAATGGTTGTATATATATATATTATATATACTTTTCGAGCAAACCTGCAGATATACTATAAGAATAGTCGATGAAATTATTGTTACAGCATTCAGACATGAAGTCCTACAATATCTAATATGAATTCATGTTCAGTTTAGCATGGCTCATGAGTCATGAAGAGATAAACTGAGTCAGATTATTCTAGGTGAAGATGATTTCTTCAACCTGCAGATCTTCTTCGTCAGAAAGTCAGATCGCTCTAGAACTTTTAAGCCCATTAAAAGTTGATCGAAACTTACTGTGAATCTGCAAGTGACTTCACATTAGGGCCATCGTGATATTGCATAGACTATAAACATCATATTTTCTGCTATCTGAGTTAAGCTACTTATTATACATTTCGATATTGAACTGCTTTGGTGTATCTGGTCGCCTCATCTCTACAGGTAATGGGCCGTTGTTTACACAGATCTCTCATCATCTGAATGCTTTGTTCCTGACCCGTGTTTGTTGACAGAAGAAGTACCAAAAGAGATTGAAGATTGCTTTGCCCATCGCCTTATATCATAAGCCTTTTTAAATGGTTTCTTATCCTTGCCGAAAAATTTACCACCTTCATTATTCCTTCTCTTTGTTATTGCTATAGCGAGATCATTTGGAAACAAAGAGCGCCACACGAAGGCGTGAAGTAGTGTTGAAACAAACAACAGTGACACCATTGTTGAAGACATGAATGAGAGACTAAGCGCAATGACTTTGCTTAGAACACAAGGGACTTCTTCTGCATATATGATTGTCGCCAAAGATACTGTTGTCATGGGAAAAGTATAAGACCACCAAGCGACTGAAAACCTGCAAAAATCAGCAAAAAGAATATTCTTTTAATTGTTGGAATTGGACTTATCGGAGGCTTCATCTAATCTTGGTCAGCTACATCCGACTTGTTTGAGGGTAGAATAGTAATTTCAAAGAAGTCGGATGAGATGAGTAGAACTAGGAGAAATAACATAAACAGTCTGGAAATTGACTTTAGTGAAGTCAGACCCTGGTTTAGATTTCATAAACGAAGATTAAAAGATGAACGGTAAGTAAGAGACGCGAAGTTGGCATGAATTAACTGACCTGAATCCCCAGAAGAAACTGATACGAACAACGAGCGAAATGTAAAGAAATAAGGCGATGAAGAAGCATGTTCTCGCTAACCCGTCAAACTCACCATATATAGTGAACCAAGCAATACTTGCGGCAGATGGAGCAGCAATGAACATTGAGTAAACAGGATGCAACTCCTTAGGCAAAGCTTCACTTGTTGGTAATCTTTGATACAAAGTAACAAACACAACTAGATAATGTGCAAAACCAATTGCCCATAAGAATTTTGCAGGCTCTTGCCATCCAACTTTTGATGCCAATATTGACCCGACGAAGTTTCCGACTACTGATAAATGAGTCGATGGGTTTGCGACCTTGCAGAGACGTCGTTTTCCACCAGATAACCACTGGCCGTAGATTTTGAGCTCGAGGAAGAAAACGGGTGTCATGAAGATGCACCAAATAGATGGGTGCAATGGCTCAGGGAATAGGATAGGCGGTGCACCAATGGCTAGAAACATACAAACGATCCAAGGAGCGAAGAAAAAATTTACACGAACGGGATGAAAATACTCTCTTTTCACTGCCTCAAAGTAGAATATGCACTTAAGTGTGTATGTTATGGAGATACAGACGAGAACAGCGAGGGCAACTATCCATAGTAGAAGATTAATGAAAGGAGTAATATGGAGGAATTTTGTTGCAGGACTTAATGAAAGACGCTTCCATAAGATAGCTTGACTACTAAGGCCTAGAGAGATACCGAAGCAACCAATAGGGAAGCGGAGAAGGAAAGGCCATTGCTCATCCTTTGGAAGGAGAATATCTTCGGAATCCTACGAAAAAAAATTCTCATTGATATTATTGTCTCGTCGATAAAGTTATAAATGTTAACAACTGTTTACTCTCAAACCATTAAAAACATGAATATCACTAGGCTAAATATTGAGTTTATGTACTACTTCAAGCGGATACATTTTTGTTTGTAGATATGAGTGGAGCTGTTTAAAGAGGCATCCTCCACAAAGGTAAGTAGTTGTTTGTTTTTCTTATCATTGGCAGAATGGCTCATCGAAAAATTGAATACTCTCATCCATAGATTAAATATCAGTCTAAATCAGTCATTCAGATGGGTCAGACACCATGACTCGGATAACATCAAACATTTTAAAATCAATAATGTGTTTTTGAAGACTTAAAAAAAAAATTACTCACCTTGACTTGATCAAGCTCAGCTCCTCTTAAGGCAGCAAAGTATCTTCCAGCAGGAACACTTTTATTGACAGATTCATCACCAAATCCTCCACCACCACCACCACCTCCAGATCCTAAGCCTTCTACAGCTTTATGAAATTCCATCCCATAATTACCATTAATATTACCACTCTTATCCTTTCTCAAATTAGGCAAGAGTGAGTTTTGCTTATTAAGAGTTGATTTAGTCCTAAACATACTAAAATCTCCTTTCCTTTGGATCCCCTCTGATCTATTATTCGATCCGAACCCACCCAAACTTCGACCGTTCCTCGAAAGCATTTTCCTATGTTCATCACTTTTATCCTTAGACTCTTTATCTAATACTGAGAAGCCAGTCTCAAGCGAAACTTGTCGATTGAAAGTTGTATTCTTATGTTGTTTGAGTTTTAAAGGTCTATTGTTTGTTCGCTTATTACCGACTTTGTTCTTCGACGATGCTCCTTCTCCTCCTCCTTTCTCTTGTTGTTGTAGTTCTTCATCTTCTTCGGGTACAACTTGGATATCTACAAAATGGTGATCTTCAAATATTGTTGAAGTTGAAGAAATTGGCTTCATTTCCATAATGTTTAGTTTTTTCCAAAGCAAAGGAGTCAATATGTGAAAGATACAAGTATGCACAGACACATATATATAGAATTTTGTTTGGGTAACATGCACTTATAAGACACTATCAGATAGATTCACAATATACCACAACACAACTAAGCCTACGAGAAAAAATAGATGATGTGTTTCAATAAAACACGAGAATGTATATTAATATATTATGATATGATTTAATCAGATAATTTTCTACTATATAACACCTCATACGGTACTGTCTGTGTCTAGAGGGTCGAGTGTGAATTATAAGTAATTACGTGTGGTTGTGAGTATTTGCATGTTGGAAGGGGAATCACGAGTGAACGAAAAAAAATGTTGGTGGTGGTTGAAAGAATTTATATAATTTTGAGGTCAATACTTTCTTGAAATCAAGCTGGCTGATTTAGAAGAACTCATTCATATACACCACATAAAGTAACCATAATTCACGAGTCATATTTTGGTGATTGTGACTACTATCCCTTCTTTAGTTTTCTTTTTATCACATGAAAGCAAACAAAATCTAGAATTTGCAACCCTAAATGACAGAAAAAGAGAAGCTTAAACCTATTGTCATGTACTCAGTATTTGTCCCACATCATCTTATGTCTGTTTGTGAAGTTTAAGAACTAGATGAAACCTTCAACAATAAAGTATAGTCCAGACTTGAAGTAAGAGCATCTTCAATGGATGACTCAAAAGAAATTCTAGAAATTAACGTGTCAAAGTCTTATTTGAGATTTTTAAGATTGTACTCTAAATTTCGATTATCTTCTAAAGGATCTCTAGAATAACTACCTACATGTGGTTATTATTGGAGTTTCAAATAGATCGTCCTATTAAAAATAGATTTTTAACAAAAACTAAAAGAATCCAATATCTGGTTGGAGGGGAGTTGCTTGATATCCAGTGAACTAGTCTGTCTATAACCCATGACATTGGCTCAATGTGGTATAATTCAGTAGTTACCCTCAATCTAATAATTAGAACATAAATGACTAATGCTGCCCAATATTTGACCTGTATGTGCAGCTTCCAGAATCCATCTCAAAACTTTTCATGTAGGAGTAGGACCAACATTCCTATCATTTTGAGGTGGACCAACAACCCACTCATAATCCAACTACATGCAGTACCCAGCTTCCAGAATAACCCCATCATAATTCATAAATGCAACCACAAGAAAGAAACAAAAATCTAGTGGGATTCCTTACTAACATGACAAAACCATCCAACTCTTGTGATATTCTTTATGACAAAAATCATGACTTAACCCATCCATGGCATTAAAGACAAAGCAGTACATACACATATATATGTATTTAGAGAGAGGTATCTCAAGGCATTGATTGGATTTTACAATAAAACAAACCATTTAACATTACAAAATGTAACCATTTCATAACTCTACATGTTTTAATATGGATTCCAAAGTTCTTCAAAATTACTTCCCAACAAAAGAAGTTCAAACTTAAAGACAATAAAAATAACATAACCCTAAAATGCTATCTTTTCTGTTGAGAAAACAGCCCACTAGTAAACAAAATTTGGGCTCTTTTTTTTAACTCTATAGTCAGATTTTTTTACCTACTTAATCTTTAACTTAGGACTAACCACATTTCATAGAGTGTTGTTAGAAATTACTTCACCAAATCTAACAAACCATTGAGCATCAGATGAACTGTTGTTCTCTGCCTTACCTGGTTTTGGATTAGCTTCAGTGGTAGAGACTAATTGAGTATAGTTGATTGTCTTAGGAACCAGAGCAGACTTGGCAGGAGGAGCCGGAAGGAGAGAAACTAGTACACGAGCAACCTCGTGCATGGTTGGTCGTTCCGAGGGGTTTCTCTTTGTGCAGAGTAAAGCGAGTTGGAATGTCTTTCGAACGAGGTTTAAATCCATGCAAGTAACAGAGACTTCAGGATCAACTGCTTCCATAACTGTGTTGTCGTCTGCTTTTGACAATATCTGAAGTACAACAAACAACAAATTAGAAAGATGTTCAAATTTGAAAAGATCAAATCTAAGAATTGGATCATAAGCCCTAATGGTGATGTGAAAGCATACCAGTTGATGCAAGTTAGACTCATTGTCTACAGCTTTTTTCCCAGTAAGAAGCTCCAAGAGAACAACTCCAAAACTGTAGACATCAGACTTCTCATTGAGCCTAGAAGTCCGAGCATATTCAGGGTCTATATACCCAATTGTCCCCATTACATAAGTTGACGCATGGGTTTTAGAAGATGAAATGCATCTTGCTATACCGAAATCAGACAGATGAGCTTCAAAGTTATCATCCACGAGAATATTTGAAGACTTGATATCTCTGTGGATAATGCGAGGATTGCAGTCATGGTGAAGGTAAGCAAGTCCCTGAGCAGCTCCTACTGCTATCTTCAAACGTGCATCCCAGTCTAGCTTTACCTTCTTCAATGGTCCTGTTTAATTGTACATAAACAAGTCTATTAATATATTCTCGCCGTTAAGCTACAACAGTAGAGTTATAGCCAACATATATATGTATATATATAGAGATAGAGAGAGACAGAGACAGAGATAGAGAGAGACAGAGACAGAGAAAGAGAGTGGTCGAACCATGAAGAAGATCCCAGAGAGAGCCATTCTGCATGTACTCGTAGAAGAGGAGATTTCCATTGGGTGTGAGAGAATATCCATGTAAGCTAACAAGGTTTCGGTGTTTAATGCTTCCAATTGTTTCTAGCTCAGTTTCAAATTCTCTGACATTGTGTGGATGCTGAGTATAGAGACGCTTAATTGCAATAGGCTTGGAATTCTTAAGCACACACTTGTATACAGTGCTTGAGGCACCATAACCAATTATGTACTTCTCATTGAGATTCTCGGTAATGCTCATAATATCTTCATAAGAATGTATTGCCATATCCATGTGAAGAATTACCATCTTTGGGGGACCTGGTAACCACATTATTATAAGATTATAATAATAAGATTATAAGAATATGAACACCAAAGATGTAGAAAAATAAATTTCGATTTATCCCTCTGCAAGTAAGGCTACCTTGGAAAGAGTTGTTTGCCCCCTCCAAAAAGTGATTTGATTGATTGGATCGGTATATCGCAACTATAACCATCAATAATAGTGTGATGCAACCCAAGGATATTAAAATCAAAGCAGCTCTTGACATTAAACCTGAATAGAAACATTAGAGAGCTAACAATTAAAGATAATAATCAAGACCAAATATTCTTCTTTTGAAATAAAGTCAGTTCGAGTAGAAACCTTTAGATTCCCTAGCATATGTTCCGAAACATGATCCAAACCAATCCCCACATAATAAAGGGTTTCCTGTGAAGCTGCGCAATACAAACCATAGCACAATTAAAGACAATACATAAATGTATCACAAAACAGTAATCGTTAAATTTCAGCAAGTTATACATTTTCTTATGGTACCTGTCAGATGGAAACCTTGAGAAATTTTTCGATAGTGGTACATGCCCTGACAAGTTGTTATAAGAAAGATCCCTAATCCAGAAAAGCTATCAATCAGTTATCTTCGTAGCGAAGCAGAAACAAATGACAGGCTTAAGAGAACCAATATTTCGAAAAGTAACTTAAACTTGCTTGGAACTAGGATAAGGAACAGAAGAAAACTTACAAATTATCTAGGCTAAAACAGTTTGTCAGCTGAGATGGAATTTCCCCGTGAAGATCATTGTTTTTTAGAATCCTGCCAAAGTATAGGTAATGAGGAGAGCTTAAACATAGGCAGAGACAATACAACTCCATTTACCAAAAGAAACAAAAATTCTTTTCCTTACAAGGAATTTAAGTTCTGCAGTTGACCCAGCTCCTCGGGGATCTTACCGGAGAGATTGTTAAAGGATAAATCACTAAAAGAACAAAACTTATAGTTCAGATTTGAATCTTGGACGATGTTGAGATACAAGTAATACAACAAAAACAGGACAACAAAAAAAAAATCAAATGGCGGCATAACTCACAGTATTTGGATACTTCTGAGGTTTCCGAACTCTGCCGGCACAGATCCATCAAGATGATTCATGCTAAGGTTCCTACAGAAGATAATTGAAAATTTTCAAAATGCACAGAATCCTAAGCCGTGCGGAAAAGATAGAGCTTGGCTTACAATGTGAGGAGATGCTCCAGATCACCAACAGAAGCTGGTATGCTGCCAGAGAAATTATTGCTGGATAGATCCCTGGATGCAAGAAAAATCTTTAGAATGAGCTTAACAGTAGACATTCAGAGATATCACAAATTTTTAGCCATTCAACTTACAGAGTGTCGAGATTAATGATTCGACCCAACTCAAAAGGAATCCTGCCCCGAAAATCGTTTGAAGAAAAATTTCTGAAAACATCAAGAAAAAGATGGCAACATAAATCAGTACAGTCGGTACATTAAACCAGTATTAAAGTACAAAATAAAGAGTACTTACAGAAACGTTAGACTTCCTAAATTCTGGAATCCAGCTGGAATTGAACCACTCAGCTTGTTACCACAGACATTTCTGAAGATGGTTGGAAATGAAAAAGTTAGAAACTCCTTGGGCTCCAAACAAATTAAACAAGTTTCAATAAACAGGGGTCAAAAGACTCACAGTTGATTCAATGCTGTGCAAGAGCTTATATTATGGGGGATAGGGCCTTCAAGATGGTTGTTGGCAAGATTCCTGTTACAACAGATAGTAGAATTACCAAAAAAACTTCATTAAAAAAACAACAAATAAAAAATAATTGTGCAAAGGAATTAAGAGGCTACACTCACAACTCAAACAACTCTTCGAGCTTTCCAAGCTCTGGGGGAATCCTTCCAACCAGCTGGTTGTCATTCAGTTGCCTGTGATACGTGAAATGTATAAGAAACAACCGAAGGAAATGTTATCACCTTTCAGGATGAGAACATACTTACAAGTAGCTAAGTTTTGACATATTTCCTAGCTCTGGCGGAATTGGCCCAGTGAGTTTGTTACCATGCAGGTACCTAAGTAAAAGATAAAGATAAGTGAAGTATGTGGAAAGTTACACAAGAAAGAAAATTTATCTCTGCTACTCACAGTTTCCCAGTATAAGAGAGGTTGCCAAGTATGGGTGGAATCGGCCCGACGAGTTCATTCTCGCTCAAGTCTCTGGGGACAACAAGAAAAACCTATCAGATAAGAACACCAAATAGGACTACAGACTAGAAAGCAAACTCTGGAATCTAAAGCCACAAATACTATAATAACAATACGCACAGAACAGCAAGAGCTTGCATCAGGCCGATCACTTCCGGAATCTTTCCAGTTAGCCGATTTCCTTGAAGCGACCTGGTAAAATACTCGCATCAGTCAACAAGGGGAAATGACATGAAAGTACAAAACAGTGCAGCCTGTGATCAACTTCTAAAATGATATAATGGTCACTGAATATTAAATTTCAAAATTAGCTAAAGGACGAAAAAGTAAATTATCATACAGAGTAGCTACTTGAAGGAAACCAATATTGTAAGGAATTTCGCCAGAAATTTGATTGTAAGAGACATCCCTGAAAATTTAAATTTAAGATATATGATAAGAAACAAATATTAGCACAATGAAATTATCAAATATAGCAAGATGTAAGAAGCGCACAGAATTTCAAAACTTGTGCAGTTTCCAATGCTCTCAGGGATCACGCCACTAATGTTATTGCCTCTCACATCGCTGACATAAGATAATAGTTACATTAGACGAACAATGGAGAAATATTTTCCAGTAAAGCAGTAGCACGAGATGAGGAAATAATACTCACAAATACCACAGCCCGGTGAGTTGGCACATATCAGGCGACAATACACCGGTCAAGGAGTTGCCTCTCAAACCTCTGCATGACCGAGTAGCTTAAGTAAGAAATAAAGTTTATATTGGAAACTAGAAATCAAGTAGGTTTGATTAAGAGTATAAAAGACAAATTTATCAAATACAAAGAAAAATACGAAGATAAAAATTACTCACAGATATTGTAACACTTCATTCCAATAGATTAATCTGGGAATTTCCCCAGTTAGCTGGTTCTGGGCCAGATCCCTAGTAAGAATATACATATATGGAAAAAAAAAATCAGAAGACACTACAATGTTGCACACAAAGAAGCAATACTCTATGATAAAATGAGATCTTGTTTGATTAATAAAGCCAGAGGTGTAGGCAGTAGTTTGGGTGCATATTCGATGGACAAAACTAATGCTTTTTTTGTATCGTAGATTATACTCTACATAGACAAGTGTTGTCATTTGTTTCAAAATTCAACGGGATTCCAAACGGCACCAGGTAATGGAAAAAAATAAACTATAGTACAACATTTCAAAGCGTACAAACATCAAAAATTTAAAAGTAAAGCTTACAGAGTTTTCAGATTAGGAATTTGGGACAGTGTGGAGGGTATTGGACCCGTCAGTTGGTTGCTCTTCAATGACCTGCAGCAAGTAAGATCGACTCCCAAACTTAAACCAGATCCCTCACAATTTATAAAGCTAAGTAATCTACAAAAAGTATATAAAAGAAACAACTTACAGTTCTTCAAGTTGTTTCAGCTTAGATATTGAAAAGGGTATGTCTCCATATAAAGAATTTGCAGATAAATCCCTAGAGGAAGGAAACATCAATAACTTGAGAACCAGAAATTTTAGGTAACACACAAATAGAACTAAATAACTATAAATGAGAGGCAAGAGAGGAAAAATTACAGTGTCTTGAGAGCAACACAGTTGCCAATCTCATCTGGGATTTGACCAGTTAAGTGATTCCCTTTCAAATCTCTAAAACAAAAAATAAAAGAGCAATCAAGCACTGAAACAGAGCTCAATATTATATTATAACAAAAAAAACTGGAAAATAACACGAACATTGTTTGCAAGTTACTTAAATCTCCAATGGATGGAGAAATTTCCCCGCCAAGGTTCAAATTTGACAGATTTCTACACAAAAGCAACCAAATTAAATGTTAAACCACAATTTTATGATGAAGAAACCAAAACAAACCTACAGCAATGTTTGAAAAAATAAAGTCTGAATAAGGAAAACTTACAGAGAGATAACTGAGAGGCTATCATTGTCACAGTATACTCCTCGCCAAGAACAGTGATCATCGTTTCGCATATCGTCCCAGTCAAGGAGTACATTAGCAACATTACTAAATGAAGCTTTAATTGATTTAAGAGCTTGTCCTGTTAAACAATTATCAGAAAAAACCCTAACTATAGCGAAATGGAGCTGATAATCTAATGTTAAACTGATATTTGTTAATTAAGCAATAACTTGAGATGAACAAACGAATATTCAAGTAAAATCCGTGCTAATCAATTTCTGTTTCTAAAAATTGCTACCTCTATTTCAAGAAGAATCAAAAAAAACTTCCTAATAAACAACTTGGATTTATCATTTTGTAGAAGACTAACCGATACAAACTTGATCAAAGAAATTACTAAACACTAACTTGAAAACATTTTGGTCTTGATGAACTTCCAAAAATGAAGCCTAAGAATCTTACCTAAAACAGAAAAAACTGGAAAAATAGAGAAAAGAGAAAGCTAGAAATACAGAGAAAGCTAGAAACAAAGCTAGAAAAAAGAAAGAAAAGATCAAAAATAAACCTTCATCGTTGAGTGGAGTGACAACTGGCAGCAGCATCATCTTTACTGTCACTACTAAAAGCAGAAAAACCGGCATCTTCATCTTCATCTTCATCTGAAGTAAGAACAATGTTGCTTCCTTTATCACCGAAAAACAACAAAATGTAGAACTGAAGCGAGAAGAAGTAATCAAGGAAGTGAGAAAAACAACAAGGAAGAAAGTCTAGTTCATAGTAGTAGTAGTAGTAGAAATCCAGGAGGAAGAAGAAATCATTCTAGTGAAATAAAGAACTTGTTGATTTCCATCACTCATATCAGTGTGATTTTCTGTACAGTTTTAGAGAGAAAAAGTTTTAGTGAGAGAAAGTGTTAAGAGAGAGAGAGAGATGGAACAGGCTTTTGGCGTGAACTGTTAAGAAAGAGAGAGAACGAGGAGTGTAAATAAGAGAGAGAAAGAAAAGATAAGAGAGTAAACGGCGGTGAAGCGACGTTAGTTAGTAAAAAGGTAGAGAGGGAAAGAAACAAACGGAGCCGTCGCCCGTATTCCCGTTAAATCCATATGAGTTGAGTTGTGATAAAACCAGACAAAAATAGTGAACCCAAATCTTTAGACAGAAAGTAAACAGAGAATATCCTTAATTTGCTTCTTCACCCTAATGATATGGCAGGTGAACGAAACCCAACTACTACTTGAGAAATTCTTATGTATAAGTGCAAAACCAATTTTTGGAGCCCCTGAATTTCGGGAGTCCTGGGACGTTTCTCAATTCCGACATCAAGCTTCCAACAAGGATCCCAAATTCAAAATACTCAATTGTTATAATTAAAATTCATTAAAGTTTAATAAATGATTAAAATTCATACATAATTAAAACAACTAAAATATATCTACGTTCGCCTTTACCCAATTTGAGACTAATATCTTGTGAATTGCAAGTTGTTCGGATTCGTGATTAAAGTATCTTTGTTCATCAAGCCTATCCCCATTTGCATCTGTTGAACGTTGTTGGTATCTATTTGGACGACTAATTCTTTTTGTTTCCCGACTAATTCTTTTTGTTTCACGTCTAATTCTTTGTGTTTGACGTATATTTGTTTGTCTTGAAGAGGTAGACTTTCTTTTTGCGCATTCATGTCGTCATTGAAAGAAGTTTACCTCTAGTCTCGTGATTCGCATTTCTCTCTTTCCAAAACTCAATCGTTGCAGAACTTTCACTACTTTTGGATTTATCTCTAGCCTCCTTGCTTACTTTTCTTCCAAGTGGTCTTTGTTGGATTGTAGAGCGAGACCCTTCGTCTTGGTCCAAAGAAGTTTTTCTTGTGCTTGACGAAGATTGAGGTAAGTTTGATGACCATTTGGGATAGTCTTTCAAAATTTTATAACAATGTCCGAACTTAAGATCTTTGTTGTCATTGTTTCGTTTAAACAATTCTTTTGCGAACTTCAACTGCAAAAATAATTTTTTTAATTTCAAATATGTTGTCCAAAATAAATCATAATGTTATCAAAATGTAATAAGAGTAATTACCCGATCATCATCATTTTCTTCGCTTTTTGAGTTCTTTTGCAACAATGACAAATACCCACAAAACTTCGCGCATTGTTTGTTAATGTCGCTCCAACGACATTTAAGATCCTTTGGTACACGTTGATTTGTACGCTCGTTGAAATGTTCGGCAATCTTGTTCCAAAAGGTACCCGCTCTTTGATCATTGCAAATAATCGCATCGGTTGCAATATGTAATTAAGCATTAACGAGTACATTATCATCTACATTAGTATAACGCTTAGCAGAAACAGACGACGTTGGCGTTTCATTACAATCAAAAGTTTCTTCAACCCCATCATTCGATAAATTAACTTCATCATAATTAATATCGAAGTTTAACAATTCTACATAGCTAGCATTATTGAAATTGGAATCTGGACTATCAATTGAAGAAAGAAAAATGAATTGAGGAAGAGAAATTGTTAGAGAGAGAGAGAGATTGCAAGAAATTGAGAGAGAGAGATTCTAAAAAATGAATGAAAAAAAAGAGGTGAGGGAGTATTGGGGTTGATCCCCTTTAATAGGGGATCCACTCCAATACTACTATTAGAAACTCCTAACTGTTGGATTTTGGGATTGGAAACCCCCCAGCCCGAGCTCTCAAATGGGAGCTCGAGAGCATGGGGCTCCCAACCCCACCAGGAGCCCAGCCACGGTGCTCCCGGGTTGGAAGCTGGGGCTCCTAATTTTGGATTGGGAGTCCAGTCCCACCCATATTGGTTATGCCCTAAGATCTTCATTCTCCCCTAGGTACAAAACTCTTTTATGCATTACTAGGACACTCGGCTTCGGATTTTGGATCCTCGTATTTTTTTTTATGCATTACTAGAACCCTCGTATTTGCGATCCATAACATGATTATAAGTTCTGATCTTTTATTTCATCAAAATCAAATAAAAACATCTTAATTACCATTGTAGTGGATGTCTATAGACTATTACGTATAGGTAATAGGTTTGACATAAATATCTAAATCAAAAAAATGCAGTTTTCACATTACAATATGCCTCTTCAGAATTACAGATATCGACGGCGCTTTTGGTGAGAGGTTGTAGGACTGTGCCTCGATCCCAGTCACTAGGTTGTATTTGGAACACCACTTCTTCATGGGGTGTGTGGGTTACAATCACCCCATTATATGTTAGTTGATAATAATCAAGGTCGTTTCCTTTTCTGTATTGTTTAAGAGTAGTTTGTTATTTGACCTTGACCCTACAAACATGTTCGTAGAGAGAGAACTATATAACAAAGTAAGGGGTCATCTTCTTTAGACACACAATATTGAGAACAAATGGATATTCCTCGAGATCATTAATTGAATCCAATGACTAGCTTTGTGACATGAAAACATGATGAAACTTTGGCTCTATACCTAGGTAAGATACTATTGTGTAATAGTAGTATAAGAAAAAAAATGGGGTATTTAACAATACCCCCTCATCCCTAATGTCCAATTAGGGATGCCCCCTTTTTTAATTGGATATTAGGGATGCCCCCTTTTTTACACTTAAAAGTACTTAATTACCCTTATCTTCATTTGTTTTCTTCAATTTCTTATATATCTTTGGTGTTATGCTTACCAACAAGTTTTTGTTTCTCATATTTATTTTTCTCTTATCCATCTTTTTCTAATTTCCCAACAACATTTATCGAAAATTTAAAATTGATAAATCACAACAATTCGAAATAAAAATCGTAAATTGTAATAAAAATTTTTTAACTTACTAATTTTTTAATGTATACGAGTTATAATTAATAAAAAGAACGATAGATATCAAGAAGTCTTCTTCAAATTAGTTACATATATCAATTTTAACGTTAAATGAAAAAACAAATGTGAAGTTAAATTTTTTTCTTAAAATTTACAATTTTTATTTCGAATTGGTTTAATTTATTAATTTTAATTTTTCGATAAATGTTGTTTGTAAAATAAAAAGATGGATAAAAGAAAAAAAAACTATGAGAAACGAAAATAAGTTGGCAAAGATAACATCAAAGAGGTATAAGAAATTGAAGAAAAAAAAAAAATAATAAAGATAAGGGTAATTTTGTACTTTTAAGTGCAAAAAAGGGGGCATCCTAATATCTAATTAAAAAAGGGGCATCCCTAATTAGACATTAGGGATGAAGGGGTATCGCTAAATACCCAAAAAGAATTAGTCCCTAAGATAGAAAGCTAGAGAGAGAGAGAGAGGGTAGAGTGCTAAACTGTTAATTGGTGGGGTTCAGAGAACAGAGGTGGTGACAGCAGAAGCAGTAAGAGAAGCAGTAAATGTCAGCTGCTGCATAAAAAAGGTAGGTCAAGGTACATAATATCAGACAGAGAAAGAGAGATAGGTAGTCGGATAAAGGCATAAACCCTTGTTAAAAGAGTACATTTTCTCTCTCTACAAAATTAAAATAAAATAAACACTTTTACACAATTTTGGTTTTTGTAGAGGATATGAGCAGGTAATATGTTACGCCGCTTTCATGTTTCCTTGGGGAAATCAACAGTTACCCAGAAATATTCATTATCTGATTCTCTCTTTCCTTCTTTCTTCTTCTTCTCCCATTCTTTTAATGAATATTAAATTGCCTTCTGATATTTGCAGGTCTAGGCAGCAGCATTTCATGACTTTAGGAATAATTTATGTGGAGTATTAACTTTCCTAATCCAAAAGCTACATTAATTACTCTTGTAATATACAATTTTGTGTGTCAACTAATAGAATTTGCAGTAAGCAATAATGGGATTTGAGAAAAAATGAGTTACAATATTTCCTTAGGGTAACTTACAACTACAAAAGAGATACTAAAAGAAATTTGTGACAACGAAGAGAATTTTGGGCAATCACGAATCCAGAATCCCACAACCATTATGATGACCATTGGGTTATGCAACCTTTTTTACATTCTAAAGAGCGACGGACCTTGGTGGAAACATGTTAGAGTCGGGAGCAGTTTACAAGAACAACAAAAGCGACTACAGAAGGCAGGGACGGAACTAGGAGTAGAAATCAAGGGGGGCCACCCAAAAACCTTATAAAAATTGAAAAAATCTAAGCCTACCAATGCTCGAACTCGAGTCTCTCACGTCCACCACTCCCACCTCTCCCATCTCAACCACGCTACATATGTGTCATAAGATTGACTTGAACGTTATTTATGTGATAAACCAAAGGGCAATCAACAATTCTAAATCAATTTGCATCAAGTCAAGGGGGGACATGGCCTGCATGTAGATCCGTCCCTGACAGAAGGTGAAGTTAATAAAACAAGTTATACTAAAGGACTCGGAAGTGACCAATGATTTATTTCATGCGATGGATCGAAACAATTACAGAGAATCATAAGAAACGATACTTTGAAGCACAAAGCTATGAAAAACAAGGTACCACGAAAATGTAAGGGTAAAGCATTTCATTTTTCAACTACAAGTTATTTTGGTCGAGCCATGTCCGCACTTAATAAGACGAGGTGTTGCAATAAATGAAAAAGAAAATCGTAGACCCTTGTCTAAAAAATTTAACTACATTGTGTGTTTTATCGAATAATCTAAAGAAAACTATCAATGCTAAACTACAAAACTCACTGACGAATAAAAAGGAGTAGAGCAAAACTATAAAAGATATATTTGAGAATAAACTTAAAGGCTTGGAGGCCGAGAATGCCAGAGAAACATGTTTTGAGGAAAAGGGCGTCAAACATTCGACAAGGCTACTATTGAATGCTACAAATATCACAGACTTTGACATTTCCAGTATGAATATTTTACATGGGACAAGGAGACAAAATATGCATAATTTAATAAGAACGAAATACTTCTAATATCACACGTGAAGTCGGAGGAGACTAGAGGAGCAAATGACTGATTTTTGTATTTAGGTTGCTCTAATCACATGTGTGGAGATGTGTCAAATGTTCGATGAGTTGACTGAAGTGTGTTGTGATCACTCTGTAAGGCCGGGAACAATACAAACATGAATTTTGCGGGAAAGGGGAACATAAAGTTGTTTTCGGATGGAATGAATTTTGTTATCACTTAAAGTAAACGTATGGTTCGTAGTTAAAAAAAAGCTTGTTGAGCATGGAGCAATTAAAGGTGAAAGATGAATTCTTTTATCACTTAAAGTAAACGTATAGTTCGTAGTTAAAAAGAACTTGTCGAGCATAGGGCAATTAAAGGTGAAAGATAAATTATGTCATCACTTAAAGTAAACGTATGGTTTGTAGCTAAAAAGAACTTGTCAAGCATAGGACAATTAAAGGTGAAAGGCTTAACCATCTCGGTCAAGGGAAGGAGGTTGTGCCAGTGTTACGTGTGAAACTATTAAATTGTTCCACACTAGGCATGCCATTTTACTAAAACTCAAGAATTATCTCCTTCGCTGAAGGGAGATGGTTGTGTGATTCATCTAATTCCGGCACAAACTCCTCCACCACCTCCTTTACCGCAAGGCACCGTAAGAATAGGTGGTCATCGCTACCCAACTCCTTGAAATCTTTCGATAAAGCATCCTGCTATGCTTCAAACGGTGATTCCATTCTTCAATACTCTCTACGTGAATTTTTTGTTTTTTATGTAAAATTATAATTTTTCTAAAATCGAGATCATTTCAAAATGTGTGGGTGGTCATCAGCTCGTTTACGGTCACATTCCCCCTCATAAAATGACTTAGCCGAGAACTTTTCCGATTTCACCGAGATTTGTATATAGTCAGTCATTTATAGGATAACACCACAACCAGATCTGATAACTTCCATCGTCCTCCTATCAAATGATAGGTGGAAATAACGGTTTTTTCTATTTATTAAGACCTTCCACCTCAAATCACTTACTCGATACATGTGGCTTGGCACTAGACTAATTTAGACCGGTCTGAAATATAAGGCATATTAAGTATCTAATAATCTTGATCCCACTTCCATCTCCCTACCCAACAACATATTTTGATATTTGTGCTTTAACATACTCAAAACTAGTCCATACTGTCGAGGAGTTTGACTTTATCCTTCTGCTCATAAACTATCGTAATTGAAATATTTGCCTTTTAAGAGTTTCATCCAAACATTTGTAGGTTTAGTTAGAAATCCCCGCACCATTTTGCCACTAACAACAATATTGAGTGACCTCACCCCAAAGACACCCTTCATCTCTCAGTTTACACACTTCCTTCTAATTTATCAGAATTCAGACGTAAGTTATGTTTTTTTTGTGTTTTCATGTCCTACCGGCTTTTGAATGGGATGAGACATGAACACACTTCAAATCATTTTTATTTATTTTTCCAAATCACAATTTCAAATTCCTACCAACAAAAAAAAGTTATAATCTTAAATTTAAACAAAAAAACAAAGAAAATACTCCCCTAAAAATTTCAAATTCCTACCAATAAAAAATTCTATTATTGACCAATCTTTGACCATGATGGTAAGGAGTGATTTGTTACTAATAATAATGCCAAAAGAAAAACATATCCACAGATATCTTCAAACCCTAAAAAAAGAGAGGAGCCATAAATGGAAGTACGGATTACTTGTGAATCTTCTTTATGATTTGCAGTGTTGGAACCAATCGCAGAGAATTGCTTCCAATAAGCGTGATAAGACAAACATTTTCGTTCCCAACAACATCTACTTTTTTTTTTATTCCAAAACTACCCCTTCCCTCCCTGCTCCAGTACTCCCCTACCCTATGGAAAACCTATCTTCATCCACTGTCAACGTCTCAACTACACAAAACAACATCCACCCGATGACCTCTCACTGTTGGGAAACTATGCACCGTGTCCCGCAAATGTTGGTGCCCTTATCCTGTGTCTTAGATGACCATTTGATCTTCTTTTATTTGTTTATAGTATTTTTTTTTTGAATTTGACTACAGTAGTCATTACAACGACACTGATACATTAAAGATTTGATAAACACGATAGCTATATAATTCAAGCTGACAGATCTATAACCCAACTAAATATGACCTAAACCCCAACTAAAATACGGCCTAAATCCAACAACAATATTTTAAAGTTTATGTCAACATTATCAACTACTTATTTATTGATTAGTAAGATTTACCAGTACTAGTTAATTTGTTTCGTAGTTCATTTTGTGTACAAAATTCATTCAAAGAAAAATGCAAATCAACCCTTGAGTTTGATATTTTAACTCTTAAAAGAGATTATTTTTCATGGTAATGTATTTCAAGCACAATAATTTTCTTGACTATATATTTTTGTCAATTATTTTTTTTTAAATCTGAATGACTCAAACTGAAGATATTTCGTATAAATTGTCTAGCGAATTTTGAAGCGACCAATGAGGAAAGAGTGTGACTCTAAATAAAGACTTACCGTGTAAAAGGATTTTTTATGGGGGGTGTGTGTGTGTGTGGAGGGACTTGAATCCTTACACTTTCTAAAGTCGAACGATTTGTGGGTGCTTCTAAAGACACCAGGGCAAATGGTTGTAAGCGGGCGACTCTATAAGCACCGACCCCAACAACTATTTTATCTATAAGCACCGGACCAATCTGTAAGCACCGGGCAACCTTAACTTAACCCTAACCATCTGTCCATTTCCCTCTCAGGAAACCAACCCGACCAAACTTTCGTTTTCTCTCTCAAAACTTATTCCTAAGAACCAAACCTCTCCTCGTCTCTCTCTAACTTTCTTCCTAAGATCCGAGACCTAAGAGTCCAAACAATTAGTTGATCCGGGACCTAAGAGGTCCAAAAGATCAGCTTATCTGGGACTTAAGAGGCCCAAACAGATCAGCTGATTCGGGACCTCAGAGGTCCAAACAAATCAACTGGTCTGGGACGTAAGAAGACCAAACGGATAAGTTGATCCGGGATCTAAGAGGTCGAAACAGATCAGTTGATCCGTTATATTGTGTTAGGTCCCAGTATGTAGCCCATATTCATATTTGTTTTGCACCAAAATGTATATTACGTATAACGTATTCAAATATTAAATAACGGTTGGTTCATCTCATTTTGCAGTTTGCTTTTGTAATTTTGAAACTAGTTAGAAGAAATTTTAGTTATACAAATAATATCTGTTGACAGTTTTATATTTATTGTATCAATGAAATCACTGTCTATTTTTTTTAATCTCTCGTTGAGAAGATCATAGAAATTTTAAAAACAACCCAAATTACTGTTGTCGGCACCCTTCGCAAGCAAAAAAGAACACCTCAACAATGGTTTTTAAAAAAAAAATCAACGGGGGTTTTAGGTTCGAATCCTAGAGAAAGTGAAATCTTTGGTTATTTGAATTGGAATTATGTAGGTATTAAAAAAGTTGTTGGACTTTCAGGCCATTATCTTTGTTAGACTATAGGCCCGGTGTTGGTAATGTTTGAGTGGACATATTTATATTATACATAAAAAAAACCACAACCTCTATAATTTTGGTGGAATGAACTACCATGTACTCATGATTTTACTATTGAAATTATGTACCTAATAATCGTCCATTCCAATATCCACAAAAGAGAATGAAAAGAACCATTCAAGTGCGTCCTTTATACACAAACCAAACCCTACTCATTTCGACCTTTTCAGAGTTTTTTATTTACTTCGAGGACCCCTAAAGATAATGACAGGTGTGGGTTAGGGATAAAAAGTAAAAGTAGAGAGAGACAGATTGAGGTCCAAGTTAGTATAAAAAGTAAACATTACCGGCCACTTCTTCGCCGGTTACTGCCGTCTAAGCCGTCAATAACAGAGTGAAGAAGACCCCTCCCTAGCCGTCAACATTTCATTTTCACTATCAATTGTCCATCCCCATAATTCATAATCATAGAGGATAGACCTAACTACTTCATTTCCTACTTTAATTCTCATAGATTTTGAAATCATAGTGATCCGATATTTCCAAACGCACGTCTTGGTTGCTAATGTCTGCCAGTGCTAGCTAGATGATCCGAGAGAGCCCAATTGAAAATTATAAGAGACCAATGGGAGGGAGAGCTTCCAACCCCTGGGAGCTCCCAATGGGACTGGGGCACCCGAGTCCTGAGCATCCCAATGGGAGAGCTTCCAACCCCTATTAAAGCCGTTGGACCTCGGACGCCTAGTTTGGGACATCCAACTGCCAAGGTGAGGTAGAATCCTATTTTAACGAATCCATCACATTTTCTTCTTCTTTTCCATGTCTCTTTTCTTCTCTCTCTCTTTTGATATTTTGCGCCATATTTAAAATTTGAAAACTAGATTGAAAGTTCCTTATTCGAGTGCCTAATTTTGAAATCGTCGAAATTAGAAGCTCCGTCCCATCACATTGAGTTTGCTCTAACATTGTCATTTTCAACAAGAATGTTAGATTTAAAGTTATAGGGTCATCTATTTGAAAACACCATTTTTTTTGTTAATCTACCTCTTTAATTATACGATCTTTTTACATTTGCTTATGCACCTTTAAAGAGTTATGATTCTCTTATGTGCCATTAGATCATTTTTCGGCTGTGTTTTCACCAACTTTATTAGTTTGACATTGCTATATTAACGTCTTATATATTGCGCTTCTAACAACTTCATTGCTCTATTATTTCGGGAGACTTCCATTAACAAAAATCATACGATAGAAAAGAAAGGAGATAGAAGATGAGCGCTCTTTATCAACCAAGGGATACAACGAGTCTGAGTCCAATATACCTTTTCTATCATTTTCCGTTTCGTCTCTCTCATCACTCTTTTTCCCCAACCTTCTCTCTGCCTTATTCGCGTCTGTCGTAGTGAAAACAGAACCCTCTTTTCATGAAAGAGAGAAAACAGTTCAAGTTTAACTTGATCAAAATTCAATGGTGTCTATATACCACATAAGTTCTTTATTGCTTTCCATAAAAAAAGAATCATTATTGGGATGTTTATATCTCTTCTCAAGTAGTTGGGAATAACTTTGATAAAAAAAAAAAAAGTAGTTGGGAAGATTAAAGATAATCATTCAACCTAAATGATAAATTCATCACAATATCAATATCCCAGTGGACTTGGGCTTCCATAAGAACAAGCACAAAACATGGACTCCAACTCCATCTACCTCAAGATTTATTTTAACTAGTTTTAGTGTACTATTTTTTTTTTGATGAAAGTAGTTTTAGTGTACTAACTCGGGTCCATTTTGAATCCAAGTATCACTTAAAATAAGTATAAATTGTTGCCAGAAAAAATATGTATAAATTAGGAGCCCAACATTTGAAATAACCTGAAATAACTATTATACCTACCTCTAAGGCTCCAAATTAATATTTAGATCTGTGGTATTTTTCTTTAGGAAAAATGGTTGTTTGAGTCAATAAGTTATTCTCTATTACCCACGAACCAAGGTAACCAAACTCGGACCACCAAACAAGTTGAGAGGAGCCAGGTTAGATAAATATATATGTACTTTTCCACCTCTTCCGAAGGTGGACTATAATTTCATCAATTTCACATATCTTCCGAGAACCCTAATCTCTGACGTTTAGGAATTAACCAATTACTTATTTTGTTGTTTTTTCCCCTGATGGAGTTCTCATCGGAACTGGCATGTCATGTCCTATTTTCTCTATCGAATATACAAATTGTTTGTTATTTTAAACATGTCTTAATGTGTATTGATATCCGAAATATAGTTCAGTAAACATTTGATGATAAATCAGCCAAACTCTTTAAACCTACAGAGTTCAGATAGCAAGGTTGCAGTATAAATAACAATACCCCCAGCATAGAATAATCATCCCTTTTCCATGTCGAACAGGACGGCTGAATTAGAATATTAGTTTATATGGTAAATGCCATAAATTAACTTACACTTCTTGTTTTGGACTAAGTTTAGGCTGCTTACGAAACTGGATCTGAACTATGCCATCCTTTTGTACAAGGAGGTATCTCCATGAACTCATCGAACTCCTTCACATGAATATCGCAGCATTTCCACTGCAATCAAGAACAGAAAGCGGCCATCAATTGAAATTGTTGAAGTAAAGAAAACGCAGAAAACAAGCAGTATCGAGAGCCAAAATATCAACAGTTAACTAATGAGTTATATTATGTTTTCGTACCCCTCTCATTCTGTCATGAAAAACAGCTGGACCAGGGTGGTAGTTACATGCGCTTTCATGGTTGTCCTTTTCTTTGAAGGTCTGACCACATCCTTTGTGTTTGCAAGTCTGTGGTTGGTTCAAGTCGATTATCTTTTTCGCAGGAGGAGCTGAGGTTTTCTGAACATCCGTGTTATTAGGAAGCGTAGAAGCAGTGTTCGAAGGTTTTGAGTTTATGCCTCTAGTTTGTGAACCTGAAAGAACAGATAATAGTGATTCGAAAACTGCCACCCACAGAAAGAAAATATTTACAGAGCTCATAGTAGCTAAAGAATCTTTGCAAACATGACTTGGTATATATGAATGACCATAGGAACAGATCACGATTACTGACCGAGTCTGCCTGACTACCTTAATAGCCAGAGAAATAAGTTAACCGCAAATCCAATGAAAAGAGTACCTATAGGTGCCCAACCGGATCACCACCCCAACTCACAAGAGTTATTTGGTAGAGTAAATCAGGTTCGTGACTGGTTTGGTTCCGGGACTAATTGACACTTCTCAACTAGAACAGATGTCTTGACTCTTGAGTCAACACTTAAACTAAATTTCAACTCGGACAAGTTCGTTTAACATCACATCTCATGGTATTTCATAATAACCGCGTCATATCCCGCTAATGGATTATATAAGTTAAAAACAAACTGAGTGGGAAGTGGAACAATACCATGATCGGAGCAAAAGAAGCCCTGCCGACATCTTGAACAATCTAGTTTTGATGAAGCATTATTTGCTGGAGCAACTGCGGGAATAGGCTTCCTTGGACCAGGTGCAGGTTTAGCAATAATGGGCTTTTCAATTGTGTGTTTACCTGTCTTGCAGCTTCATTAATACATGAAAAAACTTAAGTAATCTTAATGATCAAATCGAGTAAACACTAACCAAATTGCACATAATAGAACCTCCCATTGGAAAACCACATACCCTGGAATTGCTAAAAATAAGCTGAAATCATGACTTCTTTGCTTGCAACAGCTCCACTCTTTCATACCATCGTGAAAAAATGGCTGAACAATACAGATCAAGTTTGAGTACAAGCATTAAAAAGTTCTAACGTAGAGAAAGGAATGAATTAGAATGTTGACTTACCCCCTGAGGATATAAAATAATCACGTTCGTCCAACCAGCCGAAACATGGGAGACAAGATTTAGTCAGTAAGGTACACCCAATCATAAGCCCCAGAAATGATGCATCACAAGCTATTTGCTAACAGCAGTTTGTATGGAATCATGATTAACTTAAGGAAACTTCTCAACAAAAAAAAAAAAAAACTTAAGGAAACAATTTTGTGCTCTAGATAAGATATTGTGCTTCAGTTACAACATAAAATAAAAGGAATGCAAGCCTATGAGTACATAGAGCTGAAAGAATCACTAGTTTACTTCCTATTGAAAATATGCAATGAACAAACCTTGCACAATATTGTCAGTATTATTAGTGTAGATTACATGTAATATGTAACACGCCCAAATCCCAATTCAGACTGACAAGTAACTTGAGTGGCCTTCCACTAATAGATAAATGATGGACTCTACGTCGAACGTGGATCGAATTTTTGACCTCGGGTTTCCGAGCATATGCACAACCAACTGGTCAGGCAATTGTTGGACATTAGGGAGAGTTGTAAGGACTAATAAAAAGTCATATGATGAATAGTTTTTAAGATGGGAAGATAATTTAATATAATATGAATTTTAGTTTGCTAAACTATCCCTCGACCTTCAGAAAGAAACTAAAATATTAATTTGACAATGAACATATATAGCTAAGCAACTGTATTTACACTAGAAATTACCTCCTGCAAAACTAGTCATATGAATCAATTTTTTCTTTCCTACCGTTTTAACTTATGGTAAGCTCTGCTTGACGTAAAATCTTAGTTCCACTCTTGATTTAATATACATCCATAACACTCCATAATATATAATGTAGTTATGATCATAACTTTTCTTTCGTTAATTATTGTGTTTGCTATTTTTTTTTGTTTCGGGTATATAACTTCGCTCCCCCTGGGTGGTTGGGTCCAAATCCCGGACTCTAGTTCTTGCTTTACTAATACAGGTATAGAACACCAAGTTTTCCGCCTCATAATTGATAACAATAAGAATATTGAGTCCACAATCTAAATTTAGAATATCGATCCATCGATTGTATTGTATCCAACTACTTATCAATGTAACTATGTTAGGATGAAAATTTTAAACCATGATGCTATAACTTCGTAATGAGCCGCAGAAAAATCCCATTAAATACTCTCAACGATACTACAAATATGTTGCCGTTTGACTTGATGAATCAAGTGCAACACGACCCCTTCTCAGAATTTGGATTTCAGCTCAAACTCTACAATACCCTACTCGCATGGTTCGTTTTGTCTCCTTACTCTTGCAATAAAGTACTAAGCCCTAGTTTTCTTATCATCTTAATCCCAATCCACGCCTCATAAAAAGAACAAAGGAAGTGCAGGAAGAGTTTAGGGCACAATAACAATGCCCAAGGTCCCAATTTTATACACATTAAGCAGAACAAAAGGCAACGACACCAAAAGTTTCAACTTTCAAGGCATACCCAGCAGAAACAACGTAACTCGACTTAATCATATACACTAATGTCACTTAGTAATCACATTGAACCCTAATTAGTATCAACACATACTATTACTTTTAGATTTTTAACAAAATCAGAAAATCTGAACAAAAAAAACCATCTCTATTGTTTACAAATAATTTCTCTTTTAATTTCTTATGCAAACAAACAAAAAAATCCTATAAAAAAAATATTCAAAAGAAAGTATACAACAGAGCTAATCAACACAAATCTGTATAACGGAGAATCGTTTGAAGGTAGAGAGAGAAACTTACAGATTCATGAAATCTGCATGAATCTTCAGGGTTTTCGTCTTCAGTGAACATGGCATCGCAACCAATTCTCTGGCATCTAAGCTTCGCCCCCTTCTCCATTCTCTCTCTCTCTCTCTCTCTCTAGATTTCTCAAACAGGAACGAAGAAGAAGAAGACTTGAGGGTTGGAAATTTGTTAACTGGAGTTGGGATTTCGATTCTAGAAAGAACTAGTAAAGTATACCAGTTGGGGACTTGGGGGTAGGGGTGGGAATTTTGCCCATAAGCCCGAACCCGCCCACGGGCACCCGAGCCCAACGAAGACCATGGACGCCCGCGCCCGTCTCGGGCACAACCCGCCCACCCCGCCAAATTTTGGTGGGCGGGCATGGGTTAAAACCTCTACCCGCGCACCCGCCCATGCCCGCACCCACTTAAGCTCACCCATTGATAACCAACCAAATTACATCAACTTTATGGATTGATGAAGCCCAACCGTCCATGTTGCTAGGCTTAGTTGAGATGGTAAACAATATGTTTAAGGGCAATCACACGAACCCAATGCATTTCCAGTGGCCCAAGAGAATTCCTAGTTGAATACTGAAGTAGTCTTTGGCTTTGAGGGAACAAAAAGTGGGATAAGTTTTATTATATCTCATGAGAATTCTTCATTAGTTTTCAATGTGAGATTAAATTCCTAAAAGAAACAATACAAATAATGTCTAGTTTTAATCTCACATTGTCTCTTTAGAATCAGGAAAGGTGTTTGGAGATTTTATAAAAGGAGAGGAAAAAGTGAATTTTTTCAAGTCATGAGATTACCCGCTACCCGCCCGCCCATACCCGAATTACCCGAGTTTCTTAATGGGCTTGGGCGGGTAATGGACAAGGCAAATTTTAAAATTGCCCGCCCGATTAACCCGCTTACCCTAATAGCCATTGAAATTTTGTGCCCGACCCGCCCAGCCCGATGCTTCAAGTGCCCATGGGCGCCCATACCCGCCCATACCCGCCCAATTCCCACCCCTACTTGGGGGTATAAATTACTTATGGGGGACTACGAATATCGAATAAAGTGATTTGGGTTATTTCAGTTTTAGCCCCCATTTTGTGACCAACTCACCGTTCTGGCCCATACGTGTTCTGCAGTTCGTTATGCCTGGGGGTAAAAAAAATCAATTTTTTTTTTTCTGTAAATACCCTTGAGGGATAAAATAGAATTAATTTCCACAAAATTTTAAAAACATAAAGTCCATGTCATCTCCTTATTATTTTTTTTAAAAAAAGTGCCATCTCTTTATCTCTCCTACATTTCATCACATCACTCCTTCCCATTCATCGTACTGTACACGGTATTAGAAAAGATTACAAGTATCTTTTTATCCTCATTAAAAACATAACCCCTGCCGCTAGGGGTGGGAATTATACCCGTCACGTTTACCCGCGTCCGACAATGTCCATGAACGCCCGCGCCCGAAGATGGGTACTACCCGCCCAGCCCGATGATTTTTCATGGCGGGTCGGGTGAAAAGCTCTGCCCGCCACCCCGCCCATACCCGAGCCCGATATGGTCACCCGGCAGGTGCCTATAGATGCCAATCATTTTCAGTGTCGATTATACTTCACTATAAAGCCCAAGGTAGATTTAGGGTTTCTCCCAATATATATAAACTACACATTGAAGCAACCCTAATAGTTTACCACATTGAATCTGAAAAATTCGGTAGCATAGAGAGAGAAAAAAAGCATCTAAGCTGTCTCTCTAGCCGTTTCTCTCTTATTTACTAGACCTTCTTATGCCAACCTTCTTCTCTATTAAATAAGTTATTGGGATCATCTTCCATCTCTATGTAGTGGTCAAATTTTAAGATTATTTCGATGTGAAGGAATAACAAAGAACTAATGGAACATACAAAGACAAGCAAAAAAGTGGAAGACAACCAAGTCTCATGTTTGCATATATAGATCTATATCAGTTGTTGATTTCTTATGTTACGGAATCTGAGTAATTCTTTCATTCTCGATTTATAAATTTTGTAAAGATTTGGTATCAATTTGTTTAGAGAAGCTTATTTGAACAATATCAAATTTCTAAAGTTTTTTGATCTGGTAGAAAAATATCAGATAAAGAAACCCGATGCCCGATTTGCCCGAAGCCCGACTTGCCCGCTGCTTTAGTGGGCTTGGGCGGGCTTTGATCATACGAGATTTCAGAAAAGCCCGTCCGAATCCGCCCAAGAACCCGAGTGGGTAGAGGAGAAACTTACCCGACCCGCCCGAGCCCGACTTAGAATTACCTGTGGGTGCCCATACCCGCCCGATTCCCACCCCTACCTGCCGCTACCTTCTGTAGGTAAAGTTTAAGTTTGAACAATGTCTTTCTAAAAAAGAAGTTGAGGAACTCCTTAATCAACTCCTTGAAGCCTTTTACACTTCAAACCCTCCATTAACCATATCCACCTATAACCATCGATCATCTTATACCTCAAATCAAACTACTCCAATCCCTCTTCGCAGACACGGTTTTATCAAAAGCCTCTACCTCTAGTTAAGTGTGACTAGCATGTTAGGTGTGACAAGCATGTTCAATGTCAAATTTGTTAGCAATATGGGCACATTGGAGATCGTCGGTGTTTCAATACAAAAGGTTAGAAACAACAATGCTCACTCGAGAGGTCCTCGAAGGTCTCGATGTCATAGTGCTTATAACCCCAACCCTTCTCTACTTCACTACTATCACCCACTTGGTGAGGTTTATACAGCTCTAAACGTAGGTTCTCGCCAAAAACCAAGACAAGTGAAATTTCTTGGAGATTTTGGTGCAATCCATTAAAAGTTTTAACTCTCTGCCTCTTCTTCATCAGACTCACCCTTAATCAAGTTAAGTCACTGCTGGTGACGGATCTCACACTGCAGTCACTACAAAATGTAATGCCTCTCGATATTCTCCCCCTTACACCTTTTAATTGGATCGTGTTCTCTGTGTTCCTCGTATTAAAACGAATTTACACTCCATAGCAAAATCCACTAAGGATAAAATTGTTGTTGTGGATTTCTTCTTCGGGGGTAACGGATAAAGTCTCTCCCAACATGACAGATTTTGTTTGAGTGGAAGGTTAGAGACAACCTTTATCCCATATCTTCTTAGCCCTTCATGTGAGATTTAGGGAAGTTTAGAGAGAGAAGAGAGATTGAGTTTGAGAAGATGTGTTTATTATTATGATCAAAATATCATTACACTGAGTTTATATAGCTCGAGTAGAGAGAGAAAGAGTTGGAGGGAAAGTTTGTTATAACAAACTTTCTCTTCAGCTGAAAAGACGAAAATGTCCCTGGTTATGGGCACTCCCTATCTAAGCCGAGTTTACACTCCTTTTACATCACGATTACACTCCCATTACATCGTCTCTCTCTATCAACTCTATCATCTCTATTACTCCCCCTCAATCTGAACAAGGGACATCAGATTGGATAAGAGAGAAGTATAGAGTGGATTAGCCAAACCTTTGGTAAACACATCTGCAAGCTGATTTGAAGAAGAAACATGATTAACCTTCAATATTCCTGAAGTCACAAGCTCTCGAATGAAGTGATAATCGATTTCAACATGTTTGGTGCGGGCATGGAAGACAGGATTAGCAGCTAAGTGCTTAGCACCCATGTTATCACAGAGCAATAGGAAAGGATGAGTAATTGAGTATCCAAGTTCATCCATGACATAGGATAGCCAAAGTAATTCAGAGGTAGCATTGGCCATTGCCTTATACTCAGCTTCTGTGCTCGATCGAGCCACAGTAGGTTGCTTTTTCGAAGACCAGGCAACCAAAGTAGAACCAAGAAATACTGCATACCCAGCAGTTGATCGACGAGAATCTGGGCATCCTGCCCAATCTGAATCACTATAAGCACAAAGTGATGACAAATTACCAGGCCTGATGGTGATGCCAGAGCCAACAGTACCTTTTAGATACCTTAGGATGCGTTTTACCATCTGAAAATGAGAAGTTCGAGGAGCAGCCATGAATTGAGCCACATAATTGACCCCAAAAGCAATGTCAGGTCGAGTATTGGTTAAGTATTGAAGGCCTCCCACAAGACTTCTATACAACAAAGGATCTTCAAGCAAATCTCCATCAAGTGCAGACATCCTTTGACCAAAAGGGACTGGAGTTGAGATAGGCTTACTCTCGAGTAAACCAGCCTTTTGTAAGAGCTCAAGAGTGTACTTAGTTTGTGTAAGCAGCAATCCACTAGTTGTCTTATCAGGATGAACTTCAATACCCAAAAAGTAATGAAGTGATCCCAGGTCCTTCATAGAGAACTCCAAACTAAGTTGAGAAACCAGATTCTTAATGAGAGAAGAAGAAGACCCTGTAAGTATAATATCATCAACATAGAGGAGAAGGACCATTGTGTCATCACCAACAGTATACACAAACATTGAGTGATCAGTGAGACTCTTTTGGAACCCATAATCAAGTAGAAACCCAGCAAACCTAGTGAACCAGGCCCTAGGTGCTTGCTTAAGACCATATAAGCTTTTATGAAGAAGACACACATGATCCTTGAGCTTAGGATCAGAAAAACCAGGTGGTTGCTTCATATACACTTCTTCTTCCAAAATGCCATGAAGAAAGGCATTTGAAACATCTAATTGTTTTATATCCCAAGAGTTTGAAACAGCTACAGTGAGAACAGCTCTAATTGTTGTAGCTTTCACCACAGGACTAAAAGTCTCTGTATAATCTAAGCCATCAACTTGGTGAAAACCCTTAGCCACAAGCCTGGCTTTATACCTTTCCACAGACCCATCAGCCTTCAATTTTGTCTTGAACACCCACTTACATCCCAATACATTCATAGAAGGAAGAACAGGAACAAGTGACCAAGTGTTATTTTTGTGTAAAGCTTCTAATTCCTCATTCATTGCTTGACACCACTCAGGAGACTTAGAAGCCTGAGTATAAGAAGTGGGATCAATGGATTGGTGAAGAAGAGTAACATAAGCTTGTGGAAGGGGATGACATACTGTGTGATGTGATACAAATCCAGGAAGAACTTTGGGTCTATGAATACCAGCTCGTGCTCTTGTGGTCATATGATGAATAGGTGGAGGATCAAGAGGTGCAGATACAGGAAGTGAAGAAGAAGAACTTGACTCTCCACTTGTTGGGATAGAATTTTCAAAAGTAACAGCATTAGTAGTAGGTATAGAAGATAACTGTGATGTTGAAGGAATGCTTGAGTGAGGGATAGGAAGTACAACCTGAGTTGAAGGTTCAGATGGAATAGTATTTGAGGAAAGTAGGCTAAAGTCCTCAAAAGGGAAAGAACCCTCATCAAACACCACATGTCTAGAGACATAGAATTTTCCAGAATGAACATCAAGGCACCTATATCCTTTGTAAAGAGGACTGAATCCAAGAAAAGCACATCTCACTGACTTAGGACTGAGCTTGTCCTTTCTTATTGCTCCCAAATGAGGATAACAAGCTGAGCCAAAAACCTTTATAGCAGAATAATCAGGAGCTTTGTCAAATAGAACCTCAAAGGGTGACTTCCCATCCAAAATTTTTGTAGGTAATCTGTTGATTATAAAGGAAGCATACTCAAAAGCATCAAACCAATACTCTTTAGGGATTGAAGCTTGAAAACATAAAGTATTTCCTATCTCTGTGATTTGTCTATTTCTTCTCTCAGCTTTTCCATTTTGCTGAGGAGTATATGGACAAGAAATTCTTAATGTAATACCTGAATCATCAAGAAACTTCTTGAACTCTCCTTTTGTAAGTTCTGGAGCACCATCAGTTTGAAAGAGCTTAATTTTTGTGGATAACAAGTTTTCAGTAGTAAGTTTGAATCTCTTGAAGCAAGCTAAGCTGTCACTTTTGTATTTTAAAGGATAAAGCCACAAATATCTGCTATAATCATCCAAGAATAGGATATAGTATCGAAATCCATTAGCTGATGTAATAGGAGCAGGTCCCCATATGTCACAGTGGACTAAATGAAGAGGAGCTGAAGTCACACTAGAAGAAGACTCAAATGGCAAGCATTTACTTTTACCCAAAAGACATGAATCACACAGCTTAGATGAGTCTTCAGATGTAAGTTGAATAAGATTCGACTTATGTAGAGTTTCAAGAACTCCATGAGCAGTGTGTCCCAATCTTTGATGCCACAAAGATGGAGAAGCTACTAAATTAGCTGATAAAGCCTCAATTTGGTTAATGGACCATGGTGTAAATTCAATAGGATAGAGATTGTTAACCATTGGTCCTTCTAGCAATGTAGATTGAGAAGCTAAGTCCTTGATATTATAACCCCAAGGAAAGAATTCTACTGAGCAATCATTGTCTTTTGTGAATTTTGAGATGGACAGTAGGTTCTTCCTAATACTTGGTACAAGTAAAATGTCATGAAGGTCAAATTCTTGTGAGGCAGACATCATTTTGGAGCTACCAGTACTAGCAATACTAATGGTGTTACCACTACCAACCATTACTGATTCACTACCAAGATAAGGAGTAGAGTGTGTAAGTACCTTTGAGTCATGTGTCATATGACTTGAGGCTCCTGTGTCTGCTATCCAGGACTTTGAGTTAGATGAAGAAGGTATATCAGCAGTAAGACATTCTTCTGTGACAGCAATATGACACTCCTCTTGAGATGGATCAGAATCACCATCAATTTGAGGAGATTTTGAAGATTCTCCAATATGAAGTCCAGCAAATGAGGGTGAATCTGAAGGTCTAGAAGGAGGAGCATATCGAAATCTACATTTACTAGCCTTATGTCCCCATTTGTGACATATTCCACAAGGAATGCTAGAGAAATCAAAATTCTCAGCTTTTTGGTTATGAAGTGGATGTTGTGTTTCAGATGTTTGAGGCTTTGTTTGAGAAAAGTTTCTAGGTTTAGCTTGATTTGATGTCTGATTTCGATCTGAATTGTATCTAGTATAGCCTGGTTTTGAGTAATTTGACTTGTTTTGGTTATAATTGTTCTTTTGGCTATATGTGGATGGTTTATGATAATCTGTATTCTTCACATAATAGGCAGATTGTTCATCAAACTTCTCTTGAGCAGATAGCCATTGCTCATGATGAAGAAGACGAGATCTAAGTTCAGGAAAGTTTATTCTAGTTGTTCTATTATCAATAGCAACTATAAATTGACTATAATCCTTTCCTAATCCAGCTAAAACAATTCTAATTATCTCCTTTTCAGAAATCTTATCATTAACAGCAATTAAAGAATCAGATAATGATTTGATTTTTCGTAAATACTCACTAATTGTAGCTGATCCTTTTCTCGTATTTTGAATCTCTCTTCGAAGAAGATCTTGCTTAGCTTCGAATTCTTCTGCATAAACAGTGTTCAAATACTCCCAAATTTGTTGAGAAGTTTTCAATCCAAGCACATCTGAAGAAACCGATCTAGAAAAAGTAGCTTTTAGACATGATTTAACAAAGTTATCTTGCTTTCTCCAGATCTGATAGGCTGGATTTAGAATTTCTCTATCGTTTTCATAGATCGAAGCTTCTGGTTCAGTTACAGATCCATCGACATAGCCAATTAGATCATTACTGATCAAGATGGTTTCGAATTGATCTCTCCAAAGCAAAAAATTTGTTTCATCAAGCTTCTCTGCTATGAAATTTGTAACATTAAAGGACGGAAGATGATTTGAATTAGAAGATGAAGAAGGATTTGAGTGCGAACTTGTTTCCTCCATTGTTAGGTCGAAGAAAGCCCTAGAGCTCTGATACCATGTGAGATTTAGGGAAGTTTAGAGAGAGAAGAGAGATTGAGTTTGAGAAGATGTGTTTATTATTATGATCAAAATATCATTACACTGAGTTTATATAGCTCGAGTAGAGAGAGAAAGAGTTGGAGGGAAAGTTTGTTATAACAAACTTTCTCTTCAGCTGAAAAGACGAAAATGTCCCTGGTTATGGGCACTCCCTATCTAAGCCGAGTTTACACTCCTTTTACATCACGATTACACTCCCATTACATCGTCTCTCTCTATCAACTCTATCATCTCTATTACTTCACTCCATTAGTGCTCCTACCTCTTTTATCTTACCTCCCACTCAAGAAATGTGCAAGAGTGTTGTACATTTGTAAACAACAGTAGAGTCTCCACACCCAACCTCTGCAATTTGTCCACTCTTATGATTGGGCTCCATCTGCAACACCATCCCATGAAGGCTAAAAACACTACATCCATTTTCAAAGATGATTTTTCAGATTCCATAACTCTATTCATAGTATTGTATTTTAGTAATTTCAAAGTTATGAATGAAAGTTGGAAGTTGTGCTTCCATTAGATTTTTCTAATGTGATGTGCTACAGAATTAGTTACGGGTCAATTCGAATGCCCCAAAGAAGCACCACTAGAAAATGGCTTTTCCCAAATAAATTACAAGCACATCACTGAAGGCTTTACCAAGAGTGAACACAGGCCCATCACTGGAATTGGCCTTACATATTGATGTCTCATGCTTCCCAGCCTTCATCTTTCAACTAACTTTATTCCTGTGAAGGTACCAAAACTTTGATCTAACCCAAGCAAAGGATGAATAAATAACAAATGCTATTTCAACAAAAAAAAAAACAATTTCATAGAGGGGGGAAGTGTTAAGTTTGCGGTCTTCTAATTCAAAATCGATTGAAAATGAGTGGAGAGGACCTATACATTAATTTTTTATTGTTAAGTTACCCATTCTCTTATGAGAGACTATTCTCATTGGAAGTTCGAAACGTGGACACCTTATATAATAGTGGGGACATAATTGGATGTCAAGGTAGTTTAGATTTTTAGTACCATTTACTACAACATAATGCCTAATGCTTTATAGGATTCTTCTAAAATACCATAACCCAAAGATGATGTTAAAATATTAGTTGTACAATTACAAACAACCAAATTAAAAAAGAGCAATGGTGGTAGGTCCTTGGACAAACCACTCTCTTTCTCTCATTCATCAAAGTTGCATTATAGAAAGAGTTCCAACTTTCTTTCATTCTCTCTCTAAATCTGTTCAATTATGAAGAAATTAAAGTGGAGCCCATGAAATTTTTCTCCCCACCAAGTCACACCAACACTTCTTGCCTCACCTCATTGAAGCAAAAATCTTAAATCTCACTCAACTCTTCAACAAAAGCCCACAAAGAAACTGAACTTCCAAAAGTCACTCAAATTCTGAAAATATCAGACAGTTGTTTCCCTTTTGGAGATCCCACCACTTTGAATAACACTTTTTGGAGAAAATCCCAAGTTGTTGGTGGTGGTGGTGGTGGTGGTGGTGGTGAGATGTGGAGGCCTTGAAATTGAGAGATTTGTGTTTGAATCATTAATATGAATATTGGCATTTGATGAAGTAGTAATTTCCACAGGCTTTCTTGAACGATTTCTACCTCTATGCATATGTCTCTCACAGTACTTTTGATTTGGAACAACATCTTTAGAACACCTCCATTTTTTCCCATCTGTTCTTCTACATCTCCCTGGTTCTGGTTCCATACTATTTCTATAATCAAAGTAAATACCACCTTTGCAACCCAAATCTGAAAAAAAAAAAAACCCAACTCATCAAATCAAGAAGATAAAGTACCCATTTCACCAAAATTTTCATGAAAAAAACACAAATTATGAACTACTACTACCCATATCATAATTATTGTTGAGTTTTATTTTGAAAACTTACAGGTAGGGAAATCTCCAGAGGAGGCAGAATAAAGAGCACCATAAGAATTAGCAAGGCTTTTCCAAATTGGAAGAACAAGATTGAAAGGAACAGGTACCCCATCAGACATATGTTTATAAATTAGGGCTTGATGTTGAAACTCCTGTAACTGAAGAAATGTAAAACCAGTACTCCTTCCATGGCTACTACTACTAGTACTACTATTATCAGAACCACCAAGACCAAGATCAAGTTTAACTGAAGCAGAAGGTGGTGATTTTTGTTTACCCATTAATAAGCCTTTAAAACAAAACAAATCAAAGTTATTCAGAACCTATAATATACTACTAGGAGTTCATGTAGTAGTGTTTAAAGAGAGAAAGTGAGTAGAAACATACCAGTGTGTGTAAGACGAGCAATCTTAGTTGGTGGGCTATGGGCTTCCATCTTTACATGGGCTTTGTTTGAAGAAAGTACTAGTTAATTAGATCAGAGATTTTCAGAGAAGAAAAACTAAAAACTCTGTAACATGGAAGAACAAAACAGATCTGGTGAAGAATGTTATTACATACAGAGAGAGAGAGAGAGAGAGAGATGAGTCTGTGTTCGAGTAAGAGAGGAGGATGAGGGTCAAATATATAAAACAAAACGTTTTCATTTACTACTACTACTAGTCTACTACTATATACATACCACCTCTTCTGTTTATAATCTTATTTGGGACAAAAAAATTAGTTTCCTGGAGGAGTAGTCTCAATTTCTTCCCTGCTGAATTACTCATTGCTTGTTCAACAAAAAAAATTTACTAATTGCTGGTTACAATTATCAAAATGTAGGAGGTGCAATATGTTTGGTGCCTTTTTGGATATAATCAAAAGAATATCGACATTTTTTTTGTGTACACGTGATCCTAGCTCCCTAACGGTGGTGGAAAGAGTGACTGGAGTGGTAATCAGTACCCGAAGACTAATTTTGAATGAATATTTGTCAGGATTCATTTTAGAAACAAAAAATTGAAAACTTCACGGAGAATATATTAGTAGAATCATGAGAGTTGGTTGCTATACATATACATTTTAAAGGCTACAGATGGATTATCATTATATCAAGCATTATCGTTTCATTAGTTTGTTTAAGAAGCATTTTCATGTTATCAATTACTTTCTTACTATCCATTACTAGACTGAACAAAACAAAATTCCTACCTTTATTTAGATCGAGAACTTCATGGTGGTGCAGAATCACCATTAAAGGTGGCTTTGCAGGGGGGAGTAGAAAAATAAAAAGAGAAGTCAGTAAAAGTATAGAGAGGTCTGACAGGTCTGAGACACTCGGTCAGATTCATTTGTCGTTTCTAGAGCGGGAGAAAAAATATCATCTTTTTGCAGGGGCCACTATGAGTTTAGTGGGTCCCTGACCTGATCCTCCACAAGACCACAACACAGCTAGACTTCACTGTGGAACCCACATCATTAGGAGGCATGCGTGGCACTATAAGAGCCTGATGTGTGTAACACTAGAACATGTGTGAGAGAGAGAGAGAGAGGATAAGAGGAGAGTGAGTTCCTTTATTTAGCTGTTTGTTATAAACCTCACTAGGCTGCTCTTGAGTCCTGACTCCTCAGAGTGCTTATTCAATGTCTGATTTTTAGCACACAACCTAGTGGTGTTTAGGTTAGGATGCCATTTTGGAGTTATTGGCCTATAGAATAAAAAAAGATGGGTGACTTAGGTGTTGTTTTGTTTTTTTTATTTACGTCTTAGTCTGAATCTGAATTGGCAGAATCTGAATTGGTTGAAATGTTTTCCAAGTAACCATGTTTGTTTTCCAATCTGAAATATTTTATATAAATTTAGTTTTGACACTTTTACCCTTATTTTTAGGGTATTTTGGTTGTTAAAACTCTCTCCGTATCTTCTCTTCTTCGCACCAAATTATTCCCCGACAAAGAAACCCCATTTTCTTCAATAGATCAATTAGGGTTTCGAGGGTTTGAGAAACTAGGGTTCTCGAAGTAAGGGGTAAGGGTTCTCTGAGATTTTTGTGAGATTGAGATAAAAAGGGGTCTGTGAGATTGAAAAAGAAGGGTAGAAGGGTTTTGGAAATAAATATTAGGGTTTGCAGGATTGTGGTGATGAACCTGTTGAGAGAGTGTTCCCGGAGGTGGCGGCTGATCTCGAGCACCACGGGAGGACGACGGTGGTAGTGGTGACCGTGCAGGAAGAGGGTACTAGGGTAAGCAGGAAACTTCTCAACAAGTTCATATGAATTATGAAGAGAAGATTTGAACGAACACTTATCTAAATATTTAAAATCAAGATCTAACTTAAAGTTGGAATGAAGATCTGAAACTTCAAAGAAGGAAAGAGAAGCAAAACTTGAATGGAGGAAAACTTGAAGAAGAAGAATAGTCGACCTAGCTTTTTGTTTTTCAGTCGAAGAAATAGAAATGTGAAATTTTCGCGGGGATAAAATGGTCATTTTGTGTATTTCAGATGGTGCCTTTAAGTTTCAGACTTGTTTTGATGTATGAAAAAAATGGACTTTATTCAGCCCTTTTCAGACTTCCAATCCATTCAGTCAAGTTTTCAGATTTTGTTAAAAAAGAAAAACAAACATCTGAAAAAAAAATAAAAAACAAACAGCACCTTAGAAAATTATTCGGGCTATAAAATTTTAATGGGTGAAAGAAAGAAAAAAAAATTAGTCAAACACACCCTTCTTTGTTGCCGGTAGAGAGTCGCCAACACTCTTGGTCAGCGATGACCGGCAACAACTATCTCCTCTTTTTCGCTCTCCTTCATCTTTTTCTCTCTTTCCATCCCTCTCTTTGCTTCTCTCTCTCTCTTTCTTTCTGTAAGTTCCGACGACGGGAGAGTCTCTTCGCGAAACCCTTCGTTTGAAAACCAGACGGAGGTTGCTTCGTCTGGATCTGGAAGAACAAGATCCAGACGAACCCAGCTCGTCTAGTTTTTCAGATGTGTATCAAACGAAGGGAAAGCCCCTTCGTCGGACTTAGAGAAAGAAAGAAAGAGAGAGAGAGGGGAGAAAGAAGAGGGAAGAGAAAGGAGAGACGAAGGTTGAAGTGTTTATTCGGCATTAATGGTGGATGTTGCCGGAATTTCGATTGAGGGAGTAGAAACTGAAAGGTTGAAGTGTTTGGAGGAAACAAAATTTGTTAATTTTTTTTTTGTTTCCGTCCAAACTTTTATACCCCATATAATTTTCTTATTTATCCAAATCACCAACCACACAAATTACTGCTATTAATCAATACAGGGTGCTTATATAGGGCGTCTACTTCTTCCCTTTTTTCGCTCTAGAGCATTCTATTGTCGCCTCAGCATTTCAGCCATTTGTTTGTAGGCATTACAATCTTAAAATATGCACCTGGTGAGGTTTTTTCCTTCTTATGTTTCGTTTTGAATGATATGAAAATGTTTAATTTCTCTCGTGATTTTTGAGACCTGTCATTTTTTCTTGTCCGGTACTTAAAAAATGCTTTGAAGTGATTAAACTCTCGAATTGTTTGTTTGAGATTTTAGATTTGTTTTAAGTGGTTTTATAGAGATATACAAGTAGTCATGGAGTGGAACAAATCTGGATAGTCTCGGAATGTCTGTAAGAGGGCTTTCGTACTATTCAGACCGAGAACAAAAACAGGATCTCGACATGTCCAACTGATTCGAGTCTGTAATTCCACCCAGACGCCTATAGCAAAATATGGGCGGGGTGCCTATAGAAGCACTAGTCGTTATACCCCGAGACGGAGTTTGGGCTTTGGAGTGAGAAGATTATAAAGTCACCCTCCTGAGATAAATGTTTGTTTGCTATGACATACAACTTTACAAGCTAATATAACATCTTTTTAACAATTAATTTACGTGAACATCTTTTTAAATTTTCGAAGACTTAAAACAGGACAGATTATGTCACTCGTGAATTAAATATAACTCTTAGTCTGACTCTAAGTAATAATAGCATTAACTAATTAGCAATGCTAGGGCCCCCATCCTAACATCTAAACCATTAAGCTACATTTTTAACCAAATTTCTGTTGGACCCGATAACAAATCGTTTGAAGGACCGTAGAAGGTAAATTTTATGATGCCGTGTAAAAAAAAAAATTATCTTGTTATCGTTTTCTATATATGTGATTTTAATATCCATCACTATGCAAACACAAAAGAGACTAAACAAATTTCAACAATTGTGAATGGTTAACTTATAAATGACGACAAAATCTCCAAAGTAAAATAAAAGATTGATGTCCGACCACGACTTCATTTTGAAATTTCATCAAATTTCATGTAGTTCTTAAATTTAGTGGTTTAAACTACCATGTTATTTTTCAACAAAAAAAAAAAAACTACCATGTTATGTTTATTTGCTACATCTGATATTTTTGTATGTTTTTCACGGCTAGATGGAATACTTTTGGTCTTCCCAAACAAATGTCCATAGTGGTACGAAGTACCCGAGCTCGAACCAAAAAAAAACTGACCCGAACCCGTGAACTTCACCCGTTTTTAATGTTTCTTCACGTGCCAAAAGTGCACGTCGCCGACATATGTAATAACTGCATCGAAGTCCTATAAAACCCACTAATATTTTGCAACTAAAAACGAATGGTCAAAAATATCCCTATGGACCAGAAGTATTCCAACACCTTTATTGGAGGAAACTTGGCGGAGGAGAAAAAGGTGGAGGTTCTCTCGAGGAAGAGCCATGACTTTTTCTTTGTAAAAGAGGATACCTATGAAAGAAATCCTTAAGCTCTTTTGCAAGTGAAAGGATAACATAAGGTAGAAATCGAGTAAACTTGTGAACCTGAGTCGTGGAACAAGAGGTTGTAGAAGTACGCTGACCCTTATTTTGCCCATGAGATAAAATGTTGGTCACGCTGATGGCCAAACAACGTTGAATATCTGGGCGTCGTGTATTAATATACGATCATATCCGTTTGGATAAAAATGATTTCATTAGTGGTTGTGCCACGTGGCCTCCATACGATAATTCACTACCGTCATACAAGTCAATATAACACAACACAGGTTTGTTCGAAAGGTGATCCGAGCTTACCCTTCGATATTGACTTTCAACCTGCAACACTGAAATGCCTTGCCTCGAGCGTCACAGTGTCTTTCCAAGTATATATATCCTTCCCCCTCCCCACTAATCACCTCACCCGCGCCGCAAAGTAACAATAACGCAATGATACAAGGCTTATTTCAAGAGAATTTTCGAGAAATCACTTTTCGATTTCGTCATTTTGGCGCTAGAAAAATGGGCGTCACTTCAGTAACTCCATACATTCGTAATCACAAAATCCAACAAATCGTGACACACATTGAGCCCCTAAATCAATCACCACCTTCTAAGAAGATGGGAACCTTCTTTCAACAAAAAAAAAAGAAGAAGATGGGAACCTAGCATAAAGGGTAAACCGGCTTGAAAAAAGAAATAAAAGAGACGCAAACACTTTAGCTGCAATGGGTACTACTTTTTTGAAGATGTGAAAGGAACTGAACCAGATGAAAAAGCATAAAGAGACCAAAGTAAGAAACGGACAATGAGATATAGGTTCTAGCCAAAAAATATTAATAGAATCACCATATAAGCATTACATTTTTTTTATTTGTTGAAAATGTAAATGTAACTTGATTTTGAGTTAAACATATAATTATTTGACACAATTAGATTGAAGATGATCAGTTTATCATAAATTACGGTCAAAACAGAATTAACCATCTTTAAATGCATTTCAGTTTCACTATACAAATAAAATAAAGGTGGTAGAGGTGCCATCAAAAATCTCTTTCTCATTGGACCAACCAAAAAGTATTTGCCACGTGTAATCAAGACCTACTTGGCAAGGACCCATTGGGTGGCTTCTACTAGATTTCTTCACTTATTTTTTCTATTAAGAAATATTTATTAATTAAAAACAAACATGAACTTTATTAAAGTTCTTTAGTATCTAATCAAACATCACTTTAATTAATCCTTTGAAGTGAAATAAGCATAAAGGTAGGAACTTAAATGTCATTTCGAAAAAAGAAAAGTTCAAAACCGTACTCACAATATTTACCACCCAGCTGTGCCCTAGGTAATGGTACCTCCTTTCCACACGCACTATCACATGGCAATCAAGAATACCATCCAACTCCCTAACCATGGTTAAATTCTAACTCATCTTCTCAACCCCACATCATTCCTACTCACTAACCATAATTAAATTCTAACTCATTATCATCGTAACCGCACACTATTTAACCCTCTAACCATGGTTAAATTCTAACTCATCATCATCTTAACCCCACACCATTTAACCTCTAACCATGGTTAAATTTTAACTCGTCTTCTAAACCCCCTTTCATTTCTCCTCAAAACCCCAAAAACCCATTTCACTCTCTCTTCATTACTCATTTCCACTCCAAGAATGGCAACCATGTGTTCATCATCTTTCTTCTTCTTCCTCTTTCTCTCTCTACTTTCTCTCTCTAAAGCTCATAACATTACAGACATTCTCTCTGAATTTCCAGAATACAGTCAATACAATAGCTTTCTCTCTCAAACAAAACTTGCAGATGAAATCAATAGTCGTCAAACCATTACTTGTTTAGTTCTATCAAACTCAGCTATATCAACTCTAGCATCAAATCATCCACTTTCAGTAATCAAGAACGCTTTAAGTCTTCATGTTCTTCTTGATTATTATGATGGTCAAAAACTTCATTCTATCAGTAAAGGTACTACTTTATCAACTACTCTTTATCAAACTACTGGTAATGCACAAGGAAATCTAGGGTTTGTTAATATTACCGATATGAAAGGCGGTAAAGTTGCTTTCGGATCGGCTGCTCCTGGATCTAAACTTGATTCTGCATACACAAAATCTGTTAAACAAATTCCTTATAATATCTCTATTCTTGAGATCAGTGCTCCGATCATTGCTCCCGGAATCTTATCTGCTCCGGCACCGTCAGTTTCTGATGTTAATATCACGGCATTGTTAGAAAAAGCTGGATGTAAAACTTTTTCTTCAATGATTCTCAGTTCTGGTGTTTTGAAGATCTATCAATCCGCCATTGATGAAGGTTTAACAATATTTGCACCAAGTGATGAAGCTTTTAAAGCTCCTGGATTACCAGATCTGACGAAATTAACGAATGCCGAAGTTGTTACGATCTTACAGTATCATGCATTAGTAGGTTATAATCCGATTGGAACTTTGAAAACTAGTAAAGATCCGATTAAAACTTTAGCTTCTAATGGTGCTGGTAAGTATGATCTAACGGTTACTACTGCTGGTGATTCAGTCACTTTAAATACTGGTGTTGATGCTTCTAGGGTTTCTGGTACTGTTATTGATAATACACCTTTATGTATATTCACTGTTGATAATATTCTTCTTCCAAGTGAATTATTTGGTAAATCTCCATCTCCGGCACCAGCTCCAGGACCAATTTCGTTATCTCCTTCACCTTCTCCGGCGCCGGTATCTGATTCACCTAGTCCAGCTCCAGAAATAGCAAGTGCTCCGTCACCTGATATTGCTTCTCCACCTGCACCACCGTCTGAGCTAACTCCTGATGGAGCTCCGGCTGAGTCACCGAGTTCAGGATCAGCTGATAGTAAATCCGGAGGTGTGGATGTTAAAGCACCAGCATTGTTAAAAACCCTAATTACTGTTTCTGTTGCAGTTCTTGGTTGGGCTTTGTGACTGATGAAGACGAATAACTTTCTCTCTCTAGACTTTTTCAATTTTATTTTGTTTGTTTTTGTTTCTTGAACTACGTTTTTTTTTTTTTTTCTTTTTTTAGTTTTATTTTGACTTAACCTGCCCATTTTAGCAGTAATGGTGGGATTAACTTAGTATTACTATTATATTTTGGAATTTGATGGGTTTATAAATACTACTAGTACTATTTGGTTGGTTATTTACTTTTCCAATACATGGCGAGCTACAGTAATAAAATGATATTGAAAGAGAATAAAGGGGACCCAGGTAAAGAGTTAGGGTTTAGTAGCCCGCGTGCGGATGGTTTGTTTTAGGGGTTTAGACGTTTAGTAGTGCTGATGGTGGGACCATAATTGGTCGACTTTTGCTGTAAAGTGAAATCTTGGTGCTGATTTTATTATGTTCTTTTTCTCTTGGGATATATACTTGGCTTCTTAGACGTTAAAGTTCTCACTGCCTTGCAACAAAAAAAAAGAAGAAGAAAAGTTGTCACTGCATTCATTTGCCACCTCTATTTTTCGTAGCTATGTCTGTCACAAAAGTAGATTTGACTTAACATCTTCTAGCATTGCTGGTTGGAGAAGGCGTCAAGGTCAAATGTTTTGCGCGAAATTAACCCAACATTCCAGTCAAACAAATAAAAAGTGTTGCATTTTCGTTACTTAGGAAGGATTTTGCCACTAACATTGAAGGGTGGGAGGGGAGGATGATGGCCTCTTTTTTCCTTCCAAAACGGGCCATTGTCAATGGCCCATGTCTTGTACACGGTAAGCTGTGCATGTCGTCTCTATGCCCGCACTGGCCATTAAGTAAACACCTTAGGGGTTGATAGTGTCGCTGCTTGCCGGTGATGTGATGTGTTGGCACACTACAACCTGGATTCTAAGGCAACAAAACTAATAGTCCCGGTGGGTTGTTTTTTGTTGGCCTAGTTCGGTGACCAAGAGGTAATATTTTCTTAGAAGGACTTTCAAAATCGTCTTTACCCATCTACCAAGCTTATCAGCTTCTTGTTCAATGAGTTTGATTGTTAGTCTTGCCATTGAAAGAATAACATAGTTGCCTGTAAGCTCCACTTGACCAATGAGTTTGATGGTTCTTGCCAGTTGCCATTGAACAATTACATATTTAAGGCCTGCTTCAAATGCACCTTCCTGTAATTTGAGGTTAACCCAGACAACAACTTCAGAATTATGAGCAATTATTCCAACTTAAAAAACTCCATTCAGACTATGTACACTTCTATTTTAATGAAGTCGTGAGGAGGCTTCTTACAATGTTTGTTCTTTAGTTTCTTGTGATGAGGCTTCTATCTCCCTTATGCCTTTTCTTATAATCGATTTCCAAAGGAGAAAAAAGCCACTCGTATATGTTTTCTTACTAAAATTCGTTCGTTATTGTATAAATTATTTAAATATAATGTTTAAGACACACTAGTCGAAATAACTGGTTCGACAACAAAAAACAATTGCTGGTAAATCATGTAATATGATTTCAGTAACACGAATCAGCATATTATATAAGACGTAAGAATATCAAACTTCTCTTTTTTGTAGTTTGAGTCAGGGTCTGAAATTCGTCTACTTATGCAGCTTTTGGTGCCTTCGCTTAACCTTCAACAGTTATAGCACTATACGGGAAATTTTTTCGAGATTGAATTGCGAAAACATAGGTGTCAGTTGGAATCATTTTTTCAACATCTATTTTGGGGTAAAGTTAGAACGATCTGAATTCACGGAATAACAACTTGAAACACCTTACCATTCCACGTAAGTACATTAAGTCTTGTTCTATAATGTTCTATCTTTGATGTTGATGAAAGGCACACTATATATTTAATCATAACATTAGTATTCATTAAAAAAAATGTATAAATTTGCAGAATTTTTTGTGATATGGAACTTTTTACTCAGAGTCTAAACTTGAATATTTTTGGGGCCTATCTTCGGATCAATATGACAATAATTAGGCGTTTGACAAATAAATTTGATTAGAAAGAATTGATATCAATGAAAAATTCCGTAGATGTCTGAATTTGTTACTGACTTGGTATTGTCACATTTACCGCCAAAATTCATGGATTGTCACCTCATATTCACACGGTGCAAAATATCCCACCCCGTCAAAACCCTAGTTTCAGTCTCCTTCATAAAACCCTAGAAATTTCGGACATTTCTTCCCAGACTATTGGTAAACGGAGGGGAAGCTTTGAAAACGTATTTTCTTCTCCTTCATCTGACGGTCGAAAAGAATCCTTCCTAAATATAAAACCCTAACCCTAGTCCTCGTTTTCTTTCTCCTTCTCTCCTGCTATTTGGGTTTAACTGCCGCATCTTCTGTATTAGCAGGAGAAGTAAACCCTCAATTTCTCGCCTCTCTCACTTTCTCTCTCTAAATTTGTTCTTCCTTCTCTCCCTTCTTTCTGTTCATTTGTAATGCCTTCTCTTGCCGTTGTTGATACTGTTACAATGGAAGAAGCAAAAGATAAGAAGAAGAAGGAGAAGAAGATGAAGGTAAATGATTCTGTCGGTACTGAAACCCTAGAAACTAGTCCTTCATCTGAGAAGAAGAAAAGCAAAGATAAGAAGAAAAAGAGGAAAGCTGAAGAAGAAGAGGAAGAGGTGAAGATTGAAACTAGCATTGAGTTAGAGGAACCCAAGTCGAAGAAACAGAAGAAATCGAAAGTAATTGATGAAGCTGAAGTTGGTGCTGTTGATGATGACGAAAAAGTTGATCCTAATACACTCTCGAATTTCAGAATATCTAAGCCTTTGAAAGCTAAATTAGAGTCTAATGGAATCAAAGCGCTTTTTCCAATTCAAGCTATGACCTTTGATACCATTCTTGATGGTTTTGATATGGTTGGTAGAGCTCGTACTGGTCAGGTATATAGAATCTCTCACTCAATCTCTTTCTCTCACTAGATATTGTTATCTTCATAAACTTGTATGGTTAAGTTGAAATTTTTATTGTAATGATAGAGTAAGTGATTCAATTCATAAACAAATACAAAACAGAAACCCTTTCTTTCCTTCATTTTTGAACTTGGGGTTGACAAATGCAATTGAAAAGTCTATTATTATCGATTCCATATATACTCTCTGTCAATCATTTACAAATTTAGGGCTTCTCACACCCTCATGAGCATCTTCTTTTAATTATACAGGGAAAAACTCTTGCATTTGTGTTGCCCATTTTGGAATCTCTAATTAATGGACCCACTAAGGAATCTCGAAAGACAGGCTATGGAAGGTCACCGAGTGTTTTGGTACTTTTACCAACCAGGGAGTTGGCTAACCAGGTAACATGATTAACTTGCATTTCGGAGTATGGTTTAGACATGGTTTGAATACTCTTGTTCTGTTTATGTATGCTAGACCATTTTTGCTTTCAGGTGCATGCAGACTTTGAGGCTTACGGTGGAGCAGTGGGACTAACAGCGTGCTGTTTATACGGTGGAGCTCCTTACCACTCTCAAGAGAGTGCACTTAGGAGAGGTGTTGATATTGTTGTTGGAACCCCTGGACGTGTAAAGGTATCTACTTCATTTCATTTCTTCTTGGATTTAGTGGTTACTGCGAGTTTGCGATGTGTGAGTATGTGTACTTGGCTAATTTCATTTTCTTGGTGCAGGATCATATTGAGAGGGGGAATATTGACTTCAGTTCTTTAAAATTCCGTGTCCTTGATGAAGCCGACGAAATGCTCCGTATGGGTTTTGTTGATGATGTGGAACTTATTCTAGGTGTGTTTTTCTTCTTACCAGTTATCTGTCTCTGTTTCTCGTTGTCTGGGTTTATTCTAGTAAATAATTCTGAAAACTAACAACTAAGCAAAATTTTGGCAAAAGTTGGTAGTAATGGGATTTTCTTGCCGCTGTTTCTTGTGCTCCTCGAAGAAGCTGCTGTTCACCTTTTTGATTATACTATATGAGTTGTTGAAACTCAAAACCTTTCTTAATAAGAACAATCTTGCAAATTGTGTTTTCTTACTAAATTTGTTGTCGTAACTCTTGGGTCATCAGGTGATGCACAGTATGCTTTACATTGGATTAGTAGTAGTTTAGGGCAAAAAGGGTTCAATATATAATAGTTTTTTGATATTGCAGGGAAGGTTAAGGATGTAACCAAAGTCCAGACGCTTCTCTTCAGTGCCACATTACCCGGGTGGGTGAAAAACGTACGTATCTAATAGAAACCTTGCTGTAGAAACGATAGTCATTGTGTATTATGTGGTGTTCTTATTGATTTGCTTTTCATGATTGCCAGATCGCCTCGAGATTTTTTAAGACAGACAAAAAGACTGCCGATCTTGTCGGAAATGAGAAAATGAAGGCAAGTGTAAATGTCAGACATATTGTTATGCCCTGCTCTAGTTCCGCCAGAGCCCAGGTCATTCCAGATGTCATTCGCTGTTATAGCAGGTTAGGTTTTTCTTAGCGATTCTTGTTTGTGACGTCCTCTCCTTGAAGTGGGTTGCAGAAATTAACTCTTGCGTCAATTCTAATACAGTGGTGGTCGCACAATTATTTTTACCGAGACAAAGGGTTCTGCTTCTGACCTAGCTGGGGTATTGCCTGGAGCACGTGCTCTACATGGAGATATACAGCAGGCTACACGTGAGGTAAGTTGATACATATATGAGCATTTTGTTGCTTCTGTGATCTAAAATGTGTTTGAAAAGTCCCTCGGCGAGTCAAATGTACTTGTCGTATATCGAGAAAGGGCCAATGACATCTTTTTCAGGCCTACATGAAGGTTTCCTGAGGCCCTTTCGCGAGAAAAATTCCAGTAGTATATTGAGTTTTCTTGTTATTGACTTCTTCTTTCGGGTTTTCTTCTTTTCCTAATTTTGGTATTCATCCCGCAGGTCACGCTTGCTGGTTTTCGATCAGGGAAATTCATGACGCTGGTTGCCACAAATGTTGCTGCACGTGGTTTGGACATAAATGACGTCCAGTTAATTATCCAGGTTTTTATTTTTCTCTTTTAATGTCATTTAGATAATTAGATGCATATCAATTATCACCATTTAAGCATCATAAAACCAGATGGAGGATCCAAGAAGATAAAATTCTCAGCTCAGGATATAGATATAATTTAAATCCGAGTCTGCCTTAGGGATCATGCTAGTGGTGATCCATCTTTTCATTCAAGCCATAACAATATGTAAATAGGTGGAATGCGGCTGTTCTTAGAGCCCCAAAAATCCCCATTAGGAAAAGACTTGAGCACTGATTTAATTCATTAGCTGTATTCTGATCTTTATATTTCTATTGCGTTTCAGTGTGAACCCCCACGTGATGTCGAAGCCTATATTCATCGTTCTGGACGTACAGGGAGAGCAGGTTTTCAACAGAAACTTTGCTCTTAAGATTTTTTAACTTGGTCCTTTGTATACGAAAACTAAGTACATATGTTTTCTTTTGAAGGGAATTCTGGTGTTGCTGTAATGCTTTATGATCCAAGGAAATCAAGCGTTGCTAAAATAGAAAGGGAATCAGGTGTGAAATTTGAGCACGTATCTACTCCTCAGGCCACTGATATTGCAAAATCTGTTGCTTCAGGGATGGCAGAAGCAATTATTAAAGTCTCCGATAGGTATTGTCACACTGACAAATCCTGCAAGTGTCAATACTTGTATTCTTGAATCTATTGTTTTTGTTACTAGTTTATATTGTTTCTAGCTTTCATTCTTCTAATGTATCTTTTTTCTCTTGAATTCCAGTGTTATCCCAGCATTTCGTTCAGCAGCTGAGGAGCTAATGAGTAAACCAGGTGTCTCCGTTGTGGATCTGCTTGCAAAAGCACTTGCTAAAGCATCTGTACGTTCTTGTAGTCAGTCTGTCTACGACCACTACCAATAGTTTCTGTTTTCTTTTTTTACACGAGGATTCAATTCTGAAATTGTTTTGGAATTGTGTAGGGTTTCACTGAAATAAAGGAACGGTCTCTTCTCAGTTCCATGGAGAACTATGTTACTGTCCATCTTGAGGCTGGAAAACCCATATATTCTCCATCGTGAGTATCTGAAACTATTCCTCTGGTTCCTTTATAATTCATCCATTCTTTTCCTAGATACTAACGCAAGGTATGACAAATTAAAATTGTGTTGTGTTGGAGTGCCATTTGCAATCGGATCAGACAAATAAATTAGTATATATCTTAATATGACCATTTTATGTTCTAGAATAAATTGAATTATTAATTTGGACTGCGAAGAGAACATGTAATGTTAGGTAAGTTGTCCCTAAGATTGCTCTGGTATAGATGCATACAACTCACAAAATCTAACCATGTTACAAGTGTTGCGTAGAGTAGGCTCGTGTGTCTAATTCTCATTTTTTCTTTTTTCAGGTTTGTTTTTTCTGTATTAAAGAGATTTCTGCCTGAGCAAAAGGCCGAGGCAGTGAAAGGTCTAGCTCTCACAGCCGATGGAACTGGTGCGGTTTTTGACGTGCCAGCTAAAGACCTGGATGCATATCTTGCAGGTACCACCTTTCTTCAAGAGTTTTCGATGTTACCCCATTATCTTCTATAAACATTTAAAAAATCGAAAGAGTCTATTTTGCACTGCAAGTGCACCTCTGTATCCCCTACTAAATCATGTCATTGAGACTCAGAGAGGATTGTTAATCGATTAGAAAGAAACAATTTGTTATGGTTCTAAATTCTTTACAAAAACCTTAAATCTTCTAATTCGTTAAAAATATTCAGCCATGTTTTTCTTGCCGTGCTTTTCTCTTTTAGGGATCTTAATTTTGCTTCTTTCTTTTTGTACTTCTTTTTTTGTAGTTTGCCTTGTATCCTCATATCTTCTACAGTAAAATGTGGAAGATGTTTGAACTAAAAAGTGAATATGGGAGAACAATTTGACAAACGATTGACACATAAAATGTTGCATTGTTATGCACTAGCTTTTATGGGTTCTTTAAATCATGCAAATATCTTTGTGTAACTTTTCCATGTTCTTTCTCTTGCAGGTCAGAGAGATGGTGGAGAAGTGAGCATGGAAGTCGTAAAGTCATTGCCAAAACTAAAAGAGAGAGCAGAAGCAGGTGGTGGTAGTAGGTTTGGTGGGGGAAGAGGAGGCGGTGGCAGGTTTGGTGGGGGAAGAGGAGGTGGTAGCAGGTTTGGAGGAAGAGGAGGTGGTTGGGGAAATGGTGGTGGCAAAAGGTGGTGAAGGGACTAGTCACAAAATGTGACAGAACTGTATCCTTTCTCCCTCTACAAGCACAATTTTGGATAACCTCAACATAGTTTGGTGGGCGATAGGCAAAATATGTTGAAGGAGATGCATGCAGTGAGTTGGAGTTACTAGAGATGACAAGGGATCCCTTGAATTCTGAAGCAGCAGCAATAAGAAGACATATAGACAGGTTTTTTGGCTTGTGTATTCGGAATTCAATTAGTAGATCAGAGCTTAACCTGGTTCTTTTTTGTTTCATTTTGTGTTTTAGAGTGCAATTTCTTCGAACATTTTAGTCAGAGTATAGTGAAATAGTTATAATTATCTGTTAGAACAATATTTATATTGTAATGTCTTTTAAGCTGAGGGGAAAGATTGTCAACACTTCGGAATATTTACATCTGAATCTATGAGAAACACTTGAAGCTCTTTATATAATTTTTATGCTGGTTCTAGGTAGAATTCAGGTCGGGTCAATGCTATAACATAAAATGGTTTCTGATTTTTGCCTTGGTCAATGCTATAAAATGAACTTGAACTTCATGGTTTCTTAACCAGTCTTCGAGTGCAATGATGCTGCATCAATACCTAAGGATGTGTTTTAACTATGTTCAATTATGTTGTTTATTTTAATTTTCTTTTTAATACACACACACACACACAAATATATATATCATATCAAATGGTGTCAAAAGGTCCTAATTTTTTTTTTGTTAAAGAAGTGCAAGAAAGCACAATTACACCTAATCATTATTCAGATCCGAAATGGAATGCCAAAGCCTATGCCTGCGATTTTTCCTTCCCCATTTCGCTAATGTATCCCTGCGTTGCTATCTCTCGGGATGTAGATCGCCATTGACATGATTGACGCTGGTCCTTCAAATAGGAAATGATGTTCAGGTTGTCGCCTTCAAGGTGGACATGAGAGACTTGCAGATCGATGGTCCATAAAATCGCAGTCTTAATAGCTATGCTTTCACATTCTTCTACGTTTTGTCCTCGGATTGAGTCGGCAACAAATGTTGATTCTGGATCATGAATGATGCAGCCGATGCCTGGTGGTTCTCCTCTCTTTCTCTTACGACCAGGAACCCTTTTGCAGGACGTTTTCCAATTAAATATTTCCATCAACCTATCTTTTTTAGACTTTAACAAGTTAATCAAATTCATCCATTTTACTGCTTCTCCAACGAGTATCTGTCAAACTTTAATCAGAGTAATGTTAGAAGAGGCAACAAGTCAAAACCTACTTCAGACCTGCAAGAAGTCAATGATTTCCATCTTCGAGTCAACTCCCTTCCTATTTCTTGATGAAGTTTTTCACTCAAGATAGACAGTTCTTGTTTAGGTTTGGGGTACGTCTACTTTTGTAATCTCTTCTACCGTTTTCCTTTAAATAGTAGTAGTGAATATCTATCAAACGGAAGTTGATCTCGCTCCTGGGCCATCTCCAATGCAACACTCAAACTTTAAAATTTAGAATGTTGTTTATGAACTTTTAGAGTTTCTTTTATTAAACCTTCTCTAATTCAGATTCAACTTTAGCGGTGCAGTGCTGCACCTGGATGACGAGAGTCCAGTAGGCGAAAGCATCACTAGCTTACGTTCTGACTCGAGTTTCACGGGACACGTGGAATCCCGTTTGAATCAACAAAGACCACCTTGCAAGGACAAATACTCTGGGTGACCGATAGAATCTCTAAAATGACATGACATCATTTATTATGAAGATTCGGAAGTGGACATTCTAAGAGCATCTGTAATGCTAAACTTCATTAGTTTATGTATTAAGTCTTAATTGCGATTCTCATTGCTACGTAGCAAAACGAAGATCCTGTATTTTCTTTGTGTGTCTAGTGCAAATCTTTGCTGGTGAAATATTTAAAAAGACTGATATGTGTACCCAATAGTTTTTTTTGGAGATCACTATTGGTGACACAAAAAATCTTTAGAACGTTTTGATGGTTTTGAGTCGTGAGCATTTGGATTTTGAGAGTTTTTGTTGAATCTAGGGTGGGACACTGGGACATCATTTTAGGTGTGTTGGCACAAGCATCCCCTTTCTCCTCTAGATGTTCTTCCCCGTATGAGTAAATTCTAGACACATCTTGAATCATCTTTATTCTACTTCTATTACATCAAATTCCTTTATCGGATTTCCTTAACGGTATTCCAATCCTCCGTCTGCTAAGAAGAATCCGACAGAAACAAGGGAAGAGAAAAATTCCACAACAATCCTTCTTCAACGATCCAATACTGTTTTTCATGAAGTTTGATCGTCTAAATTAGGGTTTTCAAATCATGGGTAGTGTTAGAAAAGCGAAATTTGCGATCAATTCGTTTTGTAATAACCTTGCTTCGAAGATAGTAATCCGAGGAAATTCTCGAGTTCCGATTGAAGAAGCAAAAAACCATCTGAAGCAACGGATTTCTGATTACTCTTTGAATAACAGTTCTAGGGTTTCTGGGTTTTCTTCTTTGTCTTCATTAATTCGTTCAAAACCTAATTTTGATCATGTTATTAGAAGACAGAATTACTATAATCCATTTATTGGAGCTGGACGAAGATATTACTATGTGGATCGGTACAGAGTTCAACATTTCAGACCTAGAGGTCCAAAGAGATGGTTTCAAAACCCTAGAAATGTTTTAGTTGTTGTTTTGGTTAGCTCTGGAGTTGTAATTACTATGTACTTCGGAAATTTGGAAACTATACCTTATACAAAGAGATCTCATTTTGTGCTTTTATCAAAGAATTTAGAGAGAAAAATTGGGGAAACACAATTTGAACAATTAAAGGGTAGTTTCAAAGGGAAGATTTTACCAGCAATTCATCCTGAAAGTGTTAGGGTAAGATTGATTTCAAGAGATATAATTGATGCTTTACAAAGAGGATTAAAGAGTGAACAAGTTTGGAGTGATCTTGGGTATGGTTCTGAAACTACTGAAACTAATGAAGGTAAAGCTAAAGAGACATTAATGGCTTTAACTGAAGGTGTTGAAGGAAAAGTTGAAAGAGATTGGCGTAGAGAAGATGAGATTCTTGATGAGAAATGGGTTCAAGAGAGTAGAAAAAAAGGTCATGAAAAAGGTTCATCACCAGCAACTCAACATTTGGAAGGATTGAATTGGGAAGTATTGGTTGTTGATGAACCAGTTGTTAATGCCTTTTGTCTTCCTGGTGGAAAGATAGTTGTTTTTACTGGATTACTTGACCATTTCAGAACTGATACTGAGATTGCAACGATAATTGGACATGAGGTATTATGATTCTTATCATCTCTCGCAGCTTCTTACAATCTTATTTTCGAGCTTGCTATGATTAACTTCCAATGATAATTGCAATCTAGTAGAAAGTTCATGTTCTTTAATTTCTTTCGGGATTAGTATTTTACTGGTAGCTTAGTAATGGGAACGGATTAGGTTGTTATTGTTCAGTGGTCTCTTAGGAACCTTACTTGCAGTCTATAGATGTTTATACTGAATTTTCGGAAATTCGGGATATTGACTATACGAAGTAGGTTTCTGGCTTTCGGCGCGCCATGTGTGGTATATCCCGTTGGACTGCCTCCATTATGTGTGATAACGAGCTACAATTTGTGGCGAACCTATGTACCGGTTACGGTCTAGCATGTTGCAGTGGTGCATGTATGTTGGGGTTGTGCATTTACCTAGACGTTCATATACCACTGCATCCTTCCTACTCCATCTCGCATGATGCATGTACCTCTAATTCGTATATCCTACGCCAATGACAGGTATCTGCGTGACCTCAGATGGTGTATTAAAGTATAGGATTGGCCAGATTTTGATCGTTTTTTTTAGACAAATTTATGATCTTAATATGAGTTTTTATTATATTTTTGTCATCAGATTGGGCATGCAGTGGCTAGACATGCTGCCGAAGGGATCACAAAGAACATGTGGTTTGCAATTCTACAAATAATTCTTCTTCAGTTCATTTCTGCGCCTGATCTTGTCAATATGATGTCACAACTTCTCTTTAAGCTCCCTTTCTCTCGAAGGTATTCACCACCTCCTATTTCAGTTTTATGAGCAAACCTTTGTTCTCTTGTCACAATTGCTTACTTGTATGATTAGTGGTCGAGACTGAGAGTTTCTTTCTCAAAACATTCACAAACATAGTACTGTTTTACTTGTTGGAGTGTTGGTAAAAACTTGATACTCAGCTGAAACTATGCCAATTTCATGGATTCTTAGTTTAATAATTTGTAAATCTAGGATACACTTAAAAGGCGTCGTAGCTCTTAATTTGGAAACACCATTTTACTTGTTCATATGTTAATGTTTCTTATATGAGATGTTTATATATCTCTTACTTGCCCAACTTTCTGTTTCGACTTCTTTTGCGAAGTCTGAAATGTAGATCGATCTAAATTTATGCGCGATAAATTAATGTTGTAGAACAGATCCATTCTTGTTAAATTACATTTAGAAACGGAAGTAGAGTTCTGGGAGTGAAGAAAAAAAGGACTACCCGAGGATGAGTTCTGTAAAACATCGAATCTCACTAGAGCTGAAATATGGCAATTGTGCTATTTGCCTGTTATGTCGGATGTAGCGCTGCAAATAACAGATTTTGAAATTTAATGTGGATGGTGGTAAAGTGAAGTGGCATTGTGAAGAAAAGCCTTCTATGGGTTTAATACTCAGTAGGCGGAAATTTCTTCTAAGTGGTGGTGTTTTATTTCATTTACTCTTTTGTGTATGTTTATACTTGCGTGTTTGTGATATTAGGATGGAAATGGAAGCAGACTATATTGGGCTACTGTTGGTTGCTTCTGCTGGATATGATCCTCGAGTGGCACCGAGAGTGTACCAAAAGCTTGGGGAGGTGTCTGGTGATTCCTCACTGAGGGATTATCTCTCAACTCACCCATCCGGAAAGAAGAGAGCACAGTTGCTGTCCCAAGCCAAAGTCATGGAGGAAGCACTCACTATTTACAGAGAAGCAAGAGCTGGGCGAGGCGTCGAAGGCTTCTTATAAGAATAATAAACTAACTCACCAGTTCAGATATCAACATTAGTAGAATATGAAGATCTCCCAATATGATGTTCCACTATCGTTTCTGATACATCTTGTTCTTACAACAACTCGAATTGTCTTTATTTGTTCGGTTGATGTTGTTTGTGTGATCATGTCTTCTGCTGTGTCGTGAAGGTAGATCCTCCCTTAGCTTTTGTTTGATGTAAATTGTGAGAATCACAATCAAAGAATAATTTGTTAGAACAAAAACTTTGTCATCACTCCTGAAATTTGCAGCTGTGTTCAGGAGATGAAGAAAAACAGGGGAAAAGAGACGGACGTCTTTCTTTATGTTTCTCCCTGACTTCCCTCGACAGAGGGGAACTTCTCTCGGACTGTCCGTAAATGGTCAGGGAGGCGACCGTCTTATCAATTCGTACGTATCTCCCTGAGGGGAACTTCTCTTGGACCTCTGTAAATGGTCGGGGCATCCTTCTGTAAATGGGCGGGGGCATATTTCTGTAAATGGGCGGGGCATCCTTCTGGAAATGGTTGGCTGCTCTTCCTCTACTCATTTCTCTCTCCTCTCTTTGCTGCTAGCAGAGGAGCTCCCTTCTGATTTCAAGCGACACCAGCTTAAGGAGAACCTCCACAAGGTTTCAAGCAAAATTCTCGTGGAGAGATTTAGGACATTTGAAACGGTAATCTTTGGGGTTCGCAGAGGAGAGAGAAACGGGAGGAAGTAAAAAAACATACAAATTCTATCTTAGGTCCTTAGAATAAGTGTATAACAGGCATCACAGTGAAGTTAGACGACAAAGTTTCTGTTTCAAATGTATGCTAAGTTTCGAACCAAATGAAAATCAAGAACGATCCTGCTTAAACACTATATGATCAAGCTACAGAGAGTAATAAACAAAACAACCATAAATAACACAAAAATTGAAACAAAAAACTAAGCATCTAAGATGAATTAAATATACTAACTTAGGCCAATCACAAGGATTGGTCTAGGTTTACAGAAGCAGGAATCTGTATACCAGGCCTCGAAGCCCATCCTTTCCTGTTCCTATAAGCTTCAACAGCCTGCAAACGAAGCCTCTCATGTGAAGCATCTGGGACAGTCTTCTTTGATGCCTTCATGAAACACGAAAAATCTTTTTCAGTGACATAATCTAATCTGTAGATTTAATTATAGGTTCCAAAAGTACTTCATAAGTTTTTGTAGCATTGAAAATTGTGAGAGTAATACCTTAGGAACTGCTGACAATTTTGGTGGAGCTTGAACAACTTCCCCAAACTTGATTTTCTCGTGCCCCTGGAACTCCAAAGTCTCTCCCGAAGGGGCTTTCTTGTGTTTGTTTTTCTTCGCTTCCAAATATCTACACATGTTTAAGATCCACTTATCACTATCTATCAACTAACTATAGAATGTATAGCAAGCCTGACATTCTAACTCATAAATTTTGAAAAGAATGTAGTTTGGTCAACAAGGATGATGCAGGAGGCAAGAGAAAAAGGTGCATGTCGATAACTGAGGCAAAGTTAGCACTTCAAAGTGCTAATTACACATTATATAATCAAATGACATATTCAAATGTACTTCTCTTTGCATCCATTGAAGAAAAAAAGACAATCATTACGCAAGACTGTTCCATCTGAAATTCACGTGACATGACCCCCATTATGGGCATCAGCATCTGACATGATAATGTGTCGGAAACTGAAACCTAAAAATCCCAATATGGGGATTGGTCGTACACATATTTATCCTCGTTCTAGATACAATAGTTCTATTTTACACATATGATGTTAATGTGGTGGTGGTTTTCACGGATTAACACCGTGCATGTACAAAACATCAAATTGAACTCATACAGGTATTACCGAGTATTCATCTAGTATCCATGAATTCGATGCATGGAGATACAACAAAATATTAAAAAGAAATATCTATTTTACATATATGAACATCACTACACGAAAGGAGCACTAGGATTCATGTTTAAAAGGTCAAAGAGACTACAAATTGAGTGAAAGTAAAAAAGAAACTTACTTTTTCTTGCGTTCCTTTCTTTTTAACCCAGTACCAGCACCTTTAACAATTTCCTCAAACCGAAGGTCATTAATTTCCTTCCTCTTTCTTTTTGCTTTTCTCTTAGCATTCTTATCTCGATTTGAATCTTCATCATCACTGTCTTTGTTTTTGTGTTTAGGTGTTTTGTCATTCCCTTCATCATTGTCTTTTTGTTTAAAATCATTCTCACCCTCTGGAACTGGTTTCTGCAAATGAATTAGAACTAATATATGAGAACAACGCAAAGGCGATTCAAAGACAGAAAGTAACTTCTATCTCCTTAGCAACTGTAATTTACACTACACTCCTAGCCTCCAAAGAGCATTCAGGTTTGAAAAATCCCCATCTTATATCCCAGACCTTAAACCCTAAATTCAGCACAAAAACTTCCCTCCCATACTTCGATATCAGACAATGTGATACAGTTATTGTTCAAGATTCCAACTTTTCAAGTTTTGATTAAACATCTCAATAACCCTTCATTAACGAACCACAATTGAGAACAAATTTCTAAAAAAATTGCTATAATTTGTTAATATGGAATGCATTGGAATCTAAAAGTCCCAAATTTGTACTTCAACAAGTGGTAAACACAACATGTACTATCTCAAACCCTATAACTTCATGTATAAGGGAGAAGAAAAAGATGTGGGTTTAAAACTCACGGTTTCACCAGCAAGTCCTCTCTTTTTCTCCTTGCGTTCTGTGTCAATGGAAGATCCTGAAAAGGCCACAACTGATTAGAAAAACGTCAACAGAGAGGAATAGAGTCTAGAGAGAGAGAGAGGTAAGTTAGTTAGTACCTGTGTTGGTGGTGGAAGGGAGTGGTGAAGGGTGGTTAGGGTTTTTAAGATTGTTAGTTTTGGGGGAGGTGAAGTCCATAAGCTTGCGGAGTTTGGAGGGCAAAGCGTCAATCTCGTCAGGTTTTGGTGGTGGAGGAAGACGAGCATAACCTCCATGAGCAGCTTTGTAGTTCTTCTCTCGCCGTCTCTGCCCTTTCCCTCCCATCTCCTCTCTCTCTTTTCTCACTCCTTTTCTCCTCCGTGACGGCGGAAGTTTGTTGAAATGCCCCAATTTAAGGGGTACTTTCGGAAATTTCCCTAGAAGTTTTCAAAATTGTGAAGAAGGGGAGAGAATAAATTCCCCCCCAAACCAGACCAGCCGAACCCTTCCCTCTTCTTCCCGTCTTTAATGGTTGGTGTAATAGCTATTCCCCCCTTTCTTTCTTCTTGTTAGGGTTTTTCTTGTTTCCAGTGTTCCTGGTTTACCATCTCTCTCTCTCTCTCACTCTCTATCTATCGATGCCCGACGAAATCTCTCTAATATGATTTCCAAAGCGTTTTTAGCTCGAGATTAACGGTACTTTCATTTGCTTCTTCATCTCACTATGATTTTTGTATATATGTTTGATCTTAGTTTAAGATTAGGGTTTTATGTATAAAAAAATTAGGCCTTATGTTCTGTTGGAATTAAATTAATTTCTACCTAATTGAATTTTATTAGTATAATTTTCTTTATTTGCTGCGTAAAATGATTCAAGCTTATGAAATTGAAAAAGGTGTAATATTTCCTTTTTCATCTCAATATGTGATATAGTTTTTTAACTGATTATTGATGAAATAGCTTGCCTAAGCTCTTTCAGTTGAAATCGGTGGTTTCATGTCGAACTCCCTTGAAAGGAATCGACACCAAGCCACCGATATCAACGCCAGTAGCTTGCCTAAGCTACTAGAGTTCAAATTGGTGGTTTCTTTTCGAACTCCCTTGAAAGGAATTGCCACCAGGCCACCGATATCGACTCAATCTAAGCTACTAGAAATCAAATCGGTGGTTTCTCTTGAACTCCCTTGAAATGAATCGACACCAAGGCAACGATATTGACTCTAGTGGTACTATTTTGGAGTGTTTAATGTCATTATTTCTATCGTACCCACTGATCAGTGGGTACTATTTTGGAGTGATTCTCAAGTCACAATCAATGTTCACTAGCACTTAGGATAATAAACAAACATAATGAAAATTGAAGAGGGAAGGTAGTTGATTCCACCATTGCAGAACAACGGTGCTTTCATTTTATCTCTTCTAGTTTCCCTATCATTCATGATCAGATTATCCAATTTTTAACATTGATGATATAATTTCACTGATTCTATTAGATGCAAGTACTCCATTTCTTAGAAAATATTATTTTCATTGAAGAAATTCACCTGCTGCAGTTTATTAATTTTATCCTGAGAATTTAGAGTCGTGGGTTCCACACCCAGACATCTTCGTTTTCAGTTGTTTGGTACGAAAGATTCTGTAGATAGAAAAATTGTTCAAGATGGCCAGAAAGTATTTGATGAATTATTGAAACAAGTATTTGTTTTCAGTTTAATATTCTGATTCATATGTGGTTATGCTCAAAGAGGTTTGTATTATCTTTTAAGTTTGAACTTTGAATATCAGTATGAGTTCTTGAAACGCTATTTACGTATTCTTGTTTTACCAATTTTAGAATATTTGTCAATGGTGAAACTAGAATATGAGGAAGGATCTTCCAGTTATTTTGATTTTCCTTGATTGAATTTCTCTGCTATATGTTTTCTAATGTTGTTTTTTAAATTGACACAATTTTTTTTTCGTATCAATTTGCAGCAATGTCCAATAATTGAGCAAGGGATTTTTTTTTGTATTTTCTTATTAGCATGCGTACTCCTGCTGATGTCCCATTTTACGCTTCTCTGATTGAATCATGTTCTTCCAGTAAGAACCTTAAATCACTAAAACGAATCCATGCTCAGATCATCAGAATCGGTATCTTTCACCACGATTTCATCCGTGCTAAACTTGTCTCTTCTTATGCCTCCTGCTCAAAAATGAATGAAGCAACCACCATCTTCTATCGTACAAATCGTCAATCTACTTTCCTTTATAACTCATTGATTAAAGGCTTCACTTCCATAAACGAGTTCCATGAATCCCTTCATATCTACCAACAGATGATTCTTGCAAAAAAACAACAAGATCACTGCACCTTTCCTATTGTCATCAAGACTTGCGCTGGAATCTCAGCTCTCCATCTTGGCCGGCAAGTCCACCTAGCGTCCTTAATCCGAGGCTTCACTTCTGATGTGTCAACAAGTAATGCATTGATCTCAATGTATTCCAAATGTGGGGACTTAACAGCAGCACGTCGAGTTTTTGATGAAATACCCGAGAAAAACTTGATCACGTGGTCGGCGATGATAGGTGGGTATAGCATTCATGGAGTTTATAGTGAAGTTTTCAGTTTGTTTGAAGGGATGTTAGCAACTGGGGAGATGCCGGATGAGATTACTTTTACAGGGATTTTGATGGCTTGTAGCCATGGACGGATGACAGAGTTGGGGATGAAGTATTTTGAGATGATGGAAGAGAAATTTGGTTTGAAACCTAGAGTGGAGCATTATACATGCATGGTGGATATGTTGGGTAGAACTGGACAGGTAGAAGAAGCAGAAGCTTTGGTTTTGAAGATGGAAGTAGAACCAGATGATGCATTATGGGGAGCATTACTCGGGGCCTGTAAGATGCATGGAAAAGTTGAGGTAGCTGAGAGAGTGGCTGAAAAGATTTACGGGAGGCACACATCAAGCTTAACATGAGCTCGACTGAGCATTTTGAAAAAAAAACTGGCTCTTGTCACACATATTGTCACAATTGGGATTCTTGTCATTCATCTATTGATGTTTCATCACAAGGTATTATTCTTAGTCATAATGAGTTGGCGGTATCAACATATTACCAAATACTTGATTTGAATTTCCGTATTTTCCTCCTGATGTTTGAGTTGCGTAAGTTACATATATATGTTCGGAAGAATCTTTGCTGTTGTATTGTGGTTAATTTATTATTCAGTTACCGACCTGACATGTTTGTGCAACCAGTCAATAAGCCCGGAAATACTGAATGACCGACTTTACATTTCTTTTCTGATAATGGTACTCTTATTTTGCAGGAAGAGATGATTATTTCTTTGCAAGTTAGAGCATCAACATTTCGCAACCCATATATCTTACTGATGCAACTACGCGAACCAAGTGGTACAACTGCCACTATAACCTCATTCACAGGACAGCAAGTTGTCTTTAGGTCAAGTATGGGACGTTGCTAATGAGGTCAGACTTGGAAGAACCTGAATGAACCTCTCATCCTCTCGGAATACCCCGGTTTTTCTGTCCTTATGAAGAAAAAATATAATTAGCAGTGTAGGGTTCGAGTTATCGTTGCATTGAAAGACGCATGAGTGAAGCTGCTCATTGAGGTGATCACTCTTTTTAGACCTGCTTTTCTTTCTCCAGGAAAGAACTTAGCTTTGTTGCTGGTCTAAAAAATCTCGATTTTTCGAGACAAAAACAAATAGTTTGCAGTTCAAGCTTGAAAATCCAGCAGAGTTTCTTGTATCGAAAAATAGAGACAAAAACAAATAGTTTGCAGGTCATGTATAATCAGATTTGGGGTCTGAATTGACTCATTAAAATATCAAACTATTTGTTTTTGTCTGATTCGTGATGTCTACATGGATGACGATCCTTCCCCCAACAAAGACATTCCTCCATCTCAAATGGACCACCTACTAGAAATTTGTGGCAATGACATTAGAAGAATGTTTGTTTGTACTTGGCGTATACCCTTGTTTGGTAGTACTAGTGGTTCATTTGATGGAAAATATAGGCATACACATCTTAACTTGCCGAGATAGCTTTAATTTTGTTTCTAGATTGGACTACTTTCTCGTTGCAAAGTTTTTTTTTTTTTGTTGTTGAAACTTTGTAGTTTTCATTAGAGAGGCCGAGAGTGGCATTGCTCAAGCGAAAGTTAAACCAACATTCAGACAGAAGCGTGGGTTCATTAACTTAAAATCATACTCCAATAGAAAGGGCGATTATTTTAATCACTTTCATCATCAACCAAATTGTCGGCCTTTGAACTCAAAGTTAATATAATGTACAACCAATTTGTGAGATTGATATTTGAATTAACCTATGTCATAAAGTCCTAAGAAGTTTTTTTTTTTTGGTTCAAGTCCTACCAAGTTAAAAATAATAATTAATTTTATTACTTTAAATTCAATAATCCATTAAAAAATCAATATTAATTAAGAAATACACACAAAATTTTAAAAAAACCCCATAATATAATACTATTATGATAATCAGATTGGGACAACTGTGTTACAAATACCCACCCACACTCTTTTATTTGATTCCTTTCTCCATGTGAACTTCATACCTCAAGTCTCTCCCAATCCCTTTCCTTTTTCTTTCTCTCTCTATACTTTCTCTCTCCTCAATTGACAATGAAAATGGAAATAATTCTATATCTAACGGTCATGACTGTTCTGATCACTACAGTTGCATCTGATAATTCTTACACTAATCACACCGTCGGCGATTCAGCTGGTTGGTTCTTCAATCCTACCACCAATACTTCCGCCACCGATTACACCAAATGGGCTTCAAATCAAACATTCAATCTCGGCGATTACCTCAGTAAGTTCTTTACTTATATAAAACTTTACTTTCTCTCTCTAGAATACTGAAACTATAGATCTACTACTACTACCCATGTTTGCAGTATTCAATACCAATACAAATCAGACGGTGATTCAGACCTACAATGAAACGGCCTATCAAATTTGCAACGCCGACGATACATCGGAAACAGATACTTCTGTTTATAGTGGAGGAGTAAATGACATCGGAAAAGCGTTGACTTTTTCAGTGCCGTTGACTATTGAAGGTGAGAATTACTTCTTTTCAGGTGCGGATGATGGTGTACAATGCTCACAAGGTTTGGCATTCAAGATTGATGTTAAACATGGGAAAGGTTTACCACCTAGTTTAAATCAACCACCACCTCCTCCTTTTGTTGAATCTCCACCGTTAGATTCAAACCAGTCTACACCATCAACGGCCACTAATAATCAACAAGAAAGGTTATATCGTGGTGGAAGTACTAGTATTATTGGGGCTAAAATGAGCTTGTGGGTTGTTAGTGTTTTATTTTTGTTTGAGTTGTTCATTTTATGTTGATATTTTTGTTTATGATGAAATTATAGTATTTCCAAGGATTTGTTTTGAGATACCACGAGAAAAAAAAAAGAGTAGAGTTGAGATATTGGAGGCTATGTTGATGTATTTTGTACGATTAGTGATTTATGTTGTCTACGATTTCAATAAAAAAGTAACATTATTCGAGAAATTGGGTTATAAAATGTACTACTATTGTTTTGGTTTATAAGTTTTTTTTTGTGTATTTGATATGAAAATTTTATTGGGGTTAGATGTTAAGAACCCTGGTATTAAGCAATACATACAATAGTTAAAACTCTATCTAATTGCTCTTTTCTACTCGCTTCAAATCGTGATGAATTAAGCAAGTTTGACGTTATTTCTATTGTTTCTTTCCGCTTAACTCTTGTACATAGAGAACGAGAATAAATCTTTTTACTGTTTTGGATTTTGTTTTCTAAATTTGTTGTTCTTCTAGGAAATCTTAAATTTGTTAGGAACTTCGAAGAAACACGTCCCTTTTAGTACCAGGACTCCCAAAATTAACCTTTAGCTGGGTTGAGCATTACAATGTCTTTCGATCTTGTCGAAGATCTCATGTGAGTTAAGGGTTAATGTACATGTAGATAGTTGACTATAGGTTACCAATATGTCGGATCACCCCGTTCTGTTATCTCTTCATATTATGTGGGTTTACATACATGCACATACACACATAGTTGACTAAAGGTTTCCAACGGGCCCTGTCGAAGTACAAACAGCCTGTTCATTAGGCATGTCGGCCGAGACAAACGCCACAACGTTTCACTGGCAATCTATAATGTGTCGAGTCGGGATCGGCAAAATTTATAAATTTAAGAAATGGAGTACTACCTTACAGAGGTTTTAACAGTAAAAGAGAAGCAAGAAATATTGAAAACAAAAATGTATGAGTTACCATTTCTGGAAGACCAAAATTGCATATTAGTTGTAGTTATGACTCCAGTATCGACTATTATTGGACAACATGTAACAAGGAAATGTGAGTAAAGAATGAGGACAAAATTGTGTAGATGTGCAGAAGACGAGAAACCGAAAATCTGAAAGCTCGTATAAAATGAGCATTCCCACTCGAAGTTTATCCACAAAAATGTCTTAGGCGTCGTTGATGTTCTAATAGTTTCTGTTTATGCCTCACGAGTCACTTTGCACGATTTGTGAAGACGGGATGAGCTCACTGGAAAAGGACAATACGAGTTTAAATGTCTTTACCACCAATAGAATGATCAAAGAAAAAAAATGTAATAGAAGTAAAAAAAGAATTGGAAGATCTCACCTTTAGTTTGGTTGTTTTTGTGATTCTCTCCAAATGCATTTCCTTCTTGTAAATTTCGATGCTTCATTACTACTATACACCGAAATGATTCCACTAAATTAGGATAAGGTTTATCGATGACCACAGTCGAAAGATTTGCCATTGCATCTTTCACAAGTTTCCACTGCAAAATTTCCATCTCAAGTAGATGCAAGACTTGAAGTTCATGAAATGTACCTGCCTCACAAATCATATTTTTCGTGTCGAATTTGACTTTTCTCAGTTTGAGGATTTGAAGGTTTGGTAACTTACCCAAGGTTAGCATATCGTAAGATGATAGTTTAGTCTCAAGTATCGTTATCTTCTTCAAGGTGTCGTTTTGAAATTTCGGAAACACAGAATAACTAACAACCTTCAGAGATAGCAAATGAGGTAAATGAGGAATTGACATTATATGATTAGCTGATGGTAGTGTGCTTGAGCCTGGCAGTTTCGATAACCCCGTTCCATGTATTCCTAGTTTTATCAGATTAGGTATGGAATCAAAGAAATTGCGATAGCTTTTTCCGTAGTAGTTTATGATAGACAAGGACTGAAGATTACCTAAAGAGGACCAACTGTTTTCATTTTTAGGCTTGGGTATGTTATCACAACCACCTAAGAAGAGATGTCTCAAGTTTTTCATTTCCCAAATTCTGTCGGGCAACTTATCGATCGTACTGTTTCTTGCATCAAGTGTTTGTAAATTCCAAAGTTTTGTAATAGATTCTGGAAGCAGTTTCGCAGAAGGAGCATTGATCCTAATGTACCTCAAAAGATGTAGACTTCCTAGCTCTTTTGGAACTTGAGTAACAACAACTAACCCAATATCAAGAACCCTAAGATACTTAAAGTGTTTGTAACTAAGAGACAAAAGAGTGGGAATGGGATTTAGTGGCTTAAGATTACTGTAATGTTTGTCGAAGCAAAGGATAGAATGGAGGACCGAGTAACTATTAAAAGACGGAGTTGAAGTTTGAATATTGGTGATTGTACTTAAATCGTATATGGCAAGTCTACGAAGACTATCAAAAGGAAATGGAGAATGTGGGTACCTGTGAACGTGAAGGAACTTCTCTTTGGTGCTATTTATGATGCATAATTCACGCAAAACACTATGGATACGAATTTGTTTGATACCTTTGTCTGTTCTCCATTTTGTTACTTGAATCAAGCTTCTTCGATATAGTTCGTAAATGTACTCATCTGCAATTTTCTCAATACTTTTCCCGTCTTTTGTCTCTGTGATTAGTCCCTCGCTGGTCCATAATCTAATAAGTTTTCTTACAGGAATGTTGGTATCTTCCGGGAAGGCAATAAGATATAGAAAGCATTGTTTCAAGTGATGAGGTAGATCGTTGTAACTTGAGGAAAATATTATCTCTAGCGGTCGTTTTTCTTGATCATATAGGTAATCTTTTATTCTCTCGTCAACTTTCCACCAAAGATTACGGTCTTCATCTGCTAATATACCTGCCATAACCATTATTGAAGCTGGTAGACCACCACATTTGGAAGCAATCAATTTCCCAAATTTATCTTCTTCTTGTGTTTCACTTCCTCCCAATGCTTTTTGAGACAATAGTAGCCAACTTTCGTCTAGGTTTAGGAAAGGAAGATTAAAGGGACGGCCGATCCCACTAGAACGACTAGTGAGTAATATTCGACTTCGATTATTGTTATCAGGAAACACTTTTCTTATTTCAATCCACACATCTCTACCAAACCATACATCATCAATGACAATTAGATATCTCTTACTTCTTAAGTAATTTGATATCGTCTCTTTTAACTTCTGTTCATCCTTCTTTATAATATCCAACTCTGGGAAGTTTTCCTCCCCACGCAAATAATCTAAAATGCTACACAAGAATTCACTTTTTTTGAAGTTTCTTGTTGCATTAACCCAAACTAAGCATTCGAAATGATCAATGACCATGTAAAATATTTTTCTAGCAAGAGTTGACTTACCAATTCCGCCCATTCCCACGATAGAAATTGTATCGAGTTTTACCTTTCCTTGTGTCAAAAGCGTCACGATATCTTCTTCTTCTTGTTCGAATCCCACCATATAGTTCGATTCCTCCCATGAGGATACATTCTTCAACCTTGTTTGGCTTGTAGTAATTCTCTCAATCATGCTTTGGTTAGTTAGTATCTCTTTAATTCTTTTGTTAAGGCATATTAGCTCATCTAAGTAACACGGACCGGAAATGAAGTAATGAGCAAATTTCTTACCTCTGCTTTTCCAACATTGGCTAATCATCATACTCTTGTGAGTATCGATCGCGTCTTCTGCCTCATGGTGTTTGTTTCTTATATGATTCAAGAACTCTTTGACATCATCTTTGTGTTCTTCCTCCTCATGAGAGTAACTTTTGAGGAGCTTTGCAAGAGAGTCTTTCTTTTCAATTAACTTATCTACTTGTTTCTCCTCTTCCTCTGGTAATTTCAAAATGTTTTGGGCATAAAAGAGAAATTGAAGTACTGCAGGTTTGATGTCAAATTTCATCTTCTGACAGAAAAATTAAGAGAAGAAGGGTTAGCTAATTGATTTTGGAACTCAAATGAATTAAGGTAAATGAAGATTATCTCAGAGGAAGTTGATATTAATTGAAGAAATCAAAGTCAACCTCTTGGGTCAAGTGTGAAATGCAAAGTCATGATCATACAGATAATTAAAATTTAAATATCACTGTTTGTTTAGCTTATTTTCATTTGGTGACATTTTCTCTGTTTCCATTTTTGAGGAGCACATGGGATTTTATTTTTTACTCTTTAATACAAGTAATCTCTTTTATTTTATTTTTGGGTTATTTCTCTAGAGGCTCCCTACTTTGTGATCAGCATTCTGCGTAGCCCCCTACTTTATCAATAATATCGAAAAGGCCCCCTTTTTCCGTTACCGTTAATTTCTCTCCTCCATCTCATCACCCCTCTCTTTCACTTCAACTCTCTCGCCACATCATCATCTTCTCCGATAGGGTTGCCGGGCGATCAAAAATTTCGGTGACCGGCGACCTCCATACTTAAAAAAAAAAATTCTCTTTTTTCTCTCTCTCTCTAAACACTCTGGCGAAAGGATTCCCTTTTCGCCGGAGGTCTGGTTCACCAAATCTTAGGTCTGTTCGTTGAACATACCAGATCTGGTATGTTTGGAAACAAATCTTTCACGAAGGGGTTTCCCTTCGCCGGAATGCTTAGGAAGAGAGAGAAGAGGAAAATTATTTTTTAGTAGGAAGGACGCCGGTCGGTCGTCGCAATTTTTGACCGGTCGGCGACTTTATCAGAGAAGATGATGATATGGCGAGAGAATTGGTGTGGCAGAGAGAGGTGATGAGATGGAAGAGAGAGAGAGACACACACTTAACAGTAACGGAGAAAAAGGGGCCTTCTCGGTATTTCGATAAAGTAGGGGGGCTTCGCAGGAAGCTGGTCACAATGTAGGGGCCCTCTAGGGAAATAACCCCAAAAGAGAAAGTAGACTAATTCTTTTTTGGTCCATGAATATTTTTCCCTTTACAAGCCCATCTTTAGGGTGGTTTGTCATTTACTGTTTGAATAGAAAAAAAGCAGAAAACTAAAACTTGGAACAATTCGTCGCTTTCAGTCGATCAAAATTTCGCACTTCCGGTACTCTAATTATGTACTCGATGATGTCAAAAAGTGGCTTCCTGAAAAATTGTCCTGCAACAAATTTGGACAAAACAAAAAAATTCAATCGGATCGAATGTAAGATCAAGTCAAATGGAGTTATCTGAAATGAACTCATTATATTTAGAGTTGGGACGCCAGAGAAATCAATGAAAATAAAAACAATTAAACCATCAAAACCACCAAGTCGACTCTCAGCTCTCTATTTTCTTAAATGAACGGGTGAAGTTCTTTGTTTTAAGAGAAGGGGTGAAGTTTATAGTTCGGACTGAGTGATGCTACCTTTTCCTACACTTATGCTGTATCTTTTTTAACTAACTTACGGTTCATTGACTATCTTTTTATAATCGGTCTCAAAGAATTTTCAACCATTTCAAAATTGGTCGCAATAGGAGGTGTAACGGGAGGACTAATATATCATTTTCTTTTCTAAATACTAAATCAAATGGGGTTGGTTTGTATAGTTGTTTTATATTACTAAACTAATGTTTCAACTACACCCACACGGCATACATCGATTCTGCTACATAAGTTTCAAATTTTTTCTTTTCAAACCTTTATTTGAAAATATTAACTATTTAGACTATTAAATTTAATGATATAAATTGAAAATCATGTTTTAGTTATCCATAAAGAATTATATTATATATTTTTTAATATCTATCAATATATATAACTTGTGCCTTTAAAAATTAATAATAACTAATATAAAACACTATAATACTGTACAATAAGTATATTTTAACTCGTTAGAAAAATGCCCTAACCAGATCAACAACCAATTTTCCTCAATACGATAAATAGTGACAACTCTTAGATTGAACCCAAAACGGAAGCCCATTGTTGACCTGCATTCAAGACTTCTCGAGATCTATCTAATAAACGGGTGAAATTTTCTAATTCGGACTATAAAAAATCTCATTTGTCCGCCTCAATCATCTAACTCATCCAATATCCAAGGTGAAATGAGGGTATTACAGACAAAACATATGAAAATAATTTTTCTTGTACAATGGTGATAAGTGCAGTTTCATTTTAGGATTTCTTCAAAGTTAACCATTCTTAGCAGAAAAGTTAAAAAGAGGGCCAAAACTGGGTTTTGACCAATGCTGGGACCTAACAAAAGTTTGTTTTTTCCACTAGTTGGTCAAAGAGGTTTAAACGTGTCCTTCTACGAATTTAAACTAAGGTTCAAAGAAGGTTTAACACGTATAAAGGGTCATTTTCGAATTGGTCTTTAAAGTGTGATCGGATTTTTGCGTGGTCCTTTAAAGGACGAGAAATGTCGAGATGACTTTTTTTTCAGTCTTTCTATCCACGAACTATTACCATCACATTTTTACTTCTTATTTTACCCTTCTCACGCGTTTGAATTCAAATGATGTAGAAATATATGAAAGGATTATTTAGCCATTGATCTCAAACTATTTAAGAGACATGAGGATTACATCCCAAAATGAAATATATGTATGGGGTTAGTTTCCATTCTCAATTTATCGATAATATGGCTACACCTCCAAAATGATAATATGTCTAGGACTGACCCTCATTCTCGATTTTTTCATCAAATATCAATTAAGTACTTCACGTGTCACACAAATTGATCGAATAAAATTTCGATAGAAAAACAATTCCAACATACAATTTCCATAGCTAAGATGGCGTTTTTTCCATATTGTTTGAAGTTGTCTCGTGTGACTCAAATGAACCAAAATTAAACCACAATAAGACAAGTCAGACATCACGGGTCAAAAAGAATAAACACTCTGAAATATGTGATTCGAGTTAGTTTTAATCTGACTTTTAAAGAAAACAAACACGAAGTTATTAATCCATGAATTCAAAGTTAGTCTGAGAGTCTGATTGAAAAAACTCGAAAATATTACGGAACATGGGCTATTCGTAGTGCGAGACGAGTTTGGGCGGTCTGGAACAAGATCACATAGGCTACCCCTGGGACACATGAAAAAGGCTTAGCCAACATATGCATCTAATAGATCTGGTACTTTCCACGATAGAGTTATCCATATTAAGAATTCCCTTAGGGCCTGGAGTAAAGAGACCTTTGGAGTCATCAAAAACAGACTCAAAATCCTTAAGAACAGACTTCTTCAAATGCAAACTCATTTGCCTAACTCTAACAGTATTGAAATTGAATCTCAATTACAGGAACAAATCATTTACTTAGAAGAAATCCAAATGACAAAAGCCGAGCAGCGTTCCAGACTAAAATGGGCTAAGAATGGGGATAGGAACACTAAACCATTCCATTTATCTATGTCTCAACGACGCAACAAAAACAGGATAATCCAACTTCAAAATTCCTCGGGAGAACTTCTAACCTCTGAAAGTGATATTTCTACAGAATTGGTAGCTCATTTTCAGAACTTATTTGAATCTGAACCAGTGGATCAGTTCCCTCCGGACCTTTTACAGGCTCATAAGGTCATATCGGCAGAAGATCTGGCCTCTATATCAACTATTCCGACAGAGGAAGAAATCAAGCAAGTGGTCATGAGTATGAATGCATCAAATAGCCCTGGTCCTGACGGACTTCCATGCCACTTCTACCAACACAATTGGGAAGTATTGGGAGCAACATTGGTAAGTTACATTCAAACCGTCTTCGCTACAGGTACTTTTGAGAACTGCATCAGCTGGACCCAGAACGCTTTTGTCCCCGATCGACAAATTCTTGACAACATTATCATAACCCAAGAGCTTCTACACTCGATGCGGGTTTCCAAGGCTAAAAAAGGTGGTTTCGCTTCAAAGGTGGACATGGCCAAAGCCTATGACAGAGTTAACTGGTCGTTTCTGGAAACTATTCACTCTGCTACGGGTATTCGAGGCCCCATTCTAGACCTCATTATGCATTGTGTGACCTCGGTTAATTTTAATATCCAAATCAATGGTGGCTTGTATGGGGACTTTTCTCCATCTCGGGGCCTGAGGCAAGGGTGCCCCTTATCCCCCTACCTCTTTATCATTATGGCCCAATCCCTATCACTACTAATTTCACTATATGAGTTGCAGGGTACATTTACAGGATATCAGGTAAATAAAAATTGCCCTCGGATATCTCACCTTCTATTTGCCGATGATTTAATCATCTTTGGCAATGCTACCTCTCATAACTTAAATATAGTTACAGAAATTATCTCTCGTTACTCTAACTTTTCTGGACAGGCAATCAACCTTGAAAAATCTTCGCTATACTTCGGCTCCGGCGTTCCAGATAATATTAGACAAGATTATGCCCGAATATTGTCAGCCCCCTTAATGGACGATCGAGCAAAATATCTAGGTTCCTTGATTCTCAAACCTGGAAATCGTATTCAAAGCTATGATTGGTTACTAGAAAAATTCAATAAAATGCTAGCTGGATGGAAAAACAAATTTGTCACTCAAGCAGGTCGCACTACCTTGATCAAGTCAGTCCGCAACTCTTACTGCACATATCCTTTCAGCCTACACAAAGTACCCATCACGATTATAAAGAAGCTGGAACAGTTAGAACGATCATTCTGGTGGGGCCACAGTATCAATGAGAGGAAAATGCACTTTATAAATTGGGATCATATCACCTGCTCCAAAAATCATGGTGGACTTGGAATTAGAACACTAGAAGAAACAAATGACTCACTAGTAGCAAAAATAATATGGAGAATGCTTACCAATCCTGAAGCTGTTTGGGTACAATTACTAAAAGGGAAATATCATCATCAAGATAGTTTCTGGAAATGCAACAATAATAAACCAAAAAAAAGTTTTTGGAACTCGGTGTTGAAGATTAGAGAGATCATGAAACAGAACTCTCTCTGGCTCATAGGGACAGGAGCTGAAATAAACATTACAGATGACCCTTGGGTACCTACTATAACTTCTCAATCTCCAACACCCCACACCATTCTACCTAGTAACATCAACAAAGTTGCAGACTTGATAGACAATTCTACAAATCAATGGAAATTGGACATTCTACAACAATATTTTAATCAAGATGATATAGATGCAATCATGAACATATCAATTAGCAACTACAGAACTACCGACACTCTCATCTGGTGTCCTACCCCTACAGGTAAGTTCACCACAAAATCCTTTTATACCACCATTAGTACTAATTCTACTTTGACAAATAGCATATCAGACTTTCCATGGACAAAATTTTGGAATAAGAAAGACATGAGTCCAAAAATTCATCTCTTTATATGGAGACTTATTCATGATGGTATAGCAGTTCTGGACAATATTCATAAAAGAGTTAGTCATATAGATCAGACTTGTAAGATGTGTGGTCAAGAACCAGAAACAGTCTCTCACCTTTTTGGTGCTTTCCAGAGATTCAAGGACTTAGTAAATCTTACCTCTATTTCTAACTAACAACTTAATTTCAGATCCAATTAAATTTCTCAAACATTTACTAAATCATGGAGAAAGTACTAATAAAGAATAGTACCAATATATTTATCTCATATGGTCATGGTGGAAAGCTCGCAACAACATGCACTTTAATGGAGTCGAACCAGATCTCAACAAGATCTATCGATCTTCTCTGTTAGATCTGAGGTACGTCCCTTCACTAGCATCTTTAAACCCTAATCAACCTTCTCTTGATCTACAGATACAAAGGTGGACTCCTCCACCACCAGGTAAAATTAAGATAAACGTTGATGGAGGTTACTCACCGACCAGAGGGTCTGCGGCGGCGATTGCTAGGAATGAATCGGGAGAGATCATCTCATCATCTAAAATTGTGTTTCCCCCAATTTCGGTTTTAGACAGCGAGCTAAGAGGAGTAGAGCTAGGGTTAGATTTAGGTTGTCATTTGGGTGAAGGAGCTTTTATACTGGAGAGCGACTCATCTCTCATCGTTGGATTTATATCCAACGACACGAGTATTACCCCGTGGCGAATCCAGGACCGGATAATGCAAACCCGAGCTCGGTTAAGTGGTATGAGGGTTACAATTACCCACGTTTCAAGAAGCGGCAACCAACTCGCACATGACTTGGCGGCATCTTGACCTAATTTATCTTTTCCGTCTGTTGTTAACATCTCTCTAGTCAGTTTGTATTCATAACATTTGACTAGTTTATATTATTGGCGTTTCAAAAAAAAAAAAAAAAATCTGGTACTTATTACAGAGATTATAGAAGGTCTCTGATATGTAATAGTTATATATAAAATCTAGTCTTTAATTAGTTTTACGTTTGGTACTTACAATGACTAAAAAAAACTCATGCATGTAGTTGTTAAACGACCCACTTAATATTTGACAGAAAGTCAACAGTAGGAGTCAATCCCAATTATATTTTCATTTTTGGAGCGTCGTCCAATATCTCGAAATACTGGGGGTTAATGTCAAAATAACTCTAAATGTTTTTTGAAGATAATTTTGTCAAAACTCACTGATGTGGTTGACATATGAATCACTTAACAATTTGACGGAGAAATCGATAATGGAGGTCAATCCGATACATACTTTATTTTGAAGATGTAATCTTATGTCTAAATTATCCTATATGAAAATGTAAAAAATAATAATTTTTGGGTTCCTAGTCCAAAAATCTACCCCTAAACACACATTTAGTCCACCCTAATATTGATATAGGATTTTTGAGCTAAAATAATAATTATAGTGGATATTTAGTCCAAATTGACCCATCTCTATAGAAAAAACAGATCCCTATCATTTATATTTTATCATAATGCCCATTATAACTTTTTATATAATGAAAAACTCACTTTTGAAAATCAAACCCCAAAACTCTCGTTCTTTTTCTTTTCTCAGATTTTTTCGATTGATTTCAAACTTACTATCTGTTTCGCAATATACACGTTATTTAGTATCAATTACGTATATTTTTACAACAAAACACATTTAGTATAGTTAAAGTATATCTATATGTCAAAGTTATAGTATTTTTCTGTTTACTGATTCTTGTTTTGTTTCATAAGTGACGTGTCATTTATGGTTAAAGTTTCATACTTTATTTCATTTTTTTATATGTGTCATACATAACACATTATGTATCAACAATGTTTCTTCCAAAAGAAAAAATTACTAAAATTCATTTTTCTGGGAAGATTGGATCTTAACCCCTTTTGAATTTTATTTTGGACCTAAAACTTGTTGACCCAAAAAATAATCTCATGTAAGTCGCCCCATCAAGGAAACAAGTATGTGGTACGACCAATGGGCTTTGGTTTCTTTAAGCGCCCAACTATCACGATAGTAGCAATTACAAAATCCCTATTCCATGTCAAATGAGGACTACCTGGTCAAATGTTTGTTGGGTGGTTCCATAGCCACACCTCGTTATTTCTTCAAGGGCCCTTTACCCTTATGAGACTAATTGGGTCGCCAGAAACAATTCTAGGGCGTTTTTAGAATTTGGCATGTGAAGTTCAGAGTTTTTGGTTTTTGCTATTGGCAGGGGCAACATTCTGTAACCACCCTCATTCCATGTACAATTCCCACAACAATTTTCCAACACAAACTTCTTTCTGCATCGGCCCACGCTAAACAGAAGAAGAAAAAGATACTTAAGTAGGAAGAAGAAGAAGAAGAAGAAGGTATCGGTTTTTATTGTGGCTATTTTTATCTGCACGTAGCTCATTTCAACTTTCATTTAAATTTTGGCCCCTTGGTTTTAAGTGGCACTAGTTTCAGCCTAAAAGAAAAAAAAAATGAAAGATTTCTATGTTAAAATGATTTAATGAGCTTGAATTCAAGTAGCGATGTTCGAAATCGAACTAATAATTGTACATCTTCATGGTAGACAAACTCAAACTATTCAATTTTGACTTCCTATATATACCATTAAGTTTTGCACAAAATAATATTGTATTAACAATATTAAAAGCAGTTAGAATTTGACTAAATTCTGATTAAAACTCTTATAGGAAGGACTTTTGTATTTGTAGTTAGCATAAATAGAAGACTAATTCTAAGAAGGAACCAAGACAAATTTAACCAAAATCCAAATAATATTCTTCTTGGACTAAAGATGGGACTTAGCCCTTTGTGAGAAGCAATATAACATCAAAAGTCATTTACAAAAGTGGGTTTAAGTGGTAGCTTTTTTTTGTTGAAAGGGTTTAAGTGGTAGCTGTTTAGGTAGTTGTTTGGCCCTCTATGCTTTTCCAACTAGTACACTTATCATTTTCCATGCATGCCTTCCTACCAAATCCTCAACCTACTTTTTCTTACAATTTCAACTCCCACCATCAAAACCAACATCAAATCACATGTTCATTCTTTTCTTCCTTGCCCAAATTTTGTTAGGGTTAATTCCTATCTTGCCTCCAATTTGTTGCCAATTCATTCATTAGCCTCTATATTTTTGTTGACTCCAATTTCGACCCTTTAACGAACATAATTGATATACTTAAATGACGGCATTTTTATTTTTTATATTTAGGATAAGAAAGATCAAAGGAGAAAAAAATTCGTCATTGAGGGCCACTGGTGGTTTGTCCTTTAATTTATTTCCCATTTGAAATAAGACAAATTAAAAAATACCTTGATATAATGTATTAACCCAAACAATCGTATTAGTGAGAAGGCCAAATCTAGAGATGGTCAAAAGCTAGGGACCTAAAGGGTGACTTGGTCACAGATTGGTACCAAATAGGAATGAATACATTTTATTATAAGAGACTCCTACATCTGATTTAGACTCGAGTCTAGTAGCTCACTTCATACGAGCCACTTGCTCACATACACAATAAACTTGTGTGCCCGAAAAAGTCCTTGCACTTTCCTACTTAATCTTTTTAGCCCAACATTGGATTCTTACCTACAAAAGGTCCAAATTTCTTGAATACTAAAGTGAGAATTCATTCCAAATGTGGGTCCTAATAAGATATTTAGTAAGATTTCATTGAGGATGGTTCATTCATCCAACTTTAGGTGCACCCACCTTTTCAATTCCTTTTTAAGATTATCATTCATTTTGTTTTTGGATGAATTCATATAATTTTTCATGTTTGTTTGGTTCTTTGATGTAGATGTATTCCCATGTGTAGTGGAAAAGTTCAAGACATTTTAATCATCTTTTGATGTCTTTTCCAATCAATACTGATATATCAATTTTCTTGACCCACTTCTATACTATATGCTCTTTTATCAAAAAATAAAAAAGTAAAAGAAAAATATACACTATATGCTTTTATATCAATTTTCTCGACCCACTTCTTTACTATATACTCTAATTTCACTGTTATATTCTTCCTAAATCTAGAAAAATATGAGAATGGTTAAAAAGAGTTCATTCCTATTTGGCCCCCTAATTTGTGACCAGCTTCAAATATGGCCTCCAAATTTCTATAAATTCAAATATGACCCCCTATTTTCATCAAATGCCATAACTACCCCTCTTACTAATGTATTTTCAAAATAAAATAAAAAAGAAAACCTATATTCCACCTCACTTCCCTCTCCACCACTCATTTCTCTCCAACTTACCTCTCTCTCCAACTCACCTCTCTCTCTCTCCACCTCACCAGTCTCTTCTGCGATGAAGGTCCCCGGCCGGAAAATTTTCTCTCGTCTCTCTCTCTCTAAAAACTCCGGCGAAGGGAGTTTCCCTTCGCCGGAGTTCTGGTCTGTTGAAGAACAGACCGATCTGAATTTACAAAAATTTGGAGCCATATTTGAAGCTGGTCACCAAGTAGGGGGCCAAATAAGAATTAATAATTATAGTGAATCGAGAAAGGGATTAAATTTCTTCCTCTAGCATTGGAGGTGTTTTTTTTTGGTACTGGGTAGGGTCGAGGTTGTCTCAACGTGGTAAAGCGCTAGAGGTCATTTGGTGGAGACTAGTTAGATTAGGGTAGTATGAAAATAAAATGAAGTATGATGGTCCATGGCAGGGTCCAAGCGAGTTCCACACATATGCCAATTAAGAAAGCTAGCTAGCTAGTCTTGAACAAACACATAAAGAGAGAAAATCCAAGGTTCACATGCATGAAAGTAAGTATTTTGTTGTGAAGTAATTTATTACTACTCTATGACAGTTTTAGTTTTGTCACTTGGTCCTTTACTCCTGTATCCACCTAAATTTATACTACTTGTTTGTAGTTTGTAGTGATTCTACACTATTTTAAGGGTTCAATCACATATTCTGATTTAACTGTTTCAGATTTGTTATTTTATCATTTTAAACTTTAAGCACACAAATATAAAATTTAATACAATAATACTGCATGATTAAAGGGTCAGTATTGGTATGCCTTCTGACAATGTTAGTATTAAAGAAAAGGTTTACTGAGTTAATAGTACCAAGGTTAACACTAATGTGGCCCTCAATTTGTGTTGTAATATTGGCTCAGCTTGTCTATCCAGCATTCTAATTTCACCTACAAACAATGATTATGTTAGTTAAATTTGACCATCAATATTTTTTTTTCTATTTTTGGCCTTAACTATAAAATGTTTTTCATGACCCTGTCTTTTTTCTCTATCTTCTCGCGAAACAAAGTTGTTGGCCAGACGACCAGCAGACCCTCGACTGATGACCTCGACTTACAAACTTAAAGTAAATCTTCTTCGCCACCACCATCCATCACCATTATCTTCTCTCTATTTTCTCTCTTTAGGAAACCTCTATCTAAAGTTTCAATCAATCGAAATTCTAGTTTTTTATTTACTTAGTCAGAAATCGCGACTTTTGTTTCAGTTCAAACAAAACCAAAAACACCCTATGACTAAAATCATGGGGTTCAGTTAGAAATCGTGACTTTCGTTTCAGTTCAAACAAAACCAAAAACACCCTATGACTGAAATCATGGGGTTCAGTCAGAAATCGATCGACTGAAAATCATAGGTGTCAGTCAGCTGAATTGAAGTACACGGTTTTAGTCCATTTGCACGAACTTCAGGTTGGGGTTTCTTTCTGAAGTTCTTTGAAAAGAAAATTATCAAGTGGAGGTTTTCATTCTTTTTCATCCTTTTTTTCTTCACCCAAGAACACACAACCATAAGGCTACCGAACTTATTAGGGGATACCGCCCCAAGTCCACTCGGCCAACCGAGTGGGCTATCTTGTGTACATAATGGAAACTTCCATAATATATATTCTTAGTATCTTTAGTCATAGAAACAATATATTTAGAATAGGAAACCCTATATTCATTGTAAACCCTATATATACTACTTGTGTAAACTTCATTAATCATCAATACAAAGAGAATACAATTGTTAACTGTAACTAACCAACTCTTTGTACTTGATCTCTTTCATCTCTATCTCTCCTCCACGATTTCTCTATCTCTCTCACTCTCGGCTTCCAACCGAGTCAAGCTCTCTCCCTCACTCGATCACTCTATCTCTCGGCCTCAACCGAGACGAGCTCTCTCTCTCTCTCTCGATCTCTCTATCTCTCGGCCTCAACCGAGATCATCATTGTCAGAGGTTGATACCTCTTCACATGGTATAAGAGCTAGTTATATTTTTTTTTTTTTAATCATGTCTACCAACGATTCTGAAACCGTTGTTAATTCTCAACCAATTCCTGGTGGTCCATTCGATGTTCACCATTCGGATTCTCCTACTACTGTCCTTATCACACCACTTCTTACGGGTGATAACTATTCTTCATGGTCTCGAGGGATGATCAAGGCTCTTCGGGCAAAGGACAAGTTAGGTTTTGTTGATGGAACTATCACCAAACCTACCGATCCTATTGATTTACATGTTTGGAGTCGTTGCAACGACTTAGTTTCAAGTTGGCTCGTCAACTCCGTTGACCCTTCTCTTCGTTCATCAATTCTTTATGATGACAATGCTTATGATGTTTGGAAAGATCTCCATGACCGGTTTTATCAAACCAATGCTCCGAAGGTTTTTCAACTAAAACGGGCTATTTCCTCACTCAAGCAAAGTGGTTCCGATGTCTCCACTTATTTCACCAATCTAAAATCTCTCCAAGATGAATTGAATTCTCTCATGACTACTGAACCATGTATTTGCGGACATGCAAGATCTCTTCTTGATCGTACAAATCAAGATAGAGCTATGGAATTCCTTCAAGGTCTTGACGACCGGTTTTCGGCTATTCGAAGCCAAATCTTATTAATGGACCCTTTTCCATCCATCCTTCGTATTCATTCCCTTGTTAAGCAAGAAGAAATTCAGCAAAGTTTATTGAACACCATTAACAACAATGAAGCTGCTACTCTTGCCGTCGGCTCCCATGACAATGGACGTTCCTCTTTTGATCGATCGGATAAACAACGCCCAAAACGTCCTCGCCCGTTTTGTGATCATTGCAAAATCCATGGACATACTATATCAACATGTTATCAACTCCATGGTTATCCACCTCAATCCGGTGATCGTCCTCGTACCCGAAACCGAACGGGTCCTCTAGCCGCCGCCGTTCAAGACCAATCCGGCGACTCGACTCCAAACGTCTCCTCTCTCACCGCCGATCAATTCAAATCACTCATTGCTCTCTTGGATCAACAAAAGCAATCGGCTAATCCATTCGACTCTCCTCGAATTAATCTCACGGGTACGTTTTCTTCTTCCTTTTCTCCTCCTTGGGTTATAGACTCCGGTGCCGCAAAACACATATGTTCGACACTTACTCGTTTTTCTACGTATTCAAGCGCTCCTCCTAACCTTTTTGTTAGACTACCGGATGGTTCTCGAGTCCGTGTTCTCCATATAGGATCAATTTTTTTCTCTAATGATTTATATTTACAAGATGTATTACATATCCCATCTTTTCAAGTCAATCTTATCTCAATTTCTCAACTATCTAAATCTCTCCAATGCACCATCTTATTTGACTCCGACTTATGTTTATTTCAGGACAAAAGGACGAGGAAAACGATTGGGCATGGTAGTCTTCACGACGATCTCTATTTTCTTCGCACGGAGCGTCCAGTTTTTTCAATTACTAGTTTGGATAGTAGTCCTAGTAGTATTTCGTCTAATTTATGGCATTGGCGTCTTGGCCACCCATCTATGTCTCGTCTTCAATATTTTATTTCTCGCATTCCATGTATGAATTCTATTAATATTAATAATAAAGTGCCGTGCGATGTTTGTCCCCGTTCTAAACAAACCCGTTTACCGTTTCCATCTCATAATTCAACCTCCGCTAATTCTTTTGATTTAATTCATGCCGATGTTTGGGGACCTTTTCCGGTTCCCTCCACTAACGGTTGTCGATATTTTCTTACCCTCGTAGACGATTTCTCTCGTTGTACGTGGATTTTTCTCATGTGTTCAAAATCCGACACATTCAAAATAATATCAAATTTTTTCAATTACGTCTCCACTCAATTTAACACTAAAATCAAAGTTTTCCGTTCAGATAACGGTACTGAATTTATGAATAATCACTTACAATCTTGGTTCCTTTCCAAAGGAGTTATTCACCAAAGAAGTTGTACCCATACACCTCAACAAAATGGGGTGGTGGAAAGAAAACACCGCCACATTCTTGAAGTGGCTCGTTCAATCCGTTTACAGGCTCATCTCCCTCTCTCTTTTTGGGGAGAGTGTGTCTTAACTGCAGTCTATTTAATCAATAAACTGCCTACTCCAATTCTTCGTGGCCTTTCCCCACATGAAGTCTTAATGGGTTCTCCACCCGATCTTTCACACTTACGTGTGTTTGGGTGTCTCTGTTATGCCCGTATCCCGTTAGTCAAAACGAAAATGGATCCCCGTGCTTCCGCCGGTATATTTCTCGGTTACCCTAATGGTCAAAAGGGATACCGTATATATGACCTTCATTCTCGTCGAATTTATACATCTCGGGATGTTGTATTTCATGAAACAAGATTTCCGATGTCTCGGCCATTAACCTCCCTCTCACCGTCCACCGATTCACTTCGCCACTTCATCTCCATTCCGGACGATGGTTCGTTCACATTTCCGGCTATCCCGCCTTCGGTCCCATCGGTGACTACCGATTCCAATTCCCCGATCGGCCAACCGACAGAGGTGACTTCATCACCTCCGTCGTCAAACCCTACGGTGGTGCCTTTAGCACCACCCGATTCATCTCCCTCGGCTCAAACCGAGACTTCATCGGCTACACCGGGAGTCTCGATTCAACGCGAGACTCCATCGGCTACACCGGACGCACCATTAGAGGTCGCCGAATCATCTCCCATCGTCGTAGAACGACCTACCCGTCAACATCGTCCGCCAAGACATTTAAAGGACTATGTTTGTTCCACTCCATCCGTCAACATCAAGTATCCAATCGAGAACTATTTTTCTATCAATTCTTTCTCAACGTCTCATCAAATTTTTCTCTCTTCCGTCTTATCCACGGTTGAACCTACTTCTTTCACTCAAGCCATGAAATCTCCTCATTGGCGAGAAGCTATGTCCAAAGAAATCTCTGCTTTGGAAGCTAACAATACATGGTCCATCGTCCCCCTTCCTCCAGGAAAACGCCCAATTGGTTGCAAATGGGTATATAAAGTAAAATTCAAGTCTGATGGCTCTATCGAGCGCTTTAAGGCTCGCCTTGTCGCCAAAGGCTACACTCAAGTTGAAGGCTTAGACTATACCGATACATTTGCCCCGGTAGCTAAGCTAGCAACTGTTCGGGTCTTTCTTTCCATTGCAGCCATCAAAGGGTGGTCACTCCACCAACTTGATGTCAATAATGCCTTCCTTCAGGGTGACTTGAATGAAGAGGTCTATATGAAACTTCCTCCCGGATTCTCCACTCAGGGGGAGTCCAAAGTCTGTCGTCTACAAAAATCGCTCTATGGCCTTAAACAGGCATCTAGACAATGGTTTTCCAAATTTTCCTCAGTCCTCTTAGATAGAGGCTTTTCTCAATCCAAAAGTGATTACTCCCTATTCACATATTCTTCGAAATCCACGCAAATATTCGTTCTCGTCTACGTCGACGACATCATCATTACAGGAAATAACGAAGTCGCCATTTCCAAACTCAAGTCCTTCCTTGACCATACATTCTCTCTCAAGGATTTGGGACGATTACAATACTTCCTCGGTATCGAAGTTTCCCGTTCTTCCAAAGGCATATTTCTTGGTCAACGCAAATATGCCCTTGACATTATCAAAGATTCCGGACTCACCGCTTCTCGTCCCTCGGATTTTCCTATGGAACAAAAATTGCGTCTAAGTCCCACTGATGGAGTTCCTTTAAAGGATCCTTCAGTCTACCGTCGACTAATCGGTCGACTCATCTATCTCACCGTTACACGGCCCGATATCTCCTATGCGGTAAATAATTTGAGTCAATTTATGCAGACTCCAAGTCAAGTCCACTTAGATGCTGCTCATCGTGTGGTCCGTTATCTCAAAGGTTCCCTCAATAATGGAATTTTTTTATCCGCTGACAGCTCTCTTCACATCACAGGCTACTGTGATTCTGATTGGGCTGGTTGCCCAACTACTCGCCGCTCTACCACCGGCTACTTTACCATGCTTGGTTCAAGTCCATTATCATGGAAATCCAAGAAGCAACATACTGTTGCTAAATCTTCTGCGGAAGCAGAATATCGTGCTCTCGCCTTTCTCACTTGTGAGCTCCAATGGCTCAAATATCTCTTACTCGATTTTGGCATCGACCATTCTAGCCCGATGACAGTTTACTGTGACAATCGGGCGGCCCTCCATATTGCAGACAATCCGGTCTTCCATGAACGCACCAAGCACATCGAAATCGACTGCCACATTGTTCGCGAGAAGATCAAAGATAATATAATTGCCACACGCTTCACATCTTCAGACAATCAGCTTGCCGACATATTCACAAAACCTTTAGGAGCTGACTCATTCAAGACTATTATTGGCAAGTTGGGCATTACTTCAATTACTGCTCCACCTTGAGGGGGAGTATTAGGGGATACCGCCCCAAGTCCACTCGGCCAACCGAGTGGGCTATCTTGTGTACATAATGGAAACTTCCATAATATATATTCTTAGTATCTTTAGTCATAGAAACAATATATTTAGAATAGGAAACCCTATATTCATTGTAAACCCTATATATACTACTTGTGTAAACTTCATTAATCATCAATACAAAGAGAATACAATTGTTAACTGTAACTAACCAACTCTTTGTACTTGATCTCTTTCATCTCTATCTCTCCTCCACGATTTCTCTATCTCTCTCACTCTCGGCTTCCAACCGAGTCAAGCTCTCTCCCTCACTCGATCACTCTATCTCTCGGCCTCAACCGAGACGAGCTCTCTCTCTCTCTCTCGATCTCTCTATCTCTCGGCCTCAACCGAGATCATCATTGTCAGAGGTTGATACCTCTTCACAGAACTACATGATCAGAGAAATAGTAAAAAAAGAACCAAAACTACAAAAGTAAAAAAAAAAGGTAAACTAGTTTAGGTAAAGGACTTTCTGAAACACCACTAAAAACTCTTTTTTCTCCTAATGCTTTTATAAGTAGAGTTCTATTTCATGAAAGTGTGAAGTTTGTCAAAAGTGTTAGAAAGTCTTCCAACTTTGTACATTCACATGGGCAATTTGCATATTTGTGGATGAAAAGTGATATTATTTTCAATATTTTGTACATTACACCAACTAATGCTAAAAGAAGAGATAAAACATGGGGAGAATGAGCCGACCAAAGTAAGCTTGGTAAAGATCATTGGCACATGAAGATGAAGTAGAGGGTTCAATCCTAATTCCTCTTATTGGATAGATATAATATAATTTATGATATTTGTCATGATAAAAAAGTAAAAACATTTATCCACTTGAGGCTTGTTTATAATTGTGTTATGTTGCTTTCCATTTAACAAAACTAGGCCAATTAACAAAATAGATTAATAAATTTTGTTGTCTTATTATATTTTTATCTCATAAATTTGAGCTAACGAGAGCGGGTTCTCTCTCCCCTTTATACGAGTAATCGCTCAATAGTTAGGGAACTTCACTACCTAAAGGCAATACAACAACCCAGAGCCAGAAATGGTAGGTTAATTGGAAGTGGTGAAGATTAGAAGGTAAAAGACAGACAACATGATTTAAGACCCATAATCTAAATTCAAATCGTCCTCCGCATCAACTTTACTCTACACTTGGTTGCCCAAGTAGTTTCAAGTGAAGACATAAACTCCACAAGTCTCTGGAGGTTCTAGATTCGATCTCTAGAGGAAGTGGAATGTTCGAGGTATTGAGTTTGAGTTATCGGGGTATAAATAATGTAGTTAAGCTTTAGACCATTATTAGTTGAATTTTATGTCATACTTTAATTGGACTTTAGGCCTGTTCTTGTTAAAATTTGGGAAACATCGTGCCCATCACATCTTTATCGTATCAATACCATTGTTGAGACTATTGTACATTATAGTCAATTTCTAAACTAAAAAAACTTCACTCAAATTTAATGGACCAAGATTTAGCCATTTCGGTACGGAAGCCATATTTGATGGCCCAAAGCACTGGCCAAGGTAGTTGCCCCATTTTTCTGAATAATACTACTAATAAAATATTAATCTTTTTGACCTATGGAGACCTGTGCGTCGCACGTGACCTAGGTGCGACCTAGCAAAAAAATGTTCGTTGAGTTATCATTAATGTTTTCTTTCTTTTTCATTTACCAATGAAACCCCATAATTAATACTAAATTAAACGAAATTCTCTGTCAAAAAAAAAAAAAAAAAAAAAATTAAACGAAATTCTCAGGTAAACTCCTCATCTTGGAAATATCACTCTTTCTTCCTGTTTGTCCCATACACACTCACATGGATCTCCTCAGTCGTATTACTTTCTCTCTCTACCCACCCACCACCACTCTCTCCACTGTAAAGAAAACTGTAAACCTTATCTTCTAGCGAGAGAACAAAGTAAAACATCAAAAAGTCAAATACCAATATCATTATTCCCCCAACTACCCTTATACTTTTATTCAACTCTCTAATACCCTCACTCTAACCGTGTCATTCATCTGCTGTATTCAGGGTAATTTTGTCATTTAAAAAAAGAATTAGTCAAAGAATCTAGGATGAAGAATACAGTCCTGGTTTTTCTGGTCTAAGTGGGTGGTTAAAATGTGACACGTGGATAAGATAGTATCGGGGCCCACCTGAAGAGGTGAAAGTTACCGTGAGATAGTATAGCTTTATTTTGATGTACTTGTTTTACAACAAAAAGTGAGTCAAGAACAGTAAAGGAGAAACAGTTGTGATAAAAAAGCAAACCACGAGGAGTAGTGAGGAAGAAGACGAGAAGATTTTAGGAAGAGAAAGGAACAACAGAGAGATAGAGACTTTAGAGAGAGAAAGTAGAGAGAGAGAGAGAGATCTCAGTGTTAGAACTTGTAATCTTCAACTAGTGGTCTTTCAGTTAGTGATGATCGATCATCATCACTATTATTCTCATTATTATCATGCCTTCTCGCCAACTATCATCATCATCGGAGATGATTTCACCGGTGGTAACTTTACCATTGATTCCGCTCAATAATCAGACTTTAATCGAACATAATCGACAACATCACCGTCATCGTACTCACTTTCCTCTTATTCCGGTTGTTATCGTCGTCACTGTTGTTTTTTCTCTTTTGATGTTTCTAGCCGTTTTGTACCGGAAGCTATCTCGGAAAAGGACTGCTCCGGCTGATTTAAAACCTCCACAGAGATTTTCTTACTCTCTTCTCCGGCGCGCCACATCTAATTTCTCTCCATCTAATCGTCTCGGTCAAGGAGGATTTGGTTCGGTTTTTAGTGGTACTCTTCCTTCTGGTCAAGAAATTGCTGTTAAATTAATGGATTCTGGTTCTTTACAAGGTGAGAGAGAATTTCAAAATGAACTTTCTTTAGCTGGTAAAATTGATTCTAAATATGTTGTTTCTTTGATCGGATTTTCTTCTGATCAGAAACGTCGTCGGATGTTGTTAGTTTATGAGATGATGCATAATCGTAGTTTACAAGATGCTTTGATTGATCGGAAGTTGCCTGAGTTGATGGAATGGAAGAAACGTTTCAGTATTGCCATTGATATTGCTAAAGGACTTGAGTTTCTTCATTACTCTTGTGATCCAGTTGTGATTCATGGTGATATTAAACCTAGTAATATTCTATTAGATTGTGATTTCAATGCGAAGATTGCTGATTTTGGTCTTGCCAGATCAAAGATCGAAGATGTTGGAGGTGAGATTGTATCTGGAGTTTCAGGGATTGAGATCGATGAAGAAGAGGAAAGGAAGATCTGTAATGACTCTAAGAAGAAGCTAAAGAGAGAGGGATCTGAGATTACTGGGGGTGAGGAAAACGGATCCATAATTGAAGAGACTGAGAGTGTTGTGACTGGATGTGAGGAAGGGAATTGCGTTCTAGAGGTATCACCGGAAAGTTTTATTAGGGTTCCGGATGTGGAAGCATCACCAGAGGCTGTTGTGTTGGAGGTATCACCGGAAACTGTCACAGTGGACGCTTCTACGTCGGAAATCATGGAGAGAACGAGTATATCCGAAGGGAATTTCGATAAACTTAGTGTTGATAGTAGAAAAGATCTGGTTGGGGATGGGAATCGGAAGAACAGTAGAATGAAGAATCTTACAGGGAGAGATTGGTGGTGGCGTCAAGATACTGGAAATGTATCTGAATCTGGAGGTGTAAAGGATTATGTAATGGAATGGATTGGAACTGAAATTAAGAAAGAGAGACCTAAAAGTGATTGGGTTACTTCATTGAGAGATGATATTAGTAAAGCAAATTGTAAACCAGATAGAAAGAAGCAACATAGGCGTCTCGAATGGTGGGCATCACTAGATGAGGAGAAAGTAAAGAAGAAAGAGAAAAACAGACCTGCTAGAGAATGGTGGAGGGAAGAATTCTGTGAAGAACTTACTAAGAAAAAGAAGAAAAGAGAATTAAGTTCTACCAGTGGAGGTGAAAATTGGTGGCAGAGAGATGAAGATTTATCAAATTCCTCTAGAAAGAAGAAGAGAACGTCGAGTACATGTAGTAGAGGAAGTGTTGATTGGTGGTTAGATGGGTTAAGTGGTGAAATTCGATCTTTCCGACGAAGCAGTCGAGATTGGGTAAGTGGAGAAATCCCTAAAAGTTGTGGAATTAGTAGCACTCCTAGTATGAGAGGCACAGTATGCTACATTGCACCAGAGTATGGTGGTGGTGGGCAACTCTCTGAGAAATGTGATGTTTATAGTTATGGTGTTCTTCTATTAGTTCTGATTTCTGGTCGCCGACCTTTACAAGTTACAGCTTCACCCATGTCGGAATTTGAACGTGCTAATCTCATTTCATGGGCTCGCCATCTAGCCCGTCGAGGGAAACTTCAAGATCTGTTTGATCCAGCTATTCAGTCATTGGATCGTGATCAAGCTCTTCTATGTGTCACGGTTGCACTTCTTTGTTTGCAGAGATCACCGTCTAAGCGGCCTACTATTAGAGAAATTGTTGGGATGCTTTCGGGTGAGTCTGACGCTCCTCATTTGCCGTTTGAGTTTTCCCCATCTCCGCCCTCTGGTTTTTCATTTAAGTCCCGTAAGAAGGTTCGGTGAGTTTTCAAATGTTTTTCTTAGTCATTTTCATTAACATTATTGTTCTGTTGTAGAGTTGTAGGTTATATTTATTCAACATCTAGTGTAGAAGATTGATGTGAAAAAGAGAAAAAAAATTGCAATGAAATTTCAGATGTTTACTTTAGTATCCAATTTTGTTTGAACATGATGCTTAGAGCTGCCATTCAATAGAAAAAAAAAAGGAAATTTTCACCTACCCGCACTTTTTATTTTCAGAAGTTCATCAATCATCATTCAACATAAACACTAGAGAAAAACTAAAATAAGCATGGAAAGAGAAAATTGAGTACCTTCTTTTTGATAGCTGTGGTGGGTCATACTAGTCCGTAACTTACTGTATGTATAAATTCCTATACCGATGTTAATATGCCTATGTTTCTATATTTGCTCATAAAATAGAAGGCAATCTGAATTTCTCATAGCATTCCCAAGTTGGGTGCTCATAGTTTCTACTGTATATTTGTATACAAGATTCAAATATAATGCTTTGCGTAATCGCTGTTTCGTAATTACATCTTGAATTGGTTCTACCAATGTCGTGTAAGTGTTACCCGTTCCTATCATATGAAAAGAGAAACGAAAAAGTGTTCCTAGTGTTACCACACGATGTTTCATCACTCTCAAGTTTCAACAACCCAGGCATCAGGGTTTCCTCGATCAAGTAGCTAGCTCCTTCTCCTTTGGACCCTCTCCCCTTTCTTCATTAGGTGTGGTCTGCCATGACCGCTCCAGGACAATTCATTATAAGAGGAAGAGAAAGCTGTTTAAAATCGCTACCGCACTAATCTGCAACATCAGGTGCATCTCTTTAATATTCACTCTACCTTGTGTATAATTAACACGGCATTTTTCTCTTCTATGATTAGATACTAAACACTAATGAAATTACACTTTTCTCTTGTTGCGCACATATTACTCTGTACCAATATACAGGAATTATCTCAACTTAGCAATTAGGATACGAACGACTAGTTCTTTTGATATAAGTTATCGGTCTACATTGATTATCGTTTTAAGTATTCTGTAACCATGTGTTGTGCTATTGGGTCTTAGGTTTAGTTTGGGTTTGCTGATTCAAAGGACGCACGTACTTTGTTTATAAATTTTCATTATGAGCCACTCGGGTCGACTGGTCCACCCTGAGTAACACGTTGATATAAAGCACCTCTACAAACAACAACTTGCAGTACAATTGATGTGATTGAATGGCTGAGAAGTACAGGGTGTTCATTGATGCAGCCAACAATTAAGGCAAGAGAGTAAAATTGCAGAAACCAAGTCTGCTGATGTCCGAATTTCGCCCAGTCCCGATATCGGCAACCATGGTTTCGACGCTTTACCATCTTGCCTTTGTTTTCTGGCTGCATCAATTAACTCCATGTAGTTCTTAGCCGTTGTCTCTACATCACCATCAGCTGTTAAAAGCAGCTCGTATAATAATATGCGCTCTGAACTCGGGATCCTTGGGTAGCTGATCCAGCTCCTAACTACTTTTCATATGAAAGCTGTTTGATGTGACTTGTAGCTTTAGGAGTAATTGTTGTTTTTACTGATATCAAGTAAACTCAGTTTGTAAAAACTGAAGTGTACTTTCTTACTGTGTTATATTTAAGATTAGTTGTTGGTTGAAAGCATTAAATTTAATGAATTGATTTCTTTCAGGGGAGTTTGAGAGCACCGGGGTGTTTGTCGATAGGTTTTTTTTGCACTAATGATCCAAAGCAGAAGGATCTAACTATAGACATCGCAACTTATTGATACTTTACCTAACATTGCATATTCTGGAGCTAAATATCCAAGAGTTCCTTTTACTCTTGTTTGCAAACCCAAAATCTGCAACTTTGGATTTTGAATTTAAGGGGACATTGCTTGCCTTCCTTTTATCTCCTTGAATTGTGTGGATTTGCTTCATGGTGCAAATACCTTCAACAAGAAAATTCAAATGTATGGTGCAACTAAAACTGTCAGAAATGGCTATACGTTTCGTTTCTAGAGAGATTTGGAGTTCCAAGTCTGATGACCTACACAACAAAAAAGGAGATTTGGAGTTTGTGACACTCTTCTGTTTTAGAGCTCTCTCGGACACCCTCCTCTCTATGGTGTGAGAAGGGCAAAAATTGACATTTCTCCCAAACTTTATTCGAGAACTACTGATTTTATGTGCATATTCAAATAACGAAAATTCATTTTGAAAATTAGCTGAAGCGATAAAACTAACCATATTCTTGTTTGATACAACACCAGAGAGGTACCATTCTCCCTCACTTTGGAGTATATATACACATACAAGCATAAGGTGCATGAAATTTGAAATATTATCACTTGTAACTAAGTTTTCATGAAAAATCAATTAAGGAGTTTCGAGTAGGTTTGATTTTGGCGGAAGGGGAAGTCCGACGCTTACTGTCTTGTGTAGGATATCAATAAAGGAATAAACTGGCCTTAGCCCCTAGAGGATAGCCTTAAGGGTCTCTATAAAGGAATAAACTGGCCTTAGCCCCTAGAGGATAGCCTTAAGGGTCTCTATATGACCTTATTTAATCTTTGCCGTAGTTTTTTTTTTTTTTTTTTTTTAAAGCTATGCCGTAGCTTCATATTATATATTACCGATGTATTCATGACACGTAACGGTCTAAACATTGTAACCTCTTATGTTATATATGGATATTCTCAAAAAAAAAAATTATTTAAGAGTATGAGTTTACTTGTTACCTCCTCACCCTTACCAGTTCAACCTCAATAAACACTTTGAAAACCTTCCTGGTTGATCTTATAAATTTCCCATGAGTAATCCATTATCGCTTTACTTATAAAGAACCAAACCTATTGTCACAAAGTATTACACTGAAGTAGAAAACTGATCCAGAGTTTGGATAAGGCTTAATTACTACAAAAAGAAAAAGCACTTGAAAGACGCTTTAATGGAATGAAGAGATTAATGTTGAGTTACTGCTTCAGCGTTTTTGTGCTTTCCTTCTTCTCGATTGAGTTTTCTGCCATTTCTTTCTTTGTACAAGTTTGCTTTTCGGCTTCAACTTCAATTCTGGTGAAAACCTAAAATTCGGATCTCTCATTCGTGCTTGTATATCCTTGAAGAATTCCATATTTAGCTTCTTCGGCCCTCCTCGTCTAAGCTCTGCATATTCTGGTCCTGAAACAATATTCTCAAATGCTCCTATTAAAATGTCGATATCGCTCATCACCTCCCAAACATTCGTGTATCGTCCATCTGGTCCTTTCTTTAACTTCTTCAATGCGTTTTCGACTGCAACTTTTCTAGCTTGTTTTCCTGGAGATAACTCTTCTGGTTCTTGTTCAGCTTTCAACAGTTCTGAGATTGTTCGATATTTAGGTGTTTCTTCAAACTCGAATAATTTATCTAAGTATTCGTCACTTTTTTTGTTTGGGTAAGCTTCGGTTGGGATATCTTCATCGTCGTCGCATTCACTACCTGTCCAAAGTGTTTTTTCTTCATCACTTTCGGACCAAACACTTCTTAATTCATCACTATCATCCCCGTCGATAAGATTTGAATGCTCTTCTGCTTTCTTTTTCACTTTCTTCATCTCTTTTTCTAGTCGGCTTTTAGCTTTTTTAGTATCGGTTTCATCTTCTTCGCTTCCTGTCCATAGACCAGAATCGTCATCTGTTTCGTTCTCCCAAGCTTTTCTGAATTCCTCGTCTCCTGGTTTTCCTTTACCAAATAGGTCATAATTTTTACGTCCATCACGAGCATATGATCTTGATACTGATAGAAGCCACGGTATACAAGTAAATTTCACATAAATAGAATTCAGATGCGGGTTCAGAACAAATAAGAAACCAAACATACCGTCCTTCAATTTCTAAATGCAAACAAAGATTATCCCAAGTATGAGAGAATCAGGGGATTGATTTTCCATAATCCTTTACACTCTTAGTCATTTCTTCGAACAGTTAGTAAACAACTAAGAGAATGCTAATATTATTCATGTTAAAACCTGATTAGACAAATTTTCAAAGTACCCAGTTCGAGATTTTGCTCAAATTTAATGTTAGTTTTCAAGATATTAATCATGATGAAGCCTTTTAGGAGATTGAAGAACTTACCTATTAGATTGGGGTGATATGATCCATGAATTTGATTTCTGAAATAGCTAAAAATTGAATTACATTGAGAAGCTAACCTGAAAAAGAGGAAATGATAAGATTCACGAGTTGAATAAGTTTTGAAGATTGAATTACAAAAACCCCAGAAATTAAAGAGGGAGGAAAAACGATTGTGAGGTATAAGAGAAAACCTGGGAAAAGATGATGAAGATTGAAGATGGGTTGGTTTGTATAAGTTTTGAAGAGATGAAACAAGTTTGAGGCGACAACAGCATACCCTTCGAGCCATTTGATCATCTACAACCACCCATGTTGGAAATACAGAGAAATCAGACCCAGGAGGAGTAACAAGGAAGAATAAGGATGATGGGTTTAAGGGTCAACAGCATTGATACTATGCCCGGGACATGTCCCGAATACTGCATGGACACTTTTTTCTCTCTCCAAATCATGCCTGACACGTACTCCAGTCAGAATTCGATAGGGACATGTCCCGACTCTCGAGCATAGTCACAGTATCAAACATGACAATGAGGTGGCAGTTGTGTTAGTTGTTCACCAAGGTCGCATCTCTATGATAATGACAAGATGACACTACTTTGCTCTTCTGGTGGTTATAGTGGTGGCAGAGAGTAAATGATTGATCGAACGTGAGGATATTTGTATTCAATTGGCGATACTCGATTTAATTAAAACTTGAATCCGTGTATATGCAGTGCGTGAGCATCTAAAATATATTTTGTGAGACATAAAGACTTCAGTAAACCAAAATTAACTTAGGGGCAATCTTGTTGTGAGTCCAAAATCAATTTGTTTCGGTTCTTTTATGATCTTTATCTTTGCTCTTACTTCTGACCACTACTACAATTTCCGACCACCACTCGCCACCTCCAATCTCTACCACCGATTTGCTCTCTTTGTCTCTTCCTCCTCATCTTCGCCTCTCCCTTCTCTCTCTTTTCTTTCTCTTCAGGCGAAGAGGGTTTTAAAATCTCAGAACCAAATCGGGTTTTGGTCTGGAGATATTAGAAAGAGAGGTAGAAAATAGTGGTGGTCGGAAGTGCAGCTGAAAATTGGAGGTAAAAATATTTTCAAATTCAGAACAAACTCATATCTTAAATCAAATTTGATTGACCAAACTTTTGGGTGTGTTTCTTCCAGACATCACTTGCCCAATGTCTTTTCAGTTTTTTTCTTGCTCCATCTTCTCATCATCAACTCCAACGACCTCCACTATCAACTTCCTCGACCTCCACCACCAACTCTTGTCGTCTCCTCTCCCTTCATTATTTTATCTCTCTTCTTTCCTCTTCCTTTACTCTTTCTCTCTCTCTCTCTCCCTCTCTCACTCTCTTTCCCTCTCTTTCTTCTCACTTTCTAAGTTTTGGCGGAGGCGCTCCCCCCTTCGAATCAACTTAAAGAGAAGTAAAAGAAAAAGCAAGGAGACTGGTGGAGAGAAAAGAGGAAAGAGGGAAATAGGAGAGAGAAAGAGACAATGGTTGCCGACAGTTGTCGCTTGAGAGTTGACCGACGACCATCTGCCGGTGACATGAGAAAGAGTGTGTTTGGCTCATTTTTTTGTGTTTTTCACCTTGTACTCCAATTTTTTTTTTCTTATTTCTCATAAACATCGACCAATAATATTTAAATTAAAAGCTTAAAATTCTCAAGAAGTGATAATTAACCACACCCTTGCGGCCTTGCCCAACCAAACGCACCATCTTATCTTGGATTTCTTTCTCCCTGTAAACCTCTCTCGGATATATTATTGATGCGCGCCTCCTTTGATCCTCCTTCCCAGCGAGCTTCCCTTTCTCTCTCTCTCTCTCTCAAAATGGGTATTGACTAAACCGTGAAGTTGGGAACTTGCTGTAGTTTCTCCAAATTGTTTCTCGTCCAAGGATTTCTCTGAAGGTAACTGCGATTATGTCAAATACTAGTTTTATTCTTATTCTATTAGCTTCAACACAGCTTGTTAAATTTAGTTTCTCTCACTAGAAAATGTTTTTTTTTCTACTTCACAATGAATCAATTTGTGGGTAATAATAACTCTATTGAGTTTTTCAAAATCGTTATCTACCAATTCTTACTCTTTCAGGCAAACAAAAATGTTAGCCCCAAACGCCATGGCTGGACTTCCATCTTCTTCTCCTTCTTCACTGTAAGCATTCATTCATTCATACTCTCTCTTTCTCTAGTTCTGTATCCAACCCTTTGTACTTCTGTGGGTTGCAGATGTCTCCATAATCAGTCATTTGGTTGCAGAGGAAATCAAGTATTATTGTTTCCTAGCAGTTCCAACTCCGGGTTAACTGGAGGTTAGTGTACTAACCCTCAACCTGGACACCATCTAGAAATCTCTTGACCTCCATTACTAGCTTAATTTTTATGATGTCATTCACATCAAGTTTGGGTCTTAAGTCTTAACCCATTTCATAACATATTCTATTTCTGCAATTTTACATTAAGAACACACAATTTTTACAATGGTTATAACCAGATCAGCCGCGTAGGATTTATCTTTTGGTATATCGCATATGGTGCTTCCAAGAGGTCGCCCCATGTTTGATTGTTGTGGATGATTTCTTATTCCGCAAATTTCTTCATCATAGTTCCTTTTTTGAAACCTTGTAAATTTCTTTTGATACTCCATAGCTTCGAACATCACTAAACGTTTTCCCCCTTTTTTTTAATGTAGAAGTTATTGACGCGTGTTATTAACCAATATCATCAATTTAAATTTATATTTGCATTTTGCAGCAGGAAGGAGGCTAAAATATTTTCCTCCATTGAAGGCTAACTTTTGGGAGTCCATCAGATCAGGGTAACAGTAATGTGTTCATACTGAAATTTTTTAAGTTAGTTATGAGTTTGAATTGTCAGTGTATTTACACACTTTCCTACATGAGGTCTCTACTCTCTAATGTGTCATGTGTATATATGCAAGTAACTAAAAAAATATTTGTGTGTCAGATGACTGCCCTTGTAGCTTCTTCTCCGTACGGGAAATTCCTACCGAAAAAATTGAGGGGGTTCTTAGAAGACACTTTTGCAATGAAAAGACATACCCAACAGTCCAACTTCTTTATTTCATTTTCTCTCTACGCTGTTAGATGCTTAGATCATCTTGTGAATGAATAAACCCAAACCCATGCTTATTCTTCTTTTCCTGATAGTTCTGTCACCTGAAATTCAATTGTCACAGTTCGCTTGTGCAGTTTCCTGCAGAACAACACGACACAAGTCATTGAAGCACCTTCAGAACTTCCAGAAGAGGAAGAACCACTGGAGCAGGAGATTTTCCTCGTGGAAAATACTCAACCTGATGGTACAGTAGAGCAAATAATGTTTTCTTCAGGAGCCGATGTTGATGTGTATGAGCTCCAAACTTTATGTGACAAGGTGAACTTTCAGCTCTTTGATTTAATGAGTTCCTGGTGATGTTTGAACTAAGGATAATACAATCATTGTAGATGTGATTCTGATTCTATCTAATGTAAATATTTGTCTATATTATGTGTTTATATGTTAATTTTATATTATGTGTGATTCTGTCCCTGTCATCACACACATGTATAATATGCAAATTTAGAGCACTCCGAGGTTCCCTTTGGAATTGACATCCCGTGTTTGTTGGACTTGTGAATATTCTTTATTATTTGCCATCAATATGACGAATCCTAGTTCTAGGATAGCGTTGAATCGGTCAATATAATGTCTTCAGATAGTATCTACCATCTTACATTATCCTGTTAAGAGGTAAGACTACTTTGCCGACAGTATTACTGTATTGGGCATTTGGCCTCAAATAGAGTTCCATTCGGCTAATATGAAGTACTTGTTTGCGATTGCCCATATGACATCAATTGGCATGCAGCCAGAGCTGTTTCCTCATTTACTACACATGTCGGAGCTCGGACTCGATCTTGATTAAAAATGTTGTATTCTTCAAAGCATAGCTATTCCATAAATCCATATTTGAATTGCGGTCTTTGCAGACTAGTGCATATCAGCAGGGCTAAAATGCTTGTTTATTTTCACATCTAACCGATGTGTCCACTTTTAGGGAGATCTAGTTTCAGCCAATTGAGAGCCTCTTGACGTTTTAAATGAGCTCATGTTCCCGTCATTTACCTCAAAAACTTTAAGGTCTTAATAGATAATCTAAATGTTCCATTTATTCATACCTCGAAGTTTTTTAAAATTATATACTGCTGAATTCTGACAATCAACAATGTATACTTTTCTTTGGAGACTTAGGGCAACTCAATCTCTAATTGTTGCTAACCTATTCAATTTAAATTTAATAGGTGGGTTGGCCAAGGAGACCACCATCAAAAGTAGCTGCAGCTTTGAAAAATAGCTACATGGTTGCTACTTTGCATTCCATAAAGAAATCCCCTGATGCAGGTCCTCAATAATTATATTGGTCTATCCTTATGCGTGTCTATATTAAATTCATATAGCAGTTGAGATTTCTCTTACCAGATACTCTCCTCTACCCTACGTACCGCGTACCCGATTCACCGTACCCGAATTTCGTACCCTTTTTGGGTGGGTTCGCGATGCAGTACCCCACAATTAGTGTACCTGAATTTTTAGTCTTAATTAACCTAAAATCTTTGTAGAAAACTATAAATTAGACTAATTGGGTAGTTAAACCACAAGAACTTTTTTAATTGGCTTGTTAGATTGTAAGTTTGATGGAGAAATGATGTCTAAGAGTAGGTGTATCTATTATAAAAGCATCATAGAGTATTAATTGTCTATGAAAAATAGTCCAAAACGTATTGAACTCGAAAATGACGTACCGGAGAAGTATACCCCTAGCGTACCCGATACTCACATGGTAGCGTTCCGCGTACCGGTACCCGTACCGCGTACCGGAGCGATCCGCGTACCAGGTAACCTTGGTTGAGATTTATTTGAACAATAGACAAGCAATTTCCTCTAATTGACGAAGTTCCATTGACAGAGGGAAAGGATAAGATGGAGCTTATTGGCGTCGCTCGTGCTACATCAGATCATGTCTTCAATGCCACAATATGGGATGTCCTCGTTGATCCTCTTTACCAGGTATAATTTACGAACTACTTAGACTGGAATATGTTGAATTTATAACATACTGAGGACATTGGCACCTTGTCTGAGATGTGGGCTAGGCCTTTTGGTTCGGTTGAGCACCGTCTAGGTTGGTAAAGTAAAGAAGCCTTGGGTGTGGCCTAGGACTCTAAGGCAGGCCTGTGTGAAGAGAAAAAACTTGTACCATGCGGAACTAGGCCAGTCGGCATGGGGTAGTGCTTAAATTAAGGGCAACATGGGTGGTATTGAGGCGGGTGTTAAATCAGTACATACCTCTGCCTTGGTACCCTTGGAAGTCACTTCTTGTTTGATCCAAATAACTTGATTGACGTAACGACGGTACTCCTTCTGGTTGAAATCTCGAACATATTTCAAGCACATTCATCATTTAAGGGTGCATTTTCAAGGGTAGTGGTTTTGGTAAACAGAATTTGAAAGTCCTATAGTCATGTTATAAACTCTTAAGACAGAAGAAAGATAATTTTGAATAATGATATGTTCTCAGGGACAAGGACTTGGGAAGGCTCTTGTGGAGCAGTTGATAAGAGCACTGCTCCGAAGGGATATTGGTAACATAACATTGTTTGCAGATGGACAAGGTATGATTGCTAAATCTTTCTCCTTGTTCATTATAAATTGTATTTAGATGAAGCTATTAAGCTTTGCCTCTCTAAGAGGATAACTTCGATCCCTTATGCATGCTATGCCTCTGGCATGCTTCGCATGAACAGTCTCTTCGTTTCTCCCTGTTATAGGCCGCTGGGCCAAATTCTCCTTGAAAACAAGTTCACAAGGAAAAGTTTGCCTCAGGGCTTGTGCACTTTCGTCTTTAGAAATGCCAAAGAGAACGGGTTATGTGTAACTTATTTTCGGAAATCTATTAACGAATTTGAATAGTGATCCTAAGTGTGGGTTATGTGTAACTTATTTTCGGAAATCTATTAATTATTCCAACCAACAATCACATTGACTGATGAATTTGAATAGTGATCCTAAGTGTGGGTTATGTGCAACTTATTTTCGAAAATCTATTAATTGTTGTGTTTGTATGTGTATTTTTCTTCATTGCAGTTGTGGATTTCTACAGAAATTTAGGGTTTGAAGCAGATCCAGAAGGCATTAAAGGCATGTTCTGGTATCCAAGATAATAGGATTCCCCATTTGATGATGAAAATTAAGATTTGAACAAACATACATACTTGTATGTTACTTATAGTTGAAATTATTCAATCTCATCTCTTATCTTTGTTGTAAAATTGTATAGATAGTTTCAGTATTTGCGTTTGATCAGCTATCAATGTTGCCCATGAGAAGACCTCTGAGTGAGATGAGATTGAATAAATGATTCCTCCTTCCATTAGTTTCCTCTCCCAACCCTCCTTTATTCTCTCTCGATTTGCTCACGCTCAAGTGAGATGTCGTCACATTAGCGGAAGGGTTGGGGGAGGGAGCAAATCAAAGGACAAATAAAAAATTTGAAACAAAATATTGGGTTCATTGTTCACATATATTCCATATAATTTACATGTGGCAACCGAAGTAAAGTACTTCTACTGTTTGTCATCACGGGATTCAAGGCAGGTAGTGATGTTGGTGTTTCTACCGTTGTGTTTATTTCCAATCTTAATCGGTACTTGTATGATGTAATGTACTATTGATTGCGTGACATGTTATTATGATGTGACTATGTATTACCACAGCTCTACACATGCAATATTGTTGTGGATAAAATAAATCTATGACCTTAGTAAGATATTTTATAGGAGAGACATGAGGGGATAGACTTGTGAGATATTGGGGAACTAACCAAGAACCTAACTAAGAATAGGTCTAGATTTATGACCCAATTAATAAAAATTTGACATTCTAGACATGTCCCTGCCTATAAATGGTGCAACGTTTTAATATGAGAAGTCATATATAGTGATATAGACCTTGTTAGGTCTATCCATCTAAAACTTTGGACAATTCGAAGTATGCGTAGATACTAAAAGAATGTAGGACACGATCTAGAACATATGTATGGATGTCGCTTAAAAATTAAAAATATTATTATTATGGCTTTAAAATTGTAACAGTCTATCTGAAAAAATTCATCAACAAAACGATTGACCCGAAAATGAATAAGGTGGATTGAAGTTTGGAATAGGCTTTGAAATATTGGTTTTTGTCCATCCTTGCTTACTATGCTCTTTCAACTGAGCCTAAAGAAGGGAGGTTGGTTGGTTGCGGGAGCGTCTTGGTTTCTTATAGGGGTTTTTAGGGTTTTTATTTTCTGAGGAGAAACGAGACGTTCTCTCTCAGACTGAAAGCTCACAATTCTCCTAGGGCACAAGATAGAGATGATTTCCCGGTTGATTTCTCGATCTTCTTCTCACCTTCGTTTTCTAACCCTAATCTCTTCAAATCCTTCTCTCTCTTCCTATTCTCCAGCTCCCACCTTTGTTCAATCATCATCATCTATTCCCATTCTCCAAAACCCTAATTTTACAATCACTCGATATTTCTCAAGCAATCACGATAACAACAATGGTAATAGTAAAGATCCCTCCATTTCAGCAAGTACATGGAAACTCACTGATAATAACGAGGGAGATTCAATATTTGGTGATGAAAATGCGAGTCTTTCAGGAATTAAAGATGGTAATGGCGATTTCTATGAGGGGTCAGGAGTAAATGTGGGTTCATGGGGTGAAAATGCACCGGAGACTGATATTTTTGGAGGGATCGATAAGGAGTTTGAATCGAAGAAGAGTAGTAGTGTTAGTACTGGAGATGATGAATGGAAAACTGCTGATGGATATAAAGGTTGGAGTTTTGGAGATGATGAGAAAGATGAGATTTTTGATATTGGAATGACGAAACAAGAACAACAATCTAGTGAGAGAGTGGATACTGTTGGTGAGAGTGAAACGGACAAAGCTGATAATAAACAGTTTGAGGAGGAACAAAAATTGCTTTCTGATCAATTGAAAGGTAATCTGATTTTCCCCCCATCATTTGCTTTATGGGTTAATTTGTTGGATTACATAGTGTGAACTTATTGCATTTTAAAATCCTTCCATCATTAGGATGTGTTAGTTCTTACTATTTGGTTCTTCTGCTTTTAATTGATTCTTGGTTACTTGATAGAATGTGGATGATGAAGTTCAAGTTTTTCTAAATGTGGTAATCCTTGTGTTAAGTCCTTCCTCTTTGATGTATTGGGTATAAATTGATTAGACCACTATTGTGATATTGCCACACGTTGAATGCTCGTCTCAAATTCCGATTCATTTCTTTCTTTTGTTTTGGAACTACCTAACATGTAGATAGATGGTGGGTAGAGGTGGAAGAAAAGAAAGGGCTTATGAGTATTCAGTAGGAAATGGGAATTTAATGGATATAACTCACCCACGCATAACGCAATATGTGAAGAAGTGAAGAACTTATTCCTCGATGGCTCGATGAACATGTTTTCTTTTTAATATATTTCGGATGAGCTGTATTGTCCTGATGAAATTCGTTCTTGTGCTTCAACATATTCACTAAAGCAAAACTTGTATGCCTTATATGATGTTCCAATTTTGAAATTTTAGTAAAGGATATGATGATTTGATTGTATTTACTGGATTGTATACGTTCTAAGGGATAGTTCTATACCGTTTTTTAATGATTTCAGGCCCAAACCGTGCATTTGGAGACCTAATTGCTGCATCAGGAATAACAGATGCAATGTTAGATAGTTTGATTGCTCTGAAAGACTTAGAAGGTGTTGAGGGATTGCCACCTTTAAGAGAAATTGAAGATATGCGTTTAGAGAGAAGTGAGAGAAAGTCTACAAATGCTGAAATTGAGCGTAAGAAACAGGAGGAAGTTGCTAAAGCACGAGTGAGACAAGTTGACGAGAAGGGAAGGGCTTACGGGACAGGCAGAAGGAAATGCAGTATAGCTCGTGTGTGGATCCAACCCGGTGATGGAAAATTTACTATCAATGATAAGCAATTTGATGTTTATTTCCCTGTTCTTGATCATCGTGCTGATCTCCTGAGGCCATTTTCCGAGACAAAGACTTTGGGTCTTTGGGACGTTACTAGTACTGTCAAGGGAGGTGGTGTCTCAGGTAAACATTTCTTTGTTACGTCGTGTGAAATTACAATTAAATTTATGTTGTTTGAGTAACGAGATTGCAGTTATCGGTTTTTAGTTTCTGTTAAGAAAAAAATAGCATGTGTGGTATCGGAGAAACTTGTTTTCTTACTAAGCAACTTATTCGACTTCAGAATTCCTTTCGCGGGCGCCAGCTTCAGTTACTCCAATTACCTCCTTGGGTTTAGTTTTTTCAATTGAAACCTCATGATTAATTTTTTATTATCCTCTCAAAATAGGTCAAGTTGGGGCTCTTCGTTTAGGGATCAGTCGGGCATTACAAAACTGGGAACCTGGGCTACGGCCATATCTCAGATCAGGTAAACTTCTAATTAAAATTGATTTCAAATTCACATCCTTTTACAGATCCGAGTTCTACTGATTACATAGTTATTCTTAACACGTAATCCGTATTTATTTATTTATTTTCCATTATGTTCTCTTTGTGGCTAAAATGTCATGTATTGTGTTGCAGAGGGTTTCTTGACAAGGGACTCGAGAGTGGTAGAAAGGAAGAAACCTGGAAAAGCAAAGGCAAGAAAGAGTTTCCAATGGGTCAAGCGATAACTTCTCTTTTATACAACCACTTCTTCATGGAACATCATCATCTTGATACAACAGTTCTACTTCAATAAGTAATTTCTGCAATTTTCTCGAGCTCACCTGTTTTCAATCTTTTCATGTAACTTGATATTTACACAGCCTGCACTGTCGCAAGGTGTTTAATGACCCGATTGAACAAAGCGCTCCAAACTGTGAAAGCCTGTAAACCCGGAATTATCTTTTCTTGTTCTACTGAATATTGTTAGGTAGGAGAAAACCCTTATCCGTTGTGGAAATTTTGACAAGTTTATAATGGTTTTTCATTTACTTTTTCTGAGAAAAATTGGAAACATTCGAAGGAACAAACACGAGATTACAAAAATAGAAGGAAAATAAAAGGACACAATCCCATATCAGGACCGAAACAATTGCATAGACAGACATAATCTCATTTTTACCAGATGCTACAAGAACTGAAAAACCTTCTTTGCCACTATCTATTATCACTGGATACACCCTGGAGAACCCTGCCACAGAACCCTACCATTATGCTTGATACGGGACCTGAAGAACAAAACCTCGTTCCTGCTAGATTGTGAATTAAATACTGCTGAAAATACAAATGGAATGTCTCCGAGCCAGGTTGGCTAGCAGGCGACTGGTAGTGTAGAACCGAAGTGAGTAGCAACTAGTCTGGGCGATTTTGTTGGATGGTCATTCAAGTGTCGGACCGTTTTTTGAAAGAGAGATGCTTCCTATGGAGTTTTACTAAGAGATGATCACCAACTCTGACAATTATAAATGCTATCAACTTAAGTTCAACAGCAACAACAATATATCATCAATGTTTTGATTAATACTCTAAATATTGCAATTCATTAAGAGGACGAATTGAAACTTAACCCAATATATTTAAGCATCATCGATGTTACTTTCAGTTGAACACCGCTACATGATTCTATTTCGTATAATAGGACGATTGGGTGGGTTTTGTTGGAAGTGGTTGTTCTAATGATGCTCTGGGCTTGTTCATTAGAATGCAAATAGAAGGCTTTAGAAAGGAATATTTTGTTTGTAATGCTTTGGTTGATATGTACTCCAAGGGTGGTGAAATCGACCGAGCAAGGTGGTTGTTTGATGGATTGGCTCATAAGAATGTTTTATCTTGGAATCATGGAATTCGGATTATTTGAAAAATGGGAAGCCTGAAAAACGTCTGCATTTGTTTAATGAAATGCAATTAGCAGGTTTCTAAGGTTTTTTTTGGAGTTAATGTTGGAAGTGGCTTTATCGAATAGGTGAATAGTATTTTTAGAAAGATGAAACAGAAAGACAGGGTTTGTTAGACAACTTTATTGTTGGTTATGCACAGAATAGAAAGAAGAAGACGGTTAATGTTGTTTAGTGGGACACTGTCGTTTAGATAATGGCAAGGCAGCTTCGTGGAAAAGCAATTCTTATTAGGTTTGAGAATGATTCGTTGATATACAATGCCCTTATCAATATGTACTCTAAATGTGGAGAAATTTTGAATGCTTGGAGTGTTTTCGTGACAATGGCAATTACAAGGAACGCAATGATCGTGGGTTACGCACAAAATGGGCAGGATTGATAGGCTTTGGAACTTCACAAAAAGATGTCGCATCAGAAACTAAAATTCGATAATAATATTACATTTGTGAGTGTTCTCTCAGCTTTTGGACGTAATAATTAAATTAAATGTGCTAAGAAATGTTTCAGTTTGATAAGCGAGTTTAATGGAATGAAAGATCATTGTGCGTGAATGATTAATCTCCTTGGTCGGCGTGGGAAAGTATGGATGAAGCAGTACTTAATCAATGAATTGTGTATAGGCAATCATTTGGTCATAAAAACATAATTAACTTTATTTCCAAGATTAAGTATCTAGTTAGTAAAGCAAATGGTGTTCAATTATTTGTCATATTTATATTATATCTTTTCTTAAAGAAACATATTTTATCTTTTATAAAATAATACAGTTACTTGAATCTTCTGATCAATGGAAATAGATGAAGCAAATGAGCTACCAATCGTTCTTACCCTTCAAAAATTCCCATTTTCAGAACCGTTTGAAGAACAATTTTCCAAGAAATTCAAAGTCCTGAAGAGAATCGAAAATGATTTGCCCATGAATCAATTCCTGAAGACAGAGGGGAAGTATGTAAAAGCCCTAATTTGCGGTCACAGTTCAGTCACGGTCGAAATCTTAAATTATTTGCCGTCTTTAGGTTGCGTTTTGACAATTAGTGCTGGTGTTGATCATATTGATTTGAATGGGTGTTGTCGGAGAGGTATTATCGTCGGTAATGCCAGAAATGTTTACTCGGAAAACGTAGCTGATTTGGCTATTGGTCTTTTGATTGACGTTCTCAGAGGAATCTCATCGGCAGATCGTTTTATGATCCGTGCTGGACTTTGGCCTTTAAAGACAGAGTTTCCTCTTGGTTCTAAGGTATCTCCTCTGTTTTTAAGTCTCTCTATTTCTTTTTTGGGTTAACTCCAATTTGGCCCCCCAATACCAATGTGATCATTTTGTTTCTTAAACAATGTGAATATTAATCATTAGTTTCCCCCAAATAATACTATATGTGATTAATACGGTTCTAAACACAATTAAACATTAATGTTGGCGACAGATTTTGCCAACATTATTTCTTGCTCTAGTAGCTAATAAATTTCAGGCAATAGCGTTAGTTCATCAAAAAAAAAAAAAATCATATTAACTCTCTCTTTCTAAGAGCCCCAAGAGTACTTCGTACTGACAAACACCATCCAAGCGAGCTCAAACCACCTTTTTAACATTGTTAGTTTGATGTACTTAAGCCAACTCCATCCAAAGGGGCGGAGGACTAAAATTTAAATTTGGCCCTCCACCCCTCCCTCCAGCATGGCCCCTTTGGGGCTGAGCCTCCCACGTGACCGTTGGGTTCCTGACAATCATGTGGAGGATAAATCTAGTCGTTGGGTTCAAAATGAATATAAATTTGCTGCTCCAGTAGCATAAAATTATGCTACTATACATGTTTATTTTAATTTTTACATTATTTCCGGCATTTGATATTAATAGTAGTCCTACCCTTGTCCAAGAAAGAAAACTGGTTTCCATACCAGTTTCCTAAATCCCCTAAACTCTTCAAGTTTATATTCTTCAAATATATGATGTAATCTTCTTTTTATTTGTTTCCAGCTTTTGTACAAATCTTGGTATACAAATACGACATGGAGCTATATGGTTTTTCTCACCCTTAACTTAATATTCATTCTTGTTTTGTTCGATTTTTTTTTTTTTCCTATTTGCCGGTTTCCTTTTTACATAATATGGTTTTTTTCTCTTCATTATTGGAGTTCAATTCGGTGACTTCATGTCGAAGTACTCTAATAACTTCGTCACGAGCTTGCCAAATTCACCCTCGAAGTCTCGAAGAAATAACTAAACCTAAAATCGGTAAGATTGTGTCGAAGTTTCTTTCGACTTTCGGCCTGGTTCGAATGAATTTAAAAAAAATTAAAATCACGTGTATTTACCCAACAATAATTCAAGACTACGAAAACATGCATAAAACTAATGCCAACATCAAAACATCAATATTAACTTCATCAAAGCATACAAAAATGTTCGATTCTAGGGTTACGTCAAATTGGATTTCCTTCCTCTTCGTTAAAGAAAAAACTTGAGTTAACTAAAGAGGGGGCCTATAAAACTTCCTTATACCATAACTTGCACATTTGTTTGTAGGCAGTCTGAATTTTTAGTATAACTTGAGTATTTATCAACCCATTTTTCACTCTTTTGTCTTCTTTTTTCATTTATTAGATGACACCTATAAAATGTCATGTATACTTTTTTTTTTTTTTTTTTTTATAGCAGACATGTTATGTGTAATTGGGTACAAGCAAGCAAATATGTACATATAGTAGTTTAATTTTGTGGGACAATGCTAGCTTATCAACTAGAAAGAATTATAGTATCCTTATCTTGATATCTATTTTAGATATCCAACATTTTTAGTTTTGAAAGAAACTGTCCTTTGGCTTCAGACACAAAAGTGACAGATATGGAAACATGGGTAACTTTGGCAGTTTGGTGTATATCAATCATACATAAAATAATATTACACATTATTAAAGGTTTGTCCCATTCGACGACACAAGAACAATGTTGAATAAACAACATGAAGGAAAATAAGACAAGGACGAGAAGATATAAATTATATTTAAGTACCCGATTCAATTGTTGTAGTTTTTGAAATTTCACATTGTATAATTATTTATTTATTATATATTTTTGCTCTTGTAACGGATATAAATTTGTTTAATACAAATAAATGACAATCTTCTTCTCCTATAAAATGCCCAGAGTCTGGAAATTAATTTTGTGTTGCACTCGGGTAATATAAAAATGAAGAGAAGGTTCGAACCATTGTTGTGTAAGAAAAAAATATCACCAACACGGGGTACATGAAAGTTGTGACATACCAACCAACCGAGCTTGATCTCAAGATTAAACCTATATTCTTAGTATCAAGGTGTAAGGGTTTCTTCTTGTGGTTACTGTGATTATTACCAAGTTTTAAATCTTTGCTAAACATTATTTTTTCACCATTACAATTCATGTCTTTCTTTCACCTTTTACATTTATTTAACTTTTTTATGGTAGTGAACACTTCATTCCTTTGATCAAAGCATATAGTTCTCTCATCATCCAAGCGGATAATCAAAATTTAATGCATCATCTTCGAGGTAAGTATAATTAACTAATGGTTTAGAAAGAAACAAAAATTGGGTTGAATGAATGAGTTTGATATGGCCTCTCACATGTTGGATATGTTTTCGGGTTTGAAAATAGGGAAATGCTAAAATCGGATTTTGACAAAAGAAGTTATCTAGCTGATGTGCGGTTGTGATTTGAAACTGTGACTAAACCTAGGGCGTTGAGAGATGAATATCACAACCAGATTATTGAGAGATGAATATCACAACCGCCACATCAGCTGAGTAACTTAAAATTATACCTATCTTGGTAACATAAAATTATACCTATCCTGTTTAATTTTAGCTACTCAATACATACCACTGATTCTTACCTCAATGAGACTACCACTTGTTTTTGTGAAAAATGGTTCTAAAAATCTATTTTGGGTCTCTTAGTAGGTATATATAGTCCATGCTAACATTTTCTTTGGCTTAGGATTCACAAAATTTTGGATCTTAACTAGTTTTAGTTCAGATCTTCGCAAAATAAATTTGCAATTAGTCTAAGTCCAAATTTAATTTTTGTGATCTCCTTCTTATCTTCATAAGAACTTGTGTTTTATTTTCTCAAATCACAATTAAATGTGATCTACCACAACGGCGCTAGCCAAGAGAGATCTATCGCGTTTTACAGAAGCGACAGAAATCTATTTACCAGATAAAAAGAGAAACATAAAGTGTCTTGACTCTTTCTCTCTCTCTCTAACCTTACTCGCCCTCTTATTGGTCACTGTAAAATCGCCCACGCTAGTAAAGATCTTTAGATTAATCATTAATTCCTCTCAGTATCTTCGTCAAGCGATTTTACAAGATCTTGTTCTGGTATCTGTAGATCTAAATACATGTACATTTGTGTTTTTATAGTCGAGAAGGATCTACTTTTATATGTTCCTTCACGTAAAATGAGATTGGTTCTTTATATTCTCCTTCACTTAAAACGAGTTTTATTTTGATTTGAATGGATTTCACATCTTTCTCTCGTGACAGAAAAGATCATATTCGTTTTAGGGTTTTCTTTCTCTCTATAGGAATGTCGTGTTTTCACAATTCATTACTTTTTTCACTACCATAATATGTTATGTAAACAATATGTTTCTTTTATAATTGTAGTAGTTTTATTTAAAATGCGCAAACAATATTCAATGTAATGTAATTTATCATATGCCAAATGTTCACAAACAGCAACATATTACAGTTCATGATACATTATGAATACAAAAAAATTATTATAAATCAACACAATATGAAAATTCACAAGAAGAAATGTCAGATGCTACACAAGAAGACCTTCGGTTCGTTTTTGTTTTCAACGTAAATTTAAAACCTATTTTAATGTGTGAAGTGGATATATTATTTGGATATGGAAATTTCTTTAGTGAAAAAATATTTATTGTTAGCTTATTATTGGATTTTGTTGTGTACGCATACGGCCTGACTGTTGCTGGAACAATAGTCCAATAGACACTTTTATCTTTAAATAATATTGAAACCTAAAAAATGTCAAAAAATTGTGGTGGGCATTTGAGGGTTATTCATATGTCCCTACGCCCACGATGGCACACACATGGGTTTGCTAGCTAAGTGTATCACTAACAAAACAACCAAAATTCCCACCTTTATCTCTGCCTTTAGTATTTTCCTTATCCTGTCCAAAAATCAATTGTGCAAATCAATTAGATGCACGGCCAATTGTCTCCTGAATTTTCTATTTTCCAAAACTTATAGATGCACGGCCAATTATCTCCTAAATTTATATTCTTTTTAACACAAGTCAATAAATGTTATCATAAACCAAACGAGTGACCTTCATATGTTTGGAGTGTATGACAATTAACTGATCAAATAGTTATTGACATATTACTATAATCTCAACAATATATTATTATATAACAATATGGTAATACATATTAATTTTGTTACAGTGATGGTGTAATTTGGATCGACTGGATTTCAGATAGCATAAACAAAGCGGGTTGGAACGTGTGCCATATATCGTCAAAATATCAAGATAGATTTTTCAAATATTAAGATACTTTTGTTATATCAGTAAAAATATGTTATTTCAAGTGATAATACTACTAATACTACTACTAATAATAATTATTATTAATTACTATTTTTAGTATTAATTTTTAATTAAAATTGAAGTCACTAAAATGTCAATGAAACTCCTTCATTTTTTAGTTGACAAATTTGACTCTCTTTTCACACTAGAATCCATCAAAATGTAAATGAAAGTCTAAATCTATCGAAATTCATAGATTCATGACTATAAAATGTTCGTGATTGAAGGTCTCATACATTTACAGAGTTTAAAATGTCTGTGATTGAATGTCTCAGACAATCGAAGATTTGTCATCCGAAGTCATCATTTACTATCCTTTTACTCTTACGAAAGGGTGTGGCTAAAAGTACCCTCCCAAACTACTGTTGGCACCCGATCAAAACACAAATTATGAGATATCTCATGTGCAATCCGAGTGCCAACAATACTTTGGGCGGGTGCTTTTAACCCATCCCAAGGGGCCAACCAAAAGATAACGAGGAGAGAGAGAGAGGTTTTAGTTTGTCATTTTCTCGAACTAGGAGGACTATGGGAAAAGAAAGCCAAGAAGGAAACAAAAGACAAACAAAAGGACAAGTTGTTCCCACGTGACGCCAGTTTACTGGAAGTTAGTGAGAGAGTAATGACGGGATCATATTTTGTCTTTTCTGATGGCGGCTTAAGCCCGCCAAGCAGTCCTTCTCGGTCAGGGAACAAGCCACACGGTCACGTGGGTTACCACCTCCCTATTCGTGCTCATTCTACCCCACCCCCCCCCCCCCCCCTCCCATGTGTGTGCCCCTATCCAAGTCTCTTCTTGTTTAAGCCTCCCATCAACTTTTATTGAGAAATGTTTTTTCCGTCTAAAATGGTGCAATAGGAAAGTAGATGTGGTTGGCTTCCAATGATTCATGTGTTTCTCTCTCTCTACATGTTCGGACTAATGGAAGTCGGCCATATTAATTTTGGGGTCATTCTCTATTTTCGGACAAAGTGACACTTCTAAATGTTGTTTATGCATGGCGTTGAATGTACTTTCTATTATCACGTCAATCTTGAGACAAAAATTAGTTAAGAGCTAAAAAAGAAGGGTCCTATTTCGGATAAGATCCAGAGCAAATTAGAAACAGGTTGTAGGTCCAATGTGTTAGTAAGGGGTGAGTTTGGTATTTTACACAAAAAAATCATAAAAAAGTTGCAATATGTTGCATTGCCTTTGAGAATTTAGTAATCAATTATAAATGTATTGATTACACTAATTTTACATTGGTTGCAAAAGTTTATATTTGACTTAAATAACATTTTAAAAATAAAAATTAAATTTTAATTGAACAAAATATAACTTGATTTTTCAATAAAAAAGAAAATACTTAAATCTAGACCCAAGCTCCAGTAGTCCAGTTTCCTCTTTTTGTTGGGGTGGTTTAATTTAGGATTATTTTCCAAATGGCTACCAACTTTGTGACCAGCTTCCTTATAGCCCCCTACTTTATCAATAATTTCTGTATAGTCCCCTTTTTCAGTTACCGTTAACTTTTCGTTACTCTCTCTCCTCCATCTCATCACCTCTCTCTGCCGCATCATTGATCACGCCACATCATCGTCTTCTCCGGGCAAGGGTCGCCGGCCGGCGACCTTCAAATTTTTTTTTTCTCTCTTCTCTCTCTCTCTAATTTTTTTTTTTTATTTCTCTCCTCTCTCTCCCTAACACTCCGGCGAAGGGAAACCTTAGCCGAAGGTCCGGTCTGTTCTCACAAGCATACCATTGAAGGTCTGTTCGTGAGAACAGACCGGACCTTCGGCCAAATTTCCGAACAAACCCAATCTCTCTCTAGATCTGTTATAGAGAGAGAAAAAAAATATGAGAAAAAGAGAGGAAAGAGATTTTTTTATGTTTGAAGGTCCGCTGGCCGGCGACCTTCGCTGGAGAAGATGATGAGGTGGCAGAGAGAATAGATAAGAAGGAGGGGAGAGAGAACATAACTAGTTAACGCTAACTGAAAAAGGGAGCCATATGAGAATTATTGATAAAGTAGGGGACTAGGCAGGAAGCTGGTCACAAAGTTGTGGGCCATTTGAGAAATAACCCTCCTACAATAATCCATGTAAACACATTTTTTGAATTTCCTATTATGCCCCATTAGTATTCATCTCAAAATGGAAAAGCATAATTCAAAAGAATGTTGTAACATTTGAGGACAAAGGTAAAGACAAGATATATCTTAAAACTATATTTTAAGCAATTATTAAATCAAATCCCTCCAAAACTCTTTTGTTTTCACCAATACATAAAATATGACTTTGTTTTATTCACATTATCAATTTGTGTTGCATCATCTTCATAGGCCACTAAAATCCTTTTCATCACGTGTTAACTCTGAACCATCAACTTCTTTCATGTATTCATTGCTTCTATCATCTGTTTTTGAAATATTCTTATTTCTCCACAATTACAATTACAAAAATATTACTACCTTCTTGGTTATGACCTAAGGCTGAAGTACTCTTTTGCAACAAAAAAAAAGAGGTTGAAGTACCTCTTACAATATATTTCTATTTAAAGTAAGAGAAAGCATCAGACCATTGTTTGAGTTATTTGACATTTAGTTTTGTAATTGACAGTTGATAAAAATAATTGAAAAATTATATTATTCAACTTTGGTATCTAATACACATCAATAGCCACATTATATATGCAGTTAAGGAGTCAAACTTTAGGGTATTAAAGTTCTTCGATGATCTAGTGACGGGTAACCTAAACCAACTATGTTTATTATAATCTAGTTATATCTGTCTGGATCTTATTTGTACAAGAAGCTCATATACAAAGAAAAGTTGAGTTGCAAACCGTATAGCTAAGTTATACCCTTTTACTCGTGTTTATCGAAGTCATTTCTAGTTCACAAATGAAGTTTTATTGCAATATATAGACATATTATCTCGTCAGGATTGTTTGATAGCAGATTTTGTAGTTATTCGTCGTACACCACTTACGACATAAAACCATTTGGAGAATTCCAATGGTGAATCCTAATTCATTAACTCCAATATTCAACCATAGGAAAACTTTTTTTGTTTTGTTTTTTACAATATCCCCCAAAATCTAGTTTCAATTGTATATAATAATATTTACTTTCATAAAAAGATAGATATTTTGACCATAAGTTATTTATGAATTATGTGAATCATATTTTTATGTTAAACTTAGACTTTTTAGTGTCACATATTTCGCAGATGTAATTAAGCAAGACAAACTTCTGTTTTTTTTTTCACATAACGAACACACTTTTGTTTTTTTTTTTGTTGAAATACGAACACACTTTTGTTGATCTAGACATTTTTCTCAACTCGGTATTAAAATATATGGAGGGGGTAAAATTAAAATAACTAAAGTATGAAATGAAAATATCATACATCATCTTAAAGTTATTTCCAATTCCCTTGCTCATTATATGCCATGAACTTTTGTACATAACCAACAAAACTGCAAAACTGAAAAATAAATGAGCTCAATTAGGCCTTGCCTAACTTCTCTATATCCTATTCTTCCATGAGATTTGTTCTTCCATTACTTGGTTATTCACTTTCAACTAAATTTGCCCATTTGGAAAAGAGAGAGAGGGGGTTTTTTTTTTTCAGTTGTTTATTTGTTGGATCCATTTGGAGAAAGCATCAAGGGTCTTTTGATCAGCTCTGTAATGTTTCTGAGTGAATTCAAGAAAAGTTGCCCAAGTGAAATCTGGGTAAACTCTTGGACATTCTAAGTTGATCAATTCCTCTGGTGGACTCACCTTTCTATCTTTTTTAGGGCATAAAAAGAAAGCTAGTGATTTTCTTGGTGTTTCACTATTTACTACTGCTCTGTGTAAACAACTCTTATATCTCCCATTTGATAAAGCCTGCAAAAAAAAAAAAAAAAACTCATCCATTAATTCAAACCCTAGGAAAACAAACAAAATATGTAGTCCAAAATTTATCAGATCATAACTAAAATAGTAGTAATAACACTTACCATGAAAGTATCGCCGATATTAACGACAAATGCTTGTGAATTAGGAGCAATAGAATGCCATTGATTATCAACATAAACTTGTAAACCACCAACTTGATCTTGATGAAGAATTGTTAATGAAGTTGGATCACAATGAGGACCAGTTCCTAATGTTAATTCAGGATTTTGACAAGGTGGGTAATAGTTTAATCTCATTATTGAATCATTTCCTTGAAAAAATTCTTTGAAATGTTTTCTTCCAACTCCAAGACTTAATCCTAATAACTCCATGATTCCTAGTGAGAGTGTATTCATTGATTCACAGTAATCTTGATAAACCCTCCTGATTATCATAACCAAAAAAAATTAAATCAGTATGTTTTCTCTTTTTTAATAGAGAAAGATAAAAATGAACATGGGTATGTGAATTTTTTTGTACTTACCCGAATTCGCGAAAATTTTCACCCATAACTCCAAGTAAATAATCTTGAACAATGGGTTGATCAAATTCAGGTGAAAAACTAAATGAGAGTGTCTCTTTCCATGGAAGTTTAGTGGAAAATCTACCAGTAAAACTACTAGCATAACCACAGTGTTCACCTGGTTTTCTTTGAGCTCTCTGTTTTTCCATTAATGGCATCTCAAAGAAAGAATTCATAAAATTATGAGCATCTTTAATGAGATTAAGATCAACACCATGATTAACAACAAGAAAAAACCCATGTTTTTCACAAGCTTCACCAACTAGTTTTGAAGCTTTATTGATAGAAACAGGATCCCCTGATAAAAAACCACCTAAATCTATTAAAGGAACAGAGAGTTCAGGTGCAAAAGAAGATGGTTTATCTTCATCTGGCCAAACAAATTGTTTGGGTATGTTTTTTTGATGTTGAAGAACAGATGCATCAAAAACTAAAGAATTTTTATCTTCTTTAATGCAATCAATAGCCATTGTTTCTGCTAAAATTTAATGAAAGTTTAATAAGAACAGAGATGACAACAAGGGTGATTGATTGATCAGAGCTAAGGATTAACACAAAAGGAGGGAGATAGAGAGATGGAAAGAAATCTAGAGAGAAAGAAAGACTTTGGTTTTCTGTTAATGAGAGAAGAAGGGAAGTGAGATTGAAGTAAGTTTATAAGTGTGAGTAGAGAAAGGCCAAGGCTTCCTATTGGAAAAATTGGTGAACAAAAGTTGGAATCTTATGGTGATTCACTCTCTTGTCTATATTCTCTCTTCTATCTTCTCTCCCTCTTCTTCTTTCCCTCTCTCTCTCTCTCTCTCTCTCTCTCTCTCTCTCTCTCTCTCTCTCTCTCTCTCTCTCTCTCTCTCTCTCTCTCTCTCTCTCTCTCTCTCTCTCTCTCTCTCTCTCTCTATTTGTAATTTTGTATTATGATCTCTACAAGTGAAGTGTCTATATATATGTGTAAATTGAATCCCATATTTATAATGAAGCCCACATGTATTTGGGGTTGAATCTTTACTACCACTCTACCTGTCCTATCATGCCTTTCTAATTTGAATTTGAATTATTAAAGGAATAAAATTGTAATAAGTTTGTCAGGCTTTAGTCTCTATGTTGTTGGACTTTAGGCCTTTTAGTTATTGGTTTAACTTAGGCAGTTATCGTGTTTATCCCAACTTGATGATTTATCAATATCTTGTAACGACTAACTAACGTACATTGTAGTTGATTTTCTCAAAAACAAAAAAACTATTCAAAGTCAGTATAGATCCTGATTTTCTTTCTAGCTGAGAATATTGTTTATTTTTTCTGTTTTAGTTTTTCAAGTGGAGACTTCTCTGAAATTTAATATACTTACAACAATTCACATGCCTTTCTTACATGAAACACTACTTTTTTTTTTTTGTTGAACTTACATGAAACACTACTTGATGGTAAAACATTTGCAGGCCTTTTCTCACATAGTTGCCGATGTTTTTGGTTTAAAAATTAGCAAGTGTTCCCCTAGTGATGAAAATTATTTCAAAACGTTCTATAAATATTCTTTAAGGAATCCATTGCTTACTACAAACATTTTACGTAGTAAAATATTCTAATTCTAATTTTTTTTTTTCTATAAGAGTTCTGCAAAACGTTTTTATTATAGTTTTTAAACCATAAGTGATAAGTAGATTCCTTTCCCTTCTAATCTGGTTCATTTTCTTAATTAAATGACATGAAAATAGTTACACCGTCAAAATCAAAATATATTATTATGTAATTTTCTCATTAAATACAATTATTTTTTTATTCTTCTGACTTGTTGAACCTTAAAGAAGAATAATGTAGTTCTTAATTACATCCAAAATGTCGATTTCCATACATTTTTTCAACTTACCAAAATAATAAGGTTTTAGTGTTGTAAATCAATTCTATTAGTTAATAATAATAATATGCTATCTTTTTTTTTATGAAAAATAATATGCTATTTATGTTACATTATTATCAATCATTGTATGTATACTCATTTACTTATATTATGTCACGCTATATTGTCAATTTGTGAAGGATGGAGGCGCCTTTTAACAGTTAGGGGAAGCGCCTAAAAAGTTCCCATACTATTGCCTATTTCAAACTTTAAACTAAATAATATGAAGCTAGGGAAGTATAGTTTTGCACAATTTAAAACAATAATTTTTTAGTCTAAATACTAATAACAATTCATCTAAAAATGAAACTTAAAAACCAATATTTTCTGATTAAAATTAGGAGGAAGAAATTGTTTACCATAGAAAAGAGTTGCTTTTTGCTAATTGTTTTCATCTACAAATCTTTTGCTTTAGAAAATAAATGTCTTTTAATGGATTACATTATTCCATTTACCTTTTGCCATAATAAATTCATAATAGAGGTCAAGCATTATTTTAAATCCTTTGACATTGAAGGGGAAAAAAATAGTCAAGTTATAATTTTATTCATGCGAAGTCATAGATATATTATATATTAGTAGAATTTAGTAAAAGGAAATCTTCATGGATCTCTCCAAGGTGACAAAAAATTGAGAAGAAAGTGAATTGGACATTAATCTATAAATTTCAATTATGAGTATTAGTAGAATAGTAATGTAGAATGTGTTTGTCAACTTATTATAAAATCAAAATGAATAAGTTGACATGTATTTTGCCAAATGTATAATTTCTGATAAAAGTCCACGACTCTTTGGTGCAGTGGTCGGACGCTTCTTAAATCTATGAGGTCTTTTGATCGAGTCTCGGTGGAAAATACTATCATCAAGATTTTTCAATGTAATTTAGACAATAAATAAAGGTAGGAATAGATGGACTTTCAGGACCTCCTAGAATGACCCTAAAGGTTTTTATATGACATTAAGAGCCCAAGATGTCTTAATTACTGGTTATATTGTGCTTGCGTATTATTTTAAGGGTTATTTCCCTAATGGCCCCCAACTTTGTGACCAGCTTCCTGCCTGACCCCCTACTTTACGAGAAATACCCATATGGCCCCCTTCCGTTATAACATCGTTACTCTCTCTCCTCTATCTCATTTTCTCTCTCTGCCACATCATCTCACCTCGCCCCGTCATCATCTTCTTCGGCAGGGTCGCCGACCGGCCAAATTTCCGGCCGGCGACCTTCAAATAAAAAAAAAATTCTCTCTCCTCTCTCTAGAATTTTTTTTTTTTAATTTCCTCACCTCTCTCTCTCTAAAACTCTGGTGAAGGGGTTTCCCTTCGCCGGAGCTAGGTCTGTTCAACGAACAGACCTAGATCTGCTCACGAACTGAGCAGATCCGGTCTGCTCACGAGCAGACCTTCAAGATCTGTTCGTGAGCAGATCCGGTCTGCTCGTGAGCAGATCTAGGTCTGTTCGTTGAACAGACCTAGCTCCGGCGAAGGGAAACCCCTTCGCCGGAGTTTTAGAGAGAGAGAGAGAGGTGAGGAAATTAAAAAAAAAAATATTCTAGAGAGAGAGAGGAGAGATAATTTTTTTTTTAATTTGAAGGTCGCCGGCCAGCGACCCTGCCGAAGAAGATGATGACGGGGAGAGGTGAGATGATGTGGCAGAGAGAGAAAATGAGATAGAGGAGAGAGAGAGTAACAGTGTTATAACGGAAGGGGACCATATGGGTATTTCTCGTAAAGTAGAGGGCCAGGCAGGAAGCTGGTCACAAAGTTGGGGGCCATTACGGAAATAACCCTTATTTTAATAATGTACTAGTGCCATTCAAATACAAATGACTCTTGGAGTCCAATCTCAAAAAAAAAAGAGAAAATGTGGGTCAAATGTCCAGAGGTTTAGGGTAGTTTACTTGTACCATTTACCTTTGTTGTATTCGCACTTTGGCTTTCGATTTGTACTTGTGGCTCAAATGACAAATTTAATTGAAACTTTTCCTTTTTTCTCTTAAAAAAAATTCAGATAAGGCTCGTACTAGTCAGATTGAAGCAATAACTAAAACATAAAAATTGCCTTAGGAGAGAGTGTTTAACTTGCATGCTTCTTGAAGGTGTGGTTGCACCAACCCCTCTCGAAAAACAAAAAGCTAGTGAACAAGAAAAAACAGTTGAATAGAAATCATAAGCGACCTCTTACCATTCAAATTTCTGATGATTCTGATCTATTGAAACGTGAATCATCAGAACCATATAACATTTCCGCTTAAAATTTTTTAATTTTTTTTTATTTCCTAGCATTGGTCCTGCAAAGAGAGGATGAGGTAGTAGGATATGATCACCTCGTAAAACTGGAACCGATTTGACATTAATTGGAGACGGTGGGCGGGAATAAGTTAATTTGTTTTTCCAGGTTCACCAGCTGACTAAAACCAAACTGACTCATGCCAAACAACACAAAAGGACAAAACTTGTTTTGAGTCGAATCTTAGAGGTCCCACAAATCCGTTAATTTGGAAGTATTATGAGAAAACTGGTGAAGAGTTGTTTAACTTATTTGACAAGTGATATTTTATGTTTAAATAATATATAATATATATATAAATTAATAAAGAGTAGTTTTAGACCCCTATAAACTGTCCATTAATAAAATGGTTTGCCTAAAGATTTCCAACATCCTCCTAGACTAGTTCTTCTGTTCTGAGAATCTAAAATGTATACACTGTCGGACAGAAAAAAAAAAATAGATATTGAATACAAAAAATCATTTTAAGGGTTCTAATTCAAAAGAACTAGAAAGTCAACCGATATTGTCAACAATTTAGTTGGAGTGGTAAGAAGTTTGGTATTCCACCTTACAAGTAAAGGGTCGGACGCACAATAACAATTCAAAAGAAAAGTCAACAAATATTTCATAGTTATTATTTAGTTCAAAATATTTATAAAGACTAAATTATCTTTTTGTGTAACTATTTCTTTAGTTTGTTTTTTTTTTCAAATTTTAAATACATATAACATTTTGATTAGATGTTGAATTTCGATAAAAATTATATATTAAGAAGAATTTTAAATTATATTTCTAACAAGATCCACTTTCGATGCTATTTAAAAAAAATCCAGCAAAACGACATTGTTTTTCCAATTTTTTTGTAAATTGTATTTGCGAATCTTGCGAATTCTCTTTTCAGAGTGCAAACTCAATTTGCAGATCTTGCACATTCGGATTGCAAAATGCAAATCCAACCTGATGACCTTGTAAAGTTGATTTGTATAATGCAAACTAAGATTGCACAATGCAAACTCGGATTATAGATTGTGCAAACTCTGTTTTGCATAATACAAATTTATTCGCAGATGTTGCAAACTCCACTTGGAGAGTACAAATCTGGTAACTAATGGTCTATCTTCCACTAGATTTCTATCTGGTAAAAAAAAAAAGCCTATCTCTCGTTCTCCTGCATATAAGCTTTGAAGTAAACCAATAATTCAATCTTAGAGAGGAAAATGAGAACGAGATTAAAAACTTAATTTCAGAAATGAAAAAACCTGGAGAAAAATGAGAAGAAGTTGAATAATTATGGATTCCTATTATATTAGGAATAGTTTTGGTAAAGAAAAACTAAAATAAGTCATTCCAGCCGGGGGTTTATTGACCAAAACAATTATGAAATCGGATCATCTGGCCTATTTCCCTTCACCAACTCTCATTTTCATCCCCAAATTAACCATTTTGTTAGATTTTTATCTCAAACTTTTTTACTTCCAACTTTACCTTTCATCCCAATGCCGCCATCTCCATCATCATTAAACATTTTCACTCCAATTTCAAACTTTTTGTTGGCGTCCAAATTTATTCTTCATACATTTGATTCTCTTAATTTTCTCTCATGCCCAATGAATTTATATGCATTTCGTTCCCCAAAAAAAAAATTGAATGTTTAAAAGCGATGTTCAATTTTCTCTCTCTAATATTTTCTGGCCAAAGTCTTTTCTCTCGATCAAGAATACTTGACGGCTACTAGGCAAATTGTTTCCCAAGATATGACAAGCCTTTGTGAAACTACACCAAGTAATTTGTGAAGATTTCATTTAAAGAGCATTAGAACATATTGAAAATGGCAAAGGATATTACGACATAGTTTCTACATGGTTTTCGATTACATTAAATGTGTTTAGAGAAAACATTATTTATAGAAAACAAAAAGACTATTTTCAAGTAGAAAAATCTTTTCACAAAAAGAGATATCTCCCCAAATAATATATCAAAAGATATAATTACTAGAAATAAATTTTAAATTCAAATATCATAAAACTAATTTCTGATTTTAGTTGATAATTGTACAAAAATTCCAACAACTTCATGCTCTTTATATGTAGATCTATACTCTTTTATGAAATTTGTACCTAATAAACACCAAAAATGTTACGAAGCTTCATATTGAATCATTTACACTAAACTTTATTCTATAAAGATCCATATTATCTTATGCAACTTTGCAATAACTTATGAAGCTTTCGTATATTGTTACGATTTTCTGTAATTAATTGAAGAATTGTAGAATACAGTTATGACAAAATTCATCCAAAACCCCAGAACATAAACAAGTCCATCAATATATGAGTAGATCTTGATATAATATTCTATAGAAGGAAATGACAAAAACAAAAATTTGGTGATCTACTTGATCAAACACGTAATTATAACCCAAATTTCATGAGAGAAAGAGAGAGATTGCGGTTTTTATTGAAAAAAAACACATTCACTCAATCATTTGAAATTTTACAGGCATCAACTTGAACGATAGATTCAACTAGATTGAAGAAAACATTTCGATTTTTATTATGACATGATTCAAATAGTCTCTACTCCAATGAATTTCGAAGAGGATTTCAATTAGATTTACTTTCGTAAGATGTAAACAAATCTAGAGAGAATCGAGGAATATGAGCGAGAACCTCCGGGTTTGATTTTTCACGTGTGGTTAACATAAAATTTCTTAATGAAATTCGGAAATCTCATATATTAGGTGTAGACGCATAATAATTTTTAGACATTTGTTCTGGAACTCTCGGTAGGTCACAAATTTTTTACCTTAATTTTTTTAAGGGTGAACGTAACGTAACACCCATTAGGTGGCCCTCAAATACACTTACAACCCATAAATCCTATTAGAAAAAGAAAATAATGAACAAAATTTCAACCATGTGAATCAAAGTAAATATTAGAACGGTTAGTTGGTGTCGAAATGATAGCCAATCAAACTACGGGGATCAAAGTGGTAAATTGATAACATTGTGGGGTCAAATAGGAATTTACCCTTTTTCCCAAAAAAAAATATTTTCGTCATTGGGAATCAAATAAAGATATCATATATGTTCACAAAAGCCTAATAAATATCTGAAATGACCATGTATGCAAACTCACTCAAACACACAAGGCAATAACACAATAAAGAGAAGAGTGAAAATCAAATCATCCAGGTAAGGAGACAAGGTTACTTATGATCAGTGGCGGACCCAGAAAGTTCTCTTTGTGGGGGCACATTTGATTATGTTAAATAGTAAAAAAAAAACAAATACCGTCATCAACCACAAAAACTGGGGAGCATCATTAAGAATCTCTACCGAAATTAGTTATAAGTAAATTACTAAAAAAATAATTCAAGTTAATGATCCCTATATGTCATAAGATTGCTCTGAACTAATTAGACTACGAAATCTAAATAAATAATCAGTGTACTTAAATTATATAAAACAAATATTTACGATTTTTTTTAATTAAATTCTTTTTCACAAATCCATATGTTGTAAAGAAATTAAGGAAGGAGTGGAAGAGAGATAGGAGTGAATTTAAAAAGTATATTGTAAGAAAATATATACAAAATTAAAAGATGAAGAGGGCATATGGGTTATATGAGGACACAAATAACGTTATTAGAGGTTGGATGAATATTAGCAAAAGTAGAAGTCAAACTTGAACTTGCAAAAGAATATTACAAAAAGAAAATCTGATTAGAAAATTGGATTTAAAAAGAAATTTAAAGTGTCACATGATAAACACAAAAGATAATAGGAGCAAAAACAAATGAGTAATTTTAAAAAGGTTGCTCCAAAGTGTTATTAATGCCCCCATTTCGTCATAATCATCCCTCAAATAATTACCTTTGAGATGGGCTTCAATACCACTTAAAAGGGCGCCTGTAAAATCACTCAAAGAAATTATTCGAAAAATCAAACGAGAAAAGGATGATGGTGGGGCTCGAACCTATGACCTATCCCGTGGTAAACTTAGCACACCTCCAGTAAGGCAGCCGTTAATTAATGATTGCTTGGTGCGATTATAGGTATATTAAGCAATAAAACTCTGATAATTTAGGGTTATTGCGCTTTTTGACTTGGGGCCGTGGGGGCACGTGACCCCATAGGCCCCAATGTGGGTCCGCCCCTGCTTATGATATCTGAATCTCCATCTACATTAGAAGACTTTGTTAGAGCATCCCCTACGGCCCAGGAGATCACCAAATTTTGGTGATCTCCCGGGAAAAAGGGACCCAACGGCACAGCAGATTGCCAATAATCTGTTGTGCCGGGCAGTTACTGTTCACTCCCATTAAAATAGTGGGATGGTGGGTCCCTCTGTTTTAATATATAATTAATCCTTTTGTAAGTTGGTCTTTCTCCTTTAGTCCTTTTATTTATTTTAAAATTTGTATTTGGTCTCATAAAATATTTCTGTTTGGTCCCCATAAAACAATAAAATACCGTAATGATCTGAATTTGTAATTTAAGTTTTATAATTCTAATTACTATTTTAATAAATTAATTGTTATCTTATTTTATTTAAAAAAATGAGTATTAAAAATAATAAAAATGAAATCTAGTGTGATGAATAGTGATTTAGTGGGAGTTTTAGTGTTTTCTCTTTGGGTTCAACAATTTGAAAACACCAAAAAATTTGGTGAAGATTCTTTTTTGGTGATATTTTTGGTGCCAACCATTAGGGATGCTCTTAATGATCTTCTCCCACTATCACTTGTACCTCCTTCAGAAGGCATTGATATGACTTACTACATTTATCCCATTATAGTGCTCTACTTTGTTCTCTAACATTCACAAAAGGTGCTTTTTCACTTGTCATGTTCCAATAATTTTGGTATGAGCATGTTTTAATAGTATTCTAATCTTATCGATTATGGTGTTTGTACAAAGATTATATACCTCCATCGAAGATTCCAGACGCATGAATAAGTAATCGTTTTGACGAATCAAATCTTTATAATCAAGCATAGATATTTTGTTCTGTTTTTGAGTTCGAAGCCAACAACACATAGTTTTGTTCTTTGGGAAACCATTTTTTAAATTGCGTTTACTTTAAGACAAAGTTAAATAACAAAATTTGTCCGAGTCAAAATAGAACTTTTAGAGCGACATTGACTGGAGCGTAAACAAATCAGTCACATGTTGTCGATACAGGAAATTGTGTCGATGACTCAATTTTAAACCTTTTTAAATTAAAAAGACAAGTTATATTTTTTTTTGTAGTTAAAACTCATTCTTTTTTTAAAAACTCAAATATTTGTATTTTGTTTAGTTAAAACCTAACAACTTTTACAAAGATGTCGTAAGGTGTTCCAAAGTTGTCGCGAGGTGTTGCAAATTGTCGCGAGGTGTTGTTAGTTGTTGCGAATTAAAAAAGTAAATAGGGAGCTGAAAACTAGAAAAAATTGATTAATCTATTTTCACAAAAAAAAATTATATGGAGTTTTGATCAAATTTCCTTTGCTGATACAATACATGCACACTTGGTGTATTCTAGAAAGAACTATGGACTCCTAGTATATATAAATAAGACATTTTTTGTTCCTTTACTTAAGCTAGTTGATTCATTATTTATCATATATGTGACGTTTTATAAGAAAACCCCCTTCTGAGTCGGACACCAACCTTAACTCCAATAGAAAGTCTTGTTCCTAATCATATGCAACTTGATTTAGCAACTCAACCATTAATCCAGATTCCAGACCACCAATTTTAAGTTATCATCAAAATGATAAAAGAAATGTCGGTTACAATGTGAAGTCAAGTGATGTTTTCTCAAAATAGTCGGGATTGATACTCTTGCAAAAAAAAAAATAGGCCGTTACAGAAAGAAATTATGTACACATTTCTTTATTTTATTTATTTATCACTTTAACATAATCTGTGCCTGTTACGATAACCACTTACAATACTTCTTTTCATATACGAATATTACGAGTGGAAATATATTAGTCTGTTGAATGATAACTTAGTTGTATTTACTGAGAAGGTAATTAGTGAAATTGGCGATTATATTTCAAAACATGATAACTTGCAGGGGGTCAATTTAAATTTGTAAACCTAATGTATTAATATTATGAACCAATAAGTATTGGTCTTATGCTTATTTTGAGATATAAAATAGATTATTTTGATATATATAATTCCTCGACAATATGAGTGATATTTTGGGTCCAGCAAATGGTTCAAATAGTTAAGGGTACAATAATGTGGATGAGAGTGGGGCAGGCATTCTTAACAAAAAAAAAAAAAAAAAGAGTGGGGCAGGCATCAAAATGAGTGTCTAATAATCGACAAGAGTGAAAGAGCTGCCGAGATTGAGTTAGGGTTTTCAATCCTATGACCCATTGTACTTGGGGTCAGGCTCACTAATATATGGTTTTGAGGATGTTAATGGCATGTGTTTCCTGATGTAAATGGTAAGTGGGGCATTTATGCTATCTACTGACTCAACTCAATCAGAGTGTGGATATGTTTTTTTTTTTTTTTTGTAGTTGTAGCTCTCAGTCGGACTACTTCAATTTTGATTGATGTGCTTTTCTAAAGGTATAAAGTTCTAAAGTCATGTTTGGTGCGCAGAAATCACGTGGAAATGAAATACCTGACTTGGCTCGCGAGAATGCAGGAGAATCCTATTCCTCCAGAAATGAGATTTCCCCTACATGGAGTAATAGCAAATCCAGGGAGAGAGGTGGGTTTGTGATTCCCATTCCCGAAAATGATTTAGTTTAATATTTGTAAATAAAATTATCCTTAATAAAATATTAGAATGACTAATATTAAAATCGTCCTTGACAAATATTTAACTAATGTTTTTTCAGACTTAGGTTTTCAACCATCACCACAACAACTCTCTCTCTCTCTCTCTCAGACACACAAACACTTTCTAGTGTTTTCCTCTCTCGTTTTTTGTTCATTCAAATCAGTTTCATAACGTTTAAAAAGAAAAAAAAATTAAGCCGATACCTTTATTTATTTTAAACAAATGTTTAAATACAAATTAAGTTAATGTATTAGTTATATCTACAAATTTCAATAAATAATGTACTGTATATATAACAAAATTTACATATAATTATGTAGTTTAAGTAAAAAGGGTATGATAGGACTTTTATACAAGTTTGCATTCCTATTCCTAAACAAACCAATCACCAAGGTAGGAATTCCATTCCTATTTCTGGTCAAGCCAACATCAAACTAAAGTAATCTGATTCCCAGGAATCATTTATGGAAATGCGACGCCCGGGAATCACATTCCGTTCTCGCGCCAAACATAGCCCAAGTGTTATACGATGATGCGGACCAGCCTTTTCAGTTATAGTAATATTCTTAGGTCTCACAATTCTAAAAGGTCTCACTAGAGAAGGTTTAATCTCTCAAGAACATGCACCACCCTCCATCTCATCACCGATGTGGGATTGTTTTACAACACACCCTCCCACGACCACATCAAAAGTGGAGCGATAGGATGATCCTGACCAACCTTCTGGGGTGGGCTGCTAATGATATTTTCCGCTTTAACACTAGTGGGTCTCATGATTTTAAAAGGTCTCACTAGGGAAGGGTGTTTAACCTCTTGAGAGGAGCACCACTCTCCATCTCACCACCAATGTGAGATTGTTTTGCAATTGTAAGGATATATCCTCCGGTACTTTGTAGAGAATAAATGGTCTACCACTAGTATGGATGGCTTCGCTTGATATTATGGATTAAAATGTATCCCTTCAGTCATAGTCCTGGGAAACAAAAAAAATTTGTACAATAGTTTCGATACAATATTAAATTTGTGGTCATCTAATTCAAAATTACTTGACAATAAATAGAGAAGGCTTAGACATTATATTTTGGTTATTGGAGTGTATTCCTAATGTGAGACTATTTTGGCAGAAGACCGAGCCAAATCAAAACTCTAATATTTCACATTATTCATACACAAACAAACAAACAGACCAACAAACATAACTCACTTATTATCCTATTGATGAAAAGACAGATTAAAATCTCTTAATTTGAGTTTCTCTTATCACCCATACATGTAGTACCCCACTAATTTGAGTTTCTTTTTCTTGTGGGTCTTCTAGGGTGATGGGGAACAAACAATGTAGAGGAAAACACATATACAAGAAAACAAAATCAGATCCAAATCATCAAAAAAAGCAAGTAAAATAGTGAGTCAACAAGTTATTTCAAGTTGGGTGCTCTTTACACCAAAATGCCACTCACACATGTACATAATAGTGGACTCACAAACTAAGAATTTCTATTGTTGTCGAGTTTGTATTGGATAGATTTGTGCATTACTTGGTTCTTTTCTCCTTTTTGTACTGTTCACTATTTCTACTCTTTTCATGGAAAAGCATCATTTTAGTTGTCCAACCATCACTCGTACATTTGAACAAAAAAAAACTATTACTCGTACAATCAGTTACTTTCTGATAAGCCCTGTAGGTCGTCAAGCTATGCAAGAATATTGTTTTTTTCTGAATAGAATGCTTAAATAGTGTGACAATGGGGTAGCTTGATCCTCTATGGATGAAGGCTCAAGTCTTCGTGTGGGAATTGTGCTTTATCCTAATCTAGATAAAGTGTGGAAGAAAATATTGAGGTATGAAAAGAGAAAGATTTTGTCTTTATCTACAGATTATCGCAATAACATGTCTTTTTGACCTAAAGGTAATAGGAAAAACATGTAGAAATATGTACTTAGATTCGATTTGTAAGTTAGTTGGATTTGTTAGTGGATTAAGTGGACTAGATGTTCATAAAATGATGCTAGTGTACATGGACATAGTGAACTTTCATCAACTGTTTCCCCAAGCTTTTTTTGTATAGGGACTTTTCATGAACAGTTTTGCCCACTTGTTCCTATTCCAACTTTCTTTCCTCTTTTAATTTTATTCTCTCTTAATATTATCCTCGTATCCTCTCTTTGGATTAGCCCTAACGCACATGATAATACTTACATTATCGACATAATTAGTGAGAAGAACTGAACTTCAATTTGTTAAAACTAGAAAGAGCTTATTACTTTTCCTGAGTAGAGTGACCCCTCTTTTAATATTATTTTCTCTTTTACTTTTAAATTATCGTAGTTCACTAACATGTGGTCATATCTTTAAGTATTGAAGCGAGATAGAATAGAGAGAAATGGGACGGGAGAGGGAGAGAGAGAGAGAAGGTAGTTGGTGACAATGATGGTGGTGGTGATGGGGGAGGAATCGACGGTGGACTGGTGGTGTACGGAGTACCGATGAATCTAACGAACCTGAAAGGTGTTATTTTTTTTTTGTTGAACTACCTGTATAAAAAAAAAAAAAAAAAAAAATACAATCCCTCTATGGGCAACCCCCAAATTTTCCTTTCCAATAACATGGCCAGATGAGAAAAGTGGTTACTAACAAATAAGGGTTGGTTAATTCAATGTTGCCTCTATGGATCTATCTATGTATAACAAGCTCATGGAGTAGTTAACAGTAGTTCATTCATTTCCACACAACAGGAAGCCCATTATTATGAATAAAAGAACAAATTTGCATTATGACCTCAGTTCACTTTCTATCACAATTCAAACTTCAACTTATACTACTACTAAACAAAGAAATACAATGAAAGACCTTTTTCCCCCTAAGAAACACAAAAGTCCCATACAGATTCTTCCAGAAGAGGTGAAATGATAATAACACCAACACCCAACACATGAAATGAATTGTAAATGAACATGGGAAGAATATATAACCTATAAGAGAGCATCTGAATGAAATCACGATAGATTAATGAAACTGGGCATACCAATTTCCGGCCAGGAAAGATTCATTCACATCTGATTTGCCTTTTATAGTCACATTTCCATGAACTCTCTTTGTCTGATTCATTCGCTTAGGTTGCAATTTCGAAGATATGGATGATTATACTTGATATACTTTGTCCAGTATGGCCTGTATTTGGTCATTGCAATCTCTAACCATGGTTTCATGTTCCCGTTATAATGGATAACGGCTGCTTTATCTATATCTGCCTTATCGATACTTGGGTTGTATCCTAACCCAAGTACGTGCCAAGACTTCTCTAACGGATGTGTTAGCCCGTAAAATGTGATCAGTCCTGGAGGCAGAGTTCCAAGCTTCCATAATGTTCTCTCTTCATTCTGTGAAATGCCAAAACAGAAAATAATGATGACAAAACATCAGAAAGCTTATCAGAAAACCCTAATATATCTCTCTATCATTGGTTAGTTTTTTCACTTGGTGACTTGGGTACATTATTTTATCCGATTACTTGCAAGACGAAATAAACAGAAAATAGATCAACAATTGAAAGTGATCTACTTACCATGTTTTGCCATTTGTGATAGATTCCAGTTATATCCTTTTTCTTCCACTCTTTCAGATCAAACATATTCATACCATATGCCCACCCACAAGCATTTGGGTCGAAGTTCTTTGCTATCCGTGGATTAGAGAAATTAAGATACTTGTCGAACCTGTGGAAGCTCTCCCCACACGTCTCTACCGCGCCATTCACTTTTCCATTGAGATTAACTGCCCATAATCCTGTCAAGTCCTTCTGGACCACAATGTCATCATCAAGAAACAAGATCTTATTTAACTTGGGATATACCTGAGGAAGATAAAACCTCAGATGATTCAACATAGAAAGATACTTTGGGTTCCTATACTTCAGATTAGAAGAACCAGCAGAAAGAGTAGTGGGATGATCTGCCTTGAAATAATACTCTTTCATAGCAGCAGACTCGAGTTGCCTCAGAACTGGGCAATAAGATGAGTTCAACCATTTAAATTCATCGACATTCTCAACATGAATAGTAGCTTTTCCTGGTGGATTCAACAAAAACCACATATTCATGGCTCCAAAGTTCAATTTATCCGTAACAAGATGGAATACGTGTTTCTCTGGCTCCTGCAATTCAGGCAAGTTTTTTAATCACGTCAAATGACAAAAGTGAAGTCAAGTAACTCGATGATGTCAATTTAATCATCAATCTAGAAAGTTAAAAGTGATATAAAATATGGTTCATTTGCTTCACCTTGGAATTTAAGATGGTTGAGTTGACAACCACAGATGCAGCCAAGACATTATCAGAGAAAAGGGCGTAGTGGTAAAGATTAGGATTTATCAAATTCTCACTCCTCGGAAACTTCCTTTTTTCAAGAGGAAGGAGGTAGTAGCCTATTGTCAAGCGCATAGATAGGCAGTGGATTCCATTAGGAAGAGTCTTCGCTGCTAACTGGCTAAGAAATGTGCTCTGTTTCTTTAAACTCCTCACTTGTTCATCTGCTGACTGAAGCATTGCTCTGAGCTTCCTAGTTACCAATTTGCAGTCATAGAGTTCTTCTCTTGATTTTGCTAGAATCTGACCCATAGCTTTGATTTTATCAGGTGCACTGAAATCAATAAAGTGGACAAGCGAGAACAGTCAATGAGAAGACAACCAAATATGCACATTACTTTAAACTCTTACTTAAATGGTTATTTACCTACGAGGTAAGTCTGCATCAGTAGAAACCTCTCCCAGGGCACGCTGGCTTTCTTTCAGTCTAGTCATAAGTTCCTGGTATAGGTCAAGCTTGTTCTTCATCTTTGCGATGCTTGAATATACTCTAGCCATAATCATTTGATCGCGCATCAACCGCACTGTTGCATCAGAGTTTTCGTTCTCATTATCCCTCCTCCACAAGCTATACTTTCCTAAAACTGCTGAATCAACTGCTTTTGAGCGTTCAATAGCTGCATTTTCTAATTTTATAATCGCTTCGTGATCTTGCTTGACCAACTGGTCTGCCCTCCTTTCACGCCTTTTCTCTCTTAATTGCTATATGAAGCATGATTAAACAAACTCAGTTGATGAAGCTAGATACACAGAAAACATCTGGGTAGCATTAAGTAATATATTTTATTATGCTTTAATCATTCCTTTCAGTTTTTAGGTGGATAAAAATTCAACAATAGTTAGTAGTGGAAAAAGGAGGATGGTATATTCACCCGTCGAAGTTGTTTAGCTGGTGAATCAACAAATGGTGGACGATCATCTGCAATGTAACAGAACGTTATTAACTTTCAGTAGTAGATATTAAAAGTTGTTCACACAGTACAACAGAATTTCCATATAAATTATATGATGGAAAGACTAACCAGCTCTAGCAACATTTTCCTTCACTGGAGAGGACAATTGGCCTGCATCTTTTGACTTTAAAGCACATCAGAGATCAAACAAATCAAGGATTAGCGTCCGAGCTAACTTTAATGTAGAATGTGGATGTACGCATAATAATCAACACAACACTGAATGCAAGATTACATGGACATGTTACTTACCTCGTCATTACTGTTGTCAGAATTCTCCGAGCCAACAACTTTCCATGAAGAAGATGAATTTTTTCTAACATTATCAAGACTCAGTGCTCCCAATTCACGTGTGTTTGCAATTATAATGTCAATGACCTAAAACATAAGTTTCATTAGTGTTACTAGGCCCTCAAAAACGGCTACAAGTGAAAGATACATGAATATACCAATATCTATCTACAGCAAAAACACAGTTGGATACTTAGATGGACTTCATATTCATTCAAATATTTCAACAAGAAAAACTGTTAGATAGACTTGAACTCATATTTATCGATTTCTACTTGCCTCCTTTGGAAATTGCATCACTAATCGCTCCTTCCAGTCCATATTCTACACAAAGAATCAGAAAAATTTGACAAATGCTTTCTCTATCATAATCATGCAACTTAGATTAGCAACGGGGAAAATATGGCAAGTAGCCAAGTACCTGATTATCACTGGCAACATCCATTTCATCTGCACAGAGAATTTACAAAACCGTGAATAACAGAGAAAAAAACACCCTAAATGAGGACCATCACCGTCATTTTTTATGCCTGATCGATATTCTCAGTATCGTGCAAGCACGAATCCTCGAATCAAGCATACTCTACAAGGAGCTAGACATTTCAAAAGATAATGTGGGACACATCACATCTATCCAGTAAACATAATTCCCTTTAAGAATTACCAAATGGGGATGCTAAAAATGACATAATGAATGCAAACACGATCGAGATGAAACTTCTGCAACTATTTATGCATGGCATGAGACAAGTTGGTCTATCCACACACAAACTCCTTCAACTTGAAGTCTTGCTGCTTTAATTGATGAGTTCTTGAATCACAAGTTCTTGAAAAATAAGCTAAAATTTCAACTATTTTTGGTAATATACTATATTATAAGTGATCAAAGACATGTTAAAATCAAACAAAAAAAAACCCCAATTTGAAAAACCCAAAGAAGTGAAGTTAAATTGCTAACCAGTGAATGATTTCAAGTGAAGACCTCGTCCAGTGAGGAAAATTAAAGGCGCAAGGACTGACAAAAATAAGAGAACGATGATAGGTAAACGACACCCACAAAATCCCCCAGCATTTCTCTGAACGCCAACCCCATTGGAGCTGCGCTTCACAGCCATTACTGATCAAAACCTAGAGAGAGAATGTTAGTCAGAGAATGTTTCTTGTTTGAGATCTAATGCCAACAGATAAAAGTAGTCGTTTATTTTCAGGGATGATGAAATTACATCATCAAACAATCAAAATTTGATGAATTAAAAGAAAGATCGAGAGAGAAATAAAATGTGGAAGAACGATGAGAGAGAAGAAGGGAAGAGAGAAGGAGAAAACAGTGAGAAGAATTGAGAAAGAAAGGGTTAGATTAAGATCGGAAAGAGAGGGAGATGGAAGTGAAATTTGGTGCCCTAGTTTTATTTGGGGGAAACTGACGAACTTCGTTCTCTCACTAAAAATCTAAAATAGTTTCTCTCTCTCTACCTTTTGATAGGAATCAATTACGTAAAATTGCATTATTCTTGCATTAGGTGGATACCATGGACAAAAAGTTCATACTATAATAGTCGCCCGTCTTCTTAGAGAAGTCAAAGTCGGAATTACAAGTTTGTGTTGAAGCTTAGTAAAGTTCCATGTCTTTTCAGTAAACTGGTGGAGTGTTTGTTAAGAACAAAATCTCGTATAGATTAGGGTTGGGCGTTGATTTCTTAAGCGGGATAATGTTAATAAAAGTTACAGTTCGGATGTCACATATGATATCAGAGTTGAAGACGGTTCATCATCGAAAGTGTGTGATTATGATAGTCCTTGATCGAGTGGAATAGAGTTTGAAGCCTTTGTTATAAGTGTAAAATCAAACTCGATAAGTGTTAAGGTCTTTTTGGTGAAACCTTTGCCATAAACAAAATGGATACATGTTGATTCTAAAACTGAGACAATATCGATATATGTTGAGGTTTGGACGTTGTAAAGCAACCACACAACATTCACATTTCGTAGGAGTTACACGTGTGGATATTTTTGGCTTTATATACTTTCAACAAATTCTCAATGACTCTTAATTTATGACCAAACACGGTAATCACTTAGATATAATAACGTTTGTTTTCCATCACTTTTAAAAGTATTATGTTTGATTTTATCACTTCTAAGAGTTGTTGGAAATTACCTATTTTAACTTTATGCTAAGTGTTGTTAACATTTCATAATAATTCATTTAATGTATCATTCTCTTCAATTAAACAAAACTTGTGAAGACTTTGTGCCGATAACATATATCGAGAAAAACCTAAGAATTTATGATGGAGAAAGATATCAAGTTGCACCATAGAATTGGGTGATTTCGTGGTTACTGAAAGAGAAGAGAAGAGAAGAAAAGAGTTAGGTCGGGCGAAGGAACAAAGGAGATAAGCCTCGACAGAAGTCATAAAGAATTTATATTTATCAATGACTCAAAATTTTAGTTTGGTTTTCACTTATTTAGAGTTCATCTAGACTCGATTAAGTGAAAAAACAGTTATCGGTCCATACTTAACAAATGAAAATCACTCGGTAAGTGCAAAAATGAAACACCAATTTTTGGAAGATGTTGACTAAACCGTCTTGTTTAGAGTAGACTTGATTAGGAGAAGAAAATGGAGATGAGCGAGATAAATAAAAAGTGCAATTTAGATATGTAAAATGTTTTTACTAAAAACTAACCTTAGAGCAAGTCCAACGAGGGGTTGTCCCAGGCCCTTAAAACCACTTTTTCACTCAAATTTTACAGCCTCAGCTCAGCCCCTGAAATTCACCTCCAACCACAGACTCTCTTGGGGCCCTTAATATATGCATGTTGGAAACGCGTGTGTAGGTTCTCTGTGGGTGTGCGAAGAACTTGTGTGATTTAGTGTATGTACGCAACACTTGTTCGAACTATTTGCGAAATAATATTTTTTCTAAAGTTAGAAAGTTGTTCGGGAACCCACACGTGGGATTTTAAAAAATTAAAATTAATCAAAATTTTAATGAGTTATTTTTATTAATGGGTTATTTTTCATTTTGTTTGTTTAAAAAAAAAATTAAATTCGATCATCGGATCACCGTTGGATCACATCCAACGGTGGATGTGATCCCCCATATGACCGTTGGGGACCTCCCCAACGGTCATATGGGGCTGTTCAACCCTGGTTCAGCCGGCCCTGCCGGTCCTTAATAAGGGCCGGCTGAACCAACCCGTTGGGGCTCAACCCCAACCGGCTATGGTTGGACCGGTCGGGAGGGGGCCTTAATTTGAATTAAGGGCCTCAGCCCCCAGCAGTTGGAGTTGCTCTACGGAGCCATAGATGTGTTTGATTAGAACCCTAGAGAAAGCTGGTCAAACAAGAATTTTGCAACAATTAGAACCTAAACAGCCCTTTCTTTTTCTGTTTTCCCCTTATCGTTTTCTTTTCCTTAGACCCACTAAACATATAATTAATGTAGGAAACGTAAGAGTCTAGACTTCACAGATACCATGAATAAGTAGATCTCTTAAATAACAAGCAAAGTAAGAGCAACCTATACTAGTTATACAAATAGCTCAATTAGTAAAAGATATTTAACGTAGTTGTTATTTGATGGAACTGAAATCTATTATGAATTAAAACCGATATGAATTATTTTGATGGAACTGAAATCTATCATGAATTAAAACTGATATGAATTGAAGTCATATTCCTTTTATTATCCGCACCTATCATCCTAGACCAACTTTGATGCACCTAAGAGAGACTGGACTCAGCTTCACAAGAGAGCATGAGCTCTATATAGTGAAGCACAAGGCACCTCTTCACTTATTTGCTAGTTGGTTAAGAGTTGGATGCCCACAACGCAGGCTCCACATCTATCACTAACCTCGACCACTACCAGCTCTTATTTTCAGTTTCTACTTATTTTCTCGTTCTTTTTCCATCAACTTATCTTTTCCCTAAAACTTCATTCCCTTCAACTTCTCTTTCTTCTTTATAAACTGAAGCCAAATGTCTTTACCAATAGATTGGGAAAATAGCATAAGTTAGCTACACGAGAATCATCAGATTTAAACCCACTTAGATATCATATGAAACTATAAAACCAAGTTCCTCTAAGAGCACATTTCAACATTTTAAATGAGCATTAAGATCCAGAATAAGAAAGCACATGAAATGATGTACGACAGAAGTCTTGTGCATTATACGCCTAGGCCGCTGGAGATAATGGATTACAAGAACAACCCTGATAGAACAGGCGCATTATCAGCATATGCTTTCTTGAGCTTTTCTCCTCTTACAATATTGCCACATCCAAGTAATCTCCGATCTTGACAAATTTGAAAGAGAAGAAGAAATAAGTGAAAAATTATGTAGATCGGCAAAACATGATATTTTTTAACAAGCTTTGAGTTTTACCTGAAAATTGAGGTCGCCCAATGCTTTACTGTCATCTATACGTCTGCCGTTTCCATAAGACTGGGTCAATCCGACCTTTTGCCACAGAAAATATCAAAATACAGTCAAGTTTCTAAATACAATGTTTTCAAGCATATTTTTTTTTCAAACTTTAGATGGTGTTTTAAGTTTATGAAGGAGAAATTAATAAGTGGTTGGAAAAATAAAAAGGTGAAGTACCAAACTACCACTTACCGGTCTCACCACATGGCGTCCATTCTTATCAGGATAGACAAATGCAAATGATAATTTTGCATCTCTTCGTCTTGCCTCAGGAGCGACTTCTTTGACCTAAAAAAGGGTTACTATCAACTATTAACATGTATTTTTGTAATTTGACAAACTTAAAACAGACACACGAGTTCCTAGACATTTTTCAAGAAAAGCTGAATTTATAAGCACTGTCGAACATACCAGATCAGTTAACTCACGAAGAGTAGCATCTTTCCATGTATAGATTTGGACTTCCTTCTTTGGCTCTTTTCCTCTCACTGCAAAGTCCTCCATAGTATGATGACTTCCAACCTGTCACGAGTTTAATTCACGGCATAGTTAAAAAAATTTATCAAGTGATAAGTATACAAGTATATCCCAACGTTACCAGATACTCTCCTCCACCCTACGTACCGCGTACCCGATTCGCCGTACCCGAATTTCGTACCCTTTTTAGGTGGGTTCGCGATCTAGTACCCCACAATTAGTGTACCTGAACTTTTAGTCTTAATTAACCTAAAATCTTTGTAGAAAACTATAAATTCGACTAATTGGGTAGTTAAACTACAAGAATTTTTTTATTTGGCTTGTTAGATTTAAGTTTGATGGAGAAATGATGTCTAAGAGTAGGTGTATCTATTATAAATGCATCATAGAGAGTATTTATTGTCTGTGAAAAATAGTCCAAAACGTACTGAACTCGAAAATAGCTTACCGGAGAAGTATACCCCTAGCGTACCCGATACTCACACGGTAGCTTTCCGCGTACCGGTACCCGTACCGGAGCGATCCGCATACCATGTAACCTGGGTATATCCATGTATCCTATTATGAGCAGTTCATAAGGATCCTACTTTTCTCCTTTAGAACTGGATGAGTGACTGCATCAATAGTTTAGGCTTCAGTTTAAAACTTAACCTAATGGTTCCTTGATGTACATTATTCCCATGGACATGGTCGGGATTAAACTCAGATAAATAGATAAGGAGGTATATTCGGAGTACAGGAACTCAGAACATTTTCTATCAGTAAATGCAATTTTGACGAGGCCAATCACCACATTCAACATGAATCTTATAACCATAAATGGATGAAAGTTATGCCCCCAAGAAAACCATAGATGGATCTGTTATCCAGAGGTAGTAAGATTGCATTTTGCAGGAGAACAAGATCTTCCAAAGTTAGAACTTTAGATAGTCTTTCGGGGAATGACTAACGAATATCGATAAGATATTGGCGATTTCATGAAATTAGAGCTTTAACACTGAGCTTAGAAGTTCAGGGAAATTGTATCTTCGACTTTCAAGATTTTGAAGACAAGGTAGTTTCTAACTTTCTAATAGTCGTTCCTTTCACGGTTAATTAGGTGTATTCTGATTTGTGATTCACAAGCTCCAAAGTACAAAATAATTTCCATAAACCAGCTTGAAGAGGCACAATTCATGCTTGCTAAGATGTAAGCAACGAAAAATAATTAAAACTTTTGAAATGAAACTTTTTGTTAATTTTGGTTTTCCGAAGGAAATCACATAAAAATTTATGATAAAGTTCAAATAGCTGAGAAGGTTATACACAATGTATGTTATTGTAACTGTAAATTAGATCCTGGAACAAGTTCTTGGATCTCAATGCAAACGACACCTTAACAGATACTCATCTCTCATGTAGTTCTAATGTACAGTTTTTGAGGATTGAGGAAGAAAAATTTGACTTCCTCCAATTTTATTTTGGGCTCGTCATGAGGGCCACACAGCGATGGCCTACACCACTTCTTCATTCTTATCACAGTGGAGTATACTAATATGCATTATCTCCTAAACTCCTTATTCATATCCTGACACTAAAAAGACATGAGTCACGAAACAAGTTCAATATCGGTTCTTAGACTCTTAGTTATATAACTATTGCGAGTTGCTCGTTCTAGCTGTGGAAAAGAACCATAAAGATCTAGCAACGTGTAAGCGAATTTAAATCCACATTCTTGAATGTGCAGTTCATGACTGTTTGGATATACTGAGCATTCTATAGCAAAAGCACAACGACTTGTTGAAAAATCCACTAGAAAAATTTGTACTAAGTTTAAAAGTTCTACATTATTCATCTCAATTATCATAAAACCCTAATAGCAACTTAACTATCAATTCAACACTTCATTAGTTGTGCATTAGGAATTCGGCGATCTTTGCAAATGTATTTCAGCGATGTTATCGTGATTCCACGAGTAAGTTCCTTTCACTAACACAGTAATCATTTGCCCTAATTTTTCATCCTTATCCCCAACTTCATATGTATCAAAATAAACAACAAGTAAATAAAACTGAAGTACAAATAAGGAGAACATACCTTAGTGAAAACTCGAAGTAATAAAGGACAAGTCTGCATATAATGAAAAAAAAAACAAAATCTTCATCATTATAAATCACACAAGAAATTATCGAGTTTCTGATAAAACCCTAAATTATCATGCCAACCTATTTCCTTTTTCATACTCTTCATAGTTTATAATTTATAAATTTTAGGTGAGTATAAAACCCTAGAAATCGTTTAACTGAGGCAACATGATAAAGAAAAGGTAGATAGATACTCCAGAAATTGTTAAAGAAAATAGAAAGAAGAGAGAGAGAGAGATAGAGAAACCTTCTCACGGTCGACGGGTTCGGAGCGAGGACGAGGAGGAGGGCCTCTGGGGTGAGAAGAAGGAAGAGGTCTTCCCTGCCTGCTTTGAGGTTCTGCAATTCCTGCCATCTTCTTCTTTCTCTTTCTCTTTCTCTTTCTCTCTCTCTAAAACTGGACTATTTTTCACTGTCTAAGTGAACCAAGGTTTGAAACCCTCGAATACTCGAGAATTTGGGTTGTATCGACAGGGTTCTTTGGCCTACAAGTCAAAAACGGGTCACCCACGAGCATATCGACTCTAACGCAAGGAGGACTAGGGCTGAGAAAAAATAAGCTGAACCAGTCGAACCAATCTGTACCGACAATAATGCAAAAATAAGCTGAACCAGTGGCCCCTATTGTGCGCTATAACACCTGGCTAACCACTCGGGTTTTAGCACAGAAACTTTATCCCAGGCTGGAGCCAGCACCCTGGCTCCACCCTTGCGAATAGGTCCTTCAAAAAAAAAAAAAAAATGACTCTCTCGCTGAGTGACTAGATACTGTAGGCTGATTGTTCCTACCTGAATAGAGCACCCGCCCTCATATTGTTCTTGAAATCTCATTATTTAACTTCTTATATTTTTAAATCTTAAATTACTTTCCTATTCCATGGTGTGCCCGGTGCCCGACTAGTCTGATACCAGAAGGCTTTCGTCGAGTAGTCAGGGTAGTGCACATTGAAAATTTGTAACTAGGCGGGATCAGCCAAAGTACTCTAATGTTCATCGAAATCTGGTACTAGATTGAGAACAAAATGGACGATTTTGCCCCTTGAGTTATCATCGGACTGATTACCACCATAGTCTTTGAAATTTGATTCGAGATATTTAATTCGAGGTCTGAATTATCTCGAATCAAATTTCTGAACGTTTATTTTTGTCTCGTATGTGAGGGTTGATATGTATGATTGTATGAATGACTGATTTGGTCTGGTTTTAAGTCCCCATGAATAAGATGATTTGATTGGGACAATGAGAACAAAAATACAAACATTGCCTAACCCTACATTTTTAAAATGAGTTAATTCCTATTTGCCCCCTACTTTGTGACCAGTTTTCTTTATGGCCCCCCTATTTTCTGTAAATTCAAATATGACCCCCTTTTTTTAAGTTAATACCCTAACTATCCTTCCTTTAAATCCTTTTTCAAAATTAAAATTAAAATTAAAATTAAAATTAAAATTAAAATTAAAATTAAAATTAAAATTAAAATTAAAATTAAAATTAAATCTTAATTCCACCTCATGTTCCTCTCCACCACACATATCTCTCCACCTCACCTCTCTTCCCAACTCACCTCTCTTCCCAACTCACCTCTCTATCTCTCCAACTCACCCCTCTCTCTCTCTCCAACTCACCTTCATCTTCTCCGATTAAAGTCGTCGGTCGGAAAATTTTCCGGCCAGCGACTTTAAAAAAAAAAAAAATTTCTCATCTCTCTCTCTAAAAACTCCGGCGAAGGGAAACCCCCTTCGCCGGAGTTATTAGAGAGAGAGAGATGAGAGAAATTTTATTATTATTAGAGAATTTAACCGGAGAAGATGAAGGTGAGTTGGAGAGAAAGAGGGGTGAGTTGGAGAGAGAGAGAGAGGTGAGTTGGGAAAAGAGGTGAGCTGGAGAGAGAGAGGTGACGTGGAGAGAGATGTGTGGTTGAGAGGAAAATGAGGTGGAATTAATGTTTTATTTTTAATTTTAATTTTGAACCAGCATTTAAGGGAAGGGTAGTTAGGACAATTACATAAAAAAAGGGGGTCATATTTGAATTTACAAAAAATAAGGGGCCATAAAGGAAGCTGGTCACAAAGTAGGGGGCTAAATAGGAATTAACTCTTTTAAAATCTTCACTAGCATATACCCTTTACCAATTATCACGTAACTGAGGTTTTCCCATGCCTGTAAACTTACACGTTACCAAATGTTTCGTTCTCCACTTTGGTACTTTTGAGTCACAACTCACACGGTTGAAATGCGTCGTTCCAAAAGGAGTGCTTAGTTCAATTTTGGCACCACACTTCATCTCCCACTGTTGTGTGATTGTTTTACGTTAGCAGTTAGGGAGTATGGTCTACACAATTCTACGACACGTTATCAACACGATAGTTTCAACTATAACCTGGTAGAAAAGAGTATGTTGTAAAACCTCGATAGGAGACGAAGTGAGGTATCCCTCGTAAGAGATTATTCACTATTATCCGGTGACGTGTTCTTACTCTGGAATATCAAAGCGAGCAACATAGCTAGCAACCTAAAAGATTGGGTTACACGATCACTTAGTATTCCACATTGATAGAGTGTTGAATTCCAATATTTTTGTTAGAGTGTCACGGGCCTTTATAAACAAAAATAGTTCAATATGTGAAGCAGGTCCTTAAAATAGATTGTCTTCCTCACAATATAGTTTTTTTTTCTTTTGAAAATTCGACTACGATCTACGTTAGTCGTTACAAGACATTGATACATCATGGAGATGTAATAAGCACGATAACCGCCTAAATTAAACCGAGAATGAAAGAGGCTTAATGCCCGACAACAAAGAGGCTTAAAGCCCGACGAATTATTACATTATTTATAGCCTAAATTGCATAGGATTAATCTTGATGGCAACTACTTCCACCGAGACTCGATCCCACGACCTCATGGTCTTAAGAGGGGTGTCCAACCGTTACACCAAAGGGTGGTGGACACAATATAGTTAATTAGATCAGTTTAGACACTTAGAGCATTTCCGATGCACAACTCAAAAAAAATCTAATTTCATCCTATTTTTCGAAAACCAATTGAGATTATCACTGCTAGGTGGCGAAAATGTAGATCCTCAATATTTGTATGTCTCAAATGCAAAACTCTATATTTTACTTACGTGACATGGTTATTTTTGTAAAAAAATAATTAGTTATTTTGAAAATATTCGAAAACTTGATTTCTATTGGTTGAAATTTAAATATTGACGAGTTAGACAATTAGAGATATCTCGAGATGACACTGTACTTCTGTAGTGTCCTCTTGAGATATCTCTATTGCACTCTCATCATGAGTTCTTACTTGAGTTTTGCATTAGAGATGATTTTGTAAGAAAAATTCTAGAAAATCCTATGTGCACTCCAAATTTCTAAGATTGAGTTTTGCATTGGAGATGCTCTTAATAGAAATTACAAGTATGTTATAGGATGGTGCGGACCAGCCTTCTGAACTGCTACTGATACTGTCCACTTTGGCACACCTGGGCCTCACGGTTTTAAAAGGCATCACCAGGGAAGGGTGCTTAACCTCGTAACAGGAGCACCACACTCCGTCTCACCATCAATATGAGATTGTTTCCACAACACACCCTCCCAAGACCACACGTTATCAGCACAATTCGCTCTACTATGTTGTGGTCTTGAGAGGGTGTGTTGTGGCAACAATCCCACATTGGTGGTGATACGGAGTGTGGTGCTCCTCTTAAGTGGTTAAGCACCCTTCTTTAGTGAGGTCTTTTAAAATCTATGAGGTCTAGGTGTGTCAAAGTGGACAGTATCACTAGCCGTCCAGAAGGTTGGTTCGCACCATCCTATAACAAAGTACATATTTTCATGCAAAAGCTAGGCTTTTTTGGGGTCCGTTGACTGCCATTTACACATTAAAAAAAAGACTTAAACATAAGAACTAAATTCAAACATCTTATATGGCTTTAATCACATTATAAAATTTTGAAATTTGAATGTATGGCTTGATTTCAATTGGATTAGGTTGACCCCAATGTGCACATTTATTAACCTCTCATCCGTCATAGGGAAAGTCCACTGCCGTACCAATAAAACTTGATCCACTTTAGTTGTTGTCACGTATTTCATCCATTTTCAACCATAAGATAAGTTTTTTTTTTGTTGAAAAACCATAAGATAAGTTATCGACTAAAAGAAAATTCATGTCAATTCTTGATTTATAAAGTTTCTTCATACGTGTCAAAAGAGAAGGCTAATAAACAAACTTTCAGATAATGGCTCATGACTTCTAAGTACTAAAATTGGTAGACTAAATTTCAACAAAAAAAAAAAAAAAGTTGGTAGACTAAATATTTGAATTAAATATAATGAAGACTTTGATCAAGGATGATGAACCTCAAGATTAGTATAACATAATCTTCTTATTCTTAACCTATTGATTAAATATAAGTTCTTACTTACGTGCTTGTCACTAATTTAAGAGAATCCTTTCTCTTAATTTCTTCTTCTAGATAGCTCTATATAAATCCCAATTTGCAAGGGAATTGACATCAAATTAAAATTTCCTTATCCATACAAATAGTTTTGATTAAATTCCCAAGTAAAATGGTTTCTTCTTTCCAGTCATGGAACTTGTTCATCTCCTTCTTCATCTTGATCATCTTCGTGTCAATAATGATTCTTGAATCTCCTATTGTAAATGCAGCCACTTATTTCCGACCGAGTCCATGGAAACTTGCTCACGCTACATTTTACGGGGACGAAACTGCGTCTGAAACAATGGGTACGTTTTTTTATAATATAAATAAGCAATGTTCTATTTCATAAGTTTTTGTGACTGTTTTTAAATAATGTGGCGAAAGAAATACTCATATGTTAGAGTTTGTTTGCTTTTCAATTTCAAACTTGCCTCATGAAAAAAATCATTTGACTTGGTACTAATTTACAGGAGGAGCTTGTGGTTATGGGAACTTGTTTAATAGTGGTTATGGGACTCAAACAGCAGCTTTGAGCACAACATTGTTCAACAATGGCTATTCATGTGGATCTTGTTTTCAAATCATGTGTGTTAATTCTAAGTGGTGTTATAAAGACTCCCCATACACAACCATTACTGCTACAAACCTTTGCCCACCTAATTGGGCCCAAGCTAGTGACAATGGAGGTTGGTGCAACCCTCCGAGAGCTCATTTCGATATGGCAAAGCCCGCTTTCATGAAAATTGCCCAATGGAAAGCCGGTATTGTTCCAGTTGCATATCGCAGGTAAAGTATATATATATTCTAGGCATAAACCGTTGCACGCTCATTTCTAAGACGTTTCTTTTTTTGCTATAACTAACATTTTTTTTGACATTGTAGAGTTCCATGCTTGAAGAAGGGCGGCATTCGGTTTGCCTTCCAAGGGAATGCTTACTGGTTACTAGTTTACGTAATGAATGTTGGAGGCGCAGGAGACATATCAAGTTTATCGGTGAAAGGAAGCAAAACAGGTTGGTTAAGTATGAGCCACAATTGGGGTGCTTCTTACCAAGCATTTGCAACATTAGGAGGACAATCTCTTTCTTTCAGGATCACTTCTTATACTACTAAGCAAACTATCATAGCATGGAATGTTGCTCCTTCGAACTGGAACGTCGGTTTGACATACTCCGGTTCTGTGAACTTTCATTGATTCATGCAAAGAAGATTATGAGATCAACTCGGCGACTCACCAGTTATCTCATTCGAATAAAACATAATTATGTTAGCATCATAAGCTCCCTTAATTTTTTCAGAGGAGGCTAGCATATCAATATTCCTAAATAGGTCATTTATAATGGTGAAGGAGTTATTTTAGTATTTTTCTTGTAATTTTAGATTTCTGATTGGTTAAGACCCTAAAAAGGGCAATGTTGTAATGCTGGTGTCATCTTTTATTATGAATGTGATCCACAACCAAAGGGGTTGATGAGAGTTTTCTTTTCCACAGCCTAAAATGTTGTTTATGCTTGTGTAACTATATGTTTCTGTTATAAAAGAACAAATTTATCTTCATGATGTTTCCTATGAAAACTCCGTTTTGATCCTTTGGCACAACTCAATGAATTTAGTAGATCATTTTGGGAGGCTCCAATGACTATAGATCCAACCTATCCAATTTTTACAATGGGATGTATCTTTTCTTTTTCGTTTTTAGCTAGGTAACAAGGACCAATTAGCATATTATAAAAAATTTCGAACCAGATGAGTTTTGAGCTGTCACCACGTACGAATCCTAGCTTCAAGTTTGTCGCACATATTTGTATCTTTTTTCCTTTCTTTGTGTTCTTAACAAAGATTTAAGGTCCGAGATCTGTTAAAAAACATTAAGATTCTGAATAAAAAAGATTTGGTTCAATTTAGTCTGATATGCACATGCATTTATCTTTACATAATATCATTATTATTTACAAATTTAAATGTTTACTTGATTGATTACAGAATTTCAATGTTGACATATTTGCCTCTTCTTCGCGTCGGTAGACCAATATCCAAACATTTCAACAACAAATAACAACCATACCAAAACTAACAGGGAGAAAAAGAAATGGTAAATGAAAGCATAAAATGAAATAACAAAACAATGTCAATAGAACAACTGATTTTAGAGCGATGTAGAGGGTCTAAAATTCCAAGGGTTAGAGGTTTGATGGTCAATGGGTCATCGGTAAGAAATACAATGGGTCAGTTCTCGTCTTGGAGACACCGACTACGTGGCGAAACGACCATGCTAACAAAGAGTACAGAGAAACATCGTGAAACCTCTGAACACCACGGTGGTGTCAGTGAAAGAGACTCCCATGGTTAAATTAGTTATTGTGAACAATGACTAAAAAAGCAGAATGAGGTTAAAAGGAGTCATCGTCGGCGGAAGTCGGCTTGGTAGAGTGGCCCAAACTCTACTCCATGGCGTAAACGTACTTACTATTGGTAGATGCAAGGGAAAAGGTTGACGAGCTCGAACTTTACGCGAGCTTGTGCTCTGCGCCTCTGAGAATGGGGCTTGAAGACTATGCTTTACGCCTCTAGTTATGGGGATCGAAGTTTGTGCTCTACGCATATGAAAATGGAGCTTTAAAGTGGTAGGTCGGAGTTTTGTCCTATGGTGGCGTCGGCTAGAGGCTTCGTCTTATGTGATTGTCGATTAGAAGATTTGTCCACTCAGGTAACTCAGAGATTAGTACCAATGGAGCTTTATATCCTTTACAACGAGTCAATAAATGATGGATTCCACCTCCACTCGTAGACCTCCAGGTTTTCAAAGTAGAAGCACACCCAATTGGCCAAATTGTTGTTCGCATTCCATTATTTCTAATACTTACCGACTTTTTATAAGATTATTTTTTAGTACTCAAAGATAAGAACAGGGGCGGCCCAAGTAGTTGGGAGGCCTAAAGCGAAATATAATTCGGGGCCCTTTTTGTCGTAACAAATGTATTACTATGAAAAACATTACCAAAAAACGTAAAGCTAAACTTATGTACTAAATACGGAGTGCATGCGGTTTCCATAATGATAAGCTAAACATATATCGAAAAGATTCTTCTTACAAATTACTAATGATGCGTTCATAACCCAAAACCAACCCATTTAATCTCTCTTCTGATATAGTGGAGCGGAGGTAAGACTTTATCACCACTTACGATTCTACTTTAGAATATAAATTCGTTTTAAATATAAATAACATAAAATATATATACTCAAAAAATCTAAGGGTCAAAATAAAGATAATCGGTACCAAAATAATAAAAATAAGAGAGTACATGTACCTGCAAACTATTGTTAAAGACTTATGATTTATAGAAAATTGTTAGAGATAGAGAATAATAACAAGGGCGCGGCTGAAGGCTCCCCTCGAAAATGTTGTAGGCCTCCGGATTACAAACAAATTGTGAGAGATCTCCTGTACAATCCGGAAGCCTACAACATTTTCGTCGGGAGAAGGAGCCTTCACAGTAAAAAAAAATTAGAAGGTAAACAAAGCACCATAAAATTCTAGAGAGATCTCCGGATTACAAACAAATTGTGAGAGATCTCCTGTACCTAAATAGTTTCCGGGGTGTGAAATTTTAAAGGGAAATATGCAAAATTTTCAAAATTTTCCGGGAAAACATATTTTATGGGGAATATTTTCTAACTTCTACAACTCATGTATTCGCCACCTCGTCGTCTTCACCGGCCGGCGAATTTCCGGGCGGCGACCTTCAACCATAAAAAAATTAATTAATTTTTTTCCTCTCTCCTCTCCTTCTCTAAAAAAAAGGTAAAATATTTTTTTTTTCTTCTCCTCTCTCTCTAGATCAGATCTAGAGAGAGTGGAGACCCCATTAAAGGTCCGAGCAGACCTTTAATGGTGCTTCCACTCTCTCTAGATCTAGATCTAATCTAGAGAGAGAAGAAAAAAAAATTTACCTTTTTTTTAGAGAGAAGAGAGGAATTTTTTTTATGTTTGAAGGTCGCCGGCACGAAATTGGCTGGCCGGCGACCTTCGCCTGTGAAGATAATGAGGTGGCCAATACATGAGGTGGCAGAGAGAGAAGTGAGGTGGAGAGAGAGAGAATAGGTGAGGTGGAGGGAAGTGAGGTGGAGGTTTTTATTTCCTTATAACAATTTACAAAATAAAATTGACCAAGTCTTCACACCCCGAAAACTATTTTGCTTTCCCCAAAACGCTGGCTTAAAAAAAATTCATTTTCAAACCTTCCTGTTTCTATTTTATTTTTATTTATAATATCTCACACTTATTATGTCACCTGAGTTTAAATTCTTAAATCAGGAGACATAGAAAAAAATATATCTCCGTCTTTTTTCAATCTTAAATCAGTAAGAGATTCAATTACGAATCATTTATTCTTAATAATTGACATTACAGGTTAGAAATAAGAACGATACCAAAATATTGTCTTCTTAGTTTTTGTAACTTGATGATTCAGTTACTCGAGAAGACTTGTCTTTGAATCTATATACAGAAAACCATCAATAGTATACCGGCATAATTTAGTTTGATTGATTCTACTCCTACCATAAGAGCATCTCCAATGCAACACCCAAAAATCTATAAAAATTCTAAGTTTTAAGTGTGGAAAGTAAGTTTCTGAATTATTTCTTCTTTACTTGGTCATTTAGAGATACTCTATTTAAAAAAAATTCTCAAATGCAGCACTCGAGAAAAATTTAAAAACTTATATTCCAACTATAAAATTTACTGAATTACTTAAGTGACACTTAAAATAAAGTTTCTCCGCATTTTCTAAAAGTAAATAGTTCCCGCATGAAAAGAACTTGGCACTTGACTCATATAAGTACGTGATTAGTCATCCTCCATTCACTGCCGTTTTCAATTAAAAAAATAAAGTCCACTGCCGTACCAATAGAACTAGGTCTGCATTATAGTTGTGCCCACGTCTTTCTTAATCTATTTTTTTAAAGATAATTGTCAATTCTTGATTTAAATAAAAGAGAAAATTAGGGTTATATTGCATAAGGTCATAAGTCGCACAATTGGCGCCACTACTTGATGCGGCATGACCTCTTGGATTGTGGCTTGTCTAGATTGTCTTAAATTAAAATAAGAAAAAGACTATACGGGTCAGGATCTTTAAGACTATAATAACGTAATCTTGTCTTTTCGGTTGAAATATAATATAATCTTGTTGTTCCTTCACTTTTATTGACTAAAGGAAGTTCCGACTCTACGTGCTTGTCACTAATTTAAGGTCCTTTCTCTTATAATTTCGTATTATGAATGCTCTATATAAACCCCAATTCTCCAAGTGTATTGACATATAATCAGATTTTCCTTTACCTAAACCAAGAGTCTTGAACAAAAGTTCTCAAGTAAAATGGCTTTTTCCTTCGGCTCACATTCGAACTTGATCATCTCCTTTTTCATCTTGAGCTTTATGTTAATGATGATTTTCGAGGCTTCCGTTGTTGAAGCAACCACTTATTTTAAACCGAGCCCATGGAAACTTGCTCATGCTACATTCTATGGCGATGAAACTGCGTCAGAAACTATGGGTACGTCTATATAATTAAATGTGTGATCTTATTAATGAAATTCTCAAATTTAGAATGGGAAAAACATTCCCTAAATGTATGGGAAATGATAAATATATATTTTTTTTTTTGGTCAATTTATAGGAGGAGCTTGTGGTTATGGAAACTTGTTTAATAGTGGTTATGGGACTCAAACGGCAGCTTTGAGCACAACATTATTCAACAATGGATATTCATGTGGTTCTTGTTTCCAAATCAAGTGTGTTAATTCTAAGTGGTGCTATAAAGGCTACCCATTAACAACTGTTACTGCTACAAACCTTTGCCCACCTAATTGGGCCCAAGCTAGTGATAATGGAGGTTGGTGCAACCCTCCTAGGACCCATTTCGATATGGCAAAGCCCGCTTTCATGAAAATTGCACAATGGAAAGCCGGTATTGTTCCTGTCGCATATCGCAGGTAAAGTACATATTCTAGTCCTAAACGTTGCACGAAATCGTCGTATCTTGGACATTTTTTATTGCTATAATTAACTAACATTTATTTTAACATATTGTAGAGTTCCATGTGTGAAGAAGGGCGGAATTCGGTTTGCTTTCCAAGGGAACGCTTACTGGTTACTAGTTTACGTAATGAACGTTGGAGGGGCGGGAGACATATCAAGTTTATCGGTGAAGGGAAGCAAAACAGGTTGGTTAAGTATGAGCCATAATTGGGGTGCATCATACCAGGCATTTGCAACATTAGGAGGACAATCTCTTTCCTTCAAGATCACTTCCTATACGACTAAGGAAACTATAATAGCATATAATGTTGCTCCTTCAAACTGGAACGTCGGTTTAACGTACTCAGCTTATGTGAATTTCCATTGATTCGAAGACTGAAGAATGATATATGAACTCACCAGTTATCCCATTGAAAAGACAACTTATGTTAGCATCTTAAGCTCCCTTAATTTTTTTCAGTGGAGGCTAGCATCTAAAATAGTTCTGCTAAATAAGACCTTAATAAGGGCAATGTTGTAGTTTTTTCTTTTCTTTCTAATAGATCCACAACCCTGATAGTGAGGTTGATGAGAGTTTTCCCAAGAGCTGCTGTAAAATGTAGATGTTTTTATTATTCGAAACCATGTTTAAAAACGAGTACATGGGAAGTATACGGTATACCCTGTGCCCAAACCCTTATTTGTTGTGCAACATACTTAAAAGGGAATGAAACACCCCTTTTTTTCACCCATTCGTCTTTGCTACTACCGCCGCCATTTGTCTTTGTTTTTTGCCAAATCGATCTCTTCCATAAATTTTTTGACCAATTCTTATACATTAGTTCCTGACCTTCTTCGTCAAGTCTACAAATTAAATTGAATGAATATGAAACCTTCAACCGATAAAAGGAAGTATTCAACTAAAAGTCCATTTACATGATGGTTTTAAAAATTATTTCTAACTAGGTTTTCTTGAATTACTTCGAAAGTAAACGTAATAATTTTAGATAATTTTAGACAATTGTCAGTCTAAATAATGTGGCGAAAACATAAAAAAACAGAGAGAAAACATAGGGCAAAAGAAGAGACAATATAAAAGGTAAAAGAACAAGTGCAGAATTGTTATGAAAAAAATTGGAAGTTATTTCTGTTACATTATGGGCTCTTTCTAAAACAATGCTCTTTAGTTAATGACATACATGATCCCCTCCTATAAACTAAAACGTTGCTTTCTTTTTGCCCTAAATCCTTTTTTTCCTTATGCACGCCGGTTCTTGCTATTCATTGTTTGTTTCTTTAAAGAGAGTTTTCATCATTTCCTTGTGCTACAACCCTAATCATTCTTTACCCACCCAAAAAAACCCATTAACACAAACTTGACCCCTCAATTTCAATAATGCAATAACAAGTCCTAAAATCAAGGGTGCAAAATTTTGCTTCTCTTCTAATTGGATCATCCAATGGTTCTCATTGAAGTGATGGTTGACCATTTCATACCCAAGGGAAAACTTTTGGGTACACAAATTAGAAAAAGGAAAAAAAAAAAGGGGAGACCAAAGATGTTACTAAGAAATCAAACTGCACAAGGAAAGAGAAGCTAAGAGAACCAAAACTTGGAGTATTTCTAATTCCATTAGAATGATCATAAGGTCTTTTCTCTCCCTCATTCTTACTATCAATGTACTCATGTTTCTTATTTGGTTCTCGGAAAAATTCGTCGATGCTCACGAAATAAAAGATGCTCGTCTTCTCGACCTTGCCCTTGGAGATTTCGCTTTACGTTCTTTCTCAAGTCTACGCAAGACGGGATTTGTGTACTCCTTACATTTACCGGCTCATCTCTTTGGCGTTCAAGCCGATATGGTAAGATTTAGGTGTGGAAGTTTAAGAAGGTATGGTGCTAATGTTAAAGAATTTCATATAAGAAATGGAATTACTATTCATCCTTCTTTGAAAAGAGTAGTACTAGTTAGACAAGATTTAGGTCTAAAGATGTCTTATATTTACTATAAGAGTTACAATATCTCTGGTTATCAACTTGTTTCTCCTGTTCTTGGGCTTCTTGCTTATGATCCAGCAAATTTAAATTCTACAAATAAGTTAGCCCATGAGGTTGAAATTTTGGCCCAAAGAAAGCCAATTACAATTGATTTCTCCAATGTTACAAGATTTTTAATGACTCCTAAAGGCACTAGGCATTTTTGTGCTAGTTTTGGTGATGAAGGAAAGGTATCTATATATGATCAAATATCGTCGAATATTTGTTTATCGATGACTCTCGGGCACTTTGGATTGGTTATCGGTACGACAACGCTGGTAACCTCCGGTACGACAACGCCGGTAACCTCTTCAAAGTCAGGTAAGTTGAGTGAGTGGAAAATCATAATTGGAAGTTCAATAGGAGGTGCATTAGGCGTTTTTCTATTTGGTTTGTTGCTTATTGCTCTGTTTGTTAAGGTGAAGAAAAGGTCGTGTCAAGTGATTAAGATTGATCGAAAAGCTTACGAACAAGAAGCATTGCAAATATCCATGGTTGGGCACTAATTTATCGCTACCCCAAGTGACAACAAGTTAGTTTGTTTATTTGTTTGATATGAAATCTAATGTGTAATCTAAGTGGGTTAATTAGAATCAGACAGTTTATTGTTTCTTTTCAGTTCTAATTCAGTGCTGTTCATATTTAAAGGGATTAGATTGGAAAAGAAAAACCCTAGTTAAGTCTTTAACACGAGCAGTGTCTTGGAGTTGATGATATGAATGGTTTTCATGAAATTCGAACAATTTTATGGTTCTTCTTACTATTTAAAATCTGTCAATAGTTCATTTCATGGTGATTGGTAAAAATCTTCGAAAGAAAAACTCCCCAACATTAGTGTAGTTCTTATGACATTATTAAATTACAGTCTAGTTGAGTAATATTTTTAATACTGTCTGCAATGGTCATTACAAAGGCATTAATACATCGATACGATGTGATAAGCACGATAACTGTCAAATTACTACTGACAGTAAATGACCTAAAGTCGACGAAATAAAATGATCTATAAAAGATAATATGAGAGTGAAGTCATAATTCATTAAGTAAGAATGTTGTCATCTCAACAAAAAAAAAAAACAGTAGGAATGTTGTCTCTTCAACAAAAAAAAAGTATGAATGTTGTCCTTTTATTTATTTTTCAGAACTTGGAGGGTGCTATTAGGAGACCCATTCTGGATAAGAAGAATATCAACTTTCCTTCATTTCATTTTTCTCCATTTCCTTTCTCTACAACTATAATTTACGACCACACTGAAATCAGTGAGTCACCCTGACTAACTTTCCTGAAAAAATAGTGGAGAGAGAGAGAGGATGATCTAGAATTTTTTAGGTCATGAATTTTCATAACAAGCAATGCTTATATTATATATTTTATATTTGGTTTCTAGTACTCCACCAAATCGAAGCATGTGTGAATAAAAAATAATTGTACTTCTTGTTACACTCCTAAGTCTCTATATTATACGTACTTTAAGATTTGTTGATCTTTTGGGAAAAAGTTGCAAGTAGAGTAGGAGTTTGCAAGAATAAAGTAAACAGTGATATATAAAGAGAGGTTCCGAAAATATTTCCACATTATCTTTATTCACATGTTACTTTATCAAGTTTTATTTTATCTATGGATGGTTAGACAAGTACAGAGTAAACAATTTCATCAAAAAAAAAAGTACAGAGTAAACACAAAATAACAAAAATACTCGTGTTTTGCCTTGTGATTTGTGGAGAGAGAGATCTCTTTGTGTTGTTTGGATTTCTACCCCTTGTAAAAAAAACACACAAAAAAAAAATTGATGTTTGACTGTTGTTAAGAAAAACTTACTATAAATTTTAGTGGTAGTAAAGACTTGTAACACTTCTTCATCAAAAAAAAAAAAGACTTCGTAACACTCATTAGTGTGAGATCAACAACCAAATAAAAAGCTTACTGTAACTAATTTTGGAACATTATTATTTGTGTGGTCGCTTTGGAGCATAAGGAAAAGTTTTCGGGACATAAGGACTAAGTCAATCAGGATTGACCTCGAGAGCATTTTTCTTTTGCCCCATAAATTTACTTGATTAAACTCCTCTCTCGAATCTTCATCTTCTCTCTCTTCCTCTTTCTCATGTTGCTCTCTATTCCATTGTCTCTCACCATATCGTTCTCTCTCTCTCTCTCTCAATCTCTCTTTTGATTCCTCCACTCTCTCTCTCTCTCTCTCTCTCTCGATCTTTCACTCTTTCTTTCTCAATCTCTCGTTGTTTCTCTCTCGATCTTTATCTCCCTCTTCTTCTCTCATACAAAGACCGCAATAGAGTGAGTGAGTGAGAGAAATAATCTACAGAGAGATATATATCTACAACGAGTGAGATGAGATAGATCTACAACGAAAGAGATAGTGATCTAGAGAGAGCGACACAGAGATAAACAATGAGAGCGAGGGATAGATAGTGAGAGAGAGAGATAAAGAAATAGTGAAGGAGTGAAAGAATGAGAGAGATGATGAAGATTAGGGGGCAAAGTTCAATAAAGTAATTTTGGCTAAAAAATGTCTCAAAAGTCAATCTTGATTGACTAAATCTTTATGTCCCGGAGATTATTTTTTATGCCCCAAAGCCCCCATCACTATTTAAGGGTTAATTTCATATAGCCACCAACATATGACCAACACACGTATTTGACCCTTAAGATTTGACTAGCTTCAATTTCGATTTCTTATTTTAATGGCCAGCGCTTTGGGGAAAGCTAAATAGTTTCCGGGGTGTGAAGACTTGGTCAAAAATTGGTCAATTTTGTTTGACAATTTTACTTAGGGGGAAAGCAAAATACTTCTCCACCTCACCTCACTCTCTCTCCACCTCACCTCTATCTTCTCCGATTAGGTCGCCGGCCGGAAAATTTGCCGGCCGACGACCATTAAAAAAAAACATTTTTTTCATTTTTTTTCACTCTCTCTATCTCTCTCTCAAGAAACTCCGGCGAAGGGGTTTCCCTTCGCCGGAGTTCCGGTCTGTTCTTCAACAGGCCAGATCGGTCTGTTGAAGTACAGACCAGTTCCGGTCTGTTCTTCAACAGACCGGGACTCCGGCGAAGGGAAACCCCTTCGCCGGAGTTTCTAGAGAGAGAGAGTGAATTTTTTTTTTTCTTCATGGTCGCCGGTCGGAAAATTTTCCGGCCGGCGACCAAATCCGAGAAGACAAAGAGGTGAGGTGGAGAGAGAGTGAGGTGAGGTGGAGATAGAGTGAGGTGAGGTGGAGAGAGAGTGAGGTGAAGTGGAGATAGATTGAGGTGAGGTGGAGAGAGAGTGAGGTGAAGTGGAGTGTTTTTTTTTATTTCCCCTTAAAATTTATTTCCTCGGAAAATCTCTAAAATTCTACATATTCCCTTTAAAATTTCACACCCCGGAAACTATTTAGCTTTCCCCAAAGCGCTGGCCATTTTAATTAATAAAGAGTTGATTTTAGATGAGGTCTTGAGGAGATATTGGAGAGAGAAAGAAAGGAGGATGAAAAATATAGAAAATATTTTCGTAAAGGTTATGATGGTTATGGCAAATCTTTATTCATGAATTTGATTATTTACAAAGGAAATTATTTCTAGTTAAACAGTAAACTAGGTAAATTTTTTATCTCTATATGAGTTCACAGTGGCATGAAAAGAAATGACAACTACTGTAGTCTATTACTTTTTGGTGTAGTGGTTGGAAATTATCCTCTTCGCAGTCCGGAGGTTAACCCCTCAAGATGGCTTTTAGGGACATATATATGTTTTTAGGACTTAAATCAGACAGTTATAGATGACTTTTTTAGTCTATTTTCAAAAAAAGAATAACACTATGTATAACTTGAGCCTCTTGTGTCCAACTCTTTGTTGTTTTTTTTGTTTCTTTTTGATGTCTGATTTCTTAAACATTGTGTGTTCTTATGGCATTGTGAATACATTTTCTTCGATATATCTTCATTCACGTACTTATACGAAAACCAAAGTACAATCTTTCTTAACATACAGTTTACAAGAAGAGGGTGAAATTGAAACTGACCAATTAATTGTAGGATCTCAATATTGAAGCTTCTTAAATGTTAGAGTAGGTAACATATTGAGAGATGAAGAGGTTGAAACTCACTTACCCAAATTGAGAGAAAGGCCAAACGGACGAGGCCCATTGGATGGGCCCATGTTGTTTTTCAAACGAGTTGTGATATTTGGAAACGAACCGGGAAAAAAACCGGGGAGTTTGTCGACTGAAAAATACTACTAGCAGCTAGCTGAAAGGAAAATTACAGTTATGACAAAATAATTTTCTCCCGGGAAAATAAACGTTTCCTTCCTTAATACTCTTAGTTACTAACTTTTAACAGTCTTTCTAAATTCTCAATTTTCCACAAACATACGAGTAGAGAGAGAGAGAGAGAGAGATGATCTTCTTTCTCTCTCCTCTCTGTCTTACTCGATTCAATCTCTAGGGTTTCCATTATTTCTATTCCCAAATTCTCACTCATCAATCAATTTGACCAACTATAAGACTTATAAATCCATTAGATCCAATCTAAGCTAACAATGGCTGATCCTTCTACTCCTTCAATTGATTCTTCCTCAATTAGAAGACCTTTTCCTTCTTCTTCTTCGATGTTGAATCTTCCATCAAACATATCGAGAAATTCTCTCTCTCTAGAAACCCCTTCTTCTTCTTCTTCTTCTTCTCATATAGATCGAATGGTAGGTATAGGTTATAATCCTTCTCCGTCTAGAACTATATACAGTGACCGATTTATTCCTAGTAGATCTGGTTCCAATTTTGCTCTTTTTGACATTTCTCCTCCTCCTCCATCAAATTATTCATCATCATCATCATCAGATGGTCGTGGTGGTGGTGGTGAAGATGGTTCTGGTGCTTATTCAACTTTACTGAGGACAGCTCTTTTTGGACCTGATTCTGGAGTTATTTCACCATTAACGCCTGAAAAGCATTCTTCATTATTAGATGGTCGAACTACTTCATTGACTCCTCCAAGTAGAAATATATTTAGGTATAAGACAGAAACTAGGCGATCAATGTATTCTCTCTCTCCTTTTGGTTTTGATGACGAATTACCTGGTGTAATTCCAACTCCACCTAAAGCACCTAGAAAAGTTCCTAGATCACCTTATAAGGTACAATTTTGATTCATTTTAGGTTCTATTTTATTGAATTTTGAACAAGTTTTGATTTTTAAATGTGGGTTTTTTTTTGTGTTTTAGGTATTGGATGCCCCTGCATTACAAGATGATTTTTATCTAAATCTTGTGGATTGGTCTTCCAATAATGTGTTGGCTGTGGGGTTGGGTAATTGTGTTTATCTATGGAATGCTTGCAGTAGTAAGGTAATTTGTTGGAATTTTTTCGGTTTTTGTGATTGCAGGTTCGATAATTATTCCTGTGTATGATGAATTCGCGATCGAATCCCAAGTTCGCGATTTGATGTTGTGGCGAAGATTCTGTATTGTTCTTTTTCTGTTTCCTGTGTCAGATCTTGTGTTTTCTTTTCTGGATGATTGAACTTTTCATTGATTTCTTATATGTAGGTGACTAAGTTATGTGATTTAGGAGTGGATGACAGTGTCTGTTCGGTTGGATGGGCGCAACGTGGGACACACATTGCTGTCGGAACTAACAATGGCAAAGTGCAGGTAAGATATTGTTTTAAATTGAATGCGATTTCTGGGTTTAGATTATGCAAGTAATATAGGAGCTTGCATGTTCCTTGATGGGGAAACTTATAGCCTAATAGTATATAGCCGAAGATGAACTATGGTGGTGGTGAGAAGAGTGACTTATTTGCTAAAGAACCCTAGAGAAAGTGTTAGACTAACTTGTGAGGTGTTCATGGAGAATAACATCCTAATTTAGTTAGTAACTACATCAAATCATCAAGGATCGTAGAATGGAAGGCTGAGAATCCGGGCTACTTCAGGTTTGTTAAGGAGAAGCAATGTGGGAGAGTTTTGATCTCCTGAGCTCTTGGTGGGTGCAGGTTTGAATTGATTAGGAACATGATTTTGTTATAACCCATTCACCTGATCGATGCAGGTTTAGCTTTCCTTAGAAACCCTGCGTCTCTTTTCTCTCCAATTTTTACTAGTAATAACAAAGAGTGATAGCCTAAGAAGATCAAATTGCCACATAGAGCATGACTTTTTAGCTCCTGGCAGCTCGACTTCAATACGGATTAGTAGAAATTCCATCTGCGAATCATTGAGGAAGGGATGTGCAGCCTAATCTCTTACCAAAATCTCTACATAATTGATGCTGATCATAAGGTGCGGTTGAAAGTAGACCAAAAGCAAGAACAAACTGATCTATATAGGCTACAGCTCTTTATGTTTTATTGCATAATGATATCTAACTTGAAGCACTTGAATTGCACTTTCATAAAAAAATTTGCATGTATGTGATGTTCAGCTACTTTAACTAGTTAGTTTGAACCGTCTATAGATTTGGGATGCATCTCGGTGTAGGAGGATAAGAACAATGGAGGGGCACAGATTACGTGTTGGGGCTCTTGCCTGGAGCTCATCCGTGTTGTCTTCAGGAAGTAGGGACAAGTCTATTCTTCAAAGAGACATTCGTGCCCAGGAAGATTCTGTTAGTAAACTAACTGGACACAAGTCAGAGGTGAGAGCTTAATACAAGTTGTAGGACCTCGTATAGATTTCTGGCTACACTGGTTTTTCGACCTTCAAATCCAATTTAAGTAAAGCTTGGCTAAAAAGATTATTGCTGCTTCTCTTATAATATCAACTATTGGTTTTAGGTTTGCGGACTAAAGTGGTCTTATGATAATCGTGAGCTAGCATCAGGTGGAAATGATAACAAAGTGAGTGGGTCTAGTTTTTCTATATTGAAGGGGTTACGTTCTTGCATATAATGTACTAACTTTATGTTGATTTCATTTATATGAAGCTTTTTGTATGGAATCAACGTTCAACACAACCAGTGCTAAAATACTGCGAGCACACGGCAGCTGTGAAAGCAATTGCTTGGTCCCCACATTTGCATGGGCTTCTTGCATCTGGTGGTGGCACGGCTGACCGATGCATTCGTTTCTGGAACACAACCACTAATTCACACTTAAGCTGCATGGACACTGGAAGTCAGGTGATCGTCGACTCACTCCTTAACAAATTTATATTTGGTTATACATCTTAGAACATCACGTTATTAAACTTGAATTGGACTGATATATGTTAGGACCAAAATATGAACTCGAATTTGGGCTGTATTCTGCAATAAAATTTGAGTCTACAGATGGAAATGCATGAATTACTTTTCTTAGTAATGTATGCATGATACCCAGTATTATGTTAGATAACCTTAAAAGATTACGATTTCAAGGTAAAGTAGATATGAATCCCTGTACTATTTTTTATTTGATTTTAAGTCACCCCGTTGCCAAATTTGTGTGGAATAACGACAAATCAGGGTTATTCCTTTATATTCCTGCACTTAAAAAGAGAGTAGAAAAGGCATAACTTGGAACATAAATATTCACGAAAAAATCAAGCGGAGCACAAGTAACATGTTTCTGTGAATCGCTTCTCATGTTTTTTTGGATAATAGCTGTTTAGTACTTTGCTCACTGTGAACTTTGAAACAGGTATGCAATCTTGTGTGGTCTAAAAATGTTAATGAACTTGTTAGCACCCATGGATATTCGCAAAATCAGATAATTGTTTGGAGATATCCTACCATGACGAAGGTAAGTTAGTTATCTGTTATATATATGTCCACGACCTGCGAAATTCTCGAATTAACCGATTTGTTTTACGATTTTTTTGCCAATATAGTTGTCAACCCTCACTGGGCATACATACAGAGTTCTTTATCTTGCCATCTCACCTGACGGGCAGGTACTGCACACTTTTTTCGTCGACCTTCTGTGACTCGATATGTCTTTCCTTCCCTCTTTTTTTGTTGGCGAACTTTTATCTCAAATTGAACAATTCCTTTTCCTTCAGACAATTGTAACAGGAGCAGGCGATGAAACACTTCGGTTTTGGAATGTGTTTCCATCTCCTAAGTCCCAAGTAAGTACTATGTGGATCATGTCTTTCATTGTTCAATGCCATTCTATAGTATCTATTGTAAAAGAGATGAATAAGGACTCATTGTGGAAAATATATTTCAGAACTCTGATAGCGATATTGGTGCATCATCTCTTGGGAGAACTCAAATCCGCTAAAAGCAAATGGGGCTAGGCAGGTATTCCCCTGCTTCAGGCGCTGTTGGCCCCTAGAGACTTAGGTTGAATAAATCTGGTAGCGGACTAGGAATTTTCTCGGACACCCTAGGCCTTACGGAAGAATTTTTTTTGCTCACTTTACCACGACAATTTTCTACTTCTAATGCGTAGTTTATACCTCTTCGGGAGCATCTCAAAAGAGAAGACGAAAGAATTGAGAGGCAAGTTATCTCTGTTTTATTTCGAAATGCTCTCCTTTTTGTTTCGATAGAGAAATATATAGATGTATAGTGGGAAAATGTTGGATATTCCAATGCATTAAATGTTTATATCACTACTGGGAGAACCATTCACACGTCCAGACTTATTTATTTTTTAACGAACCAACTCTTATGTAACGAGATCGTTTGCATTAGTAAATAAAGTATCAATTCTTTTGACTCTTGTTTAACATGTTCTATTGAGCTGTTGTTTTTCATGAATTCTTTGGTGTTTAAATACTTCAAAATAAACATAATTTCAGTCTGTAGTTAGATTGGGTAAGTTTGAAGAAATATAATATTTCTTTTATGGGGTATACAAATTTACGAATAAAATTTGATATGGGAAGTGAAAACTCATGGGTATATAATAAAGTTTCCTTCAGTGTTAACATGGGTTCAAAGCTTTTCCAGTATCTATCGTCTATCGGAAGATGATTGTCGTTTCTATTTACACACCTTAGATATTGAGACATCAAAATAGGTAAAATCATCATTTTATAGCATTTCTAGTGCTATTAGTTCTTCTCTGGCCTCTAACTAAAAGATATCAACCAAATTGATTTTGTTTTGCAGGAAAAATATTTCGGTCATCTAAATTTTTTTTGAGTTACTTGTTTTATGGAAAAATGGGCTTTCAGTTCCGACCTAAAACCTCGTCTTAAGAGAAATGAGTTTTTGGTCCAGTAGTATTTCTCCACCAATAATTGGTGGAGAAGAGGGTTGCTTTTGGGCCTCCAACCCATATTTTCCATAAAAATTTCACATTTTTTTGGTGGGAAAAATATCTCGGTCATCTAAATTTTTTTGGCTCTTGTGATGGAGGGTTACGTTTCTTTTTCTTATTTTGGTTGAATCGATGGTAGGTTATTTGTTTTGCGAAAAAATGGGCTTTCAGTCCCAAAGTAAGAAAAAAAAGTCTTCAAAGAAATGAGCTTTTAGTGCAGTAGTATTTCTTCACCAATAATGAGTCGAAAAAGTACACTACTCCGTGTACTATTTTTCTCTTACTATTCATTTTACCCTTTTGTGGGGAAAATGTTTCGGTCACCTAAATTTTTTGCTCTTGCAGTGGAGGGTTACGTTTCTTTTTCTTTTTGGGTTAATTCCGTTTTGGCCCCCAATTGTTGACCAACTCACCGTTTTGGCCCCCAATTGTGTCCGGCAGTTCGTTTTGGCCCCAAAAAATTCCTAAATGGCCCCAAATTTTTTCAACCTCCCAATTCTACCCCCATGGCATTTCTGTAATTATTTTTTTTTTCCTTTTCTTTGTCCACCTCATCTAACAATTGACACATCACTCTGTCCACCTCACCCTTCTTCTCCGGCGAAAGGTTGCCGGCCGGAATAAAAAATTCCGGCCGGCCACCTTTACCAAAATAATTTTTTTTTTTTTTATTTCTCTCTCTTCTTCATCTCCTTCTTTCTCTCTCTTCTTCATCTCCTTCTTTCTCTTTCTTCTTCATCTCTTTCTTTCTCTCTTCTTCTTTCTTTACCTCTCTCTCTCTCTCTAACCCCTCTCTTTCTCTTTCTCCAACCCCTCTCTCTCTCTATCTTTAAAACTCCGGCGAAGGGGCGGAGCCCCTTCGCCGGAGAACCAGACCTTGAAGGTCTGGTTGGAAACCAGACCTTCAAGGTCTGGTGAGAAACCAGATTCGGTCTGGTTTCAAACCAGACCGAGATCTGGTTTCTACAACCAGATCCCGGTCTGGTTTGAAACCAGATCGGAATCTGGTTTCAACTAACCAGATTTCGTTCTGGTTAGTTGAAACCAGATTCCGATCTGGTTTCAAACCAGACCGGGATCTGGTTGTAGAAACCAGATCTCGGTCTGGTTTGAAACCAGACCGGATCTGGTTTCGCACCAGACCTTGAAGGTCTGGTTTCCAACCAGACCTTCAAGGTCTGGTTCTCCGGCGAAGGGGCTCCGCCCCTTCGCCGGAGTTTTAAAGATAGAGAGAGAGGGGTTAGAGAAAGAGAAAGAGAGGGGTTAGAGAGAGAGAGGTAAAGAAAGAAGAAGAGAGAAAGAAAGAGATGAAGAAGAGAGAGAAAGAAGGAGATGAAGAAGAGAGAGAAAGAAGGAGATGAAGAAGAGAGAGAAATAAAAAAAAAAAAAAAATTATTTTGGTAAAGGTGGCCGGCCGGAATTTTTTATTCCGGCCGGCAACCTTTCGCCGGAGAAGAAGGGTGAGGTGGACAGAGTGATGTGTCAATTGTTAGATGAGGTGGACAAAGAAAAGGAAAAAAAAAAATAATTACAGAAATGCCATGGGGGTAGAATTGGGAGGTTGAAAAAATTTGGGGCCATTTAGGAATTTTTTGGGGCCAAAACGAACTGCCGGACACAATTGGGGGCCAAAACGGTGAGTTGGTCAACAATTGGGGGCCAAAACGGAATTAACCCTTTCTTTTTTTGGTCGTATTGGTTGTAGGTTCTTTGTTTTGGGGAAAAATAGGCTTTCAGTTCCAAAGTAAAAAAAAGAGACTTAAAGGAAATGAGTTTTTAGTCCAGTAGTATTTCTTCACCAATATTGGGTCGAAAAAGTACATTACCTGGTGTACTCTTTTTCTCTTACTATTCATTATACCCTTTTGTGGTTTAAACTGTTATTCATATTTGGCTCGTTCCTTTTATCTAGATTTTATGAAGGTAAATACTTTTACAACGCAAAATGTTATCTAGATTACACGAAATGTGCAACCTAAGTATGATAAATGTGTAAAATTTAGGTCTTCCGCCATTTTGTGACTGTTATTTCGAAATTACAATAATTATTTGTTTGCAACATAATTCAAAATATTTTCAACATGTTGAAAGATACAATAAATATTTTCCATTATTCTTTCTTAAATAGTAAATGAGGGAAAAAAAAATTGTTGTTTTTAATTGTTAGTTTTCAGTTATTCAAAATTAATTTTGCTCACAACCTAATGGATAATGTTCAGGGAAAAATAGAATAATAACTTAGAAATGGTGATATACGCGCAAAAGCAAAGCAAAGAGTATAGGATAACATCATTTCCAATGCAACACTCAAACTCTAAATCTTAGAGTGTCAAAAAAGGTTTTTTTTTTAGAGTTTCTCTTTAAAATCCATATCTAATGCAAAACTCAACATGAATATTTGAAATGATGTGTCGAAATTTATTTTAGAGATTCAGATCCTTAAGAGGACACTCCTCTTGAAGATCGTGTCACATAAACAAATTAATTTTTCACACTTGACACATAAAATTTTTAGAGTTATTTTTTTTTATTGAAGATGCTCTAACCCCCTGTTTTTCATCTATTAGGACTAAAGACTTTTGTTAAATATGAAGTTTTATTAAAACAAATCATTTTGCTTAGGAATAAGGACATTTAGATAATTTTAGTAATATTTGCCAACCCACCCTTGAGCCTTGATGATGTCTAGCATTACTTATTTGGCATCACATCTTTCAATTTACTCCTGTCTTGTTTTTGTTTGTGTACTTTAACCTTTTTCTTTTGTTCAGATCTAAAATACAATTATTGTAGATTGATTGTAGGGGCGGTAATTATCAAGCCCAAAACATGGGTGATAATAGGAATCCAGGCCCATTCATGAATATTATTTCAAAAAAAACCCACTCTATGAAAATACCTTATTACCCTCCCTTAATCAAACTAGAGACAATCCTATCCTCCCATACTTTCCCGCCCAAAGAGATTCAAATCCATCCCATCAAGTCAGGTGGGTTAATAACCCAAGACCCAAAATTACTCCTTCATTAAGCAGCCGAAAAACCCATTCATATTCTCATTCTCTCTCTCTCTCTACAAAAACTAAATCTCTCTGCAAATCTTTCTTTAGGTTAGTCCTTCTCTTTAAAATTTCGAGTGAAATCCACAGGAAGTTAGGGCATCTCACTTCTTTTGTTAGGGTTTTTGTTTGAAAAGGCAAATTTCTCTTGAAAAAGCTAGGGTTGTGTTGATTCCGGTGAAAGAAATAATCGTTACTTACCGCCGGTTGAGAAACACCTGTTGGAAAGGTATAAAAGAGATGCTTATATTCAAAAAAAAAAGAAAAGATTTTTGTTGGCTTTTAAACCCTCAAATGTTTGGTTTCATGTAAGTAAGATAATAGTTAGGGTTTTGTTAGTCGATTTTTAGGTGAAAAATAAAGTTTTGTTGTTGAATACACCACGATTTCATGTGGGTGGTTCTTAAATCTTCATCATGTTTTGATGTGTTTTAAACATTTCTGTGTTTTTGGGCAAACTTGATGTATGTTTGATTTTGTATTCTTGGTTTTCAAAAATTGAGGGTTTGTTCTTCAGAACCAAAAACATTATATATATATATATATATATATATATATATATATATATATATATATATATATATGTAAACATCTACATGTGTGAACCTTTAAGTTTCTTATGTTTAGAAACATTTTTATCTTTCCAGAACACATTTTGATGTGTTTTAAACAATTTTTGTTAGTATTGAATGGTTTTCTTCAGATGTACATTCATTTTTCATGTGTTGTAAACATTTCTGGTATTTGTGTAACCATATGTGAGATTTCACTATTGTTTGTTTTCAAACGAGGGTTTGTTCTTCAAAATCACAAACATTTATATACATTTGTAAAAATTTTTACATGTGTAAATATCTAAGTTATTTATAGGTAAAACACAGTCATCTCTTCTTGAACACATTGAGATTTGTTATAAACAATTTTCATATTTTTTAAGACAACTGGTTTCGTGTATGTTGTTTCTTGAGTGTTTTTAACATCAGGTTTTATGCAGAAGCGTAACTAGGATGGGAAAAGGAAAAAAGTCCAGTTAACAATCCTCCAAAAAAGGTGGGTTCTTCCAAAGTCAAGGAAGATAAAACTAGAGCTAGCCCAAGGAAAAGGGCATCATCGACTTCAACGGAATTGCCTCCAAAAGGGCAAAAAAACCAAAGACTTGACATTATTTCATATGGAGAAGAACCAATTGAGAAGGTAAGAAATGTCTTGTTCGTTGTTTTCAAAAAATGAGATTTTGTTCTTCAGAAAAATTTGATATGTAGAAACATTTAGGTCTTACCAGAACACATTTTGATATGTTTTAACAAATTTTGTTTATTTTGGATGGTTTGTTCTTCAGATTTACATAAAATATTCATGTGTTGTAAACATTTCTGGTTTTTGTGTAACTTTATGTGTGATTTATTTCCTATTCTTTGTTTTCAAAACTTGAGGGTTTGTTTTTCAAAACCACAATACATTTGTAAACAAGTTTACATGTGTAAACATTTAAGTTATTTATAAGTAGAACATACATCTTTTCTAGAACACATCGAGATGTGTTATAAACAATTTGAGATTTATTTAGATATATGGGTTTGTGCTTGTTGTTTTCTCGAGTGTTTTTAACATCTGATTTTATGCAAAAGCTTAACAAAGATGGGAAAAGGAAAAGTTGGATCATAAAAAAAAAGTTGGTTTTATGTCATCTTCTCTAGAACACATTGAGATGAGTTATAAACAATTCCCTAAATATTTGGTTTTATGTAAGTATATAATAGTTAGGGGTTTGCTAGTAAATGTTTGGTTTTAGGTAAGAGAAGAATTATTAGGGGTTTTTAGTTAAAAGGTGCAATATCTTGAAGATTTTTAGGTTTTTGTTTGGAAAAAAAGTTAGGGTTTCTTATTCTATAAAAGTGGAAAATATATTTTAAATATGGATTTTTATGGTTCTGTTGAAGATTATTTGTGTTTGAAACACTTTTTTTCTACATTTAAGACGGATTTATGACCATGGTTGATTTGCTTTATATATTCAATGATATGTAATCAACATTTTTTCTAAAACACATAATTTCATTTGTTCTAAACATATCAACATGTGTTGTCTCCATGCTTTGATGTGTTTATATCTCTACCGAAATGCTATTTGAGTACTCTGTTAAGTAGGTCCCAAGTAAGTATTCTGAACTTTGCATCTTCAATACATAAGAATTATCTATTATTATCAGGATATTTCTTAGTATGTTTACAAAATTTTAAAATGTGTCTGAGACATACGTATGAATGTTCTGATATTATTTGTTTTTCTCCTTGACAGTCTTGACTGTGGACTCTTTGTCATTCTTCGCACGGAAGAAATGATATGCAATTCGATTCAATGGAGATTGGAGCAATAATTTCGAGAAGTAACCATGTTCTTGTACTTTTGTTCAGAAAACTGTGTTAATGCTACATGTAAGGAGATTTTTTATGTTACCTTAAGAAAATTTGAAAGTGCTCTGAAGAATATTGCTACTGTTCTTTATGTAACTAAAAATTAACAGAGCAATTTTGAATTTGCTTAAAGCATTTTGTGTATTGTCGTAAGTATTTGACAATGTGTTGTATGGGAATTCTAAAATCATTTTGGGGCATAACAATAAATGGTTTGTTTAGAAAATTTTGAAAAGTTCTTTCAACATATATAGGAATGTCGAGAAATTATGGCCAATGACTTTTACTATGATGTTTGAAAGAAAAGTAGATATATGAATATAAAAAAATTGGGAAAAATATTGAAAATTATAATAACAAAATTTGAGAAACCCATATGAACATATAGAAATATGTCTAATCTTAATAAAGTCTGAATATGACACAACAATAAATTCTCCAAACATAAAAGGTTATGCAAAGGAAAAAAAAGTTACTGCGGCAAATACATGTGTAAATGTTGTTATATGTGACATTATGTTTCCAACAGTTAAATTTTGAAACATAGACATTCAACAAAAAAAAAAAAAAAAAAAAATTTGAAACATAGTAAATATCTTTTTCTCTAAAGATTGTTAACAAATGTATGAATTTGGGAACATAAAAGTTTATGTTCAAAATTATTCAATTGTGTTTTTTGCACGTCATATTCTTCTTTAAAAACATTGATTTGTGCAACCATATAACTGAAAATGTGGCTAAAACGGAGAGATGAGAGAGAAACCAAAAAAAGAATATCAAATTGTCTACAGGAATTTGTTCCATAAGAACAAAAAAAACTATTTTGTTTTGTAATTTATATTTTGTTTAGAGCAATTTGATATTTGTCTGAATTATTTCGATATGTTTTATATATAATCAATATTTATTGTGAAAACAACTTTTTGATGAAATTTAGTATATGAATATAAGAAGCGATATTTTTCTCGTAGCATTTCATTTAATGTTATCTACAACTTCGTTAGTGTTGACAACATAGATGAGTTGAGTAAACAACAAAAATTCAAGTATTAATAACAAAAGCTTTGTATCTAATACAAAAGATAGAATGTCCCCAAACAAAAAATAATTGTCGAGACCAAACAAAAAATATACAGACCATACTGGATAATTGGTGTGCGTCCATGAACTTTCTAATTACAACGGAATTTTTGGCATATGGTTATTACACGGAATGGTTCGTTCTTGATAAATTTATTATTATTCTTTGTAGCTATTGTATATATAGCCCGTGAGCCTCTCGAAAAGCTTTCACTACCGCTGGTTAAAAATCAGTAACAAAAAAGAAACTCAGTAACAAAAAAGAAAATGATTTTGATTACAAATCATTATATGCACAGAGAAGTAAGAAAAATGTACTAAACATATGTATGCATGTCAATACCAATATTGTGAATGTTATAAAATATAATGGTTGATCTCAGAACAATTATGTACGTTTTCTCATATATATTAGAATTGCACGAACAAAGAATTTTGTTGCAACAAAATGTCAAAAACTTTTTGAACATAAAGGAAATTTATATTATTACCATAAACTAGTACGAATATGTCATACCAATAGTGATTTATGCAGTGAACAAAGAAGATCTGCTTGAAACATTAAACGTAATGTAAACATTAATAAAAAGAACAGTATCGTGGTTAAAGTTACGTTGAACAATTTCGTTTATGCTTACAACATAAGTAATAGTAGTCACGAAGGTGTGATTTGTGCAGCAAACACGAGCAATTATGCTTACGAATGTTTCTATTTGTCCGGGTTTACGACTAATCTGCACAAAATAAAAAATGTCAATAAAAATGACGAAATATATAAAGCATTTTCCATTTATTTTTATTTTTGTTGAAAGGAAGCATTTTCCAGTTTGCTCGTTGCATAAACATTGTTTCTACAACAAATTTAAGAAAGCTTAAAACACCAATCAATTAGTGGAAGGGAAAAATCTGGGGTTTAGTGGTAACATCTATAAAAATAAATAGAACATTTTTCAGTTTGCTCATTGTATTAACATCGTGCTAACAACACATTCTAAAATGCTTAAAACACATGACAATTTGTCTGTTAAACATCAACATCTGCTAAAACGTAATTTCTAGAGAGAGAAACCGAAAAATAGATCTAAGTTTGTACTTTTTGGTTTATTAGAACAAAAAACTGTGTAATGGGTTTTCACCTTGTTAAAGCTAAAAGATTTTGTTGCTTAGAACTTTGAAATTATGTTGCTTGATGAATAAATTTTATGAACCAAGAGAGATCTAAGTTTGTACTTTTTTGGTTTCTTAGAACTTTTGAAATTATATTGGATGATGAAGAAATTTTATGAACCAACAGAGATTATGTTGATGTTCATGATGAAGCTAAAAGATAAAAAGAAATCATGAAGAAATAATCATGAAGATAAAAACAGAGTAATGAATGAACATAAACATGAAGCCAAATGACAATAAAAGAACAATGGAAGAGAGATTGAGATGGAAAGGAAAAAATTACCTGTAGATGGAAGGTGAGAGATTTCCGGCGAAATGAAAGGGTACGATTTCCGGCGAAAGCAAATATTCCTGATTGCTTAAAATTCGAGAGAGAGATGAGAGAGGAAGGAACCTAATTTTGTGTGGAGGGAAATAAAATTTATAATGATATTTTGAGGGAAACTTAGACTTTATATATAAAGGGTAAATTAGGAATTACCTAAAATAATGGGTTCCTAGAGATGGAAAAATGCACCTAGGGATTCGAAATTGGGTTTGATATTGGTTTATTTTTTAAAAAATGGGTTTTGTAGGTATCATTAATCTATGGTGGGCCAAATTTGGTATTTGATCCCATTTTTTGGGCTTTTAAATAAAAAATTCTTGATTGTAACTTAAGGAATATCTAGATGTGGATTTCTTCATTTTTTGGACCTAAGAAAATGTATTTTATAGTATAAACCCTTAACAATGTCATCTATATTTGATTTTTTGTGTAAGTAAAGATGGGAAGATTTGATTTCTTTCTTTTTAGGGGAACAACTATTTTAAAATCTTTGAAAGTTTAAACTGTCAGAGAATCTCATAGATCGGTTTTTTTTATTCTTTATTTTATTTTAACAAATTGCCATTTGGGCTTATAATAAAAAATAAATTTTATTTGTTTTTCATTCGATTATTTTTAGAAGTAACAAAACATGGAGGAATTTATAATTAGGTCGAGCTTTTTTCAAATTCAGCTAGTTTAATTCTTCTTATTCCCCTTGTAAACGAATTTTTAAGTTGTATTTTACAAATTTACAAAGAAATCGAGATTGTTCCATCAACCTTTTTTTTTCTCAAATTTCCAACAATTTGTTTTAACCAAACTTCTCCTAATCAACCTCATCGAATTATTTTCTTCTTCTCTTTGAGTTTATCAGTACGAAAATTTCATTTCGTTTCTCTGTTACTTTGTTCTTCTTCTCCATCTTCATATTCATGTTATAGCATAGAAAGGGAAATCTGTGGGTCAAATAATGGAAAATCGTAGAGACACTCTCAATTTACCTCTAGGCACTCTCAATTCACCAAGGGTACCTATGGTGTTAGATGTAATGTACTCCGAAATAGAAATTTATACATGAATAAATACACTACTACTAGTAGTATATATACCACATTTTTCCCGAAGAAAATGTGAAGGTGAAGTAAGGGGCGACGACAAGATTCCCTCAACCACCTCTTTCTCTCTCTCTCCCTCTCGTCTCCACCACCATCTTTCTCTTGCATCTCTCTTCCTGTCACCAACTCTCTCTCACCACCACTATGCACTACCTAACCTCACCAGTCACCACCACCATCACTCTTGTTTTCATGGAAACCATATATACATGCAGTCAGCAGAGAGGAACTCCACATCCCTATAAGAAAGTAGGGATGTGGCGTATGTAAAAAACTGGTGGTGCTTATATATTTTGGTTGAAAAATTATCTCCCTCCTGTAAAGTGGTCATCCATCTCACTTGGGTGCTCACAGCGCCCACTGAAAAAGGGGGTTGGGGTGTTTACTGTCTTATCAATAGTGCCTATAAATTTCCTTCACCATTTCTCCAAAAATAAATCTACATAGTAAGACTCTAAACAAATTTTACTGTTTTGACTTTTTTTTTTTTGAGTTAATTCCTATATGGCCCCCTACTTTATGACCAGCTTCCTTTATGGCCCCCTTTTTTTCGTAAATTCAAATATGGCCCCCTATTTTCATGGAAATGTCCTAACTACCCTTCCTTTAAATCTATTTTCAAAATAAAATAAAGAAAACAAACATAATTCCACCTCACTTCCCTCTCCACCACTTATCTCTCTCCACCTCACCTCTCTTCCCAAATCATCTTTCTCTCTCTCCAACTCACCTCTCTCTCTCTCCACCTCACTCTATCTTCTCCGATGAAGGTCGCCGGCCGGAAAATTTTCCGGCCGGCGACCTTCAACCTAAAAAAAAAAAAAAAACTTTTTTTTTTTTTACTCTCATCTCCCTCTCTCTCTAAAAACTCCGGCGAAGGGGGGTTCCCTTCGCCGGAGTACGGGTCTGTTGAAGAACCCCTAATTCAAAATCAAAACCTGCACAAAATCTTATCTCTGTGACCTGCGTAAGCCCTAATTCAGAGTCCGAATGCTTCGAGTTCCAACAATAAGTACAGAATATGCAGAAAAACTAACACTACAAAAACACGTCCTATTTATAACGGCCTATTGTAACGGCTTTCGCGTGAGCCGTTATAAATACAGTAAATATAACGGCTTTTACTGAACCGTTATAATTATATACTCTTTTGTAACGGCTTTAATATGGATAGCCGTTGCAAATGGACTCTTTAAGTTAGCGCCAACTTTTTGATGGCGCTAATTTATTTACCGCCTCTGGCGTGTTGTCGTTTTATTATAACGGGTGCTTTTTTGTTATAACAGAGTCTTACTGTAACGGTTTTATTCGGCGTAGCCGTGATAAATGAGCTGGACTTATTGTAACGGCTTAGGTCCGTTACAACTGTGTCTATATATAACGGCCTTTAGTATTTTTGGCCGTTATAATTGGGAGCCCTAGAAATCCAGTTGCCCAGTTCTCTTTATACTTCCTATTTCGATTTTAGGTTTAGGTTTGGATTTCAGAGTATCTCGGTTGGAACGATTTCTGGTGATTTGCGTTTAGGTTTTTTACTCATACCTAGATCGATAATTTCCTTCCTCTTTTATCGATCTGGAACTGATTTAGGTTTTTTTTTGGTTTGATATTTATGTTTGTTCTTCTTCTAGGTCTATCTGCTACTTGCAACTTCTTCTAGTTCATCAACCCTGAAGTCAGGTTAGCGCCTCTCTCTCTCTATATATATATATATATAATTGGTGTCGAGGGTATCTAGCTTTTCATCTAAAGCTCTTAAATTTCTTTCAAACTTTTGTTGGAGTCTCAATTATAATTTACTCAATTTGGATGCTTAATAGTTGGAACAGTCATACCCATGTTAATCCACCACCTTCAGGTCCATTTCCTCAATCTTCTTCAGCTTTTCTTTTGATGAATTCTGAAAATGGGGATATTTTTAGGGCTCAATTTCATCATAATTTCAATTGGAAAATGGGAATGGGTGTGGGTCTTGTTTCTGGTCTTGATGATGAAATCCAATTTGGGAGAAACAAGCTTCCCACTCCATGGTTAGTTAGTTAGGGTTTTCATATTATATGCTTTTGCTTGATAACTGTTGTGATTGCATTAGGTTACTTGTTATTTTGTTTATAAATTTTAGTGATTTTGGGTTTAAAATATGTAGCTTTTTTTCTAGTAATGAATTTAGATATATGTATTTAGATACCCTAACCCTAATTAGAATAGTCCTTAAGTTAGGTTTCTCCTTTTATTTAAGTTTTACCTTTAACAGTTTATAGATTTATAAAGTCTGCAGTTACTATTTCTAGTCTAGTGTACTAATTACTTAATTAATTAGGTACCCTAGCAAATGTCACTATTCATATGGATCATGGATAAGAACTCATCTTATTTTCTATTATACAAGTTAGGTGTGACAGGAAGAATCGAAATCCCCATCGCTATTTATGTCATGGCAGTTGCTGCCACTGTAGTTTCCCCTTGCTGGTCTCTTAAGAATGCACCATAACCACCATAGGAGGAATCGAAAGCCCCATCGCTATTTATTACTCCATTTACATGACATTTGAACCTTCCTGACTAGTGGAATAGATAGGTTCCACTTATCTAATATAAGTCTGGCCTCACTTGTCTCCACTGTCTTGCGTTTGCAAGTTCCTGCCCTAATTTTTACTTCGATGATTACCGCCTGTGTGACAACATCAGTCGGATTTGATTTGCCTCGAAAAATTCAGTTGTTGTAACGGCTTTCCGCTGAGCCGTTAGATTGGGTTCATTGGGCAGGTAGGTGATTGGCATTGGCTAGAGAACCTTTGAAGGTTCATTATGGAACAACACCACTACTATTATTTGCAGATTGTATAGAGTTCTTCAACAGGTCATCAATGGAGGGATCATGTTCTGATAACTATGGCAGGAAATCTGATGCCTTTGTTTTTAAAACTACTACTACTTCTCTTTGTTTTAATTATCACTTTCTTATTCTACGTCTGCTACAGCTTTTCACATGTATAGTTCTCTTCTGAAATAAATGTTGGTCTTATATAAAGAGAAGTGCTTGGGCTGTCTGTGTTTGATTCATTTTGAAAAAATGTTTTGTTTGTTTGGTGGTAGGGCTCGGATAAAAGTTTGGAAACCCATTCTCTCTATTGCACTCATTTCCTACATATTGGAGTTATCTTTCAATGGGTGAAATAATAGAGAGACAAGCTGAAATGGCAGAGAGACAAGCTGAAATGGCAGAGAGACGAGATAGAGATATTGCTGCATTGATGACACTCTTGCAGCAACAACGACAACCAACTACTTCAGAATCTTCACAACCTAGGTAAGCTTGTTTCCCTATATTAAATACTTAATAATTTTTAGGTTAATTGTGAAGAGAAGTGAGTTGCTTTCTCTTCACAACATCGAGTACATTCGTAATTTGATATTAACATGATTGAGATATAATGATGGGTTGTCTTTCATGAATAACATCCCATAAACGTAAGTATACAACCCAAGATGTGGGATTAATTTCATATGGGGAAATGGTAGAACAAAGTCGTCAAATTACAGAAGCTATTATTGGCGTGTGTTATGAGTCAAACCATTTAGATACTTGAGTTGTGAGCCGTACTTGTTGTTTTTACTATTCTAACAGTGTTTCCAATTCCATGTCTAAATACATGCAAGCCTTTTAAGGAACCAACACAAGTAAAACATGTATATGTTTGAATTGCACAATAGTTTCATGATCTGACTATGCAGGCTGCCTACATTAACATTTACACTGTCAATTACTTTTTCATTTCCATCTCTTTTTTTCTTTTTTTATACTTTTATGTCAAGTCTCTATCCAACCATCTGTTTTGTTTATTTCATTAGATGAATGTTGTATGGTCACTCGTGGCCATGGATGACGCATATATAGGACTGTCACACCCTATTTTGCACTTCAAATTATAGATTGTTATTCTAACTTGTCTGAAATGTAAATATGAAGAGAGAGTGGAGTCAGTTTTTGATGTCTAAGAAATCCGTGGCAGCAAGTAATGTTGCTGGTCAAGCCAGTGCAACTAAAAGTGTACTTAACACAATCAGCATAGCACCTTGCTTCGTCAACTCCATTGCAATTCCTGAAGCACAGGAAAACATCACATGTTGCTGGTCAAACAAGTCTTAGGTGGTGTTTGTGCTTTTACTGTTTGAATCTGACTTGTTTGAGTCCGAGTCAGACTTCTTCGTCAAGGGGACATTAGTAATTTACGGAATATTTTTATCTAGTTGCAGCAGCGGTGTTTAAAGACCTAATTGTGTTAGAATAGCATTAGAAAGTTGCATTTGGGAGCCAATTTGGTCATGAAGTTCTAGTGTACAAAATGTGCCAAATTGTAGACTACTACTGTCGATTCCTCTACTTGTGAGTCGATTAGAATGTAAATGTTTCTAACTTGTTGATACTTGCTTGAGCATATGTTGTATCTGATTCTAAATGTGGTTAAATTGTGTTGCAACTCTTATTTACAGCTAAAGGAGTTAAAGATGATGCAATGTGGAACTATACAAGGCCGAGTACGAAGAGGTCCAACTCCTGCTGATGATCTGAATGTACCATGTGAAGGAAGCGTGTGAGATTTTGATTTATATAATGTTATACGTTTTTGGGTTGGATCGATGCAGGAACTTGAAACTTGTGTTACTATCAATCAAATACAGTTGTTTCGTTTTATTTATTGTGTGGTTAGCTTCACATGTCTCTTTTGTTTTAGTTTTCTGAATTATAAACAGGGATGAGTAAAAGCTGCAATATAATTGCAGCTGGATTCCAGAGCTTTTGAATTTTTTTTTCTTCAAATCAGGCATTTATAACGGCTACCTTCAAAAGGGGTCGTTATAAGAAAACGCATATATAACGGTCTTATTCAGAAGAACCGTTACAAGAGGAGCCTTTTTATAACGGCTACCCTCAAAGGACCCGTTACAAATACTCCTTCTGATTTGGCGCCATCATTTTCCCGCCATTTTGGTGAGCTCTTTTGTAACGGCTAACCCACACTTAGCCGTTATAAAAAGACTTATTGTAACGGACGGAAGCCGTTACAACTGTATTTGCAACGGGGGTTTTTATAACGGCTTAATTTTTTTTGTAACGGTTTAAAGCCGTTGCAAGCGACCTTTTATAACGGCTTTTCGGCCTATTTGTAACGGCTAGGCCGTTATAACTGTTACGTGTTTTTGTAGTGTAATAACATTCTGCGATTAATCGACAACAACAAGTCAAGGACTTAATTGAGGGATAGAAATCATCCAATTCTTTTTTTTTTTTATTTCAGAAATCATCCATTATTATTAGTAGGAATCAACATATAAATAAGAAAACTATTAAATCTCCCAATCTTTACTTCATGAAGAACAGATAAAGAAACTACTTTAAAAACTATCCATAAAAAATCTCAAATTAGGTATTTGGAGAAAAGTTTAGAAATTGCCAAATCAAATCAACTAATCTGTAAATAAAACAAAGTCAATTGAAGTAAATAATATGTTCTTATCAAAATAACAGTGATTTAGGGTTTGGGGAAAAGTTATCAAAGAAGAATCTATAGGTCTAAATTAAATTTACAAAAGAAAGCAAATAAGATGAAAGGGTTTTCACATGCATACCCAAAATCCGAACTTTTTATTGCTGATTGGGGTTTGCAGTATGAAACAGTAAACAATGGCTAGAATCTAGATGATATGAAAACTAGGGTTAAAACAATCAAAGAAAGAAGAGAGAGAGGGAACCTTGAAGGGAGAGAGGATTTGTCTGTAGAAATTTGAAGGGATGGATTATATAAATATATGGAGGAGGAGAGGTTCTTCAACAGACCCGTACTCCGGCGAAGGGAACCCCCTTCGCCGGAGTTTTTAGAGAGAGAGAGAGATGAGAGTAAGGTGGAGAGAGAAAAAGGTGAGTTGGAGAGAGAGAAAGATGATTTGGGAAGAGAGGTGAGGTGGAGAGAGATAAGTGGTGGAGAGGGAAGTGAGGTGGAATTATGTTTGTTTTTTTTATTTTATTTTGAAAATAGATTTAAAGGAAGGGTAGTTAGGACATTTCCATGAAAATAGGGGGTCATATTTGAATTTACGAAAAAAAGAGGGCCATAAAAGAAGCTGGTCACAAAGTAGGGGGCCATATAGGAATTAATTTTTTTTTTTTATGAGAATTACTGTTTTGACTTGAAAGGGAAGGGCTTACTACAAATGAAAATATTCCCATTCAATTTTTCAATTATCTAAAGTTTATTATTAATGTCAATGGAACTTGCCAGTAATGATTGTATTTGTAAAAAGAACAAAAAAACTTAATCTACTTAAAAGATTAAATAATATCTAAAATGTGTTAAAATAAGGATGCATGTTATATAAATATAATACGTATATATGTACGAGTGTGAGTACTACAGGATTATTTATTATTTCACTATACAATGCAAAATCTTCTTATGGACTACGACTATTTTCATCATCATGTAGATCATTACGATCATGGAAAATAAAAAAAAAATCATGTTATTTCCATTGCTCCATAAAACTAAAGGTGTCACACAAGTTTGTTTGAAGAAGTTTTAAAGGTTTCTCCAATAAGTGTTATTACTTGCACCCCGACCGCCCTATTGATTTGGTAAATCCAGTTTGACTATATTTGGTTTGGCAGACCCAAATGGGTGATCTTGGGCAGAATTTTGTTACAAATTCGCCCTCCGAATTTAACTCCAATTCTTTGAGTTGAAATCGGAGGACTCTGATCGGATTTTGTTTTAAAATCCGAGTCAAGTTCTACCGTATTTAACATTAATATTTTAGAGTTGAAATTGAATATAAATTTGGTTGATTCGAGCCGAAATTTGTGACGAAATTCAAGTCGGTGGAATAGTTCTTTGGCCATTTGGGATAGGTGGACAGTGGACTTTTTTTTTTTTGATGAAGATGTGGACATTGGACTTGAGTTGATATTGTAACCAAATTTGCTCTAATCCTTAACAAAAAAAAAAAAAAAAAAAAAACCAAATTTGCTCTAGTCACTGATTTTAAGTTCAAAAAAATGCGGAAGTGCCTGTTTTGAGAGTAGACACTATCAACCATTTTCTGGAATATGGGGGCGGCAATAATTGGAAGCCCCAATAACACTTAGTGGTGGTGCTTTTAAAACTTCCTTTTGTGTAATGGGATGTTATCTCAATGCTAATTGTGCCCCTTTGACCCACTATTGTTGTTGGAAGATCAACTGGAAATAAAACCAAAGCTGATTTTGTGTGGGATTATTCTCCTCCCCATATAGGTCCCAGCATCCTAAAATACCTCAATTTAAAACTTTATCTCCCCTCAAATCATCCTTAAATTTAACAAAACTAGAATTATTTAGGTGATTGAGTCACATAATTCCATCATAAAATCAACATATTTTTCATGCCTAACCTATGAAACATCAAATCAATTACTACAAATTATTAATCAGTCTCATCTTTTTAAATGATAAACCAAGAAATGAGCCAAAAGAAAACAAGATAACTTAGTTAGTGATAGTGGGTCCATATTATTATATGCTAGGTTAAATTTAGATGAAGGGGGACTATATGTTGTGGGTAGGGTTACTGTGGTGCCCATTTCATTCATTATAATTTTATGTACTGTTTTTTCACTTTAACAAGAAAGCAATAAGAGAAGAGCATTGTCTTCTTCAACCAAAGATTAGAAAGAAGAAATGACATTGAATTTGAATGTGATGGTGATGGAATAACTATACTCAACCCACTACCAATGGAAAAAACAGTGAACTTACTAAAAATGGAAACCCTAATTCCAACTTTTTCATTTTGGAAAAGTTATTGGGTTTCTTCTCAAATTTGGACCATTAGTACTGTCTTTGTTGAACTGTTTAATAGTACTTGTGAAAAAATGTGTTTATGTGGTTCATGAACAAGATAAAGTGGGAGTCTGAAACACCACAATTTAGCTATCCTATTTTCTTTGCATCAAACATACATGTATGTATGATCAGTTGCTTTTCTAGTGGTTGTTTGGCTACTTGTTTCACATGTTCCTTTTGTCATCATTTTTTTGCAGATTTTTATTCAAATTTGATCCCAAAAATGTTATCCTTAATTTGATATGAAAAGGGTTATATGTATAATAGGGGTATTGTTTATATTTCCTAAGTTATAAAACCCTAACTTATGTTATCCCATTCGAGGCCCTGCAAAATTTCATTTCAACTAAAAAGTTTTTCAGATCAATCTTTAATTCTTGTTGGAGTTAGGTATTTCTAATTCTCAATCTTTTGTAAGTCAAATTTTTTGGAGTTATGTTTCACGTTTAGATAATGGAAAAGACGTTCCTTATACATTAAACATTTGGCTTGTGTATACTTGAAATAAGTTTACTTTGGTGTACTAAGAAAACATGATTCACATCCGTTCTTTCTGAAACCTTATATCGTTTCGTTGTTATAAATTTTTACAATATTTGAAACAAATTATTATAGTATATTTTGTATAGTTCGTAAAACAATACCTCTTTAGAAGGGATAAAAGTAATAACACAACGCGAGTTTAGATTTTCCTTTCCAACAAAAACAACCAACATCAGGTGCAGAGGTAGCGATGAAAAAGAAGCCTTCCGTCACTATCAGCGGACCGATGGGCCAAGGATCTCTAACTTTGGAGATAGACATAGAAGGAGACTCCACTATGTTAGCAACTCCCAAGAAAGAAAATAAATCTAAGTATTGGAGTGCAGAGGCTGCTCTACTAAATTCATTGGTCATATTGAGTTCCTTGACAACATCAAAGTCAAGAATGCTGACATACAAGCAAATAAATGTGCAAAATGTGCTTTTTATTCAAGATAATGTGTAATCACGACGCTAAGGTGGTGTTTGTTATGTAGATTTCAAATCTGAAATCTAACTCGAAATTTGAGTTGCATGTTTGAATAGCTAACTCGTTTTGAATGTTTATTTTTAGCTAAGTCGTTTTTTGTTGTTGTAGAAAATCCAAGTCATCGTTTCAACATAGTTGATTTTAGGTCCATTTGACATAAAATAAATCTGAAATATAGTTATTGTAGTCTAAAATAAGTATTATGCTTCAAACTAAAACAACTTAAGACTTTTAGATTCTCTGAAGTCAACACTGAAGCGAGACAGACAAAAACCCCTTTAAGTGTTTGGTGGCAGGGACGGAACCAGGATTAATGATCTAGAGGGGCCAATGTAATTGGAATTAGAGAAAAGGTCTAAAACAAAGATTACATATAAAAAAAATTACTGCTCCAGAGGATCAAACCTGGGTTAACTAGGTGGTAAGCAGATAGTTATACTAGTGAGTCAATTAAGCTTTGTTGTTATATGTTGCGTATTACCTAAAATAATAGCATAACCTTTGTGACCGGACTATAATGTAAACCACTACGGCTAGGTCGAGGGGGGTCGTGGCCCCCTTCGGCCCAGCTGTAGTTCCATCCCTGTATGGTGGCGCGTCTCAGACCTACTTATCTCTTATCTGTGTGAATGTTTGTCATAGAGAAAAGGGTGAAGAATCATCTCTCAAGCGATTGAGTTTTTTTTCTAACAATTACTACTTAGTAGGAAAAGGGGGTTTGTAATATAGTGGACCACCAGATAAAGTAAAGTAGTAAGCTGTTAAATAAGGTAGTTGAAGTGAAATAGAACTTCTCTCTTCACATGATCAACCACTAAATTTCTCTACTTTTCTTTGCCCCTTGTTTTCCAAAGACCTTGAAAAGGATAAAAAATGAAACACCCCCATAAATAAGGCTAAACACAAAATAGTCCCTCAGTCTGCAAAAATATCCAAATATACCTTGGTCATTAATTCTCACTTTTAATTTCGGTAAATGACAAAGTTGTCCTAGATTCTTCTGAAATGGAAAAGAAATATAAAACTTTGAATACAACTGGCATGATGGAGGGCATGTTTGTCATTTTACATACTTCAATCGTTTTCTGGAGTTAAAGTGTGCGTTGGTATTTCTTAAACCTACTCTTCGTCTAGCTTTGATGAACTTATTCATTACTATGATATAGACCGTTTATAGCTTTATTGTATCTAAATTTCTTTCTTATATTCATTGTCAAATGTTATTGTTATCAATGTTTTAACTAAAGTTTTTGAAGGAGGAATAGCACATGATAACGTTGTCATAGAAGAAATTGTAGATGAGTGGTTTTAATCGATCTAATGGAAGGAAAATATTGAGAACAGAGTATTCAAACAATATAACGACTTTTATGACAATCTATGTAGCTATTGTTCTAATAAAAAAATGATAACAGTTTTATAGGTAATAATTGTATGACTTCGACCACTACCACCGTCACACCACCATGTCAACCACCCGCACAACACAACAACCAAAACCATGACCAACGCCACAACAACTACAATGCTGGGCTTCAACAACAACACCGCAACCTCACACCCTCTTCGACGAACCACAAATGCCGTCACTGTCAGAATCAATGGCACACACTATAGCATCTATCCATCCCCACCAACACCGCCACAACTACCACAAAACCATCAAATATTTCATTCTCCCCGTTAAAAAAAAAATATTTATTTTAATATTTCAAACTTTTACCATTTTTTATGGTTAAATGACTATGGAAAACTAGAACTTTTTTTAAATGAATGGAAAACTAGAACTTGGATCCATCATTCATAGATATTATAATTTTGGGATTTCTTACTGGTTAGTTGGCTAGTAGAACTTTTTTTTTTTGATGAGATGGCAGGTAGAACTTGTGAGGCACTAATTATGTTATCGCAACTATTAATTTTTTCGATTTAAAAACATGAGGTATCAATGAATCCCAACAAGAAAAATACAATAATTTAATAGATTGATTTTGATAGAATTTATGGAGAATTTACAAAGAAAGTACATAGTGATGTCAGCTGATGCGGATTGGACAGTTTGGAGAGAGATGTAATAAATAATAAATCAGATCCTCTTTCTCTCCATCCATCCAAGTTGAAGCTGGGGATTTTAGAGAGAGAGAGAGAGAGAGAGAGAGAAAGAGAAAGATGATGCAGATCACGCCGCCTGTGACACTGTTTGCTAGGGTTGTGGAAGTATATATGTGCTACAGTGTTGACTATGACGGCTACTTGTCCATCAACTTCGTCCTTTTTCTGCTTAAACACTTGAACCCCACTCAATCTAAACATTTTTTAACAATAAATTAAAGTTTAGCTTTTTTTTTGATGAAGGGAAATTAAAGTTTAGTTGTTTAACAAAATTGTGGATATTGGTTTTATGAGACTCACTTTTGTGTGGTCTCACATATTTATGTTTTCTTGAGTTTTTTGTAATATCATTTGGAGTTCAAAATTGTAAGGATGGTTTTAATTGTCTCTCAGTTGAGATACTAAAAATTTTGACAGTGTTGAATTTTCGTCTAAATGAAGATTAAAATGTTAAATGAGTAAAAAGAAGTACTACGAGTTAACTCATTTATAGAATGTAAAATCTAAATGATGTCAATCATATGCTTGGTGTCCTTCAATATTAAAATGTTGAAAGAGTAGAAAAGAAGAATTATCTGACGCCTGCGTTATAGGTGTACACTCAAGCTTAGTAAGTGTCAAGGTCTTTTGGGAGGGGGAACGGGGGTCGTGGAGCCCTCGCCAAGAACGAAATCTCATACATGTGTGAGGTGCAAAAAGCAGGGACAATATCGATAACTACTAGGGGTCAGGGCGTCACAAGTGGTATCAGAGTCGAGGGCGGCTCTTCGCTGAGAGTGGGGGGATTGTGACAGTCCCACGTCTCTCATGAAAGTGTCCGTAGTCTGGGTTATAGATGTACACTCAAGCTTAATAAGTGTTGAGGTCTTTTGGGGGGCTTGTTGAGCCTTTGCCAAGACAAAACCCCGTACCTGTGTAAGGTGGAAAAACGGGGACAATATCGATAACTGCTCGGGTTTGGGGCGTCACATCTTTGTTGCGAGATCTCCCTTCTCCCATGTGAAATTATTCTCACACGCTCCCTCAGGTGTGACATTCTTTGAGTTTAACATAGTTGTGTTTCTTTTCTGATGACGTAAAATACGTGTGACTGTTTTAACCTATCACGAGTGGACTTTACCTGGATACCATGTTAAATTTATAGTCATCAAACTCAAAATTAATTTGCAAAGAGAACCTCAACATTGTATTCTTGTTGCTAGATCGCCCATATCTCATGTAGTTCTATTCTCACACTAATCTTCCATTAGTATACAGTTACACAAAAAAAAAAAAAAACTTCCATTAGTATATAAGTGAGGGAGTGGCACAAAAATCACAAAGTATCCTTTCCATCTATAAATGTAATGGATATGATCATTTCTAGTTGTATTTCCAATTGACACCAATTTCAATGATTTTAACATCTATAAATACCAAAAATTCTTCATGAATATCGTATAGGCCAATTAATAAACAACTTGGTAGGAGAATGATTTCTAAAGAGAAGGAACAATCAGAGCTATAAGCTATTCTTTCCTTCTCTCGCTCTATATTCTATACTTTCTCCCTCTCTCTAAACATTACAATTTCTCTTTCTAGGTTAAGGAATTAATTTAAGAAGGTAGGGTTTTTCTGTAGCAAAGGGTCCCCCATAGAAAAGCAATAGATGTTGGAAGGTAACGAAGGATCGAAAATGACATTGACGTCGTTAGTGACAGAGCTGACGTGACTAACGGTTGTCTTGTTTGGCTTTGTAATCCAACTATCCAATAACAAAAATTAAGAAACACAAGGTTGTACCCAGAAGAAGACAAGAAGTAGGACTAAGCCAAACTGCATAACAGTCTACCACATATCGACACAAAAGATACAATAGAACCAAAGAAGCTCAGAAAGCTTGAGTTACTAATAAAATAAAGACTACTTCTTAGGGATAACGACAACCCAAAGACAAGATATGCGAAGTTATTAGATTAAAGTATCTATTAGGCGTTCTCCTGAAAAGTGAACGTGACTAATAGGCTCCAATGACATTTTGACGAGTCAAGTACAGTTGTAGAGATAGTAAAACGAAATGTTAATTTCTATTCAATAGATTGTTGTTACGCGGACTAAATATGTCATATTTAAACTATAGATTTTCAAAGAGCATTGGTTTTCCCCTGCCTATGGTAGAATAACTATTGGTAATATTTAAGATAAATGTTAGTATTTGACTTGAGTTATAAGTCGATCACAGGTTGAATGTGCCTGACTCCCATTGGTCAGTCTTTGTAGAGAGAGAAATACTCTTTCCAATAAGAACTGGCCAGTGGCCACATCAGTCTTCAACCTGTGGTTTGACTCAAATTTGGGACCAAACTAAATTAATTAAAAAAAAAAGGAAATGGTTCATCAAGATAAAAAAGAACCCCAAAATACTACTATTAAAGACAAATAAATTTCAAAATTAACTAAAAAAAATTCTGAGCCTACAATATCGAACTCTAGACTCCCCACTCGTGAAAAAATCCAAAATCAATTTAGACTGTACATACTAGATATAAAACTTTCAAACACTGTTTCGAGGTCAAATCATCCAAATCATTTAGGTATCTAAAGAGAAGGAGCTAAATAGATATCCAATGAGAATAGTATATGATGCTAAGAAAGAAGAATTTTATATGTAAGAATAGTTTTTATCTTCACTAGTACTTGTATAATTGTATTGACAGTTTTGGCAAGTGAGAACTGTTCTCCCAAAGTACAAGTAAAGAAATGAATAAAAAGAGTGTCCGATAAAAAAAATGGCATCTATTCTAAAAAATATAGACCACTGACCATATATCAATCTTTTAGTTGAAAACTAAGAGTGTGAGGACATATCTTTTTGGACAGTAATTTTATGAGTAGTTCTCAATTTTTAGCATTAAGGAGAACCAAATCCATTGCTTTATGAGTATGAAAAGGAAGATGTTGCTAAAAATGATGAATTTTAGAAAATGTAGTTTGAGACTCTCTATAATAATTACATGCACCTCATAATAGAGTGTCTAACAAAGTGTCTCATTGGATAAAGTTTTTTAACAAAAGTTCCAAAAAATCATTTGTGACACTCTAAGTGTTAGAGTTGAGTATCCCAAAGCATCTCTAATGCGAAATTCAATCTTAGAAACTCAGAGTGCCACGTAATATTTTTGGATTTTTGTTATAAATTTCTCTTCATTGCAAAACTCAACTAAGATCTAAAGATTGATATGTATCGAGTGTGGTATAGAGATATTTCAAGGGGACACTCTGTCGTCTAACTCATCATACTTTAAGTTTGACCAATAGAAATTAAATCTTCGTATATTTAAAAACAACAGTTATGCTATGCCCGACCAGTATTCCGACCGAATCACCGTCGGCGTACTTGGCCGGTTCAGATCTAGTGAGAAAAAGTGTTTGACTTTCTCTCACTAGATCTGGCCCCCCAAGTACCCCGACTGAGATATCGGGAGCATACCATCATTTTTGTTTTCAAAATAACTAATTCTTTCTTAACAAAAAATAACCAAGACACATAAGAAAATAAAACAAGTTTAGACTTTCGCATTGGAGACGTACAAGAATTAAGGATTTCTATTTTACCCACATAGGAATGAAATTTTAAAGTGGAATTTAACAAATACAATTAATTGGGATTTGCCAACTACTCGTAGCTCAGTTGGTAAGCGCATCTATTCCCCCCTACAGAGGTCCCAAATTCTGGAAGCGCAAATCAATGGATATTGAATTTCGGTTATAAACAAAGTGTTGTTTTGAACTTTAGGCTATTAATTTTGTCGGACTCTAAGCATTAGTTTCGTTGGAATTTATGCCAGTAATAATTCGACATTCATTTTGTTTAACACATCGGATCGATGTATCAATGTCTTTGTATTGACCATCTTAATCAATAGAGACTGAAAGAGGGAGTTCTAGATAGAGAGAGAAGAAGATGACAGACTGCTTAATCGTTAAAAACTACTGAAAAGTGAATAAAAGGGGCCAAATAAACGAAAAAGATTGACGACGTTAAGATTATGGCGCAGGAATAGGAACAGAGGAAGGAGAAATGATCTAGAGAGAGAAGTGAGTGGACTTGTGAGAGGGAGAGAGTGATGGATGGATCATTTGACAAGCAAACTTTAACGTACGATGATCGACACGTCTCCACTATCACTTACCACCACTCATTTAATTTACCAACAGTCTCTTCCTCTCTCTCTCTCTCTAAAACCCTAATCTTTGCCCTCTAGAATCTAGGGTCCATGAGTTCAGTTCCTGTATATATAGAGAGAGAGAGAATATGAGAAATTAAGAAAGTAGTAGAAAATAGGAATTTAGGGTTTGTTTCCATTTTGTTACTAAAGAGAGAATCCAGTAAGTGGGAGTTGGGGTAAATTTAGGGGAAAAGTTTTCTTTCATCAATTTACATCTTATTCCCTCAATACTTATAAAACAAGGGGAATTATCAGTACCCTATTCTGAGATAATCTTTCCTTTCTTATAAATTCTAATCTTACCCAAATAAACTTACACATATCAACTCACTACTACTCATCTCTCTCTCTCTCTCTCTCCTCTATCATTTTCTCTCACTAAAATAACCAGTTGTAAGTCATTAAAAGTTTGATGATACCAGTGAGAGAAAAAGAGAGAGACTAATATAAACTAGCTAGGAAAGAAGAAGAGTTGGTTATAGGGTATCACATTTGGGTTATTGTTTGTTTTTAGAGAGAGAGAGAGAAAATGGGTAGAGGAAGAGTTGAACTGAAGAGGATTGAGAACAAAATTAATCGTCAAGTAACATTCTCAAAGAGAAGAAATGGGTTGCTTAAGAAAGCTTACGAACTTTCAGTATTGTGTGATGCTGAAGTTGGACTTATTATTTTCTCTAGTCGAGGCAAGCTTTGTGAGTTTGCTAGTGCCGGGTAATCTCTCTCTCTCTCTATATATATATATATATATATTTTCTTCCCTAGTTAATTGTTTGAAATTAAATTAGGGTTTTTGGATCTCTAGTTTGATGCCGGATCTATTGTTGTTTCTATGTTTGTTACTAGTAAATATGAATGAATGTGATTGTTCAAAGAAAGTTTGGTTTGGTTTCTCTCTCTCTATGAGTGGATCGATCTATGGTACTACTAATACTTATGTACTTGTATACCTAATATATGTTTTTTTTTTTATTTCCTTTTTGATTTCTGCTTGTTTTTAAATTGTATTAGTTGTTATTGTTGTTTCTGTTTTGGTGAAGATTGAATTTTTTTTTTAAAAACTCTCTCTTCTCTCTCTCTATAACGTCATCATCTTTTCTAGGGTTGAACAAGATATAAATGAGAAACAAAAAGAAATACAGTAACAAGTTTCTTTGTTCGTGAAAGTTTTTTCTGATCATTAGTAGTAGTTATGAATCAGGATTTTTGAGTTGATATTCTGGGTGGGTTTTTTGATTGGATCAATGGGTTCTTCTTCTTCTTTTACTCCCTGATTATATCGATTAAAGAGTTCATCAATGGAGACTGGACACGTTTCATGTCTTCTTGTGAAGTTGATGATGAAAGTACCACCGACTGAAACGAAATGAAATGCTTTCCCCTCTCTCTCTAGTTGTTTGTACGGGTGGCAAAGATTTACGAGGAAATCTCTTTGGACTGCTTTCTTAGCTTAGATCCAGTAGTCAACTCCTTCTCTCTCTCTCTCTCTCTCTCTCTCTCTCTCTCTCTCTCTAAAGTTGATCTGTCTAGACTGAAGAAATGGGTGTCACTAAATTCTTTTCCTTTATGATATTGTTTCATTTCTTTGGTATTAAAATCTGGTCTGGAAGTCTGAAATTTTCAGATGATGTAACGGTCATTTAGGTTGCTAAAACTATCATAAGAGATCCTTCAATACTCTCTCTTGATTTGACTAACTCATTACTGAGCTGTAACTGTAATCATCTGAAAATTTGACCCTCTTCAACTAGCCAAGATCCAAGCTTGACTGACGACAGCATCCTTAATATCTCTTCTTCTTCTTCAGTGATAAACTTGATGAAACTTGGCATGATTTTTTTTTTTTTTTTTGCTTTAAATTGCAATATTAGCAACTCTAGTAAAGAAAAAGTTTTATATACTACTTAGTTTTTTAACTAATTGATTTCCCCATTTGTTGGCGAGGGCTAAAATTAAAAAGATCTAGGTCAAAAATAAATTTTCGAAAACTTTAATCGATTATCTACTCATGTGATACATTAAAACTTGTAAGTCTAAAATAAAACTGTAAGATTTAGCGAGACAAACAATTGAGGATTATTGGTAGATATAAAGTTACTGAAAGGTGTACCTTTGGATATAATTAGCATATATCAATTAAATTATACGGGTGTGAGATTTGACTCTGAAACGATTGTATATGTAATTTTAGTTGTTTTGCGTATATTTATCTTAAGATCTTAAAACGAGTCTGTTATATCTAATGCATTTGTTTTCAGATTTTAAAACAAGTTTGAATGTAAGAAGGAGACTTGTTTTGTAACGCCTGAATTGATTAGATATGTAAATAATGCAAGTTTTCTCAAAATATACAAGGAAATTATACATAATTTATTTCAGATTTCACATTCAGATCTAAGAAAAAAAACAAATAGCACCTAAGGCACAAGTTAAGCAACATCACTATTTTGGTTGAACAAGAAATCTTGAGGGTTACGGACAATGGGAATGAAATATATAACTTATATTTTTGTGATATTTAGTCCAGAGCTGAACAAAATTTTGTGATATTTTTGAGACAAACATTGCAAGTATATGTTTCATAATGATATTGAAACTCGTGTAGAGACTTGTGTTGGAGCATAGTAGCCTGCGCATCAAAACTTTAAGTGCTTTCTAATGTAGGACACTATAATTGTATCTTGGGAAAGAGAACTTCAATGAACTGTCATATTATATAGCAACTTCAAAATGTATGGTCATGTTGAATATTTGTAGTCAAGAAAAACTTGACTGTGCGCTGATAGCATGCTCGACCACTATCGTGGCTGCCACAGAATCCCGACCGGGGAATGTGGCTGGGCAGTATTTAGAGAATGAAATTGTTGAACTTGCTATCTCTAATCTTGTCTAGCCACATGCCTCGGTTGCGATTCAACTCGGAATGAATTAAATGAGGTTATATTGGAAGTCTCTCTAGTTGCAGATGTCTCTTGCCAATACCAAAACGAAAGTGAATCACAAAAGATTTGACAAAATAAATTACCCAGCCGATGTGGCGGTTGTGATATTCATCTTTCAACGGCTTAGATTTAGTCAAACTTTCAAACCATAACCGCCACATCAGCTGGGTAATGTCTTTGGGAGATTTTATAGGGCCCCCTCATTTTTGTTAAAATGCCTCCCCTCAGTTATAATTTAACAAGTAAAATGGTTCATGGGGAGGCCTTTTAACAAAATTGGGGAGGCCTTATAAAACTTCCCAATGTCTTTTGTCAAAATCCTTTGTGATTTTAGCATTTCCCTACCAAAAAAGCACCCGTGGGCAGACTTAAGGTTGGTATGAAGAGAATTTCATGGGTTATTGCGTGTCAGTGTGAACTCTTCACATATCCTTCGCTTATTTTTCGTTTTAGAAGAGAAATAGTTGACAATGGTAAGACAAGTTTGGGAGATCAACCAAAGAATTGTGGACACCATTGCAGGGATGTAGTCTCTTAAGGACATAGAATCAATCTATCTCAATGGCCAATTGGATAAGTTTAGTTTAATCTTAATTTTTATTATGTTTATCTTTTTATAATAATATGATTTTCAAGAGACCCAAAACCACATAGTTTTGTAACAATTTTAACATAAAGTTCAAAGGATCTCTGAAGATATCTCTTCTCAGACTATCAATGTGGCAACTTCGTTTTCGGTATGTGTTATTGTTCATAATGTATAGGGCTAGAAACTGGCTTTTCTTATCGAAGAGTATAACAATCTTGTGGAAATAGAATTTATTAAACTTTGTTGGGTAGCATAGTAATGTTGCAACATTCTAATAATATAAGAGAATCAAGAGAAAAATAGCAACCCAGAAGAAAAAAAAAACTCAGAAGGGGAATCTTCCTGCAAAGAAGAAACTAATATTGTTCTAGATTTTTTTTTTAATGTTTTTCCAATTTCCAAGTAACTTTGTGCTTCATATATTATGGAATACATAAATTATAAACATGAATCGATATGTTGAAAACCATTGTTCATGAATTCTATTATACAAGACACACATTACTTGTAATAACATTTAATTAGATAATTTGCTTAAAGATTAGGTTCCGAATTGTTCGTAAAATTCCGTCGCGGGAGGAAGAGCAAGTTCTTTGATTGATCTTTCAGAGAACCTATTCTTCTGGGAAGGTTTACCAAGAGTAGATTTGGTATTTAGATATTCTCCGTGTCAATGTCTGGGTAAGTTGCCCTAGCAAGACTTAGTGTTAAACTATATTTAGCTTGTCTAGTCGGAATAAGAAATGGTGTTTCATTTGCAAATAAATTCAGAGTGTTGAAAAGAAATCTTCATATGTTATACAATATTTGACTCTTAATTTCTTTGTTGGATATGATCATTGGATGCTTAATGTTAAATTTTCTTTCTTCATTTAACATTCAATAATTCATCTTGTTTTCAGGATGAATAGAACTCTTGAACGATACCAACGAACATCTTATGCTCCTCAAGACAACGCTACTAATGAGAGGGAAACACAGGTTTTTATTTCAAGACTTCCTATCCAATATTCATAGCATAATTGGATTAATACATTTCAAGTTTTCTTCAAGTTAGTTTTGATCATCTTTGAGCATAAATTTTCAAGTTTTCTTCAAGCGAGTCTTCACATGTTTTTTTAAATAAACACTCTCACAAGAGGAAAAGCATCTCAATTCAACATATAAGTGCGAAAGTTGAGTCTGCTACTTCTTGATATCTTTGCGCCAAATAAAGCACATTGCCACCATAGAGATGCCCATTCTTTTACGACTAAACTTGGTATGAATCACTTCAAGGCAAGACCGAGACCGTCTGAGTGCCTCCTCAAACCATGTGAGAATTATCGTTCAGATAATTCGAGTAATCGAATGATAGAAATATATTTCACACTAGTAAAGAAGAGAGAGAGGTAGAGATTAATATTTCTCTTGTATATTCACAACAATGAGGGTTACAGGTATTTATAGACTAAAGAGATACAATTAGGGTAAATCTAGGATAAAGATTACAAGTATATGATGTTTATCTAAATTAAGTACGGAGTCTTCTGGAATACAGAGACCGGTGGGACCGGTCTCTCTCTCTTGGCCTACCGGGTTGGTCGACCGGGTTATATGGATCGGGTGGCCGATCCATATGTATAACCCTAATAATACATTTGTGATCCTTAAATCTTTGCAAATGACGCACGATGTATCAATGTCTATCAATACCTTTATAGTATAATTTTACTAATGATTCATTTTCTTTATCCAATATCAAGATTTTCACATCATTTTTCGTTCAATCCATTGAATAAAATGAGAATATAACATTTCCGGTATGCAAGTTCACGTGTAAGGACTGCCTCATTGTATAGGGTAACAAATCCTCTTCAAATAGGTTTCCAGGCAACAAAAAAATGAAATCTAAGTTCGAAGCTAGAAGAAATAGAAATCCTGGTATAAGTTTGAAACTACAGAATTACATTTTGGGCGAGGTACTCCATGTATTTTTATGTGTAAATGGTTACTAGTTTAGGAAACAAAGAATCCTTAGGAAACTAGGAACCCTCGTTGTTAAATAGAAACTAAATTTACAAGAAAATGTATTTAAGAAACTTCAATTCCCTAATTGTAAAATAGACACGACCTTAGGACTTGTCCGAGTGGGCCGGCTGAGAAACTAACTTATCATCGGTTTGCATACTACGCATGGCTTCTCCACCAAGTATATCCTTAATAAAACCTAAATGAAATATAATTCTAATGCTAGAAAAAACTCACTTAATTAGCATATCTTGTTTTATTTAAGAACATGCTCTTGACATAATATCTTTTCTTTTTGAGAACTCATAACATCTTATGCTCTATAATATTAATACATCATAGAACCCTAAACATGTCAAGTTTTTTTAGTAGTAATACATGGGTATTTTAATATTCTCTCCTTGTGAATAAGCCTTGTTAAGTCTACCTCTCCTCTAACATGTCAATAAATGTGTAATATTCACTTTGTAATCTAAACCACTTAATTATCCTTCATTAATATTGTAGGCACTATTTCAAAGCTAAGATGATGAGTAAATATGTTGCATTAATATATGGCAATTGAACTCGAGCTTCTTAATGTCTTCATACTTGGTTGTTTGGTTCTTATGTTTTTGCTGTGCTTGTTGCAGAGCTGGTACCAAGAGGTTTCAAAGCTTAAGGCCAAATATGAATCTCTACAACGCTCACAAAGGTTAATGTCCTAAGTTTCAAAAGTACAACTTATAATATGGGTCAATAGATGTTATTAGTACTTTGATCTCGTTTTCAGAAAAATGAAGCAGAACTTTTGTCACTATATTTTTTTTTTGGATTGTACAAGTTAATTACGTCTTAAGGGTATTTTGCATTTGAAATGTTAAGGCATTTGCTTGGGGAAGATCTTGGACCACTTAGTGTGAAAGAGTTGCAAAATCTTGAGAAACAACTTGAAGGAGCTCTTGGCCAAGCTAGGCAAAGAAAGGTACAACTTCCATCCTTTTTAAAATAGTTTTTTTTCATACATGATCTTGAAACACAAAAAACTTTCACTTTGCTTAACGTGGATATAAACCTTTCGTTAAATTTGTGTTAATGCAACTCCGGTGATATATCCATCTCTTAAACAGTTGAACATTTTATTGTTTGAGGTGTTCGTTTCTTTCAAATTTAGATATGAAACTTAATTAGTGATCTGAATTGGCTTGATTTAGATTTCAATATATTCGTTTTTTTTTAACTCATGCGCTTGTAACATAAAATAAGTCTAAATTTGAAGTCTAATGTCTCTTATATCCTGGGAGAGTAACGTGTCTCCGACCATTCGACCAAAACAAGTCAGATTCAAGTAACTCAGATTCAAACAAGTCAGACTCCGGCGAGTCAGATTACGACAATAAAAAAGACCACCTTAATGTTTGTAATATCTCATGCGTTTGAAGTGCGAAAAACAGATTTGTATTTGAGTATTTTGATCATTTCAGTAAAGGTCCATGCCAGCGATCTTATTAGCTGCAGACCTAACATTTTCTATGTATAAAGATGATAACTCTTTTCTGCATTTTGCTCACAAACTACTATATATTTCCTTCTTATTCTTCATTGCAGACACAAATAATGATGGATCAAATGGAAGAACTCCGTCGAAAGGTTTGTGAAGTTTATTGCTTATCTTGTTTATATATTGAAACTTTCGTTTTTTCTGTTTCTAATTATGGTGTATCATTTTTGTGACTGACCGATCTACGCTTATAGGAACGTCATTTAGGAGACTTGAACAAGCAGCTCAAGATTAAGGTATGAAAATGGTGTACTTTTAGCCCTTCTGATAGAAATAAAGTTTTGAGGTTTCAGATAAACTAGATATTTGTTTTTATTGAAGAGAAAACGGCGATGAATGTTGTGTTTTAATAGACATTTCAGCTGGAGGCAGAAGAACAAGCAGCAGCAGCTGCAGCAGGAGGATCTTTTAGAAGCATTCAATGTTCAACAGCATGGGACTCAACTTCTTTGGTTGCAAATAGCTTTGCTGGCCATCCTTCTCATTCCAATTCCATGATCTGTGAACCCACATTGCAAATGGGGTAAGGTCTCATATTAGGCTATTAGTGTTTAACGCACAATATTGTCTGGCATTAGAATTTGTTAAGTAGATAAGCTTGGGTAATTCTTTCCTCGCAAGACTGTTTTCAAAGAGAGTTAGGCCCGATGGACTCTAACAACGACATGTCTCGGATGACCAAAATATATTCATGTGATCGCTAGTAGGTCATGGACTCATGGCCAAGTAAGTAATAAATATGGGTTCTCTTCTCAGTATCAATCAATTTTGAGTGACATAATGGAAAAACATAGAACAAAAGCAAAACCTTAATAAGTCTATCTACTACACCTTTAGTCCATGCAAAGCAAAGTATAAAACAAAAACAAAACCCTAACAAGTTGGAATTACAGGTACCACCAGTATGTTCAACAGGAAGGATCAAATGCTGGTAGGAGCGGCGGAGATGGTGGTGGTGGTGGTGGTGGTGAGAGCAACTTCATCCACGAATGGGCTCTTTAAATCAAATGCTGCTGATGTTTGAAGACTAAAAAAGGACATAACTATGTTATATGCAAGTTTACTAGTATGATCATTATTTGCTATTTGTATGGATTTTTATTATCTGTATTGAGAACCCTAAGGCAATCTTCAAACTGTGTAATTGTGTTTTGTTTATTTATCTCATGCTCATAAAGTTATCTATGTTAGATGAAAAACATGATGTTGTTTTACCCTAATTTTTGTGAACCAAGTATCATAAATATTTTTAAATAGCGACGGTAACACTTTAGAGGGGTGCCTTTAAAATTACTCTACCCTGATTTTACCACGAACTGCCCACTTCTCTATCGGTATATATAAAACAAAACTAGGCTTTTGAGTTTGAAATAATTAAAGATCCCGAATAGGTTGCTTGGATGTCTAGTCCGTCCCATAAAAGAAATTGTATCTCATCCACTATTTGTTGTGATCTCTTTTGCCCCACAAAACTCATTGAAGTAGGGCTATGCTTTCTCTCATTCAATTCTCTATCGCAACAAATATTTTGCTAGTGAAAAAAATCCTGACGAAATTGTTTTCCACAATATTTATGGGAAATTAGGATTTTGAAGCCGAGGGAAGAGAAGTTCTGACACTGACCAAGCTTAAGCTTACACCTATAATCAATCTCTACATAGTAAGTATGAAAGTCTCTTACAAGATCCCTCAGCATACATAGATTATCACCCCAACAATTTGAGATAATGGGTTCTAAAAATAATATGATTGAGACTGCTACTAAGAGCAGGCTGAATGAGGTATTATTTGGTAGGTTGGTTGGTTGTATAGGATTTAATACAGTTATGAGAGTTTGGTAGAGAAAAGTAATACTTCATATCTACCATGAAAATAACTACTCTTTCTAATGAAAATTACTACTTTCAAACTAATAAAAGAAACTAGTTTGATACTCTTTTGATGTTATGTTGATTTTTCCCAAACATTTTACATCTTAAATTGAATAATTCTATTGATACAATATACAACCGATTATATTTTTGTGGTAAATATTTTGTCCAGAATGTCAACACTCGGCAAATTCCAAAAATCCTGGAGATCCCATGTTCGATTTCCAGAGGAAGTGGAATTCATGGTTTATTGAAATTAGATTATTAAAGGTATAAATAATGTCGTTAGATGGGCTTTAGGTCGTTTATTCCGTTTCGCCAGTAGTTTAGTTAGACTTTAGGTCTGTTTGTTTCAATGTTTAATTCGACAGTTATCATGGTTATCACATCTTTGATGTATCAAATGTCATTGTAATGACTTCCGTAGTCACATTCCAAATAGAGAAGGTGTCCATAGAATAGAAATCTTGTTGTCTATTTGTTGTAACTTGATTGTATGAGTAATTCTATTGTCTACGAATTCATCCTTCTAAGAAAAATTTCTAGCTACAGTGCTATTTGCGGACGAACTATTTATCCTTGTATTACAATCAATAGTGAAGTAAATACTCACTAAAATGTTACTGTATTTATATTGATAATGAGAAGAAAATCAAGATCTGAAATTTAATTAATTAAAGAAAGCATTCTCCTTGCTTCTAAAAGCTTCAAAGCCACATGCTTTCAACTAGTAATTAGTCTCCATTGTTTATATTAATTGTGTCACCATCCTCCACATAATGACATTTTATGTGATTATTTTACGTTTCCATCTTTTTCTTCTCAAAGCTAAAGAGATTAAAGTTGTGTGAATCTTTACCTTGAAAACAAATTAAGATTAATTTGTCATCTTTCAGTTATTACCTAATCATAACTTAAGTACTCCGTATTTGAAACCTCTAAATTTTCATACTTTGGCATATTCTCTTTCTTTTCAAATGAATTATAACTTAAGTATTTGGGGTGGATTATTCCCAAAAGCAAGCTTTCGCGAATCTTTCCTTGACTTATTGGCAGAATAATTCTAAATAAAAAATGGCATGGCTAAAAATATACGCCTTCGGGATACAGTTGAATGTGGATATATCATGAACGCAAGGTGTATGATACAAGGCAAGAAACCCAAGACTCCTCTATGTATCAATCGCTTACGCATCCATAGCCCCAACATCCAACTCACCCGGAGAGGCCTAGCCTGATATGAGAAGTGTTAATTCAGTTCAATGAGACTTCATAGAAGATTGCAATCATCCACCCTAGAATCAATTAAGAATGGAAATTGATTTTGTTTTGAACGCTCACATGTTAACATGGTATTAGAGTGAGGACGACATGTGATAACTCCAACCATAACAAGTGATGGACTTCGCTCACAAAATGACATGTCTTAAGTTCCGAGAAGGAATTAAACATGTGAAAATTGTTCGACATCGTCAAACAAAATCCGTGATAAAAACCAATAATACGTAGGACTGACTCTATTTATTATCAATTAGTATTGAATTGGTTACGTAAACAAACTTAATAATTATGTCCATGAGGATTTAGAAGTAGTTTTCCAAATCACTAATTTTTTGATAATTTACAAGATGCTAAGGATAGGGTGTTTTTTTCCAACCAACGATGGATAGGAAATCGGATCTTTTGGTGCCCCAAATGGAAGGATCACTAACTAAGAGGTCAGTTTTTATTTAAGTCCCATCAACTTTTTTGACAAAGACACGGAGTCCATAATTTTACTAGTTTTAATTCTTTACTCCATCGGTAAAGTTGTGTGGATTGGGTGAATTATGTATCAAGAACCAGTCGAATATTAAAGCTTAAAGAGAGATAAAAGGAGAAATTATAGAGAGAGATATATTTTTAGTTAAAAAGGATTATTAATAAAAGCAGTTAAATTTGGGAGGATAAATAAGGGATTATTGTCATTCTTAAACAAGTTCAGCTGTATATCAACAAACACCTCATTTTTCAAGATTTCACCAACATCAATTCTTCTTCTTCTTCTTCTTCTTCTTCAACTAAAAACTCTTCCCCATTACTTCTTTCTTCTTCTTCTACTTACAGATTTTCTTATTCTGTGCGATCAGTGCACATTAGTACCAAGATGACTAATCCTCCTTCATCAGGTAAGAACTTTAACCCAATCTGATTTACAACTTCCATTGTTTTATGGGTAGGAAGTTGTTAATCTTTCATACCCTTTTTTTCCAATGTTTCTGTTTTGTTCTAAAACTTTTGGAATCTGGGTTCTTAATCTTTAATACCCTTTTTTTTCCAATGTTTGAATCTGAATATTCTTTGGTTGATTTTGAATCCTGGGTTTTGCCCTGAATTAATTATGAGATCAAAAGAAGTTGTTTTTAAACATGGGTTTCTTTTGTTTTTGATTAATAACCAGATATCCTTTTATTCTAGAGATCATTAGAGATGAAATTAAATTACTTATAAGTAGAATGAAATCTTTATGTGAGATCCCTGAATAATTGGGTATACTTGGAATCTTGGATCAGATTGGGGCATATAAAGAGTATGAATTCTTGATGTGTGATTTCCAAAAGATTAGGAATAAGATAGATCAGAGTGGGTTAATACTGGATTTAGTTATTTTTCCACATTTAATGTGTGAGTTTAGAAAATGCCACAGAGGATGAATCAAATCTTGATTTTGGTGGATTTGTGGCATCATGTGGATTTGTTAGACCCTTCAGTCAGTGTCGGACCACATGAACTTGACCTGGCAAGAGCTTATTGGGTATTACTGTTCTGATCTAAACCTGCATATACCTTTCACCTGTTTTATGGAGTTTGATTTCAGATCCCACTTTCATATTTAGGCATAAAATCATTTCATATAGTATGAGATCTTGGAGACCCATTTTTAAACCTGTGTTTAAAACTACAATTTAGATTTATAATTAGGGATTTTAGTTTCATTATTCAGCTAGTTTAATCTGTATTTCAATTCCTAATGAAGCTTAAGAGTTGGTTTTTTTTTTAATAGATGTAGCCGAAGCTCAATTGATGGAGAAAAATGGAGACAGTAAAGAACTTGTAGTTTGCTTCGGCGAGATGCTGATAGACTTTGTTCCAACTGTTGGTGGAGTTTCACTTGCTGAAGCACCAGCATTTAAGAAAGCTCCTGGTGGTGCTCCTGCTAATGTTGCTGTCGGAATAGCAAGATTAGGCGGGACTTCAGCTTTTATCGGCAAGGTAAATGATCGAAAAATCATTGAGTTTTTATTTACTCTTGGTATTCTCAATTAATTTATGACGAGAACGATCATGTTTCCATTTGGTTTAAGATTCAGATCCAATTTCAGAATGATAAAAACACGCATGTTTCGTTGTTTTCTTTCAAATTATCAATATGACGAGAACCCGGATCTTGGTGGTTTCCATGAAATTGTATCTGGGGTTCAGACTAGAATTCAGAAAGTTCTAAATTGAAGTTTCGACTGTAACCCAGATCTTTGAATGTGTTTTTAGACTTAAAAAGGTTATTCAGAAGTGTTAAGAGTCGCCAATCATGTTTAAATTGTGGGTGTGCTTTCATGAGTGAGTTATTGATTATCTTTATCTCAGGTTGGTGACGATGAATTTGGCTATATGTTAGCTGATATCTTGAAGCAGAACAATGTCGACAATTCGGGCATGTGTTTTGATGCCGAAGCAAGAACAGCACTGGCTTTTGTAACACTAAGAGCTGATGGCGAACGTGAATTTATGTTTTTTCGAAATCCAAGTGCAGATATGCTTCTTCGTGAGTCTGAACTCAATGTGAACCTTCTTAAGCAGGTAACTTTTACCCTAGACTCCAGTTTGAGATGTCCTTTGTTTCTTTAAGGAACTTCCTTCCCTTCGATTCAAATACGTCAAAATTTCCTTTGGTATTCTCGCAGGCAACTATATTTCACTTTGGCTCTGTTAGTTTGATTGAGGATCCTTGTAGATCAACACAACTTGCTGCCATGGACATTGCTAAAGAATCGGGTTGTATTCTCTCTTACGACCCGAATTTGAGATTGCCATTATGGCCATCAGCTGAAGCAGCTCAGAAAGGAATTATGAGCATATGGAACAAAGCAGATATCATTAAGGTCTACAACTTCTTTGACGTTTACCTCAAGTTTTAATATTCGAAGTAGAGAATCTAAAACAGCTTCTCACCACAAGTAGTCTATTACTGTCTGAACTTATTTAAATGGCTCTTTTGTTAAGATGGATCGTGTTTTGGGTTTTTGTACAGATAAGTGAGGAAGAAATCTCGTTCTTGACTGGAGGTGATGATCCTTATGATGATAATGTGGTGCTAACGAAACTATACCACCCTGATCTTAAGCTTTTGCTTGTAACTGAAGGAGCAGACGGCTGCCGTTATTACACTAAGGTATGAAAAATGATTTCATCCGCCCCTGTTTCTTAAGTATCCGAGAATAGGTCAAGAAATAAAAACATAACATTCTGATTATCCCAAAATGCAATTCGAAATGAATTTTCACTTCTGATGGAAGGATCTTTATATAATATAGAAACAATGTGTTCCTAGTAACATAAAACCGTTCTAGTTCTAGGAAAAATAAGATTGATGGATCCGTTTGAGTTCTATCTCCTCTAAGAAGATTATACACGGACAGGTAGCAACATTATAATCCCTGATTAGGCGCTACCCGTGCTGACTTACCCCAGTTCTACATGGTACAAGGTTTTTTTTTTGTGCTCGACCCATCCTAAACCAATCTAAGCGTCAACTCACCCAGAATGTCTGACCAATATTAAAGACAAGATACTGGCTTATAATCTATGGCTAGAATTTGTTCCTTAGCTTTGTAGGACTAAGTGCAAGGCTTATGAATCTTCGGTTTACAGGAATTTTACACTATTTTTTGGATTTGTTTTTCTTTTGATCTGATATCAAATTGTATGCAGGAATTTAAGGGTAAGGTGAGCGGTATTAAAGTTAAAGCTGTTGACACAACGGGTGCTGGTGACGCTTTTGTCAGTGGACTACTGAACAGTTTTGCTTCTGACTTGAATCTTTATAAGGTACCCATTTGCTTCTGGGATCATTTTTTTTGTGCCGAAAAAGCCTGAATTAGATGTAAAAAAACCCGGGTAAGCTATAATTATACACGGGCTTTCTGCGGAAAAAGCCCATGTAACATGTCTTTGTTTGTTTTGATTTGCAGGATGAGAAGAAGTTAAGAGAAGCTCTTTTGTTCGCCAACGCTTGTGGAGCCCTAACAGTAACAGAAAGAGGAGCAATTCCTGCATTGCCCACGAAAGAAGCAGTTCTTCAGGCCTTACCCAAGGTTGCTGCATAAAAGACTCAGACAGAAAGATCCAATCATGTGTTTTAGGTTTTCTTTTATTTGCTTTTGTATTCTCAATTAAAACCCATTCGATGTAGTCAGTCACTTCCCCGTGAACGAACAATTTCAATTTAAACCCTAGATGTTTGCCATTAATGTAGAACATTTCTTGTTGTTCGAATGAAAAACAAATTGTATAATTGGAAATAAATCATGGGAACTCCATCTTGTCATGAAAACAAAAGGCTAATGAATTGAATCTTTGGTATTCATTTTTGTTTTCGGAATTCTTATAAACAAAAAAAGAAAGAAATTGGGAAGTTTTAAAGGCGCTTCCTTCCTTCACAGACTCTCCCTCGGTTTTGAAATTCTTAGGTCTATTTGGTGGAGCGAGCGAGACCGGCCACAAAGAAGAAAGAAGTAGTCATATTTATTGTTCAAAACCACAAAAGGAAATATATAGGAGGAGTATATCAAACAAACAATGGTAGTTTCTGATTTTTTCAAGATCCCTACTGGTGGTAATTTAGGATGGATTTCCTACCAAATTAGTAACTCCATTGTTTATACTAACTAATTGGCAAGTAAAATCGTCAAAATATCTTGCAAACTGTGACTTAATTCTAGTAGTATAAATACCCATCTCCCCCCACTTATAGCTATACCTCAAAACAAACCGATATGGCTGCCTTCAAAGTAAATTTACTTTTCGTCTTCTTGTTAGTTTTGTGGAGTAACCGCGTTCTCGGAAGAATGGTACATGTAACTGCCCCAACCGGTTTGGTGAACGAGGTGTGCACACAATATACAGACTACGGTTATTGTGAGAAGACACTGTCGGGTGCGAAAACAGCAAAAGATTTGAGAGGGCTAGTAATCTATGCTTTTGAACTGTCCCTTACAAACGCTCAAGGTACATTGAATCGCATATTGATTTTGTTAAACAGAGCAACACCCGAACCAGAAAGAGGAATTCTACTTCACTGTCGATATAATTATGATACGGGCATTCCTCTCCTTAAGAGTGCACTTCAAGAAGTCGGTGGTGGTTCTGGTTTTGGTACTGATTATAGGGGGCTTAGCTCTTACGCCAAACAAGTTCATTCTGAAGCTGATGAATGTGAGAAGACATTCATTAATGGAATCAAATCTCCATTCACTTCTAGCTCTCGGGCGCTTCTCCAGCTCACTGATCTTTCTGCATTCCTCTCTAGTCTTCTCGCCAACTCACGTACCATCCCTAATTAATTATGCCTTCAACAATAATAGTAATACCATTTAGTTCATAGTATCAATTTTGTTTATTGACATGTATTTTTTTATTCTTCAAATAATGTGTCTCTTCTTTTAAGTGAAATTCTCAATACCGATCCAACTATGAACAATTTTGTTTACTACTAAGATTCAAACTCTGTTTACTGCAATTGAAATATACACGTTTATTTCCTTGCATTAGCGAAAGTAAAAATATATCATCCAGTATTTACACGTACATCAATCATGTTACAGAAATTTGAAGTTTTTCTCTCGATTGTTTTTCTCTGCAGTCTAGCATACGTCAAAAGTTCTAAGTTTTGTCTTTCGGATCTTCGAGCGCATAGAATCGGAGAGTAAGGAAACTTAGTCTTTCTTTCTTAGGATAGTAGTGAACTTTTCTTTCTTATTAGAAATCTTACAACAATAGCAAGTGTTTGAATTATATATAGGATAGGACCAAAGGTTTTACTTTTAAAGGGACCAATATTTAAAGGCACTTCACAATCCATTGAAATTTATAAGAACTAATAAATATATTATTGTGGGGAAACTACTCAAATCTCACTTTCAAATTAGTCCTTCAGTCCCTTGTTCTCATCCTTCTTTATGCTAAACTCCCTCGAAACAATCTTGATAGCTACTAAGTTTATAGTCAAAACTTGAAAATTTACTCTTGTGATATAAATCTCTTAGTTTTGGTTGTACTTGATCACTTGACAAATGAGGGTTAGTTTGATCTTGTTGGGTTTTCGGTTATATGTTAGTTGGGGAATATTATTGATCACTGGACGGAGCCGATAGCTCATGGCTCGGGTCCTCGAGGGCCATTTAACTAGGTTGGTAACCTGATGGATTCGATGGCTCGGTTCACACTAGACAATCAATACTCAGTACAAAACAACACAACTACTTCAAACTCAAACGACATAAAGTGCCCGAAAATGGAAGTCCTCGAACTCTAGTACCAGTAGAAATAAAGGGTCATAATCAAGGACACTAAAAAATGGATTCAAAATTGGGTTCTTATCAGAGATACACAAAATATTTGTATTGTCCTTATTAAGACCACATTACTTGTCAACCATCACCAAATTGGTAGACTTGATCAACTCAAGTCCAACAAAAATAGGCCATATATATATAATATCACCTTTTTATATGTTCATTGTTTTCTTTTTCCTGATCTAAACTAATATTTGTGTGAACCATATAAGGAAATATTGACCCACAAAAACAAAACATCAACAAGTGTATATGTAATATGTATAGGCTGCAGCAATATGTGTATTATATAGACTAATATGAGGCAATGGAAGACGCTCGGTCACTTGATCTGCATATGAACCATCTGGTGTTGAATATGTATAGTGGTAGTACTCTACGACTTTTCTGATGGTCTGACAGTTGTTTTTTGTAATCAAATGACTCTTCGCTAAGTTTTGGTTCTGGATCGAGACTGGTGAGGAAGTTAAGTTTTGGGATAACCACCATATCCCTTTCCACCCCTATGTTAATGTGATCGAAAAACTCTTCGCTAAAACAGTTGGTTGTTGATGAAGAAGACTCATTTGAAAGAGAGCTAAACAGATTTTGTCAGTTAATCAGTTGCTTGTTGAAATGGGAATTAGTCTGTTGGATGGACAGAATGAAAGCAGAGAGGCAGGATGGGAGTGAAGATGGTAGACCCCCCAACCCAGCCGACCATTATAACAGCCAAGAGTTATGGCTGTAGCAGCAGGTCCATCGTACCAAGTTTTATAACTCCAACGGTATAAAAGTGGGTCTCCTCTACTCCTAGATGACTTGACAGTTTAATATTCTCACCTTCTATGGATTAGTTAGGCAACACTAGGTAGTTTTTTATTTTCAGTTATTTCCCTAATAGCCCGTAACTTTGTGACCAGCTTCCTGCCTAGCCCCTAGCTTTAGCAATAATTCCCGTATGACCACCGTTTTTCGTTATCTTTAACTTTCTGTTACTCTCTCTCTCCTCCATTTCATTTTCTCTCTCTGCCACATCATCTCGGCAAGCCACATCATCATCTTCACCGGCAGGGTCGCCGGCCGGCCAAATTTCCAGTCGGCGACCTTCAATTTTTTTTTCTCTCTCTCTCTGAACTCCGACGAAGGGGGTTTCCCTTCGCCGGAGGGCTGTTCATCACGAACAAACCCAGATCAGGGTCTGTTCGTGATGAACATCCCTCCGGCGAAGGGAAACCCCCTTCGCCGGAGTTTAGAGAGAGAGGGGAGAGGATTTAAAAAAAAAAAAAAAAGATTTAAAAGAGAAAAAAAATTTGAAGGTCGCTGGCATGCGACTCTGTCGGTGAAGATGATGGTGTGGCTTGCTGGGATGATGTGGCAGAGAGAATAACAGAAAATTAAAGATAACGGAAAAAGGTAGCCATACAGGAATTATTGCTAAAGTAAGGGGCTAGGCAGGAAGCTGGTCACAAAGTTATAAGGGCTATTAAGAAAATAACCCATTTTTTTTTCTTTGTATAAATCTGATTCGTTTAACTTATTTTAATTTAAAGAGTCAAACATTAAGTCAAAATTATATATTTTGAGATCTTACTCAAAGACATGAAGACATCCACTTTAAGAATGGGGTTAGCTTCATCATGATCTTTGCGCATTCAAACAAGACATTGATTTTAAGTCTATTTCAATCTAATGATTTTGAGTCTACACGATTATTAGTCTGAAAGCCATTAACTTACTTCTACCCACAGAGTAAGTTGGTATTGGGTGATATTTTCGTAATTGGCCAAGTCTCTCTCCAAAAGAACTCTTCTCATCTAACACACCATCTATTGTCCTTTTAGTAACATACAGGCCATCAAACATTTATCTACAAAAAATTAATGCAAGGTTGATTGACTACTGTGATTTAAGTACGATCCGAACTTACATATTTTACAATTCGACAAACTGCCAATCAGATTCTACCAGTTACTGTAGAGACTGGTTTATAACTAAAACTTGTATAAATACGAGGTACATTACAAAAAAATACTTCTACTTACAGTTTTGAAAAGAAAATTTAACTTCAAAGCTAATAAGAGTACGTAAATTTTTATCCTATGGAGATCTGTGTACATTCGGTAAAGAATAGTTGTGGAGATGTGTGTAAATTCCATAAAGACATACATTAAGATAAGCTTTAAGGTTATAATAGCTTTTTATATTGGCTAATCACTATTTGAATTTGAACTATTCAAATTTTACTTTGTAACGGTCATATTTTCTGTCCAAAAAACGGATAAGTCATATTTAAGGGTCTAAGTCCAACTGTCACTATTTTAAACTATATATTAATATTAATTACAGAGATACATCAATATTCCTTACCTGTACAAAATGGGTTTATTAAGTAAATGTGTCAGATTCATGTGACCCATAAACTTTGATTAACTAGCCATTAATTATTGTTTAACCCGATGGTCAGAGCTAATTGACCAGGTTATCTTGCTACTTTTTGAAAATTGGTCCTTATTCTATCAGGATACTTGTTGTGCAACCGAGTGAAATTCAAGTATACCTGAATTATGTACTTCAGCTTAGTTGTTAATGCTCTGTTTTCGAATTGTGACTTAGTTGCAATTGAGATCACCACAAGTCTGCAATATAGTTCTTGTGTCTATGTTTCGTTGTTGTTTTTTTGTTCTTTCCATCGTCCTAAGAGTTATATATTTCAACACTTTGTAGTGATTTTATTGTCCGAGTTGGGATTCAGTTGCAATTGAGATCGCCACAAGCCTACAATATTGCTCCAGTAAGGGCAGATTAAAAAAACCAATTGGGTGAAAAAATCCGGTTTGCCTTTCTTATGTCAAAACTATCTAGGTTTTTCATTTAATAACATAAAATTACACAAACAGTTAAATGACACTCTTACACAAAACCCTAAATGATGGACCACGACCACAAACCAAATCTCCATACACCTTAACCACTCCACCTTGCCTACATTTTAGATTTGATTACCAATTCCAATCTCGAGATCTTCATCAAATAATATATAAAAAAATGTAAAATAAAACAAAAAACACAACATGTGAATATCCCAATCTAAAACAAAAATCTCAATTTCATTCCAACTGTAATTACAAATACTAATTTGAATTTTTCCCACTCAAAATCTCTTCTACTACTATCAAACGGTTATATTTTACTGTACAAGTCAAATAAACACCAACTCACCCGATTCTTTGACACCTAACACAAACGGCACCATCACCTGACCAGATTCTTCTTGAAAAATGAAGTGTAGAGAGAGAAAGAGATAAAACCAACCTAAAAAATATTCCCCCTTCTTTCTCTCTCTAAAAATAATAACCTAGGATATAATATATACCTCAATGACAGCTTTTTCTTCAAATCCAACGGCTAGTACTACTGTACTAATGTACTCCCAGTACTATAATAACCCAACTTCACTAACGGCATCTAGTCACGTGACACTCATGTGACGTTTGTGTGTCAGATTCTGGTCGTTTTTTTTGTATAACTGCTATCCCTCCGTTTTATGTACGGAAAAACCGTTTCATATTTGACGTCATCATAACAACCAACCGATTCACGCCGATTCTTGACTGGGTCATGAAAATGCAGTGAGAGCGATTTCGTGAACGAGTGAGTCAAGAATGTCTCTTTCGATATCCAACACAATAGATTCACCTTCTTCAAGAATAGGCAAAGTGCGTATGTTAGCATCATGAGGAGAAGGAAGATCTTTCTCAATTAGGGCATCAATATCTTGAAGAAATTGACAATTTGATAATGGTGAATCTTGAATCTCTACCCATAATTTTTGAAGAAGTTGATCTCCTCTTAACAGTTTCTTCACCTTGTTTCTTGAATTCATCACTACCCATGGCTTCATATTCAAATAAGGTCTTAAAATATCAACAAGAATTTCATCAACTAAATTGAAAATCAATCTTCGATTCGTTCGATGTCGTAATGAACCGGTGGGAAAAAATGATTCTTCGAGATGATGAAATATCGATGGGTCAAGTGGATGTGAAGGTGAATACCATTTTGTAAATGAAATGTATGAATTTGTTTCAATTCCTGTACATTTCAATATATTGCTAACATATCGGAATTCTGCAACATTACGGGTTAACTTTTCGTTCCGGTGCGAATGTAAGGACGATGATAGTGATGTTCCACTAGGAGAATTGGATGTTGATGATAACTGTGTAAAATTCTGTTTGAAGAAAAAAAAAGTTAGTCTTTCTATTATTTCTGTACTAATAAATTTTTTAGAATAATAACAATGGTGATGTTGTGCCAGACCCTTAGGCCGGCAGAACCTGAATGACTCATGTGGACGGGTAGGATTTGAGAGAGAAATAGCTCTCACTTCTGTCTCTAAATCCTGCGGTATCCACCTAAGCCGGTCAAGAATATGGCGGCCTATGGGTAGCCCAAAATAAAAATTTTGTAATCATGTAGTAAGAAGAGAGAGTACCATAGATGTTGGAGTTGGTGAAGAAATGACACAAATATCCTTGGATAATGGTGATGAAGAAGAAGTTGATGATTTCTTGAGTTTCTTTTGAGAATTTGGTAACTTTAGATTGACTTGCTTTGATGGGGAAACTGTTGATTTTCGAAGAGATACTACTTCTTTACGTTGTGTAAACCTTTCACAACTGGCTTTCTTGCATTTCTCAATCGTTTGATGTTGTGGTATAGCTTGAGTTTTCGGTTTTATCTTTGAAGTTTTGACCTTCATTTGTAGTGGTGGTGGTGGTGATGCCGGTGGCGGTTTTGGTGGTTGCATTGGTGGTGGTGATGCCGGTGGTGGTTTTGAAGGAGGACTAGATTTTCTCAATGAGTTAGAATCTTGGTCTATAATTGTTGAAACTCTTTTGTTGATGTTTTGCTTGTTCTCCAAGAACCTAATGCGAGGTGAACAAGACTGTGTTGAGTCATCGGCATTGTTCGATCGGTTTAAACGGCTAGGTTTCTTGGAGGTGGTGGTGTGAGTGGTGGTGGTGTAATTTGTGATATCTCTACCCATTCTTCTACTAACACTTTCTTTTACTTGTTTAACAATTTGTCTAGCATAATGACTTGGACTTCTACTCTCATTTTCATCACTTCTCCATTCTGATCTCCTTCTTGATTTCTTCAAAGATGATAAAGAACTCAAACTACTAACTGAATCAACTGATGATCTTCCACCAAAGTAATCAAATTCTTCATTCATCAATATATTTTCTTTATTGATTTGAAGAGAAAGTCTACTTGGATCAACATCTGATCTTCTCGCCGATGAAATCCTTGGTGTATCAGGTAAAGATCTTGACCCTGTATTATTAACATCACCAAGCCTATTTCTTAAAACTTGACGATGATGAATGGAATTCGATCCGCCATTAATTGAGTCTTGAAGGTAATTACCAGTCTGGGTTTTGCTTGATTTTGAATTTGTTGAAGAGGGTAATGAAGAAGAAGAAGAAGAAGAAGAGAAATTAGGAGAATTTTGTTGATCAGGCAAGATATCTAACCCCATTAAACGAGCTACAAGAGTTGGGGTTTTAATAGATGGAGAATTACTACTTTCAGATGATGAAAAATCTGAAATTCCTCCTACTCTTTTTGTTTGTACTCGAATTCCAACCTGTGTTCATAAGATAATTAGTATGAAATTTGATTGAAATTAATAAAGTTTGAATTTTTAATTCACACTTACCGGGAAACCAAACTCTTCTTCTTTGATCTTTGAAGAAAGTACAACTACTGTTTCATTAGCAACTCCTTCCATTACTAAATTCTCCTCTGATTCCAAACTATTTCTTGGTGCTTCAACTCCTAAAATACAAAACAAATTAGTCTAGAGAGAGAAAGTACAGATAGAGATATTCAATTTACTAACTTAACAATACCCATACCTCTAAATTTCAGAAGAGAGAGAGGGAGAGAGAGAGAGAGAGAGAGAGAGAGAGAAATTACCTTTGATAGGAAGATTGGGTAGTTGAAGTTCTTCATGGTGGATGAAATTAGAGGAGTGATTAGGGGGTTTGAAACAAACATGATGATTAAGAGAAGAAAGTTGAAATTGATGAAAATCAAAGAATTGAAAAACACCATTCATACAACCAGGAGGAACTGATGATGAACTAGTATTGTTCTCTCTGTATTTTCCTGATGATTTTTTAGAAGAACTATTAGTAGTGGTTGAAGTATTATAAGTATTATTCTTACCACCACCACCACTCAAAACACTGTATTTTTCACTACCACCCATAACTGAAAAAAGTGAAACTACAGTTGAAGACTGTTCTTCTCCCTTTTCTTTTGAATTTTTAGAGAGAGAAAGAGAGAGTGAATGAAACTGATAGAAGTAGAAGTAGTAGAAGAAGAAAGGGGTAAGTAAAATAAAGTGACAAAGACAGTAGAAATGGTAGTGAGATTAAAGATAAAGTTAGTGAGAGAAAAACTAACAAGTGTGTATTTAGAGAGTAGTAGTAACTGAGAGATTGAGCGAGTAAAGCGGATCCAAATGAGAAAAGCAATTCAATAGTTGCACACAGAGAGAGAGAGAGAGAGGGTAAAGAATGAAGAAGTCTTAAAATGAAATCTCTCTCTAAATTTTCTGTCTCTTATCTAGTCTGAAACAACACAAACACCAATACTACCACACACACCCCTTCATTGGGAATTGAAATTGAGGGAGGATGACGAAATGACTTCTTCTTTCTCTCTCTCTCTCTCTCGACAAGAGTTGGGGTTTACGATGGGATTCTTCCCTACTGCTACTACTACTATCTATAACTACAATATTTAGTAGAGTTAAAATATGTGTTTAATTTTTGAAAAGCAGTTAGTATTAGGGAGGAGTTCCATCAGAAGACATCAGCTAGCTCGGCTTCACTCTACCAAAATTTAAATTTTGTGCCTCATTATCACCAACGGTCCCCACATTTATATATGTTTATTTGAATATAGCCCAACAAAATTAAATTAAAAATTTAGGTCATAAGGCAAGATTCAAAAAGCCTTGGTCAGTTTGAGGACTCGTTGGTCGCTTTTCATATGTTGTGATAGTGATGGATAGCTTGATCAAAATCCACTTGCTAAGAGAAGAAAATTGGTCTAGACATATTTGTTTACAACAAAAACTAGTTGAACTCTTAAAGCACAATCTTGTTAGATATTTTACTCATATTCGTTAACGAATATACGCGTGGAACAAGAGTTTCCGACTGGTATGTTTGTTTTGTTATTGTGTTTAACTAAACTGGTTTGAATTATCTTAATCAAAACCGCTTAAATCGAATAGATCAAAAATCAATATGATTCAACTATTGAAAATAATCAAGGGTTAATAACTAGAAAGGTCAAAATAATATTGAAAATGAGTAAAAAAAACACAAAACATTTGAAAATTATTATTCAGGTCAAAAAGTATAAAAAGACTAAATTGTCCTTTTTTGTCTTTTTGTGTAACTAAATCCTTTTATGTTTCTTTAAACTTTAAATCGATATAACTTTTGTTTGAGATGTCGGATTTCAATAAAATTTATATATTTAGAAATGATTTTTCATTAGCTTTCTAACAAGATCCACTTTAAATACTTTTTTTCAAAAAAAAAAACCCAGAAAAAAAACGGTGTTTTTTCGCTTACGTTTTTCTGCAAACACGTGTTTGCACAATCTGCTCTGCAAACAACTGTTTGTAGCAATCTGTTATGCAAACAAGCGTTTGCAAACAAGTTCTGCAAACATGTGTTTGCATTTGTAATATTGCAAACATGTGTTTGCATTTGCGATATTGCAAACGTGTGTTTGCTTTTGTCATTTTGCAAACTGCGTTTGCATGTGCGACAATGCAAACTGAGTTTGCATTTGCAACATTACAAACTCAGTTTGCACACGTTTACATCTTCACAAAATTTTCATTGTATTTATTAAATAAATAGTTTATATTTACAATAAATAGATACTCAAGAACTGATCATATATGAAATATAAAAAGCTTTAAAACTTACAAACAACCTCACATAGTGAAAGCTAAAGGAGAAAAGGATGATAACAACTGAATCTAGGAAGAACTTCAATGCAGATAGAGTAAGGTTGTACTAGTTGTTGGGATAGCTAATAAATTCAAACGAACCAACTAAAGAACATACCAACAAGAGCATAGCTAATAAATCCAACTCGAATCCTTTCTTAATCAAATCCTTGGATTTCTTTTCCTCTTTCCAAATTCGAAAGTGTGGGACATGTAGAGAAAACAGTCGTAAAACGTTTTGAATCAGGCTCGAACCCACCTTCATCTCGTCAAACAATTCCATACTTTCTCAGACTTCCCACTCTGACGATAACAAGATATAACATTGTCCCAAGAAGCTACATCTCTTTCGGTCATCTCTTTCTTAGACTCTAACCTGTTCTAGTATTATTAGACCTCCTTGATTTTCAAACAACTTTTCTGCCTTCATCATGTTCACAATCTTTTCAGTAAACCTTTCATGGCAACCTATCAACATAAATTTCGGTAGTAAAGTTAAATCGCAAATCAAGTAAACCCTAAAAACAATATAAACAAGTGATTTTAGGCAATGGGTAGGTAAACATTTAACTTGAAAGGTTCATTATCTGTTCTGAAACTGATCCCAGGTACATATTTTAACCAAACAGGAAATCCCCTATCATCAAACAACAAATAGTACTCAAAGTTCTTGAAGTTTTATAAAATCAACCATATATATTCGATTTTCGATTACCCGAAGTTCCATTCGGCACAAACATAAGGACCAATTCTGATATGAACATAAAGACCAGCTTCTTTCACCAGCTTGATAAAATGAACTAGGTCATATCTATCCTTGAAATAGTACTACAAAATCCAAACAAAAAATTCATTATATTCTTATACTAAAACCCTAAAAAAATAAATAATGTGAAGTAGTAGTAGTTCCTTACTTCTCCAGGAGCAGGTTCATGACTATTCCAGAAAACATAAGTTTGAATCACATATAAACCTCCATCTTTTGCTTTTTGAATAAGATCTGGCCACATCTTCAATCATCACAAGAAGAACAGATAATCAATTTCTGGAGAACTTGAAGAAATCTTAACAACAACAACAGAACAATTCATATCTTATTTGAATTATTCTACCATAAATTTGTAAACCCAAACACAAATCCAACAGTTTCGAACTTGTAATTAGAACAGTATAGATATTCTCTTAATACTTTGTTAATCGATGAAGAAGAAGATAATCACTGATGTTAATCGATGAAGAAGAAGAACCGAGATGAAGAAGATTCGTGAAGCAAGAACAAAAAAACCCTAAACGTTTTCAGTATCTGATTTTTAAGAGAGATAAAGAGTGTGACTTAAATAGGAAAGGGTATTTAGGGAAAGAAAAAAAATAAAAAATGACCTGATTGATAATTAATCATATTATTTTGAACTCTATGTCTCATTCCTTATAATATTTTAGCACATTTTGATTAATAGGAAAAGATCTAGGTTTTTTTGGTTATTATGATATTATTTTGAACCTCAACAACCATTTTTCCAATAATCAAATTGGAAAACTTATCTAAAATCTAACTTCAGTATGTCCAGACTTCGAATCTGATATCATATCAAACTTAAGAAACACAACGTTGAGGTTTTTCAAAGAAATTCGAAAATAGAGAATTCTCACCTGCATATGGTATGGTTCGATATATGTACACATTATGACGATAATCGATCCAAGGGTTAAAAGTGAACATAAATTTGGTGAGGCGAGAAAGATATATACATTAACAAAGGGGACCACAAGAAAACGTTAAATAGAGCAAAAATAGATGTAGAATTCAGTATTTAATAAAAAAAAACTTACTCCTATATGATTATAAGATTCTGTGTTCATGTTTTGCTATTCAAAGACAAGAAATTAAGACGATGAAAGGAACGAATCGGCCTTCCCTTGTTTTATTAGGTATCGTGTGGCCTGCCCTTATCGATTTGGTACTAGTGGGGCCTGCCCTTATTAGTTTGGCATCCTATTAAATTCAGCCCTTCTGAATTTCTATTGTAAAAGAACACATGGGACTGCTATTTTGTACACCCTGGTAAAAGTGGGTGAGTATCACCATATGTTATTCTCACCTAGACGGCTGGTTGGTGTTGTGTAAATCTAAGGGTGTGGTCGGTGTTGGTACAGTAGAAAGTGATGGTTGTTGAATAAAAACTTTTGGTTACCCACGTTATAAATGCAATTTGTGTCATCCATTAGAGAATGATTTGAATATGAAGATCCATTTTAAAATTTTCAACAACAAAAAAAAAGTGGATCTTTAACTTTAGGGTTATTTCCCTAATGGCCCCCAACTTTGTGACCAGCTTCCCGCCTAGCCCCCTACTTTACGAGAAATACCCATATGGCCCCTTCCGTTATAACACCGTCACTCTCTCTCCTCCATCATGTTTTCTCTCTCTGCCAACTCACGCCACATTATCTGTTACGCCACCTCATCACCATCTCCGGCAAAGGTCGCCGGCCGGCCAAGGCCGACGACCTTCAAACTTAAAAAAAAAAATATATATATATTTTTTTTCTCTCTTCCTCTCTCTCTCTCTCTAAAATTACTCCGGCGAAGGGAGACCTTCGCCGGAGTGGTCTGTTCTTGAAGAACAGATCTCGGTCTGTTCTTGAGGTCTGTTCTTGAAGAACAGATCTCGGTCTGTTCTTGAGGTCTGTTCTTGAAGAACAGATCTCGGTCTGTTCTTGAGGTCTGTTCTTCAAGAACAGACCACTCCGGTGAAGGTCTCCCTTCGCCGGAGTAATTTTAGAGAGAGAGAGAGAGGAAGAGAGAAAAAAAAAATTTAGTTTGAAGGTCGCCGGCCGGAAGTTTGGCCGGCCGGCGACCTCTGCCGGAGATGGTGATGAGGTGGCGTAACAGATGATGTGGCGTGAGTTGGCAGAGAGAGAAACACATGATGGAGGAGAGAGAGTGACGGTGTTATAACGGAAGGGGGCTATATGGGTATTTTTCGTAAAGTATGGGGCCAGGCGGGAAGCTGGTCACAAAGTTGGGGGCCATTAGGGAAATAACCCTTAACTTTAACACTGGTAATCTCGATTAACAGATTCTGTAACTACACATTTTCAAAAAATAATGCTACTTTTTTTTTTTAGAAGTCGACGATCTACGCCCAACAACATTATTACACCCTAATAATCCCAATTCATAACCAAAGATTCCACCTTCTCTAGGATTCGAACCTGGGACCTCCAGGACTTTCTGGAGTTTATGTCAACACCTTGGAACCACTTGGGCTGCCAACTGTTGAAAAAAAATAAATAATAATGCTACCTGACCTGATAAACATGGTATGAAATGGTCCGATAAGACAATTTTGGAAGAGACAAATTTACAATACGACATCATCAATTTATCTTGTTTGGATTCTTCAAGTTACTTTATACCTAGCTCTATATTTATGTAGCTAGGAAGAAGAAAATATACGTTTTTACCTATCATCATCCAAATTTCTACCTCATAATTGATTCATCCTTAGTTTTGAATTTTTGAGGTCTTCAAACCAATGTGGGAGACCAGTAGGAATACAGTTGGACTCTTCACCTTAATCCTCAACCGATTAAAGAAACTAGGGAGTGTGTAGCTCAACTGGTTCAATGGTTAGATTGTATGGGATAGATCTGAATATTGAGTTCTCCAAAAGAACAAATTGTTTGTTCGACATATTCCCCCTTGACTGGTTAGTATGCAGTCTTGTTTTCCAAGCACAAAAATCTAAACTACATACTTCCCAGGTCGACACGATCTTTTTTTTTTTGCAAGGATTGACAAGGTGAGTTTGAGATATGTTGAAAAGGAAAGAATAGTCTAACTATACCTTAAAACCCTAGTATCAACCAACCGAAATTCAACTGATCCTAATAGTAATTCTGCATAAATAACTTTGTCAGAGAAAGCTTCCATTCCAATTACATAACCTATACCATTGAACGGACGAAAAGAAATTTACACGTAAAATCACTTTTGACAAAAAAAGTGTACGTAAAAAGAGAATCTAATCCCCCTTTCTTCTATGAAAAAAAAGCAGAAAGGACATAAAAGCTAAAATTAATAGAAAACGCAGAAAGCAGAAACTTTCTCACTTTTTCAGATTTTCAAATAGGAAAACAGTAAGGTCTATATTGGTACATCATGTGATGTGTGTTTGAGATGAATGTGTCTAATTATAGATGGTGATGATGATGAAGTAAGAAACATTCATGGTATATTGGCATGCATGCATGGACAACATGCATGAGGGGAAGCTAGCTAGTACATCATATCAGAACTTTAATTGTTGTACAACACTCAAAATTGATGATGATGGGATTCTTCAAATTATGATGGTTTTCTTGAATTTCTTCTAATTACTCTCAAGTACTTCCTCATTATTATGTCATGTTTGGAGTACTTAAATCTAAGAGGTATTTATATAGACACAGATTAATTGTTTATACAAAGTTATTGTATATTTGTGCATGATTTTCTAACTCCAAATATACTTTGTTCTTCAATTTCATATTTGTTTTCGGAATATATATGTACTTTTGGGAATGATGTGATAATATTCTTTTGAAATTATCACTCTGTGGTAGTTGATTTTGAGTATGTAGTAAAGACTCAACTATCCATGTACCCCACTCCGGTATGACTTACGTAACAATATAAGTCTCAGTAATTATCAATACTCTTTCAGAGTTTGGGTCTAAAGCTAAAAGTATACGAGGTTTGTTTCAGGTGAATACTCCACAAACCTACTAAAAAGTCTCAATATTAGCAAACACACACGGCTTACTTAACCATATACATCAGAGTACGCAGTGACATTGGCGAACTAAGTAACGACGTCGTGACTCCCTTATATGTTCAATTTTTTCTCACTTACTTGTAATTCCATAAGTCGCAGTAGTTGTTGATATTGTCTACGCTTTTGACACCTAAGTCCAAACCATGTTGGTACAAAGTTTTGTTCTTAGTGAATGCTTCATGAGCTTAGTCAAAAGGCCTCAACACACACCTATAGCTTTGGTAACAAACGTTCTACGATCCCAAGTTATGTGAGAGATATGACATTTCCTCATCCTGAGAGACGAGTATTCTCGACCATCTGTCACGTCCCAAGCTTAGAAATTACCAATATTATCTCCGCTCCTGACATCTAACCCCAGACCCAATTAGTATGTAGTTTGATACAGTAATTTGGTGTAGGTATTAATGATTAATTGGTGAATTTGATGAAGTTTTAGAATCGAAATTGGAGGAACATGAAGATTCTTGCATAATCTTGAGTTGGGCAAAATGGAAGGAGGAGGAGGGAGACTCTGATGATAACATTTATTTGCTAGTGTTTAATGAATTTGCTTGTACTGAGTATTCTTGTCGGTCACATGCTTTCTCACTTCATCATCATCAATGAGAGAGAAAGAAACAATTAAGTCCTACCTAGAGACAGAAAATAAATATTGAGATGATGAAACAAATATTTATTACTCATCTTCAAATATAATTCATGGGATCCTCTCCATCTCAATTTTACCTAGGATAAATAGTAATAATATATCACAATAATATACTATTTATAGTATGTAAAACTATATAACAAAATGAACTCTCCCACCAAAATTTATAACTTTACGGTATATAGTATTTTACTTTCAATTGTTCATAAGTTCCATATCTATAAATTTAATGATTTTCATTTCTCTGTTGCTTTCTGGTAAAAAAAAAAAACTTGAACTGTTTATTTAACCTCACAATTCGTTTGATTTCCATAGATATTGACAAGATCTATGGTCAACCGACTCAAAATCAAAATTAATGGATACGGAATGAAAAATGCTCCAAGTATAATATGACCTTCTCTCATCAAAAAAAAAAAGTATAATATGACCTTTGGAGTACTTTTGTTCATGTGGGAACACATTTCTTCTTGGATTGTGAAACCCTTGGAGTTTATGTGAGAAATAAACTTATGTGAGGAAGGGGAGTGCCCAACCATATCAGGAGAGGCTATTATAGATTACTCGAAGCGAAATGCTAAGAGCCTAAGACACACAAAACTTTTAATTACTTCGCTCCCACATGGAGAATGACACGTACCTTAAATTCACATTTTTACAAGTCCACGCACTTTACTAATGCACACAATATTTAAATAATAAATCAGAAAGAAAAAAAGTACAACTTCGTGTTTCTTTCCATCCTCACCACGGTCACCATTTCTCTCTACTCTCACACTTCCATGTTCTTTCTCTACTCTCTGGCAAAGATTATGTAGACCTCCACGAAGGTGAAGACATAGAGATGCTGGTGATAGTGAAGATAAAAAAGAAAACTAATTTGGTTTCATTTTATTTCGGTGCTTTTAACATTTGACTTGATAATAGTGCTTATCTTCCATTAAAAAGTTGATTTAACAGCCCAAGCCCAATAAATGTGGGAATGATTTTGAGTTGACAAAGTTTCACCTCAAATTGCTAAACCAAGCCCAATAATCGTTCATCGAAATACATCTATAACAAATTTTATTGTAACTTAAAAATCTACAATAATAAAATTTGTTGTTAGGTTTTAACAACCCATTCATGTATCTCTAATTAAATAGGTTTTACCAAAAATATTTTAATTTTTGAATGAAGTATAACCTTTCCAATTAATGTTAAAATGATTAAATAAAAAGTTTTAAAGAAAACTGATATATACCTGATAACTGAAGGACGGGGCACCGCACTTTTTATAAGTTCGGGTTCTGGATCTTTAAATTAATGGATCAGAACCGCTAGGACCTAGACTCTAATTTTGAATAGGTTATGGTTTTGAGTAGTGAGATATCTGAACTGGAGCCGATCCGTTGACACCCCAAGTATCTCTTCTGAAACTGAACATTTCGGCCGAAGTGCAGAAAAAGGATGAAACTGGCCTACTACTAGGATATTCTAAAATCTAGAACACCTAAACTAAATCTGCTTTCTTGTACTTTAGATTGGTTTGATGGTCGACTTTGAATAGATGGTCAGATGCCTATTCATTATTTTTTTCGAAGTTATTTGAAGGAGGCATCGTCAATCATCATCATCAAATAAATCGGCATTCCACCCAATTAGTGAAGAACTACCAAAATCATTTCTACACTCAATATTACTTTCAAAATTCCCTGAATATTACTTGACACCGGAAAACCCACCATTTTTCAGAGACAAGCGACAAAAATATTCTGAAGATTCCCTTTCGATCTAGCAAAATGGAAGAAGTGATCTAACAAGATCTAATAAACCATCATTCTTACCAAATTCCAGCTATATTCTTCTATTCTTTCTGACTCGATCCAAAGTGGTTATTGAAAGAAATAAATTAAAACAGGTAACATCCTCTTCGAACAAGGGGATTCCAGCAAAGGGACCACTCCCTTCGCCCGAAAACGTAGATAGCCTTGGAGGTTTTCCCTCTCGAAACAGTGATCCAGAGCTTGCCTAAATTAGTTAGGCCTCTCACTTGATAGTTGAGAATCAACATAGCATTGGCATTTATATCTAAAAATCCGAATATCAGGTATTCGTATCGATATTGCTCTTTATAGGATAATATATGGATTCAGATACTGGTCTATTATCCAATAATATCCAAATATGTTTTCAGACACATTTACATGTCAAATACAATATTCAATTTGGATATCACATATTTACCCGATATACTTAAGAATATTCGGACGGAGAATCAAGAATAATAAATTTAGATGAGATAGGCACAACTTTTACTGTGGGTCTTTTGTGTGTTACACTAATGTGCAGATTTAGTACGAACACGTACCATAGATTTTGTATTCATCAAACATATCTCAAAGAAAGGGAGACAGGTCTATTTGAAGTCGAAAAAATATAGAGCCTTCGATTTTCTCCTCTCTTGATGGACCTTTTCTGATCTCTAACTTATGTCTAGTGTTAGTATTTTTTGCGAATATTGGGTCTGTATTTTTCGTGAATTTTGGGTCAGGATTTTTCTACTTCTCTATCACTGCAGATATCACAAGTTTCTGATTGTTCAAACAACAAAAACTTATAGGGTTAATTTGGTACTCATCTCACAATAACAATTTTGAATACATTTAGTAAAATAAATGTAAACTAGGAAATCTGTTACCATTCACACTTCAACTAAAATTTACGTTTAACTTTAGACTAAGTAAACATAATTTCGATTAGTCTAAGTTAAAATTCGTACAAGGAGTTCATTACACAGACGAACTGCAAGTGACTATGCTTAAAGTTTTGGTTAACATTACAAATATATATGTATAGGTTATATATCACTCAAAAAGTTCATTTACGCCATTTTAACCATGGACGAAAATCTAGTCTAATAGTTATATAAACTTGTACAGGATATATCATACTAAGCACACCCCATACTTAAATATATATCTGCATTATAAATCATGAACTTTGTAGCTAAGACGAGAAGTTATTAGTTAGTTAACTTCTTCTCGACCTACCTATTAACAGTTCTGTTGTCAGCTCAGGATCCGAACTACTTTCACCAATCAGAGTAGTTTTGCTACGTCGACTCGAGTCGTCTAGCTGTCCAGTGTCACACTAAAAATCAAATAGTAGAAAAAGGGAGCTTGTAAATAACTATTCTTGTGGTAAACTTATTCTGATGAAATCGATGTTTGTTCAAAGGTGTGAACCCAAAGATTTTGTTATATAAAGCTACTCCTGGTCACACATCAGATTTCATTCTGATAGATAATTGGATTGGGAATGATATTTGCAGCTCTGGTACCAGTGTTGGATGGTGTTGTGCCTCTCTTCTGAAAAACTAGCTCAAGAGCTGAAATTTGCCCTTCATTTACGGACTCACCATCTTCCCTTTCAACAAATGATGTGGGATTATCTCAACTCAGAAGTTGAATGGTCCTAAGCAGACGGGTCTCATCTAAGTTTTAATCAACAAAACGGTCTAGGCATCTAGAGTCACTACGGTTCGACCGAAAATCATTTTGAACTCGTAAAATGGAAAAGAGATTACCTTCTGAGACAACAACTGGTTTTCTTCAATCAAAATCCTTTCCTGATTATCATTAAAACATGAATCTGTTAACCAAAAGTTAGAGATAAATACGAATTTCTTTATCATTCAAGGTCTTTACCTTTTCCTGCAGTTGCTCAATCTTTTCTCTGTATAACTGATTCTGAAATTTCAAAAAACCAAAATACTTCCTTCAATTTTCAGTTTAGTTTTTCTAGTAATGAAATTTTCGAGAAACGAAATATTTGAGTGACTGCTTGTTTTCTTTCAAATTCAGATATGAAATCTGACTCAAGATCTAAATTGATTCATGACAAATTTTAGAATGTTTCTGATTCTAAATCAAATTTAGGGTCCATTAGAGTAAGACATACGATAAATCTGAATTAAGGCCACATTGTCTCGAAAAAAAAAAAACTGAAATGACTATTATGCATTTAATCAGAACATGTCCAGACTCGTAAGATTGAGATTTAGACAAATCAAAGAAAACCACTTATTCGAATTACCTTTTTCGCTCTGATGTTAATTAAACTTCGCTCTAATTGGTTTTCGGCTTGTTGTAAATCCTCAATGGAGCATGAGTCTAAGTCTTCTCCGAGTAGCTTCCTGAGCATACAAAATGTTATGCAATTCTTAGACAATTTAAACCACTGTATATGTTTCCGAAATAAAAAGTTGTTGTAGGTTTAAAGGTAAATCTTTGAACCGCTTTAAAGCTTCAAGAGTCTCAATCTTCTGTTCCAGGATTTTTGTTTCTGACTTCAAATGCTGAAACAAAGAAACAGATAACTATTACGAAGAATGAGCAGAAAAAGAGAAGGAATTATAATGTAGTGCAGCTAAATTGATTTAAGCTAGTGCAGCCATCTAAACTACTTAAGCTAAATAATCAAAATATTCAACTGCTAAGCTATGGATAGTAACAACAAAGAGGTTAGAAAAACTAGAAATTTCGAACCTAAAAGTCGAATTTCTTTTAATCAAAGTAGTCCTTGGCTGTGGTTATCTTTAATACATCTGTTTCTGAATCAGATTTAGGTAAACTTATATATCTAACATGAGTTGATAGATGTTTTTATTACTTGGTAAAGTAAGTTTCTTCTCAAAGTTGGACATATTTTTCCGTGGAGACTTGCCTTAAGATATTATTCCACTAGATAAATAAAAGAACACAAAAACTTGTTGAACTACCTAAGCAGTAATTCTGGAACCGCAACCAACTAGAGCCCTTTCAACAAAAAAACAGCAAGAGCCTATTACTCACTAACATAAAAAAAATCATATTGAACAAACATATTACATAAAAAAATAGCGAACAGACAGATTTCAAAGTTCCCCCCCAAAAGAAAAACAATAACTTATGTTCCCGAATCCCCTATAAGAAAACAAAAGCAATTCACAATGTAAAATAAATATGGGTTAGTATTTGATAAGGGTGACAAGTGAATAAGTGATCTATTTATCAAGAAATTGGACCTGAGTTCAAATTTATTTTTAGTCAAAATGACAAGTTAATATATTGTTTGTTTAAGCACCCAGACATTTGTAATCTATTTGGTTATAAATCTAAAATACTTGTATATTGTTTGGTTAAAATTTCAATGCAATTTAACAAATGTAAATATTGTTATGACAAAGAACAAGCAACCAAGAAAAGCAGTAAAGAAAGTAAACAATCACACAAAATACAAGAGAGTTTATTTGACCTACTCCACGGCGATGAATGGCGCAATGATTTCCACTATGAATGAAGGAGAAATTACAATGTTATCTATAGGGGTTTCAGTTTACATAGCTCACTGGAAACCTTAATCCCACCGCCTCTCTTTATATTTCTCGAAACATACATGGATACTTAGTATAAATAGAAGTCTTTCATTGCAGGAAACGAAGATTGTCCTGCTTTGGCAACCCTGAAGATAAACATTTTTTTGATCATAACGAGTCCCACTACTCCTTAGTCGAAAGAAGATAAACTAAGGAGTAGAAGAACTTATAGTCTTTCCTTAAATGTTCACATATATTTAGTGCAAAGATTAAGATAATGTATATCAACTTAAGTAAATAAGTCTTTAAAGTTTAGGTCATACATGAACCAGGGATGTTCGTGAAACCCAGTTATTTAAGTTTTAAGTAATGAGAGTTGCTTTTTGGGGCGGCTTACGTGTGCTTTTGAATAAGAGAGACTTAAATGTCTTCATCTTTTCCAACGGTTTTGTTTCCCCTTTTTTTTATTTTTTGACTTCAGGTCGATTTTGATCTTCTGATCACGCGTTTTTTTCATTATTATTTGGGTAACTGATCACGATTCCTCTTATCACGCGCTGAAAACGTGTTCCCTTTTTATTGGGTTGAAGCCTTAGTCGTTTCTCATCATATTAATTGTGTGTCTGGCAGGGTGAGGTTCACCGCAATTTCCTTATGCGCATTGATTACTTCGCCAATTTTCAAGACGTTTCTCCTTTATTTTTAAGTCTGTGTCGAGACTTTTGCTCTTCAGCTTCTGCCGATAAACAACTTTCTTGATTCTTTAATTTTCTTCATGGACAACTTTTCCGAAGTTGTTCTTCTTTCATTTATTTCTTCATACCTTCCGATTTTGTTTATGAAGTGACCCTAATTCGAGTTTAATTTTGAAGTTACTATTGGTTTGTTATTCTATTCAAGGAAGTTGTGCTAAATGGAGGTGCCTCCCAAGGAAGCGGTGCTAACCCCTAGGTTCTCCGTCAATTCAGTCGGGGTTAGGCGAGTGATCGACTCGCAAGGAATATGAGACTATGTTGCTTGTTTCCTTTTGTCTGTGTAAACTGGATGATGAGACAACGAGTTCCAAATGCTTTTCTTTTCTTTGGGAGGTTTCACGCGGTTTTCGAGTTATGCTTCTTTGTTGTGCACCTCGCATATGAGTTTGCTTCAGGTTCGTTGCTCTTTGGTTTAGTCGGGAGTGATTGACTGCAAATGTAGCCTTCTTCTTTTGCTTGAGAAAGCATCCGACCCCTTTTTCTCTTTGCTTACGGATGCTTGAAAATCATGAATAAAAAATTCCTTCATCTTGCATTATGTCGATCTGAAATTAGTCTATTGAAGTTTTGTTTGACTTTTTGTATCAACCGTCCGGCGGGACTTACGATTCTGGTGTATCGTAACTCCTCTATTCATTAGTCTTGTAACTTTCCTATTTAAATGAATAGAATACTTTTGCCTCCAATTTTATTTCATGTGTAACACTTATACTCAAACCATAATGTTACCAGGTTACTAATAATGTATGTTCTAAGCTAACTAAAAAGGAAAAGGTCTTAATTTCTTGTTCCTGCAAAAAACAAAAAAAATTGGTATCGATATTTCTTGAACTGTTGACATGTAGTGTTTAATAACAGTGCATGCAGGACATGGTGTATTTTATTTGGAGTAATTACGATTTTTTGTCTGGTCATAGCTCGGGCTACCCGGACATTCGTTTGCAATTGGATGCTCGCAAAGCAGGGCTTGATTTGTGGGACTTTTTCCCAAACATTCAAGGTTACCTCTACCTTGAACCGCTTAGCAATTTCAAAGAACAACTTATGTGAAATTTGTTTCCTTATTGGCCAGCGAAGTAGGGCTTACTTTTCTTCAGATAGCCTGACCATAGCTTGAGCTACCAGGGTTTACGACATTATTTTGTCTGATGCCCTGAGGCAATCTTGTATTTGTTTTTTTATTTTGATGCAAAGGGTTCTCATAAATAATTGGTTTTTATTCATAAATGGTAATACATCGAAATAATTGAAAAAGAAGAAATAAAATCTCAAGGACTTGGTGCCCTAAAACTTATGTGCTAAAATAGGATATAGATATATACTACACTATTTTCCCTTTTTTTTAATCATTAATTAAGGTGAACTTGAATAATAGTCTTACCTTGGGGGTCCCGCTTTTGTTTGGTTCTTCCTCCATGTTTTGGGGAATCACCGAGATTTTATTATGAATTATCAGATAAGTTTGCCTCTTCGCCTTTTCCTTCATTTTGCTGCACTTCTCGGTTGAGAATACCTAACATTTTGGGGCCGATCTTTGATTGTCCCTGATCATTCTCTCCAAACATGTGTCTGAGATCAGGAATTACATCATTAAGTGGGGATGGAGACAATGGTCTTGGAATTTTGAATGAAACGCCTTCCAAACATGATGACTTCTACCATAACCACTCGACTTGCCCTTTCTTCTTCAACCGCTAAAAGTGACGCGATTATCCAATCGGCCACAACTTGACTTTCTCCGAACCCCGAGAAAAGTGCGGTATAAGGTTTTAGGAAATTCGGGTCCTTGTCCAGATATTGAAAGCAAGTGCTACTCATTACATCAGCCGAACTTCCTGTGTCTACCATTATCCGGTTTACGCTCCAGTTCGCTATTGTTGCAAAGATTACCAGGGGATGGTCGTGTGGGTTGATGGTCGTGTGGGTTGATGGTCGTGTAGGGTGATGATCCGCAACAAGTTTTCAGCCGTGAAGATGATTGGAGGTGTTTCAATTTCAAGCTTCCTGTAAACGGGAGGTGGCCTCTCGCCTCTTTCGCATATTCGCTTCTAGCGTTTCTCGTGCTGCCTCCTGCCGCAAGTATTTCGGTTATTGTCACGATGGTCTTAACTTTCGTGGGTCTGGGGATTTCTTCGTCGGCGGACTTCTTTTCCCCTTATTGAATTACTCTTTGCGAAAGTAAAGTGAGTTTTCGTATCGAGCCTTGACACTACTCCTTCTCCAGAAGAACCCTCTGTCTTATGTTCGAAAGTTCCGGCTTGGTACTCCGTTTTAATATATTTATCCATCTCTTTGCTTCTTACCGACCCTTCTATAAAAAAAAATTATGTGCTTACGATCCTCAGTTCCGTGCCCTATTCTCCGTGGAAGACGCACCAAACATTTAGATCTATGGGCCAAATATCCATATTTTCTGGATTTTGATAGTTGGACTATGTTGTTCTTTTATTAGGCTTTCAAATATCTTCCATCTCTTTCTAGTAAGAGGGGTGGAAAAGTAGTTTTTTTGGCATACCTGTTTGTATCGGCCGTGTTCGACGACACGCCGATCTTGTTCTCTTTCTCTTATCCTCGGCGACTCCCTTTTCTGTCGAGAGTTTAACGATTTCTTTCGTCTTGTAGTTAGGCTCATAAACAATATATAATCGTGAATAAATATGTTAGGGTCTCCAGAACCATTGTAGCTTTCCAAGTGAGGACACACAAAATTTTTGGGCCTTCTTGCCTCAAGTGTTTCGGAGCTCAATGGGGGTGGGATAATTTTTCCCTTTGTTGACGCGTCTCTTTCTTCGCATCGCTTGCTGAGCTCTGTCAATTGTTGTATGAGAAGCTCACTTAATAGAAAATCTTCATGGTCTCTTACAGTCACAGGACGTGGGATGACTTCCACCTCTTCGGTTTCGGTTGAAGGAGTGGTTTCTCCTCGATCGATGTCTGAATTCTCGAGTTGAGCCAACATCATTGTTCTTCATTCTTCACTCTGTTTGAGTAACAACTCTATAGTTTCTGAGCGGTTGCCACCCTTGAGGCGTGGCGCGAATGTACTGGCGGGGTGTAAGCGTCCTGCCTTCTTCGAGGTGATTTCATTATCTTATATAGACTTCTTTAGGCGACTGTTGCTAGAGGGTGTTAATGAGATGACTGAGATCCATCGTATTTGATTGAAACTACTATTTCATAGTTGGGCGATATTAGGACTCCTCTTTTGAGATTATCCTGTGTATTCGATATAGACGAGTTCCCTTATCCAAGGATACTGAGTATCGTGTTTATCTTTTCGCAAAAATTTCCTCTAGGCGGGACTCTTGTATTCCAAATTTAATAAATACTTAAGATCCTCGTCGACTAGGAGCTTTGATAAGATTCGGGATTAAGTCAGTAAAGCATCAAACACACTTCTACCCTCCCATGTGCGATATTAAGACTCCTCTTTTGGGATTATCCTGTATATTCGATATAGGCGAGTTCCCCAATTCAAAGATACTCAGTATCGTGTTTATCTTTTCGTAAAAATTTCCTCCCAGCGGGACTCTTGTATCCCAAATTTAATAAAGATTTAAGTTCCTCATCAACTAGGAGCTTTGATAAGATTCGAGATTAAGTCGGTAAAGCATCAAACACACTTCTACCCCCCCCCCCCCCCTGTGCGATATTAGGACTCCTCTTTTGGGATTATCCTATATATTCGATATAGGAGAGTTCCCTTATTCAAGGATACTCAGTATCGTGTTAATCTTTTCGCAAAAATTTCCTCCCAGCGGGTCTCTTGTATCTCAAATTTAATAAATACTTATCGTCGATTAGGAGCTTTGATAAGATTCGGGATTAATTCGGAAATCGACAGAAGAACCAGTTTAAGGAAAAGAAAGCCTAGTCTGAGGAAAAATTCATTAAGGTAAATCTCTAAACTTCTAGTTCATTATTAGTTTTGGCATGAGATCCAGACAACCTAGTGTTTGGCATGAGATTCTCCTTAGAAAATTAGGTAACATCATAACCCGACACCAGATACTCTCGTGAGCGATGTGGAACTATAGGTACGGGGTGATATGAGAGTGTCCGAAGCTTAAGCTATAGGCGAACACTCAAGCTTAGTAAGTGGCAAGGCCTTTTGGGTGGGTTCGTGGAGCCTTCAGCAAGAACAGAATCCCGTACTGAATTGCGTATGAGGTGCCAAAATGAAACAATATCATTAATTGCTAAAGCTTAGAACGCCACGTTGAGAAATGAAAATGTATTCTAATTAAAATAGGATATTTTTTAAGCTAACCTATTTCACCCTACAGAGAAACATGAGAACTCTTATTTCAACTCAAATTGGATCAGAAGTTATTTCGACTGGGCTTAACTAATTGCGTTTTGTTATAGTGCGATTAAACAAACACTTCGCCAAAGTAAATAGAGCTTCAACTATAATGGAGGAGGGTCAACATTTGGTAGCCCGAGTGGTGGATAATGTTGACATAAACTCCAAAATCTCGGAGGCCCCAATTTCAATTACCAGAGGAGGTGGATTCTATGGTTTATCGAACTTAAATTATTAAGGTATAAATAACGTTGTTGGACTTTAGGTCATAGTTTAGTTAGGTTATTGTGTTAGGTTAATCCCACAATTGTTGTGGAAGGGACAGGGGGTGCCTTAATAAGTGCGGGAGAAGCCTTACCTCTTGAGCTAGCTTTTGGGGTGAGAGAGGCCCAAGACCACCACCCAACACTAGTATCAGATCCCAGGCAATAACAAATCTCGACCCAATAACTATTGAAATTAGGAGCCAATGTGTGAGGGAGAGATTGTTAGGTTAATCCCACATTGGTTGTGGAAGGGGCAGGGGGTGCGTTAATAAGTGTGGGAGAAGCCTCACCTCTTGAGCTAGCTTTTGGGGTGAGAGAGGCTTAAGACCACCCAACATATAGGTCCGTTCTTATAAGAGTTTGAATTGGGCGGTTATCGTGCTTATCACATCTTTGATGTATAAATGTCATTGTAGTGAGTATTGTAGATCATTGTCAATTTCCAAAAAAGAAAACTATAATGGAGGAGGCAAACTAGTAAAACCAAAATTAAAAAAAAAAATTACACTATGCTGGAAAAAGAGAATGCGAAATTTTAGAAAAATATTTATAAATATGTATGAAGCAAATAACAATAACAACTGTTCTACATGAATTTGATACTATATGTGTTGTGAATATTTGCAATTTAGAATGAAATTGTTGTCGCGGGAAATCTGGCCAAAACTTCCTATATTTTTGGTTTTGGTGAAAAATGATCAGTCCATTTTTTTTCAAGTCTTCGGCTCCTTAGGTGATTTCTTAAGTTGCAACTAGTTTGGAAGAGGTTTAAAACTCCTTGCGTAATAGTTATGAAAAATATAGAGTACTTTTACCAAACAAAATTCAAATATCTAGATTTTCACTAAACAAAATAAAAATATTAGGTTTTTAATCAAACAAAATATATCTTATCTTTTCAACTTAAAAAACATTGAAATTGGACTTTTTAAAATTCAGGTGGAATAAACATACCTTACTCCGAACATCCCAGAACACCAAAAAGAAGCCTATTTTTTTCATTTTCTTCTTATTTCTCTACCACAATCACCATGACCCATCAACTTTCTTTAAAGAACTTTGTAAGAATTTATTTTAGAAGAAATTTTGAAGGAAAAAAAAACAAGATTTGCTTTGCTAACCCTATTGGGTATGTTTAGGAGCCATATGATAGTTTTTTTTTTGAAAGGTTGGACTACGATTCTACGGAATCATTACAAAGACATTGATACATCTTCAAGTTGTGATAAGCATGATAAATATATCCAACACCTTGAAATAGCTACTACCATTTATAAGCATCCAAAACCTTTGTCATACTGGCGAAGGGGTCTTAGATCCGATATCCGACCTACAACAGGCTCCTTGGCTCATACAGGCTAGATGAATATATCCAGATATCCATCTCTGTAGTGGATATCAATGCATATGCATATATGTGCAATATATTGCCAAGAATAGCAATATGTCACATATTCGTGCCCAGTCATGGAGAGCCGTACACAATATATCGTGATATATAGCGGCGTCAAATTTCTTCCTTAATTTGACCAATATTACAATGAAACACCTACCTTACCACAATAGATGAAAGGAAGAGGAGATCTTCTCAAATGGCTAAGAAGAAAGTGTGAAAAGGTTAAACCTTTGATTGTTTAATTCACTCGAGTATGACCGAGTGTAGGTGAAGGTGATGACCTTCTCGGTTGATGACCGAGAGGAAGATTGAAGGAGTTGATAGTCTCGGCTATAACCGAGTGAGTATGTAACAACTCTCGGTGAGGCCGAGAGTGATGAAGCTCGGGTATAACCGAGAGAGAGAGAGATGAGCTGAGCTCTCGGTTATAACCGAGGGTTGATGATGACTATCTCGGTTGAAGCCGAGAGATGAAGATCGGTGAGCTTGTTGTTGTTGTGTGAGAGAGAGATAGAGAGATAGGTAAATACCTTGTTTATTAACACTACAACTTGTGTATTACATTATGATTGAACCCCTTTATATAGGTTTACATGATGAAGAGTTTAAACTTATCTAAACTAATCTAAACTATAATCCTAATACCTAAGGAATCCTAGTTGTAGTAGGATTCCTATTTGGACCAAGTCCACTCGGTTTGGCCGAGTGGAGTGGACCTTCCAACACTCCCCCTCAAGTTAGAGCGGGAATGGAAGTAACGCCTAACTTGCCAATAATGTTCTTGAACGGTTCTGCCCCAAGTGGCTTTGTGAAGATATCCGCTAACTGATTTTCTGTACTGGTGAAGCGTGTGGCAATGACGTTGTCTTTAATCTTTTCACGAACGATGTGGCAATCTATCTCAATGTGTTTGGTACGTTCGTGAAAAACTGGATTATCAGCAATGTGGAGAGCGGCTTTGTTGTCGCAATAAACTGTCATCGGATCTGAGTGATCAATTCCAAAGTCAAGTAATAAATACTTAAGCCATTGTAATTCGCATGTGAGGATGGCTAAAGCTCGATATTCTGCTTCTGCCGAAGACTTGGCAACGGTGGGTTGCTTCTTTGATTTCCATGAAAGTGGACTAGATCCCAACATTGTAAAATATCCTGTAGTTGATCTACGGGTCGAAGGACAACCAGCCCAATCTGAATCACAGTAACCTGTAATATGGAGAGAGCTGTTTGCGGATAAAAATACTCCTTTATCAAGGGTACCTTTCAAGTATCGTAGTACGCGATGGGCGGCGTCTAGGTGTACTTGACTGGGTGTTTGCATGAATTGACTGAGGTTATTCACAGCAAAAGCGATATCTGGCCGTGTAACTGTTAAGTAGAGAAGCCGGCCAATTAGGCGACGGTAAACTGACGGATCTGACAATGGTGTACCGTCAGTGGGACTAAGTCGAAGTTTCTGTTCCATAGGGAATTCAGAGGGACGTGCAGCGGTCAGTCCAGAATCTTTTAAAATATCAAGTGCATATTTTCTTTGACATAAAAAAATGCCTTGTGACGAACGAGAAACTTCAATACCAAGAAAGTACTGGAGACGTCCTAAATCCTTTAGCGAGAAAGCATTATTTAGGAATGATTTTAACTTGGAAATAGCATGATCATTATTTCCTGTGATAATGATGTCATCCACATAGACTAGAACATAAATCTGAGTGGAGGAGGAACGAAAGGTAAAAAGCGAATAATCACTCTTAGATTGAGAGAAACCACGTTCAATTAGAACGGAGGAAAATTTGGAAAACCACTGACGGGATGCTTGTTTTAGACCATAAAGAGATTTATGAAGGCGGCATACTTGAGACTCCCCCTTAGATGAAAACCCGGGGGGAAGTTTCATGTAAACCTCCTCATGGAGGTCGCCTTGGAGGAAGGCATTGTTAACGTCCAACTGATGGAGAGACCAGCCTTTAATGGCGGCGAGAGATAGAAGAACTCGAACGGTTACTAGTTTAGCAACCGGAGCAAAAGTATCATTGTAGTCCAACCCCTCTATTTGAGTATAGCCTTTAGCCACTAAGCGAGCTTTATAGCGTTCTATGGAGCCATCGGGCTTGAACTTTATTTTATACACCCACTTACAACCAATAGGCTTCTTGCCGGGTGGTAAGTTAGTGAGAGTCCAAGTTTTGTTTTCTTCCAAGGCCGAAATTTCCTTAGCCATGGCCTCCTTCCAATGAGAAGATTTCATTGCTTGGGTGAAGGAAGTGGGTTCGGTCGAGGACAAGACCGAGGAAAGAAATTGTTGATGAGAAGTTGAAAAGGAATTTATAGAAAAATAGTTTTCAAGTGGATACTTGACGGTAGTGGTGTTGGAGCAAACATAGTCTTTGAGATGACTAGGTGGTTGACGAGACCGAACCGGTCTGCCGGAGTCAACGTCGGGAGCGCCGGAAGTGGGAACACCGGTCGCGGGCGGTGGAAGAGAAGAGCCCGAACCGGGAGTGGTGACAGGGGGTTCTGTCGGCACCCCTGAATCAGGGAGCTCGGTAGAGATATCTGTAGGCACCCCCGAAGGGAAAGAATGGTTTTCTGTCGGCACCCCCGAAGGTGTGTTACCAGGGGTGTCTGGAGGCACCCCTGAAACAGTATCCAAAACCGGGACGACAGGGACAGTGGGTTCTTCGGTGAACCTGCTGCTGTCGGACGGTGAATCGGGAGGAGGCTCGGTATTCACCGGAAAATCAAAGGTTCCGTCATCATCAATAGAGAGGGATGGAGACGGGTCGGCGAGAGGAGCTTGTGCCGGAGGTGGAGAAGCCATAGGAAAGCGGCTCTCGAAGAATGTAACGTCTCGTGAGATGAAAATACGTTGAGTAGAGATGTCGTAGATACGGTAACCCTTTTGTCCACTTGGGTAGCCAAGAAAAATGCCGGCGGAGGACCGGGCGTCCATCTTGGTTTTGACCAAAGGGATACGGGCATAGCAAAGGCATCCGAATACACGTAAGTGTGAAAGATTCGGAGGAGCACCCATGAGGATTTCATGAGGGGATTTCCCATCAAGGATTGGTGTGGGTAATTTATTAATGAGATAGACGGCGGTTAGAACGCATTCTCCCCAAAACGAAAGAGGGAGGTGAGCTTGAAGTCGTAAAGATCTAGCGACTTCAAGAATATGGCGATGTTTTCGCTCAACAACACCGTTTTGTTGAGGTGTATAAGTGCAACTACGTTGATGGGTGATTCCTTTTTCAAGAAACCAACTTTGGAGGGAATGATTCATGAACTCAGAACCATTGTCTGATCTAATTGTTTTTATCACACAGTTAAATTGTGTATGAACATAATTAGAAAAATTCCTAATTTTCATGGTGGAGTCCGATTTAGAACTTAGAAGGAATATCCAAGTACAACGAGAAAAATCGTCAACAAGGGTCAAAAAATAACGACACCCGGAGGTGGAGGGAACCGGAAAGGGACCCCATATATCGGCATGAACTAACTCAAATATATGAGTGGAAGAAGTAGTGCTAGAAGGAAAAGGCAATCGACATTGCTTAGAAAGCGGACATATATCGCACGGCACTTTATTTGATGAGAATTTAAAATTCATGCATGGAAGTCTAGAATTAAAAAATTGAAAACGAGAGAAAGATGGATGGCCTAAACGGCAATGCCATAAAGAAAAAGACTCATGACTAGGTTTATCTTGAAATAAATTTGAAACGGAAAAAATTTGACGCTCCGTGCGGAGGAAGTAAAGATCATCATGGAGACTACCATGCCCAATCTCCATCTTCGTTGTTCGGTCTTGAAAAAGACATAAGTCATCGTCAAATAAGACGGTACAACGAAGAGATTTAGAAATTTGAGATATAGATATGAGATTAAATTGAAAAGATGGAATATGAAGCACATCTTGTAAATAAAATCTATTGGAAAAATAGACCGAACCAATATGGTGAACCTTAACTCTTGATCCATCGGGTAGTCTAACAAATAAATCCGGAGGAGCAAGAGAATATGAAGAAAAACGTGATAAAACCGAACATATGTGTTTAGCGGCACCGGAATCAATAACCCAAGGAGGATGAAAAGAAGAATAATACTTACCTGTAAGATTGACGTGAGGGTCTTTAGTGGTAACATGAGAAGATGTGGGCTGTTTGTTTTGTTCCAATAAGGCAATTATAGATTGGTATTGCTCCGGTGTGAGAGTAGTTGTTGAAGGCATCGTGGTGGGAGAATCCGAGTGGTGAACCTCAAACAGTCCACTATTAATGGTAGCATGAACTTGAGAAGTTTCAGAAGCTTCGGGAGTAGTCATGATTCAAGAGAAAAAAAAAATTTGAAGGCTCTTATACCATGTGAAAAGGTTAAACCTTTGATTGTTTAATTCACTCGAGTATGACCGAGTGTAGGTGAAGGTGATGACCTTCTCGGTTGATGACCGAGAGGAAGATTGAAGGAGTTGATAGTCTCGGCTATAACCGAGTGAGTATGTAACAACTCTCGGTGAGGCCGAGAGTGATGAAGCTCGGGTATAACCGAGAGAGAGAGAGATGAGCTGAGCTCTCGGTTATAACCGAGGGTTGATGATGACTATCTCGGTTGAAGCCGAGAGATGAAGATCGGTGAGCTTGTTGTTGTTGTGTGAGAGAGAGATAGAGAGATAGGTAAATACCTTGTTTATTAACACTACAACTTGTGTATTACATTATGATTGAACCCCTTTATATAGGTTTACATGATGAAGAGTTTAAACTTATCTAAACTAATCTAAACTATAATCCTAATACCTAAGGAATCCTAGTTGTAGTAGGATTCCTATTTGGACCAAGTCCACTCGGTTTGGCCGAGTGGAGTGGACCTTCCAACAGAAAGGCACTGTCCGGAAAGACAAAAATAGAAAGAAAGAAAGAAATCAGCTAAGAAACAATTCAAGGGTTTCTTATTCCCAGTAATCAATACATTTATACTTAAAACTGTAAGATCCTAGCCTAGTTAAGCCATAAAAGTACTATTTCTACTTGCTCCAGAATCCACAGTTAGATTATCCTACATCAAAGAGAATTAGATTTAAAGGTAAATTGACAATTCTTAAGAACATAGCACAACTTCATTCATTTATACTTTCTTGGGAACTTAAGTAGATTGATTATGGCATCAAAACAGAGAATGGGATAAGTCACATTTCCCACGAAAGAGATACACTTGAGTAACTCAGTGATTCGGTTGGGATTAAGAGTAGACCGAGTGGGTCCAATGATGATCACGAGTTAATGATTTCCCACTAAAGAGAGTGAAATCCTGTGAAAGAGTAGAGGGAGGAGATGAGAAAGAGTTGAGAGGTAAAGAGATATTGCTCAACCCTTCGTCGAAAAAGAAACATAATGAGTAGAGAGAGAGCAAACGTGAAATGCAACTACTTACTTATGAAAGCAGCAGTTTGCAACAACTTTATAACAGCTTTTGAACTGTTTTTGATACACGATGTGTCGTGAATATATATAGTAAGGGGTATGTAAAGAAACTTGTAACATGGAGGATTCGGTTGAGTAACTCCGCTCAGCTCTATACGATCAGGGGGTCGGGGTACTTGAATACATGAGGCAAATCTAAAAGGCAACCCACAACCCTGAGGTTTGGTCCTGAGCCACCCAAATACTAAAAGGCATGTTCTAGAGGCACCTCTTGTTTTCTAAAGACACCCTGTACAGCCAAATGTATGGGTTTATCTTATCATCACAACCTCTATAGAACTTCCCTGCAAAAAGAGTGCAGAGGCCTGAGGTTTACCGAATTTGCAGGTGTAACTTTAATAGGTATCATCAAATAGGTCTATAGAACTTTCCTGCAAGTTTTAGAGTCTCACAGTGAGACTCAGATCTCAAATAACATATGTAATTTAGACTTCAAAACTTGCAAGAGTATCAATTACTCGTCTATTAAAGTTTAGTATCGGGGATTCAAGCACCCTTTCCAGGTCTAGCATATCGAAATATTATCGGTTTCATTTGGATAATACCCTTGAGGAACTAAATTCTTATCCGGTATGAAAATGAAGACCCAGAACTGGCATAAACAGTTTTGATTCCGGGTAAACGCGCCCCCATTTCCACCCCCTAGTTGGAACCTTTCTAATTACATACATGATTATCTGATTCTTTTGTCATCAACTTCCTCTCTTACATTTACTTTTATGTGAACCCTAGTCTAACCTCAACTAAAGATCAAATCAACCTCTTATGTCTATTACCTATTTCATTTCCCTCCATGAAAACCAACCAAGATATGGTAACACAACTACATATGGGTTTATCCATTTTGTCTAGATGCTTCTCCTGCACCTAAAGAATTTCCAAGCACCACCACACACAAGAAAAGAATACTTATCTAACTCCGATCAAATCATGACAAATGCAGCAACAAAACACAGTAATTTACAGTTCATTTCATATCTCAGGGATGAATAAAAAGATGATTAAAACCAAACATGCATTCAGAAGAACATGAAATAATATTAATGTGAGGAATTCATATCATAAAAGTAAAGAGGACTGACCTGTGAATTTTGTTTAGTTTCCTTGGTATTGATCTCTATATCTTTATTATAGTTCAGGTAGCGCTCGATAGTCTTTTGCATACTGGAAACAACAGAATTTGGACAAAACGTAAATTACCAACTATTGCAAATACTCTCAACTAAATAATACGTAAAATCAGGTAAGTACTGCAATAAGGTCACAATACAAGCGCTATATAGTCTTCACTCAAATTCATCAGTTATATCATTTCAAGTTCCTTTGAAGAAATTAACACCATAAAGATTCGTATTGATGTGAAATGTGCAAGACACTTCGTCACACATTGCCTAAAAAGACCTTCGGGGCCTTGGATATAATATAACACATCGTCTTAGGTCAGTTTGGTACTTAAATCTGAAGAAGCCTGTGGCGGTCCAAAGCAAGCTCATGCCAAGGAAAAAAAGACCTTGTACGACGCAGAACTAGGCCAATGGGACCTGAATGGTGCTTAAATCATGAAAACATGGTTCATATTGAGACGGGTGTTACATCACCACATCACTTATACTCCCTCCGTCCCAATTTGTTTGTAGTTTTGGAGAGTCCAACTTATTAAGAGAATCTGTTTTTGTTGTGGTAAGTAAAAATATTTTCCTACACTACCCCTATTTAATTTGAAATTTTTCAATAACAAAAAAGAAAGGATCAAAATACTTAGTCAAACTGAATTTATTATTCCTTAACTGAAAGAGTCATTTATTGTTTAGAAATTTGGATCCAAATTTTGTTACTACTGATGTGGTTTTGAACATGAAGGTACCAAATTAACTAAAGAAATTGACCATCACTGTAATAGTGCCTAATTGCCAATCCTTATTGTAGCTATCTGGCGGGAACTAATTTGGCGGCACATAATTTGGAGGCAACTAATTGTATTTCAAAATGAATTACAGAACTCTGAAATTGTGATGAAAACTTGATTTTTAAAATTAGTTTGAAATTGTAACATAGGGTATATAAGTACCCATTCTTTATTCCCATCTTCCATAAAAAAAACTCCTGTATCCTCAGATGCCTTTCTCCATTTCTATATCTATATTAAAGGTTTCTACATCTTTAGTATAGTTGACATAATGGAAGTTCAAACTACTCCCAATTCTCCTACACAATTAACATCGAAAAGAAATTTAACGAGTCTTCAACCCTTCTCAAACAAAGTCAAAATGGAAAACTTAGAAGAGGTGTTGCAACTAAAGTGGCCGATTTATTTTGTGTACATCCAAACACAATTCGTCGTATATATTAAGAGGGGGCCGAAACATTCTAGTTATAAATTAATATGAAAAGCAATTTCATCCAAAATTACCACCTACAAATAACAATTAAGCCGATATTAAACACAAATAATAAAAATAACATAGAACTACTATGATAGTTCGTTCTTTCTTTATGCATCTAAAAATAAGAGTTTTAGTAATATAAGATGAAACTTCTTCTGTTTCTGCAATATTTTTTTTTTTAAAAAGTTGATCGATCGTAGGAAATTTTTTAGACTTTAATTGAAAAAATTCATACAAATGCTACACATTAATTAGCTGTTAAATCATTAAATTTAGAATTTTGAGGGTGTAAATTAGGTTAATCTAGAAGTGTCGGAAACTTGGAATTGTGGGCAGTGGAAGACTTGTTCACTGGTTGAGGTAATTTAGGCCTTGCAACTAAAAAGAGGTAATTTATTCATTGGGTGGGTTTATAGGTGGAAATAGGTGTTGGGCTTTGATTGGTTTGGATTGATTAGGGGGTCCAATTAATTTTAAGTTAAAAGCTTTTAACCTTTTCCTATGGGAGCATGGAGAAAAGATTGAGGATGAGGGGGGCCAGGGCCACTCCTGGCCCTCACCTACATACGTCCCTGGTTGACACAAACTCCAGAAATCCCTGGAGGTCTCAGGTTCAAATCCCAGAGAAGGTGGAATCTTTGGTTATTTGATTTGGGATTATAAGGGTGTAAATAATGTAGTTGGGCTTTAGGCCATTGTCTTGTTGGGCTATAGGCCCGGTCTTGTTTCAGTTTGAGTGGGCAGTTATTGAGCGTATCACATCTTTGATGTATCAATGCCAAATGTAACGACATACGTAGATCGTAGTCGACTTCCAAAAAAAAAAAAAAAAAACCATACATATCCACACAAGCTTGATTGGAACAAAATCACATTCATGCGCATGAGGTACCTAAAGCTCTTTGTTCAACTTCTCAATGCATGCATGAGTTAGGTGGATATGCCCCACATTATTCCTCACCTTTCTTTCTTAAAAAGGTTAAACAAACCATTCCTCCAAACTTTTTGGAAAATAAGGAATTTCTAGAGCTAAAAATGGATGTGACGTGGAAAAAGACTTGTCCACCAAGTCAATCTTGAAACTCATCTAGTATACTAATTTTCTTGATTTGGTTATTAAACGCATGGTTGACCTTGCATGGGAAATGTTTGACCCCAAAAACATGAAAATTGCAACCAAGTACTCAAAATTCTACGTACGCCCCCACATTAATGTGAGAGATATACTATACTATTTATTAAGCACAAAATTCCAAAAAGATAATAGTATTACCCTTCATCCACCAATACCATTATGCCCCAATATGATATGGGATTCCAATAAGTAGTAGAATCCACCATTGGCCTCTCAAATCCCCATCAAGAAACCCTAAAAACTCTCCCATATATACCAACCAGAGATGGTTCCCTAGTTTCATTATATTTACAATACTACTTATGTTTGTTAAGAATCAAGTCTTGTGATGATTTGAATAGGATTACTTTCTAAACCTTCAAACTTAGTTATTTTAAAGTTTCAAATAATTCTAAAATGAATTACTGTATTTAGATTGAGCTCTAAGTACGAAATCTAGGTGTGAGCTCAAGTTTGCTAAATGAGACTTTTTTTAATGGGCTTGTAGAACCTTTACTATGAGAACAAAAGCACGTATCTATTAGGTTAGGACTTAGGTGTCTAAAGTGGGATCAATAATTGTTAAGATTGGGTTTGTTAAAGAAGTATTTGAGCCTAAGATGTCGCATCACTCAAAGTGGGAAATGCAGTAGTCCTTAATCGCTTGGGAGAGAACGCATATCCTCAATACAGGTGCGAGGTCAAATTTAATAAATGTCAAAACTTATGAGTAGGTTTGTGGAGCCTTTGAAAAGAACAAAACTCTCGTGCCTTTTGGGTTTCGGCTAGGTGTTTAAAGCGAGGGAACTGCCGACAACTCCTACGACTTGGTCGTTTCAAATTTTGTTTCGCTGATTGGTCACACCATTTGGTATATAAGAAAGGTAATTGATTTAGTAAGAAATGGGAGCAAATCAAACAACACTACAATTTCCCTAGTTCCTAGCACTTTAGAAACATATATGAGAATGGAAATTTCGTTCTCGAATGAACAAGAAATAGTATCATAAATTAAAATGGGTTCCCCAACTCACTTGGGGTACGTACTATTTGTCATGCACGCACACACTACTTATAGGCACAAGCATATGGTTTAAAAATGTTATAATTAATTTTATCCTTCTTTTTTTTGTCTAAATACGGGTAACTGTCCAGTACAAGTACAAAGAAAGGCGCAAACAACACTATATAGCCAATAACACTACTGAATGGGAAGAGACTCCGTAGAGAAACGACCACCAACATGTACAACATAGAAGAACAACCACCAACAATGTAAGGAACCACCAACTCGCGTGCAAATGAGGTCAACCATCAGCAATAGGAGGTACTTGAGCACACTTGGATTATGAACACGCCTCAACTATTCAGCATAAATATTGCACCAAGGCTAGTGTTCGAACAATGTCTAGTAGTAATATAATTGGTAGCTGAAAGGATCATTTCAGTTTGCTCGTAGCAATCAAATGATAAAAGAAGAATACAATTCAAGCTATTAGACTAACATGCAAGGGGGTTATTCATTTCAGCCAATGTCAAAACATCTTAAAATATACGGAAGTGCTCGACATACAAAAGTCTGTACGTCTACTCACTTATGCATCGAAAAGCAAGCAATGGTTAGATTCCATAAAAAAATTTTGATCTTCAAGTTTCTAAAAATTAAAACTAACCCACCACCATGTGGGGTGATCCATAAAATGTAACTTAGGGTTGTAATTAAGTAGATGGGCAGACTTAAAGAGAGTACCACGAGATTCAAATAAAATAAAGAGATTAGTGAAAGAGCCAATTTGTCAAATACCAAAAACATGAGACACACTCACACAAGAGAAAGTGTACAATTAGGGTTTAAGTATTCATTAATGCTAAACCCATTTCTCCAAAGTAGTTTATTATTTTTCATTAACCTAGCTAAATCATTGTGAAAATTTTATCCCAACTCACTAAAAAGAGAATTAAATACTGTATAAGTTACTTTGACAGATGAAAATTGAAACCCTAGGACAGATGAACTCAAACAAAATCCATATGAGGATAGCAAGAACACAGTCAGTAGAAGATTGAAAAGCAAAAAAAAATAAATAATATTAAAATGAGCAAGGGGTTGACCAGGAAAAACTCTTTTGAATCGGATTTAAACTCATGAATTATTTTGTTTATCTAATGGATCAGGTGAGATATTCCAACTACAGATCTGATTTCTTCAATCAATATATATATATATATATATATCCTAAAAAAAGCAAATCGTTTGTTTAATTTTAAGAGGATCGATCTCATAATGAGATATCATGTGTTAAAAGCTAGCTAGAGAAAAAAGAAATAAAAAGAGAAATAGTAGTAGTAGTACCTGGAACTGGAAAATTCATAAAGTTTTCCTCTAGGAGAGAAGACAATAAGTGAAAGTTCAGCATCACAAAGAACAGATAACTCAAATGCTTTTTTGAGTAAACCATTTCTACGCTTTGAAAATGTTACTTGTCTACTTGTTGCGTTTTCTATTCTTCTCATTTCTGTTTTCCCCCTTACCATCTCTATTTATTAAACATGTACACAAAAAAATATCTCATCAGAACAAGTTCATCATCTTACTATTTATAACAAACCCAAAAACAAGAAGATCGAACCAAGAAGAGAACTTACTTTAAAGATGATGATATATAGTTGATGAAGATCAATGACAAAGAATGAATGAAGCTTCCAGAGATATACTACTACTTAAAGAAAGAAAGAAAGAAAGAAAGATTGACAAAAAATACCCTCCTAGCCTCTTTCTGTTCTTACTTTTTCTTCTCTCTAACTTTATTTTTGGAATAATGAATGAGAGAACATCTCCTCCTACTTTTTCTTAACTTTCCTTATTTATCTATTTTCACATGTTTGCTGCTGCTACCATATCTCTTTCCTAAAGACAGAATTTTAACCCTTTTAAAATTGTTATTATCTCCAAAAAAAAAAAAAAAAAAAAAAAAGTAAGGAACCACAAAAATTTGGACAGAAATCTTATTGGTTTGTTATAATTCCTGCTTTCCATAATTCTAGTTAATCCAATGAAATGCAAATTACGGTAAATTATATAAGATTTCTCCTAAATTCAGCTTAGTTGGTCTTTAACATTGATGTCTTTGACAGGGACGTGTTTGAGGAGGTGCGACCGGCCTGGTCGCACTGGGGCCCCTCAAATCACATAATTTTTTTGAAGAGATAGAGGCCCCTAAATGCCAAATTAAGTATATAAATTTCGCATTATACACTAAAACAAGATAGTGATGTAGTTGAGTTGGTAAACCTCTTGTTATTTTATCATCTCATTATTATCTCAAACTGTTTCTAACAACAATTATTTTCTTCACAAAAAAAAAACAACTGCTACTAGTTATGGTATTGAGTTATGGATAATCTATTACTTTAGTTTTGTTTGTATGTTTATGAAATTAAATAGTTATTGTTCTGTTCTTTTCATGGAAAGAGTGTTGTCAAACGTGTATGATTTTTGCATATAAGTATTTGAGAGGAAAAAAATACACAACTTAGTTCATTTAGGACACTTACTAATGTATAATGCGTGAAAAAAAATTTACACGATTAGATATCATTGGAGAAAGAGCCCCAAACATACCGGCTCCCAAATTCTCGGCCACGCCATTGATCTTTGATCATCTGGTCCCTTGATAACATATACTGCATGCCTGAGTGGGTGATAAAAGACTGTTGGATACTAAGATCATTGCTACTCTCAAAGAGATGGAACACAAATCCAAGCATCCAATGGTCGTTCTTCTGTTGTAAAAACATGTAGAATTTTGTATAACAAAATAGTCGATTATAATGAATCTCGAATTTATTGACTGTCTATTCTCATTTCAAACGACCACTGAAGAATTTTTTTGTTGTTGAAATCACTGAAGATAATATTTAATTATCTACATGCCAAAATCTCAATCAACGTAATTGGAGTATTTATAATATGCCAATGCAATTGACATTGTCACATTTCTACAAGAGGTGGGTGATTATACGTGTATAAATGTTTCTAAAATTGTTGTTCTAAACACATGTAACTAAATTACCATTCATTGGTTGCATATAGTGTATTCATGTTTGTAATAATAATAACAATATTAATGTTTGGTAGGTCCTTGAGAGCATAAAGTACGAGTGGGTGCTCAAACTTAGTAGTTTATAGGACATAAATGTTTTTTTTTGTTGAACTTATAGGACATAAATGTTGATACAATAAAGTTTTGTTTAAGTTGTGTGGTGGATTTTTCATCATAATAAAAAATGTTTGGACAAGACAAGTTCTTTCCGAGAGCAGGAGAATAGATAATGAGCCTATGGGGGAGAAAACACTATCTATAAAATTATATATACAGTGAGAAAGTCTCTAAAAAACAACAACCAAATTAGCTCGGCTGGTTTGGTTCTTCCCTACTTACATGAAGGTCGTGGGTTCGATTCCCCTGTACGACATTCAGTTTCTTTTTTTGGTTTATGGGGCCATGAAGACCTGGCTTGGGCTCTAATGTTTGAAGACTCAAATATATTATTTTGTAGGCCCCCACAAATGACTTCTAAGTATTTACTAGGTTAGTTATTTCACTTCTTTAACTTGATCACTTGTTTCTGTTCTCATACACTTAAGAGGTTTCTCTAGACGTGTTAGATGCCAATACGAAGCCAAACGAAAATATCAAAACTAAATATTTGACTTTTCAATTTTTCTTTTTCTCCATAGGGTTTAGGTCTTTTTCTATCTTTTTAGTCATTTTTCTCTATCAAATTGCAAAAAAAGAATAGTCAACTTAGTTTGTTGTACAAATACTATTATATTCCGATCATTACAACAAATTCAATGAAATTGTAAGTTCTTGAGATTTAATACTTACAAAAGTTCCAACAAATTTATTTTGAATACTTACAATAATTACAACAAATTTATTTTGGATAATTATTTAGGGTGCATGATTTTCTTTTACTTTCAAATTGCGATATAAAGGGCCCCGATCAAAATTTCGCACCGGACCCCCAATATCTCAGCCACGCCACTGTATGTGTCAATATCTCACCCTTGCTTACTTGGACAAACGATGTATGTGACTGACACGTATCAATTTGCATTAATCAAAATTACTACTCATTACTTTCTCTGTCTCTCTCTTGATACAAGTGGTGGTGGGTTAAAAGTAGAAAACTTCATTGGTAAGTCACTAACCAGACACCGTCACGTGCCTCCTAAATTGAAGATATTTTTTCAACAAAAAAATTGAAGATATTTTAGGTTATTTGCCACTTGACAGTATATATAGCCAGACGCTACAAATATCTTTCCAAAACGGGGAACGTTAAACGGCATACGCGCTCACGCGCTTTAATGATGACTAACTTAACCAATTAGAGTTGCGCGTGTGCGCGTAAACAAATAGATATTTTTGGAGTAGTGAATTGACGTTGGGAATCTGGAAGCATGGTTGGCATCCATCGTGGGACCCCAACCTCCACTCACACAGTGTCTCAGAATAGACAATCAGATATTTTTAGGGTAATTAATTGTAGGAACTATTTACAGCAAATATTTGATACACAAACCTTGGTCTGAGCAATTCCAACCTTTTTCTGCGCGTGGAAACGCGTGTATGAGTTTTCTGTGATATTGTATACCAGTGAAATATATATTTGAATTATTTTCGAAACACATTTTTTTTTCGAAGTCAGAAAAAGTATACGCAGAACGTAGTGGGTCGTTAGTGGGATGTATTTTAATTGTTAATTTGTAGAGCTTAAAAAAATGTTTAAACTAATTAAAATTTTTCAAAAAATTAAAAAAAGATCTGACCGTTAGATTTGATCCAACGGCTAGGATTAATCCCACCATGACCATTGTCATGTTGATGAACTTTAGTCGACCCTAAGATTAGGGTCGACTGAGCCCCAACCGGCTGACCTTGGATGGCTTGGCTGAGGCCAAAATTTAAACTTCTGACCTTAACCATGCTTAGGTTGGATTTGCTCTTAGTATATAACTATCTCTTCATTTGTAAAGGACAATGCTTTCACTGTGTCATTTTCCAATTGTATTACTAGCAATTTAAATGGTAACATCAATGAATCCAAGAAAATTTTGTTGGCTGTTTATTTCTAAAACCACATCTGCATGGCATTCCCGAATAAATTATTGTAATAATGAGGAAAATTTTCTCTTAGTACAAAAGGTCAGTCATTTTTAAACTTCAACCCCCTATATAAAGTTTGCAAAAACTAAAACATGAACAAAAGTGCAGATGCAATGTAAAATCTGCACAAATTTTGCGTAGATTTTTGCAAGGTTTGCACAAAAGTAACAACCATCACATTCTCAATTTACGACAAAAGTGGTCGAAATTATTGCACACCAAATCTTGATTTATTTTCCTGATAAATATTTGAAGGTTTAGTGAGATCTGCAGTATTTTCAATAACTTTACTGCAGAACTACTCCCTTAAAAATAAAATATTACATAAATTAGATTATCTGATCTATTAAAGAGTACAAACTTACTTAGTGTCTCTGCAACCTATATCCATATTTTACATGATTTCCACGAGTCTTCCACCTTCTGCTTCGGGTAGGTCTCTAAGCATTAATCGCGGAGAGAAAAGTGCTATCAACAAAGGATTCTTTCTTAAGCAGCTAACGAAATCATCCTTACTGACTCTCCCATCGCTATCGGCATTAAATAAGTTGAATAGTTGATTTACCTGCAATTTGAAAGTACTTTAAACGAGTACTGAAGTGCAAATCTGTTTAGGAGGGTTTGACTCTCTTTGCCTAATTTCAAGGTTGTCTAAGCGAAAAAGTGGAGCGGGCTGACAGGTCAAAAATTAGGTGGCCGATATATGCTTCTATTGCATCTAATAATATAGCATGAAATTGCGGAAGGCATTTAAGTAGTGAAAACGCAGTGGACTAATCGGCAAGAACCTCAGGAAACCAATAAGTTGTCAACTAAATAAACAACAAATAGTATATTAGTATATGGCTATAATTAAAACATAAATATTTGAATGACATGGCGACTCAAAAGGCAAACGTCGGAGAGGCAATAAAAGATAAAATAAAGCCCCTCAGCATATTCAATATGCAAGCGCCATAAAGCCATTATCTATTGTTATGTTTTGTTCTTCATAATCAAAATTCGGGAAGAACGCAAATGGTAGAAACCTCAAAAGCCGCAGGTTTTGATTACGTGTTGCAATCAAGGGAGGTAGAAAGCAGTGGTTATAGTACTAACCTGTTCGCTCGTTATGTTTGGAATAGCTGGTCGAACAGAATCACTGAACTGTAACAAATGAAGTAGGAAGCCAAGGGACACAAATGTTAAAACTTAAGACAAACTAAAAAATCTCGGAAACGAGAGGAACAGATAGGCTAAACTGTCTAAAATAACTTGCCTGTTCTGTTGTCATATATCCAAGTCCTCTGGCATCACATACTGCAAAAGCTAATTCACAGGTTCTCCAGAAGAGTGGCTGCTTCATGACTAGAGCTACCCCAAATAAGAACTGCAGATATCAACCAAATGAAAAATCACACTTCTTTAAGACGACTAATTATGCAAAATGAAATTCAAACCAGAAATCAAAACATGCAAGGAGGGAGCCAAATTGACAAGGTTCTAACCCTGACCAAACAACAGATTATACCGTTACAACATGGAAGCTACTCGAGGATTAGTTTACATTCACTTTACACATCCATGTATTGTCTTTCTTTTGTCTAGAGTACATCATTAACTATCTGCAGTGATGAGGATAACTAGAGAGAAAGCAAATCTAGGAATATCTCTGTACAGAGACTCGTACAGGTAGAAGGCAGTAGCAAAACGAAACAAAAAGAATAACCTGTCGAAATGTTATCATGTTGTGCTTCTCCACATCGATAAACGAGAAAATCTGGAACGGATACAATATTAGTTGCGTGGTATAAATAAGAGTAATATAAGCAGCCTATGTATAAAAGAAATTTAAATAATTGAATCAAGAAGGTACGAATAATATGAATGAGGAACTGGGGTGTTTATAAACATATGAAGTGCCATGAATTATCATAGGCTATAGCAACTAACCTTCTCAGAAATAGGACATAATGGCAGCCTCAGAACCCTTAAGAAATCATAAATTTTGACATGTCCACTATAAACAGAATGACAGAGTTAGTACGTCAGAATATGCACTATTGGAAATAGTCAAGTAAAAAGGAAGAAAGCTTTTTCGCTTCTATGCCACTTATTCAACACTAATACACATATATGCGTACACTTTTAACAAAAGATGGCATATGCTTCCGCGTCAAATACAAGATTAACAACCGAAAACAACTGTATCTTTTACACAAAAACATGTGGGAGCGTGAGCTAACTTTCTAACCACCATATGGGTTTTACCATAACAACTTCTTTACCTCCAAACAAGAGATAACAAATTCTACATAAAGTTAGGACCGTAGGAAAGGAAACATATATCAATTGCTACCGGAGATTCATTCGAAAACTAAGACCATATATCTGAAGTTGTAGAGTGTGATCTCGTGATGAAGTATCTGCAAGTGATATGCCATGGTTTCTCTGACAAGGCATAAGGTGTACCAAGATTTCGCATATCTAGCTAAAATCCTTTTCTTTTATTGAAGTTATACACTTCTCAAACGAGGACGATGATGGAACTGGTTTGGTTTTGAACAGCAGAGTAAGTGAGACATAAACAGTAGAATGTAATACTTAGGTTGTGGTTGTTTCTTCAGTGGACGGTGGACCTGAGTCTGAAACCTGAATTCAGTATGTGTAAACTACTTGTATAATATGGACTATTCCATTATTCCTTGCATTTATTTTTCCTAATATCATATATTAGAATAAGTCTTTTTGTCAAATTCAGACTTATTTTTGGGGCTGAAAATAATATCTAGTGGAGAGGAATACTTGTTTTAAAATCCAACTCTATTAGAAAGACAAAAGCATGCAATGCAACTTACGTAATGCATAATATTGAATTTCAGATTTCAGAACAAGCGAAACCTAAGCTATGCTTCATGTCTCACAATATCGTAAAACTTTCATTGACTGTAGAGGAGAAAGTGGAGTCATGTAATGATTTTTGCCTTCCTCGTATCAGATAATGATATGAAACAGAACAAAGTTAGACATCTAGTGAAAGCTTGCATATAGTTTCCATCAGCATGGTTGTCGAAGCCTATCTACTTTCTAATGTGCAGTCGAGGCTGAAGTGAAGCGTGACAAAGTGACTCAAAAAGCTCTGTAATTACATGTATAATCCATCATGAGACAAATTTCGAGAAGCAATACACCATCTTCCTTTCAAATCCAGACATAGATAGTTCAGACCAATTTTTATATAGATAAATAAATTGTATAATAATTCTCAGAGAAGGAAAAAGAATAAGAAGATGGGTGTGTTGTGTACCAAACTGATATTCTGATATTGTAATTAGGGAGACCAGGAATCATTCAAACATTGAGTAGGGAAATGCTTCTACATTACCTAGAATCTGGATTCATCGAGAGAAATTTGTCGAGAAACTCAACAGCTTCCAATGTGGTTATGTTAAGCGACTGTAGAAAAACAAAATGATTTTCCTATTAGTCCATCAAACCAAGTAATAGAACAGTATGATGCAACATGAAAGAATATTTGGCAAAAAAAGTAGTTATTCGTATTATAATTTATATTAAAAAACTAAATCAGTGTTAAGTCATAAAATATTAGTTCTAGTATTGGATATATGTCCATAGAACGTAATATAAATTTCGTACTGTCTTTATTAATTCTTTTAAGCTTTAAAATCTATTACTTCTAACTACAAATTGGACTACGATGAAATTTTAAATATACTTAAAGAGCGTTTTTCAAGATCTTCCAAACAAGATCCTATACTAATCTGTTATTCCGAGGAAAGAAAATCGTGGAATTACCCTTTTTTGCAAAATCATCATTCCAAAACATTGTAGAATTTATAAAACATTTTTCAAAAGTAATACGAACTTTCACCATTTCAATCTAGCAAACCGAGGAGGAATATTTTGGCTTTTTGATCTGTGTATATTTTATTTGCTTGAGCAAACCCCTGCTTTGATGTTATTTGAAGATTTCCCTAATGGCCTCTACTACGAAAAAGGAGATAGTTTACCACTTCATATCGAACAACCTCTATTTTACTGAAATTGGAATTATATGTCGAGACCAAGATGATTGTAGTGTATCGAAATACAAAAGGAATTATAAATAAATATGTTTCAACAAGACAACTCACATTATCCACTCTAGCCAGTTCCACCATATAATTGGAGGCCTTCTGCTGCAAAAAATAATAATAATTACCATATAACGATAAATAATAATGATAAAAAGATGATTGACTACTAAGACTTGCAGTATGAAATCTGAGGTATAAAAGCATACTTCTTAGTACATACGAGATCCAGCTATTTGATAATTTCAACGCTGATGGAAAGTGTTTTGGTTTTGATGACAACAAATGTAAACTAAATATATTCACGATGAATAAACTTATGTGATATAATTCTATGAAAATCTCAATTCTCAAAGCCTCCATAACACCAGGTATTCAATAGATTGTTTCAAGGTGGGCCACTCAAAGAGAACTAAAATCAACCCTACTCACCTTATATCAGTCCAAAAAATTATCACACCTTAGTTTTTTCAAAACTTTGGTCAAATTTAAGGTTTCTTAAACTACATACTGTTTCGCTTATTTTTACCAATTTCGAATGGCCTACAAGTTTCAGAAATGGATTGGTTATTCTATGAGGATGAGCCACGTGTTCAAGAGATCCTATCAACAAAAATCTGATAGTAGTCCCTATCTGGTTGTCTTTGGAGTTCAACAACAGTTTGGATTGGAATTTGCTTTGAATATAAGTGATATACCCATACTCATGAGTTTGAGCCTGAATTCAGTTATCATATAGCATGTCATAATGTCAAATATGATGCAAATTGAAAATAAATGCATGGTCCATTCTATTGATATTGGTATTCAGACCTACACAGTAGGAAACTCGTCTCGTTAAGAGACAACTTCTTGATAAGGCTGACTTACTTAGGAGAATATTTTTTTAACCAATAGTATTTGTGAAAATATCACACAAGCCCATCACCTGATTTCCTATCAAATTGTTACGAAATACAATTAAGAAGTTTCTCTGTTTGGAGATTGAAGTAGGATCGTTGGGGTCTAAATCTTTCGTTCTGCAAAAGATATGTCATGAGTCATGACTCATGAGATAAGAATTTTGTTTTACCTGCTTCGCTTCAGCTGCTTTTGTAAGAAGCATCACATCCCCATAAGAATGAGATGTCTGTGCAACATTCAGAGCATTTGCAATAGCATAGCTAGTCTGCAAGGTATCAAGTAAAAGGTGTTAGGTCACAGACTTTATAATCTAGTGGAAACAGCATAAACTCCGGAAAAATTTACTGGCATATATGTTATGGGTACCCCAAAGTCCGTTATCAAACACAATACAGTTCAATAATACCTGCTATGTTAAAGTTTTGTTGAATAAAATTTTTTTGGAACATGCAGGATTATGTCCTGCTTACTAGTTAAGATCCCATGATATGTGGTTGACTGGTTTATGCTTTCACATCAAACAATTTGAACTTTCACTTTCTTCGTGCGACATATGAGTGTTGCAGGTTCTTTATTTTAGGAGACCCAACACAGTTAAAATCCTCAGTAACCACTTGAAAGAGTTGATCCTCTTTTAATAATAGCACCACAGTAACAAAAAATGTTCCAGGGATAATAACTTCGATTTATTTCCACTTGATCTTCAGGATATATCCTTAGAACTTAGAAGACCGGTTTCTGTTAACTACTTATTTGACTTTAGATATATTACTTTGTTAAGACACATTTCGGGATTCAAGTCAAATAAAGTATTAATGACATGAGGCATCCTCTATAACCTAATTTGCTGCTTAGTTGAATCTTCTCCACCTAAAATTGACTGTCGGCAGTTGGCATTGAACGAAAAATAGAGTCTTAAACCAGCGGCCAAGCAATAAAATCATTGCTCCTCAAAATTGGACCCACAAGTTAAATCCTCACTTCCTGAACAGTTGGTGTTGATGATCCGCTCCGTAAGTAAGTTAAACCAAAATTTCTTCTAGGTGGCTCAAGTGAATGCTCAAGGCGAAACTTTAACTACGAGCTCATCAAGCAACAATGTGAATGACCACAGAATGCAACCACCTTCTCTTTTATCTTGGCAAATAAGAATAACTCATGCAAAGCTATTTAAGAGTGGTCATACAAAAACAATAAAGATAAACTAAAAAATAATTAATAAAACTATGAAAGTTCAAAAATGATATGTTAAGGGTAGTCTTTTACTTCATCTCGTCTTCACACTCGTAAGTCATCTCTATAAACATTACGATCATTCAGATTAGATATCAAGTAATCATACTCATGCCAAGTCCAGTGTCTAAATCTTATATCAGATTTTAACGATACTTCTCCTTCCACAATCTCGTTTAGATACAACAAATGACAGTTGGCAAGCCATATCCGTTTTCTTATGCTCAGTTTTCGTTTCAATTGAAAATTAAAGTAGAAAATAGTTCCACCCTATTATCCCTCAATAGTGATATTTGATTTTACATACAAAAAAAAAATCAATTGTCATCACATTTCATACTCATAAAGTAAAAGAAAAACAGAATCAACTCACCCTGTCAGAGAAATGAACTACGGTTTCCTTTCGGTTTTCGAGTGGCATAACTACAGGAAGGTATTCCACCTGTTAATTTCAGAATGAGAAACCTCAAATAGTTTTGAACTTTATTTAAACAAAGGAGTAGAAATAATTACAATATAAAAATAAACAAAAGGAACGCCCAGCATAACAAACAAGTGATTGGTTTTCGAGTTGCTAACAACAGGAAGGTATTCCACTTGGTAACTCTAGAATAAGAGATCTTAAAATCTAACTTTAGTTCCATATTTATCAAATGTTGCTCGATTCCAAAACCAAGGGATAGAGTTAAACGAAGCTTACAATAACATTTAGTTGATGCCCTGCAAAGCATCATATGTACTGGTAGTACATGAAACCTCACAGGAGGGTTGATATATGTTCTAAATCATTTACTACTTTTTGTATGAGAAGGTGTAAAGGTGGTTGTTTTGGGGCCTAGAGTGGGCTAGTTCAAGAAACAAGGAAAGTCAAGAAACTACCTCTTTAGGTATTACAAATTTTTTGGATAAACTGTCCCATAAAAAAGAAAAAGAACCTCCTAAAAAAAGGAAAACATTCAAAGAAAGATTAACAGAGACACTTGATTATCTCAAATATGGGGTAGAAAAGGCTTCTTATATGCTATTCAAGAAGAAAATATGCTTCAGAGAAAAACTTTCTGAAGGTAACTACTGAGCATGTATAGTACTGGATTGAGCTTTGATGAGGAGAAACCTCAATAAAATATGTTTTAGTATTCTATTGGATTCTTCCAAGACAGATATATGTGCAAACGACCTTAGGTGTGGAGAACGGTGGAGAATGAGGTAAGATCTAGCAATTGAGCTCACAAATAGAGAACAAAGTTCAATCGTACATAAAAGTGTCCATAATCCTTATAAGTAGTTCTGTAGTTACATGAACTTCAACCAAAGAATAGTTTACAGTTACTAGTTTATGCAAATGTTTAATGGTGTTAGAATCGTAACTAATAAGAAGAAATGAAGAACAAATAAACAAACAAAAAAATGGGATTCAAGAGACGCTTATTGAACATAAATACCTCCATGAAATTGTGAAATTGGAAGAACATTCTGAACATGAGCTTCGCCAAGGAAATATTTCCCCTAAACAAAGAAAAGCATCGACGTAGTAAGGTTTTTGAGATACTATCCCAAACAGTATAAGAACCTCTACGTAAGAAAACAGTCCTACCATGATTGGTCAAAGTGAATGTGGGGATACCGAACCACCACTGGTTGAACTGGATAACCGGGAATGAATGCTCCGCGTTGAAATGAAATAAGGACCCTCCCGTTAGTTGTAGTACCCTCAGGAAACAATAGTACTCGAGAAAATCCAGCGCAAGAGGCCTTTCTCTGTATTCAAATCCTTGAAAGTACATTTCTGTATCAAATAGCTAAAAACCTATTCCCCATCATACAATTTAATGATCATAAATTTAAGATGGTTTCTATTCTCTTTGTATCACCAGAAGTTTGAAATTTATGAAGATCACCCAGTTAACAGTTAAATAAAATAAATATGCCTTGACGTAAGATATAGCTTTAGATAGAACTAATTGGTACGACTAGATCTCTCTACTGCCAGACCAAAAGTGAAACAGGGTATAATTTGATCATGGTGATTTTCCCTGTTATACAAACAAACAATGAAAACTATGAAGGAAAACGTACAATCCTTTGACGTGTAGGGAACCAAATGATAATACCTAAACGCATATGCTATTTCACCACAATTTCCTTTTACTTTCACCATATCTTTTCTTTTTATTTATTTTCTTAGCTCCTCTATATGTCATCAAATAAGAAACCGACATAAATATAAAACCAAGAAGAGCTACCTCCTTATGTAGCAACTAAAAGGATGTGGTATAATGGTGGCAAACCTTTAATGACTTAGACTAGATCCCGTTTGTCCTAAATTGAGTTACTCGGATTGATATCAAAATTTGTAATTGGCTCCACGGTATACATTGCCTAACCGCCGAGACAGAAGTAGACGATAGAGCAATATAGTGATCTCAAATTATGAAGTGAAAGAACTAAATAGTCCAACTTATACCCAAGTTAACAATAAACTTAGTTTAAGCTTATAAACTAATTTGTTTAGCATGGCCTTCGATAGAAGTTTTACACACATGTCTGAGTCACTATAAAAGTGAGGAACTAATCCAGGTTTAATTAAAATTAAAGTAAGTGAAATTATTCACTCAATTCGTACAGAATTTCTACCTTTATTTCATTAACAGCATTCTTCCTTGATGATGCTGAGAACCTATTCACATAAATAACCTAAAACCACAAAATTTTAAGGCATTAAGTTCAGCATATTTCTTGTTGAAGTACAAAATTTCAAAGAGACATGTCCTGTTCAAGAATTTTACCTGCATTGCTCGGATAATCGTTCCAACAAACGGGAGAGAATCGTGCGATTCTGACGCAACAATAGTGGGGAATAATTCATAGAAAAAGAAAATGGGATCAATATAAGATACGTGATTAGATACAACAATTGGTGCTAACTCCCTTGGAGCTGGTTTTCCTTTTCGCTTAATCCAATGATACCTACAACAAAAGGTCAAAAGCAAACAACTTTCAGTACTTGAACAAAGTTTTAACCTAATTCTAATGGAAACCCTAATTCTGCCTCAAAAGTCACTAACCCGAAAGAGAAGAGAATACAACGAGAAGAGAAACGAGTAACACCTAAAACCCTACATCTCCATTTAGGCATTGGATTATGTTTATCTTTCCAACCACAAAGAGCTAATTTCGTAACGATGAAACCAATAGCAAGAGAAAGACCAAAGAAGATTAAACGAATAATTGCGATTGGAAAACAGATGATCATCTTCAACCATTCATAAAGACCTTCAATATTAGGTGTGTGATTTCGAAAAGGATCAATTGGTGATGGTTTTGGTACTACTAAAGAATCAACACCAATAAAATCGAATGGATTTCGTTCTTCTTCTTCTTCTAGGTAACCTGGATGAACAGGTTGAGTGTATTCGCCATTAGATTGAATATCTATAATCACGTCTTCTTCATCTGATGATCCTTTTACAAGATGACCTTGCGTCAGTAAAGGTGAATTTAGATCTTCTTCTCCGTCCATTTCTAGAGAGAGAGAGAGAGAGATGGAGGAGAGAGTTTAGAGAGAGAAAGTTTGGGGACTCATCGAAGGGATGAAGAAGATGAGAATTGAAACAGAGATGAGTGAAAAACGTGGAGGTGAATTTTCCATTTTTGTCCCGGCAATTATACTTTTTCATTTTCGACCGTTCACTTTGATTGTTGGTTTTGATCCCACCGTACACTTGGCATCAACTTTAGATTCAATGTCGGCAATCTCGAGGACACTCAAAGAAAATTGTCGGTCAAGTAGGCGGGTAGAAACGGTGTTAATCTAGCTTTACACCATTCATTTTGATGTGGTTCGGTTAAGCAACGAGTGGTCAACAGCTAGCGTTGTGTCTTTTACGTCTTGTGGGCCCACTAGGTCAAAAAGGATTGAAAGTTTCCAACTGTAATTCGTTGACGACTTCGACTTTTAATACACAAAATAAGGGTTATCTCCTGTTTGGCCCTAGATTATAATGGGTTTGCTGCCTTGCCCCCTATCTTTAGGGAGATGTCTAAAAGACCCACTTTTTAAAGGTTTTCATCCATCTATTGTTTTATATCTGTTATATTTACCGAGAGCTTCTAAGATTACGTTTGATTCTAATAAATATGTATTTGTTTATCCTTCCCAACGGCTCACTTAACCTTCATCAACAATTTTTTTTTTCTGAAATTTTCATTTTTGTCTCTCCTCTCGTATTTTCTTTTATTAGTTTTCTCTCATCTTCACATTTTCATACATTTTTTTCTCTCATCTTCAACTCCATTTTCATCTCCATTTTCTCTTTCATCGCATTTTCTCTCTCATCTTCCATGACAAGAAAAAGAATAAATTCATTACTTTCTGAATCTAACTCCAAGAAAAAAAAAGTTTGATGCAGGAATCTAAGACTTGAAATTACCTAAATCTCTACAAAAAAAAGCTTTCATCAGAAATTTGGGGTCTACCCAAATTTTGGTCTTTTCCCCCTTAGTGCAGAATCGATGTTGGTGAAGATGTCAGGGATTTGGACTCTCAAATCCTACGTTTTTTTCTCAAAATCCCACAAGAAATGCACTCTCAGTGTTGTGGCTAACGAAATCATTTGCTCTAATCTCTTCTTTGGATCCACAGTTGAAACAAATGGTAAAAGCTTCTTGGTCGCATGGCTCTAACACTTTGCCACCAATAGTACATGTTTGTCAATGTTTGAGGTTGGGAAATATTAAATGCAATCACCATTTTTGCTATATACACTCACATTAAAGGTATTTTTTCTTCAACCCAAAAGAGATAGGAGTGTATAACAAAAATGGCGAGTGCATATAAAATTTCCCTTTGAGGTTTCTTTTTCCAACGAGTTATATTTGGGAAGGTCTAAAGGCGCCCAGCTTTTCCATCTTTTCTATGCACCTTCAAGAAAATTTGACAGTTGGGGGCAGTTGGGCACCTAAAGCAAAAAATTTGAGAGGTAACTTAGGGTTTCTCTTGTTCGTCTTGTGATCTCTGACTATGGTGGAAGAACCTCAGATGGTTCTCTATCCCGATAGTCCAACACATTTCAAAGGTGGACAAGATTAAAAAGTTCAATTATTCATGCTGATAAAGAAACTCCCCATAAAGTTAAGGATTAGTAAAATCATCTTGATTGTAAGATAAAAGATATGGGAGGGAGAAGTGTTGTATTGATAGTGAGTTGAATTTAGCTATTACATCTTTGGCCCTTTATATAGGCTCTACAAGAGAGTCACAATATTAGCCCATCCAATGTGGGACTATTCATTCAAGACACTCATAGACTATCTATTCTCTAACACTCCCCCTCAAACCAATGTACTTATCAAGATATTGACAAGTACAATGGGTTGATACAATAAATCCTTACTCATTACAATAACATCTAAACACAAAATAAAACAACTTAAATGCAAAACAACTTTGGTTTTTCTCTTGAATCAATGGTGATTTGGCTTCCTCCATAATACTCCCCCTCAAACTAATGGGACTTGCAAGTGTGGAAGACCATGAGTTTGAGTAGATTTCCCTTGATGATGCTTCAAATTCTTACTACTAATGTTGGTGTTGCTTTAATGTGTGTGCCTGATATAAAAAAGATGTAGAATAGTGGTAATTTTGGCCCACTTGGGCTTTAAACAAGAAAGAAGAAGCATGATAGCTAAGCCCACTTGAGAATGAGAAAGAAAATGAAAAGAGAGAAAAGCTTAGCCTACTTGAGCTTGAAAGAGAAAAGAGAAAAACATAATAGATTGGGCCACTTGGGCTTGAAAGAAAAATAGTTGAAAGAGAGAAGCTTAAAAGCTTGGCCCATTTGGGCTTGAGAGAGAAAAGAAAAGCTTAATAGCTTGGCCCATTTGGGCTTGAGATAGAAAAGAAAAGCTTAATAGCTTGGCCCATTTGGGCTTGAGATAGAAAAGAAAAGCTTAATAGCTTGGCCTTTTTGGGCTTGAGAGAGAAAAGAAAAAGCTTTAATAGCTTGGCCCATTTGGGCTTTAAGAAGAAAGATTTGAAGAAATTTAGGATGAGAAAGGTAAAGTATGAAAAAAGATTTTAGAGGCACACTCGAACACATCATCACACCAAGTTATAGGCACCAGAATTCTAATAAATTATTACTTTTTTTTTTTTTTTGAAAGCACCAAAAAGTTGAGCATCATTCTTAAGAGCACACAAGTGGAGAAGTCTAACAACTTTGACCTTTTTAATCCAAAAATCTTAAAAGCACCACATACTAAAGAAATGAGAAACCCTAAATCTCATTTAAGAACAGCAGCCTTCTTCTTCTTCCCTCTCACTTTCTCTTTCTAGAAAATCTGCATTTCTTAATGTTGAAACACACTCTCACTCTCACCATCACCAACGGCCACCAACAAGCACTACCTATACGACTCATATTTGACCTCAATCACCTCTCCAACAATCACTTCATAAGAATTAAGAAAAGAATATAGAAAAGAAATGGACTCTCCATGAAACACAAATACTAATTACTACTAAAAGGATGGGTTATAATAGAAGAACCAAATCCACTAGTACCCAATCTTCTTCCTCCATAATACCACATGGTTATTTGAAGTCACATTAAGGACAGGACCTGAATTTTTTTTTTTGTTAATACCAAGAACAAGAAACGAAATGTTGATGAAAAGAGTAGAAAAATGAACTGCCTAATAAATTAAAGAAGACACAAAGAGATATGATTATCAAAGGTGATTTCATTGATAGACTTGGGTACATATTTATAAAGATTACAATAGGGTTTGTAGAGAAATAATAAATAAGGAAATATTACAAAGAGGAAACAATTAAAATTACAATTGCTATATTATGTATTTCTTTCTATCTTGAGGAGATATCTTCTAGATATCTTCCTTTTCTTCAATATACTTCAATACCCCCCCGCAAGTTGGAGCAGGGGAAGGAATCTGAATCAAGCCCAACTTGGAGAGTAACCGATGAAATGGATCTGAACCAAGTGGTTTCGTAAAGATGTCAGCTATCTGATCGGCAGAGCGAAGGTGAGTCGTCTTAATAAGACCAGATTCAATTTTCTCCCGAACGAAATGGCAATCGATCTCGATATGCTTTGTTCGTTCGTGAAAGACAGGATTGGCGGCAATGTGCATAGCCGGCATATTGTCACAGAAGACCTGAAAGGGTTCTGGAATTGAGACACGAAGGTCTTGAAACAAATATTTCAGCCACTGCAGTTCCGCAGTGAGTGTAGCTAGAGCCCGATATTCTGCCTCAACCGAGGATCGGGAAACAGTCGGTTGTTTCTTGGACTTCCATGACAAAGGACTTGAACCAAGCATAGTGAAGTAGCCGGTGGTCGAGCGACGGGTGATGGGACAACTAGCCCAATCAGAGTCGGTAAAACCAGAAATAGTTAGAGTGCTGGACGAAGAGAGAAGGAGGCCATGATTCATGGTGCCTTTCAAATAACGAACAACTCGAGTAGCCGCATCCATATGATTGGAGTGGGGATTTTGCATGAATTGACTAAGGTAATTCAAAGAAAATGAAATGTCAGGACGAGTCACCGTGACATATAAAAGTCGACCAATAAGACGCCGAAACGAAGTTGGATCGTTTAATGGTGTACCATCAGTAGGTAATAACTTTAAGTGTTGTTCCATAGGAAAAAGACTTGGTTTAGCTCCGAGGAGACCCGAGTCGCGAAGAATGTCCAACGTGTATTTGCGTTGACAAAGGAAAATGCCTTTTGGGGAACGAGATACTTCGATTCCAAGAAAGTATTGAAGTCGTCCAAGATTTTTAAGAGAAAAACGTTTCTCGAGACGTAATTGAAGAGATGAAATTTCCGAGGCATTATTGCCGGTGATAATGATGTCATCTACGTAAACTAAGACGTAAATGGCAGTCGGACCATCAAAAAAACAAAACAGTGAATGATCAGAAGATGACTGTTTAAAACCTTCAGCTTGTAAGCCGGTAGAAAATTTGGCAAACCACTGTCGAGAAGCTTGTTTTAATCCGTAAAGGGATTTGTGCAAGCGACATACTTTGTGGTCACCAGTCCTGGACAACCCAGGTGGAATAGTCATGTAGACTTCTTCATCCAAGTCACCTTGGAGAAAAGCATTATTCACATCCAACTGATGGAGGGGCCAATCTTTAATGGCAGCAACGGAAAGAAGTGCACGAACAGTGACCAATTTGGCGACTGGGGCGAAAGTATCATGATAATCGATGCCTTCTACTTGGGTATAACCCTTGGCAACGAGTCGCGCTTTATGACGTTCAATTGATCCGTCAGAGCGGTATTTGATTTTGTACACCCATTTACAACCAATTGGTTTCTTTCCCGGGGGTAAGGGAGTTAATGACCAAGTTTGATTTTGTTCAAGAGCTTGAATTTTCTTATCCATTGCAGCACGCCATTCTGGAAAAGCCTTGGCGGTGGAATAGGATGTGGGTCCTTCCGTATTGACAACGGAAGTAAGAAATGCTCGATGGGAAGGGGTGAATTTTTCAAAACTGACATAGTCAGTTAAGGGATATTTGGTGGAAGTCGTAGGTGCAGTAGTACAAGAACAAAGATAGTCAGCCAGATGGGCAGGACGTCTCGTTGTACGGACTGGTCGAGAAGAAGGTAAAGGTTCTTCGGGAGAAGTAGCTGAAACCGGGGTGGTGTCAGAATTCGAAGGTGAAGGTTCTTTCGAAGGAGAAGCACCTTGCAGAGGGGAAATACCTTGCGAGGGAATAACAGAGTCAGAAGGAAGCTCGGGAGATTCCTCCGAGGAAGAAGCAGCGGAAGAGGAGGAGTCTAACACAATAGCTGGGATGGGGGTCGCGTCAGTGGAAGAGTGTGAATGGTCGTCGACCAAAGACGGGAGAGTATACAAGTCCGGATGAGGCGAGTGGGTATCGTCGATGGGACTGAAGTAATAGGCGTCCGATGAAAGCGGAGTGAAGGAGGTAGGTTCAGAGAATGTCGATTGACGTTCAGCGAAAGGGAACTTATCCTCAAAAAATCGCACGTTCCGGGAATCATAGAGATTGTGTGTCTCTAAATCGTAAATGGTGTATCCTTTCTTCCCAGGCGGATAACCAACAAATATTCCAGGTTTGGCTCGATGATCGAACTTATTTTGGATGTTGGTATTGGTTGCAAAACATAAACAACCGAAAACTCGGAGAGCTAAGACGCTAAGTAGTCCGGTGGAGAATCATATAACATTTCATAAGGAGATTTGTATGAAAGTATTGGAGTCGGCATTCTATTGATTAAATAGGTTGCCGTTTTTAAACATTCCCCCCAAAATTTTAAAGGGAGATGTGCTTGAAAACGCAAAGCGCGAGCAACATCGAGTAAATGACGATGTTTACGTTCGACGACACCATTTTGTTCGGGTGTGGAGACGCAACTGCGTTGATGGAGAATTCCATGAGAATGGAACCAAGTTTGGAGATCATTGGATAAGAACTCGGCTTCATTATCAGAACGAAATGTTTCAATCGGGTTTGAAAATATATTTTCAGGACTCGAGGATATAGATTTAATCTTCTTATGATATTGTTTAGAAACAAACTGAAAAAAGAAGTTTAAATGTGTTTTAGTCTCAGACTTGGTTTGCATAAGGAATGTCCAAGTAAATCTGGAGAAGTCATCAACAAGTGTGAGGAAATAACGCTTGTTGGTTAAAGATGGAACCGGAAAGGGTCCCCAAATATCAGCATGAATAAGTTGAAAAGCAAAAGTACTAAAACTACTACTTTTATTAAAAACCAACTTAGATTGTTTTGCCATAGGGCATACAACGCATTCATGCGACTTATTAAAGGAAATAAACGGGAAACGTTCTGATAAAGTACGTAAACGGCCTAAATTAGGATGTCCAAGTCGACGGTGCCAGACGTCGATTGACTTATTCAAAGCAAGTGCAGTAAAATTCCTACGGAGAATGTAGAGTCCATCAATAGCATCAGCCCGACCAATCTCCTGATGATTTGAGATCGTCTGAAAAAGGCAATGAGTTGAATCAAAATAAATACCAGATTTCAAAGATTTACAAGTCTGATTTACAGACATCAAATTAAATTTGAAATTAGGAATGTAATAAACTTGGTCAATAGAGAGAGAGTCGGAAAAGACGACTCTGCCAATGTATTTGACTAAGTAAGTCGCTCCATCAGGAATTTGAACATAACAAGATGGTGGTGCTAAAGCATAAAAGCTAAAAGCATCTAGAGAGAAGCAAACATGGTTTGAAGCACCACTATCAACAATCCAAACAGAAGGGTGAGATAGGGAAGTACCTGACATCATAGCAGAACTGGAAGGAGTTTGTGCATTGATAACTGCCATAATGCGGTCATAGTCTTCTCTGGTAAGAGTTGGAGCTGGAGAAGAGCTGGAACCCTGAGAAGTGCTACGGGCACCACCTGGACGAGGGGGGAGACCATGAAGAAGATAACATCGTTCAACAGGGTGACTGAGACGTTTGCAATGAGTGCACATTACATCTCTGTTACAAGTGTCAGCAGTGTGTCCATGAAGGTTGCACTTAGTACAATAAGGACGAATTCGCTTATTTCTCGGGGGAGGTAAATCACTTTCTTTCAGCTTGTTAGCGGCCGTGATCTTGGCGTTGAAAGCGTGAAAGTCAAAGGGAGCATTGATCTCGTTTTTCTGCTCTTCTTGAATGACCAAATTATATACCTTAGCCAGAGAAGGTAACGGTTCCATTAGAAGGATGTTATTGCAAGTTGCAGAATAACGTGCATGAAGACCCATGAGAAACTCAATTGTACGCGAGGTAAGATGATATTCAATGGTTGTTTTGCCAACAGGGCAAGCACATGAAGTGGGTGGAATGATAGCATCCAATTCGTCCCAATAAGACTTCAACTGAGAGTAATAAGCTGAAATAGTCAGGTGCTCCTGAGTAAGGGCAGAAATCTTTTTCTTCAGTTGATAAATGTAGGTAGCGTTAGACGTAGCAAAACGCTCCTTCAAATTCTTCCAAAGATCAAAAGCAGAAGCCGAACGTCTCGTGCTACGTCGGATTTCCTCGCTGACAGAATTGGATATCCAAGCAGCCACCATGGTGTCACAACGGATCCATGCATGAAGTTGCGCAGGATCCGTCGGTTTAGGGAGCGACCCATCGATAAAACCTTGCTTATTTTTTATGATAAGAGCATCATGCATATTGTGAGCCCATTCAGCATAGTCTGGCCTGGTAAGCACGGGGTTAACACCAACAGAAGTTGCATTGTCCGAAGGATGCACATAATAAGCCTCACATATTTGTTGGAGAGGAGTTGAGTCTGTCATTGGTGGACTGTCATCGGAATTCGAGTTCAGATCACTTATCTTGGCAGATTGTCCAGAAGTCATTGTTCTGTAAAGAATAGAAGAAATAATCTATTTTAAAATCAACGTCACAATATTATGTAGAAGTGACGGTTCAGAATGCAGCGTCACAGTAAAATTATAAGTGACAATCCAGATTGTCACAACTAATAGAAGTGTTGGCTAGGAATAAAGGGGACAGTATGCTGTCTCAAAAAAAAATAGTCCAAACGGAAGTGTTGGGAAGTAAAGGGGACAGTCCAGAATGTCACCAACAGAAGTGTTGGGAAGTTAAAAGGACAGTATACTGTCACAAATAGTCCAAACAGTTGTGTACTGTTGGAAAAAAAAAACGTCACAAACGTGAGATGTCACAAAAAAGAAGTCAAATATCTGGGTCGGTCAAAGTCAGAAGTCTGGGTCAATACGAATTGACCTGGTCAGAGTCAAAGTTCGGTGGAAAAATCCGGTCAATGGGGCAAGACAGGAGTCAATTAGAGTTGACTCCGTCACCTGACTCGGGATGATTGCCGCCGGCTAAGTAGGGTTCCGGTAGGTTGTTGAACCAGCCAAAATTAGGGTTTCTTTGAAACCAATAGGTATGTCGTAATTAACCTAGGGAAAAAGCTAGTCGGAGGCACGGGATTGTAATAGGACTATCGCGGCCAAGGACAGAGGTCGAATGGCGTCGGATTGTTAGAGAGAGAAAGAGATTCTTTAAAAGTCGATGGAACCTTAAAAAAATAATCAAACCAACAATCTATGATGCAATAAGAGTGGATTAGGGGTCAGAACTGACCAGGGTAGGTCTGTTCGGCAAAATACTAGTTTGTCCGGCGAGAATTTTGGAACCCTAGAGGTTCACTCGTCGGAGAAGATGACGGAAAATTCGGGAACCAAAAAAGAAATTTTTGGTTCCGGGTCTGTGACGGGTTGAGATTATGTCAATTCTGTTTTATGTTTGTCTCGGTACTAGTCAAAGTGTTCCGGTTTTATATCTATTCCGGGCTTATTCTGTTCCGATTTGTGGACAGAGTTAGTTCCGGATTATGTTTATTCTGGTGCGTGAATTAGAACCAGAACGAAACAGTATTGGTTACTGACCTAAAAAAATTTCGAAAAAATACGAAAAAAATTCGAAAAAAATTCAAAAATTTTTGGAAAAAAAAAACAGGAAAATAGATTGATAACTGACCTTTGAAGATATTGTGGGAATGATGCAAAATAATAAGAATCCGTTGAGCAAGAAAGCCGAAGAAACCAATAATCTTTGTCAAATAAAATCCCAGAAATATTAATTGTGCTCTAATACCATAATAAATTAAAGAAGACACAAAGAGATATGATTATCAAAGGTGATTTCATTGATAGACTTGGGTACATATTTATAGAGATTACAATAGGGTTTGTAGAGAAATAATAAATAAGGAAATATTACAAAGAGGAAACAATTAAAATTACAATTGCTATATTATGTATTTCTTTCTATCTTGAGGAGATATCTTCTAGATATCTTCCTTTTCTTCAATATACTTCAATACTGCCCTTCACTCCTTCCTTACTTATTTAGATAGAGAAAATAGAGAGGTGGAAAGTAAAGAAGTTTTAGAAATAGTGAGATGAGAGAGTGATGGAACAAACCGAGATTTTAGAAGAGGGGGTTTTTTTTTGTATAATAATAAGAGGGAGAAGAGAAATCACTTGTTTTGTTAATTTGAAGGTACTGCTAAGATGACCATTAGTACCACTAACACAGCCATGTCTTTTGACAAGATCATTAAGTAGCTAGAAGAGAAGAAAGTGTACAAACTTACGGTGTTTTAGAAATAGTGAGAGGAAAGATATAATGGGTTTTGAAGTTTGAGAGAGATAGAGAGCTTTTACATTTGGGATTTGAAAAGAAGACCACCATTAAAGTTGAACAAAAATATAGTTGTTTGTTTTACTCTTTTAATTAAACATCATCTCCTACTATTAATAAGTAGGGATAGATAGATCTAAGAGTTAGAGGTTGTCTTCAAACCTTCAAACTTTTAATGGTGAAAACCATATATTGTTGAAGACTTACATGAAGAATCAACATTCTTTGAAACTAAACTTGACTAAGAAAAAACAAAAATCTAACTTATTTAGATTGAAAAAGTAAACTAGATCGACAATATTCCGGCAACTCTCCGGCAGACGGTAGCCATTGACGGACTACCGCCGCCGGTTAATCGGAAACCCAAGGATCTAACTCTTTAGAGTTTATAAGAGCATCTCCAATGCAAAACTCAATCTTAGAAACTCGGAGTGCCACATAGGATTTTCTGAGTTTTTCTTAGAAAATCATCTCCAATGCAAAACTCAATTAAGATCTCAAAGATGATGTGTCGAGAGTGGAATAGAGATATCTCAAGAGGACACTCTATTTTCAGAGTGTCCTCTTGAGATATCTCTAATTGTCCAACTCATCAATGTTTAAATTTCAACCAATATAAATCTAGTCTTCGTATATTTCCAAAATAACTAATTATTTTTGTACAAAAATAACCATGACACATAAGTAAAATAAAAGAGTTTAGAGTGTTGCATTGGAGACATACAAGAATTGAGGATCTCTATTTTCGACACCTAGGAGTGAGAATCTAAATTGGAACTTGACAAATAGGACGAATAGAGATTTTTTTGAGTTTTGCATTGGAGATGCTCTAAGCTCTTGATACCATGTAAGATAAAAGATATGAGAGGGAGAAGTGTTGTATTGATAGTGAGTTGAATTTAGCTACTACATCTTTGGCCCTTTATATAGGCTCTACAAGAGAGTCACAATATTAGCCCATCCAATGTGGGACTATTCATTCAAGACACTCATAGACTATCTATTCTCTAACAGTAATTACTTTTAATTATCTAATGCGTGCAGTACCATGCAAATGTGAACAGGTAATTAGTCGTATAAGGGGTGCATATCCTTAGTGGTGGCCAACAGGCTAACACAGGAAACACGATACTCATCAACAAAAATAGGCACACTACGTGCCCTAACGTAATTTGTAAATTTGGATTATAAGACACATCAGAACAGTACTGTAACACGACACGACTTGCCGAGCGCACATGTTAGCGGACGTTGGGGTTATTTATAAACCAGCATCAGCCTTTCCAAAATAAAGTGAACACAAAAAGCCAACAAGGGACATAGTCTCACATCAAGAAGTTAAAATCTTCTAACTTGTTGCACTAAGTGTAAATACTCGTTGGGTTCAGCCACAACCCAATTTGGCACGACACAGACGTGTCACGTCAATATGTCGTGTATGTGACGAGAGATTCCGCTTTAGACTGGATGAAATGCTAGACTATCGCCTAATGTGTTTGGCACAACCGTGACTGAAACGTGGCATGATGCATTGTCCATCGAGCATCGCTACATATGCCCCATATGTACCAAAATTCTCCCTCTATTCTTATTGAGTTACAACTTTACCTCTTTTCGGAGTTGGATCGGGAAAAATGTTGCGAGTTTTTGTGGTGTATGGTTTAGTTTTTAGTGTATAATTTATTTTGTTACTGCAATGTGTCCTGGTGTATATGGGTTTTTGGAGGGAAGTTTTTGAGGGGAAGGCGGCGCCTTTAATAATTACAGGGGGCGTTTGTAAAATTTCCCCAAATTTTGTACCATTAAAATTTTCTCATATATTTCACCAATCCAAAATTGTTGTTAGGGTCACGGTGAAACTTAGGGGTCAGAGTTAGATTTAGGCGTGTCAGTGGATTTCACAACTCACATAGACCAACACAAATAGGTTGTTGAGATAGGTCCACACTTGTGCAAGTTGACTGACCAAAAGCTGAAACCTAACCTATTTTATTTTCAGCTATGAGCTATGATAGCAGACAATAACATGGTTGTTTTAATATCCTCATATGGTTTTAGGGTTAATTTGCCATGTTTAGTAACTTCCACTTCCACATATTGTGTGAGACTTGGCTGGTGTATCGTGTATTTTTTTTTTTTTTTTTTGTTGAAAGTGGTGTATCGTATATTGATGATGTGTTATTTGGCTTATAAATGGTGTGGGGTGTGCTATCTTGCACAACCATATGAGTAAATTATCAGTTGTACCCACAAAAATTAAGAGTAGACATTGATTTGTGGTTTAGCCAGAGAATTTGTTTCCCTAAGCAAACACATTTTATTCAATTTAATCTCATATTTTATCTATGTTGTTGTAGGTTACTTTGCTTCTTTAATTTTTTCTACTGGCAATGACAAGTGTTTTCCAGTTCAACAAAAAAAAAACTATAAGTGTTTTCCTACCATTTTTTGGTGGAAGCTTGGGAATTTGAAAAGGTGGCAATGGATATGCGGAATTTTAACACTCTCACAACATACAGTGTTTTGTTCTTAAGAATATTTTATATAAAACTATAACAATTATGAGGTTCGGTTAGATTACATTCTTTTGTTACCAAATAGAATTTAAATGAAAAATATCGTTCATAAGATAAGTACTTTCCGTCTAGAACTGTGAGATAACTACATTGGTAGAAAAAAAAAATGGACTGTTGATAGCAATCACAATAATGGGAATAACCATCATATCCAATAAATATTTCTTCACCTATTCAATAGGTGTTACAACTATTATTTTACTTGGGGTTGGGAAAATGACACGTGAGCCGGCATGAGCCAAGAAAGGTTTGTGGCCACATCGAGCCCGAGACCGGCTCATCGGCCCTTAAAATCAAGTATTAATGGTTGCTGAAACACCCAGACCGTAAAAGGGATACACGAGACCCCGCAAATGGACGGGCCGCTACCCACCCACCGAAAGAGTAATTGCTCGCCCACATGCCATACTACACATATCCAACGGTCAAGATGTTACAGTTTGATCCCTTGAACGGTGGATTCCTAGAGTCCAGCTCCACCCAACCCTCATCCAGATCATGCCAGCCCCAGTGCAGCCGAACTCATCACCATCTCTCGATTGAACCTCCCTCTGCTTAGTTAATTCACTACTTACTAGTCAGTCACTCCCTTATTTGTTTTAGGATTTTTATTTAGTAGATTTGAGGTTTTTTTTGGTGGATACTTTTCGAGTAAATGTGAAGTGTTTTAGTTGATCTCTTTGTGGAGCCACTTTTTGATGGCACAAAGGCTCTTTGATTTTTTATTTTACTTGTATTTTTTTGCTGTAACTTTTATATTTTTAAGTTGTATTTTTATCTACCTAATGACTTCATACGTTCTTTTAGTTCGAGTGCCTGGTTGACCCGATGTTAAATTTGTGGTCATCCAACTCAAAACCAATTGGCAATGAGTGGAGAGAACTTATTCATTATATTCTTGGATGCTAGTTACCCATTCTCCCACGTGTCACGTGTGGGGTTCTTTAAGCCTAACACGTGTGTTTTTTTTCTTTACGGGTGACGTGGAACACGTGTGACCTGTAAGCCTATCACGTGTGGGCCTAGCTCTAATACCATGTTAAGTTTGTGGTCATCCAACTCAAAACCAATTGGCAATGAGTGGAGAGGAGCTATACTTTATATTCTTGGATGCTAGTTACCCATTCTCCCATGTGGGATTATTCTCACACCCGATCCAACTAAGTAAGTGTGCAAACTAAATTTGCCTATATCCCGACCCTAGTGTTAAGAACGGTTACAACAATGATTTACATGTGTTCATATGTAAAATCTCGATTTTCAAACTATAATAGTATAAAGCGAAGAACCATTATAGAAATGGAGCTTTACCCTTTTGATTAATACTTACTTTTTTTTTTCCTTTGATCTTTCAAGTGAATGAATAAAATAATGTCATTTGGGGGAGGACTAATCGAGGCATAATCATCGGTCGTAGAAAAGTGAAGATTAAGGACACGGAAGATAAAGATAGGAGCTTAGATAATCTTTAATGAAACACTCAATTTCAGAGATATGATTGTCACAAAAGATAATTAGTCGATACAAGATTCAAATATATCTTATACGATGTAGCGACAACTAAATAGAGATAGTTCAAGATAACACTCTATTTATAAAGTATCTCTTGAGATATCTCTAATTACTTTAGTTATTAATATTTGAATTTCAACAAATTATAGTATTACACATATTTAAAATAATTAATTATTTTTTTTATAACTATTATAGCCTGTCATATAAATAAATAAAATAATTTCAGAAATTTAGGTTAGAGATGCATAAAAATAAAGAAAACTCAATTTTGTATCTAAAAATAAATTGATATTTATCGTGTTTAAAAAATGTGAAAGATGGAATCCTCTTTTGAGAGGAAGAAGATAAAAAAGTTTGATGGGGAAGAATGGGAGAGGGTATTGGGGTGGGGAAGGTTGAAAGAGACAAGACATGATTTTGGAAGTTCAAAGGGGGAAGGGAAAGGAAAGGTGGGACCACTGAACGCCTTATTCGGAGGAGTTGGGGACCATAATCCGACACCACGTACAGCTATCACACAAATTTCGTCTGTTACGTCATCCTCCCACTCTCTCATCATTCTCGGCCCACTCTACTTCCGCATTTCGGCTTGGCACGGAATCACGTTCATGGAGAAAATGTTTTTCCTGGAAGCGAGAATCCAAACTCACATGGATAGGATAGATGGTTTTGAATTTTTTTTTCTGGAATCGTTAATTAAATAATTTATAAAAAAAATTATATACATTTTTTTTTTATTTCTGGGCAAACTCAATTGCGTAGTTAGGTAATATGATTACCAGAAACTAAATCGAAACCTTGTGAATTCTTGTCAATTTACTCTTTCCTATACACTAGAGGAAGACCTTGAGTCTTTACATGGTTAGGTCTACCGTCTACATGTCCCTCTTTTAGAATTTTGAATTTAAAATGAGACAAGGGATGTTTGGCGTGATCGATCTAATAGATTGGTACAAAATCTGTAGCATCAATACTCGTGACGATATTGTGTATCGAAAAACTTCCTTATACTGATAGATTTCTCAAAATAGGTAGATATACATTGACGTTATGAAAGCTATTACTAATAATCTATTTGTATTTGCACAACTCTATCGTCTTTGTACATTAATAATTGTTCGTACTGAATTAAATTGTTCGTTTGCATTCTTTCGATAATGCACCTAAATACATAGAGTTAGTTTAGTTAAGATCTTGAGCTTAATATAACTTTTGTTACAAGTAGCTAGAATGATGTAGAAACGCAGCGGAATTAAAAGAGATGAATAATTAAGTAAGAACGATGAAAATAAAGATCAAATAACTCTAAATAATAAACTTGATTAAAACTTCAATGGGGTTTTTCTCTCAATCTGAAAATAATAGACAAACTAGATATCCTTTTATAGGATTCTGGACTTTCCTAGATAGACTTGAATTAGACTTCCTAAATAATTAAATACTGCAACTGCCTAAATAACTTGGACTCAAATATGAACCTTTCCAATTATTGGAAATATTAAAATAGCATAATTCCTAAACCTAAATTAATTAATAATCATACTAAAATAAGGACTTCCTAATTCTACTCTCTCTGGCCGGTTGGTCCATGACCGGGTCCGGTCATGGAAATAGTCTCCACGCCGGGTGCCCCTGCATCAGCATCCCCTTCCCTCAAGAGGTTCGTCCCGAACCGATTGATTAAGAAAAGCTGGATGTATCCGCATAAGATTGAATTTCACCAAGGCGATTCGCAACTCCCACTTCGAACGAAGGTTGTCTTGGAAGTGATGGATACTAATATGTAAGAAAACGCCAACCTCATATTCAATCTCATATGCCAATGATTGAATCAAAATTATCTTGAGTGAATGAAGAACCTTCATCTCGACATCTTCATAAAATTCGTCGTCAACAACCAAAGTATAAACGTAACCAACTTCAATTAAGTTACCGAGGTGGAAACGTGTAGTGTTGATACGACGCCCAAAATCCTCCTTCCCACGTTCATCTTCATGAAGTTTATAGAACATAATTCTATCATATTTTGTCAACTTATGAAATCCGACATTATCACTACTCGGCGAATTCATAGCCATAGAGATTCTACTACCAAAGTATGATTCGTCGTAACCATTGCCAGAGCTCCACTTCCTTCCCATTGTAGAAGAAGAATTTCCCACACGCATTAGTCCATGAAGCAGTGTGGTTTGGTTTGGATAAAACCCTTGAAAACCACTTGAATTTCCATCGCAAAAGTTCGAACCGATAGCTTTAATCTCCTCTCTCTTGCTGCCACCACCGTTATTCATCAAATTCCAATATGTTAAGGCTTGGTATTGGAAGGAATGGTCCATGTTATCATTAACCAAGACAAGAGAAGACTGATTAGGTGGATGAGATTGAAGAGGAGCAAGGATCTCACTGCTAACATCTAATATATGTTCACCAAATCCAACACCAACATTGATGGTTGGTATTCCCTTAGCAAATATTGTCACTGCCACGTCCTCTGGCTTATGGTAGCTTGAAGGATCCAACGCAATTGCTCTATTTGAATCAGCGACAACTTCAACGAAATTAATGATGATGTTAGCTTGAGCACGGCTTGCAAAAAGATGAGGGTTGTGAGGATCCATGTTGTTGGCCTTTTTTTTGGATTGAAACTTCTCCTTAATAACTGTGTAGTTTTGCAACAGCAAATCGGCTTGAGAAGGAGCTGCTCGGGTGTGAGTAACCTCTTCGTATTCAACTTCTTCGTGATCGACTTCTTCAACTTCTTCGTAATCTTCTTTTTCTTCTTCAAGTTCACTTTCAATATTCTCTCCCATTACATGAGGTTCGACTCTATGCTCATCAAAAATAGGTTTTTCCCATTGTGATTGAGCTTCCCTCTGATCAACAATAGGTTCGATTGAAGTAGTAGGGTTGGATGTCGAAGTAGAAGAATGATCAGAATTAGGGCTGCGATTTTCATCGCGTTCTTCTTTAATATCATCTGAATTTGCTTCAGTGAACGTATCTTCGGCTTTCTCTTCTTCTTCTTCGTCGGAATCCTCCTCTTGTACGACAATATCATATCCTATCGATCGTCTAAGTGTCCTATCAGTAATAACTTTTGCACCTTTGACAGAAATATAACGACTCTTAAAAGTCTCTTGTGAAGTATAATCAGTAACATCAGAAGCCAAATCCCCTAAAAATTTTGTGAAATCAGCACTGCTATCTTGACGCTTCTCTCCTGAACCAAAAGAAGCCCAATTCATTCTAAAATTTTGCTCAACGTTAGGCATCAATGCCCCATTATAAGTATGTAAAATCCTTGTTGCTGCATCATGACTTATAAACTCAACAAAACCATAACAATCAGATTGACCCGTTTGCTTATTACGAATTACTTTCACATTAACAACCTCTCTAGTATGAGCAAAATAACCATGAATATAACTCTCTTCCATCCAAGGTTGCAGATTACCGATCCAAAGAGTTCGAACCTCATCGACACTAGTTGGTGGAGAGGTTTGATACGAATGTTGTTGTTGTTGTTGAGGCATCATGTAAGGTTGAGCTTGTTGTGGTGGTTGTTGTTGGTTCCAAACAGGAGGTGTAGCTTGATTTTGGTAAGGTTGCAACATAGCCCATTGTTGTTGCTGTTCCATCAGCGGTGGTGAATACGGTGGTGAATGGCTTGGTGGCAAATAAGAATGGTAATACGGTGGTGGTGGTGGTGGTGGTGTATATGGTGGAGCTTCACTAAAGTTAGAGTATGGTGAAGATATAGCCATGGATGGAGTGAAAAAAATATCCGTGTTTTGTGAAAACATAGAAGTCATGGCGACGGGTGGTGGTTGTTCCTTAGAGATATAAGAAGATGAAGAAGGATGATACGAAAAATAAGACGTACTAGGTTTGCCTCCGGGTTTCCAAACATATGAACATGCCGAATGCTTTTTTGGATTATGATGATTTTCTTCTGTATTTATTTTGTCTACGGAGTTGTGTTTTGAATAGTCTAATTCGTATCCAAAATCATCCATACTTGACTCATCGAAATTTTCTGCCCCATAGTGGGAGAAGTTATTTTCTTGTTGATCATTGAAATAAATATCTTGGTAAGATAAATCATCTTCCTCGTAATTCGATCGATCTTCAAAAAAACTTTCATCACTATAGGACGAAGAATCCATTGATATAAAAACTAACCTTCACGATAAAAAAAAAAATCCAGAATTTTGATGGCTCTAGATACCACTTGATGTAGAAACGCAGCGGAATTAAAAGAGATGAATAATTAAGTAAGAACGATGAAAATAAAGATCAAATAACTCTAAATAATAAACTTGATTAAAACTTCAATGGGGTTTTTCTCTCAATCTGAGAATAATAGACAAACTAGATATCCTTTTATAGGATTCTGGACTTTCCTAGATAGACTTGAATTAGACTTCCTAAATAATTAAATACTGCAACTGCCTAAATAACTTGGACTCAAATATGAACCTTTCCAATTATTGGAAATATTAAAATAGCATAATTCCTAAACCTAAATTAATTAATAATCATACTAAAATAAGGACTTCCTAATTCTACTCTCTCTGACCGGTTGGTCCATGACCGGGTCCGGTCATGAAAATAGTCTCCACGCCGGGTGCCCCTGCATCATAGAAGTAATTATAAAGCATATGATCATGTCAATTCACCTAGAGCCATATTTTCCACAAACACACACCAAAGGTTTGTTCCCAAACGTTATCCTTGTGAATCCACTTAAGTTGGTTAATAGACAATTAAATTCTACCAAACATGTACCTAAAAATTTAAAATAAAATAAACAAAAATGTGAGTCACGTGTTTTCATCACCATTGGATTTATATCCCAAATGAATTTTGGTCAGCAAAACCTATAATTGAACAATATTTTTTTATAATTATATAAAGACAATAATACAACTCTAAAGTCTTCTATCTTTTTAATTTTTTTTTCTCGAAACCTATAATTGGATTATATCCACTTATTATATTATTCTTTTCTCATTACAACCAGGTATATTAGATTGTACTATAAAAATTGTTTTCGGTCGAATAGTAGACGTAAGTTGTAAAATCAATGTTATTTGTTTTCTATCATCTAATGCTTTCTTTCTATTGAAGGATTTCTCGTGTTGGCCAGGTTGTTGAATCAGAAATTAAAAAAAAATCTTTATTATGTTAACAACAAAAGGATCTCCTAATTAGAGAACGCAGTACTGTGTAAATTACAAATTAACTAATAATTAAATTCACATTAAGCTTAATTAGTGACAAAATTATTCTTTATCAATCACAATGAAAAGTATTCTTTATACCTCTTCATGCACGAATTGGATGTTTGTCATAACGCATGTCTCTACCAAATAAATTACTCTATAAATTTCTTGAACACATTCTCATATAACATATTTACATTTTAGTCTGATAATATTTTTTTGTACTTATAGTGTGCACAAGTTGCGACCAACACAATCTATGAAGACTACAAGAACAGATATATATATAATTTTTTTTACTGTAAGACGGAGCCTCTGGAAATGGAGAAGCTTATATGTTAGCACCCAACTAAAATTAGTTTCACAAAACAAAAGTAATTAAGTTGTTGATTATGATTATGGTTTTGTCTTTAAAAAATTTTGTCAAGTGATTTTGGGTTGTTACTTTGCAAACTACCTATAACTTAACATTCTAACTCAAGTCTTTATCCAAACACACCTAAGTAACAAAAAATGGAAGAATAAAGAAAATTGGGAAGGCAAACTCAAAACACAGAGAGAAATAAAAAGAAGCTAAAAAGCCAAAATGCCACTAGGGAGAAGAGAACGTGACCCTTGGCCGACAATCTCATAAAACACTAGGCAAATTACAAAATTCCCTTCTTTCTTAATTTGTTTTTCTTTTAATAGGTAAAGGTCTAATCCTTTTACCTAAAGGCTCACTGTAACCTTCAATCTAGACTCTAATGTAATGAAAGTCAATAGATAGAAAGACACCAATTCACTGACAACATCAATTTTTAGGACAATACGTGGATACATAAGAATTATATGTGAAGCATAATAAATTCTATGCAAGAGAAATACTTTATTGTAGTGTCAAGTCGTCAAAACTCTTTCAAAATATGGGTGTCAACGGGTCGGTTCCGGTTTGGATATCTCACTACCCAGAACCGGAACCTATTAAAAATTATAGTTCCGGATCCTAGCGGTTCCGGGTCCGGTTCCATAATTTAAGGATCCAGAACCGGAACCTATAAAAATTGCGGGTACTCGTCAGGTATCAGATATTTATCGATTCTTTTTAAGACTTCTTATTTAATCATTTTTAACACTAATTAGGAAGGTTATACTTCATTCAAAAACTCAGATATTTTTTGTAAAACCTATTTAATAAAAGATATATGAATGAGTTATTCAAATTTTATAACAAATTTCATTATAATATATTATAAGTTGCAATAGAATTTGTTATTGGATATAATTTGATTACCAATAAAGAATGTTATGTACTTTCAACAAAAAAAAAAAGAAAAAAGAAAAAGAAAGAATGTTATGTAGTTTAACAAAAAATAAAAATAAAGAATGTTATGTTAAGTGAGCAACTCAACGACACAATTAGAAAATATTTATCATACAATAAGTAATTAGGACCTTAAAATTTGTGAAAAAATCAACTAATTACGTATTAAAGTCGGGTATCGGGTACCCATCGGGTACCCGTCGGATATACCCAATAAGTATTGAAATCTTATCGGTTCCAATCGGGTAATACCCGTCGGATATTAAATTCTTATCGGAATATCGGATATCAAAATAAGGATCCAGAACTGGCATAAACAGTTTCAGGTAAATGGGTACCCGTTGCCACCCTTTGCGGAAAAATTTAAATCACTATATAAGTTAACAATGTTGTTTCATGTTTTGTCTACAGACTTGAAAACTGTAAAGATAAAGAAGAATATTTTTTAATTTTAATTTTTTTGTACTTAAATGTAACACTCAAATCTTTAGTATTATCGATGTTTTTACGATTTTTATCACCTGCATCGAAACTCTGAAAGGTGCGACACAAGTTTCAAGATTTTTATTCCATGAACAAAACATCATACTTATTGAAATCGCTGGCCGTCTGGAGAGATATGAAGTGATTGAGAAAATAGTTGGAGAGGACAATTTTTGTTTTTAGCCTAAAATTAGTTAGGAGGCTACAACATTCAACCAAACAACCAATAGGAAATCATTAGGTTTTGAATATTACTATCTATATCTGATCTTCGGTTGTAGAGAGAGAGATCTTGTTGCTTAACCTGTTCTCATCTAGTTAAGTTTCGAAGGTAAGGGATCCCCTGAGCCCAATTCTGCAGGGAGTTTTTCTTTGTAGTTGTTTGTTCTTATTTTGTGATCTATTATATCTATCTATTGCTTCTTTTTTATCAAACTTCATCTTTCTACTATTTCATCTCGCTCATCCTCTTCATCCTCTTCATTTTTTGTAGTTTTTTGTTCTTAGTTTGTGATCTAATCTATTTATTTATTGCTATTTTTTTTATCTAACTTCATCTTTCCACTATTTCATCTCGCTCATCCCCTTCATTCTCTGTCAGTCTTTGCTTCTTTGTTTTATTCAGGTGAGGATAGGTCCCGGCGGCAGTTCGGGGAAGAAGAATTACAATCAGAAGGCCACGCGTCATTCCTTGTTTGACAAATGGCACAAATTAGCCAGTGGTTAATTTTCGACAAATGGCACTCCTTCACAATTACGACGTCATGTATAGGTAATCAGTGGGGTATTGGGAAACATCACAATTGGCTTTGGGAAACGCTTATACTGCCTACGGATTTACTTCTCAGAGTTGGTGTTCAAGAGGAATTAAGACTTTATATTCCAAAAACAGGCTGGTTTAAAGTCTTATTCTCGCTCATTTACCTAGGCACAAAGAACAAGATGCAACACGTAGAGATACTTATATGGTCTGCATGCATAGAGCCCTTAATCACATCATTACCCTCAACCCTCCAACACGCTAAACCTCTCATGGATAACACCGGTTCATCTTCTCATCAGAACAATCCGTCATTACCTAATCTAATCAACAGCAATAACTCCCAAACCATCACAACAACCACCATCTCCCACCTTGTAAATCAAATGGAAAATCATCTCAATATTCCTCCTAACCAAGAACCTATTGTCTATATTCAGAAAAAGCTTACCCAATTCACAGACACGATGAACATCAACAAAAAGCTTATTGGAAGAATTTGTAGTCACCATTTCATACCCATTTACAAAATCCTTAATCAACTAAAAAGGAAATGGGAGGTGTCTTACTCATTCACTATTGAACCTATCCCTAACAGGATGAACTGTTTCATATTTGAGTTCAAGGTTGAAGACGACAGAAATAGAGTTCTGATGAACAAGCCTTATGTGGTGTTAGATTATTTTCTTGTTCTGCATGCTATGGAAGTCACTACTGATCCTGCTACTATCCCTCTGCAATTTGACATATTCACAGTGGTAATGTCCTCTATACCACCATGTCTTCATTTTGAATCTGACCTGAGAGTCATTGCTAGCCCTTTGGGGCATGTTCTCAGGTTCATTCCTTCGGAATGGACTACCTTACCTGGAAATAAAGTGAGAGTTGAAATTGCTTGGAATGTCACAAAGCCATGTCCTACTGGTACTACAGTTCAATTAGAAGGTGCTGCAACTAGGATTGATTATCGATTCTACCCATTCCCTAAATCCACATGTCTGTACTGTAGAATAATTGATCATTCCCCAAACCCCTGTCAGTTACTCGAAGATAACCATACAAACAATCCTCCACAAGTCCAGGTTACAACATTCTCCCCTTTGCCTGTTACCCTAGAAGCTTTAGTTGGTTTTAAACCTAGATTACAAGGTAATTCCATGAATGATCAAACTAAGCTTTCACTTACAGCCGAGGTCCCCATAACAGCCCAACTAGTTAGCAACCCAATTACTATAGGCACCACCAACTCAATCGGTATAACCACACTCCCCTTAATTACAGAACCCCCTCCTATTGTCCACACTTTGAAAGCATCTCCTAAAACTCAGCCAATGAAGTCGATCAACCCAAATTGGACCAAACAATTCTTGAAAAGCTCAACTTTGGATACAAACAAGTTTTCTCCATCTAAAGGGATTATAATCAACGAACCAATTACCCCTAACCAGTCACTAAGAGAACCTGTCTTAGATCCTAAGGATAAAGAGGGTAAAATGGATGCTATTGAGAATCAGAAGAAGGCAAAGACTTTGGATTCAGATCTGAATACGGTTGGTAACAGTAGAAGGGACAAGAGGAAGCAAATACTAGATGATGAGAATTCGGTTAAATGTACTATTTTTGAGGACTCAGACTCCTTGGTGGAGGGTCTTGAACAGTTCTGGAAAAGGTATAAGGAAGATAAACATTTGGGGTGCTCTCATGTGTGGGATGAGGACTTCAATCAGCACATTTCTACCCCTCTTCCTTCCCCGATGGTTAATGTTCATTCTCTTCCTAATATATCCACCACTTTCTCTGATAACATTAACTTTGATGCTATATATGGTTCATCCGATTCTCAGAAAGGACAGCAAAGAAATAGGAAACAAAGGATCAGTAAGCCAAAAATAGTGATGAAGAATGTTTCCATCAAGCAGGATTTACTTACTAAGGAAAATAGCATTACTAATGCTAATCTCCTCAATCAGACACCTCAGCAGTCAAGCAACATTCAGAATCAAGAAGGAGCTACACAATCTGTAATTCTTCAAGTCCCCTCTGCCAATGGTCAAGCCAAGTCCTCACCACAACAACCCAACCAGGTATACCTGTTTTATATTCTTTTAAGCCTTACTTCTATTTCTACCATGAATACAACATACCCAATTACTGTTTTTAGCTGGAATTGTCAAGGGCTAGGTACAAAAGCCACTAGATACCATTTGAAGCAACTCTTAAACAAACACAAACCAGACCTCTGCTTTCTTTCTGAGACTAAACAAAAGGATAGCTATGTTAAGTTTATACTTAACCAAAATAACTACGACAAATTGGTTATTCAAAGTCCTATGGGTCTAAGTGGTGGATTAGTGGTAGCTTCTAAAAGTACTTTCAGTTTGAACATTATTACTAAAAATAACAGATGGATTCATCTCAACATCAACAATCCCATTATGGAAACATTCTGTTCCATCATCTTTATCTATGGTGAGCCAGACAGCAGTAAAAAAGATAACTTCTGGGATTCCTTTCAAACTTATTGTGATCTGAATCTTGATAAGTCTATACCTTCTCTGATCATTGGGGATTTAAATATTATACTTCACTCTTATGAAAAAGTGGGAGGCAACCCAGTGGATATTTATAAGATTCAGAACAAGAAAAATCTCATCCAAAACATAGGCTTCCTAGAAGTTCCTTATCAAGGATCACCTTACACATGGACAAACAACAAGACTCAAAACCTTCTTGTCCAACAATTGTTAGATAGAGCCTTGGCTTCAGATTCTTGGTTACAGAAATAACCTTCCTCATCTGTTACTCACCTACCTAGATTAGGCTCGGATCATAACCCCATCATATTGAGCACAGCAAGAGATTCCATTTATGCTAGGAAACCTTTCAAATACAACCCTGCATGGTTCAAGGATGGGGAATGTTCTAATATCATTGACAACCACTGGACTAAACCTACCATTGATCATCCTTCTATTCTGGTTCATAATAAGCTTCTGGGTCTGCAACCTCTCCTCTCACATTGGAACAAGAATCATTATAACCTTTTACTAACACAGATTTCTCAGGTTTCAACTCAGATTCAACATTGTCAGAACATGAACCTCTATCCCTATCTGTTAAAAACTCTCAATCATTTGTTAGAAGAACAGGAACAATACTGGAAGTTGAAATCCAGAGATCAAGTGATTTCTACTGGAGATAAGAATACAAAATACTTCCATGCTCTAGCTTCCTCAAGACAAAGAAACAACTTTATAAAGGGTCTTAAAAATTCTTCGGGTGAATGGATAATTAATCAGAATGACATGGGGAACTTACTGTTTGATCACTTCAAAAAATTACTTACATCCTCTTCACCTCCAGAGCCAACATTTCTTGATGATATCTTCCATCAAGTTATTGATAGAGATACTAATTCTAAGCTCATAGAAACCCCAACTACAGATGAGATAACTCTTGTTGTCCACCATCTCAATAGTGATAAAGCCCCAGGACCAGATGGTTTCTCTCCCTCCTTTTATCATCAAAATTGGGATACTGTTGCTGAGGACATTACCTCCATGGTCCAGGATTTCTTTCAAAACCAACATATTGGTCAACCCATAAACCAAACACACATAGCTCTGATTCCTAAATCTAAATCCCCAACTTCCCCATCTGACTTCAGGCCTATAAGTCTATGCAACACCACCTACAAAATTATCTCAAAGATCCTGGCCAACAGATTAAAACCCCTCCTTGATGAAATCATCAGCCCTTTTCAAAATGCTTTCATCCCTGGTAGACAAGGCACTGACAACATTATCATTGCTACTGAAATAACACACTCTATGGATCATATGAAAGGGAAGCATAAATATTTTGGGTTAAAGCTTGATATGTCAAAGGCCTTTGACAGAATTGAATGGAGCTTCCTAATCAGTATTCTTCTAAAGTTGGGCTTTTCTCAAACCTTTTGTAATCTCATCAAGCAATGCATTTCTACAACAGCTACATTTGTCCTTCTTAATGGTCACCCTGGCAACATGTTCTCTCCCTCAAGAGGACTTAGGCAGGGAGACCCCTTATCTCCCTACCTGTTCATTCTGTGTATGGAAGCTTTAAGCAGACTTCTCCATAGGGCAAACACAAATGGCCTTATTCAGGGATTCAAATTCAATAACTCTTCTGAAATTCTCACTCATTTATTTTTTGCTGATGATTGCTTACTCTTTCTTAAGATGGACATCCCAGCAGTTCATCATCTGGTGGATCTTCTGAAGCTTTTTGGGAGGCTTCAAGACAAGCTATTAACTTTCAAAAAAGTGGAATCTTCTTCAGCAACAATGCTCCTAGGAAATTTTGTAGAATTGTGTCTAGAATCTTGAAAGTTAGGGACATCAACAAGGATGATCAATATCTTGGTGTTAACATCTTCATAGGTAGATCAAAGATCAAGCATTTCCAGCCTCTGCTTGAAAAACTTAATAGCAAACTTAGTATATGGAAGAAAAAACTCCTATCTCAGGCTGGTAGAGGAGAACTCATCAAGTCCTCCTTAGCAGCTGCCCCTAGATACCAAATGGCCATATTTGATCTTCCAAAAAGGATCAAGAAGGACATTACTTCTCTTCAGAGAGAATTTTGGTGGGGATCATAGGATAATAAGAAGAAGATATACTTCAAGAAATGGACAATTGTTTGTAGACCAAAATCTTTGGGAGGAATAGGACTTAGATGTGTTCATAAAGACAATCAAGCTATGAGAAGTAAATTGAACTGGGTCTTCAAAACTAAACCAAAAACTGCTTGGGTGCAACTAATAAAGAACAAATACAATTCTCCTAGACAATTAAAACCTCCCAATTCCTGGCTTTGGAACTCTATCTCCAAAAATCAGGAATACATTGACAATCTAATCTTGTGGGATATAGGAGATGGTGCTTCAGTCAACATATGGTCAGATAGTTGGGTCCCAGGTATTCAAAGACTAGTGAAACCAGATGATACTAAAGGTTTCAATATAGTTTCTCAACTAATTGATGATAATCACTCATGGAATATCCAAGCACTTCAAACACTTTTCTCTCAAGACATTATTCAGAGAATACAAACAATTCCCTTAGATGCATCTCAGGACAAACAAAAATGGACTATATCAAATTCTGGTAATTTCTCTGTCTCCTCCATGTACAAGCACTTAGTTTACTCACATAATCAAGTAGTTCCTCAACCTGCTTCATTTCATGCTTGGAAGGAACTCTGGAAACTAAGAATTCACCTAAGGATCCAGCTATTTCTTTGGAAATTAGCTAATGATATCCTGCCATTAAATAAGCTCCTCTCAACTTACATATCTGAGATTTCTCCTATCTGTCCTCTTTGCTTATCAGAAGAGGAAGGGACCATGCACTTCCTGGTATCTTGCTCGGTAGTGAAAAACATCATGGAACTAACAATAGGAAATACAACTTTATCTCCTTCATGTTCAACCTTTCAGGAATGGTTTTCTTATTACTATGAGGCTTCGAAAAGAGAAAGCAATGATTATAAATTAAGAATCATAGAAGAGATATCTATAGCACTTTGGCATATCTGGAAATTTAGATGCAAAAAAGTGTTTCAGGAGGAAGAATTACATATCCAAACACTTATAGCACAGACTAAAAGCTTCATCAAATCACAAACAGAAAACTTGAGAAGTTACCCCCTCAGTGTTATATCTCAACCCAATGTTTGGACTACTCCACCTATGGGAGTAATCAAGATAAACTATGATGTTTCTTTTATGAAGTCTTCTTTAACCTCTGCTTTGGCTATTGTTATTCATGATCACGCAGGAACAGAAATCGGAAAGGAATCAATCCTCACCACCTCACGATCAGTAGATGAGGGTGAAGGGAAAGCAACCGAGCTAGGCATTTTGTGGGCTCAGAAATATGGTTTTAACAGGCTCATCTTGGAGGGGGATTCGATCAATGTCTGTAACTTTTTGAATGGGTTTCCCAGCTCGGTGCATTGGACTGCCAAGAATGTACTTATGAAAATCAAGAAATCCTCCTCCTCTTTTGAATTGTTAAAATACTTTTATGTAAATAGAAGCTTAAATGGGAAAGCTAACTCTCTTGCTGTTAGTACTAGGAAGAGTAGAATCGAGGTGAATTTTTGTACTCCTACTCTCTTGCCTTCTCTGCATAGCAACAATGTATCTCATCGTTTTATGAATGAATAGAATGCTATGACTGTTATCAAAAAAAAAAAAAAAATTGAGTTTAGGTGTAAAAAACAAACACAAATTTGATAACTAGCAACACTCATGACATTCATTAAATATTTTGGTATAAAAGGAGTGAAGTGTAAACATGTTTCTCAAAGTTAGTTTATAGCATTTTCTTTAAATTTCAATTAAAATATGTGGATTCTACAAAAATAAACTAGTTTCGCTTCCCTTAACAAAAAATTAGTTTTGTCCACCACTTTTTAGTGTAACGGTTGGACATCCCTCTTAAGCTCATGAGGTTGTGGGATCGAATCTCGGTGGAAGCAGTTTCCATTAAGATTTATCTTATGTAATTTAGGCTATAAATAATGTAATGATTTATCAGCCTTTAGACTTCTTTGTTGTCGAGCTTTAGACCTCTTTCATTCTCGATTTAAATTAGGCGATTATCGTGTTTATTACATCTTCATGATGCATCTTACTTGCAACGACTATCGTAGATCGTAGACGAATTCTCAAAAAAAAAAAAAAACTAGTTTTTCTTTGTTTGTTTGCAATTGATATAAGATCTCATCAAATATATGTTTTGATAAAAATTGTGGTTTTTAGACAATTATACACTTTCACTGTTTTCCAACAAGATTACTTCAACAAAACTTGTGAAAAAAACAAACACACACAGATAGGGGTGGGAATCGGGCGGGTTCGGTCGGGTTCGGGCATAATACATTCGGGCTCGGGCGGATCGGGCACTACAATGCCTAGCCCGCTACTAGTTACCGGGCGGATCGGGCCGGACAGATTCACCAAATTCAAGGCCCGTAGCCCGTCCGAGCCCGCCTGCCCGAACGGGCTTCATCGGACTCGGGCCGGACGGGCTCGGGTAATTTTGTTTAAAAGAGTATTAAAAAAAATCTGCCCATTAATTTTATTAAATCAATGATAAATTAATTTTTGATAACATACATATCTATCCTAATTTCCTAAACATCAGAATCATCTATCCTGAACATCAAAATAATAGATCAATGATCACTCATATACATCTCTTTTAGGCCTTGATCTTTATTAAAGAATATATCAAAAAAAAAAAAGCAAACCCTAGAATCATCTATTCTAAACATCAAAATAATAAATCAATTATCATACATCTCTTTTAGGCCTTGATCTTTATAAAAGAATACATCAAACAGCAAACCCTAGATTACCAAAAAAAACATAAACAATCTCAAGTTCTCGATCCATTCCAGATGTAGTTAGAACTTAGAACATCATCTCAAAAAAATTACAAAAAGTTATAGATCTATAAACAAACTACATTCTCTCAAGTCTCACCATCATTTCCCTTTCTATTCTCACAGTTTCTTCAACCCATTTCAAATGTACAAAACTCATGCCGAAAAGCTAAAAGAAATTATCTGAAATTGAAGGAAGATGAAGACTTTAAAGAAGGTTAAGAACTACTTACATCTCGAAAATTTAATTTACATCACAACATGTTAAAGAAATCAAATGAATAGATTAAGAACTACTAATAGAAATCAAACTTTAGTTTCCATTAGTTGAATAGATGAGAAGGTGTAATTGTTTAACCCTAGAAGTGTTCTTTAATGGAGATACTAGAGAGAGATAATGGTTTGAGGCTGAAAGAGAGAGAGGGAGAGCGGCAGAAAGAGAGAGAGAGCGGCGGAAGAGAGAGAGATGATAGGGTTTCGGCCAAAAAAAAAACTTAAGAGGCATTAGGGTTTTTACCTGAGAAAGGGGTATATATAGCTGGTCGGACGGACTACCTATCGGGCCGGGCTTCGGACGGGCTTAACGGGCCGGGACTCGGAATTGAGAATCTGTCCGAGTCCCGGCCCTATTAGCCCGATATATCGGGCCGGGTTAGCCCGGCTCGGGGCTGCTTCGGTCTTCGGTCTCTCACGGTTCGGGCCGAACGGGCCGGATCGCGAGTTTCCGGACCGTTTTCCCAGCCCTACACACAGACATACCTATACATTTTTCTTGTCGCAAAATATACATTTTCTTGCTATTAAATACAACTAGAGTCATTTCAACAAAAAAAAAAAATACAACTAGAGTTTGTCATGTGGTTGGGTCACCTAGACATATTAGCAAATAGTGGAGTAGTAAATACTACACCTCAAAAATAAAGAAAAATTTGACCCCTAATCCTAAATGAGAAAGTCTTTATGGCTTATTAATATCTCTTTAGTTTTCTTCATCCAAAATCAATCTCTTCTCTATAACCTAATCTATCTTAATTTCTACTCATCTGAAGTACCTAAGCAAAGTAAAGCTATTAGGTACTTACTTAGGTCAGGTAGGAAGAGATAGAAGGTTGAAGAAAGAAACAAGAGAGAGAGAAAGTTTGATCAGTAGTAGTACATAAAAGGAAGAAGGGTTAAGTTAAAGCAATCAAGTTCTATGTATCAGTACCAAAACCATGTCAGATTAAGCTCTCTTTTTTCTTCTGCAAAAACCCTCTCTATCTGTCTGTCTCTTTCTCTCTCTACAACTACAATTTAAGCTCTGATCAACTGTCAAAAAAAAAACTTTGGTAATAATACCCATCATCATCAACATCAAAAGCTTCTTCTTTCCTTATTTCTCTCTCATCCATCCCATCTTCTTTCTATTAATTTCACTCTGTCTGATCTTTGTGTATGATCAGAATTGCAGGTGGAGAAAGTCTAGTCTTTCAGATCCCAATATACCCATCACACTTCATACACACATTTAACAAGAAAACTACTTGCAGCCTTTCTACCCACAAAAGAACATAACTTTCTTTCTCTTCATAGTGGAATTGTGGTCCTTAACCTAGTACTACTAACATACCCATCTCAATTACTTCTCTCTATACACTTTCTCTCACTAGCTAGTAGTAGTAGTTCCCTTCCCTTGAATATTTGTGTATAAAATCAATCATTTGTGATTTTGGGTAGATTGAGAGAGTTTGGGTATTTGAGTTTTGGGGTTTTGATTTAAAGAAAGAAATGCAAGAACCAGGAATGATAATGTTAGGTGGTGGTGGTGGTAATGGTGGTGGAATAAATGAAGAAATTTCAATGTCGGTAGCTGCTGAGAATCATCATCAAAGACAACTAAAATCTGAAATAGCAACTCACCCACTTTGTGAACAATTATTAGCAGCTCATGTTGGATGTCTTCGTGTTGCTACACCCATTGATCAATTACCTTCAATTGATTCACAACTTTCTCAATCTCATCATCTTCTTCGATTTTATGCTTCACAATTACAAAACCAACATCATCGTCTCTCTCCTCATGAAAGACAAGAACTTGATAACTTTTTGGTAACTACTAAACTTCTTCTTCTTCTTCAAATTGATCTCATACCTCTTTCTTTCTCTAACAAGAGTTTTCATTATTACAGTCACAGTATTTGCTTGTTTTATGTTCTTTTAAAGAACAACTTCAACAACATGTAAGAGTTCATGCTGTAGAAGCTATCATGGCTTGCAGGGAAATTGAACAGTCATTTCAAGCTCTCACTGGTATATATCTCTCTTCTACTTTTATTACTAAAACTAATTGCTTTCATTTTGGAGATTTCTGATGATATGGTTTAATTAGATAGATAGATCTATTATGGGTTTCTGTTAATTTTTTATTTTGTTGTCTTCTTTAGTTCTAATGATATGTTTTTTTTTTGGGATTTGGAAGAACAAGACTATTAGGCCATATATAAATGGGGTTCTTGATAGATTTTTGTTTTGTATTTTCTATAGAGAGAGAGAGAGAGGGAGAGAGAGGGTGAGTGGGTGGATGCCTTGGTGGTGTTGTATCCAACTCAAAGATAAGAAAATTGTTTTGTACTGGTAGTTAGGAGTGGTAGTTAGTTTGGTATGATAGTGGGAACAGAAGCTTGCATTAAGTTAGTGAAGATGATCAGTTTTAGGGATTTTCATACAGTAAGTAATTCTTTCTCAATTATTGCATGGGTTCTTCTTCTAAGAGGGTTTTAGCTAATAGGACAGAAGTTTGTATTTATAAGCATTTCTTACTTATGACCTAGATAAGATCAATATCAAACTAAACATTAAATCATGATGATCAAAATAATTAAATATTACTAACTTAGAAGTAATCTTGATTTTGCTGAATGGTAAAAATTACAAAAAGTATACTCAAGCCTTCTTCCAAGGACTCCACTTGAATCGCATGTGAAAGGAACCCTTGCTTCTCTCTCTACGTGACTAAACATGTGAGATGAGAGAAAACCTTTTGTTTATCTCACATGCGGTTCAAGTGGGAGTCCATAGAGGTGGGTTGTGCAGCCTTGTTGTTAAAATTAAATCTTCACCCTGAATGGAGTAGTTTTTTTCCCATCTTAATATGTTTATAGAGGATTCTAAAGAGTCCCAATGACCTATTGAACAAGCCCTTTACCCACATAACAAAAGATATTTTATTGTTTGGTTTCCTTTTTGGATAATAATGTTGGCAATGGAAACTCATTTCCCAAGCCATTTCTAATGAAAATGAGAGGAGGGCGGATTTTACATGGGAAAGAGAGAGAGAGAGAGTTGGTTGTGGACTTGTGGTAGGTGGCAAGTAGCTAGGTTGGTATAACTAATTAAGAAGCTATATTAGTTTGATGGATTTTTAAGAAACTGATTTTGTTACATTCAATTATCCATTAATAATTTATAATGATATATTAGAGATTGAGTTGATGCATCCTTCAACAACTTAGGGTTATTAGTAGTTATTATTGGGTTATTGCCCAACTAAAAATAATCATATATCTAACTACTCCAATTCTATAGAGAAAAAAAAGCTAAGAAACAAGAAAAACTAGGTAGAAGACTTACGTGGATTGACGTGATTCGTGTTTCTAATGATTCTGATTCAGCGAATCACGACAAATCACATAGAATTTCGGCCTAATTGCTGACTAGTTTTTCTTGCTTCTTAGCAGTGGAAATCCATTGTTTTGGTGACTTGCATAACTTCTACTCATACCGCTCATAAATAATTATGTGAAATTTTAAGTAAGCATTTCATATATAGTATGTACAAGGTTGGAACTTTGCAATTGTTGGAAGCATTTTTTAAGATATTGAGTAGGTTCTACTCTATAAACTAAATAGTTCTTATCCCCAAGTTCTTGAACTTAGAGTTAAGGATTGCTTAATTTCTAGTCTAATTGAATGACATATTAATATTCCAAATATCAAACTTTTTTTTTTTGTTGAATCCAAATATCAAACCTAATATGCCCTTATAGTTTGAGTTTAGTTGGAGTCAAAATGAATAATCAAAGGAATTTCTAGTCCAAGTGAACGATAATTACTCATATACCAAATAATTTTAGCCATGGGTCTCTAAGGACTAGAACATATTGATGGCAAGAAAGAACATTTCTTAACCTTTCAATCATATGCCCCCTATATCTCTACTAATTCAAACCAATGGGTCTTGATTATTTTAAAGACCCAAATTAAGGTTTTAAATCACACTCTACTTCTCAACCATGGGACTGACCATCTCACTATTAGTTTATATTCTGTTTACAACAAAGATATATTGTCTGCCTGCTTGAACTCCACGTAAAAAAATGGAAAAATCATATTGCCTCAAACCCATATCTCCCCTCTTGTCCTATTCAGGGTCAAGGGGAGTTCAAGGGGGCCAGCCACTAGCATTGTTTTATTTTTTGTGAAAATATTTCATTTTCCGATTTTGCATCTTCTCTTTCACCACATTCACTACTGCAATAGAGTCTACTGGCTGATTTAATGGATAAAATTAACCATAACATAAATAGTATGACACCGTTGCGAATACACCATTATTTTCGTGTAACAGTTTTCTCTAAGGATCAGAACTGCAATATCGCCCAACATGACTAGTGAAATACCTAAGTTGGGTCCTCACCGGATTACAATATTTAAGTCGTAATGTCTTTCCACTTTTAACTAAAATCTTTTCAACTCAGCTAACTGATTCTATTATTTTTCATAGTCGAGCTTTTTGGAGTAATCACGTTTTGATACTTCAACTATTTCAGGAGTGACACTCAATGAAGGAACAGGTGCAACAATGTCGGACGATGAGGATGAACTACAAATGGACTGTTCATTTGATCAATCAGGAGCTGATGGTCATGACATGATGGGTTTTGGTCCATTGCTTCCTACTGAATCTGAAAGGACATTGATGGAGAGAGTCAGAGAAGAATTGAAGATTGAACTGAAACAGGTAAATTATACACTTAAACTGAATAGGAATCAAATCAAACTGCATTTTGTTCATTTCTTTATCTTGTTTAGATGAAGTTTGTCGGAGTATAGTCCCACGTAGAGAAAGGGAAGTCTCATGACCAAGAACATAATATTCAGGGCTTGTCCACACATCGCCAATTGGTTTTGAGTTTAATGTTAGAGTATAGCCCCACATAGGGAAAGGGAATGCAACATATAAGGCCCAAGCTTTAACAGTTATTGCTATTGTCCCGCTTTTGACACCCAGGCCCAAACAAAATGGATTGTGTTTCTGAGAAAGGCTCCACGAGTCCACCTAAAAGCCTCGACACAAGAAGCTCGAGCACACACCTACAGCCCAAACTTTGGACGTTCTCCCGAGCTATGTGGGACTATCACACGACAAAAGACATATTTGGCCGAAAGAACCCAAAAGTGAGGGGTTTTGTGAGAACTGATTGAATGGCCACAAATTTAATAGTTTAAAGTATGACTGTTGAAGTTGTGTTGTATTTTCAGGGATTTAGATCAAGAATTGAGGATGTTAGAGAGGAGATACTTAGAAAAAGGAGGGCAGGAAAATTACCTGGTGACACCACTTCAGTGCTGAAAAATTGGTGGCAGCAACATGCTAAGTGGCCTTACCCAACTGTAAGAAACTTCATGTTGATATTCTACTTAGTTTCTTCCAACTCTATCTTGTTGCAAATCATTGATCATTTAATATTTCATACAATTTTATCACTGCCCAATAGCTTGTTTGGTTTTCAAAATTTTAGTTGTTTATAAACCTATTGCATATTGAAAAGTAGAAGTCAATGAAATTTGCGAATGAGATTAGACCCTTCACTTCTTGAACCTCAAATGACTTCACTTATGAGTCTTAAGGCACTTTGATATGCAAAATGAACTTCGACTCTGAAACTAGGAGTTGGATTCAGGCAGGGCCAAGCTACCAACCTGTAATACCCGGTCCTAGACTAATGGCTGGCTTGACATTATCCACCTTCGGGCTTCACGCGTCCACGTGCTCGTTTGGACTCGTGCAACTGGAATGGGTATCCAGTATACTGGGGACTTTCTACCCCGCCTTTAACCTACTAATGGAATCATTTAGAGTTAGCCCGGGTGAATCTATGTATTAGACCAGCGTAAATAAACCAACCTTTCATAAACTTTCTTTGTGGTGTCCCTACTTGTCAAGGACCTAGCCTTCTCTTTGAGGTTTAACTCATAAGGTCCATGGTGATATTATAGAAACATTCTTCTCTTTCCGAACTTTCTGTTGGGTGGCTTTTGTTTCATATGAGACTACTCATTATATTCAATTTCAAAATCCAAACCATAACTCCACTTATTCATCCTTCAAAGTTCAAATCTTTCCTTTGTGTATCCACAAATGTTGGTTGACTTCAATCTTGAGAAGTATAAAGAGAAAAAACTAGTAAGAATGCCTCAAATGTCAGATTTGATTCTCAAGTCTGAAGATATGTCCATATATAAGATCCTAATAAGGTCAACAGTTAACATTTCATGAGCTTAAGCTTCAAAATCTATCTTTAATTCATATTTTTTGCAGGAAGATGATAAGGCTAAACTTGTGGAGGAAACTGGATTACAACTTAAGCAGATCAACAACTGGTTTATCAATCAAAGAAAGCGTAATTGGCACAGTAGTTCTCAATCGATCACTTCATTAAAGTCAAAGCGCAAAAGGTAGGTAATAAATATCATCTTATTTGTTAAGAATGAAAGTATGAAAACGACGAAGAGGAACTTATGGGTGTTCTGTAAATTCAGTGGTAGTTACTTAGTTATGTTCAAAGATGAAACATGAAAATTTGGTTAAGTTTGACATGAAATCAAATACAGAATGTAATATATTTTGCTTGGAAATGACAGTACCATTACTTATATGTTATTTGATGAGCTCTTACTATGGTTTCTTCTTGTCTTATTTATTGGATCATTGCCTCCAAATCCTTCTCATTTTCCCTTAAAAGTTTTTTTTAATTAATCAGACATGTTGAGCGAACAAGCAGTCGGGCCTTATCGACATATTTGAAATTATGGGCCAACATGTAAGTATCTACCATGTCTTCCATCGAATTTAACCATCTTGATTAAGTTAGCGGGAATTAATACACATCGGCACATCTACTCCTTGGAAAATCGCTCCTCTGAAACGAACATACCAGGTCTTAATCATCAAACAAAGGACTTCGGAAAACTATTATTTTCTTCCAATTTGATCAAGATAGAACTCCAATTTGCTGGAGTTGAAATGGGTGGACTCGGGCCGAATGTTGTTACAAAATTCGAGTCCACCGAATTTGAGATGTATCTAGTAGAAATTGCTCAGCTTCTTCGAAAGCAGTGGACTTTAACCAAATTGGGTTTGAGTACACCGATTTTAAATAAGGGTTTGGCAAAACCCTCATCGAAGTCTGCTTCCGGCAAAAGGAACGCTTCCCTTCGCCAAAACCGTGTATGAGAAAGAAAGAGAGAGAGACTAAGAGAGGTGGACTATGAGATAGAGAGATAGGCGGTGTGATCGGAAGTGGTGGTTGGAGTTGGTGGTCAGAGATGAAGAAAAAAAAGAAGAGAAATTTTTTTGCTTTCCCGTAAATTTGTTTTCCTGAAAAATCTTCTAAATTTTACATTTTAGAAGATATTCTTATTTCTCTCTGAAAATATTCTTATTTCTCCAAACGGGCAGGACAAGCAAATATCTTATGTAGGTCAAGCATAGTTGACTTACACCGAATTCGAAAATAATTGTCCACATAAAGATATGTGGTTGTCTATATTGACCACCAAGAAGATGTTAAGGATATGACAATTGTCCTATCCTGAGACCTTTTATTTGATGTCTAATTATGCAATTCTAGAATGTTTTCTTATACCATGACAGTAATCAAACCAAATCGATACGCTAAAGTATGCAAACTATGAATTGTTTGATTTGGTACCAAAAGATATAGTTTCACAACAGGAAATTCATGACCAGCCTGCTTGTTTATGGTGTGATTCACAATTGTTAAACCAAAGAACTTTTTTTTTGGTAGGGGATTAAACCAAGGAACTGATATGTCAACTTTATTCCTTTCGAAAATTTGTGGTTATAAAATCTTACATACAGAGTATTTTTTCTTCAATTTGTCTTTTAATTATTATCCTGGTTTGACTATATAAATGAATAATATTTACTGAACCCAATGAGATGTTGGAGGAAACTTAAAAGAATTAATTCATGGTAGTCATTACCATTAGCAATGATATCAAACAACCAACATTAAACAACACAATTTCCTCATAGATAGATGAAAAGTGATGTATCAAAATTGTCATTCATGAGGCTACCATGATAAATTTGTTACCCCATAGTTTGAAGCCATTTGTTAACAAGAAGATAATTTAGTTCTTTTGAAATTTATAAGGATTTTAAAAAAGTGAAGGTCATTACTCTACTTGGATTGTATGACTAGCAAGGGCGGAGCCAGGAAGAGGCTAACCCTGGCTGTAGTCAGAGCCTATTTCTAGGCCAAAGAGCAAAATTGAACAGATAGCCAGGTGGTTTTATGCTTGCTCTGTCCTAGTTCAAATCCCCACTCCCTCATTTCCATTTTAATTTCCATTTGTTAAATTAATTCTCAATTGGGCCTTATTTATATTGTATTTTCACTTTTAGTCTAAAGTTACATCCCTATTTCTAAACCTAATAGAGGAAAATTCTAAAGCCCAAAATTGGGCCCAAAATACTAAACAAAACCCAATCCGGAATAACATCTAAAAAAACTCAAAAGATGAAAAGACATTACTAACCTCTCAAAACATTAGCCTTACCTCTTGTGTCCCTCCTCCATTTCCTGCCCATTTATCTCTCTCTCCATTTCCCCAAAAAATCATTAATTACCCTCTCTTACCCACATGACTTGAGTCAGCCAGAAGTGACACTTAAAAGCAAATATTTTCTCTCTCTTCTGCACCACCTCCTCTTCTCTCACTCAAACATTCAAATGCTTCTTCTTCTCCATATTTTTTTTTCTCTCTCTCTCCAACGTTTCAAAGCATCCAGTGAAACGCTCTAGGTTCGTCTCAATTTTCTCTCTCTCTCTCTAACGTTTGAAAACATCCACTATCTCTCTTAATCCTTCAAAAGCATCTTAATCTTCTCATTTTCTGTTCAAAATCGTTTCAACAAATATGCTTCTTCTCTCTCTTCTTCGAGCATCAACAGACCCTTATTTTCCGTTGGAAAGAGTTTCACCCACATGTTCGCCAGAGTTTAACACACAGGTACGTCTCTGTTCTTCCTTTAAATCTTCTTCCTCTCTCTGTTGTTGGTCAAGTTTTAGGGTTGTTTGAACATTTTAGGTTGTTTTCAAAAAATTAGGGTTTCGTCTTTCAGATTTAGTACTTTGATCTTGATTTTTGGGGTTTAACTTGCTCTTAAGTTGTTGTTTTTTGTGATTGCTGTCGACATTTTGGGTTGTGATAAAACATTTATGAATTTTGTTTGTGATTTCAGAAGCATGCATCTTCACAGAAGGTAATTTTAGGGTTTATGGCTCTTCATCAAGTTTCTAGGTTAGGTTTGTTGTAACATTTTGGGTTGTGATCAGAAAATTAGGTTTCTGTGGAGACATTTAGTACTTTGTTTTCGATTTTTGGGTGTTTGTGTTTGTTGATGAAATGAATGATTTGTTTTAAAATTCTCATTTTCTGTTCCAAAATGTTTCACACAGGTTCGTCCTCAACATCTTCTTCGTCTCTCTTGCTCAACATCTTCTTCGTCAAGTTTTATGTTTGGTTTGGTAATGAAATTACGGGTTTGATTTAACATTTTGGGTTGTGTTCAAAAAATTTAGGGTTTCGTTTCAAACATTTAGGTCTTTGTTTTTTATTTTTGGGTTGCTCTTAAATTGATGTTCTTCGTTAATGTTGACGACATTTTGGTTTATGATTTAAAATTTTTGGATTTTGTTTTTGAGATTCTGAATCATGCATCTTTACAGTAGCTAATTTTGGGGTTTATGGTTCTTCGTCAAGTTTATAGGTTTGGTTTGTTGATGAAATTACGGGTTTGTTTTAACATTTTGGGTTGTGTTAAAATTTAGGGTTATGTTGAGACATTTAGTACTTTGTTTATGATTTTTGGGGGTTTTACTTCATTATTACTTTGTTTATGTTTTACCATTTGAGGGTTTGTGTTTGTAAGTCCAGTTTTTGTTCTCTGGAATGTTGATGAAATGAATGGTTTGTTTTAACATTTTGGGTTGTGTTCCAGAAATTATGGTTATGTTGAGACATTTAGTACTTTGTTTATGATTTTTGGGGGTTTTACTTCATTATTACTTTGTTTATGTTTTACCATTTGGGGGTTTTTGTTTGTAAGTCCAGTTTTTGTTTTCTGGAATGTTGATGAAATGAATGGTTTGTTTTAACATTTTGGGTTGTGTTCCAGAAATTAGGGTTACGTTAAGACATTTAGTACTTTGCTTATGGTTTTAGGACTGCATATGAAATGACATAAGATGTTTCTCAAACATTTTGCATAATGTTCAGCATTGTATGTAATTTTCAAACATTTTTCATAACGTTTAGGAATGCATACGAAATGATATAAGGTTCTGTGAAAAAAGTTAAAATTTGGGGAAAACAGTGGCATCAGATTTTTGAAAATATCCTCTCATTATTGATTGTGGTCTAGCATTTCATATAATGTTTTCGCATTATTGGCAGTGTCCTGGCATTTTGGACAATGTGGCTTGCATTATTCCTAGGGTTCTGTGTATAGTTATGGAAACTAGTGGCATCAGTTTTTTTTGGTACACAATTTGCAAAATGATCTCGCATTATTGGCAGTGTTCTAGCATTTTAAATAATGTTTAGGAGTGCAAGGTAATAACAACAATTGTTTCTCAAACAATTCGAATAATGTTAAAGCATTATTGATAATGTTAGAACATTTTCATGAATGTTTAAGAATTGCATAAATTGTTCCTCAAGCATTATGTATAATGTAGCATGCAAGTTACCTAATCTTCATCCATTTCAGAATATATATATTTGTACATTAGTGGTGGTGGTATGACATTTTACAGATTGTTTGCATAAGTCTTACAGTGTTTGTTAGTAATATATAGAAATACTAACATATGTATTACTGTGTTTTTGAAGCACCGGGCGGTGTCATCAATATTGAAGGAAAACACAAGATTGTGGAGATTAAACCTGAATTGAAAGTGTGGTTGATATTTTGTGCTTTGGGGAAAGAAGTTCTAAGCAATAGTGAAGTTGTTTTTGAGAAACGGTGTTATGTTCACATTCGTAAACCCGCAACGACTTCAATTTTGTTTAGAGGACAAACAAAAAATGATTGTAAATTATTTTGTATGGTATTGTACTGTTTTTGTTTTTTTTTTATGAAAGAGTACTGTTTTTGTTTGCTGTGGGATCTTGATGTTGAAAGAATGTGGAGTACATTTGTTTTATATATTATTTTTGTTCTTCAAAATATATGAGATGCATAGACAATAAATAGTTTGTCTGAGGAAGTAAACAAAATGTGAAGACACAATCAAAGATGTATAGACATTTTAGAGAATGTCGACAAAATGTTGGCCATGTTACTAACCTTATATGATTCAAACTCTATATAAATATAAATTTTGTTTAAGAAAATATATGAAGCCACAATCGATAATGTTCTAACATTATTATGAATGTAATCTACAGTGTTGGCTTTTGTTTTGGATGAAAAAGAAATCTACAAAAGAATAGTTAACCAAGTAAGTATCCATTCTTTCAACATTTTTCGGAATGTGTAAAGAAATAAACAAAATGTGAAGACACAACCAAAGATATGTAGACATTTTGAGGAATGTTGATAACATTATATGATTAAGAGAAATAAATATCATTTTCGTTTAAGAAAATATATGAAGACACAATCCATTCATTCAACATTTTTCAGAATGTCTACTTGCAAACGCCGGCAAGAGCATGTAAGAGTACCAAGATTGACGGAATGACGTGGAGTGGAATAAACTTCAAAAATAAGTGGGCCTGCCTCGACGTAACTCACGTCTTGGCAACTTTGAATTTCCCATCCTGAACATCATTAATGGAGGGGCAAAGAAATGTATTCCATTCAATAGCGGCGTCTCTGTGTTTTGTCATCTTGTTCATAATCTTATGTCGAATGGCATCCAAGAGTGTTGTTACAACATATAGATGAATGTCACAATATTATACGGAATGTTTAGTTTGTTTGGGTAGTGGCCAGACAATTTAACAAATGTTAAGGCAAATACGGAAATGTTACACAACGGCGGAGTATGTCCGTTTCAAAATCAAAAGTTCTCTCATCAGCGGAGAAGTGTAGGTATTTTTAAATTGAATTCTGCTTTGCAATTTAACAAATGTTTGGGCACTGCTTAAAATGCTTAGAAAACGTTAGACTAATCTGAACATCTTTAATACAAAATTGTGGTGAACATTTTTCAAAACGTTCACACATCCTTTAAAATGTTAACACAAATTGTAAAATGTTTTTAACAAAACGAGAACCAGTTGTTACTGTTAACATAACTGTACAGAATAGTGTTAACACATCCCGTAAAATGTTTAGACAAATTGTAAAGTGTTGCTTACAAAACGAGAAGTGGTTGCTAATATTAACAAATCTGTACGGAACAACAATGAAAACACCATGAAAATACCCTAAAACCAAGAACAACCTCACCAATGGAGCTTCAAATAAGTAGATCTACAAGTCTATATATTTAACTCTGTACAAAACTATGAAAACACCATGAAAACATCCTAAAACCAGATTTGAATTTTTTTTTTTAACCTCCATTAAAGAAGATGATGATTGAAGATAAAAGATGACGAAGATTGCTCAAACGAAGAAGATGATGAAGGTCGCTCAAACGAAAAAGGTGATGACTGAAGATGATGATTGAAGATAATGACTGAAAATGATTGAAAATAAAGGAAGATAATGAATGTTCTTGAAGAGGGTTTAGGTTTATATAGAGAGAGAAATCTGGAAAAAAATTTAGAGAGAAAAAGAGATAATGGAGAGGGTTGAAGAATGATAACTGTAGAGAGATGATGATTGAAGAAGATGATGATTGAAGATGATGATTGAAGAAGATGATGACTGTAGAGAGATGAAGATGATGATTGAAGAAGATGATGGTCGGTGAAATTCGAGAGAGAAAAGAGGGTTTGGGTTTGTGTTAGGTAGAGAGAGAAAGTGAAAACAGATTATGGAGAGAGAAAAAGATTTAGTTTGTGAAAGAGAGATATTAAGGAGAGAGAAAGTTTCTGTTTCTTATAGAGAGAGAGAGAGTTGTTGGATATATATGGGAGGGCAAAAGAGGGATTAGAAGAAACTATTAGGTCTTAGAGATACGAGTTGGGTCCGGATTGAGCATAGGAATGTATATTTGGGTTTGATTTGAGATACTAGTTGATTATTGGGTTTTGGGTGGGTTAATAATCCCGGTTGAATTTTTTTTTTGTATTTGGGTCCAAAATTTGGGCCTTTCATCAAAAAATTCATTTTTTTTTTATCTTTTTTTGTGCTAAGCCAAGTTTACCCACTTTTTAGATGTCGGCCAAGTTATGTTTTAGTTATTTCTTTGTTCTCAAATTACTAATGATCACATACATTATAAATTTTTAAGGTTAATTCTTCTTAAGTTTTTATGTTTGAACTATTAACGAAAGTTTTACGTATCCGGAAAAAAATTTGCTTTTAAATACTTGTTAGTGTATAAACGTCATAAATGAAATTTTTGCTCTCTAAGTACTTTTAGGCTAGTCCGGAGTAACTTTAAATCCTAGCTCCGCCCTTGATGACAAGTGCTCTTTGTCATAAATTTTTTGTGCAACTAAGGAGATCTTCATCCCCTAATATGATTAGGTTAAATTTAAGAATACATGGACATTGTTGGCGTTTAATACAAACTTTATGTTATCAACAAGGTGGACCGGGCATGTGGGGTACGTGCCCCACATCCCAAACGTGGGTTCCCAAGTTATTAACGAGAAACAGTTGTGCACAACTTGTTCCTGAGCACAAGTTATATTTTTGTCTTAGATTTCATCTACACTACCTTTCATGTGTAGTTTTGTCCCAAATCTATTACATCTATTATGTGAATTTTATTTATTTTTTTGTGAAATTCTGAAATAATTATTTTAGATTAAATTTTTTATTTATACTTATACGTTAAAAAAATGATAGGAAAATAATATGTTCACCCGTACACCTAAAATCTCTAAATGCATCACATAAAAAATTTATAAGTCAAAATTTTATTTCTTACATTTTCGCCTTGTGTCCGAATTTTATAGTTTTTTTTCTTTAAATAAAAAATCTATCACATTTTATTTTTATAAATACAAAGTTGATAAATCAAAATATTTTGACAAATGCTAAACGAAGCTGCATAATTGCTTCATAAAGCTATTTGCTAGACACAACCATTTATTTTTTACTAAATTGCTAAACAACACTAAAGATCGATTTATTGGTTTTATCTAGCAAATAATTTTTTGAATCTTAGATTGCTAAATATAACTATGTTTTAACTTCCCAAAATTATTTACTAGACACAATTTTTTCTTTTATTAAATTATCCAACAAAAATAAAATTGGTTGTATACTTGTAGTAGTGTTATCTAATATTTTTAAAAAATACTTAAACGTGTTATAGGTTTTAAAAAAATATACATTATTTATATGCAGTATGATTTTATGAAACATACATTATTAAAGTTTAAACTAAGCTTAAAAATATACATAGTGACTTTATGTTGTATGATTTTATGAATATCCCATGCGATTTTTTTTTTGTTGAAAATATATCCGTTAGATTTTTTTTTTTGTTGAACAATATCCGTTAGACTTGATAAACCAAAATTCTAATCTATAAATACCCGTTGGACTTGATAAACCAAAATTCTAATCTATAAACACAATTCGATTTAATGAAATATACACTATTATAAACTAAGCTTGACTAGGTCATAGTAGTTAGGGTTATAGAAGATACTTGGTGATTTTATGAATGAATATCCGCTGGGACTCTTTTTTTTGTTGAAAATATACCCGTTGATGAGGAACCAAAATTTAAACTAAGCTTGACTAAGTCATAGTTATTAGGATTATAAAAGATACTATCTCTATCTCTTTGAACCCAATATTTTTTGAGAAAAAATTCGGTTATATTTGATTTTTTTTCTTTGGATTCTACCTCAAATTATAGCTTGGAATGCTCTGATTGGAATATAATCTTTTTTTGTTATTTGTTAATATTTGGTTAACTTTTTAGTTTAATGTTCGAATACATTTTATTTATGAATAATTAATTATGGTAATAGAAATTTGAATTTTGAGAAAAAATTTGATTATATTTGATTTTTTTTTTCTTTTAGTGTTGGATTTAGCAATTTAAGATAAAATTCAATTAATTTTGTTTAGTTATTTTGTGTAATAATTTTTTTAGAGTTGTGTATAGAATGGAAGAGAGATTCGATTATACTTGATTTTTGGTGTTGGTGTTGGTTAGCAATTTAGGACACAATTTTAGTTAGTTTTATTTAGTTATTTTTGTCTAATAGTTGTCCTTAGCAAAACTGAAGTTGCATATAGTAGCATCCAATATTTTTGACCACAAAGGAGAAAGAACAAGTTTAAGGATTTTATCCTTATTATTTATTCTCTCTTTTTCATCTTATTTATCGGAAGATTACAATATTTTATAATTCTAAATTAAGATTTTTTTTCCATCCATCTAGAAACGTATAGATTACTAACGTTTGATGATTGATCAACTAACAATATATGGTATAATTTTCAGTGCTTATCTGGTTTTCAATATATACTTTTTATTTTTATTTTATATCCTTTCAAAAAATTAGTATTTTTCATATTTATATTAGAAAAAGGTTTATAACTAGATTTTCTGAACTAATTTTGCTTCATAAACGAAAACGGGGTGTAGTGAACTATGCATATGTAACCAATTGTGGTAGGGAGATTTTATATGGCCCCCTTATTTTTGTTAAAAGGCCTCCCCTCAGTGATAATTTAGCAAGTAAAATGGTTCATGGGGAGGCCTTTTAACAAAATTGGGGAGGCCTTATAAAACTTCCCATTGTGGTATTGTGAATACATATTATTTCTAGTATCGTTTAAATTCGTATTTACTGTTACTTCAATGTGCCCCTGCAAACAAAAATCCTTGGTCCGCCACGGGCTATCAACAGTGTGAACCTGATGGGCCCAATTGAGAACAGGAAAGGGAATGACAAAATACATGTGAATTTTTTTTCAGAAATGTTCTTTCCGGTTTTGTTCTTTAGGATGCAAGATATGATTTTGATTATCAATGATTTACAATGTTCAACAAAAAAAAAAAAAAAAAAAAATCATGATTTACAACATACACTTCTTTGATTCATCTTCATTAACTTTTCAAATTCTCACTGATAATCAAATATCCAATACCCAGGGCCGAAACAGTATTAAAGACCAAGGAAAGTCAACGTAATACAAACTTGATTTTTGTATTGACAATTTATTTAAATTTTATATTTATACTCGGCTTATAAGAAATGGTCTTTATATATGTATATAATTTAAAATAATAGTATCATCGGTTAAAATATGATTTTGTTTGAACTCATTCACTTTCAACACTGGAGAATGCCTTCTAAATAGAAGTTTGTGAGACTAAACTTTTGCTAAATGTGAAACGATTTGTTTTTATTGTCCAATCAATGTAAATGGTGGGTCTCTTTCTCAAGCTCTAGAACAAGTTTTAAATTTCTCGATAATAAGTACAAGTTTTTAGCAAAAAAATGTTAATGTTTCTTTAAATTGAAGTCTCGTATTACAAATATTTAATATGACTAACGAATACCTTTTATTTAAATTTATAAGAGAAATCAGATAGTGTATAGCATTAGCACCCCTAGAGAAGTTTGCGAGACTCTGTTGTTATATATCATGTGCTCTTTGCATCCTTGTGAATTAGGGTCATAATGGATGTCGCTATGACTAGGTGGAGGAAGGGGAGGGGGCAACCATGACCCCCTCTGCCCTAGCTATACTTCTGTCCCTATCGATACCCAAGGTCGGCCCAAATATATCTGGGGTCCCAAGCGAATTTAAAAATTGAGGCCCTATATAATGGATATCAGAAAAAAATTAAATAATGTAAAGGAGAAGAATTGAACCCTTGACCTCTTATCAAGTTCTAAACTCTTCACCACTAAGCTACACCTTAAATTATGCTACAAAATGGTTTGAAGTATAATTATTTATTTGAAAGTTACGTACGAAATAAGAAACATGAGGTCCTTGATTATTTGGCCCCAAATCGACCGCTTAGGTGACTTTGGGCCCGAACCGCCCCTGACGATACCTATTTGGTTTCTTTCTTTAATTGAAATTTTGTAATTTTCATATCAAATCTTTAATTGGTTATAATTCTCGATATAAAAACAATAATTGTTTGGACTATGGTTTATAATTTTAATTTCAATGACAAACCCATTTCTCCTACATTTGAGGAGTTGGCATGTCTATAATTTACAATATTGACTTTGACTTACATTCATAGCGTTTTTGTATGTGTATTCTAAACAATTTGAACCGTTTACCAAAGCAATGTTATGTTTAAAAGGCTCTCCAAAGATGTAGTCTAAGACTCCAGTACTTGCTTATTGTGAACACTGTGAGAAAAAACAAAAATTGTTGAGAAAGTCAAAGGCAAAGAACTCAGTGCAGATTGTTTAGCAATAGTTGCCGAAGTTTCAGAGAAGATAAAGAAAATTTTGATTCTTTTGGACGCTATTGTTATCGAAGACAAACTTCCAAATGGGATAAACAAAAATCTCAAGAAAATGAGTAATATTATCCTGGTTTGGCAAATGAATAATGTTTTCGTGCTCAGACTACACTAGGGTTGAAATTGTTGACCTGAATAGAATACCAAGAATGAAGAGAGAAGAAGAAGGTGGTTTCTAAAGGCAAAAAGACATAATACCCGTTTCTATTATGTTTGAGTCTTAAGGTGTCGTTTGGCAACACTAAAATAAGCTTATTTAAGTAGAAAAGTAAAAAAAGCTTGGTAACGTGAAAATTTCTGACTTCACTAAAGTTAAAATTTGACTTTCTTTTGAAGTTAAAATTTTTAGCTTTTGACTTTAAAGTAAAGTAACTTATGTACAACACATATATAAATTTTACTTGACGAAATTTTTTTCTTCGTCTACCTCCGCTCGACCACCACAACTAAACTTCTACCATTCCATTGTACCTCCACCACCACCTCAACAACAATTGCACTTCCCACGCCACCATACCTCAAACACCACCTTCGAACCTCCACCTCTACCACCACCATACCTCCATCACTAACACCACACACAGGACCGGCCCAGGCGGTCGCCTAGGGCCCCCAAATTTAGAAGGCCCCCAGTTCATAAAATATTGTATATATAGATAGTATTATTATATGTATTAATTTATGCACATACATATCAAGTTTGATTGAGTAGTAGAGTTCGTAGAGTAGTGGATACTGGTGTTCGCCTAGGCCCCCCCAAAAGTCAGGTCCGGTACTGGTGGACCACACACCTCCACCACACAACACCTCAACTACAACCACCTTTGTACTCCACCACCACCACCACCACCACCACCACCGTACCTTTACCACTATCACCGTACCTTCACCACCACCACCGTACCTTCACAACCACCATACCTCCATCACTACCACCCACATATTTTATCCACCATCACCACCACTATACCACCACCACCACCGTACCTTTACCACCATCACTGTACCTTCACCACCACCACCGTACCTTCACAACCACCATACCTCCATCACTACCACCCACATATTTTATCCACCATCACCACCACTATACCACCACCACCACCACCACCAAATCTCCATCATTACCATTTACATATCTTATCCACCACCATACCTCCGTCACTACCAGTAACATACCTTATCCATCACCATACGTCCACCACCACCACCACCACACCACCACCACCACCATACTTCCACCACCATCGTACTTCCACCACGATCATACCTTCACCACTACCATCACCATCATCATATCTCCATCACCGCCACTGCCACCATCGTCCCTCTACGACCACCATCATACCTCAACCACTACCAAACCCCATAACCATACCTTCAAGGCACCGCCACCACCACAACCACTAATATCACCTCCACTTCGTATACAAGAGTAATCGTGGAAGTCATAAATAAATTCATAAAAATCAAGTATCTCTATGAGTAAAAGAAAAATAAATTTATCAAAAGTAAATTGGATTACCAAACTAACTTTTTGACTTTTTTACTTATAAGTAACATTTTTGCCAAATATACTTTTGAACTTTTTTTTACTTTTTTAAGCAAAATAACTTCTACTACAAGTAAAAGTACTTATACTTTTGGTTGCCAAACGACACCTGAGTCCTTTTGGGTTTAATTTGAACGTAAAGCTCACAATTTTGAGTCTTTTACTAATTTTAAAAGAACATAAAAAAAAAGATCGGAATATAAAATTTAAAAGAGAAATTGTGAATTTTGACTAATTTTCGGGATGCAAAATTTTAAAAGGAAATAAAACACTTCTTCCTCACTCCCATCAATTCCAAATCTGACAACCACCACCAAAAAGTTTACACTAACAACATTTTGGTATATTTAGCGCCTGGGTCAAGAAAAAGTACTAGAGTTAGCGTTTGAGTCAAGCAGCCAACTGGGTCAAGGGTTTATCCGTGACCTAGACTCTATAACGGACAAACTCTTGACCCAAATGCTAATTCTGGTATTTTTTTTTTTTTGACTGAAAAACTAAATATCTTAGATCGACTAAAAACTTTTAAAAGTATTAATGTGGATTAAAGGTTATCAAAAGTTTTTCAATTGATTTTAAATCATTTTCTCTTAGGAAATTCCATTCCCAACAAAAGTGAACCCTACCCTAATTAATCTTTCTCATAACTTAAAAGAAGTCGAATGAGTCAAAAAAAAAAAAAAACTTAAAAGAAGTCGAATGAGTCAAAATTAGTTGACCATTTTTATCTGCAGACATAAAATTTTACCAATCTCAGCTTGCTTATTACTCAACCAAACACACCTAATAATATCCAGAATTAACCTCTTTCTCAAGTAGAGTGCGACGCATAGGATACTTCCCTCGTCCAAAGGACTGAAGGAGCAGTAAGTAGCGGCCACACACAAGTCGATGAAAAGGTCATCATCGTGTCCGAACCCCACCATCATTACACGTAGGTCGCCTAGCGGATCTCACCAATTTCTCTCTTCTTTCTTCAAATGAGTTTCTGATTCTCTCTCTCTAACTTTCTCTCTCTGACTTTCTCTCTCTCTCTAAAAATGGGTTCCCCAATCAACGGTTCAGTTGCATCAGATCAACAACTAAAATTCCTGATCTACGGTCGAACTGGTTGGATTGGAGGTTTACTAGGTAAGCTGTGTGAAGCTCAAGGAATCAACTATGTATACGGTTCAGGAAGACTTGAAAATAGAATTTCATTAGAATCAGATCTTCAAACTATTCGTCCTAGTCATGTTTTTAATGCTGCTGGTGTTACTGGTAGACCTAATGTTGATTGGTGTGAATCTCATAAAGTTGAAACCATTAGAACTAATGTTGTTGGAACCTTAACTTTAGCTGATCTTTGTAGAGACAAAGGTCTTGTTTTGATTAATTATGCTACTGGTTGTATTTTTGAGTACGATGAAAATCATACTCTTGGATCAGGGATTGGATTTAAGGAAGAAGATACACCTAATTTTATTGGATCTTTTTATTCCAAGACTAAAGCTATGGTAATTCTTTTTCATTTGATTTTGGTTCTGTTTTTTTATGTACTATACATATCTGATTAGGGTTTTAGATCTGTTTGTTACCATCTCTTAACATTTAACTTGTGAATCGTTGACTTTTCTTTATATACATTGCTGGCAAGAGTGTCCAGAGACTGGGCTATTGGTGTACGCTCAAGCTTAGTAAGTACCGAGGCCTTTTGGGTAGGCTTGTGGTGCCTTTGTCAAGAATAAAATTTTATACGTGTGTGAGGTGGTTAAAAGCGGGAACAATATCGGCAACTGTGCTAAGGCTTGGGGCGTTACAATGTGCTGAGAGATCAGAGTTCGAATCGTACTGTTCTAAAAAAAAAAGTAGAGAATCAAAGCATGGTCTTGTTCATTCGTTACTATTGGATGAGTAATATATTTATTGTACTTGTGTGTTTATATTTGTTTAGCTTAGCATGAGGATATATATTGTTCAAATCTTTTTCTCAATATGTCAAGTATTCAATCGGGGTTTTATTTTATGATCTTGATGGTTTATATGCAGTCCTTTTCTTCTTTGTTCTATCAATTTCTTATAGCGGCGGGTAAACACACAAGGAAAAGAAATTTTTATATTTTTGTTGCTACTCATTGAATGATTAGTTGCAAGAAAAGGAGTGCTTTATAAATTAATATGCTCTATCCTAAGTTTTCAATTTTTGGAATTGCAGGTGGAAGAATTGCTCAAGAACTACGAGAATGTATGCACTCTGCGTGTGAGGATGCCAATCTCAAGTGACCTAACCAATCCTCGCAACTTCATTACAAAGATTACTCGATACGACAAAGTTGTTGATATTCCAAACTCAATGACAATTTTGGATGAACTTCTGCCAATATCAATAGAGATGGCAAAGAGGAACCTTACTGGGATATGGAACTTCACAAACCCGGGAGTAGTTAGTCACAACGAGATTTTGCAGATGTACAAGGACTTCATCGACCCTAACTTCACATGGAAGAATTTCAACTTGGAAGAACAGGCCAAGGTAATCGTCGCCCCAAGAAGCAACAACGAGCTTGATGCTTCAAAATTAAAGAACGAATTCCCCGAACTCTTATCCATCAAAGAATCACTCATAAAGTATGTCTTCGAGCCGAATCAGAATACTCTCACAGCTTGAAACTTGTAAGTCTATTCCTATGATTTATCTCATGTTTGTTTTATTAAGTTCATTCTGATCAACTTATGGAACATTATTTGGAAACGTTACGAGAGGAATTGTACTACGGTATAGTCTATTAGCACTTGCCCGGTCTTTATGAATGCTAGTTGTTGCATTTTAATTTGTTGTAATTCTTATTGATTGAATCAAAATAAATTGGTTGGTGAGATTATTATGGTTTTATTTTTTATTTTCCTTTTCCGCGGTTGATATCAATTTTATTAGTTGCTTGATCTTCATGTTCAGAGAGTCATATGCCTAATAAGTAATTTGTCCATTCGGTGTCAAGGAACCAGTATTCATTGATCTGGCAGCATATGAGGCTTGCTGTTGTAGGTGAAGTTCGTGTGCTTCATTCTAATCTGGGATGGGTTTGTGGTCAAGAGTAATTTTGTGATTTCTGAACCAGTCTGTACTCTGTAAAATTGGGTTATGTTTGATGCCAAGAAGTAACAAAGAAATACTTCTAAACAAAATTTATACCTTCAAAATATTGCAATTTTTTTTATACATAAACAAAGATGACAAAAACAAAAGAAATTTTTCTTCCTAGTGAAGATAGACCTTAGAAAATCCTTTCCTGGTAACATGTTTTTTTCATTGAAAAGAAAAGTAACATGTTTTGAAGTCTCGGGAGACCCTGAAGTGCCAAAGCCGGCGCATCACTAGCACTTTAGAAGGTTGATCAACACTACAACTAAATACATTTCTCTGCTGACAATATCATAGTTATGCTTAGTATAGGCTATTTTGAAAAAGTCGGCAATGGGGACAAGGTGACAGATTCAAGACTAGACTTAGTCGCTACAAGTCGTATTTACATGGGATAATATAGATTTAAATTCATCCATACATGTAATTATTAACAAGATTTATAACATTAATGGAGTGTAAAACACTAAAAATTAACATTTATTTGAATTTTTAGAAAAAAATCAACAAAATCTGCATTCTAGAAAGATGGGAAAAAATAACGCGAAGGGAGAAAGCAACTCACTTGAAATGGTGTTTGAAGGAAAAAACTTGGAAATCTACATGAAATGGTGTTTGCAGAGGAAAGGAAGAGAGAAGGGGACCAACTGGAGCAAAACACTAGAGAAATTCTCTAAAGTCGAGCTCAAGAGAAAGTGAAAGGGTCAGGTCAAAAAACGACTCACTTGACTAGTCGACTCTGTACTAGTCGGGTCGAGTCAAGGATTTAGTCAAATCTCTATCCCTCCAGTGGTTTGAGCTCTAGTCGAGTCGCCCTCTTGCCGACTCACAAGTAACCAGGGCCTAGTCGGCTAGTCCCAACTAAGTGCCCATTTTTTTTTCGAAGTATAGGTATATCAGAGTTGAAATGTTTTCATTGAACACATGAGCTAACTTTCCACTAATTACTGATAAATGAATGGCCCCATCCAAAAACAGCAAAAAGGATATTAACTTCTGAGGATGGGAGACTTCCTCACTTTCCTACCCTACAAATCTATTCCTATTTCCTGCAAGAGCTTGATAGGAGTAAACTGAGATATCCCTTCATACTCTCCTACAATTCTATCTTTCGCGATCCTAGATCCACAAAATTTGTCATAAGAATAATAGCATCACAATTTAGGAAATTCCGAGGTCCTTCCCCGTACCTAGAATCGTCTTAGAACCTAACTAAATTCCCCACAAACAACCTAAAAGCTATGAATTGAGTGACAATACTTAACTAGAAACCATTCCTTGCCATAACATGTTGTGGGGCAAATAGGGTTCCACCCACTATCCGTCAGACGGTATTTAGCTGCAGAAGGGTGTGAATCACCATATCCGTGCGCTTTCAACTACCCATTTTCCCCTCTCGCTCTCTCTCTCTACAAAAGAAACAAACTTAACTAGATTGTTTCTCATATCTTGATAACACACAAACACAAACAATAAAGTCAACTTCATACTAAAAAAGAATAACATGTATTTTCATTGATTTACAAATGCTAACGATGACAGCATCTACCAACGGCATATTCCATACATAATCTTAGAAGAAAACATCTTTTTCAGACAGCATGAGGGGTATGCATCGAGTGATATCGAAGTTTCTTTAGCCTTAATAAAATCAAATAAAGTTGTGTGAACTTTATTACTAACTGAGATATTGTAACATGATAGAGTAAAATGAAACCAAATACACAAGACATGGATGTTACGAAAAAAAAGAAATGAAATTTATTACAATGAAGAGATTACTTCACCATATAACAAACAAGCATGATCTGAAGAAATAACACTGAAGTCTTCCGGTTTTTCACTATGATCCGGACATGTAAGTATACCGAGTTTGAGCTCCAATAATAAGATCAATAACTTTGGCTGTAAGTATATAAGCAGTTAAGATGGGCGTTTTATTTGAAGCCGCATATATAATATATCAGAATGAGCAATGAAACACTGAGTAACTGAAAATACTAAAATATACCTGTAAGGAACCCAATCACTGGAATAGGTTCTGACACCTTCTCAAACGTTTCAAGTCTCTCCCTGAAGATTATTTAACATGAGAACAAAAAAATGCAGTAAAGACCTAAAATAACATATTATAAAATTGACTTCAGAATGAACATCTCTAGTTACCGAGTATATTGGCAGAAAAAGGGATCTCTCATAAGGTAAAATGCCAACATCATCTTTCTCCTTTTTATCTGTGTCGAACACATATAATGCAAGGTTTTTAACACTAAAATATAGAGCTTATGTATAAGGATAGTGGTTTGCTGAAAAGACATCAATTATGGATCGGCAAGGCGAGATGTCAAAGAACGGTTACCTCATCCTTTTCATCTTTCGATAGCGAATAGACGCCCTCTTTTCTACTATGCCCTGACCATGTAACATGGGAGAGAATACTCATTCCGGTAAGGTCCATAGAGAGAGAAAGAAGCCAAGGTACCCAGGATCGAACTCCATACTTCCTAATGAATAGAACAAATACAAGTGGTCTACTGATGTGCAAAACCTCAGCCATGAGAAACAAAACACCGTGAAGTCCCTTCTGTGACCAAATTGTTGAAAGTGTAGGTTTCTTAGCTATAGGAGCTGCACATACATAACAAAAAACGTGAACATTTCAGTATTGTTAGCATTTATATAATAGTATAAGATGTTCGGGTCAAGAATTACTTGGAGACTCCACAGTTTGAGGATGGTGGTTTTGGAACTTGTTCAACCATTTTGGCTCAGAGTTCATTCTAGCATACTCTCCAAACTGGCTCAATGCAGATAATGCCCTTCCTTCAAGACTTCGCGGGTCACGGACAGAACGATCTCGTATAAAACCAGACCCTTGATGCCCGCCGGGATTTGCTAAATTTCCATTTCGATGCTCGGAGTTTGAAGCATCGGCACCTTTTTTCACATTAGCTATCTCTCCTCCATTTAGTAGCAGTTTATATCCACTCTCCCGGAATGAAGCTAGCCTAACTAAAACCCTATATTCATAAACCAAATACTTAGACGTTATTTTCATTCAAAAACAACATATTGTATAAAAATGTTGCTTACTTGGTAGCCTCTGTGAGGGCTATGAAGTTCCATTTCTTATCTTCACCATAGAAATGTTGAGCCATGACTTCCACAAGTGTCTCCAAGTCTTTAAGCATCGAAATGCCCAATGACCATGGGAATGACGATGAGGGCTCCGTTTGGTTACCCATTGGAGATTGCCTCGGGTCAGAATCAATTATATGTTCATTTATAGCAGTGATTATACCCAAAAATGTAGTTACTGCAGGAAATATTTAAAATTCCTCAATACCCATTTCAATTCTTACTATGTGCAATAAAAACAACAACAAAAGTTATAAAAAAAAAAAAAGAACCAAGAAATCTAGGGTTTTTGCAGTAGTTATTAGTAGCAAACAAGAAGAAACAAGTGTTACCAAAGTTTCACAAAACCTGCTTCTGGTCCTATTTCAGTGGCAGAGAAACGTTCTGGGAGAAGCCATGTCAATCCCTGCACATTAAAATTGAAACATCAAATAAACTTATCTGATCCTCTTTTCAAGCAATTCATTATACTTTCATGAATAATCATAGAAGCCAAGAAGAATAATTAGATGATAAACCAGTAGAAGAAGTAACTGAACATAAAGAAAACTAACAGTAGCATAGAGAGAAAAAGAGAGAGAGAGAGAGAGATTACGTTGGCGAGGGACTCCATTGAATGAACATAATCCTTGTTCGTCCGAACCCATTTCGTATAAGCCTCCATCCCTTGAGAAATTGAACAAAGAATGAGTTAATCTTTCCTATGAATTACTTCGGAATCAAAACCCTAAATTGAGGAGCTACTACAAGGCTACAATATACAGTTACTTAGAGACTTCAAATAGAGAATTAGGAAATAGAGACAAGTTAACTACTTGAGTTTTACTTCAGGAAGAAACAAAGATCTCCTTCCTGTATCTGCTCAGATTATAAACTTGTAATCAAATCGAAGGAAGAAATAATATTTGAGAGATTAATTGATGAAACCAACAAAAGTTAAAACTGAGTCCAAACCGATCGAGATTCTAATCGGTAGGGTCCACGGGTTAAACCTAATATCCGAGAAGGAAGCTGAGGTAAGTTTGCATAGGGTTGCGTACCAGATATCAGGAAGTGACTCTTTCTCCTCAAAATTACAACGGTCTAGGCCCTGATGAGTCAGATCTCATCCCGTTCATTTTGCCATCAACTTGCGAGTCTTTATAGGCTTCAACCAAACTGTTGAGGGAAGGAAGGTCCTACCAGCCGTGCCGGTGGTACCTTAGAACGGTTTCCGGTGCCAAGCTTGTAGATCGCGAGCGCCAGCCCTTTGGTGGGTGTTGGTCGCGGGATGATCTCTCAGTGGTTGTTAAATATTATTTAGATCTTTAATCCTTGTTGCATTGAGTGTGTGACCTACATGAGTGGGGCTGCGTGTTGATGGGTTTTTCACTTTTTTGCTTGTGAGCTCTGGAGGTCATTCGACCTCACGCTTCTGGAGGCTGCTCAACCCTGCCTGATTTGGCAAAGTTAACCGGTCAGACAGATTGTGGTCATCTGTCTGCTTCGTCGAGTGAGTCGGGCCACCATTCGAAGCATTTTCAGAGACGATGCGCTTAGTTTGCTGAGGTGCGACATTTGCCCCAAAACTGAACTTGTATTAGAAGTATGAGTTTTTTTTTGTTGTTGACAAGAAGTATGAGTTTTGGGACCTCAATATTACTCAATAGACTTCCTCTGATTGTTTTCAGTTTATTGTCCCAAACCTTCCAAGAGACTCCAGAGGGTTCAATATGATGAGGTTGGTTAACTCACTACCAGTGGGAGCCTTTCTCTTTTCCCTTGCTCCATTATGGTGTTGTGAAGATGCTATAGTTGGATGTGATTTCAAATATTTATTTTAACCATTTCAAGTACACAGAAGGAGAGGCCCAATTCCACCTCCCCCTCTTGATATTTGCTGGAATTTAGATTTATTTCAATCACATCCAAAATAAATAATAACTCAACAATATCTAAAACAAATTATATTACCATAGTAAGAAATCAATCAAAGCACACACTTTAACGAAGATGGTTAGAAAACCTTGCAATATCTAAAACAATAACATTCTAGATTTTAAGAGAAAATTAACCTAGGCAGCTCTCTTACCACCATTTTTAGTGGCCATTGAGCACTTGACCAGTCTTTTTGGCGTAGAATCTTCGGTACAAGGAGTCGACATGAGTAAGATAGTAAGTGCCTGATGGAATCAGGCTTGTGTCTTTGCTTGTTACGAAGTCTTTACCTCCATATCTATGCTCCATTAGTTGCATTGTTTCGACAAATTTTTCAGGTGTTACCTGTCACATGAAAATACTTTTGAGTTCATAAAACTCGGCGAAAGAGTAGTAGAAATTTTTTCCAATGCACTTGCTCATTAGTCCAAATAGAAGTATTAATATAATACCTCATGTCTTGATTCCAACTTCTTGGCGACATTCATAATAGTTGCTATGTTTGATAAGCTAAAAGGATGTGAACCTTCCCTTAGTCGGAACGAGAACATTGTTGAAGTTAAACCACTTCCATACGAGAACATTATTACTCGTTTACCATCCTGTAAAAGTAAATAATAACTTTCAATGACATTTTCGGAAACACATATGAAGAGTCGAATAGAAGATTGCGGAATCGGTGGAAATGTTACCAGTGAGCTATTTTTGTTGTGAAGGAGAGATGCAAATGCCGCGTAAAGTGATGCAGTATACATGTTTCCGACTTGTTTTGGTAACAAAGTGGTTGGTTGTACTTTTTCATCATACAGACTTTTAGCAACGGTCTGAGATGCCTGTTCATTCAAGATATAGACTAAATAATCAAGAAGGAAAATTTTCTCAAAAAGAAAACTGATGGTATTAATTGACCAGAAATAGAGTTAGACAATTTAGAGAATCGCGATTTACCTTTTCAAGATCTCGGCTGGCGTAGCTCTCTTCACCAGATAAAGCTGAAAATGGTGCAAGTTTTTCTTTCGAAGCCTCGTCAATAGAGCTGTCGAGTAAAAGTAAGATATCAGTTAGAATCTGTTCTACTAAAAGCTAACTTCCAAATTAATCTAGATAGAAAGAAGTGAAAGTAAAACTAATTAAATTATAACAATTTCCTACTTGGCATTCCTTAAGTAGTCCATGAAGCATAATCGAGCAAAACTTTTCTGCACAAGCTGCATTGCCAGTTCAACAAATACTTGATTACAAACCGGAGTTAACAGTTCCAGTTCCATATTAAAATAAATGCGAAAACTGATACCTTGTTATATGGAGAATGAAACACAAAGTAATCTGCATCAGAAAGTGAAAATTGCTTGCCCTCGAATTTCTCGTACCTAAAAGGATTAGAGAAAATAAGTGATCCACAACAAAAAAAAAGAGTTTCACCAAAAACTTCCAATTAATAACAACGTACTTGGAACATAAGCGTTTGTAACAAGAATCAAGTGCCATGAGATAGCAAGTTTGTGAAAGTTTTCCGTCAACAACCTATACACACAAAAAAGCAGGTTCTGTGAATTGATGACAAAATGAACAGAATTTTCACTTTTTAGCGCACGAGAGCCTCTTTTGCTCCAAGACATTCCTTGAACTTAAGTATCAGAGATTTAAAAGAATCTTATAATTTATTAATATGAAAGAAAATTAAAGTAATTATTATTGAAACACAAAAATCATAATTGAAAGTATACCGGGTATTCACTTGCAAGATTGGGCTTGTAAAAATCATAAACATGGGACATGTGTGATCCCCTGTATTTGCTTTCAAATACAATTGGTGCATCTGGGCCTACCAACATAGCAATAGCAGCTGCGCCTCCAGTGGGACGAGCTGGTCCTTCTGCATAAACCTGTAAACAAAAGCTGCCTTATATTGGGGATATCATAGAAGGATCTAACCTAATGAAATGCGACATGAAAATTGAGTTGACACCGATTTTTTGAGAAGAAACGTCATACCGCACTATCAGTGCAAACAACAAGTCCATAACGCCCATCCCAGCAACTACTTTCCACCCAATTAACCACGTTGAACAAAGCTGCAGTTCCTCCATAGCATGCATTTGTTGAGTCAACTCCTTCAATATCAGTGTTATCGCATTCCTACATATTCAAATAACAGAATTTAGGAACAGAAGAAAACAAAGAATCTTTCAAAACACTGGAACTGAATAAGGAAACCTTATAGCTGGATTGCTGGAAAAAGGAGGAAACGTCTATCAAAAGGGAGTTAGTAATATCTAATATCGGCGTCAACAGCAACTAAAGTTTCCTAGGTTTGGGTGACTGTTCATTGAAGACGGTGTTATTTCCAGTATAGAAGGATATTCAATAAATTACCTCAAAGATTTGCATCAGGAAGGTCTTTATGGACTTGCTCTTATCTATCACAGTCTCGCTACCAACTTCTAGACGACCAATTTGCTTAGGGTCAATTTCATACTTTTCAAGGAGGGAAGCAACAGCTGTCAAACTGGAGACACAAAAGACTTTGTCAATAACAATATCATTACAACCAAACAATCATAGCAGCACAAGGACTTGGAGCAATACCTTCAAAACTCACAAATTGCCTATATATCAATTCATTTATAAGTTTAGCAAATTAAAACTTTCGCCGCAAACGGAAAGATAAGATTACAGACTGCTTAATTATTAAAAAAGAACGACAGTCAGAATCTTGAAAAGAGAAGTCAACTTTTAGGAAAGAATTGTGCTAGTCTTGCATCGGTTGATTCTCTCTTTTTAATCAATAAAGACGTAAAGTATTGTAGTTCACGTTTGGTCGGTTTAGAGTTTGAGCCTAGCGTATTTGGACAAGTTATCCGCATGAAGTATCCTTCGTTCAAAACTCTCCTTTGCCTTTTGGTTGCAATCTTTGACAGTGTTTACTGTCATGATTTCGACTCCTACTACTCTTAGTTTAGTTTATGAACAGAACACTACATATTCCGATTTATGTACTATCTAGTTTGTGGATGTCCACCACATAATCTCATCCACCGTTACCATTCATTACTTTTCCTTCTTCTGGATTAAAAATATTGCCGAGTACAAAAATTATATATTTTCAGGTTGTCGAATCCAACAACCAAAAAATCGTTGTCTCTTAATCATAATGGTACCAGATCAACAGTTTTATAATAACATAGAAATTTGGGATCAAATAAGTAGCCCAGACCTCATAGAAATGACATCTTCCAACTCCGAACAGAACGCCAAGCAATCTTGTCCCAATCCGATTGTGTATTTTCCTTTACTTGCCCCGTCATGAGCTTCCAATGCTTCCTATAAAGACACGAAAGTTAAAATGGTAACTAATACCATAAACATATAACGTATTTGATCTAGCAAGTTCCTGTAGATGAAGAGATGAGACAGAAAGATCATTGAGAACATGCTAAAATGAACAGCTTTTATTGGACGAAGACTTAAAGAGGACATTTTTCATCCGTATATAACCTTTTTTTACACCGTTTGTTTGATTATTGGGTCATATATCCTTATGTGAATACGTACGTTTAAGGTTCAATTCCTCCTACGTGAACGTCTATAGTTTAATGGCATTAAACAGAGCAAGTTTTCCTCGTTCATCAACAGAAAGTTTTTATATCGTGCTGATGACTTTGTGCTAGCTAACAGGAAGAAATTCAGGAACCAGTAAAAAGCCGTATACAACAAAAACGCAAAAGTTTCATTAAAAAGACAAATTTTAACTTTAACATAAGGATTCCTCAAACCAAAAAAGGACTCTTTCAGTAAGGAAAAAAGAAAGAGCTTGCTTTAACGCCATTAAACTAGATATAGCTTCAAAATTTGCAGCACTAGAGGCATCTAACCGAAAGAACTAATGTCAATTACAAGGCTTTCATAAACACGGGATAAACTCATCCTTCAAAATCATGATAAGCTAAATCTCTCAATGTACGGAGCTATCATATAGAAAAAGACATAATAAACAAAAATCAATTCAATTATCATTTAAATCATTGATTCCTTTTCAATTTTGCTACACAAAAAGATCAAATGAAGGAATAAACAAGAAATAATCCGTTAAATGCTACTAGAATCGTTCTTAGAGATCCTTCAAGTACAGGAATAAACCAAATTACAGATCGAATATCTAATTCTATAATACCTTGACGTAAAGTAAACAAAAAAACGACGAACAAAATGAGATTTAAAAAAAAGGAATAAAACGAATTAGCAAATCATATATGAAATATCTAAGATACTCAAATTTAACAAGAAACAATCAATCAAACAAAGAAAGAAAAGAAAAGAAAACAAAATATGAGATCGATTGATCTTAACCTGTTGAACGCAAGTAGGAGGGAAGTAGACTTCCATGGCTAGAATTCCAACATCTTTCTGGTTAGAAGCCATGATCATCAACGAATGTTGCTTAATTGATAGTTGTATTCTCTTGCAGAAACCCTAGATCGGAGCTAAAAGTTAGAGAGAGAGATTGAAGTAATGGAGGAGGAGACGATGCACAGACTTCGTGAATTGTTTGCTGCTCATAAGCCGAATAGAAGGCAAGCAAATAAGAAAAACAAATCTTATGTTGGTATTTTTATTTTATTACCATTTTAGACATCGTTATTTGCATTTATTACTATCCTATCCAAACAAATCCTCTCATTCCGACCGCCAAAGACCATGGATCCCCTTTGTAACTTGGCTTGGGAACTACATTAATTTGAGCATTTTTTTATCTTTTCAAAAAGCTTATCTCAATAGTAAAAATAAGAATGTTGTTAGGGGATGATGCAGATAAGCTTTAGGACGGTTAGTGATATTGTTCGTTTTAACACACCTGAGCCTCATGGTGTTTAATCCCTTAAGAGGAGCATCACGTTTCGTCTCACCACCTATGTATTAAATGTATTATTTTAGATACATGAACTTTACAAATTAATTCATAATATACATTTTTTTTCTTTGTTGAAAGTTCACAATATACACTTAACGAGGGGCAGACCCATCTGTAGACTAGGTTGGGTCATTGTCCATTCTGGAATTTGTAGAACCTTTTTTTTTCGTTGAAGAGGAATTTGTAGAACCTAATGTAGAGATTGAAATGAAACGAAGGCATACCACATCGGTTTGTTCTCTATAAAAGGTGACATAAGTCATGGTTTCAAATCCCTTGAAATGCATTTCCGCCCCATTTTTGTTCATTTTCTTCTTTGATTGTTTTGTCCTTAAATTATGATCAATTTCAAAAAATAATCCCTATATTTTGAGCAACTTCTAAAATAGCTCCTTAAATTAATTTTTTTTGTTATTATATTTCTTCTTTTGATAGTGATTATATATTATTTTAGTACCAATTTTCCCTTAAGTTTTTTATATCGCGCAAGATTAAGGGTTATTATAAGGGAGAACAACTATCTACTTGATTTTAGGTAACTAAGTTATAAGATTTGTACATATATATTGTTGTTCCTCTGGTTATGGTTCGAGTTCACTTTATCTCTGTCTTGTCTTGATTAAGACAGAGTCTCGGTTGAAAGTATGAAACTTTCTTTCTCTAAGTTATAGAGAGATAGACTATAACCGGATTCTGACTTATCAGTAATCCTTCTTTCGGATTATCGAGATAGACAATAAATATTTATGGAGTCGAGAATAAATTCTCTTTCCTTAAGATATTCTACACCCTCGTAACAATACCAACAGTTAGGGTGTATGCCTTCGGGATACAACGACTATCCTTTCAGAATTTAAGATGGTATTTCTATATTCTGAAAGCGGGCGAACCTTCGTAAATAATATGAGCTTTTGGACTGAAGCGAATAGATCTTCCGGACACTTGAATGTTATAGCTTCACTCGGATATTTCTCTCTTCGGAATTCCAGACACACCAGAATATTTTTAAAATTAGAATTATATTCCAGACACACCAGAATACTGATTTCAAGAGAGGAGATAATAGACAAAATTCACTCGGAGACTTCTTTCTTCAGAATTCTAGACATACTAAAAAATTTCAAAATCAGAATCATATTCCAGGCACACCAGAATACTTGATTTTAGAAGAGAAGAAGAGAATGAATTAGATGAGTTTTAGAATGGTTTTGGGTTGTTTATATAAGAATGGAATAGGCACAAGTGAATTTTGGGTTCAACAGACATATCCTTTCAAAAGGAAGGACTTGAGTTGAACTAACTGCCAAGATGTGAGTCGGTAGCAATATGGAGCGTCAGATTTGCCTCAAGAACTCGGGTGGAACGCCTACCGTTGGATGGAGCACGATCTAGCCCGAAATACGCCCAATAGATGACCAAATCGACCGTTAGATTGAGTTGTTTAAATCCCAAAGCCGACCCGACGCGGAGGAGACGCCGACTGTTGGATCTCGCTGATCCAACGCGTCTGGATTCGTCCCAACGTTGTTCCGAGACTGCAATGGCGCTACCTCAAATCTCTTCAAATCCCATGGAGTGAACGCGAGCCGTCCAGATCTGGACGTGCTCGCTTCGCTCAAACGATCCCACATTAACTTGTCTAATTTGACGCGTTAGTTCCTATTTTAACCGATCTTCGTCCAAACTTTAAACCTGAATTTCTCATTCATCCGGAATCGGATTTGAGTGATTCTTGACTCTAAGTTTTAGAGCTCGACGAGACGAAAGCAATGGCGCATTTCATTTCTAAGTTTGACGAGTCGGGACCAGCCAAAATTAGCTGCGGTTCCAACATATATGCATAATAATTTGTGAAATTCATACACATATTTAAATGTTTGATTTATAGAACTTTAAATCGTGCTCCGGCTAACTGAAAATCCTGGTTCCGTTCTCGACACTTAACAAATTCATTCATTTTGAATACAATGAAAATCATATTCCAATCATGTTTTTATAAATTTATGTAGGCTTATTAGGATCCCCAGGATATACCATACCTGACCACCACTTAAGGTCGATGCATAAAAAGATTTAGATACTGACTAGTGTCAACTTTTAACAGATAAAAAAAAGTAATTGGTGTCAATGTAGTAGAGCAACCTTTTTCCTCCATTTTACTTTATAATATTCATGAAGCAAATCTTTATACGAATATGTTTTAAAATTCACTCATGGTGGGAGGGTGGTGGTATCATCGTGATAGATTCATGTCCTTTCTTTTCTACTTTTACATTTCTCTTTCACCCTAAGCAAAATGTGGCTAAATAATAGTATTATTTTCAGAGTTTTTTTCTTAAATTCTAAAATAGTATTTTAGGAAGTAAGTTTTGCTTAAATTTTTTTTTTTTAAAATTACTGGGTACAACAACATCAAACATTTAGTTTGGACTCATCCACAATCTGATTATTTTTCATGGACACCGGACTCGTATAATGTTTAGTCACAACCTTGGAGTTTCGTACCTAGACATGACAAGCACGCGATGTTCATCTTAAACTAACCATCTTTACGGGTCTGGACTTTTTCCCTCTGTACCTGTCAAAGGAATTGTATGTACACCCTAGTAAAATGGTGCATGTGCCCATTACACCTATAATTAAGTCACTCTTTTTCATATCAACCATTCTAATCCGAACCAAGTTGTCCATGTGCTTGACCAGCCACACAACCTTCACCTACCACCACCTTCACTGACTGCACCACCACGATCACCACGGTTGTGGTGACAGTCAGCCAGAAGAGAAAGATGATGGCGGTACCGTGTTAGTTAATGACGGAGAAGATGGTGGTATGGTCGGTGAAGGTGGTAGTTGATGAATAATGGTGAAATGAACTAGTTTGGGATGGAATTGATGAAATAAAGGGGAGTAATTTCGTGGGTTATATCATCATGTGTCATTTGCACAGACACCGCTGTTTCATCGAAATTTTAAAGCAACATATAGTGGGAGGTCTATTTCAAAATAACCCATCTTTGTAATCTAAAAAAAGTTTATTTAGGTCTATTTTTATTTATGTGCACCGTGCACATGCCCTACACGTGATCAATACAAATGTTAAAACGACAACAGGAAAATAACTTAGTCTTTGAACATTTTTAATAAAAGAGGAAAATACAATATCTTATTATTTTTAGATTCTAATCCAACATACTATTATTATACTCTAGTCGATGCAATAATTAAAGGTAAAATCATTTTCAGTAGGTAGGCCTAGGCCATGATCTCGAGCAACTATTTTAATGATAAACAAATAGTTCTTGGATCTCAACTCATATGTCCTTTTCTTTGATCTAGCTTTTTGTTCTTAAAATATTTTGGAGGAAGATAGATACCTTGTTGTCCATCCAATATTCATTGTCAATATTTATGGTGGATACAAGACTTGTCAGTAGAGTCTGCTCCTTTCATATGTTCAGATATATCATAAATGTAAGAGGAGAATTCAATTGGTTAATGGAGAGAGTTCAAAAGAAATATCAAAAAATTAAAGGGTTATTTCGCGAATGAATCACTATAAAAGGACCTTCACTATGGATTTGGATCACAAATTTTTCTTTTAGCAATTTTGGTCGTAAACTAAGTCTAATCATTCTTCAACAAATGTAATTGTGTAACACTAGAACTGTATTATTGTAATATAATGATCTTTTTCACGATTGGCAAATAACAAACAAATACAATGTATTAGTGTCATTTGTTAATTTGATTACTCATTACCGTTAATAGATGTTAAACTTAAGAATCATTTAATAGTCATAATTAGTCAGTGACCCACATTAAAAAACAGAAATAATAGATCGTTGTTTACTTTGATAATAGACTACTACAAGTAGCAAATTTTCTATATTCAAGTAAAATACAACACCCTTTGATATAAAAAAATTCCTAAATTGCAAGGTTCGACCCTTTCATGTATGGGCGTCTTTATCATACCGGGGAAAAAGAAATAATCGTGGTAGTTAAAAGTGATGGAGGCGTGATCGATCAATGGTTATGGTGGCGGGAGAAGAAGAGGAAAAAAAAGTGATAGTTAAATGTTTGGCCCAGACACATTCGAAAATTGATAAAAGTGATAGTTAAATGCCTCATTATCATACTGAGTGTCTTTAACAATGCCTCTAGTACATATTACTCATGGGATGTGGGCTCAAGAGTATTGGTCTAAAATTCTTCAGTGGAGGATTTAATCCTCTAAAATGTTTAAGAAAAGATGAAGGTCTGACAACAAGAGTTGGTAAAAATAAAAATTGGAAATGTTGAGAGTGGGATTTGAACCCACGCCCTTTCGGACCAGAACCTTAATCTGGTCCCTTAGACCAACTCGGCCATCTCAACACTGTTGTTTTTTCTTCTTCAATTCTAATTAAATTTGAGTTTTAGTTGTTTTCAAATGCATCAACTAAACCTCTAAATTGTTTTGTTGTTTAAGTATGAATAGTTTTGTTGTTTAAATAATGAAATACAAGAGTAAAACAAAAAAAAGATCTCCCATTACTAGATAATGCTTGTATACGACTCATTTTCATTATATTTTAATCATAAACCCGGAATATAAAACCACATAACGTTAAAGAAAATAACCCCTGCTTAGTCTTACATTGTAACGGGTGTGTATTTCGAACTTGGGTTCTATTTGTATCATAGAATGTGTAACCTCCATGTGGAAGTATTATCCGATTTTATAGTAACCCTAATCATGTCCTGGTTATAGCGTTCAAAGATCAAAATTTCAAAGCAGCAGAATTCAAAGAAATTTAACAAGACAAAGTTTAAGCAATTGTGAGCAATCTTCATTTCAGTTCTCTTGAAATACCAAAAGAAAAATTGATGTACAACACGAATTGTTAACTTCATAAACTAGAAAATATAATGATCTCGAAATGATGGATTAACAAACTCTAATATCTGTCCACGAAAGAACCCTAGTGAGAAAGAACCTAAGGCTTACGATATGTAAATGAGTTTACTCAACAAATAACTGGTGTCCGGACATGAAGGATAGGTTTTCTCGCCAGAACTTCAAGAACCCCATGAGAGCAAGGATGACTGCAAAGACGAAATAAGTAAATCATTACTCAGTGCAAGAAAATTGCAAGTCAAAACGATCATTCATTGTATACTAAGATAGGTGTTCGAGGCACCTAGAGGTCAAGGGTTCGAGGCACACGCTGAACAATTCAAAAAAAAAAAAGATAGAAGGTGTTGACGCGAGTCTTGCCCTATATGTTCATGTATATATATTTAACGCTAAAATGATTTTAGGTTGCATGGTTCGTACTTCGTATCAGTTTAGACCACTTCCTTTTATATTTAAGTTACCTTCATCCTTCGGATTATATTATATTATGTGAGTGGTAATTGGTAACCCGATTTGTGCAGTTACCTATTTGTAAAAGCTAATAGATGATTGGCAAAGAAACAGGAGACTGTGAGTAGTGATAGAGAAAGAAACAAACCTTTTGTTTCCCTTTTCTAGTTTTCTCTAGCTCCTCTTCTGCTTCCTTAAGTTGCTGCTTAAGCATTGATATTCTCTTCTCCAGATCTTCTACTGTGCCCTTGCTGAACGAGGGTTTGTATGGTGTCACAAAATGACGTGAAAAATCTGTCAAAGCTTGAACTCCACAAACCTGTGAAACCCCAATTCAAGTTGGTGCAAGATAAAAAAAAATGAAGAGTCTGGGCTTGGTTAAGAACTAGATTGAAACTCTACCTCTTCTTCAAGAAGTGGCAACTTAGTGATGTTGAAATCATCATACAACATGTAGAACTGATTAAGATACTTCTGTTGCATTTTCATGCGTGCTTTGAGCAATTTGGATTCAACACCTACAAGATAAACGGCTTGTTTAATCAAATTAAGTGAACAGAGTTCTAAAATGAAAAATGGGCTTAGTGGTGTAGTCCTAAAAGCTAGGAGCTGGGGGTTTAAGCCCGTGTGACCATCCTGGTTACCTCCATGGCCGAGATAGTCGCCATGGGTCATCATCATCAGTAAAGAGATTAGTATCCCGAACCAGTATCTAAGATGGGTCAGTTGCGGTAGACAAACCTTCTTCGTCATAAAGTACTTGATTGATGATGATATTGTGAGTGTCAATCTCAAACTTGGTGAGTTCTTGTACCAGCCTTTCTGTCTCGTAGAGGGAGAGGAATTCAGGAATGCAAACACAAATGAAGGTAGTCAAATCCTGTTCAAAAACACGAAGGAGCTTGTCAATAAGGACTTCTACATATGAAAACGGTTCAAACTCACTCACATAAGTTAAATTATTGAAACAAGCTTAATTGACCAATAGTGACTTCGGTATGTGAGGTCATACCGGATCCTTGAATTGTTTATTGACTTGCTCAATTACTTCTTTCATACCCTCAAGCTTCCCTAGGATTGCATCCTCACCAAATTCTTCACCAAGTCCAAAAAGACGAGTCATCTGTAATGAAAATTTATAAACACCTCTTAGTTGCCTTGACTAATTACAAAAATAAGAAGCCAGAGATTTACTGTGACAACATGAAAGGCGATGGCTAAAAACAAACAAATTTGAAAATTAAGTAGTAGCTAATGCCGAGTGACTGTTTAGCTAGTGGATACAACACAATCCTGATTCCTGATACTTGGCTCCTAAACGACATCTAGATGTGTTTATCTCTCATCTGTTTGCATCTAGACGTTTAATTGTGGATTCATCTAATTCCTAAGCACCAAGCAATACAATCTCAAATGCAGACCTTTTAAAGTCCAGCCAATTGACAGGTAAAATATAAGAAAAATAAGAGAAAATATTCAAGAGATACCTGACTAATTAGGCCACCAAATTTATTTTTCAAGCTCATCATTTTTTCCAACCCCTTCTCCAATGTTGATGGAAATTGAAGTAACCTCAGAGTATGGCCAGTTGGAGCTGTATCAAACACTATAACAGAATAATCCATTGTTTGCACTAATCTGCGAAAAGTAAGTGCCAAAACAAACTGATCAACAAGTGACATCAAAGATATGTAGGATGTAAGCAATGATATCACAAAATATAATATTGGCATGATAAAGGGAAACATTAATTTTAGAAGCTCAAAATGTTCCAAGTATTAGAAGGAAAAGTGTCGAACATATGCATTGGGAGTGTGAAAATAGTGGAAAAGAGTAACGCACAAGCAAGCATTCTTATGTACTCATACGCCACGTCTCACCCCGCCAGTGACACACCAAACTAGTCCACGAGTATCAGCAAACCATGTGTGGATAATCAGACCACAGCAAAGAGATTGACCGAGGTGTTGTTTGTTTTTTCCAAGTCTCAATATGAGTTACATGTATAGTTCGAGTATTTGCATGTGTTTACTTCTCTAGCGAATTCATACCTTAAAACATCCCTTATTTATCTTAGACTGCCTTATAAGTAGAAAACACATGCATTGGATACTAATACTTGTTTCAACTTTCAAGATTTAAAAATAAAAGCATACAAAACAAGTACAATTACGCATAAAATTAATCCATACAGATTTCGAAAGAAAAAAAACGGCACCAAAGTTTACTATAATAATAGCGAGACAACATGGACCAGTATCAATGCTACCACTAGTAATGAGACCACACGGCTAGCCTCCACCCTTTTCATTCATATGCTATAAGAGAGGGAAGTCAGGAGGCTAATCCAATTCTGGAAAGGTGAAGGATCATGTAGAAGACTAGGACACGACAGAGGTCTAAAATCTTGATAAAATGGTAAAGGATGATGAAGTCTTCAAAGTTCAAACACATGTCATGTCACAAAACTTTACTCTTCTCCTCCAATAATTGTATCATTCCCATGTTTCATGAGATCAATTAATATCAAGTTCAATGATTGTTTGAGATATCATTTTCTTAAATGTGGGTAAACTGGACCGTCAAGGTTAATCTTTCCTTTCATGTTACCGTTATTAATCTTTCCATTCAACCATAACAAATCTTGCTAGTCATGCTCATGTTCTAGGGGAAGAAAAAAGTCGTTTTATTTTACTTCCAACATTCTTCACAAAAGTAACGCCCTGTACGACAGATGAAAAAATGATATATATAGAGAAAAAGTGAGTACTTACTTGAGCATCTCGGCGAAGCTCATAGCTTCATCAATTCCAGGTATTGCATTTGTTAACTCAGAAACAAAGCTATCCATGCCTTCGGCATTCGGCAAATCATCATGCTCGACATTAGGATCTACCTCCTGCAGTAACAAGTATTCACATTACAATCCAAACCATTTTTCCAAATCAATATCCATTATAAGAAAAACTCTCATAAACACGCACAAATTAGAGAAAATACACCAGAGACTCAACAAACAGATACCAATTTCATGTTCTGTTTATTCATAAACCATGAGAATCAACCCATTAAAACATATAAAGCATACATCAAGGAGATGGGTCTTGACAAAAAAAAAAAGAAAAGAAAATGCCAAAAGTGGAAAATAAAACACAAAGAAAATTCCAATAAACCATGATCTAAATTCCAATTAGGAATGAAACTAAAATCTAGAGTAAATATGTTTCTACTAAATACATATTGAGTAGAGAAGAAAGTGATGAGAAGATAGTACCATAGCGAAGAGATTAGTGAATCCATTAACCAAGGTAGGAGTTTTAGTAAATCTCTGTTGAAACGCATCACTTAGATTATGAGCAGGGTCAGTGGATATGATAAGAACAGAAGATCTAACCCTAGATAAAAGGATTGAGATAATTGAACTGCATGTTGTTTTCCCAACTCCTCCTTTCCCACCAACAAAAACCCATTTCAGAGACTCTTGTTCTAATATATTTTGCACCGTTCCTTCTGGTATTTCTTGATTCGTCGCCATTAACAATCAAGAGATTTATATATATATATATAGAGAGAGAGAGAATATCTATTTTGATCACAAAAGTTTTATTAGAATTGAACCCGGGAACTAATTAAAGGGTAAATTGGAGTAACTTATTGAAGAAGCAATTGAACAATTGCTGATAGTTATAGAGAGAGAGAGGGGAAGCTTCGATCTTGGGTAACCAAACTGTGAAAGAAGAAAAGAACCGCGCAAGATAAGTATTCTGTGCTAAAGTGCTCCGCTAGGTCGCAAAACTGTAGGCGCGTGTCGCACGAGTAAACAGAGTTATGGAGTTTCGCTTACCCTGGCTGTGTACTCGACCAACCACATTGATTTCTCGGTTCTAGGTAGGGGTGGGAATCGGTCCGGACGGGCGGGAAACGGACACTAACTCAACCGGTCCGGGCGGAACGGACACGAGTCCTAAGTGTCCACTCGGACATCCGGACAAAACGGATGGACATTTCGGATTTTTCTCTAACAAAGTGCCCGTCCGTGACCGTTTTGATAGTCGGGCAAACGGGGTATCGGTCGGGCGGACACCGGTCACTAATGAACAAATAAAGAAACTTTTATTCGAAATTTAAAATGTTTAGTCGCTAAATACAACTTTCTAAAACTCCCACTTCACAATTCTAAAAAGTAAATGAATTCAAAATCGCAAGATAAGCATTGAGATTTCTCATGGATTACGATCGGTTTCTATGCTTCTTCTCATGGATTACGACCGGTTTATTATGGATTCTCGGGTTATTGATGAGATACTGAGATTTTGGAGGAGATAGAGATTAGAGAAGTAGAATGACGAAGACAAAATTAAGAAAAGTGATTTCTAGGGCTATTTATTTTTACTCTTGAAATCTAATACTAACTCTACAAATCTAAAGGCTTAAAATCAATCATATAGGCGGGCGGGTATAACGGGTATGATAAACGGACGGGTGTGGACGGGTTCTGTCGGGCGGACGATATAAGCGGGCGGACTAGGTCGGAACACCAGGTAAAGACCTATGCCCGCGTCCGTCCGCTTAAGATCTTTCGGTCGGGCGGGTACGGACCGATTCGGGCATCGGACGGCGGACCCTTCGGACTCGGACGGTCGTGGGCGGATTCCGAGTTTCCGGACCAAAATCCCACCCCTAGTTCTAGGTAGCCTGATTTCTCTCAATGATTCCGGTTCTTAGTGGTTTGGAGGATCCCATATCTCTATAAGATACTGGATATGAACTAGAACCAACAACTTAGTGAGTAGTCTAAGTGTCGTTTAACAACCAAAAGTAGAAATTCTTTTGTTTGTATTAGAAGTTCTTTTGCTTCAAAAAAGTAAAAAATTGTCAGAAGTATGTTTGACGAAAATGTTCTTATAAGTAAAAAAGTCAAAAAGTTAGTTAGGTAATGTTTTACTTTTCTATTTTCTTTTTCTCCAAAAGATATATGATTTCAATTAAATTTATTTATGATTTTCATGATTACTCTTTTGGAAGAGGTGGTGGTGATATTGGTGATAGTGGTGGAACCTTTGAGATATGGTGACGTAAGCGGTGTCGGTTATGATGTGATTGAGGTGTAGTGGTGGTGGTACGGTGGTAGGGATATGATGGTGGTGGAAGTATGATGGTGGTGGTGGAGGTATAGGATGGTGGTGGTGGATGTATGGGGGTGGTGTTGGCGGAGGCACGACGGTGGTGGAGGTATGGTGGTGGTGAATGTACGGTGGGGGTATGGGATAGTGGTGGTGGATGTATAATGGTGGCGACAGTGGAGGTATGGTGGTGGTGTAGGTACGATGGTGGTACTGGTGGTTGAGATGCAAATGGTGGTAGTGATGGTTGAGATACAGTGGTGGTTGGTGATGGTGGTGGAGCGTAAATAAACAAAGAATTTTTTTTGGTAAGTAAGATTCGTGCATATGTTGAAGAAAAGTTGCTTAACTTTAAAATCAATAGCTGAAAATGTAAAATTTAACATAAAGTCGAATTTTAGCTGAAGTAAAATCAGAAATTTTCACGTTACCAAACTAATTTTTTTACTTATCTACTCCGGAAACCGAATCCGGGACTTTCAGAGTTTTGGAATTTATATCACCACCATTATCAACCACTTGGACAACCAAGTGCTGACTTTTCTTGAATTATTCATGGAAAAATATGAAAATCTGAGGTCGATTTCATTATTCACGTAATTTATGATGTAAATAAAGTAAATATGGTGTTGTTATCTTTTAGAGTCTCTTTATGGTGCAATTAAATATCCTAAGTTTTGGTATTGTGACAATTTATGTATTTATCCAATTCTCGTGTTGTATCTTGATGTTGTATCTTCGTGATGTATCAATGCCGAAAACAGTCCAGCTAGATCGATGACCAAACCTTCCCTAACCAACATATTTGTTGAATTCTAAAGTAGCTAAGAAATTAGTTCAATGCCTAGGCAAGACCAACAAAGGGGTTAGGATTCGGCCTTGAGGGTTTTCCTGACTCGACTGTTAAACAAAAGAACGGTCGTGTGAACCTACCTCCCTAGAAGAACTTTTGAAGGTCTATTCTGGTGTGTATCATTTCTAATTAGGAAGCTCTCATCTTCAGAGGGGTGACTTGTCTTTCTCTTCTTTCCTTGTTATCATAGTAACGTTCTTTTATTTGGTGAAAAAAGCTTATATATACTTCTAAATAAATAAATAAATAAATAAATAATGTAGATTTAACTTGAACATAGAAGCCCATTTGAGAAAATTATATGCAAAAATAAAACCTAACTTTTTTTTTTTGTTGAAAATAAAACCTAACTTGAATTCAACTAAGAACTAAAAAACACAAAATATAAACAGCAACCTAGTATGAAGGAGAAAATGAAATCAACTAGTAGAACCAGGGAGATTTAAATACAAGCTTAAAAGAATGAGATCAATAGAGAGTGTTGTAGGTGTAGAAAGTGGCGATGATAGAGGCTACACAGATGAGAAGTGCAGGAATCAAGGTGACATTCAAGAGCATTCCTTGACCTAAATACCCAGCCAATGTTATTGTACCATCTGCCACCACTCGAGCTAACGTTCCGGCCTCTGTCGAAAGTAATCCACCGTTGTAGGTCCCACGAGCTAGCCTTGATGACATCACTCGTGACAGTAGCGATAAATTTACACCTGTTTTTTCAAAATGGCATACATGTTACCATACAACCAAAGTTGGTTTGTAGTTGAAAAGGATATCTTAAACACAGACTGTTTTTAATATTGAAGAGACTAAATCTCACTCGCCTGCGTCTAACTTGTCTAGATATTCTTACTTGTTGTGGTCAAAGGCACAATTGTCATTTCAGACAACGGGATCTTAATTCAAACTTATATTATGTCTGACTGAAATGTGCCCAAAATGAACCCCATTAAACAATTCAGACTATTAAGACGTAGGAGTCGGAAAAAAGGCAAACATCCTGAAATGTGGGTCAAGTCAATTGAGACCTTAAATCAATTCGGATATGCTTTGACGTTCAGACTGCTCTGTATAAGGCCAATCAAAAGCTAAAGAATGTAACTGAAGGAATGAAAATAGATTACCTTCAAGAACTTCAGCAGACACGAAAGTGATAAGTGCAGAAGAAACATATTGTGGAACAGAATAAGCGCCTACTACATTGAAGCTTAGCAATATTCCTATGCATACCATAATTTCAGACGCCAATAACATTTGCCTGCAATATAATCAAAGGAAACGATAAAGAATGAGCAATGGAGGAGGCTAAATGCCATCTTACACCAAGTATAGAAAAATTATGTTTTTGGAATCCAGGTCAACTATACTTCACCTCAAACGGCATCTTGGATCAAATATTTAGACGTATCACTTTTGAAAGTTTATTATTAAAAAGTAGATCAAATAACTAAACAGAGTCTGTTTATTTTTCTCTCATAAAGGAAGGAACCATTAGTCCCTAATATCCTCAGAAATACTCCGTCCTCGTAATGCTCCGTTTATAATAACGAGCATTTACAGTTGCGAATTGTCAGATTTGACAATAAACTAAAAAGTACTGAAATGAAATAGAGATTGATGATTATCTTTTTCTTGAAAAAATTACCTGTCCTCAAACATGTTACTGAGGTAACTTCCAACGGCGATATTTACGGGAAGAACTGTTAACCCAAGACATGCAAGGAAGATTGCTACTGTGCTAGTTGTCCATCTAAAGTAGTAAGTAGTTATAACACTTGATTCAGATAGTAAAATCTCCATTGCATATTTGAGCATGAAATAGATCAACAACTGCACCTGAAAATTATTGGAAGTTTGGAACAACTAACGTGAGATATAAATGAAAATGTAAACGAGTTTGTCAATAAGTATTTCGATGCGTCATATCTTATGTTTCTGACTGCAAGAATTAAAAAGGACGATTTACACTAATTCATAGATACTCCCAGATTGATATAACTAAAATCCTGAGAAACACTACATGACTTTTTTTCCATTTACCTATCAGATATGAGGAAAAAGAACTTGGATATTTAATCGTCAAAGTTGGTAGCATTTTTAGTTTTTCTTTTTATGGGTACTGACTTTGGTTGGTTTTATTATGTATGTTTTCGATGCTGAATTCAGTTTTTCTTTTCTCGCATAGATATTAAGATTACCGGGAATTACTATCTTCGTAGACCCACAAAATGTTTCTGCCTAAACATTTATAAAGTGGCAAACACTAAAGGAATTAGAAGAAATTAAACGAGATTAGAATTAGCTTTGAACCTTCACTGATGGCGTAAGTAATCTATAAGCTGAACCAATTGAAGTAGCAGGGCCAGGTGAATCTACTTCACGATCTTCATCACTAGCATCGCCATCTTCATCGTCTTCTTTTTCTCCTTGACTTAAGAGCAAAGGCTGAGCAAGACCTTTTTCTAATGCATCATTTTCTGTTCTTTCTGTCATTTATAAGCAACACCGGTTTTGGTAATAAGCATCGTAATTACAGAAGCAACTTATCATATCGATTTCTTTTTTCAAGATTTTACTTACCAGCATCAGTTTCCTGTGGAGCTGGGTTTGGTTCAGTCATATGACCGGGTTCTCTAAATGAAATGCATAACCATACCAAGTAGATTAGCCATGCTATAGCCATAACCCATCCTGGTAAAGTATCTTCATTAAATGTTATTTTCATAAACCTAAAATTCGTTTGAAGTAAGCCAGCAAGAGCAGGACCACACGCCATCCCAAGAGCACTGGCACTAACAAATCCTGCTGAAGCTTGCATCCTTATTCTTAAAGGTACACAATCACTGATGTAACGCCTATTAACAGCTCTGGCTGAACCAAACCTGGAAGGATGATAAATTGAATCTTAAAATATATCAAATGACGAAAAATAGAACCCAAAACTAGCATTAAATTACTGTCTGGATGTTTCACTTTTTTTTTTTGTAATTAAGCGGTTTCATTTTATTTATTAATTTCTGCATCTATTTTTTTGAACGATGCATAAGAAAAGTAAACAGTTTGATGAATATTAAGTTATTAACTGTAGTGCTTGGGTTGGGTTGGATTGAACAAGTCTATGACACGAGCCTCTTCAAGATTTATCAGGTTAACTTGATGAACTTATGTCTAGAGAGATAGTCAGTCACAAGTAAAGACATTGAACTATACGACCAATAACATTCCATGGTTGCTGAGCCGTATTTCTGTCACTGCTATTTATTTATTATCATAGACTTCTAGTAAGGCAAATCAATGAACTAGCACCTAATGGTTACACATACTCTACACTAGAATTAAGTCATCATATAAATTGAGTTGTTATCTGTGTAGTCATTATTAAGAAGTCGATATGGATACAATCTGTGTTATGTATGACTTTCTGCATTTTTGAGAACAGAATAGGAAGTGGAAGGAGAAAAAGAGAAGAATACTAAATAACATGAAGAACAAGAAAAAACTTACCCACACAAAAGACGACCAATCAGAAGAGCAGCAATGGAATTGAGATCAAATGCTAATGCATATAAAACATTCCCCAAAAAAAGAGCAACACTGCTAAACACAAGAGGTCTGAAGTAAGATCTGTTTGACCAAGCACTGAAATAGACTGAAGAAAACACTTGTGCAACAGCCATTGCCCCAATCACAATACCACAAACTGTTGCTGCAGCTCCGAGGTTCATGGAGTAGTTATCAGCTGTAGGAACAATAATATATGTGTTGACCATATACAAAAACGTATTGGCTAAGTTCAAGAGAAGGGACATAAAGTGGTATCTATCGTCATCAACTTGTTCATCAGATGGCATTGTGAACTCTTCTTGCATAATAAGTGCATGTTGACCTAAAAAATTGAGGAAGTTCGTCGAATGGGTTAACCTATCAACTGCTGCATTTATTGAATCAATCACAGGATCCTGCAAATAACATCACGATGTATCATTTTTGGATGTACCAATGAAACCCTTGTCCAACTAAGCAGATAAAACAAATTGATATGTTGTGAGCGAATGTGGAAGTAAGAAACCTGAAATGCAACTGTGGGCTGATCATAAATTGATAAATAGCTTCCTGGATGATCCCGAAGTTCTACGAGGTTGCGGGTTATAGCCCCGACAACAGCCCCAACACCCTGCATATACGTACCATTTTAGTTCAGTAAAATTTTCAGACGTAAACCAATTTAGAGTGTATTTTTGTTTGTTAAGTTTGTGGGCATCCAGCTCCAAAATCAATCAGCAATGAGTGGAGAAGTCCACAGTTTTATATTCTTAGTCACAAGAGTACCCTTTGTCCATGTGGAGTTATTCTCACATGCCCCCTCGAGTGACCTTTTTTTAGCCTAATACGTGTCTATTTGTGAGCGACATTGAGCACATTTGCCTCTTGGGCCTAGCTCGGATACCATGTCAAATTTGTCCATATCTAACTAAAGACCATTTAGTAATGACGGATAGGCCTTAGTTTGACAATTCCTTCCATGTTGCTATTGAAAAATCTTAAGACTAAAATGTATATATTACCACATGCTTGAATACTTGTTGCAGCTGCGAGTAAGGATGATTTGCACGAGAAGAAACATAATAATCGGTGAATTTGTAGCCAAAACGTTTGTCGAACTTCTTCAGAATCTTACGTATACCAATTGCATTCATCTCAACAAAAAAGAGAAGCTTGAGAAGATCTTCTCCCACTCGTCTATATGCATCTCGCAGTTCATTCATCTGAGATATTTCTGGTTGTTTCAGAAGTTCTGCATGCCTTTCTCCAAGCTCCGCTATCCTGCTTGCGAGTAACCCTTGTTGTTCCAAAAGGAACAGGACAACCTTTTCAATCTGAACAAAAGAACCATCACATGTATACCATTTCAGAGACATGCTGAAAGTTAAGCTGCTTAAGGCTTAACCTTGTATCATATGCATCTCTTAGAAAGGGTAAAGCAAATAATAGAATCGAAATGTTTCCTCGATATTGTGAAAAGTTACACTTGTTCAATCTACCAATTACACGAGACATCCTTAGAAACGTCAAAATAAAAGAATGACATGCTAGGCATATAAAATCTACCACCTAAATAAACATTTGAAATAGTGTTTTCAATACGATTCTGTTTTACCTGGTTATCCAACATTCTCGAGAACTCTTTGAGGACATGACGACGGTCTTGAGCTCCATCCCCAAGTTGCTGATTATATTGCTTTACTTTCTTCTTCATCAATTTGTAGTTAATGTAATAGCTGTGTGTAACAAATTATAAACATATTTAACAGATAGCAAACGAGATATAAATGAAGGAATCGAACAATATAATAAACAATTATTGGCCTTAGTAACCAACTTACAAATATGAATCTCACATTCTTAGATTAAGGTAAGTAGACATGAATTACATGACATCTGATCAAGTTCACTGGCTTGGAAGACAGTGGTATTCAGTGAAAATAATAGATAAGTAACACAAAAATGAGAGATTTACCACATTGAATGCTATCATTTTGCCAAATATACATAAAAATTTATAATCTCTCATATAACAAGATAGTAGAGGTCTCATTAAAAAAATCCAATTGGAATAACAATGTTAATATAATATGATATGTGATTCTGTTTTACCAATAAACAAACAAACCCATTAATTCTTGCACATGAAAGAACCCATATAGATTTGTACCATATCACACATGGGGTTTTCCCAAACAACTAATATCAATATGTATGTTATCGATTAAGCTATTTGTATTATACATCTGAATTAAATGCAAAGCTGCAAGCTGGATCAAAATCTTACGCCGTCAATGCCTTTTAAGCAGTAAATAATAGGATACTGAAAATTGGGCATCTCACTCATTTCAAGGTTCTATCGACATGAATGTCGATGATATATGCTCCAACATTCATTACAACATAATGAATTATGCATTGGTAAAAATACTAAACTAATAAGAATTCCTTCATTAAAGAATCACATTTGATGTTTAACTTCATTCATAAAACATTAACAAAAAAAAAATTAAACTAGTTTACTGAGGAGGAAAACACATACTCTTTCCATTCTTGAATTTGTCTCTCCTTCATCTTTTTCCCAAACTCAACCATCTTTTCAGCAAGGTCAGTACACTGACTATAAACAAAAGTACAATCAAAATATTCAGATTTTGATTTTAATAGATATAAAAATGAAAACCCATTGTTACAAACAACAAAATCCACTAGAAATTTTTCTTTCCAACAACATTAAGATCCCATAACATCCAAATAGATGAATAAAACGATTTAATTTCCCTGATTATATTGATAAAGAAAGTTTATTGTAATAATTAAACAATATCTGATCGAATCACGAAGATAAACTAGCTCTTTGAGAGATTTACACAAACACAAGATGGATCAAGTAAGATGTCAAGAAAGACCAAAAAATGCTTTGAACTTACTCCAATCGGCCTATTAGAATTCCGCCCCCTCCTACCAACTTATTTCTTACTGAATGAATATAAACCCTTTTTCTGAAGCTAGAGAGAGATAAAGAGAGAGGGGATCAGCGGAGAGAGAGAGATAGAACAGCCGAGTGAAACGGAGAGAATAATGCTGAAGTTTGTTACATTGGTTACTAAGTATTTATAATAAGATTGCAACAAAAAAAAATGTATTTATAATATGAAATAAAAGATTTATTGAGATAAGGCCGCAGCTTTGGGGAATAAAGAAAATTCTCTAGGGAATAAATTCTCGAGGGAATCCTGATTGTTTATTAAGTTCTCCGGTGAATAATTTTTTATGGGGAATACAGCATACATTTTTTTTTAAAGTTCTCCTCCATCTCATCACCTCTCTCTGCCACCTAACCTTCTCGCCACCTCATCGTCTTCTCCGGCGAAGGTCACCGGCCGGTCAATTTTTCGGACGGCGACTTTCAAACATTAAAAAAAAAATTATCTTTTCCCTCTCTCCTCTTTCTCTCTCTAATTTTTTTTTTCAAAATCCCTCTTCTCTCTCTAGATCTGGTGAACCAGATCTGTTTCACCAGATCTAGATGGTCTGTGAACAGACCTTGTTGAAGGTTTGTTCGCTGACCATTAAAGGTCTGCTCACAGACCATCTAGATCTGGTGAACCAGATCTGGTTCACCAGATCTAGAGAGAGAGGAGGGATTTTGAAAAAAAAAAGTTTAGAGAGAGAAAGAGGAGAGAGGAAAAAGACAATTTCTTTTAATATTTGAAGGTCGTCGGCCGGAAAATTGACCGGCCGACGACCTTTTCCGGAGAAGATGATGAGGTGGCGAGAAGATGATGAGGTGGCAAGAAGATGAGGTGGTAGAGAGAGGTGATGAGATGAAACAGCCTTCTAAAATTTGTTTTATTTTGAACTCCCAAAATCAGAAGCCCTTAGCAATAAAAAGAAACATAAAAGTCAATCTTATTTGACCAATTTTAAGAAAAGTCTTTATTCCCCTGGAGAATTTTCTTTATTCTCCAAAAGCTGCGGCCTAATTATTTGGTATGTCCGCCATAAGTCGAGAATTAAAAAAATATTAAATTTAAGATCCAAACTTAATATAAAATTGATAACAAAAAAAAAAAATTAAATATTTACCTTTTTTCTTATTTAATAAGGAGAGTATAAAGGGGACAACAACGGGTAGCCCCGTCGGTTAGTGCATTTTTCTGTAATGCAGAAGTCCCAGATTCCATCCAATAGAAGTGCAAATCCGGGAAATATTGAACTTGGTTATTATTAGTATAAATAATGTAATAAATTTGTCGAGCTATAAGCTTCATTCATCTTGTTGGGCTTTAGATCTCTTTCATAATTTAACTTAGGCAGTCATCGTGTTTATCGCATCTCCGTAATGTATCAATATCTTGTAACGACTGACAAAGAACACAGTCGATTTTTCAAAAAAAAAAAAAAAAAAAAAAAAGTACAGAGGGGGTCATCCTTTTGCCTACTCGGGGAAAACTAATTTATGGTGGCTGCCTTGTGTTGTGTTTTTTTCTACCTCCTCCATGGGCTCCACATGACTACATGACCCATGTATGGATGTCATATTTTTTTTAGGCCAGCGCTTTGGGGAAAGCTAAATAGTTTCCGGGGTGTGAAATTTTAAAGGGAATATGCATAATTTTAGAGATTTTCTGGGGAAATAAATTTTAAGGGGAAATAAAAAAAAACACTCCACCTCACCTCAATCTATCTCCACCTCACCTCACTCTATCTCCACCTCACCTCACTCTCTCTCCACCTCACCTCTATCTTCTCCGATTAGGTCGCCGGCCGGAAAATTTTCCGGCCGGCGACCATTAAAAAAAAAAAAAAAAATTTTTTCACTCTCTCTCTCTCTAGAAACTCCGGCGAAGGGGTTTCCCTTCGCCGGAGTTCCGGTCTGTTGAAGAACAGACCGGAACTGGTCTGTTCTTCAACAGACCAGATCTGGCCTGTTGAAGAACAGACCAGATCGGTCTGTTCTTCAACAGACCGGAAGTGGTCTGTTGAAGAACAGACCAGTCCGGTCTGTTCTTCAACAGATCCGGTCTTCAACAGGCCGGATCTGTTGAAGAACAGACCGGACTGGTCTGTTCTTCAACAGACCACTTCCGGTCTGTTGAAGAACAGACCGATCTGGTCTGTTCTTCAACAGGCCCGATCGGTCTGTTGAAGAACAGACCAGTTCCGGTCTGTTCTTCAACAGACCGGGACTCCGGCGAAGGGAAACCCCTTCGCCGGAGTTTAGAGAGAGAGAGAGTGAAAATTTTTTTTTTTTTTTTTTTTAATGGTCGCCGGCCGGAAAATTTTCCGGCCGGCGACCTAATCAAAGAAGATAGAGGTGAGGTGGAGAGAGAGAAGTGAGGTGGAGAGAGAGAGAGAGATGAGGTGGAGAAGCTATTTTGCTTTCCCCTAAATAAAATTGTCAAACAAATTTGACCAATTTTTGACCAAGTCTTCACACCCCGGAAACTTTTTAGCTTTCCCCAAAGCGCTGGCCTTTTTTTAACAAGTGACGAGAACAAGAGAAAAAGAAAAAAAACAGAAAAACTCAATGGGGGAAAACTAAAGATATCTCTATGCTTGATTCCATAAGTAGAAAGTTTTTATTAATGGGTATTCAATAATCCTAATGTTCTATTCCAATTATGTATTTGAAAAGAATTATTTGAAGTTTTGGGATAACAACTCATATTCAATTCTCTCAACAAAAAAAAAAGATCAAATTCAATTATTATATTACCAAGTATAGTTTTTATCGAATGATGTAAAACGACTTGAGTCTTGATCAATTATCATATGGTATTCAAATTACTATTTTCTACCATATAAATAAGTAATAGTTTATGAAAGAAATCTGTAGAGATGAGTTTAAATTTTAATCACATTTTTGTTGAACCAATTCAATTAAATCTCTATTTGCCAACCTAGGTTGATATGACAAAATTATCTCGAGTCAAGGTTCTCCTCCTGAAATTAGCATATAAAGATTAACACAAAACAAGATCTGCCATTTGTTATAATATTTCCCAAATTTCGAGCTTCAAATTCCATAAAGCTGTTGTTTTAGTGCCCAATAGGTACCTTTTGGCTAGTGTTGTCCCCGTAAGGTATGTGGCATGACAGCGTACCCATTAGAGCGAATCCCGATTGTTCGTGTATATCACAGTAGTGCGTAGTTGCGTACGCCTCACTGTGCACATTTCACAATATATGTTTCTATGTCATCTAACATTAGACAAAGATTTGTCATTCGCATATTGTATGTGAACCACGAGTTTCAGTGTGATCATAGATGGTTTATAAATGAATAATGTGATACTGAAAACTTATCGAACGAATATGGGAACACATCGTCTCCTTTTCTTTTTCTCTCCATTGAAAGGGGTGGGAGATAATGACTTAAAACTATATATAATAGTATCAACCTCCCTTAAATTTGACGAATAGACTTATCTCTCTAATAACAAAGTGAGTTGTTTCACATACATGATATTTAACTCCGTGGACATTATAGAGGATTATCATTTAAATTTGCATGTGATTGTCAACGGATGTGGATCTGAAAGTGAGATTTAACTTATTAAATTTAGAAGTTAGTCTACAATTAATTGTATAGTTTACCAAGTCTAAGCCTCTAAGCTCAAACTAAAATAGATCCGAGAAAAATATTAACAATGGCGTTAACATATTCTAATCTATCACGGATTACGTTTTAGTGACAAAATATCCATCCACATGCAGATCTAAGTTTTTAACTAGAAAAAATGGCGGATTTGACCAAAATAATTTGATCTAATGGGAACAAAAGCAACTAGAATAGCAGTATATCGAAAAAAATCAAAATAATATACTTCAAATTGCAGTTTAGGCCACCAAATGAGCAATTTCCGCCTAAATTTTGTCACCTATCGGGTGGTGTTCAATGTTAGAGCATCTCCAACGGGACACTCTAACAAACACTCTAAAAGTCCTAGTTGTCAATGAAGATTCTCTTTCCTAAATGTCAATATAGAGAGACTCAGAGACTCTAAGTTTTGTTAGAGCATCTCCAATGCAAAACTCATAAAAATTCTATTCATCCTATATGTCAAGTTCCAATTGAGATTCTCACTCCTAGGTGGCTTTAATAGAGATCCTCAATTTTTTTTTTGTCTCCAATGCAAAACTCTAAACTTATCTTATTTATTTACTTATGTGGCATAGTTAATTTTGTCAATAAATAATTAGTTTTTTAGAAAATATAGAAGACTCGATTTCTATTGGTTGAAAATCAAATATTGATGAGTTGGACAATGAGAGATATCTCAAGAGGACACTCTAGAAATAGAGTGTCCTCTTGAGATATCTCTCATTGTCCAACTCATCAAAATAAATTTTCAACCAATAGAAATCGAGTTTTTTATATTTTCTACATAAGTAATTAGTTATTGACAAAAATAACTGTGCCACATAAGTAAATAGATAAGTTTGAAGTTTTGCATTGGAGACAAAAAAAATTGAGGATCTCTATTTCCACCACCTAGGAGTAGGGGTGGGAATCGGCCGGGTTCGGACGGGCTCGGGCATAGTATAGCCGGACTCGGGCGAGTTCGGGCACGAGTATGCTTAGCCCGCGTCAAGTTGCAGGGCGGATCGGGCCGGGAAGAAGTCACCATATTAGAGCCAGTAGCCCGTCCAAGCCCGCCTGCCCTAGCGGGCTCCACCGGACTCGAGTCGAACGGGCTCGAGTAATTTACTTATTTTAAGAAAAATAAAAATGATTGATTAACCTATTTATGAAACCCTAGATTATCATAGAGCCATATGAAACCCTAAATTACAAATTTTGGAAAACCTAGACTATCAAAAGATTCAAAATGATATTAAATCCAAATTTTTATACCAACAGATTTGATTTATTAAACCCTAGATTAAACCCTAAATCTTCATATTAACAAATCTAATAACAAATTAATAATAACAAATCTTCAAAAAGAGATTAAACCCTAGATTATCACCTACCCGATTACATATATGATTTATTAAACCCTAAATCTTCATAATAACAAATCATAAAAGTAAAATAAAAAAGATTACAGTAAAATAAAAGATTAACACTACTATCAAAATAATAAACAAAATTACAACCTTAAAAATAAAAAATACATATCGTCATCATCATTGAAAAAAATACACCTATCTCAATCTCATATAAGAAAAAAAGAAAAGAAAAACTAACTACAAGATATAAATATTTTTAACTAACTTCTAAGATGAGTTGAAAAGCTTAACCGCGTCATTTGATCGTTAGATCATCGACATATACCCAAGTACCCAACATCATCTTTTATCGTCTTTGGACGTAACCAACATGAAGAAGTAGACAGTAGAAGCAGATCGAACTATCGGAGAAATAAATTTACCAACCATATTCGTCTTTACTCATAACCCACATGAAGAAGTAGACTGTAAGATAATAAATTAGATGATGAGATGAGTGTTTAGTTTAAGTGGTTAAGGATTTAGGGTTAGTTCATTGTGATTTCTATTTGAGTTAGAGAGAGAGGGGCGTGTTAGATTTTAGGATTTCTGTTTTGGGGGAGGGTTTAGGTTTTATAGGAGATGAAGGAGTAACTTGTTTAGATCCAACAACTGAGATCTAATTTGAAGAGGCGCCCTATCTCAACCGTCGGATCTAACCTAATTCACGCGGATCCTGAGTAGGGTAGCGAGTAGGGTAGCCAGGCGGATGGTTTAATCGGGTATCGGGCTCTCTATCGGACACGGATAGTGGGCGGGTAAAAGCGGACGGGTATCGGACGGGTAAATCGGTTCGGGACTCGGATACGAGGGCCTATCCAAGTCCCGCCCTATAAGCCCGAACCATCAGGTCGGGTATGCCCGTCCTCGGTAGCTGTCGGTTTACGAGTGTAAGCGGACCGGGTCGGGTCTCGAGTTCCCAGACTATTTTCCCACCCCTACCTAGGAGTGGGAATCTCAATTGGGACTCGACACATAGGATGAATAGAGATTCTTTTGAATTTTGCATTGGAGATGTTTTTAGTCTCCAACAGAGATCTCTCTACTTAATACACATGTCACTCTTAAACTCAATAGAGAAAAAAGTGGTTAAAAAACAAAGATTTCTATTGGCTAGAATTTGGGAGTGACACTTAGAGAGTCTGATGTAGATTGTTGCGGAAGCGTAAAAGTAATGGAATCCACCATTGTTAATAAACTAAACTAACGAAATAAAACTGATAAAATAACGATAAACAATAAACTTGATTAATAATAAACTTGGTTGATAATATTCTCTGATCTGGTTAACAAAGACAGACTAGACTTCTCTTATATAGAGATTGTACTTTCCTAGATAGACTCAAATAAGGAAATATGATAACTACTAATAATACTTTCCTTGATTGCTAAGACTCATAATTATGGAAACCCTAAATACTTAATTATAGAAACTACGCTAATGTAGCTTCTTGACCGTGAGACCCACTATCACCATGGCCGTGAGGCCCAATAGGAAGATGGTCTCCATCAGAGTCTCAATGAGACTGATGTCTCTATTAATAAATGTTCCACACTCATTGGAGAAAGTTTTTTTTAACAAAATCTCTAAAAATCATAAGTGACACTTTTAAGTTTTACATTGGATATGCTCTTGATATTGACAAAAACTTAACCAATAAATAGCCTATATCTCATACTTTTTCTTTTTGTTGAAACTACCTATATCTCATACTTACCACTTATTTTCACCTAATGTGTTCATGAGTGTGGCCCAATTGTATTCATTTTCATGAGAAATATATATCAATTTCTTTTGGAAATTGACTATGATCTACTATGATAGTCATTACAATGACATTGTTTATACCTTAATAAGTCAAATTCAATAAACCATAAAATCCATTTTCTCTGGAAATCAGACCTGGGACATTCAGAATTTTTGGAGTTTATGTCAAAATTATCCACCACTCGGGCTAGTAAATATTGACGAGAAGTATATATCAATCTAGAAGGAAAATCTAGAGAAAATGTATGAAGGCAACCGTGGTGTATCTAGTCATAATTGTTACTAGATGCATCAAAAAGTAATCCTACATCAAATAACGATAAAGGTGATATGATCAGAAAACTTTATAAAAAGATGAATCCAACTTTGAGGAACCACCTTCACCAAAAAAAAGAAAAAAAAACTTTGAGGAACCAATATTTTTTTTTTTTGTCTGTGGAACTATGAGGAACCAATATAGTGTTAGATAAAAAAAAAGGTGTTTCTATACTACTCCTATGTTTTACTAAGGAGACTAGTTTATAGAGGGGTTGGGTCATTGGTCCAAAAAGGAGGCCAAAATGAAAATCCCACCCAAAGTTGCCTAAAAATGAAAGGGAGGTCCAATGTGTCAGTTTGGGGGTCAAAATTACGTAAAAGTCCCTTAGAAAATAAAGTATTTACCGTTCATGCCATCGAAAATTACAAAATTGCCATCGAAAATTCTCGGGAAACGATTTTTTTTCTGAAAAATAATCTGACAACCCGTCCATCAGAATCTGTACTGTTCAGAAAATTACGGAACAGCCACCGAAAAATTCCCGGAAAACGAAATTTTTTTCGGGAAATTATTTTATTTACTGGAAATTTTTTTCTGTACTAGACATTTTTGCTGGGTGGGAATTTGAAATTTCGTAAAAAAATTTGAAAATTTGGGCGGGAATTTGAAATTTCGTTTGAAAATTTCAAAACTTCGAAAAAAAAAATTTGTGACCGGGAAATTATTTTCTGTACTAGACACTTTTGCTGGGCGGGAATTTAAAATTTTCAAAAAAATTTGAAAATTTGCCCGGGAATTTGAAATTTCGTTTGAAAACTTCAAAATTTCGAAAATTCCAAAATTTCGAAAAAATGATTTCGTTTGAAAATTTCGAAAAAACGATTTCGTTTGAAAATTTCAAAATAATTTGAAAATTGGAATTTTTTATGTACGGGAAATTATTTTATTTACCGGGAAGAGATGGTTTGCTGGGCGGGAATTTGAAATTTCGTTTCAAATTTTCAAAAATTTTGAAACTTTGAATTTTTCGTGTACTGGTAAATTATTTTATTTACCAGTCATTTTTTTTTTCCTGGAAAACGTCAGCATGTCCCGTCCAAGGGCAAGAGGGGAATAAAAAAAAAACTGACATTTGGACCTGCAACTAATTTTTGGGGAAGAGTGGATTTTTTTTTTGTTTACCCCCCAGATTTTGGACTGCTGACTCAAAAATCCTATTTTATAGTCTTACACTTCTTAAAGAGAGAAAAAGGTCTCATCAAAACAAAACAAAAAAAAGAGAGAAAAGGTGTTGATTTGAAGTTTTTAAATACTCAATTAAATACTATTTCTTATGTCAACAAAAAAATTTGGGTGCTTCTAAAGGCACCTGACCAAACAGCTGTTAGCATCCATCTCTGTTGGCACCACGCCCAACCGCTCTATTCTCTGTTGGCACCACTCAAGTATGTAGGCACCGGTCCATTATCTGTTGACCCTAACCCCTCCATCCATCTCGTTAGCTACTAACCAAACTATGTACTAGCCATCCTCAATTAGACCTAACTCACCACTGATCAAGAAGAAAAGATGATTATCCACCTTCAAGCTCTTTTGGGTAACAGGTAAATATACTCATTACTTCTTTGTCTAGAACTAGATGATATGTCTTGTTGGATTTGTGTTTGATCTATTATTTTGTTCTTTTGTATAGATGGGCTGCCATAGCTTCTTATCTTCCTCAAAGAACAGACAATGATATAAAGAATTACTGGAATACCCATATGAAAAAGAAGCTCAAAAAGATTGAATTAGGTTTTAGTGATCATTTCACAGAAGGGTTTTCAAGTTTAGAACCAATAGCTAAAGGCCAATGGGAAAGAAGACTTCAAACTGATATGCAAACAGCTAAAAAAGCCCTAACTGAGGCTTTATCTATTGAGAATTATAAACCCATTTCTGTATCTGAATTAAGTTCTTCATCCATTTGTTCTGATTCACTTATGTGTACACAAAACCCTCAACCAACAACAAGTACATATGCATCAAGTACTGATAACATTTCAAGATTGCTTCAAGGATGGATGAAGAACTCACCTCCTCCTAAGTTTTCTCAAACATCAACTTCAGGAACTACTACTACACAAAGTTCAAGTGATCATGAAGGAACCCTAAGTGTTGTTACAAAATCAGATGGATGTTTTCAATCTCTATTAGGGTTTGATCATTCACTCTATTTGGTTTTGCTCATGGAGTATTATTCAGTCTCCAACATGATTCATCCAGTTGTGACAGAACCCTAACTCACCACGGTCAATGTCCTGCAACACTGGTTTCAATCTTTCAATGCTTTCATAGACGCTGACTTCAAACATTTGAGCTTGAAAACAGAGAACCCCAAGATTAGTGTTCGGATGGTATCATATTTCTTTCTTTTTCCCTCCATTGTTGATCCTTGTACACCAATAGGAATTGAGTCTAATTTGTTGTTAGCTTTGAACCTTTCCCTTCAAAGTTGTGGATAAATTTATTAATCCACAAAGGTGAACGTGTCACCCACATTAAAAACGAAGAATGTTGCACTCTTTTCTAGGGTTTTGTTTTGGAAGAAGAATTGATTAGGATTCCTTTTTTGTTGGAAGAAGAAGATGGAAGAAGTAAACGAAGGTGAACGTCACCCACATTAAAAACTGGTGCTTATAGAGACCTCGAGTAAAAAATCATTGACTTGAGTCAACAATATTTTTGGATGCTAACAGCTGTTTGGTCAGGTGCCTTTAGAAGCACCCAAAAAATTTAAATACACTATTTCTTGTGATACTTGCTTTATATGCATTTATGTTTGAGATTTTGCTTAATATTCGGAATGGGGCAGCCTGGAAGGATTCAGAATAATTGATTGGATTCGTTCTAGTCTATTACTTCTTAAAAATCACTCCAAAATGATTCGAAATCAACCAAAAATTAATGATAAACATTTTTTAAGAATTCAGTAACTTCAAAAATTATTCAAACATTAGATATAAGGATAACACATTAAAATAATATGGCTTTTTCGAACCGAAATTTAACAAAAAATTGAGGTTTTCTAAGGCCGCGGCTTTGGGGAATAAAGAAAATTCTCCGGGGAATAAATTCTCGAGAGAATCCAGGTTTTTTTGAAAATTCTCCGGGGAATAAATTTTTATGGGGAATACAGAATACATTTTTTTTGAAAGTTCTCCTCCATCTCGTCTGTTCTCTCTACCACTTCATCTTCTCGACACCTCATCATCTTCTCCGGCGAAAGTCGCCGGCCGACCAATTTTCCGGCCGACGACTTTCAAACATAAATTTTTTTTTTCTCTCTCTCTAAATCTTTTTTTTTCTTTTCTCTATAGAACAGGTCCGTATGTTCATCCTCACTTCCTTTCTTATCTTCAATATTTCATCTCTTATGCTTTGTATTTCATCCCGCAACCTTTCTCTTTCTACCATCAAAGGAGAATCCTCCATTCTCACACACCGGAGTGAAGAAAAGAAAACTTATTATTAACCCTATACCTATCTCCTCTGGAAAGTAAAGTTCAAGTTTTGGTGTTCATCCTAACTTCCCACCCAACCACTATTTATATATATAAAAATATAGGGTTTAGGAAACTAAAAGGAAGCTTCATCATCAGTGAAAACGGGTAGGTGGAAGCTTCCCTTTTAGTAACTTTCAATCACTCCTTTCTGTTCCTCACTTACACTCCAAACTGATCTGTTTCCTTGTACATCCTAACCTTTTGTCATCTAAATCTCTCACTCTCTCTTGGTTCAAATCTTTTTCTATCTACAACTGGCTCTTCTTGTACATCCTAACCTTTTGTAAATCCTTATCTCCCAGTTCTATTGCCTTCGTTGTGAATCCGAATTCTCTCTCCCTCACTCCGTAGTTTTGTCTCCCTCACGAACGGACCGTCTGTTCTCACGAACAGACCATTGAAGGTCTGTTCGTGAGAACATACCTTCTCTCTCTCTCTAGATCTGTTCTAGAGAGAGATAGAGAAAAGAAAAAAAAATTAGAGAGAGGAGAGAGAAAATAAAAAAAATTCTTTTTATGTTTGAAGGTCGTCGGCCGGAAAATTGGCCGGCCGGCGACTTTCGCCGGAGAAGATGATGAGGTGTCGAGAAGATGAAGTGGCAGAGAGAGGTGATGAGATGGAGGAGCCTTTTTTTATAGCATCTTCTAAAATTAGAAGCCCCTTAGCAATAAAAAGAAACATAAAAAGTCAATCTTATTTGACTAGTTTTAAGAAAAGTCTTTATTCCCAGGAGAATTTTCTTTATTCCCCAAAGCCGCGGCCTTTTCTAAAGCCTTTCTTTAGCTATTTTTTCAAAAAAGGAACTACGTATAGTAGCGCTATTAGAACGCAAAGAAACTTAAGAATTTGGTGAAATTTTTCGAAGATGAATCAAGCTAAAATAAAAGTGCTTATAGCACTTTGGGCGAGTGTTAACGGAACCATCCTCTTATAGCATTTTTCCTTGACTACTTCTAGCAACGCCCTTTAGAGAAATTTTCCTTGAATACTTCGACCAACGCCCTTTAGAGAAATTCTTCTAGATGACAGTGTCATCAATTTAGTTATAATAAATATGTTTCATTGTAGTTTAACAAAAAATAGACTATGTTTCGTTGTTACCATTAATTATTATATTCACGAACCAAATAATAAGAATTTCTATTATATTTTGTTGAAAGCCACCACCAATCATTTTTTTTTCAATAATTCGTATGTGTAATGAAAATGAAAGGGAGTGGGGCTTTACAAACTTGATAGAATCAGTTTCATATTTTTCTAATCTTTGTGTTCATATTTTTCTAATCTTTGTGTTCAGTTTGAATGGTTGGTTCGATTATGTTTTGTTGGTGTCATCAGTTTTAAGTGAATCCAGTCCCATATATATTTAAGATACATGAAAGCTTGCTGATTCTTCTAGATGGAATCCATAACTTATTTCCTCCATAAAATTACTTAGTCAAGAATCTTACTAGTAAATCATTAGTTGGTTAGTGGTCTCCAACTAATTAGGTAGTTTGAGCTAGCTTGTAGTTTGTAGTGTGTTCGAGGTTACAATTAGTTGTAAAATTATTATAAATAGTCATTAGCATGATGAATAAAAAGGAAGGGAGATTTTGACATTGATCCCCACTTTTATATCGATATTAGGATTACAATCCTGTTTTTTTTTTTTTGAAACTTTCGATTTACATCCCACGTGGAAGAAAACCGTCAATTCAAAGTTGAGTTGAGCATGTGCGAATTGCACATGTGAATATAGACAAAACTGCTCATATTTACATTTTAGTATCTAATTTTATACCATCTTCTTTCTTTTCGTTAAGAAAATTCAATCACTCTTCCAGAGAGAGGGAGATGAAAGGAGGAAGAGGAGGAACAGGTGGAAGGAGACGAATAGTTAGGAAATCAATTCCTCCATTACAAAGACCTCACCATAACTATGTCGAACTGAAGTAAGCCAGATTGATTATTGAAACTTAATCGACTATAGGTTCTTCTAAGACGATTTAATATACCCAATTGTCTAATCTCATTTCTATTTCACAAACCAAACAAATATGGATGGAAACCCTAGTAGAAGGAACACTCTACCTGATAATTAATTTGAGCTAATAAGAAGGATAAGAGAACCCCTAGAAGAAGGAACATTATTAGGAACCTTATTCATTTCCCAACCAAGAACACTACAAACAACTTCACGGGAAATGCTCTATGTGCCCTTCTCTGCCTAGTTTTCTAAATTGAAGCAGCATGATTAACAAGAGAAACACAATTCCTAAATCTCTTCAACATTTTCGCCTAGATATAAAAATTAAAACAACTTAAAACATTGGGGAATACTGTAGGAGTTGCTCAACTAATCAAAAAAAGAAATCAACTTCGAAAGAAGTCGATTACCTGATTTGACTCCCACCAGCAAGTGCACCATCAAAAAAAATTTCCAACTCTATTCCTGAAGTATTAGACGGTCCACCTTCATAGTGAAGAAATCCAAATACAAATGCTAATACAATCACATTCCAACGAATCACTAGTCAAGAGGCGAAACAAAGTCATGATAAAAGATTATGCTACTACTGTGATGAGAAGTTTAACCTTGGTCTTGGATACGAACACCCTCAAATATTCATGAAAAAGGATTTGAGTCAATCAAGTGTCTACAAGGATGAAAAACCTTGAAGAATATTTGTTGTAATGTCGTTGGCCCTTACCAATACACCCTCCACGTCCCAGAGCCTTGTGAATGATTTATTCTGTCTTTTTATTTTCTTTTTCCATTTCTCACAAAATTTATCTTAAATTTGTTTTATGAGATCCTAGTTTATTAACGGTAAGATCATCTTTCACATTTCGGGAAATACCTAGTTGGTGGCCCATGCGTAAGTCACAAGTGTCCAAAGAAGAACACTACTACTAAAAACCAAGTGGGAAATACTTGTCAAATTCAAATAGAATAGACACTGGAGATTGATTTCCTAGAATAGGACAACCTTCCAAGTCTCACAACTATAGATTTGACTCAAAAGTTTGTTATTTTCCACTACTAACTTTGTTTCCAGATCTATGTAACAGATAATCTTTTATATTATAGAACAAACTTACAAATATATATGATAAATATTCCTTTAGGTAATAGTTTCGTCTGTCTAGTTAAAGACACAAATCCTATTACCAAATAAAAATGAACTTATTTTTAACCGATTTTATTTGTGTGAAATGAAGTGTTTTTAGTAATTTCAAGTCTAGGTTTAGGACTTTTCAACAACAAAAAGGAAAAAGTCCAGGGTATAGGAAGTTATTGTCTAATTTTTGTACTTTTTGTTGTGTTAAAATCTTTTCCATACTACATTGTAATACGGGCAGAGGCGGAGCTAGGATTTCGTTACGGTTATACGGGTATCCAACACTAGTGTGAAGCGTCACGTCTGAAATGAAAAAAAAAATGTACCTATGGTGTAAAAGTGTAATTTTAATTGGAGTAAAATCCCTTTAGTATATGAATAGATTAATCTTCTGTTTTTCTTGTATAAATGAGGTGGTTATATTTATTATTTTACTTTTTTATAGCATGGGTCATGGGTGGTGACATTTATGTTTGCTATGATTGACATAGCCCACTCTCTCCCCATAATGTTTGGTACAGGAAGGAGAATTAACAGATGAAGAAGACATAAATTAACAACTCATGAAAAATTGTAAACTATAATGGGAATTTTAACAAACATGTTATCTACAAATATACCCGAAAGAACAACTTGAAGAGTTCTTGCTCCTTTACAAACTTTCTGTTTTACCAAAATGGATGAAGATAAACAATTAATCGTAGTCAAATTAATCTTAGACATGCCATTCAATTTTTAAGAATCAAAAGACTAACTAGGGTTTTCGGTAATACTGATTCTAAAACCAAAAGAAAAATAAAGAAATAAATACAAACTTGAGGGAGAGAAGGATTACTTGAAGAAGTACCTATTCCAGAGATCTCTTGCTCCTCAACCTAATTCTCCTTCACAAACTTTCTATTTTACAGATGAAGATAAACAATTTTTTTTTTTGATGAAAGAAGATAAACAATTTAACAATGAAGGAGAATTAACAGATGAAGAAGACACAAATTAATATACAATAGATATTCACAATAGGGTGCCTCTAAAGGCCCCCGGTCCTTTTTCCTGTCTATATTGGCATTCTACACCGATTGGGACTGTTCGAGGGCCTCGGATTGGGACAGTCCGAGAGTTTCAGACTGACCGGAGTTGTGTTGTTCAAGCCACCACGGACTAGACACAATCCGAGTTCCTTCCACTACCCCAATCTGGGGGTGTTAAGAGAGAAGCCGGCCAAGAGTAAACTCCCTTCACCGTATTATACAATCATATTCAAACTAATTATGTGACTTTCAGGCCGCTATATAATTATATCCCACTTGTAACATGACAGTCAAGAAGTTTTCGAGGTGGTTTTCTTCACCAAGAAGACCCTCTTTGTGACATACTTGGACAGCGTTACTTGCATTCAGAAATTGGACCTATCCACACTGTAGTAATAACATTTGGGCAAGAGGCCCAGAACAATAAACAGGCCCATAAGCAAAGACGAGAGACATTTTTTTTGGGCCAATTTCAGTTTAGAATTGTTCCACCCTGGTGAAGCAGGTTTTAAGATGTTTGACTAAACTGAACGAGGCAATAATATTAGAAATTCGAAGCAAAGCTGCTACCTTGCTTGGCCAATGAAGGCTAATTGAGTATATTACTAAACAAGAATAATAGCAACAATAGGGAACCTGTCTGTGGATGTTTCTCTAACATATAGAAGTATTTAAAAAAGTTTTACGACGAGCACCAGAAAAAAAATAGACAAAGAAAAGAAGTTACAAAGACAAACATACTCGCCTTCACTAGTCTGGCATGTCAAGAACTTAACTCGAACTTGTAATGCTTGGGAAAACCTGCGACTTTTCGAGAACCATGATTCCTTGCGCTTGTTTCGAGACCAGACATCTCACCTGCCATGTTACTAAATGTACTTTATATGGGCGTAAAGAAGAGCATGTTTAAGAGAACAACGCTTGAGTTCATCTTGGGCCCAACTTTTCACCCTAGGCATTATAGCTTCCCCCTCCCCCTGGAACCGGACGAGTGGGCGGTGTAGCTGATCCATAAGGTGGATTCTTTCCTGGTCCAACGGGCTGTCCTTGTGGTCCAGGAGCACCTCTGGCTGCTGCTGGATCGTAGCCATGGCCTCTAGTCGGTGGTGCTGTTGGTGCATCATAGCCAGGCCCTCGATTAACTACATTGTACCCAACGCCCCTGGATGCATCGTAAACGGGCCATCTCTGTGCAGGATCGTAACCAGGCACTCTCTGGGAAGGATTGTAACCGGGGCCTCTCTGCGCAGCATCGTAACCGGGTCCTCTCTGTGCAGCATCGTAACCGGGTCCTCTCTGTGCAGCATCGTAACCGGGGCCTCTCTGCGCAGCATCGTAACCGGGTCCTCTCTGTGCAGCGTCGTAACCGGGTCCTCTCTGTGCAGCATCGTGACCAGGCCCTCTTTGGGCAGCATCATAACCAGGCCCTCTCTGTGCAACATCGTATCCGGCCCGTCCAGGATCTGTAACGGCAGGTCCACCGCCAAAATGAGGAGCAGTTGGTGCAGCACCTGCAGGAGGAACATATGGAGGCGTAGCACCGGCAGGAGGAACATATCCCTATTTTGCAAAATACAAAGAGAAGGTATAAGCGTTGGCCAATGTATCTCATCAATTGCCAATGTACCTAAAGAGCAAAGAGAACATAAATGTTGGGCCATCTCCTGCCAACTCAAAGGTAATCAAGGTCCGTCCGAGTAACTCGTGGATCAGATTGCGATAGCCCGAAAAAGTCCCATGCCGGACCCCCTGAGTTAGTTGTTATGTATGAAACTTGGAGTTTAATTCGAATTATAGGAGCAGTGTTTGATGTAGAAGTGAAACTGATATAGTCAACCCTATACATATATATTATATAAGGAAGAGTTAATGAAATTCAGCCGCGTTTCGGCCAAGTAACTCGGGTCAGTAGGTAGGAATAAGGATCCATGACCACAATTGCCCTAGCCAATCTCGCCCATAACTACTTTATCAAGGTTCAAAAGGTAGCAACATTTCGATTAGTGAAACATTAGCACAACTGCCCGCCTGGCAAATTGACATGAAATACCGAGGTAGCAAACAAGGGGATGAGTCGATGAGCAGTATCTATGGTTTCATTTTCTTTTAATGCCACTTCTAATTTTGTTAGCTCGCCAGTTGTAGTTACGAGTAAAAGATTCCAACATATTAACATAAGGTCCGAACTCTGACGGATGACAAACAAAAATCGTCTTTCAAATAACTGTGCTGAAAAGTTGTTAACAAATCATGCATCATCTGCATATTTGCTCTGCTCTTTTGCGTTAAAAGTAGAAGCCCGGAAATTGAAAGAAATAAAATCAGACAGTATGATATAGATCAACACCTGTGGAACCCCGTAACCATCTTCATAAGCATTTTGTACCACAGGATGATTCCCACCAGCTTCGTTCTCCTTGTACCCAGTGGGAGCAGCAGCAAATGGAACACCTGCATTTTCATGGCTATAAATCCAACACATTTATAAACTCTGAAAGAGTGAAACTAAAAGAAATTCCAGAAGTAGTCATACCAGTTCTCTCGATGCTAGCATTTTTAGCCAACTCAACTCGAAGTTTCTCCACCTCTCTCACCATCATCATGTAATTCTTTTCCATCACTTGTAATGACTCAAGATGGTCATTATACAGTTTTTTTTCGTAGTCGTAAGTAGTCCTGCAAAATCGATTGAAGAAAAATACTTTGTATTGTACCAGGAAAACACATATAACTTGTTCCAAGTGGACAAATAAACTAATGAGTTAAAGCATTTTATATTATATTACCTACAGTGCTGGAATTCCTGTCTAAGAGCGTCAAGTTCTGATGTCAATGCCGGGATCTGCTGAACTTCTGAGTGGATCTTCTGGAGCTCATGAGTTAGTTGTTGAACCTTTGATATCAACTCCTGTCTTGCTCCCATTAAGTTTTGTGCCTCGCCATGAGCTTTCTGCAACTCTATCTTAACAGATTCGGCTGATTTTAAATCGGCTTCCATCTTAGCTATATTATCCATAAGGCCCCTGATTTGTTGCTCCTTCTCATTTTTCACAGCACCTATATGAGCTTGCAATCTTTGCGACTCTTGCTGCGCAGAGGCAAGTTCTTGTCTTAAAACAACATGGGTAGCAGCAAGACGTTGATTCTCTGTTGCAAGTCTTTGCATCTCTCCAAGTTGTGTGGTGAGCTTCTGTTCCATGATTTCTGGAGGAGGCAACATGTCAAAAGGTGGAAAATGACCAGGGGGAGGGCGGTTGTCAGGCCTAAATGGATCGGAGCGCATCATGCCAGGCCCAAATGGATCAGGATGGTTGACAGCAGAACCTGGAATCGGCCTCCTAAGATGAGGTGGCGGAATGCGGGCTTTGCTTCCCATGTGAAATCAATTATGTATTACCTATAAGAGAGCAGTCGTCAAGTTAGAAAGAACCACGGCGCTTAATAATTCATACATGCATCAATTTTGGCATATATTTTATGTATTACCTATAAGAGAGCAGTCGTCAAGTTAGAAAGAACCACGGCGATAATAATTCATACATGCATCAATTTTGGCATATATTATAGCAATTACGACTTCAATACAGGTACTGCTACTAGTAGAGGAAACAAGAAATATTAATAACTATAACTAGTCAGCAGAGAGAGAAAGCTTTGATATAAATGAATGTAGTAGACCTTGGCCTTTTTGTCTCTAGGGAACCATTAGAGCTCTGATTTCGTAGTCAATCTGGAACGTTAAGATCATAAGATTGCACGTTGGAAATAAGCACCCAAAGAGAGGCGCATGATACAATATACGTAAAGTGATTCAACAGAATCGGGTTCACTTGATAATGTGAGTTTCCAAAACTCCCTTCGGATATTCTAAAGTTTGATCCAAAAATATTAGTAATATTTTTCTGTTATGTGGAAGAAAATATATAGACGAAATCTTGATTAATTCCTTAGTATTTTTCAAGGCTTGAATTATCTTGTAAAGAATATACCTAATGGTACTAGATAATCAACCATTCTCTGGCATCTGCTTCCACTTAACACTAAAGATAATGACGTCAAATCCAAAAAGGGGAACTAAAACATCCAACATCGCAGCCTTTATGATATGAATATTAACAATTTTGCAGGATTTAACAAACACGACCATTTATAATACATAAAATCATAGTAGATGGTCAAGGGAATCCTGCACCAAGAAATTATGCTTAAATCATATATACATGTTATATCTAACAAAAATAGACAAGAGGACCGTACGAAGTACGAACCAATTCGATTTCATGAAATACACAACAACCTACTCTTGCTTCTAATAAGTCAGTAGGTAATTTGAGGTCAAGTAGATACATAATTCTCATTCTTTAGGCTTAACATATGCGAAGAAAGCGTGTGTTTTGACCCTTGTAAGAAGATAATCTGTAAAACATAAAATCAGTAAAATGGACTAAGATGACCTCTAATTACTAATTTCGCTTGTTCAAGTCATCAAGCACACCACATCAAATTAACCTTCACGTGCACATGGAAATCAAACCCTCAAAAATTGCCCACTTAGCAAAATCACATATTTTGCATTTACTTATCCATTTAAGCAGATCTAACATAATCTTCTACCTACAAAAACATCTAAACCAGAGTTTGTAACGTCGCTAGACTACTATATTCATTCTTAAAATTGAATTGACATTTTGAAACATAAAAATCTACTTCTACTCTATTAGTAACATTTCTAAAAGCAAAACCTGTGGATTCAAATCATATGGTTATTTACACCAGCCAAAATACCATTCCAAGCAAACATATTTCTGTGAGGCATTTCATCAAACATGTTATACCCCATTATCGGTTCCCTCATGTCTTATAAGTTAAAATCGAAGAAATAACACGAAATTCATCAACCCCACAAAATAAAATGCTCTAATTTTACCATTATCCAACATATCCGAAGAAATTAATCCAATGCAATACTAAAACATTATAGCAGATGACCTTGAGATAAAAACTAAAACCCTAAAACCAGAGGAACCCGTGAAAAAAAAAAGAGTAATTCAACTAATATATCTCGAGAGTTGGGACCAAATTTAGGTTAAAATCATTTAAAAGAATAACTCCAAACGATCAGAACAAAAGAAGAAATCAACATTTAGGAAGAAAAGAAACTTACTTGTGCGTGATTGATTCAAATCCGACAAGAAATTGAAGGTCTGAAATTGAGTTGCGAGTGAACAACTCTATGGAAGCCAAGGGAGTCAGACGTGCGAGAGGGAAGCAAGCGTTCGATATCACCGAGCAAGAAAAGGAGAAAATCGGCCAATAAAACCAGAGGGTCGTTGGTAAGGGGAGAGTAGTTTTAGTTAAGGGGTGAGACCAAAATTCAGTCTCTATATGACTCCTCCCTTTGGTAATGGTAATTTTTGGCAAGAAGATACTTATCATTGTTGTTTTCAGAATCAAATTCTAATTTGGATCGTGTTTGGGTTATTAGAGCATCTCCAATGCAAAACTCAAAAAAATCTCTATTCATCATATGTGTCAAGTTCCAATTGAGATTCTCACTCCTACGTGGCGTCAATAGAGATCCTCAATGTGTCTCCAATGCAAAACTTGAAACTTATCTTATTTACTTATGTGTCATAGTTATTTTTGTAAATAAATAGTTAGTTATTTTAGAAAATATAGAAGACTCGATTTCTATTGGTTGAAAATCAAATATTGATTAGGTGGACAATTAGAGATATCTCAAGAGGACACTCTAGAAATAGAGTGTCCTCTTGAGATATCTCTATTCCACCCTCGACACGTCATCTTAGAGATCCAAATAGAGTGTTGCATTGGAGATGGTTTTTAAAAAAAAACTCTAAAAATCCTAAGTGGCACTCGGAGTTTCTAAGATTAAGTGTTGCATTGGAGATGCTCTAAATATCTAGTGAGTAAGCTTAAAAGTTTTTTCTTCAACTCAAAAAAATTTCAAAATGTGTACCGGCCAAAATCTGTTATTAAGAGTGTCTTAATGATCTATGATTAACGAACTTACAAACCAACCAAACCCATGAACTAAATAACAAATGGGTCCGATCTATTTATCTTCAGGCACCTGAAACAACAGAAAAATGCACACGAGCTTTTGACAGAGACTCTAGCCCTGGATAAAGAGGGTGGTCATCACTTCCTAAACAGATCTTCCTCTCGTATACTCGTTAAAAACAATACTAGTCATTCAAGATGACAACTGACCAAGGATATCACCAATATACGCTAAAATGGAGATCAGGGGGTTACCTTATTCAAATTTAAAGGTAACAGCTTCATACGTTACCACATTGAAGACGACAACTCACCGCCAAGTGAAAGACGACCACAAGATACTATAAAGTGATCGAAGAAAAAAGGATACATGCATTCAATCCTAGGGAAAAGAACCCACTACTACCTTACTCTCTCTCATGCGAGACGACCGAACATCCAACTATCGACAACTACACGACTGAACATCCAACTATCGACAACTACACAATCGAACATCCAACTATCGACGACAACATCTGACAATCGGCTAATAATTCCAATAGTCTTATTTTCTCTCTCATAGCAGAGCAAACATATTTCTTTCTCATACATCAGATCTAATTCCCCCCGAGACAACCTGCAATCTACTTTATCTCTCCAGAGACTGCTTACTTTATCTCTCCTACAGAGATGCTGCTTACTTTACATCTACATAGAGGATGTCTACTTTATCTCTCATATAGAGAGGCCGCTTACTTTATCACTCCTACAAAGAAGTTGTCTACTATATCTCTTTTACAAAGAAGCTACTTAATTTATCTCTCCTACAGAGAGGTTGTCTACTTTGTCTCTCCTACGAAGGCTACTTACTTTATCACCAATGACATGCCTGACAAGCCATAACGTCCCTCTCATTTAATAAGTCAATTATATTATCACTCAAGACAAGTCAAGCTAACCCATAGAGAATGAGCTCCGACCACTCTACGAGCCACACCATACTCCGATCATCCCTCTTGAAAGTAACATTCCGTAGACATCATCGACGTGTTTATTACTTTTCATACAAGTTTACAGACTTGACTGTCGGAGTCTCTTTGACCGGCACCATTCCCGTGTCCAAAAGATTTTACAGTCACATGCGTTTTATTTCTTGTCAGACAGGTTAAAGTCCAAGAACGTCGTTGCCCATAAAATATTAACAAGTGAAGGTCTGACTTCTGGTCAACGACCTAGTCCCGTTGACTTCTTCACCCGTGATTTCAACCCCTTACAAAACCCACGATCAAGGGTTTTTTGAAACTTCAGGGGTATTAAAGCTTTAAGCAAAACCATTTACGAAATTTTCACTTGAAACTTTTTCCACTCGTCTAATCCAAGGGGTTTCATTCGCCGGTTTATGTAAATATGTTATATTGATGTAAATCACTTTATCATTTTTATTTTGAGTATTTATGAAAAAAATTGCAAAATTATTGTTGGGGAATCTAAATTTAATAAAGGGTTATTTCCCTAATGGCCCCCTACTTTGTGACCAGCTTCCCGCCTGGCCCCCTACTTTACAAGAAATACCCATATGGCCCCCTAAAACCGTTAACTTTAACTTTCCGTCACTCTCTCTCCTCCATCTCTTTTTCTCTCTCTGCCATGTCACGCCACCTCATCTATTAGGCCACCTCATCACCTTCTCCGGCAGAACTCGCCGGCCGGCCAAATTTCCGGCCGGCGACCTTCAAACTAAAAAAAAAAAAAAAAAATTTTTTTTTTTTTTATCTCTCTCCTCTCTCTCTCTCTAAGAACTCCGGCGAAGGAACCCTTCGCCGGAGTTCGTCTGTTCTCACGAACAGATCTGGTCTGTTCGTGAGAGCAACTCCGTCTGTTCTCACGAACAGATCTGGTCTGTTCGTGAGAGCAACTCCGTCTGTTCTCACGAACAGATCTGAGCAGATCAGTCTGTTCTCAGGAACAGATCTGGTCTGTTCGTGAGAACAGACGAACTCCGGCGAAGGGTTCCTTCGCCGGAGTTCTTAGAGAGAGAGAGGAGAGAGATAAAAAAAAATTTTTTTTTTTTTTTTTTAGTTTGAAGGTCGCCGGCCGGGAATTTGGCCGGCCGGCGACTTCTGCCGGAGAAGGTGATGAGGTGGCCTAATAGATGAGGTGGCGTGACATGGCAGAGAGAGAAAAAGAGATGGAGGAGAGAGAGTGACGGAAAGTTAAAGTTAACGGTTTTAGGGGGCCATATGGGTATTTCTTGTAAAGTAGGGGGCCAGGCGGGAAGCTGGTCACAAAGTAGGGGGCCATTAGGGAAATAACCCAAATTAGTATTTGGGACATAAAAGTACAAAAAAATCAGTGCTTGGAGCATGTTACGTTTTTTACTAGAGTTAGCTAATGTTAAGGTTTGTTAGACGTAGTTATTTTTGGATGGTAATGTTAATCAAAGTTAGTCAAACCCCGAACTACAAAAAAAACATCTTCATGTTCCAAACTCATCCACCCGGTACTTATGGTTGCATATATACGTTAGTTTTAATGGGTCGCTGGCTCCACCTGTTTTCTCCTTCTACGACATGTCGTTGTCGTCGCCATATTCCATCGTCACTTAGTCATCTCTGCCTCGTTGCAGGTCAACCCCCACGAAAGAAACATAGGATTTCATTCAGTGACTCCGTGATCAAAATAAGGTAAAATTTGAAGATAAATTTTGTACTCTATTAATGTCTTAGTCCATCTAGTCGGGTGGGCGTCATCCGATCTTTCGATCAGAGCCCCCCTAAAATTGCATGTGCGGGTCTCCCCACATGCGGCTCACGCTATTCGAGATGCCCCAGCGTTCATACCTATTGCAAAATAACAAAAGAAAAATATTTCTCTTATAATTTTGTACTCCGATTTCCAAAGGGGTAGCGGTAAAAAGGAAAAAAAAAATTGGGGCTTATAGTCCAAAAAACGGGTCCTAATAGTAGATATAATCCTCTCTAATCCTATAAAGGGTTTTAAAACCAAAAAAATAATATAAATGGATATCTAGTCCATTTGGTCTCATCTAGAAATAAAATACAAATCTCTAGAATAAATATTATTTCATAATCCGTAATCGTTACTTTCCATATTTTATAACTGATTTATCTTCGAAATCTATGCATATCTTTTTCCATATTTATCTCCCATATTTTTCTCCAATCATGTTTCTATTCAAAGTAAGGATATCTTCATTATTATCTCCCATATTTCTCTCCAATCATGTTTCTATTCAAAGTAAGGATATCTTCATTATTTTCAGTAACGGAAACTCTTTATTTGATCTCTCTAAAACCGATTTAGTTGACAAACCTCCATTAAACTCAGAAAATCTTCTTCTTCTACATTATATTGTTGTCCAAATTCATCATTTATCAGGTTTAATACTTTCGAAATCTTTATAAACACCATTGTTAATATCTAATATTTCTTCTTATAACTAAAACCCTAATTATTTCGCTCTATTCTAAAACGTATCAGATTTATGATACATATCTATAAGATCTGTTTACTAATTCATTAACTTCGAATGTATGATGTTTATTTCCTCTCTCTAAAATTTTCATAACTGTTTAAGATCATTATGTTTATTCCTTATTCAATGATTCCTTCAAAGTTAGTGTGTTATGTTGCATCCAGTGATAATATCATATTTCTTTAGATCTATGTTTAATCTTCTGTTGTTTCTGATATTTCGTGAGATCAGATTATCAATCATCAATTGAATGTTTGATGTTTATTTTCTTTCTCTATCTTAAAATTTCATTTATGTTTTTGATCTTGATGTTTAATCCTTCAACTCGAGTTTGACATTATTGCAATCAATCATCATAGCAGATATCTTTAGATTTGTAGTTTAAGCTTAATGATATTCTCATTTTTTTTTTCTTCAGATCTGGTTTTCAACCCGTACGGATTTATGAAACATTTGTTCTTTCGTACGGTTACTCATAACAGAATTTACAGTACATGTACTTTATCGTAAATTACCACAATTTATAGTAAATTATGGGTAATTTATAGAACATTACCCATGCTTTAACACCAAAACAGTACTCATTTCATTAGTAGAAATACTTCGCTTTACTATCAAATCTCGTGTACTTTGCAATAAAGTATATATAGTTTACGTATATCTTCATGTTCTTACCATTATGTATATAATTTACGTATAAGTGCACATAAATTGTGTATTATTTATTTACCATTACGTGTACTTTTCACCCAAAACAGTAGCCTTGATAAGTTTACCAAACTACTCAAAACCTTCAAATGTTATCAAAATTTGACAAACATTATATATAATTTACGAAACTGTACATGTAGTTTATAATACAATATATGATTTTTTTTCTTTAATGTATGTGTATTTATGTGTGTAGATTTGATATACCAGATGAAATTTCAAAGAGAATCATCAAATCAAAGTGAGTCAACGAAACTAATGGCGAGTACATGGATGGGCACCATTTTTGAACCAAAGAAGATTTTGTACTTTTTTTTGTAGCAGAATGTAAAGGATGTGTAATGTAAAAGAAATTATGTGTAATGTAAAAGAAATTGTGTGTAATTTATTGAACAAGGCCCACATACATTTGATAAATTATGTTGTATACTTGACAAATGATGGTTTCCCGTCATAAATAATACATAATTTACGTATTTGTTTCATAATTTGTATTCTATGTGTATTTATGTATGAGTGAAAACGAAAACATATGTTGCTTTAATGTTTCCGGAAAAATTTATTATTTCCAAAACTGAAAGTTAAGTGAGAGAAAGTGATATATATGTTTTGTATTAACCCCCAAACAAGGGCGGAGCCAGGATTTGAAACTACACCGGACTAGCCTAAATTTTTTATAACTAAAATTTTTTCTGACGGTAAATATATAGTCGCCGAAAGTAACATGTAAATGCAATTTTTGATATCAAAGTACAATTTTGCAGCATTATTGACACAAACCATACATGAAAAGTAAGAGCATACCTATTAAGAATGCGAAGTTCGTTCGTTACAATTATATTCGTAATTTTGTCCAAAAGACTACCTATACAATACGATATTTGGGAACCCATTACAACTAACATATAGTGAGAGTATCTCAGCTGGCACTATCATCCATTCCTAAGTCACATAACTTAGTCACCTTCATAAAACAAAATAATGCAGGATTTAGATATAAGATCTAACGCCAAAGCAAGAATTCATGGAGAAGAACAACATCACAAAAGGTTTGATAATCAACTATAAATACAACAGTATACACCGAAATCGAAATTTTTCCAATAGCAACCTTACTACTACAAGCATTCCATAGATAAACACAATTACCCAACCCCACAACTAACACATTATTTGCAGACCAATCAACAAGATTTAGATAAAACTCATCTTGTAGTGCAGGAGCATCTAATACCTAAAAAAAACAAAAACAACCTCACATTTAAAATCAAAACTTGTTAAAGAGTAAGCAAAAGAAACCCCACATTTAAAAATCAAAACTTGTTAAAGATTAAGTAAAAGAAATCCCACATTTTACCCTAGTAATCAATCCCCATGAAATCACAACCAGGATTGACACTTCTGTAGTATCAAATCTAGGTTCGGATAATTACTCTAGAACATGAAAGATTGAATAATTTGATGGTCTTAGTTCCTATATTACTGGTTATTTGAATTCCAAGAGAGGAATCTTTGTAGCTACTGATGTTTATGCTAAATACCCACCTTATTCTTGTCTAGTTCACTGATTTATGGTACTAACTTACAGTTTTGTGGTTCTTTACTAGTTCTTCTAATGATTTTGATTGTGGGCAAAATGAACAAATTGACAAGTATAAGAACAAACAAACAAGTATAAGAACAAATTGTACACAATTATTAGGGCAAAATGAACAAATTGTACACAATTATTAGGGCAAAATTAAAATATATGCATAATAATGCTTAAATAACATTACTTACTTTAGTTACCTAGACAGTAGATAACTAAGCATAGACCCCTTGATTAGTTGATTAGTTGATTATTTTATGAAGAACCCTAGATTTCACTTGAAGTTTGAATCTTCGATTTATATATGCATTAGAGAGAGATGATGATGGTAGGGAAGATGAGAAGGAGAAAATGATTAAGACCTCTGATCAATTCATGGTTTGATCTCTCTCTCTCTCTCTCTCTCTCTCTCTCTCTCTCTCTCTCTCTCTCTCTCTCTCTCTCGAATTCTCTCGGTTGAAGACTTGAAGTCCAAAACGCTCTTTCTCTCTCTAGTTCTTCCGTTCTCCTGGTTCAAAGTAGAAAATAAAAAAGAGAAAAGAAGACCCCTCACCCTGGCTGCTTTTACTAAATTAACCCTACCCAAGTGTGATATTGACAGAACTATCCCTGGCTGCAGCCAGGGATAGTCTACTCGTGCCTCCGCCCTTGCCCCCAAATCACGCTAAATTGATCCTAGAAAATATACTATTTCCAAATCTGAAAGTTAAGTGAGGGAAAATTGATTTGAATCGAAAAAAATTTACATAGTAAGAGAGAGAAAATTGATTTGGTTTCCAAATCTGTAAAGAGAGAGAAAATTGATTTGGTTTCCAAATCTGTAAAGAGAGAGAAAATTGATTTGGTTACGATTTTTATTTTGAATTGATTTGGAAATAGATTTGCTTTCCAAAACGGTTAGAAGATAGAGAAAAATCAATTTCGGATTTATACGTTAGTTGCTTTAAATCCCCTAAATCACGCCCACATTAGAAACATCCAAATTCGCCCTGAAAAATTAGAAATCCCGTGATTTTTGTAGGGGGGACATGGACGGTAGTTCTCTCATAAAGAATGGGTTATTATGTCCATAATGTAAAAGGACTAAATATCCATGTTTTGGGAAGATTTGATCATGAACCTTTTTTGAATATTATTTTGGTCTATATACCCACGGACCCAAAAAAAAAAAAAAAAAAAAATTCATTTTGGACATAGACCTAATTTCCATGGTGAGTTTTATTTCGGACTTTAAACCCATCGCATTGTGAGTTTCCTTTTAACAAACCGTTACAAAAGAACAATTAACGTATTTGGCCAAACGTTTCTCATTTAAAACGCAGAAATTCAGAGAATAGTATGAGATCTGTCATCTCTCCAAAAATCCGAAGAGAAGAAGAAGAAGAAGGCAGACCCGAATAAGAACAACAGAATCAGGTAGTTCCTTTCTTCTCTATCTCTCTCTCCCCCTTTTGTCTTTAATTCCCTATTTATCAAACTTGATTTGATTTATTAAGTCAAGAGTAATCACAAATCGACTCCCACAAGTTTGTGTTTCTTCAATTTCCCATACAATCCAATCTTGGGTAGTTGTCTCTATTACAATTAGAGAGTTTTTTTTTTTCCTTTTTTGATGTTGTTTTTGGGTATTCTAAAAACTTTTACTTTGCAGAAGTGTGAATTTAGAATCATTGGTATCTGGTGATACTTTGAAGATAAAATTTGAAGATAAATTTTGTACTCTATTAATGTCTTAGTCCATCTAGTCGGGTGGGCGTCATCCGATCTTTCGATCAGAGCCCCCCTAAAATTGCATGTGCGGGTCTCTCCACATGCGGCTCACGCTATTCGAGATGCCCCAGCGTTCATACCTATTGCAAAATAACAAAAGAAAAATATTTCTCTTATAATTTTGTACTCCGATTTCCAAAGGGGTAGCGGTAAAAAGGAAAAAAAAAATTTGGGCTTATAGTCCAAAAAACGGGTCCTAATAGTAGATATAATCCTCCCTAATCCTATAAAGGGTTTTAAAACCAAAAAAATAATATAAATGGATATCTAGTCCATTTGGTCTCATCTAGAAATAAAATACAAATCTCTAGAATAAATATTATTTCATAATCCGTAATCTAACCTTTCCATATTTTATAACTGATTTATCCTCGAAATCTATGCATATCTTTTTCCATATTTATCTCCCATATTTTTCTCCAATCATGTTTCTATTCAAAGTAAGCATATCTTCATTATTATCTCCCATATTTCTCTCCAATCATGTTTCTATTCAAAGTAAGGATATCTTCATTATTTTCAGTAACGGAAACTCTTTATTTGATCTCTCTAAAACCGATTTAGTTGACAAACCTCCATTAAACTCAGAAAATCTTCTTCTTCTACATTATGTTGCTGTCCAAATTCATCATTTATCAGGTTTAATACTTTCGAAATCTTTATAAACACCATTGTTGATATCTAATATTTCTTCTTATAACTAAAACCCTAATTATTTCGCTCTATTATAAAACGTATCAGATTTATGATACATATCTATAAGATCTGTTTACTAATTCATTAACTTCGAATGTATGATGTTTATTTTCTCTCTCTAAAATTTTCATAACTGTTTAAGATCATTATGTTTATTCCTTATTCAATGATTCCTTCAAAGTTAGTATGTTATGTTGCATCCAGTGATAATATCATATATCTTTAGATCTATGTTTAATCTTCTGTTGTTTCTGATATTTCGTGAGATCAGATTATCAATCATCAATCGAATGTTTGATGTTTATTTTCTTTCTCTATCTTAAAATTTCATTTATGTTTTTGATCTTGATGTTTAATCCTTCAACTCGAGTTTGACATTATTGCAATCAATCATCATAGCAGATATCTTTAGATTTGTAGTTTAAGCTTAATGATATTCTCATTTTTTTTTCTTCAGATCTGGTTTTCAACCCGTACGGATATATGAAACATTTGTTCTTTCGTACGGTTACTCATAACAGAATTTACAGTACATGTACTTTATCGTAAATTACCATAATTTATAGTAAATTATGGGTAATTTATAGAACATTACCCATGCTTTAACACCAAAACAGTACTCATTTCATTAGTAGAAATACTTCGGTTTACTATCAAATCTCGTGTACTTTGCAATAAAGTATATATAATTTACGTATATCTTCATGTTCTTACCATTATGTATATAATTTACGTATAAGTGCACATAAATTGTGTATTATTTATTTACCATTACGTGTACTTTTCACCCAAAACAGTAGCCTTGATAAGTTTACCAAACTACTCAAAACCTTCAAATGTTATCAAAATTTGACAAACATTATATATAATTTACGAAACTGTACATGTAGTTTATAATACAACTAGGGTAAATCCCGTGCCTCCGGCACGGTTAAACTTATACATAAATACAACTATGAAGACCTCTTCGTAACATCCTGTGTAGAAAGTCAAATTGTCTAACTTATTATGCAAAGAGGGTCGAAATGGCATAGTTTAATCTAATTGTTTGCCTTACACATCAAGCCATTGGATTTTGTCAGGCGTATTAATAACTAAGTTCCACCAGGTTCCATTCCGATAATTTTTGGTGCTACATAAAATTCAACAATCTCATAATTAAAAAAAAAAGTAATCTCCTAGTGCACTACATATATGGGTGAAGCAGAGAGTAAATCACATTAGCAAAGACAATGTCGTCCAAATGTTGGATACATCTTGTTAGCACCAATCATCTTATTCTTTTGAATATAATGTTGTAAGCAATAGACCCTTAGGTTCCTGGTCCAACGCCAACAATAATTCAACCGTATACTGTTAAGAACAAATGTTCGAAGACTAACTATAAAAAAAAAAAATCAATAATATGGTGTTAGCAGTAGCATTGAGAACCTTCAACTATAATAGAAAAACTTAAAAAATTTCCACTTTATCATTAGTTTCTTAATCACATGATGAGCAACAAAAAAAAAAGAAAAACAATGTACCCTTGCAAAAAAGAAAGATGAACACATTAGATACCCAACAAACATGTATTACTTCAGCCAAACTCAAATTCTTTATTCATCCACCAAATCAAATCCTTAATCTTAACATATATTACTTCTAAGCAAACTACAGAAAAGCATCCTCGTACAGAGCATCATGCCTTAGTGGTTAACTTGTGTTAATGTAGATTTCAGAGGATATGTGTAATGGTTTATTACAAACCCAATAGATTTTTACCTAAATTTATATCCTGTAATTTGTACTCTTGATGCAATCTCTTTGAGCTTCCATGGTGTTGGAGTCGATTTGTCACAACTGCACCAACAGTAAATTTTGTACAACAATTATCCCAGTTTCAGATAAATGATAAATAGATAAAACGACAACATTGCAAAATAGTAAACCATAAAAGTAATTGGAATATATGTTTCTCTATAAACCGAGAGAATAGAAAGATAAACCAGTAAAAGAAGTGAAGCTCTTATAAACCACCAAATTCAAATGTCACAAACATGAAATACGGAAATATACAACCAATTGCCTTCAACAAACAACTCCACCTCAATAATATTAATGTTTTCTGACATCATCACTATCAGTCTGACTCTAAAAACACATCGTTGTTGTCTAGTCAAGAAATAGGATACACTGATTGTCATGAACTCATGATAGAATCTCTTCGTAGCATTAACCATTTTGTACACGAAGATTGGATAAGCATATTTACATATAACAACATTTTGGGCAGCATAATCATACTTCATATAGCAAGAATGTTTGGTTACCTTCCGAACCGAGATAACGATGTCTTCCATAACCAGACTTATGTGGGTTAACAACCTCTATATCAGTGAAGATGTTATCAGTAGCAAAGTAAATCATTCTTACTGAGAACTATTTTTTGAAAAGAAAGTTCATTAAGGAATTCAGGCTAAATAAGATATCAGAAGTAATACTTTCACCTTACTAAACAAAGTATTACAAAGAGCTAATCCATTCCGACCAACAACTGCTCAACTCTTCCCTTCAATTTCAGCAACGGGTACAATGCTGTAATACATGAAGATTTTTTAGTTATGTTTAGGAAACACAAAGGTCTAGTATATATGTTTCGCCTTAGATAATCCATGTAACAGTGGAAATTTGTTGGTTTAATCTATGTAATGACACTTAGCAAAATCACTTCAACCAAATTTTCATCTTTTGAAGCAGGTACTCTAACTTGAAAACTTTTAAGTCTTTCACAACCAACATAATATGCCTCTCAAGTCACCAAAATCACCTTATATCCTCTAGTGTTCATTCCCTTACACAACATACGTGAACTAAACAATATAAGCTAAAATAAATATTGGTTTAAAGAGAATCTTAAATTCAAAGTATTTACTTACAAAGAGTTCATAGCTGAAAGGAATCAATCTCCTTGAGCTTCCATGGTGTTGGAGTCGATATGCCACAGCTGCACCAACAATAAATAATAACTTCACATAAATTACATGCAATTTTATATTATTAGAGATCCAGGGTAAAGCCTGTCCCTCCGGCACGGTCAAAATCATATCTAAATATTATAAAGAAACATGTATAAATAAATAAATAAATGATAAAATAATAATTTACTTCTTCGTAACACCTTGTGTAAAAAAACAATATTCAAACTGTCTAACTTATTATGTAAAGAGCGTATGACAGGTCTGGATTTTAAATTGATCTAATTGTTTGCCTCTACATATCAAATCGTTAGACTCCGTGAAGTGTATTAATAACTATATTCCAGCAGGTTTAATCTTGAAATTCAATGTTTTTCCATATGTCCAAATATTCATCGATCTCTTAGTAAAAAATATGCAAAGTTAAATAGTCTAACTTATAAGTAGAGGGGGGAAATAGCATTAGCAAAGACAGGGCAGTTGAATTGTTGGGTAAGTCTTGCTAGTATTTATCATCTTATTCATTTGAATATGTTGTTGTAAGCAAGAAGCCCTTGGTAAGTCCAAGTTTGTCCTGGTAATATTGGACAGTTTATCCCTTGTACTCCATCTTACCTTGAACTTTTCCTTTGTTGCAACCCATTCCAAGTGAAGAGTAAAGGTTCTAGTATATTGTTATGAACATTAACGTAAATATTATCGTTCGTTGTTCCGTAATTAGAGGACCAAGAAACTATTATTGACAACAATGACTTGTTTATCAATTCCAAGAGGACGTTGAGAGTAAGAAACAGTCCAATCATACCAACCATATGGGTTACAGGCATTTTCCCATCTGAAACAGATCACTAGCTATCAACAAAATATAAAACCCAAACTTGATTTAATGAACTCTAATAGATGTTTATACATCATTTCTATTTACTGATGGAAGAACACTAATATCTTAAGGGGTTATTCCTATACACAGAGTTAATCCTATACACACTTATTCCGTAATTGCATATAAACTCTTAAGCTGATCTTCGGGAAATTCATAAATGGTGCAACACCTGCAGCAGTATAGGGGGTTTGACTCCTTTGTTCTAAGTAAGTAAACAAAGTCCAGTCTTTCATATTTAGAAGTACCATAACTTTAATTTAGTCTAGTTTGTTAATAATCACATTCATGACATTACTTAGTATTGTATATATTCCATTCATATTCATGTTCTATCAAAGGGTTAATCATGTACTTAGTATTGTATATATACCATAATTATTATTATACAAGACATAATATCGGCTGCAGCATTGCTCATACCCTCATATTCAATTTCATAACAAACATATAATAGCATAAGGATGAAATGAAATTGTCAACCAAGATTGGTCATATTTTTTCTAAACAAAATCAGAAACTACTGTCATATGAAACAACACAATGTTTCACATTCAATGGTAGAATTTGTGCAGTACTGTCATCAGAAACTACTAATCTACATTGAAAGTGAACTACAAGATTGGGCATGATGTGTAGAGAGTTGGACAGAAACTTAAAGAGGTACAATTTTTGCATTCACAACACTTTATCTATGGGACATTTCATCAAACACCTCATCAGCAGAAGTCATTGTGTATGCTGGTTATGCTTCACTTGTTGTCCGCAAACAAAAAACAAAACTGAAAACAACCAATATTCAAAGAAACGAAAACATACTCAGAGAATACAGAAATTGGAAGTACCAAGAAAAAATTCAGAGAACACAACCAAATTTGAAATAAACTTAAAGAGATTTATAAGAACAAAACACTAACCTTCCACCTAGACTGAATTCCCAAAAGAACGAAGAAAAAAATTATCTGAACCAGAGAACAAAACACAAATCGAATTAGAAGAACAAAACACTAACCTTGTCGACGTGGACTGAATTCTCAAATGAACAAAGCAAAAAGAATTCTGAAGTAGAGAAGAGATGTCTGTGAGAAGGGATGTGTCCCTCCCGTAGAAGAGACGCGGCTATATGTGTAGAGAAGAGATTTGTTATATAGGGGCCCGGGTGATATGAGTGGCTGAATCATACGGCTGAGATTAGCGTCGATGTGGAACAGACGGCTGGATTTATCCAGGTGTTTGTCCCAGTCAGCACCATTCCACCTGTTTTATTATATAGATATATGATTTTTTTTTCTTTAATGTATGTGTATTTATGTGTGTAGATTTGATATACCAGATGAAATTTCAAAGAGAATCATCAAATCAAAGTGAGTCAACGAAACTAATGGCGAGTACATGGATGGGCACCATTTTTGAACCAAAGAAGATTTTGTACTTTTTTTTTGTAACAGAATGTAAAGGATGTGTAATGTAAAAGAAATTATGTGTAATGTAAAAGAAATTGTGTGTAATTTATTGAACAAGGCCCACATACATTTGATAAATTATGTTGTATACTTGACAAATGATGGTTTCCCGTCATAAATAATACATAATTTACGTATTTGTTTCATAATTTGTATTCTATGCGTATTTATGTATGAGTGAAAACGAAAACATATGTTGCTTTAATGTTTCCGGAAAAATTTATTATTTCCAAAACTGAAAGTTAAGTGAGAGAAAGTGATATATATGTTTTGTATATTAACCCCCAAATCACGCTAAATTGATCCTAGAAAATATACTATTTCCAATCTGAAAGTTAAGTGAGGGAAAATTGATTTGAATCGAAAAAAATTTACATAGTAAGAGAGAGAAAATTGATTTGGTTTCCAAATCTGTAAAGAGAGAGAAAATTGATTTGGTTTCCAAATCTGTAAAGAGAGAGAAAATTGATTTGGTTTCCAAATCTGTAAAGAGAGAGAAAATTGATTTGGTTACGATTTTTATTTTGAATTGATTTGGAAATAGATTTGCTTTCCAAAACGGTTAGAAGATAGAGAAAAATCAATTTCGGATTTATACGTAGTTGCTTTAAATCCCCTAAATCACGCCCACATTAGATACATTCCAAATTCGCCCTGAAAAATTAAAAATCTCATGATTTTTGTAGGGGGGACATGGACGGTAGTTCTCTCATAAAGAATGGGTTATCATGTCCATAATGTAAAAGCACTAAATATCCATGTTTTGGAAAGATTTGATCATGAACCTTTTTTGAATATTATTTTGGTCACGGACCCAAAAAAAAAAAAAAAATTCATTTTGGACATAGACCTAATTTCCATGGTGAGTTTTATTTCGGACTTTAAACCCATCGCATTGTGAGTTTCCTTTTAACAAACCGTTACAAAACGTATTTGGCCAAACGTTTCTCATTTAAAACGCAGAAATTCAGAGATTAGTATGAGATCTGTCATCTCTCCAAAAATCCGAAGAGAAGAAGAAGAAGGCAGACCCGAATAAGAACAACAGAATCAGGTAGTTCCTTTCTTCTCTATCTCTCTCTCTCCCCCTTTTGTCTTTAATTCCCTATTTATCAAACTTGATTTGATTTATTAAGTCAAGAGTAATCACAAATCGACTCCCACAAGTTTGTGTTTCTTCAATTTCCCATACAATCCAATCTTGGGTAGTTGTCTCTATTACAATTAGAGAGATTTTTTTTTTCCTTTTTTGATGTTGTTTTTGGGTATTCTAAAAACTTTTACTTTGCAGAAGTGTGAATTTAGAATCATTGGTATCTGGTGATACCTAACATTCATTGGGGTTTCTGGCATTGGCATCTTTGTAGTTGAATTACCAAGTAATTTCTACTTCCCTTCTCTTTTTGTTGTATCTGAAAGTTCTTATTGGATGTATTTTTTGCTTAATGGATCTGATTTGAAGTCAATTATGTTAGTTTAATAATGGGTAGAATTCCTATTGTAAACAATTATAACTTGCTAATTCCTTCAATCTAGAAGCCAAAACGTAGATCTTTGATTCGATCACTGGGGAAATCTCATCTCCTGACACCTCACGACTTCCAAAGATTATTGAAATAAGTAGACTCGTTATTTGGTTTTTGATTAGCGAGACCGTGAGAGTTGAGACACTAGGACACTTCCATGAGAGGAAGTTGTCTGTGGTTGGGTTAGTCGGCTTGTAAGCAGAGTTCTACACGTTCCCGGAGAGTTGTTTGTGAAGGCATTTTGAGCCTTAAAAAGTGAGTGCCTAAAAGGATCTGCAAAGTGCGGACGGGATGATCCTGAAAGAGTCCAACAACTGCAATTTTATTTCTTACGAGCATGGTGTCGCATCCTCCAACCCCACTCCTTTCCTTGTATTTCCCTACTCCGAGCTTCTTCTATAAGCATGTTTGTACAACTGAACACTTAACAATTAATGTTTGTTAAGGTGTAGGCAGTCAACATGCTCAGATTGACCTTACAATGACATTAACATTATGGGTTAACCACATTGTTCAAATTACATAAAAACTCTAGTCTGTTTATTTAAAATATAATCTCTTTAGGTCCTCCATTAGGAAGCTTGAGGTGCAATTTTGATATTTCCATCTAAATCTTCCTGTAGGCTCAGAAATATAAGAGTTACCATAAATGTTATTTGCTATCTTCACATATTTGTGGAGGTCCTCTGATGATCTCCAACAATAGCCCTCTTCTACGACGTTCTGGTAGCAAAGCCGTTGATCTTGGTAAGAGAAATTTTATGCTACACATATGATACAACTGCATATATCTATTTCCTTTCACTTGCTTTTGATATATGGGTTTGATTTGAATCTGACTCGTGGCACTTATGTTAGGTATAAGTGATCTAAGGATCACAGTTGATGAGGCTTTTGTGCCTCCTGCAGAAACAAGTGAGATGAAAACTGGAGCTTTGCAAATGCACTCACCTGTAATAATGCCATCCCCCGTTTTCTTGTGGAGATTCAAGGTCAGAGTAAAATGTTTGATTATGATATTTTTCTTAGGGAAGTGAAGTTTTGATTTGATATAGTATGCATTTTTTCATTTTTGCACATTCTTTTTTAGTACCCCTTTATCATTTCTTGGGTTCGATTGTGCAGGTACTCTTGTTTCTTCTCTGGGGTATTATCTGTTGTAAGGTCAGTTCTATCACTCTTCATAGACTAGATATGTAACCTGATAGGAGATTATTGGAACTAACATTTGAGCGCTCGAGGCATAAAATGGTGGAATATGATTTCTGGTTGCAGTTTAGTTGGGATTCCGTTATGAGAATGGGAGCAGACTTGCGGGATCTATTCTTATACGAGGCATTTTTGTATTATAATCCTCTTCTTCTTGTGGTAAGTTGTCTAGACCAAATTAAGTTTCAATTGGATCCTGGATCTGTTGAATATATTTACTATTCTAATTTACGATCTTATTGTTTGGATGATGCAGACAATGATGGTTTGGCTTTGGGGAGTTAATCTATGGGTCTTTGCACAATCGGGATTGAATTATTCCAGAATATTTGATCTCGATCAAAATCATCTCAACCACAAAGATATATGGAAAGTAGGATATTGACACATCTCTCTCATTTGATATATAATTATATATCAGTAGTCAGTACTTAGCTTACGTTTATCGTTGATATTTGAGAGTGAAATTTATATTTCGTTACACTTGTTATTGTGCCTTTTACATTTGAAGTTGATCACTGGTTTCAGTGAACTGACCTGATTTTTCATTTTACCACGAAATGCTTTTACCATTTAAAACTGGAGAAAGACCGCATCCTATGTTTCTTGAGCTGAGCTTCGGAAATGAAAAAATTGAGAAGATTTTTTGTTTTTACTGGTGTATCTAAATTTTCTTATGTAATTTTCAATCCGTCAAATAAAAAGAACCTTAGCTCTCGCTGTTTCTTGAATATCTTCATTTGTATATCTCCCATTTGAGTTTACTAGCCTGCTGGGTCTTAACTCTTAAGCTACTCAATCCATGCTTCCTTGTCAAATATATATCTATGCATGTGCTAGTTTTTTTTTTCGGATGTTGACTAGATATGAAAGGCAAAAGCAGTATGATAACCTTGTCTCACTTGCCTCGTTCTTTCTGCAATTTTCATTTTGAAATTTTCAGTGTGCGACTTGGATGACAATCATTGTCCCAACCAGCATGACAGCATACCTTTACCTATATTCTCATGGAGAAGTATCATTGGCTGCATCACAACCAGTGTAATATCTACTTCCTCTTTTAATAGTCTTTTGTAGTAACTTGGTTAATGTTAATTCATTTCTTCCAAAAATAGTTTTTTTATGCAAACCTGTCTCTACTAAATGCGAGATACTAGGCAAAATTTTATTAAAAAAACGGGACGCAAAGAATGAATACAAGAAAGCTACATGAACAATAAAGAGAGAAGACCCTCCAAAGAAAGGAAAAATGGCCCCTCACGAGACGAAAGCATCCCAATTGGACATGGAAACATGAAATTAAATCCCAAAAGTTCTTTGTATCTTGAGGCTCACCCAAAAATGTTGAATTTGATATTTGCAATGATTTCTTCAATTGAGTCTATCCACCCTTCACACTATCTATGGTTCCGTTGCTTCCAGAAACTAGTTGATATTAATAGCGAAGTACGTAAATTCCAAGATAGCCTTTTTAGTGTGAGCATCATCTGCACATCAAGAAAGGAAGTTTTGTGACACATGAGTACTTGCACAATTCCCAGATAAACTTTTTAGCCTCAAATAGTGAGATACTCTTATTAAGAATTTAAGTATGGATACTCGCATTTTGTTGTGTCTACTTGGACATCGGTGCTCTCTTGGAATGGTCTAGTTCATATGATATAATTAGGTTATTTTGAATTGTGACGCAAAGTTTTAGTAATTCTTACTCTTGAAGCTGATGAGAATAACATCTATGAGCCTCTTTTTTTTTTCTCTGTTCGAAAATTCAAATTAATATTAAAAAAGGGAAAATATACAAGATCCTAGAGCTAATTTGCTTTAGGTTAGAAGCGGAGTAGGCATCACAGGCCATTACAAAAGTTGTAGTGTCGCAATTCAAACTTCTTAATTCCTGGTAAAGTCCATATAGGATTTTTATTTTGCCCGACCCCTAAAGTTTTGCACGACTTCTATAATAACAGTTGGTGTTAAAAATGTCCCTTTAAATATTGGATTGTTCCTTTCCTTCCGAATGCCTCAAATAAGGGCATGAGGGATTATGCTCCAAATGTGCCTTCCATTGTAAAACTCACTCCCACTGTTCAAAGACCATCTGAACCTTGACAGGCATGCACCAGGCTAAGTTGAAACCCTAAATGAAGGATTGCCAAACTGTAGAAGAGATTACATTGCAAAAACAGATGAGATCCTGTCTCTTACTGAAGCAGCATCTGCTTGAGCCTCTCTCTATGAGCTGATGTTCAGTGGGTAGCTTGTCTAATGCTGCAGCTCAGAGCACAAAACTGACTCTAGTTGGAATTGGAGGCTCTCTTTATGAGCTGATTCTCCTTTTCTTTCTTCAGACTAACATGTATTTGCATTTTTCTTTTAGATACTCCTGACTCTCGAATAATGTGCCGCTAAAACATATCTAAGCTTTTGTTGTATTTTTTGCAGGTGCTCCTGTACACTGTTCTTGCTATGGTTCTTGTGTTCCCTTTCGATATATTTTACTTATCATCTCGTTACTTCTTATTAAGGACAGTTTGGCGTATAGCGCTCCCATTACAGGCAAGGTTTCATTTTCTTAGTATGTAATTGTGTCTTACTGGATATTCTTACATAATAGAAAGCAAAGGCGTATCTGTTAGTCTTTTAAGGAATGTAACCAATATATCTTGAGAAGCGGCCATAAACGATTCCTATGATGTCTCAAATGTCTGTCCCAAGCAAGGTTACCAGATTCGCTGGAACCCCCTGCGAACCGCGATCTGGTTCGCGCGAACCCTTTTAGGGTACGTTCGCGAACCAGATCGCCCGATCTAGCGAACCGATTCTCATGAAGAATGGTAGGAACACAATCGAATTTTTTTGGGATGAACACAATCGGAAAATGGGAGAATTAGTTACAAAACAATTATTAGTGAAGAATTTTGGGAGAAATTTTATATTAATCGAATTATGTACCGGATTATCGTACCGAATAGGTATACCCCCCACCCCCCCACGTACCGGATACACTCTAGTAGGCGTACCGCGTACCCGTTTTCGTACCGCGTACCGGAGCGTACCACGAATCTGGTAACCTTGGTCCCAAGAACTCAACAGTAAATTTCTTCCTTCATGTTTTGAAGTTTACAACAACTTGAGACAAATTGGTTGGTTTCTTTCATGATCTATGAGGGTTACTGAAATCAAAGGAAGACCGGAGTCATTATATTACGTACGAATTTAATTAATGTGTTGAGTTTTGATATATTTACCTATTTCTTTCGAACTCTTTAGGTAGTCCAAATGTCTAATAACAAAGAATCAGTCTGTCTATTCTTTAACTTATGTTAACTTCTTCTTTGATGAGTAAGAATCTTCAGTTTCACCTTTTAAATCCTGTCTGAATCCGACGTAACTTTGCTCAACACAGGCAATAACATTTCCGGACTTTTTCCTGGCTGATATTCTCACCTCCATGGCAAAGGTAGGCATCCAATTGTTCCTTAATGAAAATCTATAATTCGTAAATTTAGGGGCCATTTTAATATATCCTTGTTTTACTACTCGGATTGGATGATAAAGGCTGTATGATGCCATCTATTTGCTAATCTTTTTTAAACTCTTTTATTTGGACAGGTTTTCTCTGATTTGGAGCGTTCTGTCTGTCGAATGGTTCATAGGCAGGTTAGTTCTAATTTCAAGAGAGGTGGTTCGTAGAATGTCGGTATATATAGTTAAGCAGTTGAAATAAAGTTGTTTATCTGCAGGTTGCTACAATTGCATGGTTCGAAGCTGATTCAGTATGTGGTAGTCATTCAATAGCAATTCCTTTGGTGTTGGTTTTCCCATATCTGTGTCGTTTGTTCCAATGTCTTCGGCAATACAAAGATACTAAAGAAAAAACAACTCTTTTCAATGGTATGATTTTTGTTTTTGCGAGGAAATATTTTCTGGGATGTTTATCTTTGCAAATTTTTTATTTGTACTTGTATTTTCGTTTTGTTTCAGCTTTAAAATATTCGACAGCCGTCCCAGTTATTTTCCTCTCAGCTCTTAAATACCATGTCTTTCCTGATAACTGGACAACATTTTATCGACCACTATGGCTTCTCTCAAGTGTTATAAACTCTCTATACTCATTTTACTGGGATATCACTCGTGATTGGGACCTGAGGTACAAACTAACTTCTCTCACTTCGAAAAAAACATTTCCTTTATCAGTTTGACTCAATGACTTTATTCTATTTCATTGTTTTCAGTACTCCATCTCGAATTTTCATGTTCAGAAACCCAACATTCTTTTCTAACCTATTACATGGGCATCAATGGGTAAGCTTTGATTATTTGATAGAGTTGAACTTTAGAAATTTTCACTCTCGGTGAAAATATAGTTATGTGTAATATTTAAAACATGGTTTCTGGTTTGCAGGTTTATTATTGGGCAGTAGGTAGCAACCTCGTTCTAAGGTGTGCTTGGACATACAAACTATCCGCTCATCTCCGTCATAATTACCTTACTGTATTCACATTTACAACCTTGGAGATGTTACGTCGATTTCAATGGGTTTTCTTCCGAGTGGAGAACGAATCAAATAAAATGGCCCTTAAACCGAACATACAGCTTTCCATGATTGAATCGCCGAAAGAGGAAGACAAATTACTAGGCTCTACCAACCACCAAGTGTAATTCACCATCCGGGTATGTTTTCTTGTAATATTTCTATTACTCCAAAATCATTTTCCTGCGTTTAGAAATATTAAATTTTGTGGGCATCCAACTCAAAACCATTTGGCAATGCGTGGAGGGTTCCACTATATTCTTGGTCACCAAACTTCTCTTTGTCCTTGTGGAACTTTTCACGAAATGCAAAAGGAAATCGATTCTTTAGCTTCCAGACTTCTCTTCTCACGCCAATTCTTTTATTTTTGCAGTTTACGTCTTTACAACAATAAATTTTGCGGTAGAATAGGGCAGTCATTATCACACCTTATCGTGGCGTACGATGCTGGTACATTTGTCTAGAAACAACTTACTATGTGTTACCACAGGTTCCATAAAGTACTTTCATGGTTTTTTCTCGATTCATTATATTCTTAACCAATTTTGATGTTCACTGATGAGAATGGAGTAACTGATACTAGGCGGACGAACACAATAACAGGAAGAGTTCAAAAACATTTAGCGTTTGATTTTTTTTATTAGGATTGAGTTATCACAGTCGAACGCTCTCTTTGAAATTATCTAGAGACACAGTACCATTGACCTGATTACTTAATTGGGTGCATACATTTGATGTAATACACTACATTTATTGTTAAGATACATATATCTGTTTTCTTACTTCCATATTTTGGCATGGTGGTCGTATATGTAGTTATAGAAATTACATGAATCGTTTGTAACGAACCTTAATCTCTTCACAGTAGAGACACCAGATAGTAATCGGCCGCATGTGGGTCTTGTTCTTCAACAGGTGTGCATTTTCTCTAAAATCAAAGCGGTCGCTAGTTTGATTCGTTGAAGTGTTACTGACCTTCTTGAGTTAGCAGTTGTGTGTTTATTTCATTTAATAAGGGATGTGGAAGATTTTGGAGGGAGTTGGTATTGATTTGTGAACTTCCTCTGGATTTGTGTCCTAAATCGAGAGAAAAGTGTGGCCGTTGATTTAGAATTCTCTCTCAAATCTGTCTGAGATTTTCGTTGCTCTATCACCCTACACATGAAATACTATATGCTCGTGCCCACACTCAGCAGGCCCAAGGAAAAAAACAGCCCTATCCTTAGTGGGACGACTGAAGGGAGCATTAGGGAAGGAATAAAACCTAGTAGTCAACCTTCCCATCTATAATTAGAGTAAGGAAAGGATTCATCTTAGCACCATACTTTGTTGTCATTGGTTAGTTTCTTGAATTGACTTTGAATAACATCATTTTACAGTTTTCTCTCTATTGTAAAATATATTTTGTCGGATATGTTTACAATACACGACAGTTTACAGCACACGATATTTTTTGCAATCTGTTTAGGGTTGGTTCTTCTCTAGGCCTCGAGGACAACTCCCAAGGTTCCATGTTCAAACCGTCATACTTTGCCCGGCCAATATGCTGCAGGACAAGATTAAGAAAGATTTGCTGGGCAACATACCCAGACCGGAATTTGTTGGGATAGTGGCCGGGCATATAGTCATTTTCTTTCCATGCTTATTTTAGTCAATGTTCATTCGATATACTACTAAATTAGAATAATGTTAGTGTCTTGTCATAAACTATATCTATATATTTTGGCCGTTGGGTTTCCGTAATCATTAAATGCATCACTCAAACTTCCGGTAGTCCTCTTACCTCTTTACATAGGTTTGATTTCCACTGGAGGTGAATCTATGGTTTTTGAACTTGGGTTATTAAAAGGCATAAATAATGAAATAAGTATTAGGTCTATTTCATGTTGGGGGACTTTTAGACCTCTCTCATTATAAATTTATCTTAGGAGGTTATCGTGCTCATCACATCTTCATGATGTATCAATGTCTTGTAACAACTAACGTAGATCGTAGTAGATTTCTCAAGAAAAAAAAAACATTTCACCTTGGTTCATCATATGGGGTCAGTCACCTTGGGCCCACTTTATACAAATTTGCACGCGTGAAGGCCTAACCCAAAACGCTTCTTCTACAAGTTGTAAGTGCGTGTTGTGGCGGGTGCAATGTGCCCACCCAATTCAGAACCTCCATTGTCAATTTTACCTAGGTTTTAGTTTGGACCCAAAGTTCTTTTCTCAAATTCGTTCGCCCTACCCTTAGGCAAAGACACATACGTTTAGGTTGTTATTTTTGGAACGAAAATATTATTTTGACCTGATTTTACTTTGTGGTCGGCTGGTGTTTTTGCACATTTTCACCACAACATCCAATCACCACTTCTGACCACCATCACCACTTCTAATCAGCACTATCAGTTTTTTTTTAATCTCTAATCATCACTATCAATTTTTTTATCTTTCTCTCTCCTCTATCCCTCTATTCCGATGAAAGAAAAAAAATTGCCTAAGTTCCTTCATCAAATTGCCTAAGTTCCTTCATCTGAGAAGGGGAGTCGGTCATCTTCTCAAACAAAGGAGACCTGTTTGTTAACAGATTCAGACGAAAGGAATATCTTCTTTCGCTAAAACAAAGTTAGCGAGTAGAGGGAGGAAGAGAGAAAGAGAGAAAAAAAGTGGTGGTGGTGGTGGTTGAAAGTGGTTGTGGGCAGAGTAGGTGGTGGTCCAAAGCGGTTGTGGCCGAAGTTGATGGTTGGAGGTGGGGATGAAGATTAAGATTAAGGAGTAGACTTGATTTTAATTGTTGGTGGGTGAAAACTAAGTTGCCCTCAATTAAGGTCAACTTTGATTGACTAGAGTTTTGTCTTTCGCGTTTATGTGTTAATTGTTAGGGTTAATTTTGTTTTGGTCTCCCAATTTGTGACTAACTAGTCGTTTTGGTCTCCATAAATGTCTGAGATTTGGTCTTCAACATGAATAGCGACACAAGTTTTATTTCTTTGCCTTCAACTTTTCAGGAAATCAGAGGGTTTGGGTCTTCATAGAACTCAAGTAATTCTTATAGAGTAAATTAGTTGATTCTGTATAATACCAGTTGACAAGTACTAGAGAAGAATATCATATATAGGTAGAAAATATAGGCAAGAACTTACAACTTCTTAACCAACCAACACTCTTGAATAATTAGGCTTTGTTTCTAAACTTTGGAGTCAAATTGGTGACTAAAAATGTGGTAGCAATTGAAAAGTGAGAATATAGCTTGTCAAACTCAATTATGCTTACATGACAATGAGGTAAATTAAGATGATAATTGAGAATAGACTAGTATTCAATATCTTGAGACAATTTTGTGTATAATTAAGTGGGAAAAGATATAACTAATCTAGAAAATGTTGCTATTACCCCAAAAGGATAGAAGGTTTTGAATTATTTCATATTTGAACCTATCATCTAGCCCCAACTATACAGTTGGAGAGGGATAGACAGGTAGCTGATTGTGACCAATTGATTACCACAAATGATGATGGTAATGCTCAATGATGTAGCATTTTCATTCAACCAAGTATGAAGCACTTGTTGATTTCTTTTAATGGGAACTATTATCATTTATAATCAATTTTTTTATGTGAAAAATGACTCCAAAGTTAATACATTTACAACATAAAATGAATAAGTATAATAACTGCCATAAGCACGATCCTTGAAATCCTTAACGCTATGTAAACGTCTTCGAACATCATCCTAAAAGACTTCATTGTTTTTTTTTTAGGACTCGACTACGATCTACGTTAGTCGTTACAAGACATTGATACATCATGAATATGTGATGAGCACGATAACCGCCTAATTTAAACCATAATAAAGGAGGCCTAAATCCGACAAATTATTACATTACTTATGTCTAAATTACACAGGATAAATCTTGATGGCAAACTGCTTCCACCGAGATTCGATCCCACAACCTCATGGACTTAAGAGGGGTGTCCAAGCGTTTCACCAAAGGGTAGTGGACTAAAAGACTTTATTGTTATAATTATTTCTAGTGATTCTTTATTTGTTAATTACTTAAAAATAATTTCATTGAAAATTTTTAAAATTGGCTTTTTCTTGTGTTTTTCCCTTCAAGGACCAAAGTGAATGTGACCGGTTCCAACCTAGAATCCAAAATCGTCATGGAAAGAACCCAACCCAATTTGGTAATTATCCCGGAAAGAAGGCTACCCACGTTAACCCCCCAAATCCCACAATAACTGCCAAAAACTTCTTTCCCACGACCTTTCCCTCTCTCCCCTCTCTCTCTCTCTCTCTCTATCTCTACCCACACTTCTTTCTCCTTTATAAACTAACAAAACTCACACACCCTTTACCCATATTCTTCATAAACACTCTCTTTCTCTTTCTCTTTCTCTACTCTTTTTCTCACTCTAATTAAGATGGATTCATCAAAGCAGAGAAGAAACCAATCACTAAGTAAAGGAATACTACTAGAAGTAGTTGATGAAGTATCATGGTGGTGTGGTTTTTTATTAGTAGCTATTATCTTATTAAGTAGCTTCAAAGAAACTTATAGTAATTTAATTGATGATGTTAATGATCAAAACCGTATGGCGATGATGATAGGAAAGAATCATTTCTTGATCGATAATCGAAGACCTTGTGAAGAAATTTATGTAGTAAGAGAAGGTGAAACATTACATACAATAAGTGATAAGTGTGGGGATCCATTTATAGTTGAAGAAAATCCTCATATTCATGACCCTGATGATGTTTTTCCTGGTTTAGTTATTAAGATTACTCCTTTTTCTAAGTCAAGAAATTTATATTAATTTTAGGGTAGGAAAAATATATGTGTGTGTTTATTTCATGTGGGTTCATGAAATAGAGGAGCTTCATATGTTTTTCTGACTGCGGAGATCAGAGTTTGAATCTTACCCTCGTTTCTAAACGAAATAGCTATGAATATATTTATTTTTTTGTTGAAAGGTTGTGGATTTACTTAGTTATCAAAAATTGCCGTCTCTGTTTTTATATTCTATTGAGTAGTTGGGGCATGCCCCCTGTGTTATTGGAAAGTGAAAAGAAACCTGTTTTGTCACACATTCTCAACCACAAATCAAAACTAACAAGTAGGTTTTGGTTTTTCATAAAAAAAAAAAAAGTAGGTTTTGGTTTGGAAATGAGCTCTGTTTTGGAAATTTATGTTTGATTACGATTTTTTTATCTAGTTAAACTATGTAGGCACTCCAAAATCGCAAACCTCGTCTATTTTCAAAGGTACTAGCTAGGCAGGGTTGTGTTTCTCAATTTTTGAGGTGCACATAAAGCTTCTTTTGGTATCTTATGTGTGTGTGCTAAATTTTCCAATTTTGGGAGGATGATTTTCGAGTGAGGGCACCTATAGCAATTCTACAGAGCTTAGTTTCCCTCTTGCTTTGTCTCAACTTGTCAAAGTTTATTAGACTGGGAGGATAAAGAGAGAAGGTAATGGACATTGAGAAAAGATTAAAAATGCGTTTGCCGGGAGTCGAACCCGGGTCTATTGCTTGGAAGGCAATTATCCTAACCGTTGGACTACAAACGCTCTTGTTGATAAATTTCACATATTATGTTATTTAACTGGTTGGGAAGATGATAAGGTCACAAAATCTTCATTTCTCAACCATACAACTTATTTTTCCACAAAACTTGAACATGATATTTCTACAAGAATTTCACTTATAATTCCTTCTTTCTTCATTTTAATCACTTCTCAACTACACCCAAAATGGGTTCTAAAACTCCTTCAATTCACTCTAAATTATTCACCAAAAAACCCACAAGTTTGATTCCATCATCCATTTCAATCCAACCAAAACAAAGAAAAACCCATCTCATATATTTCTCTTCTAACAATCAAAACCAACAAGAACCCACCACCATATCTACACAATCTCAAAATCCAAAAAGAACTCATTATAATGTCAATTTCAGTACCATGAGATCTTGCAAACTTGGTATTTCGAAGTTCCCTGATTTTATATATAATGCTGAGGGAGGAAAAGGTTGTGGTGTTGGTACTCAAAATGAAAACAGCAACCCAAATGAGATTTCAATCAATTTTGATATTCAAACACTTTATATTCCACCATTAAATTCTGCAACTACAAGGTTCTTAGGATTACCATTACCTCCATTTTTAAAGATTGAAATTTTTCCTGAGCTTTTTCAAGGTACAATCAACCAAGAAAGTGGGAAGGTAATCAATTTAAGTATCTATATGTATGTTTTACTTCTGTGGAATTATCAAATCGAAAGTTCCACCGTTGTTTTATCGTCATGTAGTCATAGAGATATGTTTTTTCGATCTTGAGAACTTCGTCAAATTTCAATATTATTAGGCTGACGAGTAAGGAGTGAACTACGAGAGTTGATTTAGCTTTCTTCTTATGAAATAGTTTTAACTTCTTTTTTTCAATTCTTCGTATTGAACTTGTAGGTTAATCTTGAATTCAATGCTAAGTTCTTGTTTTCGGTGGGACAAGTATATAAAGCGCCTCCGTTATTGGTGAAGACGGTGTTAACCTCTGAAGAATCGATGGGGAGCGTTAGAAAAGGAAAGGGTGAGAGATTGAGTAAGGAAGGAAAATGTAGGTTGGTTGGAGTAGCAAATGTTGATCCTATTGATGATTTGCTCATGAATTCATTTCTTGGCCTTCCTACTGAATGCCTTGCTGATTTGAATGCCACCATCTTCATATCTACTTCTTAGTTAAATGTTACACAAACATGGTTAAGGAGAAAACAATATTCTTACTTGACATTTTTCCAATATATCATGTCAATAGATTTATACTAGTGCTTTTGAACTTGATTTCTATAGTTGATTGTTAACTTCAAGAATATTTTTACATCTTAATGGTTGGAAAAGTGCCTTGAATATTTGTTTAGCTATCGAAAGCAAAGTGACCCGTCCCGTTTACTTGGTGTTGGTGTTGCCCCCATTTTATACGGATAACGTATAAAAATATCAACAATGTGAGAATAATTTGACATTGACTAAACACCGAAGTTATCTAAAGTATCTAATTTCATTGCCAAATGTTATTAGTTGGATTTAAACATATACAATACTGTATCAGATTTCTATTGAGTAGCTGAAGCGTGAAGAAGCTGTGCTGATTGTAGGAAAATTTTTAATGAACACAATATTTTTGTTAGTCAGACTTAAGAGCAACAACAACTAAAGGCACTTCCCATCCACTTTACTGTCATATTCTACAGGCACCCTAAGCAAGCCCACACAACCCACCGATCCCCACTACTTCCCACTCAATTCAATCCAACCTAACTTATCACAAACAGATCCATACCTATGCACAAATTCATACCTAATCCCTACTACTTCCACTTCAATCAGTGCTTCTACGCCCCTAGAAAACCAAAGAAACCTTTTGCACCACCTTAGCTTTGACGAACACCCATCGAATATAGGTTCTTCTTCTCTGCACCTATACAATAACGAACCACCCACAATCCATTACCCATACCCTCAACATTATAAACACAACCTATACCCTAGTCATTCCTCTGCTTTTGTTGATTCTAGAGGCACCTCCATAGAAAATCAAGATTCTAAGCATGAAGATTTCCAGCGTCTTCCTCCTTTTTTTATAGGCACTCCAAGAGCAAAGCTAACAACCCACTCTCATCTGTTGAATGACCCTCCTAAAGTGTTAGACATAATCTTTTAACCAAAAAAAAAAGTGTTAGACATAATTGAAAACGATGAGAACTCTTTATAAAACTTCGATGTGCAAAAGAATCTTGATCTTGGTGAACCCCAAGACCCCCTCTCTAACCCCTAGTCCTATTTTCTCTACTGCTTTCGATGATAACTGAAAGAGTTTTTGATGGGTCTTCCCGAGGAATTGATTCTTCCTTTGTTAATGGTGTGTTTGGTTGCGATTATTATGTTACTCGAATATTTTTTTTATGATTCTCAACATAACTTCATTTGAAAATCAGGAGAATTGATTATTTGTCTTCTACAAGTTTTACAATATTTTGAGCCTCTAATGTCGTCAAGCGTTGGTGATGCGTATTACTTTTCCATGGACAAACTACGACACCCAATTCTAAATTATTTAATCGACATGCCTTCAAGTAAAGAGATATCTCCACTATCAAAAGTTGCAATGAAGGAGATCTGGAAACCAGAATTTATTCTTTCATATTCAGAAAGTTATAAGAGGATTTTTTTCTTCAGTCATCTACATTTGTTGATCCCTGCCTCTTCAAGAACAAAGTACGAAACCCGGGCCTACAATATTTACCCGATGTGTCTTCAAGAAAAGAGAAATCCTGACTATTACATTTTACCTCTAACGGGATTTTAGCTTTATTCCAGGCGCACCCTCATATGTTCTTTATTGTGATTTCTATGCACAACTCGAGGGAGACCTCTTTTGCTCATACCATGTTGGGATGCTTTACGTTATGATACTTCGAAAGCATGCGGATCAACATTCAATGATTAACTACCATAATTTAAAATTCAATCAGATGCATCTTATAAAGAGAAATCAGTTTGTATCATTGGCCCAAGGGAGCATGCTCTTCGCATAAAGACTATTCTTATTGTCAATGTTCAGTGACATCACAACAATGATAAGGAAGCACTTCGAAGCGTGAAGATATATGTAGCTTCCTTATCCTCATCTTTCCCTCTCGTCACCTACGTTGAATTTCGTTTACGATAGATTTGGGTTATATCAACAATATTCACATACTACTGCCCCCATCTCTCTCTTTATATCTCAAATTATCCAATGTATAGCCTTTTAGTACTATCACAAGTTTTTCCCACTTGTTCTTCACCCAAAATTTCTATGCTTTTCAATAATATCAAAGGTCTAGTAAAAGTTCATCAATTAATGAACCCATGATGATAAACTCAATTTCAAATCCTATCTGTTCTTGTTCGTCTTCATCAGTAACTCCCCATTTCCCTCTTTTCTCTATCTCTCTAAGGTAAACTTTTCTACTTTCTTCAAACCCCCAATCCAATAAAACTCCACATTTTCCATTCTTCCAATCTATACCAATTCTTAATAAGTCTTGATCCAATTCATTTTCTTTACTTACCCTCTTACTATTTCTTTCAGTAATTTCATCTCTGAAGAAATCTAACAAAACAAAATCTTCATTAGAATTACTGATCACCTCTTCTTCAATAACACCAGTAGAAGAAAAAGAAGTTTCTCTGATAATTTCAAGTAGCTTTCTTGCTTTTTCTTCTGCTTTAATTTCTTGTTCATCTTCTTCTTCTTGGTTATCTTCTGAGTTGTTGTTACTACTGGTAGTAGATGAGATTGAAGAAGTTTCAATTCTGGTGAGTGACTCAACCGAGTCATCATCATTGATCAATTCAAAAGATGAAATTCTTTGATCTAGATTGACAGGTTCTAAATGAGCAATGTTTTCAAATATTCTGATCTTCTGCTTTGGTTCTGTTAAATCAAGAAGTAGATACTGAATTAGGGCCAAGTAAAGCCATATAGGCAAAAATCAGCTGCCACATCATATTGTCCGTTAATGTGGTCTATAATCTTAAAGCCATGAGAGACCAACATTGGTTTGTTCGTAATCTTTGTGTGAAATTTTATGGAATTTAAAACGAGTAAAAAATTTATCAAATATATTCCTGTCCAATAAATATGTACTAGGTGTATACACATAACATCTTCCTAGATGGTATAGAATATCTCATCTTACATAGTCACATGGGGATGTAGAAAAGAGTTGACTTGGCAATATATATATATATATAATGTGTATAAACTATAGGAAGATATTGGAGTACAAATTCTGCTGTCATTTTTTATACACTAGATTGACAGTATTTACTAACTCAATATCTTATTGTTCCTAGTACAAGCTTAGGAAAATCATAACCATTAAAAAAATTGAGGAATATATAACATTTATTTGGAAGATCTTGTATGTTAATATGTATAGTTGGACTTCTTTGAGGTATATTATTGAAATGTTATTAAACCTTTTAAGTGAAAAACTAACTTCACAAAACTTGCATTGTTGTATTTGAGAGGATAAATAAAAGACCTCATAATATTTGGTTGTTCTAATACTCACAAGATTTAACCAATCATTGAAATATGTGCTAACTTAGAAGAATAAAGTTCACTAGTAAAAGCAATAAAAAGTAAATAAAACTGACCCTCTATGCTTGCAAGGCTAGATTGGGAAGACGGAGATTCTTCATATTCTTCTTCACTTGGTAGAAAATTAAGAACCGAAACTGGACTATGTAGATCACTCTGGGATGAGACATCTACCTACAATAAATATAGAACATATTGTTAGTACAAAAAGAAATTAAAGCACGAATTAATCGAATACAAATAAAAGAATTGAAAAAATAGCTCTGTTGATTCATCAATTTTAAGTGTGTTTATTCCATTATTGCATACTAATTATATAACTTCATATTTGTTATACAATTTGGTAAAGATACAATTGTACTTGGATGCTACCTACTAAATTCACCCATCCAAGATATGCTTAAGACGTGTATCCAACGTTCCTAAGTAATCCCCCACCGTTTAGCTTAGGTGTTATACACTTACTCTATATACCGGAAATCCCAAGACCGATTAGATGTAAATAGAAATGTGTGATGGATTGAACTTTAGTCTATCAATGTAGAGGTAGGAAAAATTGGCCTCTAAATTCTTGGGAGTTAGAAGGGGCATTCTCGTGAATATGCCTGTAATTTGAGGTAGTAATTTAGTAGTAAAGAGAAGAACTGACAAAATTAATTGTCTCGCGAGATTAAACGGCGAGTATTCCGCCAATGAATCAATTAAATCAGCATTCGAGACGCTAGAGCAATTTAATTTTGTTGTCCCAAATTCACCAGATTTATTTCGTAATCTTTTCACAGTCCACACGTGATACGTGACACTCAGAATTCCCAGCTCACATAAACTAGAATTACGAAAATAACCTCTCTTACCTGAAAACACCTTTCTTCCCTATATGTTGTATGAAACAAGATCGAATCACAAAAGAAGAAAAAGAAAACTAACCAAAGATAAGAATTTAGAAGCTTACCTTCTCCTTGGAAATGGGAGGACTGGAATTTTGTTTAATAGAATCTTCATCTTTATCATCAATCTCAGTATTGTTAATGTTTTCTTCTAATGATTTTTTCTTAATTGAGTTAACTTTATCTGTTTCACCCGAGAATTCAGAAGTACCTATTGAAGAATTTAATGATTCAGTTGTTAAATCAGACTCAGACCAGCAAATACTACTACTAGTAGTAGTAGTAGTTGTTTGAATCTGAGTAGAAGAATAACCTAACTGTTTATTAGGTTTATCTTCATCAATTAAATCACGAAACGATTTCCATTTCATAATATCTTTAACTCTAACTGCAACTTTAATTTCTCTCTCTACTTTATCATTCTTCTTCTTCTTCTTCCAGAAACTTCTTCTCAATCTCCCAGAAAAACTTCTCGGTAAAATCCCCTGTTTTGAAGATTTATTAGATGAAGAAAATGTGAAATTCTTAACGACATTGATAACTGCAACTGAAGCTTTTTGAAATACAGAGATTGTTGTTTCTACTGATTTTGATTGAGTTTTGACTAGCTTTCTGGAGTTGTTTAGATCTTTAGATTTTAGATCTAATTCAAGAAGGTTTCGAATTGATGAAGTGCAACAAGTTCTTCGTTGAAATGATTTGAATCCACTTGATGAACATGAACTCGTATCATCTCTTAAGAAATCTTTTACAAGAATTATTCTCTGTTCGATCGCTGGAGGTTTTTTCGATCTTGATTCGATTTCCATTGAATATCAATTGAAAAACAAGAGATGATTATTGAAAATGATTAGTAGCTGAAAACAGAGACGGAATTTACAGAGAGAAAGTCAGAGAGAGTGAGAGAGCATTGAAGAACAGAGTGGTTCTCATTAAACCCTAGGTTCATTTCTTGAGTCTACAAAAAGGTAGAAACAGAGGGAATCAATCATAATGAGAGAGAGAGAGAGAGAGAGAGAGAGAGAGAGAGAGAGAGAGGTGAGTCCTTGTACTTTGAAGTTCCAAGTGAGGAAGATTTAAATGGAAGTGAAAAAAGATTCAAAATTTTAAATAGTCAAATTATAAGAAAATGAAGGGTTATATCCAATTTGCCCCAAATTGTGATGGATTGGAAATTTTGGCCCTCCGTATTTGTCTAACCTTCCAACTTGCCCTCGAGATCATAAACCCTATAGTATAGTATTGACCCTGAAATATGAACAAAAGACATCATGTGTTTGGAAGTTTTGTTTATGTTGTACATCGTGAAAGAGCTGAAGAGCAAAGAAGGAATGACACACTGCAAAAAAATATTTAATTTTATAGTTGTCATACGACACCTAAGTGCTAAACTGTTAATTGGAAAAATCTGTCACGAACGTCAATGTCTATTTAGTCCAATGACGATATATTTCATGTGAAACAAGTTCTCCAGCTCGTCGATGTGCAAATATCCTGTAACTCAACAACATATAACATATTTTATCGGCCTCGGATTGGTGCATCATATGTCCCTTACAAGTTCTTTTTTTTTTTTGTCAAACAATACCATTCCCACCATGTTTCTTTTCGTCAAAATCAGTTCATTGTCATTGAAATTCAAGTTGAGTTGCATGCGGTAATCCGTCCATAAACTTGGTTTTCTTATATATTTTTATTTTTGAGTTAAACCTCTGTTTTGATTATTTTTATTTGATTTTGTAAATATCTTTTGCATATAACTAAAGCAAAAAAAAAAAAAATCAATGTCAGCACACCTATGTCACCATAGTCTATAAGTGTTGTCAGAATCTTATCAATATGAGATTCTCCCACCCACATCACCTTATCTTAGTTATTAGCAACTTATCCAAACCCATACAGCATATTATTATTGTTTTTTTGTTGAAAGCATACAACATATTATTTGGGGAGCAAAACCAATACATAAGAAATATGCGTGCAGTGTTTTTAATTCGCCACTGTAAAAGGTCATTCAATTATGATTCATTTCACTTATGAGATAAATACTATCATCCACGGGTTACATTAGTATGTTTCTTTACTTTTTGATCTCTTATGAGATAAATACTATCATTCAATTATGATTCATTCCGGATCCCTCCTCCTCCTCTCTTTTAGTTTGTATTAACTTTTAGTTCTATAACAAGAAAATTTTGAAGTAGAGGGAGATGAAGACTCCATTAACAACAACCTTATTGTCGGGTGGTTTCGTCACGGTACAAAGACGGTTTTGATGAAGATTCAAAGACGATTTTTATCAGACTTTCTCACTCTAAATACGGATTCAAAGACGGTTTTGAAGATTTCATAGTCGATCTATTCATGGTTGTGTTTCGTGGAAAGGAGAAGATGAACTTCGGATAAGGTTTGTACATGAACAACAACGAAGAACTAGGTTAAAAGAATAAAAAACGACGGGAATTGACTAAGTGATCTCTTCATCGGATTGGTATTGATACTAGTATCATCTTCTTACTACTAATTTTCAATTTTATTTGGATAATATTATTCTATGTTGTCAACCTTTAGGGTATTTTCATTCTCGAACTTTAGGATCTCTTTTGTCGACCTTTAGAATTTTTTTAAGTCTGTGTCTGGTCAATTGCTTTCTCTTCATGAGACACTTTACATTAGAAAGTTCTATGAACTTATCTTATGTAACTCTCATGTAGTTCTCAGATAAATAACAATTATCATCCATGTAGTTTTGTAATTGTATCACTTACAAATGAAATATGCTTTCGTTTGGTTTCAAAAAAAAATACTATCAGTGACGTGTTACTTTTAGTATGTAATTCCTGACATACATAATTACAAATAACTAAATAAGTAGAACTTCACGATTAAAGTTAAAATGCTGATGTCTATTTTTCGTTTCACTTGTGAAATAAAATCTAATGTCTAAATTAAGATACAATACTCTTGGAATCAATAAATGATCTCTAATCATTCATACATACAGTGAAAAAAAATAGCTGTAAATGTAATAATGGTAATTTTGTTTAGTATAGGGAGGAAAAACTCCAAGAAAATTGGGAATCCTTTCGAATAAAAAATAAAAGGATCCAACAATGACTAAGTCAATGACCCTTGACTAGTTAATATGTGGTCTCAAAACGTCAAATAGAATAACTCCACAAAGAGACATCCGTAATGCTTTCCATGTCATCCCAATTGAACGGTTTGAGTGGAGGTGGAGATAACAACAATCCTTCTGCCATGTCAGCAAGAAATCCTCCCATTCCATACTCTGCTTCTTCATCCATATAAAACACTTCCTCCGACCAGTACTCCCCTGAATTCACAGCCGAATCCACCACCGAACTACTCATCTCCTTCATTAATTCCGGCTGATGTAAAGCCCTAGCTGCTTCCCCTGCTGCTCTTTGAATATCTTTACCATTCAGCGATTTTGGAGTGGGTAATCGCCATACGGAATCGGCAAAATTAAGACAAGCCGATCTTCCCCTAAGTGCAATTACAGCAACATCGTGAGCACGGGCAGCCATTTCAGGTGTGGGAAAAGTTCCAAGCCAAATTCTTGATTTCTTGTCCCTAACTTCACTTACCCATTTTCCATTCTTCTTCAGCCTTACTCCTCTGTAAATTGGGTGGCGCGTCTCTTTAAATTTAATCCTACCTGCCCGTCGTTTTGGTTTATCAGAAGCTAATAATACAATTTCTTCGTGCGAAAATGTCTTTCCAGTAAAATTACAACTTGAATCCGAGATTGGAGAAGATACATCCATTACTCGGAAATCAGAGACAGTTGATGGGTGGGTACTTAATTGATTTTGATGATTATCATTGAAAATATCCATCCTTGTTTCTAGAGACATGGAAGAGAGTGAGTTTTTGTGGGTTTTTCTCTCACTAGAATTGTAAGTTTTGAGGTGGTTTTAGAGTGACTGAGTGAGAGGAGGAGGTTGGGTTTTTATAGGGCTAAAAGTGGAAGGCGCGTTTCTTACTATTTAAAGAAAGAAAATATCTTTTTAAGGGAAAAGGCAGTTGAAAAAGAATCCTTTTATTTCTATTTCTAGCCAAGAGTTTTAACACGTGGAGGTAGGGTTTTTTTATGTTTGTCACTGATAGTGACCCTTTTTTTTTTGTTGCATTTTTAATCAAGGGTTTTCTAGATGGGCCTTAACTTAGTGTCCGCCACTCCGTACGCCTTAGGACTTTTGTGTTGGATTGGGTTAAAGAGGATCGCCCGTTTAACTATTTAAACATATCTTTTATACAGTATTAAAATCAATTTTCAAGAGGAGGGGTTGTTGAAACAATGACGATTATGTCTCTAATTCCAGCCAAGAGTTTTAGAATGAAACGTGAAGGTGAGATATTTTATTTGAGGGTAAACTATGTCCATAAATAGTAATGATTTTTATATGCACGGACATATAATTTAATCATTTTTAGTCTTTTTATTCGGCTGCGATTTTGGAGTATAAAAAAAAAATAAAGACTTAGTCAATTAAAATTGACTTAAGGGACATATTGATTTTTAGGTCCAAATATTTATTAAGATGTCTCTTGCCCGATGATCTTCATCTTCACCTCACTTTGACCTACACTTTCAACTAAAATTTCTGCCCCCCCCCCCCCCCCCCATCACCACCACCATATTCATCTTTCCCCTCCACTTTCTCTCCCCATTCTTCTTCATATTCATCAATCATCAACATAATTCAGATGATGTTTTTAAACTAAAACAACACCGAAAGAATTGAAGAAACGATGAAAAACATAGCAAAAGCAGCATGAAAATCAGGTTTTAGGGAGAAAGAAAACGTCTTTACCAAGAACTACATTAGCAGAGGCATTGACTTTTCTCTTTATCTCTCCACGATTTCTTTTGAATCCTGAAATGATATATTGCGAAATTTGCAACATCAATGAGAAAATGAACCATCCATTTTGGTATTCTTCAATTAGATTAAAAAACTTCTACAATCATACTTGAGTTTACAATAATTGATGATCTTCTCACACTAAAAATTGATTTTTATCATTCATTCCTCTCTCCTAAATATCCTTCCTAACGTTGATGAAGACTTGTGTCCGAAAAACATGTAAAACTCATTAATTCGATTCAAAAGAATCCACCAATCTAATTCGAAATCAGATCTATACCCATTAATTAGTTTTACAAATAGTTAGAATTTATAGGTTAAAATTTTGTTAAACGAGACGTTCATGTATCGAAATCCAGAGAGAGAAAGAGAGTTGCAAGTGTAATTTTCTAGAGAGAGGGGATTTAGGTTACTGACCATCTGTTGAACACTTGGAAGACATTTTCCCATAGCATCCATGAGAACGATTTCATCATTCGGACGGATCTGAGGACCGTATCAACTCAGAAAACTACTTCTCCTTTACAACCATAGGCTTTTAGGGTTTAATTATATGCATGAAAATAGTTAGTTTTTAGAGGGAAGAAAGAGAAAAAGAAAAAAGGAGAAAGAAAGGAAGAGAAAAAAGAAAAGAAGAAGGCAGGGATTGAGGACGATAAAGATGATTATGGTGGTCGTGAGAAGTTGTGGTGGTGGGAAGTGAGGAGAAGACAAAGATGAAGACTAGGGGGCAACAGACTACTCAGTAAATTTTTGGATCAAAAAACAAATATGCCTCCTGAATTAATCATGATTGAATAAGTCATTATTCCCCAGAATTTTTTCATTGTTCCCCAAAGCCCCGACCTTTTCTTTTTATTATAATCGAATTTACTTTTCATAAATTATAATATAATTTTTCTGTAAATATCTCAACTTTTTATAATGTTTAGACTTCTTACCACTAGGATTTCTTTCTATTTCAAATTATGTTTTTCTTTTGTCTCTTTCCTCTTTCACATACATCAAGTTTGGTTTCGGTTTTTTCCACTTGTATTCATTCATCTTCATCATTTGGTTGCATGTGTTTGATTTTTGTTATGTTTCGTTTTTCCCAATTGAAGCAACGATCAACACGGAGTTTGTGTTTCTATATTGAAACAACGATCAACATGGTTGTTTCAAACAACTTCAATTCTTTTTGGTTTGTCAATCTTCAAACCCCGTGTTTGAGAAACTCTAGATCTGATTTTTGTTGCTTTTAATATGTGTTTTGCACATTAAAATATTTATTTCTTAAATTTAAAACTAACTTCTTTCTAGTTTTTAATGGATTCTCAATTTGTATTAGTTTGTTACTTCGAAATTTAATTTATAGTTTTTTAGAAAATATAAAAGGGACAATTTGATCTATTTTCGAAGAAATCGAACTTAAAATCTCCAAAATTTCGGAGTTTATATATCAACGCTGTTAACTACTTAAACAATCAAGTGTTGACAAAAATAAGCTCTATTTAGAAGAGTTTTATATTTATTTTAATTTGTTTTATAAAATATCTTAATTTTAACTGTACTACAAAAAACATCCCATCGCAGGCCTACTAAACTTTAATAATTGAATCATGGTTGATATTGTCCTTGTCAATGGAATGTGTGGCTTAAAGTTTGTGGTATTTTTCCATACTATAACACATGGCCTACAAGGGGGTTATGTCTTTCAACAAAAAAAAAAAAAAATACAAGGGGGTTATGTCAAATTATGTCTTGGGACCGATAGCTTGGACGTCAGAACACGAGGGGCCTCACCAATATCCATTTACATAGAGATACTATTTCCTTTTTGTTGAAGGACGTAGAGAAACTATTTGAGTTTGTTTATCTGTTCATTTTTTCTGAAACAAATTACACAAATTTAGGTCAGTTAAAGAAATAAGTATACAAATAAGTAACTTAGATTATAATATATTTTCAACAAAAAAGCATTGTAATATTTCATTTATTATAAAATGCATGAAATACCTGTTGTAATTGAATATATAGACTAGAATATAGTCATCTTACCTATAATGACAAAAAAAATTGTAATATGATTTTTTTTGCCAATATTGATTAGGAGAAAAACTACAAAAAAAGATGAGTTAATTCTTATATGGCCCCCTACTTTGTGAACAGCTTCTTTTATGACCCCCAAATTTCTGTAAATTCAAATATGACCCCCTATTTTCATGGAAACGTCATAACTACCCTTCCCATTAATATATTTTCAAAATAAAATTAAAACCAAAAACCTAAATTCCACCTCACTTCCCTCTCCACCACTCATCCCTCTCCACGTCACCTTTTTCTCCAACTCACCTCTCTCTTTCTTTCTCCAAGTCAGCACTCTCTTCTCCGATGAAGGTTGCCGGCCGGAAAATTTTCCGGCCGGCGACCTTCAAACTTAATTTTTTTTTTTCACTCATCTCTCTCTCTCTCTCTCAAAATTCGTTGAAAAACGATGAAATTTCCGCAACTCGGAACTCAGATCACTTGAAAAACAAACCTTGCCCTAAAACTCAAATTTCATTTCCGCAAAGCCCTAATTTTTCCCTTGATCTTCTTCATAATCCTCAAATCAAGAATCTCAATTCAATTATTCCTCCCGAGATTGTAATCAGATATTCTCTCTTAATTTATTCATCTTTGTTTTACTTTTCTGATTTGATTTTTGAAGGATCAAGCCAAAAACTGTTCAACAATAAACAACAATTTTAAGTTTAGGTTAGTAGCGAGAGTAAATACTCTTACTTGGAAGTATGTATTCCTTTAAATTTGTGAGAACTACTTGAAGATCCAAATTGAAGTGAGACATTTGGAAATTGTTCTCCGAGTAAGTTGTAATTCCGAGAAATTTTGAACTTGAATTCTGGCTCTTGACCAGATAAGTTTGTTTACATTTTCCAGGATAGAAAGGTTTACCATTTCTTAATTTTCTTTAGTTACTAAAGTTTGTGATATTATATGATTAGTTAATAACAAGATCAAATCTTGTTATGAAGTTAGTTCTTCTTAGTGTGTTTCTCAATATTTATGAACTTATAAATCCCACAATGGTGAATGAATGATGATGAAATTATGATGATGAGTTATATTAAAGCTAAAATTGCTTCTCACCTTCGTTATCCTACCTTACTTGATGCTTATATTGACTGTCAAAAGGTAAACAACTTCAAATTTCCTCTCTCTAGATTTTCTCTCTCTAAGTTTCTCACCCTCTCTCTCTCTCTCTCTCTCTCTCTGTTTCTTATTGTTAATTGTGAAGGTAGGAGCACCAATGGAGGTAGCTTGTTTATTAGATGAAATTCGTCAAGAAAATGATACAAGTAAAAGAACTGTTGTTTCTACTACTTGTCTTGGTGATGATCCTGAGCTTGATAATTTCATGGTCTATCTCTCTCTTTCTTTCTATAATACTTTCTCTCTCTAGAGAGAGAAGTGAGAGAAATTTTTTATTTTTTTTTTAAGTTTGAAGGTCGCCGGCCGGAAAATTTTCCGGCCGACGACCTTCATCGGAGAAGAAAGAGAGAGGTGACGTGGAGAGAGATGAGTGGTGGAGAGGGAAGTGAGGTGGACTTTAGGTTTTTGTTTTTAATTTTATTTTGAAAATATATTAATGGGAAGGGTAGTTATGGCATTTCCATGAAAATAGGGGGCCATATTTGAATTTACAGAAATTTGGGAGCCATAAAGGAAGCTGGTCACAAAGTAGGTGGCCATATAGGAATTAACTCAAAAAAGATTGGGGATCCTTTCAAATAAAATTATAAGGATTCGGCCAACACCAAGTCAAGAACCCTTGACTAGTTATTATGTGGAGTCAAATTGAATAACTCCATAAAGAGACTTCAATGTTGTTTTCCACGTCATCCCAATTGAACCCTTTGAGTGGAGGTGGAGATAACAACAATCCTTCTGCCATGTCAGCAAGAAATCCTCCCATTCCAAACTCTGCTTCTTCATCATCCGTATAAAACACTTTCTCCGACCAGTTCTCCCCTGAATTCACCACCGGACTACTTTCTTCCAGTAATTCCGGCTGATGTAAAGCTCTAGCTACTTCCCCTGCTGATCTTTGAATATTTTTGGCATCCAACGATTCCTGAATGGGTATTCGCCAAACAGAATCGGCGAAATTAAGACAAGCTGATTTTCCCCTAAGTGCAATTACTGCAACATCATGAGCACGAGCAGCCATTTCAGGTGTGGGAAAAGTACCGAGCCAAATTCTTGATTTCTTGTCCCTAACTTCACTTACCCATTTTCCATTCTTCTTTAGTCTTACTCCTCTGTAAATTGGGTGGCGGGTTTCTTTAAATTTGATCCTACCCGCGGGTCGTTTTGGTTTATTAGAAGCTAATAATACAATTTCTTCATCGGCAAATGTATTTCCACTAAAATTACAACTTGAATCAGACATCGGAGAAGATATATCCATTACCCGGAAATCAGACTCAGTTGAAGCTAATAATTGATTTTGATGATGCTTACTGAACATATTCATGTAAGAGATCGAGTGAGTTTATGTGAGTTTCTCTCTCTCACTAGAATTGTAGTAGTAAGTTTTAGAGTGAGAGAGATAAAAGAGGGAGTTGGGTTTTTATAAGGTGTAGAAGGCGCGTTTTAATTATCTTAACAAGGAGGGCAAAATATCTTTAAAGGGGGGACAGGCTGTTGAAGTATACGTTTGTATTTCTAGCCAAGAGTTTTAACACGTAGGAGGTGTGGGGTTATCTCTGTCACTAATAGTGACCTTTTTGTGTTGTATTTAATTAACAAAAAAAGATGCTATGTCCAGTGAGAATCTCTTACGTGGCACGCCCATCATTTGAATCTCACAACAAAACTGACTTTTGGCTATGTTCTAAATTAGGGGAACCACAAACTTCCATGACGGAGACCATCTATCTACTTAACCGCTTGTTCAAATTTTAGGAAGTTAAAATATTTTTAAAAGTCTATTTATTTTAGAACTTGATGAATCGGAGAACAAAAGATGAATCATACATAAATCTCTTCTTGAACGATGGAAAAAAAATTTCACATTTTGGTTAGGATCCTATTTCAGATGCACGTCAATTTTATATTGATCGAGAAGATAGAAAAGTTAATAAAGTTTCTAAAGTTCTACTCTTCAACAAACAATATCACGTAGATCTCAGGATTCAACACATGGAAGATTTGTTCAGAAATCAAGTTATCCATGTCCAAAGATAAGGGTTTTCTCGTTGAACAACACTTATCTGAGAGAGTCTGTGAAAAATTTGACGAGATGCAATGAAGATCCGTCGATGAAGGAACAAAATTCATTGATGATTGCACACAATTGAAAAATATTTTCCGGTATGATTGTGCGCAACAATCTACATCGAAAACTTTGCTAAGTTTTAATCCCATTCCGTTTTTGTTATAATTTCACCTTTCTTCAAGTTAAAGTTTGCTCTAGCTTTAAAAATTTGGGTGAGTAAATTTAAGGTGCTAAGTTTTAGAAAACTGAATGGAAACTATACGATAAAATGAAGAACAAACATTAGAAGTAATTCTAGTTTCCATTTTTTTAAACAAAGTTTCCATTTGTTGTGCTTATGCTTGTTTGTTGAATGGGAGTATACTTAATTTTATGGAGTCACGGCGCTTTGAGGAGTCCTATTGAACAAGTTTCGTCTTAGTTAAGAATCGTGATTCGTTTAAGGAGGTAGAGATGAACATTGGTAAGGTCGTGTATTCCATATGGCATTTTTTCTGTGCCAAAATTTCATATTGTTCTGTAGGTTTTAGCCAGGTAGACATCTTTTGCATTTTTATAGACAATGTGAGATAGGTGCAGCTGTGTAGGTAGGTTTTTGATTGCTCCTGTCGACAGAAACCCTTCATTTTCTTTTACAACTCTAGATTATGTTGGGGTCCCTCCTTATATAAAAAGGATTCCTAGTTAGAATAGGGTTTCCCTTATTCCTTATTTAGGGAGAAATAGAAGTTTCTATTTCTAGCCTAAAAAGGAATCCTATTTCTAGTAGAATACCTCCTTATTTATCATTATAAATAGGGAATGAAAGGGAATAAATTATTCATACTTTCAGGTCAGAAAGTATCCTCCCAGTTGGGAGCTCCCAGTTGGGAGCTCCCAGTTGGGAGAGTTAGTAGAGAATCCTCTCAGATATATCTTCTCAGGTTAGAGAGAGATAAGAGAGATGACAACAACTTCCAGAACAAAGAGAAGTCAGAGAAAGAGAGATTTCTGAAGTGGTTCTTTCAAGAGAGATTGAAAGAGCAGAATATTGGTTTGAAGAAAAGAAGATTATTAATCTTGTGAAGCAATTTAGTTTGTGGTTATCTTCTTCAACCTTTAGTAATCTAGGATTTGTTCAAATCCTAAGGAGTAAGAGATTTTATTTCTTTGTTTCTTTGTTCAGTTTATCCACCATAGTTTTGGTGAAGAGTTGTGTAACCCATTATTTAATTATAGTGGAAGATTTCTGGACTAGGTCCCGTGGTTTTTTACCTTCTAGTTTGGAGGGGTTTTTTGCCACGTTAAATAATCTTGGTGTCTCTACTTTTACTTTCGCATCGTTTATCTTCATATTCCTGAACAAGTTAATTAGGTTATTTTTCCTAACAAGTGGTATCAGAGCTAAGGCTAGATTTATCGTTCAGAAATATGGAAGGGAAACAGTAGTGTACTTTACACATGAATCAAGTGAATTCGTGAATGATAGATGAATACAGATGGAATGTGAAATATCAGCGGATTCAAGACGTATTGAAGAAAAAAGTGTTGAATATCAAGAAAATCCATATAGAAGACAATACTTCAGATATGATGGCAAAAAGATTGTTCAACGGAAAACATGAGCTACATAGTAGTATTGTTGTCTTTGGAATGGTGGGTCCTTTTTCATAAGTCGGGAGGGGGAGTTTGTTGGGGTCCCTCCTTATATAAAAAGGATTCCTAGTTAGAATAGGATTTCCCTTATTCCTTATTTAGGGAGCAATAGAAGTTTCTATTTCTAGCCTAAAAAGGAATCCTATTTCTAGTAGAATACCTCCTTATTTATCATTATAAATAGGGAATGAAAGGGAATAAATTATTCATACTTTCAGGTCAGAAAGTATCCTCCCAGTTGGGAGCTCCCAGTTTGGAGAGTTAGTAGAGAATCCTCTCAGATATATCTTTTCAGGTTAGAGAGAGATAAGAGAGATGACAACAACTTCCAGAACAAAGAGAAGTCAGAGAAAGAGAGATTTCTGAAGTGGTTCTTTCAAGAGAGATTGAAAGAGCAGAATATTGGTTTGAAGAAAATAAGATTATTAATCTTGTGAAGCAATTTAGTTTGTGGTTATCTTCTTCAACCTTTAGTAATCTAGGATTTGTTCAAATCCTAAGGAGTAAGAGATTTTATTTCTTTGTTTCTTTGTTCAGTTTATCCACCATAGTTTTGGTGAAGAGTTGTGTAACCCATTATTTAATTATAGTGGAAGATTTCTGGACTAGGTCACGTGGTTTTTTACCTTCTAGTTTGGAGGGGTTTTTTGCCACGTTAAATAATCTTGGTGTCTCTACTTTTACTTTCGCATCGTTTATCTTCATATTCCTGAACAAGTTAATTAGGTTATTTTTCCTAACAGATTATTCAGTATTGACACAGTCAATGAACATATAAACCTGAGGAAACTCACATAATTTCGCTTCACATAGAAGGAACCTTTTGATCTAGTTGTTTAATTATGAGTTCAGTCATTCAAAAACGAAAGACACAAATTTGTGTCACTTAAATACTATAAAATGGCAATTTTGTTACGTTAATAGATCACAAATTAAATTAACGTTGCATATGCAATAACATTGTAAGGTTAATTTTCTTTCATTTATTCTAAAATTACACATAAAATTCACATTGTATTTGACTATATATTTGGAGGTCCATCTAAAATCTAATACATAGATTATAGTACAAACATTTTTTGAATCAACAACTGAAAATTTATAGATCAACAAAAAAAACAACTGAAAATTTATAGACTATAATCTAATAAAAAGTTTTGAACTTCTTGTCGGCAAAGAACAAAGCTAATATACCGAGGGAATTCTCTAGCAAGAATATTTGGAATAAAATCATTCCTCCGAAGATCTCTTTCATCTTATGGGGTTTGTATCTCCAAGCTCTTCCCACTCTTGATATCCTTAGGCGAAGGGAGTTCATCTTCCAAAACAGTTGTACTCTTTGTAAACAGGAGGAAGAAACTCAGGCGACCATTTGTTTTTTTCTTGCCCCTTCTCAAGTCAGATATGGATTTCTCTTACTCCTTTCATCAAGCTTACAACTTCAGTAAATCGTTTTAAGATTCACTAGGATTTTTAAAGAAAAGTACAAGTCGGTAGAAAATCTTATCATTACGATCAAATCTCTCATTTTTTTTTATTGGAGCACAAATCAAGAATGGAAGTAATTAACAACCTTTTGGGACTTTGTGTTTAGTTGGGATGTGCTAATTAGTATGCAATTTTTATCTTTTATTCTTGTTCTCTTTGTAGTGGGAGCTTTGTAATTAATGAATCTTTTCTTAATGAATATAGATAGGGAGGAAAGGAATTCTTTCAAATAAAATTACAAGGATCCATCCATGACTAAGTCAAGAGTACTTGACGACTTATTACGTGGCGTCAAAGAGAATAACTCCATAAAGAGATATCAAAGTTGCTTTCCACGTCATCCCAATCGAATCTTCCGAGTGGAGGTGGAGATATTAACAATCCTCGTGCCATGTCAGCAAGAAATGCTGGCGTTCCGAACTCTGCTTCTTCGTCCATATAAAACACTTTCTCCGACGAGTTCTCCCCTGAATTCACAATGGAACTCACCCCCGAACTATTCTCCTCCATTAATTCCGGCTGATGTAAAGCTTTAGCTGTTTCCCTCGCTGATCTTTGAATATCTTTAGCATCCAACGATTTTGGAATGGGTAATCGCCAAACGGAATCGGCGAAATTAAGACAAGCTGATCTTCCTCTAAGTGCAATAACTGCAACATCGTGAGCACGAGCAGCCATTTCAGGTGTGGGAAAAGTACCAAGCCAAATTCTTGATTTCTTGTCTCTAACTTCACTTACCCATTTTCCATTCTTCTTCAGTCTAACTCCTCTATAAATTGGGTGGCGGGTCTCTTTAAATTTGATCCTACCCGCGCGTCGTTTTGGCCTATCAGAAGCTAATACTATTTCTTCATGTGGAAATGTATTTCCAGTAAAATTACAACTTGAATCTGATATTGGAGAAGATAAATCGATTGCTGGGAAATCAGAGACACCTGATGGGTGGGTACGTAATTGATTTTGATGACGGTTACTGCTTACTTGAGTCATGCAGGAGAGTAAGTTGTTGTGAGTTTCTCTCTCTAGACTGTGTGAGTTTTCAAGTGGTTTAAGACTTAAGAGTGAGTCAGTGAGAATGAGATAGAGAGAGCGAGAGAGAAGTTTGGGTGTTATAACGCGCGTTTTTTACTTAGTATAAAAGGAAATATCTTTTTAAGAGGAAAAGCCGTTGAAAAAGACGTTTGACTTCTACTGGATTTCCAGCCAAGAGTTTTAACAGGTGGAGGTATTGCACTTAGTAAACAGAAAGATGCCACGTCCGATTAGAATCCCAAGCGCGTCTACGTGGCGCACCACGCGGATAGAATATACTCCCAGTATAAGGCAAATATCCGTTAAGTGAACTAGCTGTTGAAAAAGACAGTTACTTCGGCTGAGAGTTTTAGATTGGACACGTGGAGGTTAAATTATGTTTGACCACTACCTGGGATGTTAACTGGGCGGGTTTGTAGCGTTTCACTCCCTTCCCAAACTCTTTCCGTTACTAAATGAGTTTTATCATAATCGTCTAACGATTAATCTAAGTGGGTATTTAATTAGTGCATCCCCTTGAGACGGGTTCAAGCAAAAAGTTTATATTTTGTTTAAAGTTATTTTAGTTTGAAGTACTGTATTACATTTGTCTGGAAATTAAATCTTTTCGACGAAGAGATTCTCCTTTTTGCCAAAGAGAGAGAGAGAGAGAGTTTCAAGGTCGTCGATCAGAGGTTGTCGCTTCGGTCGACGACCATTTGCCGGAAATGAAAGATGAAGTGGTGAATGGGAGAGATGAAGTGGAAGTGAGAAGTGATGAAACGGAGGGGAGAAGGAGGAATGAGATGGAAATAAATGTTTTAAACAAATAAGGTTTAGGTCCATTTTCGCTAGCCCCTAAAGATATCTTTGGAAAATTCTTTTTAAAGAATTTCCCTTGGGAGTCAAACAAACTGGGGGCCGAAACAGAATTAACTCTATATTTATTTTAATTTGTTAAATAAAGTGAGAGGCTAAAAGCACCCGTTAAAAATGTCATTAGCCCTCGGTTGTGGAGATTGACCAAAGGCAATCTCTTTTGACCACAAAAATTTGTTCGCACTCTCGCTGGAATTTTAAGTAAAGGTTCAAACTCACATCAGTCTGATAGGTTTTAGACTGACCAGTCCGAGCCCTTGCTTTGGGGTTTGGACTGACCAGTTCAAAATATGTTGGTGATTAGGGCTCCCGAGAGTATTTTTGATGGTGATTTTAGATCAAGGTTCTTTTTCTCTCTAACGCATCATGATAGATCAAGGTTCGTTTGAAATCAAACTTCTTCCCGTAATAATTCTACTCTTTCACTCTCTAAATTAAGATTTTTTTAGCTCTCTAACTCCTCATTGTTGATTGATGGTGATGAGTTTAGAAACATAGTTTTTTTTATGAGGAAGTGTTGATTTGATTCGAAGAAGGAGAAGAGATGAAGAAGATAAAAGAGAAGGAGAAGAATAAGAAAAAAAAGAACAGAAAAAATTAGATTGGGTGGGTGCCTACTAGGGAAGTACCTAGTCCGTACAGGATGGCTACAAATATTGGGGTAACAACACTTTTAGTGGGTGCTATTAGCACCTCCATAAATAAAATATCTTCACCTGAAGTGTGCTACAAACAGAAAACATCCCCTAACGAGGGCCACTAAACTTTAATAATTGAATCTTAGTTGAGTTTGTCCTTACCAATGGAATGTGTGGCCAAACATTTGGTGGTTAGGTACAAATTATAACATGACCCATATACCCCTAGGGAGTCTTATGTCAAATTAATCTTGGATAACCAGGGCTTGGATGTAAAAAACATGAGGATGCCCAACCAATTTCCCTTCACATAGAGAAACTGTTGAGGTTGTCTTTTTTTTTTCGTTGAAAGTGAGGCCGATTGTTTGTATGCATACATTTTTTAAAAACAAAAGACAAGAATTCGCGCTAGATAAATAACATAAAATGTTGATACGTTGCTAAATCACAACTAATGATGCAGGGGCACCCCGCGTGGAGGCTTTTTCCATGACCAAACCGGGCCATGGGCCATTCGGCCATGGAGAGTAGTTTTAGGAAGTCCCAATTTTAGTATGATTATTAGAGAATTTAGGTTTAGGAAAGTATGTTATTTTAGTATTTCCAATAATTGGAAAGGTCCAGATTTGAGTCTAGTTATTTAGGAAGTTGCAGTATTTTAATTATTTAGGAAAGTCTAATTCAAGTCTATCTAGGAAAGTCCAGAATCCTATAAAAGGATATCTAGTTTGTTCATTATGATCATATTGAAGAGAAAACCCCCATTGAAGTTAATCAAAGTTTACAGTTTATTCAGTTATTTACAGTTGTTTACAGTTATTTTGATCGTTCTTCGTATTAGTTTAGTTTATTCTCAAATTCCGCTGCGTTCTACATCATGTGGTATTCAGAGCCACCAAAGTTTTTGGCTAATGATTCTGGAAATTTTTTGGCTAATGATTCTGGAAGACCATAAATTCGCTTTGATACAATGCGCCAGGGACTACAAGAAGGAATTTAATGGTTCTTTTGTGTTTGTTGAGCATTCAGTGCTTGATTTTGTACAAGATCATAGATTTGGTGAAGCTGGCAAGGTTGACAAGGCTGAGACAGTCATGAGGATATTAGAACTGTTGAATCTTGAGAAGACTAACTTGACCCAACCACATAATGACAAGTTATTGCTTACACAGGAGAAGATGATGGCCTTGTGTGTGATATGCGGTTCTTTCCTTGTCGCATATGATGTGGCAGAGTTTCATACTACAAGCAAGCAACATAGTGGTTACGGCATTATATGGGATTTCTTTAATGAGTACAAGGAAGATAAACGAGTTGATTTCCCCCGAAACCACTCGAGTGGTGATGAGATGCCTAGTTTGGAAGATTTTGTAATAAGAATGAAAGAAGGCCAGAATGAGATTTCTGTAGCAAAGGATATATGGCGAGGGATTATTAATAACTATGTTGGAGGAATTCTTAGTGAAGGCAAAAGCGACCCTACGTTTCCATACACAGATTTATCAGCTTTGGTTCGTCGACAGTGTGACGTATTCACTCGGGGATTTCATAAATTTCTATATTATGATGGAATTATATTCTATAAACTTCATGAAGACGAACGTGGGAAGGTAGATTTTGATTGTCATATCAACACTACACGTAGCAACTTCGAAACCATAATTGAAGTTGGTCACGTTTATACTTTGGCTCTTAATAACAAATTTTGGGAAGATGGCGAGATCAATGTCGATTATTCACTTATGTTAGTTTGGCGAGACTCATTGCAATATGAGTACGAGGTTAACGATTTTTTGCACATTAGTATCCTTCACTTCCAATGCAAACTTCGTTCGAAATGGGAATTACGAATCGCCATGGCGGAATTCAGCGTATACGGGCGGCTCACATTGTTTTCTTCGTCGAAACGGTTCGGGACGAACCTCGTGGGAGAAGGGGAAGCTGATGCAGGGGCACCCGGCGTGGAGGCTTTTTCCATGACCAAACCGGGCCATGGGCCATTCGGCCATGGAGAGTAGTTTTAGGAAGTCCCAATTTTAGTATGATTATTAGAGAATTTAGGTTTAGGAAAGTATGTTATTTTAGTATTTCCAATAATTGGAAAGGTCCAGATTTGAGTCTAGTTATTTAGGAAGTTGCAGTATTTTAATTATTTAGGAAAGTCTAATTCAAGTCTATCTAGGAAAGTCCAGAATCCTATAAAAGGATATCTAGTTTGTTCATTATGATCATATTGAAGAGAAAACCCCCATTGAAGTTAATCAAAGTTTACAGTTTATTCAGTTATTTACAGTTGTTTACAGTTATTTTGATCGTTCTTCGTATTAGTTTAGTTTATTCTCAAATTCCGCTGCGTTCTACATCAACTAAGTTTACCCCGTGTATAAAATAAATATAAAACTCACTCTGTGATACGATTTTCTTTCACTTATTCCAACTTATGCATAAAATGTACATTATATTTTGTTTAATTTGTAGTGCTATCTAGAATCTAATGCCTAAAATAGACTACAATTTCTTCTTGTAGAATCTAATGCCTAAAATAGATTACCAGCTTTCAATTTAGCCCCTATTTTATTTTTCCGTCTTTTAGGCTATTAGACGTTTGTGACCTGATATTTTTTTTTACCCCAATTTAGCCCCTATTTTATTTCTATGATTCTTCATTGCTCATTGTTTTTTTTGAATACTCTCAAAATCTTCCAGGAAATCAAAATCATAAATACAAATTAAATTAACCATTCCTAGAAAGAGAGAGATGCTCACTGTTCTTTGAATACTCTTAAAACCCTTTAGAGAAATCAAAATCATACACATACATCAACTCAACCCATTACTACAGAAAGAGAGAGAGAGAGAGAGAGAGAGAGAGAGATGCTAATTGTTCTTTGAATATTCTTAAAACCCTTATGAGAATAGTAACTGTGTTAGATCGAAGGAAGTTGGGGAGAATGAAAACTTGGCCTGTGTTCGATCAAACATTTCAGGTTATCATAAGTTTAAAAGCTAAAAGAATAAAAAGGTCTTGATTTAACGAGACTCAAACAAATGGTGATTAATTGATAGAAATTAGTTATTAAAATTTCTCGTTTCAGGAGAATAGTTGGATTAATGGAGGTGGAGGCTAGACTAATAGGTAATCTTCGAAAGTAAATTTAATTAAATGAAGTTAACAAAGGTAACCTTGTTAATGAACTTCAACATTTGGTGCAAAATTCTTGCTTGTTGCAGATACCCAAGTCATTGGTTGTAAAACAGCAATAACAACTGTGGACGGGTAAAAAGTCACACGGTTAGAGACACCATTAGGTGGGCAAAAACAACTAGGCTTCAGGCCTTCAAAAAGACGGGTAAACGGGCAGAATGTCGGCTCTGGTAGTCGGATAGCTGGGTAGACGAACGTCGGGGCAGAAAATGACTACCGATAGGCAAACGTCAGTGTAGGAAACGGCTACTGGTAGGCTAACGTCTGGGTAAGAAACGACTACTGGTAGGCTAACGTCTGGGTAGGAGACGAGTACCTGTGGACCTGCACAAGAGAAACAGAACCGTGAAGGCCAAGGGCACTGGTGATGGTGTCAGCAAAGGACACTCCGACGGTCAAGTCAGTAACTTAGTTCAATGAAATAAGATGAATAGAAAGAAGATAGAGTTACTAATGATATCAGCGTGGCTGTAGCGCCGGAGGTGGCACAACTCGTAGAGTGACCGGAGTTCGGTTCTACGAAGCGGTGAGTCGGTGTAGCTTTTGGACTACGTGATTAACAGAGTAGACTTCTGATTATGGAAGAGTAGACTTCTGCTTGTGGAAGGGGAGAACGGAAGGGTAAACTTCTGCTTATGGAAGGGTAGACCAGCATGGTGTGGGAGGAACAGGAAACCTCTAACAAGTTCCGGTGAGGTATTGTTGACACTTATATCCAGAACTTCTGCCTTAGACTAGCTTAGATCGGAGGTTGTCAGAGTAGGTGACTTCTAGCCGGAGCTTAGTATAGAGTGAGTGAAGTGATCAAAGTAAAGTTTTTGGAATGCTAAGTAGAGAGTGAGTAAGTGATTTCGAGTGAGCGTTTGATGTCCCTTTCAAGAGTGAGACTTCCTCTATTTATAGAGTTTAGAGGAGAGTAACCACTCTTGAAGCATAGGTTTGTTAGATCCGCAATAGTAGAATCCCACTAAAGGGACTTCGTAGCCGTTGATCTCTTGAGAGGGCAGCATAGCCCTACGATGCAAGCCACCTTAGTCTATTTGTTACTAGTAGAAGTGCTCTACTACTCCTTTAAAGTAACGCAACTCTCGATTGATTCGAACGTATAACGACATGCTAGGATTGGACTGACTCAATCCCTAACGATATTGCCACGTGGGTGCAACTAACTAAAGTACGAGTAGGGCGACATGGTAGACCAAGTCTAACATGGCAGAAGCGGAAAAAAAAAAAAGAGTTAAATTGGAAGTTGGTCATCTTTAGGGGGTCAAATTGGAATTAACTCATATGATAATAATCTTACCTATAATGACAAAAAAAAATTGTAATATGGGTTTTTCTATTTAATACAGATAGAGAGGAAAAATTACACAAAATTGGGAATCCTTTCAAATAAAATTACGAGGATCCAGCCATGACCAAGTTAACAAACCTTGACTAGTTATTATGTGGAGTCAAATAGAATAACTCCATAAAGAGACTTCAATATTGTTTCCCACGTCATCCCAGTTGAACCCTTTGAGTGGTGGTGGAGATAACAACAACCCTTCTGCCATGTCGGCAAGAAATCCTCCCATTCCAAACTCTGCTTCTTCATCATCCGTATAAAACACATTCTCCGACCAGTTCTCCCCTGAATTCACCACCGGACTACTTTCTTCCAGTAATTCCGGCTGATGTAAAGCTCTAGCTACTTCCCCTGCTGATCTTTGAATATTTTTGGCATCCAACGATTCCTGAATGGGTATTCGCCAAACGGAATCGGCGAAATTAAGACAAGCTGATTTTCCCCTAAGTGCAATTACAGCAACATCATGAGCACGAGCAGCCATTTCAGGTGTGGGAAAAGTACCAAGCCAAATTCTTGATTTCTTATCTCTAACTTCACTTACCCATTTTCCATTCTTCTTCAGTCTTACTCCTCTGTAAATTGGGTGGCGGGTCTCTTTAAATTTGATCCTACCCGCGCGTCGTTTTGAGCTATTAGAAGCTAATAATACAATTTCTTCATCGAGAAATGTAATTGCAGTAAAATTACAACTTGAATCTGAGATTGGTGAAGATACATCCATTGCCCAGAAATTAGAGAAAGATGATGGGTGGGTACTTAATTGATTTTGGTGATGGTTTCTGCTTTCTTGAGTCGTGCAAGAGAGTGAGTTTTTGTGAGTTTCTCTCACTAGAATTATGAGCTTTGAAGTGGGGTTTAGAATTATGAGCTTTGAGTGTGGGAGTTTGCTGGTTTTATAAGGCTAAAAAGGGAAAGAAGGCGCGTTGTAAAGAAAATATCTTTTCAGGGGGAAAGGCTGTGGAAAAAGACGTTTTATTTCTATTTCTAGCCAAGAGTTTTAACACGTGGAGGTGGGGCTGCGTTGGTCACTAGAGTGAACACGTGGAGGTGGGATTATCTTTGTAAGCAGTAGTAGTCACTATTCTGTCCTTGGGAAGATATTTCCGTGATTTTTTCTTTTTTTTTTATTCTCGCTTCTTCCTTCTGGTTCACATACAAGTTCATTTCTGGTTGTTCTTGTTGTATGTTTTGATTTTGAATTTTTTTACTGGAGAAAAGATCAACATGGTTGTTTTAAGAAATTTTAATGTTTTTTCAGTTTATCAAAATTCAAACAGTGTTGTTTTTGAACCCGATCTAAATTTGATTTTTATTGCTTCAAATATGTGTTTTGCATCGTTAAATCTGTTGTTTTTAGGATTAAAATGTCATCTTTCTACTGTTTCATGGATTCTCAATCGATATAAGATTGTTGGTATTAGGTGAGATTTTTTCATAAAATGAAAAAGTAAATGTTTGATTTGTTAAGATTTTATAAGATTCTTATCCTCAAGTTTGGCAACCCATACTATTTCAGTGTGTCATTCCATTTCTTCGAGTATGTTTCCAAGTGTGACTACTGTAGAATGTAATGCCATTAACAGACGAAATACAAAGACTCATGATAACTTAGGAAGTCCTTGAATGCAAGATTGATTCAAGTGACTTATTAAGTTATCTTCAAAAATAAGGGATCAATCATGGAAAAATATCAACATGTATGTTTACTCAAAAATAGGCTGCACCCAAAAGTTGAGAGGGTCCATGTCCCGCCTTTGTCAAAGGGTAGTTCGGTCCCTGATTTAAATCGATTTGTTTAATAAAATATCTTCATTTTAACGATACTACGATCATATTCCAATAGACCCACTCAACTTTAATAATTGAATCGAGGTTAAGTTTGTCATTACCACTAGAATTTGTGGCTAAGAACTCGTAATTATGTGCCAAATATAACATGGCCCATTTACGAGTACCAGACTGTTAAGTGGAGACTTCCTGACTCACCTTTATTAAAAGACAATTATTTTTAAAATTTAACTACTATGAAGGCCGCTATTTTACGAATGTTTCAGTAAATCACAAATTAAGTTACGATCTTTTTACGTTTAACATTTGGCATACGGCAATATCAATGCAAAAAAAAAAAAAAAATTGCCTGCAAAATAATAAACACATAATTGTGGTCTGGCTGCTCAAACACCAGTTCACCCTTGTATGTCTCCTAGAGTTCTAATCATATGTAACACAGACAATCTCTTTCAAACACAACTGTTCAAAAATGCCAAGATGACCTTCGTCTTCGTTTGAAAGCTCAAGATATATGTACCCACGAAACATAACTGCTCAAAAACGCCAAAATGACCTTCCTCTTCGTTTGAAAGCTCAAGATACTTGTAAAACCCGTGGGTACGTGCCAATATAACCGAGCACCTCGCGAACCTTGACAAGCATCAAAGGCAACCTGAGGAGCCCATGTGGGCACCCAGATAAGGCTAACTCTCGCGTCATTGGACAAAGCTATCGGGCTCCATTTAAAATACGGTGGGAACCAGGACTTTAATGTCAAAAACAAGACTAAGTCCACACAAATTCCCTTCACATAGAGAGAACTTTTCGGGCTGGGTAGTGTTGTAGCATGATTAGTTCATTCCTCCTAAATGAAAGACAAAAGTTCGCAAAAGATGAAGAACATAAAGTGTCGACTTAGATACGTTGATAAATCATAACTAAGTTTACCGTGCGTGTAAATTAAATATACAACTTACATTGTAGTTTGATTTTCTTTCATTTATTAATTTTAAAATTATACATAAAATTTACATTGTATTTTGTTAAGTTTGTAGCTCTATCTAAAATCTAATGCCTGAAATAGATTACATCCTTTCTAGAAACAACAAGCGAAAATTTATAGACTAGCCTGTAATCATCTCAAGCATAATTATAAGAAAAAACTTGTAATAATGATTCTTTTTGGTCGATGTAGTTGTAGATAGGGTGTATAGGGAGAAAAACTACACAAAATTGGGATTCCTTCTAGAGATGACCAAGTCAATAACCCTTGACTAGTTATTATGTGGCGTCAAATTGTCTCAGAGAATAACTCCATAAAGAGACATCAATGTTGCTTTCCACGTCATCCCCATTGAACCCTCTGAGTGGTGGTGGAGATAACAACAATCCTTCTGCCATGTCAGCAAGAAATCCTCCCATTCCATACTCCTTCTTCTTCATCCATATAAAACACTTTCTCCAACGAGTTCTCCACTGAATTCACCACCCAACTATTCTCCTCCATTAATTCTTGAATGGGTAATCGCCAAACGGAGAAGATACAGGGATTCCCCAGAAATTAGAGACAGTTGATGGGTGGGTACTCAATTGATTTTGATGATGGTTTCTTGAGTCATGCAAGAGAGTGAGTTTATGTGAGTTGTAAGTTTTGAAGTAGCGTGAGAGAGTGAGGGTCTGAGGGAGTTGCTGGTTTTATAAGGTTAGAAGTGGAAGGCCCGTTTTATCTATTTAAAGAATGAAAATATCTTTTTAAGAGGAAAGGCTATGGAAAAAGACCTTTATTTCTAATTCTAGCCAAGAGTTTTAACACGTGGAGGTGGGGCTATATTTGTCACTTGTTGTAGTCATCTTTTTGTATGGTCTTTAATTAAGGGAATTCGTTTCCTCTCTCTACTAGTCTCCCTTGTATTTCACATCTGCTGTGGTTGTGGGAAAAAAAATAATTTGGGGGATTTAGTTTTTTAGAGAATTCGTATTTTTCTATACATTCTCGGGACATATTTTATATTAGTCGAAACTTGATCAAATATTTTGCTCCCTAATCTTCATCTTCTTTATTACTTTCACTACCACAACTTCACATTACCATCATCCCGACCACTATTGCCACCTCTTCTCTTTCCTCTCTCGTTGCTTTCGTTTTCTCTGTTATTTTTTTTCTCTCTCTCTCTCGCGCGCTTATTGACTATCTTTCTATCGTTCTCACTCTAGATCTCTATCTCGTTCATTGTAGATTACTCTCATTATCTCTCTCGCTGTAGACATGGTCACGAAATAATTTGTAGTCACGAAATAGTCATGATCACAAAACATTTTGTGGACACGAAATGTTGCGTGGCCACGAAAGCCTCAAGGAGGGTCTCACCAGAAACCCTCCTTGATGTCACGTTCCGACGCAGGGAACACTTCCTGTTGTCAGAACGGTATCCGTGTGAGAGAGGAAGTGAAACAATGAGAGGTCGATTGACAAACAGTGAGAGATCGAGAGAGAAACATTACGATATTGAGAGAGAAACAGTAAGAGATCGAGAGACACAGATAGTGAGAGCAACAGATAGAATGATGGCCAATGAGAAATCAAGAGAGACTAAGAGAAGAAGAGGGAAAGAATTAGAGAATAAGAGAGAGAGTGTGGGAGATAGTGGGAGAGAGATAGGGAGAGAAAAGATGAAAATTAAGGAGCAATGTTTGATCAAGTCAATTTTTCGGACTAAAAAAATATGCCCATGATTCAATATTTATTGACTAAATTTTATGTTCCGGAGGATTTTCTTTATTCCCCAAAGCCGCGGCCTTTCACGTATAACAAGTTTGTTTCGGTTTCTTCTTCTTGTATCCATTCTTATTTTCTATTAGGTTTCATATTTTTGTTCTCGTTATGTTTCGTTTTTCTTAATTTAATCAACATGGTTGTTTGAAGAAATTCCAATGTTTTTTTTTGTTTATCAATCTTCATATTTAGTTTTTGAAACTTTAGGTCTTATTTTTATTGGGTTAAATATGTGATTTGCACCTTTACATATACTTTTTTAACTTAAAGTATCTTTTTTTCGATTTTTAATGGATTCTTAATCGATATTAATTTGTTAGCTAGAGATTATAGTTTAAAAAGAAAAAGTAAAGGTTTCATTTACTTTTCCCTTTTTCTTCTCATAAACTTCTGGTTTTTCAACTTACATTGTTTTTCACAACTATATTCTTTTCGGGCGACAATAATTATTATTTTGTATGTATGAAAGATGTGTTGATTTCAACAATATGCTATTTATTTTCGTGACGAATCTATCTATATGATTTTGAAAAAGGAAGTTGGCGCCGTGTCTAAACCGGAACTTGATTGGGACATTGCCTTACGTCTCAAATATCACATCAATCAGGTGGTATTCGAATATTGTGCATAGCAAAACAGAACTTAGTCATAGTACTCACATAGTTATAAATGATATTTTTAGTGAAAAACCCACAAGATGAGCCGAAATAAGAATTAGGTCCACTCAAAAATAATATTGTAAAAAAAAAAACTCATTTTGTTACATTTTTTTTTTAAATGTTGACAACATATATAATGATGTTGCTAACAAGACAGTCTTATTTTTCTCATAATCTCATTTTTACCCTTCTATGTTGACAACATATATAAATATGTTGTTATAAATTGTTGACGACATATATAATTTTGTTGTTACAAACTGTTGACAACATATGTAATAACGTTCTAACTTATTATAAAATGTTGACGACATATATAATTGTCTTGACTTGTTACAAAATGTTGATAACATATATAATTATGTTGTTAACAACATATATAGTACATGAAAAAAAATATTATTTGTCTGTTAATGAGTTCGTCAAATAAAAAAAATAATATGCATAACATTTTCATTTTTGCAAAAGACAAACTGAAAAATGCATGAGTCTAAATGTTTATGTCGGAAGCAAAAACAAAAAATGCGGAAACGATTTCTTTCTTCACGTGATAAATCGAAAAATTCTTTAGTCAGAATGTTAGTGTCGGTCTGTGTTTGTCAAATGCAAAAGATAAAATGCAAAACATTTTTGCAAACCAATTTTTGAGCTAAAACAAGTTTATTCAGAAATGTACAAATTTGTTAGGAAATGTACACAATTGTTGAGAGCAAACTCAGATTTGTTCAGAAATTTTCATAAATATTTTTACGTTGATTTTGAGGTAAGTTGTACTTTTACAAATTTTACAAAATGAATTTTTTTCAAATATTACTTCAAATTGGGTCTGGTTTCCTATTATTCCCAAATTTTAGACCTTAGAATTATGGGATAGCTTTAAAGTTGTAATGTTAGTATTTTTAGTTCTTTTATTAAAATATCTTCATTTTGACTGTGTTAGAAAAACGTCCCAATAGGCCCACTTAACCTTAATAATTGAATCCTCGTTTTGTCCTTGGCATTGCTATGTGTGGCTGGAAATTCGTAGCTATGTGTCAAATTGTACCAGGGCCTATATTCGACAAGGGGGTATCATGTGGACAAAGAATTTTGACTTAATTTGTAATTTACTTCGAGTCATTTTCGTGAAAAGTTTAACTACGATCAAGATTGTTAATTTACTAGATTAAGTCAAAAAACCACAAATTAAGTCCAGATATTTTTACGTTTAACATTTCTCACCACAGAACGTAAACAAAAATATTTGCATGCAAAATATATGTAAAACAACACTGATCACCCTCTTACACTTAGCTCACCCTCGTACGTCTCATAAAGTCCTATTTATATGTCACGCAGACAATCTCTCTAAAACAACACTGTTAAAAAACGCCAACATGACCTTCTCCTTCGTTTAGAAACTCCAAATAAATGTAAAACCCATGTGTGCCAACGGAGAAGCCCCCAAACCTGGATATTCATGAAAGGCAACCGAGAGACTCCGGTTTGGGCCGATGTGAGCACTAGAAAGGCGAATGCTACGTCATTGGATAAACCTCGGGCTCCATTCCGATTACATCTTAAGAACCAAACCTTTGATGTCAAAAACAAGAGGAAGCCCACACGAATTCCCTATTTCCCGTCCCATAGAGAGAACTATTTGGACATGTTGTTTTAGTATGAGTTCATTCCTCCTAAATGAAAGACACAAATTCGCGTCAGTTAAAGAATATAAAATGTCGATTTGCCCGCATTGATAAATTACAACTAAGTTAACCTCCCTACGAAATAAATATACAACACCGATTGTAGTTTGATTTTCTTTCATTTATTAAAAAATCATGCATGAAATACACTTAATATAGATCACAACTTTTTTAGAATTAAGTAATGAAACTTTTTAAGTTCAACAAAGAAAAAACTAATGAAATTTTAAAGACTACTATACAATCATCGTACCTATAATGACAAAAAAAATTGTAATAATGATTTTTTAAGCAAAGATAGATAGAGCTACACAAAATTAGGAAGTCCTTCCAGATAAAATTAGGGAAGGATCTAGCCATAACCAAGTCAAGAACCCTTGACTAGTTATTATGTGGAGTCCATTCGTCAAATAGAATAACTCCATAAAGAGACATCAATGTTGCTTTCCACGTCATCCCAATTGAACCCTCCGAGTGGAGGTGGTGATAACAGCAGTCCTTCTGCCATGTCAGCAAGAAATCCTGGCATTCCAAACTCTGCTTCTTCATCCATATAAAACACTTTCTCCGACGTGTTACCTGACTTGTTCTCCGACGAGTTCTCCACTGGATTCACCACAGAACTACTATTCTCCTCCATTAATTCCGGCTGATGTAAAGATCTAGCTGCTTCCCCTGCTGCTCTTTGAATATCCTTAGCATCCAACGATTTTGGAGTGGGTATTCGCCAAACAGAATCGGCGAAATTAAGACAAGCTGATTTTCCCCTAAGTGCAATTACAGCAACATCATGAGCACGAGCAGCCATTTCAGGTGTGGGAAAAGTTCCAAGCCAAATTCTTGATTTTTTATCTCTAACTTCACTTACCCATTTTCCATTCTTCTTCAGTCTTACTCCTCTGTAAATTGGGTGGCGGGTTTCTTTAAATTTGATCCTACCCGCGGGTCGTTTTGGTTTATTAGAAGCTAATAATACAATTTCTTCATCGGCAAATGTATTTCCACTAAAATTACAACTTGAATCTGATAACGGAGAAGATAAATCCATTGCTCGGAAATCAGATATCGGAGACAGTTGATGGATGGGTACTTAATTGATTTTGATGTTGATGGTTTTTTCTGCTTTCTTGAGTCAGGGAAGAGAGTGAGTTTTTTTTTCTCTCTCTCTCTCTAGAATTGTGAGTTTTGAAGTGGTTCTCTTTAGAGTGAGGGAGTTGCCCCTTTTATAAGGTTAAAAGGGGAAGGCGCGTTTTAACTATTTAAGGAAAGAAGATATCTTGCAGGGGGAAAAAGGCTATTGAAAAAGACGTTTGTATGTCTAATTCTAGCCAAGTGTTTTAACACGTTGGAGGGTGGGGTTATGCTTGTCCCTACCAAGTGACCTATTTGAGTTTTAACACGTTGGAAGGTGGGGCTGTGTTTGTCCCTAATAGGGACCTATCTGAGTTTTGACACGTTGGAGGTGGGGTAAGTTTTGTCCCAATAGTGACCTATTTGAGTTTTGACACGTTGGAGGTGGGGTAAGTTTGTCCCAATAGTGACCTATTTGAGTTTTGACACGTTGGAAGGTGGGGTTATGTTTGTCCCGATTAGTGACCTTTTTGGTATTTCATTTAATTTTACGTGGCACGCCCATCATTTGAATCTCCCAAGAAGACTGGCTTTTTGGTTTGTTCTAGTATAGGGGAACCACAAGCTTCCATTTATTTTATAATTTTACTTTTCTTCCCGTAAGATTTTGCCCTACCTTTACAAATTGTGGGGATTAAACTGAAGGAGCTAAGATTTGAAAAACTGTATAGAAACCATATGATGAAATGAAGGTTAATTCTGGTATATGTCAATACCAAACCAGTACTACCGTCACTTTTAAGGGGTCTAAAGCAAACTTATCGACGATACTCTTGTACTTTAAGCTGAAAAAAATATAAAAGTTGTCACTTTTTAATAAAATTTATAGTTGGTAAAATTAGTTAGAAGACAAAGACTACTTAAAATACCGCTCTTCTGTATTTTTCGATGCAAATTCACTGATCACATTTAAAATGTCAACATTCTCAACTAACTCATGTTCAATAGATAACAAAACTAATCCATTTAACCGCTTGTGATTGAACCAAATCTTGATCTAATTCTTTTTTTTCGGAGTCACATAAATATTTTTGGAGTTGTGCCAGTCTAATAAGGTAATTACAAAATTATATACTAATCAACAAAAATATTTTGACTTACTAGAAATAACATAAGAATTTAAACATAAACAATAAATAAAAACAAAGAAAATTAAAGAAACAAGAAACTTGCCTTTATGTAATTGTGTAATAACTTGCAGAGAATGAAATAAAAATGTGAGATTGTAGTTTGAAGAGAAATTATAAAACAGGGTACTGGTATTGGATATTGGTCGATATCCACAGGGGTATTGGTATTGGATATTGGTCGATATATATATATATATATTTTTTTTTTAAATTGAAAGGAGTGATATATAAGTATTGTGTTGATAAAATAATGCAAATGTCCCTAATTGTTCTCGAACTCATGACTTGGTCGATATCAACAGGACTACACATACAACTCTGATTGTTGACATAGTTTATAGGAACCTCTAAAGGTAACCTTCGTTTTCCTTTACTCAGTTCTGCCTTTTGTGGACTTTGGATTGCCCCAAGTCTAGGTTTTTCAAGATCAACAGGATTTTGGCCCAACCCGTGGGAGCGAAGAGACAAAATAGGCTCAAGTAAAAAAGTAAGGGGTCCATATAGACGCTTCCAGTCACTGAACAAATAACCTCACATAACACTATAAATTGTACTAGCTTTGGTTGCATCTTAAAATTTAAATAGAATCACGTTATTGATTTTTTTTGAGAAATCGACTACAATCTACGTTAGTCGTTACAAGGCACTGATATATCATGATGATGTGATGAACACGATAACCGCCTAATTTAAACTATAATGAAAGAGGCCTAAAGCTCGACAACATGAAAGAGGCCTAAAGTCCAACAACATGAAAGAGGCTTAAAGCCTAACAAAATTATTATATTGTTTACTTGTCATTGCCTAAATTATATGGGATAAATCTTGATGTCAAACTGCTTCCACTGAGACTCGATCCCACGACCTCATAGGCTTAAGAAGGGTGTCCAAAAGCTGCACCAAAGAGTGGTGCCAGAACCACCTTGTTGAATTATGATGAACAAAAACTATACAAAATTCCAACTAGATTGACCAAAATTTGGTCCTCTGATTTACATTCAATTTCCAGGCCAGAGAAATTTTTATTTATGCTTTCTTATGAATGTTGTGTTGCTTTCAGCAATATGCTATTTATTTTCGTGATGAATCCGTCTGCATGATTTCGAAAAAAGAAACAAGTTGGCGTCATGTTTCTAGCAGCGGTTGCTTGGACCCTTGTTTTACATCTTAAATATCACATTAATCGTGACGGTATATGTGCATAGCAAAACATAAATTAGCCATGGGAGTTTCATACCTATAAATAAGGAGCTCTTTAAAGTTGTATTGTAATTATTTTAATTCTTTTAATAAAATATCTTCATTTTGGCTGTGCTACAAAAAACATCGCAATGGACCCAGTTTTTTTTGTTTTTTTGTTGAAAGCTCAATAGGTCCACTTAACCTTAATAATTGAATCCTGTTTTTGTCCTTACAATTGCAGTGGGTGGTTGAAAATTTGTAGCACTCTGTCAAATTATAGGAGGGCCCATATACCACAACGGGAGTATCACGCGAAAAAAGAATTTTGATTTAATTTGTGACTTGCTAACTCACTTTTATTTGAAGTCATTTTTTTGATAAAGGTTAACTACGATTAGGACTATTATTTTATTAGATTAAGTCAGCAAACAACAAATTAAGTCAGTATCTATATAATAAAACAGAAGGGAAAACGATAATTGAGACAAACATCCTTATTTTTAATTATGCATATTGTCTAGAAGCCCTTCTCAAAATTTAAAATATAGTCCTTCGTAGAAATAAAGTTACCTATTTAAAAAACAATAATCATTTCCTTGTTAGAAATAAAAATCCTCTTTTAATAAAGGATATTGTCTAAAAGCTCTTCTCAGAATTTAAAACATAGTCTTTTTTAGAAATAAAGTTACCTATTTAAAAATCATTTCCTTCTTAGAAATAAAAATTCTAATTTAAGAAAAAAAAGAAACAAAATAAATTTCAATAGTTAAAAAAAGAAATTAAAATATCTCTTACTCAATAAAATAATAACTAACTTAATAGAAAAGAAACAAAAAAATAATAACTAATAAAAATCTCTCTCTCTCTCTCAATAAAATATAACAATAAATTTCGTAACATTTGATTGATACAAGTGTCCGCGTCCTAGGGCACGGGGTATACCCTAGTCTATATAATAAAACAGAAGGGAAAATGATGACTGAGACAAACATCCTTATTCAAATATGTATATTGATCGGAGACCCTTCAAAATTTATTATATAGTCCAGAAGTCCTTCTCAAAATTTAAAATATAGTCTTTCATAGAAATAAAATTACCTATTTAAAAAACAATAATCGTTTCCTTATTAGAAATAAAATAACTAATTTAAGAAAAAAGAAATAAAATAAACTTCAAGGGTTGAAAAAAGAAATTAAAAATCTCTCTCTTTTAATAAAATAATAACTATTTAAGAGAAAAGAAACAAAAAAAATAATACAGTAACTAATAAAAATCTCGCTTTCAATAAAATATAAAAAAAAATCGTAACATTTGATTGATACAAGTGTTCGTGCCCTAGGGCACGGGATATACCTTAGTATTTTTACATTTAACATCTCCACAAGACAATATGAACAAAAAATATTTGCCTCAAAATAATAAACATAGTTTTGCGGGCTGGCTACTCAAACACTTAGTTCACCCTCCTACATCCCATAAAGTTCTAATTATATGTCACTGGGACAATCTCTCCAAGACAACACTGTTAAAAAACGCCAAGATGACCTTCCTCTTCGTTTAGAAACTCAAAATATATGTAAAACTCTTGTGTGCCAATATAACCGAGAAGACCCGAACCTGGATAAGCATCAAAGGCAACCTGGAGACTTTGTCTTGAGCCCATGTGGGGACTTGATAAGGCGAATGCTACGTCTTACAAACTACACTTTGATGTCAAAAACAAGAGGAAACCCACACGAATTCCCTTAACGTAGAGAGAACTGTTTGGACAGATTGTTTTAGTACGAGTTCATCCCTCTAAAATGAAAGACACGAAGTCACGTAAGTTAAAGAATAAAAAATGTCGATTTGAATAGGTTGATAAATCACAACTAAGTTAACCTCCTCATGAAATAAATATATAACTCACATTGTAGTTCAATATTCTTTCATTCATTAAAAAATCATGCATGAAATATACATTTTATTTGATTATATGTATAGCTCTATCTAAATTCTAATACTTAATATAGATTACAAATTTTTTAGAATCAACTAATGAAATTTTAAAGACTAGTAAATAATCATCGTACCTATAATGACAAAAAGAACCTGTAATAGTGATTTTTTAAGCAGATATAGATAGAGAGGAAAAACTAAACAAAATTAGGAAGTCCTTCCAGATAAAATTAGGGATAAGGATCCAGCCATAACCAAGTCAAGAAACCTTGACTAGCTATTATATATGTGGCGTCAAATCGTCAAATAGAATAACTCCATAAAGAGACATCAATGTTGCTTTCCACGTCATCCCAATTGAACCCTTTGAGTGGAGGTGGAGATAACAACAATCCTTCTGCCAAGTCAGCAAGGAATCCTGGCATTCCAAACTCTGCTTCTTCATCCATATAAAACACTTTCTCCGACGTGTTACCTGACTTGTTCTCCGACGAGTTCTCCACTGGATTCACCACAGAACTACTATTCTCCTCCATTAATTCCGGCTGATGTAAAGCTCTAGCTGCTTCCCCTGCTGCTCTTTGAATATCTTTAGCATCCAGCGATTTTGGAGTGGGTATTCGCCAAACGGAATCGGCGAAATTAAGACAAGCTGATCTTCCCCTAAGTGCAATTACAGCAACATCATGAGCACGGGCAGCCATTTCAGGTGTGGGAAAAGTACCAAGCCAAATTCTTGATTTCTTATCTCTAACTTCACTTACCCATTTTCCATTCTTCTTTAGTCTTACTCCTCTGTAAATTGGGTGGCGGGTTTCTTTAAATTTGATCCTACCCGCGGGTCGTTTTGGTTTATTAGAAGCTAATAATACAATTTCTTCATCGGCAAATGTATTTCCACTAAAATTACAACTTGAATCAGACATCGGAGAAGATACATCCATTACCCGGAAATCAGAGACAGTTGATGGGTAGGTACTTAATTGATTTTGATATTGATGGTGGTTACTGGAAATATTCTTACTGGTTTCTTGAGTCATGCAAGAGAGTTCAGTTTCTGTGAGTTTTTCTCTGTCTCTCTCTCTAGAATTATGAGTTTTGAAGTGGATTTTAGAGAGTGAGGGAGTTGCCTCTTTTATAGAGTTAAAAGTGGAAGGCGCGTTTTAACTACTTAAACAAGAAGGAAAATATCTGGGATGGGGAAAAAGGCTGTCGAAAAAGACGTTTGTATTTCTATTTCTGGCCAAGTGTTTTAACACGTTGGAAGGTGGGGTTATGTTTGTCAGCAATAGTGACCTATTAAGTTTTAACACGTTGGAAGGTGGGGTTATGTTTGTCTCTGATAGTGATTCTTTTTGGTATTTCATTTAATTCTACGTGGCACGCCCATCATTTGAATCTCTCAAGAAGACTGCCTTTTTGGTTTGTTGTGGAATAGGGGAACTAACTCTTTTCCATCTGTTAGAGAGATCTGATCCTACAAATTAGGAATCAGTTAAACTAGTCCAACGATTGTTATTTTTGAATTTTGAATTATTGTTTGGTTTATGTAATCTATACAATTGACTAAGTCTTGTAACTACCAAAAAGTTTAATCAATATAAATCACTCTGAATCCCTCAAGAAAGGATACAGAGAATCAAACTTTCACATGGTATCACGAGCTTAGGCTTTTCTTCTCGACTTCGAACTCTCTTTCTCGTCTCTGACTTCAATGGCTTCAGTATCTAACTCCTCCACCTCCACCACAACACCTTACCATTACCCTAGCCTCACAAATCTAGTTCCATTAGTTTCAATAAAGCTTGATAATACTAATTTCCTTACTTGGAAAAAGCAGGTTGTACCCATCATGAAATCTCAGGATTTGTTTAGCTATGTTGAACCATCTTCTACCCCACCTCCCTCTTTGATTCGTAATCCAGAAACTGATCTCGACGTCCCTAATCCGGCCTTTCTACAGTGGACTAGGATAGATCAAACTTTGATAAGTTGGCTTCACACCACCCTCTCTCCATCGATCTTATGCCAGACTCCAGACTTCCAAACTTCTAAAGACTTGTTTACCTACTTACAAGATACCTTTAGTGCTCAGAATACTGCTCGGAAATCTCAACTCATCCTCCAGCTTCAAACCATTCAGAAGAACAACTTATCAATGGCTGAATATATTGGTAAGATAAAAGAAATCTCCGATGCCATTTCTGCGTCTCATGCTCCTGTTCCGGATATAGAGCTAGTTTTACATACCCTTAGAGGTCTAGGTAATGAGTATTTAGCCTTTGTTACTGCCATAGAGACTAGAGAAAATCTGCCTTCCTTTAGTCAATTACAACCCTTCCTTTATACACAAGAAATGAAAATCAACCAACAACAATCCCTTTCCAATGCATCTGTTTCTGCTGCCTTAGTGGCAAAATCAACTCAACCCAGTCAATCTAAGTACTCAAACCAAAAACCTCAATCTCGTCAACCTTATGTGCCGAGAGGTGGATACCGAGGAGGACGTACTGACTCAAGAGGCCGAGGAAGAGGTCGTTCAATCTATCAAAACCAGTTAGGTACATATCATAATCGCTCTTCACCGAACCAGAACTCCATTCTTGGCAGCCCAAATCAGCAAGTTATTTGTCAAATCTGTGGGCGTCCAGGGCACACAGCCTACTATTGTTATCATCGAGATGATCATTCATACCAACCAAATGATGTCCCTCAATCTTTCGCTGCGTACCAACCAAGTGAGATCTCGGCTGATCCAAATTACTATGCCGACTCGGGAGCCTCCAACCACATGACAAACGATGCTTCGAATATGATTAACCGAGGTCCATATCATGGACATGATCAAGTCTCAATTGGTAATGGTACCCTTCTTCCAGTAACTAACATTGGTGATGTAAAACTTGGTTCTCCCTCTTCATCACTTATGTTAAAGAATGTGTTTCATGTGCCTACTATATCCAAAAATTTATTGTCTGTTTCTCAACTAACCGATGATCTTGATTGCTTTGTTCTATTTGACCGGTATCATTTCTATGTGCAGGACCGACGCACGGGGAAGCTGGTCCTTCAAGGTCTTAAAAAAGGGGGACTCTATCAGTGTTCGGGAAAGGCATTTCGTGATTTCAATAAAACTGTTAGGTCTTTAAATTCTTGCTACTTAGGTACTAAAATAAAAAGCAATGTCTGGCATATGCGCCTAGGGCATCCTCATGCTCGTTGTTTCAATCAACTTTTATCTAATAAATTTATTTCAATTCCAGATGAATCAATTTCAAAGAACATATGTGAAAGTTGTGTGTTATCTAAGCACCACCGTCTTCCCTATTTAAGTTCTAAAAATTATTCAACAGTTCCTCTTTCTATCATTCATTCGGATCTATGGGGTCCTTCTCCGGTTGCATCTTCACTTGGTTATCGCTACTTTTTGCTCTTCGTCGATGAAAATACTCGTTTTTCTTGGCTATATTTTCTAAAAGAAAAATCTGAAACATTTCACTGCTTTAAACTCTTTAAATCCTTTGTTGAAAATCGTTTTCAACGAAAAATTCAAATATTTCAAAGTGATGGTGGGGGTGAATATTCGTCTCATTCTTTTAGTACTTTTCTTTCCGAATGTGGAATTTCACATCAGTTTTCATGTCCCCACACCCCACAACAAAACGGGATGGCTGAAAGAAAAATTCGACATATTGTCGAAACTGGATTAGCTTTACTACATCAAAGTCACCTCCCGAAATCATTTTGGCTGATGCGTTTCAAACGGCAACATATTTGATAAATAGATTGCCATCTCCAATTTTGAAAAATCAGACCCCATTTTCTTTATTATTTGACCAACAACCAAATTATGAATTTTTGAAAGTATTCGGTTGTCGTTGTTACCCACTTTTGACTCCATATCGGAAAAACAAGTTGGAATATAAAAGTTATCCTTGTGTTTTTGTTGGATACAGTGATATCCATAAAGGCTACAAGTGTTTTGATCCGAAAACACGTCGTACTTTTATTTCAAGAGATGTGCTTTTTGACGAAAGTTTATTCCCGTATGCTTTACCATCGATGCATGATGTCTCTAAAGAAATCAAGGTTGATGATGCACCCAAATGGATCTTCCTAGATTTTAATCACTCAACCCAACAACAGAATCAATTATCAATGCCCTCATCGTCATCTTTGCCTTCTTCTTCTCCGACGTCTTCCTCTCCGACGTCTTCTTCTTCCGATAATTCGTCTTCAGCTCAAGATAATGTCATTCCCGTCACTGCTGGACCTCCTGAAAACCAGACCGTGATAGTCCCAACTCCTCCCTCGTCGGTTCGGCCAACACATCAAATGACGACCCGTTCAAAGCAAGGTATATCTAAACCTAAGGTTATTACTTCTTTGCTTGCATCTAACCACAATATTTCTACTGCTTTTCTTTCGACTGTTCCACCTTTGCCAATGGAACCAAGCTGTTTTACAGAGGCCAGCAAACATCCTAAGTGGTTGGCAGCAATGAGAGATGAGTTTAATGCTCTCTTGAGAAACAAGACATGGTCTTTAGTTCCTATGAAGAATGGAATGAATTTGATCGGCAACAAATGGGTATATAGAGTTAAAACAAAGAGTGATGGGAGTGTAGATCGTTTCAAAGCACGTTTAGTGGCGAAAGGTTATTCTCAGAAACATGGACTGGATTATGACGAAACCTTCTCTCCGGTTGTCAAACCAGTCACAATCCGCCTTATTTTGAGTGTTGCAATTTCATCAGGGTGGCAAATTAAACAACTAGACGTCAAAAATGCGTTCTTGCATGGTTTTCTTGATACCGAAGTTTATATGCAGCAACCAGTTGGTTTTGTGGATAAAAATTTTCCGACTCATGTTTGTCGTTTACATAAAGCAATTTATGGGCTTAAACAAGCTCCTCGTGCTTGGTTTACTCGATTTACATCATATCTCCAAGAATTGGGTTTTATTGGTTCCAAATCAGATACATCTCTATTCATCTATCAAACTCCTACTTCGATCACGATTTTGCTATTGTATGTGGACGATATACTTATTACCGGCTCAGATTCCAACATTTTATCTTCGATAATCTCAAAGTTGAATATGGAGTTCTCAATGACGAATTTGGGCGATGTACACAATTTTCTTGGAATGGAATTGAATAGGACAGAATCTGGTCTTTTTATTACTCAATCAAGGTACACATTGGACTTGATAAATAAAATTGATTTATTGTTATCCAAACCAGTATCGACACCGAGTTCATGCGGAAAGAAAATGTCCCAAAATGACGGAGAACCATTTACCGATGTTACACTCTATCGGTCCCTTGTTGGAGCACTGCAATATTTGTCTCTAACACGGCCTGATATCACCTATTCGGTAAATCAGGTTTGCCAATTTATGCAATCTCCGACTAGTATACATTTTAGTGCAGTCAAACGAATCTTACGGTACTTGAAAGGAACTCTTGGAAGAGGCTTATTTTATTCTTCAAACTCTGGTTTTAAGTTGAATGGTTTGGAAACTCATATTAATGGTTATTCGGATGCTGATTGGGCCGGCGACCCGGACACTAGAAGATCTGTGTCAGGCAGTTGTGTCTTCTTAGGAAATCATATGATTTCATGGACTTCTAAAAAGCAGCCAACAGTTTCAAGAAGTAGCACCGAGGCCGAGTATCGGGCAATGGCATTTGCTACTGCAGAAATTGTATGGATTCAACATTTGCTTAAAGATATTGGAGTTTTTCTAAAATTTCCGCCGACGATTTACTGTGACAACATTAGTGCCACATACATGGCTCATAATCCAATACTTCACTCTCGCACAAAACACATTGATCTAGATTATCATTTTGTACGAGAACGAGTAAATCGGGGGTCTTTACGTGTGGAATTTGTTTCAACTAAAGACCAAATCGCGGATATTTTCACCAAGGGACTGGTTAAGGCACGACACCAATTCCTATGCTCCAAGCTTTCACTTAAAGATCTGGTCGTTTAGCTTGAGGGGGGCTGTTAGAGAGATCTGATCCTACAAATTAGGAATCAGTTAAACTAGTCCAACGATTGTTATTTTTGAATTTTGAATTATTGTTTGGTTTATGTAATCTATACAATTGACTAAGTCTTGTAACTACCAAAAAGTTTAATCAATATAAATCACTCTGAATCCCTCAAGAAAGGATACAGAGAATCAAACTTTCACACCATCTCCCCAATAATTCTGGTTTTAAGTCTCCATTAGTCCGCTTTCAACAAGTTTTCTTTCTCGTCTAGTAAAACTTTCTTCTCTTTCTCTTTTAACCATTGAATAGTTTGTGGCAGTGTTATTGGGTTTTTGGTGGTGTCTTCAGTGGTGTCGGGTGGTAGTGGTGGTGGGATTTGGATGTGCTGGTGGTTTTGACATTGGTGTTCAGATCTGGTTGTGGTGGTGGTTTAGTGGTGGTGTTGGTGTTTGGATCTGGGTGAGTTTCGGTGGTGTTTAGTGGTGGTGGGGTTCGATATGGTGGTGGAGTGATTTGATTTTAATGGCAAGATGTGGTTGTGGTAATGTGATTAGTGGTGGTGTTGGTACTCGGATATGGTGGTGTTTATGGTAGTTTTAGTGGTGGTGGTGGCGGATTTGCGATCCAGTGAAGGTGGTGGTGATGATAGTGTGAAGAAATGAGTAAGAGTTTGTGTTCAATGGTGGTGGTGGTGGGTTCTGTGGTGTTTTGTGGAGGTGGTGTAGTCGGTGGTGTTTCGTGGTAGTGTTGTATGTGGTCTTTAGCGATGGTGGTGTTCTTAATGGTGTGTTCCGTGGCAGTGGTGGTGGTGCGGAGAAGGTAGAAGAGAGAGGCAATTTAGTATTTCAATATATTTAGTATAATAAAATTGGCGGTTCTTCAGTGATGGCGGCGACTTCCTGATAATGACGGTGGTGGTTCAACCGACTGGGGTATTTTAAGTCTTAGTTATATTTTTGTTGACCGTTAGGGTCTTTTCATTCTCGATCTTAAGGATCTTTTCATCTTTCGACCTTTAGGGTCTTTTCATTGAGTCTATGTCTGGTCAATTTCTTTCCCTTCATAAAGCACTTTACATTCGAAAGTTCTATGAACTTATCTTATGTAACTCTCATGTAGTTTTCAGAGAAATAACAATTATCATCCATGTAACTTTTTGATTATATCACTTATTAATGAAATATGGTTTCGCTTGGTTTCAGAAAAAAAAAAGAATAGAGGAACCACGAGCTTCCATCTGTTTTATAATTTTACCTTCAAGTAAGATTTTGCCCTCGCTTTACAAATTTTGGGAAGTAAATTTAGGGAGCTAAGTTTTGAAAACTGTGTAAGAGACTATATGATGACATGAAAAACACACATTAGAAGTAATTCTGGTATATATTAATAATAACAAACCAGTACCGCCTGACTTTCAGGGGGTCTAGGCAAACGTATCGACGAAACCCCTGCACTTTAAGTTGAAAAAGATGTAAAGTTGTCATTTTTTATAAAATTTATAGATGTTAAAATTAGATATGGAACAAAGATTACTTAAACACCTTTTTTTTTTTTACGCAAAATCACAAATCACAAATCACAATTGCAATGTCAACATTCTCAACTAACTCATATTCAATAGATAACAAACCTCATCCATTTGACTGTTTGTGATTTAACCAAATCTTGATCTATTTTTTTTTCGGAGTCACATGAATACTATTTTGGAGCCGTAACAATATAATGAGATGATAACGAAATTATATACTAATCAACATAAATATTTGAACTTACTAGAAGTAACAATAAGAATTTAAGCAGTCCATCACCCTTTGGTGTAGTGGTAGGACATTCTCTTAAGCCTATGAGGTTGTGGGAGCGAGTCTCGGTGGAAGCAGCTTATCACCAAGATTTATTCCATGTAATTTAGGCACTAAATAAAGTAAATGTTGTCGGATTTGAGGCTCTTTCTTGTCGGGCTTTAGGCCTCTTTCATTATTGGTTTAACTTAAGCGTACCGTGCTTATCACATTTTAATGATGTATCAATACCTTGTAACAAATTTATCTCTAAGTAATTGTGTAACATACCATTGTAGAGAATGAAATAGAAATTTGAGCTTGAAGTTTGAAGAGTAATTAGAAAAAAAATGATAAAAAAAGTATAAGAACTAGGTTTTCGCTGCGTCTTACGGACGCGACAGACCCCTCTTGTAGGGATATCTTAAACGATTTTCGTTGATTTACACTAATAACCTTCTGTTTTGAGTTAATTTATATGAAGCTATACCAGCCATTGGGTGTGATCTCTGTTAAACTCACAATAAAAATAGATGGTCAGACTTATCCCTTGGATAACTGACGGAGCAGTTTTAATATATAAGATATGTAATTAAGTTAAAGTGTTGAACTTCCTACTAATTAGGGTGTGTTTAACACTTTAACTTTAATTGGTTTCACTAAACTACATATTAAAACAATTTTAAATTAGAATTTGGATAAGCTTTGTTATTTCATGTCTACCTTTGTTCTTTAGTCACCCTTGTAAAAGAAAAATTTCTTAAAACATGATATAAATCACAAGAGTTGTATCTTAGACCTTAATTATTTGACCAACTACTCCACCAACTCTATAATCCAAACGAATATTTTAATATAATAATACTACCTATACATAAATGTAATATAGAAGCCCTATATAAATTGGAGGGCCCTTCCATGTATTCCACAGGTTGAAGAATGAGTGGAAGATTATTTCTTTCTCATTTAATTACATTTCTTTGTAAGTAGAAATATCTCATTTGTATACTTGTAATCATCAGAACTTTTATTTTGTTCTTTCAAATTTTGTAAACTTATCTTGTAAAAATCTATATATACTTGTTCAACATATCAATAAAACTACCTCTGATTCAATATTGTTTGTCTTGGAGTTATTATTTTCACCGATGAAGTCGCATATTCGTTATTGTATTTTCCTGTGCCAAATATTCATATTGTCATGTAGGCTATAGGTAGACATCTTTTGCACTTTTAGAGACAAAGTGACGTATGAAAAGCAGACGATAAACAAAGAAATGGAGAAGAATTACATTGCCGCTACCAAACGGTCATAGAACAAAGAAGAAAAATGGGTAGCAGAAGAAGTGCTTGAAACTGTCAATTTCGTTTTCCTTTGATTTTTGGAGAGTAGTGGGGGAAACGAAACTAACGGTAGACAACATAAAGAAGCTCTAATTTACAACAAATTTTAACCTCGACTCCCCTATTTATCGGGGGCGGCCCGTGACCAAGCCACCAAAGCGGTCGCTTTGGGCCCCAAATAATCAGGGGCCTCATGTGTTCCTATTTCGTATGTAACTTTCGAAAAACTAATTGTTCTTTAAACCATTTTCAAACATAATTTAAGGTGTAGCCTAGTAGTAAAGAGTTTAATCTTGGATAAAAGGTCAAGGGTTTAATTTCAATCATTTGCACTGTTTAAATTTTATTTAATTTTTTTTTTCTAATATCCATTGTATGGGCCCCAATTTTTTAATTCGCTTGGGGCCTTCAATATACTTGGGCCGGCCCTGCTATTTATATGCTTGTAAACTCAAAAAGACCATAAATGATCTTCACGGCCTGACCACCCATAACATTAAGTATGGGTCTATATTTGAGAGTCACATCTTTTTTGATTTTTTACGTTCTGTTTCATTTGTTTTATGAAAGAATAACAAATAATGACCATACCTTTTTTTGGTTCCTATTTGCTGTACAAGGTGGCACGAAATGCGTTCTCTATATAAATAGTAAGATGTAGTAAGAAACAAACTTGAATGATTTTCGAGCATGCAGAAGTGCAGCTATGCTTTAGATTGCTCCTGTCTGCAAAAATCCTCGATTGTCTGATTATTTGTTAGTGAGGGTGCCTCTAAAGGCACTCTTCGTTTTTCTTTACTTAGGTCGGTCCGCCTTAACTCTTGACACCTATCGTGGACTTTGGATTGGCCTAAGTCCTTGTTGTTCAAGCCCAACATGAATTTGGCCCAGCCTGTGACTTGCCTAGCCCGCGGGAGCGAAGAAAGAAAGCGGGCTTGAGTAAAAAAGGAGGGGCACCTATAAACGCTTCCAGACAGTGAACAAATACCTCATATAACACTAAAAATTCCACTAGCTTTGGTTGCATCTTCACACTTAACTAGAACCACCTTATTGAACCATAATGAACAAAAACTACTCACGATTTCAACTAGATTGACCAAAATTTGGTCGTCTAATTTACATTCATTTTCTTTGGCGGGACTCCATAAAGTTGATTTGTTACAAGCTCCAATATTAGTGAACGACGATTGGTTTTTTTTTTAGGTGCAAAATAATAGGGGTCGCATATGATAATATGAAAACTAGACAAAAAAAATTTGCCTCAGATATAATAAACAAGTCTTGTGGGTTGGCTACTCATATGCTCAGTTCATCCTTGTACGTCTCATAGATATAGTTCTAATCACTTTCACTAAAACAATATTGTTCAGAAATGCCAAGATGACCTTCCTCTACGATAAAACTCAAGATATATTCCAAACTCTGTGTGGCAATATAACCTAGCACCCTGGAAACCTTGACTCTGGGTCGGAGGCAACTCGAAGACTTCGGCTTCAGCCCATGTGGGCATCCAAGTAAGGCGAGCGCTTTCGTCACTCACTAGACAAACTCCGGGCTCCATCTAGATAACCTTTTTGGGAACGAGGGATTTGATGTAAAAGCCACGAGAAAATCCGGCCACGAGCCACAAAATTCTCTATGCATAGAGAACTTTTTGGGCTGATTGTTCTCATGATTTCATTACTCCAAAACGAAAGACACAAACTCGTGTTACTTTAAGAATGCAAATTGTCGACTTCGACTCCTTAATATATCACATATAATTTAACCCATTCACACGAAATAAATATACAACTAACATTATTGTTTGATTTTCAATTATTTGTTCTAATATTATGCATAAAATTCAAATTGTATTTGATTATGTTTGAAACAGTATGGAAAATCTAAAATAGATTACTGCTTCTTTTAGAATTATCATGTAAAAATTTATAGACTAGTATATAATCTTCATATCTATAATGACCAAAAGAAATTGTTATAATTATTTTTAGCCAATATAGATAGGGAGGAAAAACTACACAAAATTGGGATCCTGTCAAATAAAATTCAAGGATCCAACAATGACCAAGTCAACAACCCTCGACTATCGATTACGTGGCATCAAATAGAATAACTCCATAAAGAGACCTCAATGTTGCTTTCCACGTCATCCGAATTGAACCCTCTGAGTGGAGGTGGAGATAACAACAATCCTTCTGCCATGTCAGCAAGAAATCCTCCCATTCCATACTCTGCTTCTTCATCCATATAAAACACTTTTTCCGACCAGTTTTCCACTGAATTCACTGGTGAATTCACCATCGAACTACTCTCTTCCATTAATTCCGGCGGATGTAAAGCTTTAGCTGCTTCCGTCGCTGCTCTTCGAATATCTTTAGCATCCAACGATTCTGGAATGGGTAATCGCCAAACGGAATCGGCAAAATTAAGACAAGCTGATCTTCCCCTAAGGGCTATAACTGCAACATCATGAGCACGCGCAGCCATTTCTGGTGTGGGAAAAGTACCAAGCCAAATTCTTGTTTTTTTGTTTGGTTCTCTAACTTCACATACCCATTTACCATTATTCCTCTGTCTTACTCCTCTGTAAATTGGGTGGCGTGTCTCTTTAAATTTCATCCTACCCGCGGGTCGTTTTGGTTTATTAGAAGCTAATACTATTTCTTCGTCCGAAAATGTAGTTCTAGTAAAATTACAACTTGAATCCGATATAGGAGAAGATACATCGATTACCCGGAAATCGGAGACACTTGATGGGTTTGTATGTAGTTGACGTTGATGATGATTACTAAAAATCTCCATTGTGCTTTTTTGAGTTTAAGTAAGAGATTTAGTTCGTGATTTTCTTTGTCTCTGTAGAATAGTGAGTTTTGAAGTAGGGTTTTAGAGTGAGATAGAGAAGAGAGAGAGGGGGGAATTGGGTTTTTATAAGAAAGGGAACGCGCGTTTTAACAACTCCATTTAAACACGGAAAATATCCGTTAAGTGGACAGGTAACAGGTTGTTGAAAAAGACGTTATTTCTAAATCCAGCTAAGAGATTAAGGATGAACACGTGGATGTCAGATAATGTTTGTACGCATTTAATTAAATGAAGATTATGAAAAGGTCTCAAGTGAAGTACTTTATTGACTTAACTTTGAATTAATTAAGTAGTTAGTTACCTGGCGATCTTTGACCACCGATTATTTTGACATAACTTTGGGATGATACTATGCAAAATCGGATGACTTGATCTTTGTTATTGTTTACTAGTGGGTAATTTTAGAGGATATTCGTGTGAGATACGTACATCTAACTACCCTAAATTTAAAGAAAAACAATTTAATCTACCAAATTAAGTGACACTAGAAAGCAAAGATCGATTCAAATATGTAGCCCAAGCATATACATCGGCAAATAACCCTGCTCTTGGATGTGCTAAATCATTCCTAATATCAATGTGCTTCTCACTTCTTTACTAATTATTGCCCTTGGGTTCTAGCCTTCTAGGTTCATAAGGTAAGTTAGGCGGCTCTTTCCTAATGCAGATTATGATATGGAAACAACTGGTATCAAACTCCAATTTGTGAAAATAATTACTTTCTTATAAGATATCGTCTACGAGGGTGTAACCCGTGCTAATGGGGCACAGAAAGTTCTTTCGGATATATTGAGAATTAAACATACAATCTCTAACATTTATAGAGATAAACATAGACTAAACAATCAAAGTAACAAACGTTTAAAAGTACTCAAAATCAATTCATTAGTCCCCTTCTTGTTGCGGGGCACATTGGACCCTCTTGAAACGATTATGCATATCTTCATCCTCTTCATATGCCCAATGAGCTTGATACATAACGATCACCTATTCCTTGATAGTCACATCATGCATTATTGTTTTCTTTTATTGGTCCAACTCAAGGTCTATCATTTGAGTTACTGCCCTAGCAGAAAATTAGTCTCTAGTGTCTTGTATCGTTTCGGAGTAAAAGAACCAGGAAACTCCATGGTGCACTTTATGTATAGTTTTCCCTTCATGAATTCCTTCTAGTACATCAGCATTTCTCATCATATACATATTAGAAGCAATTGAACGCATATTAGAAGAATCTGGCCACATATTAGGACCTAAAATGTGTAGGTATTGTTAAACATTGAAATTACGAGTGCAAGGTTAGTAGAAATTTGTTACTATGGATATGGCCGTACGGGTGAGTCCGCGTAGGAGGTTGATGCTGAATGGTTAGGTTTGAGAGTGACCTGGTCTAATAAGACAAAAGAGAACTTTTAAGGTGTTAATGAAACACGACTCTTACACGCACTTCTTTTAAGTAGGTTAGTTGGTTGAAGAAAGGAAGAAGAGACAGAGAGAGAGAGTTTTGAAGGAGCAGAAAGGGAGCAATAAATTTCAGGACTATGGATTCTGCGCGTGGACCTCGCGTTATGGGTATAATGTGGGATTAATATTCAAAATTATGGTGGAAGTTGACAAGGCGCCTTTAGCGACCACAGGGGCTGGTTAAGGGGGATGTAGATCCGACCGACCAAATCATAAAAAAGCCATGTTAAATTGAAGTATTAAATTTTGATGATAAAGAAAATTTTTTTTTTTTCAAAGGATTAGATTTCTAAATGATTGTGGTCTGAGGTGTAAACCTGATACCATGTATGTGATGAATAAATTTGTATGTACACTATCACAACATTTGTTCGAATAAAGTATGACAAGGATATTCAACCTCTAACCTCACTTTGAATCAAAAGTGCTTATTAGATACTATTAGGTACTCTTTAATATTTATTTTTTGAATGATATAAATTGTTATATATTGTTTGTTATCAATTATTAAGTTTTTGTTTTTTTGAGTAAAACCATAATATAATACATAAGTGATAACGATCACAAAATTACATGTTAGATAATTCTTATTCCTCTGAGAACTACATGGGAGTTACATAAGTAAAGTTCACTTTAAGTTCACAATGTAAAGTGTCTCAAGAAGAAAAAAATTGACAAGACACCGACTCAAAGAAAAGACCCTAAAGATCGACAAAAGAGATCTTTAAGATTGAGAATGAAAAGACTCTAAAGGTCGACAAAATAAATTTTTATTACTAATAATATTGAAAATACTAATTTACATCCCTCTCGACTTCTATTGTTGTAGTAGATTGATCATCCTTGATAAAATCGCGGAGTGTTGAAGTAACGATAGATCGTCAGTAACTGCTCCCTTTGAAGTGGATGGTGATGTTTTCGCAAATTTTTGTCTACGGCATCATCGGTCCGTTTACCATCAAGCGAAGCAATCTGAGACTTCGATCTAACACCTCCTCCTCGATCTTTATACATATTCTATATCCCATTTTTTCTTTTATTCCTCTGCTTCAGTTTTAATTTATTCTTCCCAACATATATAAATGAAACTAATACTAACCTTAATCTCTGATAAAATTAGGGGAAACTGAAAGGAAAAAGAATTACACAGCGAATGAAAATAAAAATTTTGTGGAGAGGATATCAGTGAAAATTAGGATTTCTGAGTGGGGTATGAAATAATCTAAAAAAAAAAACCAAATAAAAAGAAGAAATTCTGGAGGAGGGATCCCTCCGGAAAACTACAAAATCTGGATAACTCTCTGCAAGAGAAGAAAACGGTTGTTGAAAAGTTTTAGTAATTATGCAATTTCAAATATCTCGTTGTTTTGAGTTGGATGAACCACATGATATCTGAAATAAAATCACACATAATAGGTTTAACGGTCACATACTAGATTCACGAAATGATCTATTTCGTAAAAGAGGATTCCGATAACTACAATCCTACAAATATGATAAGTAGGCCTCTTCACTCATTGTTAATAAACTTGGAGTGGTAAGAAGTACAGTTTTCTATCTTAGACTTTAAACATCCGAAACACAATGACAATTCCTTACAAAAAAATTAACATGCAGATGCCAGAAGAAAAAAGAAGCATCCTTTTGTTCATTAAACATTTCTTTTATGGAACTTTTGAGATGAAATAGGAATGCCACACTTGGCTAACCTAAGAGAAGAAAAAATATATAAAGAGGAAAGGAAAAAAGGAAATGACGAATCAAGGTAGTAGATAAGGTCTGATGAATTAGTTAAATGGAAACCAGAAAGATATTACTATATGTTGTTGACCAATATAGTATGTATGACTAATTAGTCATGTGGACCACATCTTGTCTTTCCACCTCTCTCTCTCTCTTTCACTACATTTTCAAGCTTAACTGATGATCTAAGAAGCTTCCTTCCTCCCCATCTCACTCTAAAATGAAGTTCTCCCTACCTTTATTGGTTACAACTCTTGAAAATAACTGTAAACTAACAAACGGATTCTGAACAGTTGGTGTCTGTCTAAACAAACACGTTTTGAGATTTAAATGATCAAATCTACGTCATTGTGATGACTTATTTACTAGACATAACCTTTTTTTTTTTTTTTTTGTTAAATTATTAAACAAAAATATTTTTTTTTTATTTGTGTTATCTAGCAAATATTGTATTGAGAATCTTAAAAAAAAACGTTACTCCAAATTGAACCCGAAAAATAATAAATATAAAATAGATAGAATTTCTTTTTAAAAAAGATAACCAATTTGACTCTAATACAATTTATTTTTTAAAAGGATTACTAATTTAACTCTAATACAATCTAATTTATAATTTATTTTTAAAAAAGATTACTAATTTGACTCTAACACACTCTATTTTAGATTTTCTTGCTAAAAAGGATTACTAATTTGACTCTAACGCACTTTTTCTTTTCTATATAACCTTATCATTGCACAAAAACTATTATAGGAAAATCATTGAAGAAACTTGTTGTATCAGACACAAATATGTGGAAGGAGAGTATCTCTCTTTTACTTTTAAGAAAACATACATTCTCTCTATCGAATGGGTCATCTCCTTCCCCAACGAGAGAAAAAGTAGAGAGGAGAAGAAGGAAGAAGAAAAAGAGGGAGGGCGAAGATATCAAAAAAATAATTTTTTTAGATTGATGGTTGCCAAAAAAAAAGGTCGTTCGGAAATTTCGTCTGAGAAATGGTCAGAGAAATGGTAAAGTGGTTAGAGGGAGAGAAGAAGTGGAGGAGACGGGAGATGAAATAAGAAAAAGAAGGAGAGATGGATTGATTTAATTGTATTTAAGTTTTTTTGAGAATTAGTTCATTTTTGACCTCCAAGGTCTTCCTGGAAAGAGTTGAAATTTTTGGCCTTTCAGGATTAAAACGCACTGCCAAACACTTACAAAGGCTAAAACGGTCTGCTGGTTACAAATTAGGGGCTAAAACAGAATTAACCCATAGAAAATGGACTGTAATTATGATCTCTGTGTAGTCTTCATACATTTCAGGGTCGCTTTTAGCAAATCAGTGGTGCCTTTATAACTTCCCTCCCGCATACTTCCCCTCCTAGAAAAGGATTTCATAATCTCCGGAAAACTATAGACGATCTCCATCATCATCTCCATCCACCGTTTTCCCAAAGCGAACCCTCATAACACCCAACTTTTTTTGTTGTTGAAAGCCTCCTAACACCTAACTTGATCAACTAATTTTTTATTGACACAGTAAAGTTCGAATCGTAGTCTCAATCACAGATAAGTAGGTCTGTCATTAAGGGGTTGGGAAACTATGCCAAATAAATTTAGTTTGAATGAGATTTTGAAAAAGCTCATGTCCAAACAGTGAAACTATGCAAATAAATTTAGTTTGAAAGCATTTTCTGGTAAGGGCCAGGCCCAATAACTAAAAATAAGCTTGTATTTCCTTTTCCCAATATTTGGGGCACCCCAATTAGAGGTGCTGTCTATTTTCTAATCATCCCAATTCTGAAGGTAGTTCTCATTGTATTTGAATTAAAATAAATATTTTTTCTTCTTCAAAAGTTTGGGTCCAATTCAACTTCATTTTCGCCAAAGAGAAGCCTAACCTCTCGAGCTAGTTTTTATGATCAAAGAGACCCCAAATCACCCAATACTGGTATCAGAACCCGAGTATAAACAATCTCGATCCAATAACTATTACAGTTAAGAGCCAATGTGTGAGGGGGAGATTGTTGGGATAATCCCAATTTAATAGTGAAGGAGATAAAGGTGAATTAATGAGTGTGGGAGAAGTCTTACCTATTGAACTAGCTTTTGGGACGAGAGAGGCACAAAACCACCCAACATGAATAAACCTGTAAAACTTAGAGTGCCACATGGAATAGATAGAAATTTTTTTCAAACAATCTCATGGAACACTGTTTGGAACTCTAAAATGATTTTAAAGAAAGTTATTTCAAGAGACAAATCTCCCGCTTCATCCTTCGAAACCATATCACGTCCCGGATCTGATGAAATAGGATGAATTGAGAAGGTATTTATAAACATGTAATTATCTTGAATATATCAACCATTTCTTTATTTTCCAACGCCTCGAAGGGACAAGAGAAACATCTTGTTGTTTCTCTAACAATTTATGATCTCTACAAGACCTCTCAATAGGATTTAAACCTAGATGAAGTTCTGACCATCTATCAGAGAATAAGGAGCGAATTCATCTTGTAGAATTCCTAAGAAATTCTTTGATTTCTTCTGGATGCAAATGATTATTCATCCACTTCTTATTCATTATGTTTCTCACGTTCCGTGAACAGCCGTGACATTGAGGAATATCCGGAAAGGCATTTCGGGAATCGATCTGATTGTATCTTTATTCGTTCCGTTTGAAGAAATGAAGGATCCCAAAAAATTGACATTTCTTTAAGGTATTGAATCTCTTTTTGATCGAGCATGATATTCCGAATCCTCATTACTAATGGATCCGAATGTAAATTTAGGATGTCCTCCTGAGGATATGTAAGTGTCATAGTCACTAAATATTAAGCGTAAACCATAAAAAAAAAAAAATTTATTGTTTGAGAAAAAAATGTTTCCCTTAACGAAAATTCATTGAGATTGAAGTATTGAAGATGGACATAAGGAATTGGAGTGTGACCGGAACCAACATTGCATCACAGGTGCTAAAAAATGTCAAATATTTTCCCCATATAAATGCTAAAAAGGTGAAGGTGTGATATGGAATTATTAGTTTGCATGATATCTTGCCAATGCACATAATGATATATATTGAATTCTAAGTCTTTTAAATGTCTTCATCAAAAAAAAAAAAAAAAAGTCTTTTAAATGCCCATTATTAAAAATGTAAATGATTCCTCTTATAAAAGAAAGAATAACCTAAAAAAGACGATTAGATATTGTGTCTAAGAAAGAGGGTACTTGTTCCCCTCTTGGCGGAACTTTATACTTAAAGCCATTGTTTTCCAACTTTCTTTTGGCATCAATTCACCCATGTGCCCCCTCACTACTCCACATCTCATTTGGAGTAAGTAAATTACTCTATACACAATAGAAGCTAGAGTTTTGACTGTTTTGGAGTGGTAATTGGAGTCCTACTGTTTCCACAAAGGAATTAAAAGCTCTTTTTAACATGAAAACCATATCCAACAAAAGAAAAAACAAAAAAGCAAGTCTGTTTTACCCCCCATTTGTGAGCAATTGCCCCATTTGAGCTCCACAAAAAGGCTTCCCTACTAGGACGTCAATTGTTTCCGGGAGCTTGATTTAGTCTCCAAATTTTGTCTATCTTTTTATTCTATCTGCATGACAATTTTGTAGCTGTATCTTTTTCTTTTTGTCCAACTCACCTCCACTCCATCCTTCTCTATATTCCAACTCACCTCAGATTTAGACGACGTTCCCACGAATCCTTCGCCAGAACATAGAGGTTAGAGGGGAGAAGAGGGGAGAGAGGGATAGAGAAATTAGGATGAGGGAGAGAGAAACGGAAGAGAAGAGACAAAGAGAAGATAGATAAAGAGAAAGAAGGTGGAGAAGATGATAATGGAGGTGGGGGAAGAAGAAAGAGTTCAAAAAAACTTTGAAAGGTTGTTGGAAAATAGTCGCTGACCGACGACCTTCTCCGTCGAGCTTCTTAGGTTGAAGAAGGTGAGGTAGAATCTAGAGAAGGATGAAGTGGAAATGAGTTGGACAAAAAGGGAAAAGACAATACAATTACAAAAATGCCATGAAAGTAGAATAAAAAGATTAGACAAAATTTGAAGATCAAATCGAACTCCTGAACACAATTGGGAGTCAAACAGGAAGCTTGGACACTCATAAAGACCAAATCGGCTAGTTAGTCACAAATTGGTAGCTAAAATGTAATTAATCCTGTGTCTAAATATGGAGAACTACGTGTATATATATACATGGCAAGAACTAGAAACTGTGCTAAAAGTAAAAATAGGGATTTTTCGAAAAATCAAAACTTACAAGAATTTTTGTTGGGGTCCCTCCTTATAATAAAAAGACTCCTAGTTGAATAGGATTTCCCTCAATCCTTATTTGGGGGGAAAAAAATAAAAACTTCTATTTTTTCAAGCCTGAAAAAGAATTCCTATTTCTATTGGTAAACCTCCTTATTTATCATTATAAAAGGGAATGAAAGGGAAGAGATTATTCACAACTTTCAAAACAAAGAGAAGTCAGAGAAAGATTTTTTGAAGTGGTTCTTTCAAGAGTGATTGAAAGAAGAATATTTGTTTGAAGAAAAGAAGATTATTAATCTTGTGAAGCAATTTAGTTTGTGGTTATCTTCTTCAGACTTTGGTAATCTAGGATTTTTCAAATCCTAAGGAGTAAGAGATTTCTATTTCTTTGTTTCTTTGTTCAGTTTACTCACCATAGTTTTAGTGAAGAGTTGTTATCCAAGAGTGTTTCTACACATCTTGAAGAATTGGTTAATCCCCTGTTGCTTTCGGGAAGAGTTGTGTAATCCATTATTATCATTATAGTGGAAGATTTCTGGACTAGGTCCCGTGGTATTTTACCTTCTATCTTGGTGGGGTTTTTTGCCACGTTAAATTATCTCAGTGTTTCTGCTTTTATATTCACATCGTTTTATCTTCATATTCCTGAACAAGTTAATTAGGCTATTTTGTTCCCTAACAAGTGGTATCAGAGCTCAGGTTGGATTTATTGTTCAGAAATATAAAAGTGAATACTAATCGTATGATTAGTTTAGATGGAGAAAACTATTTAATGTGGAAAGCAAAAATGGAAGATTTGTTGTACTGCAAAGACCTAGCTGCACCCATTGAAAAACACGGTACAAATCCGATGAAGATGGATGAAGAAGACTGGAAGGTATTAGATCGAAAGGTTGTTGGATTTATTCAACAATGGGTAGAACCCAATGTTTTCATCATGTATCGACGGAGACTTCCGCTTTTAGTCTATGGAGGAAATTAGAAGAATTATATGATCAGAAGATAGCTGCAAAAAATGCTTACTTGTTCAAAAAGCTAGGAAAATTACAATATAAAGAAGGAACCTCAATTGCTCAACACTTGAATGAGATGAAAAGTCTAGTAAATCAGCTTTCTGCAATGAAGTTAGTCTTGGATGATGAGTTACAGGCCTTACTTCTTCTAAATTCTTTACCAGATAGTTGGGAGACATTGGTGGAGTCTCTTAGCAATCTGCTCCTGATGGCATAATGCGTATGAACCACGTAACAGGTAGTTTTGTTGAATGAAGAAACAAGAAGGATATCATCCGCAGACGAGTCTCATTCAGAAGCACTTGTTATAGAAAGACGGGGGAGAGGTAAAAGTAGAAAACCTCATAACCGTGATAAGTCAAGGGGGAGATCAGAACCAAAGAAAGAAGTTAGATGTTTTGGTTGTGGAAAAATGAGTCATTACAATAGTGATTGCAGGAAACCAAAAAAAGAAAATAAAAAGGATGATGAAAACCAAGATAACATTGCGGCAGTTGCATCAAGTGATGACATTATCTTACTCTCAGGTTGTGGAGACACTTGCTTAAGTATGACTGAGTCAGAACTAGAAACAACAGAGTTGATTGACTCATGTGCTTAGTATCATGCTACTTCATGTAATGATTTTTTTAGATCTTATAGAACAGATGACCTTGACAAAGTCAGGATGGGAAACATGGGTTTCTCAAAAATCGTAGGAATTGAAAAAGCAAAAATTGAGACGAGCACAGGGAGTACATTGATTCTTAAGAATGTGAGGCATATACCAGATCTTTGATATAACTTGATCTCTACAGGAGTATTAGATGATGAAGGGTATCACAATCACTTTGGTGATGGAAAGTGAAAACTCACAAAAGGGTCAATGGTGATAGCAAGAGGTAAGAAGGGTTGTACTTTATACAAGACTCAAGTAAAATTATGTAAAGGAGAATTGAATGCAGTTGAAAAATATTCTTCCACTGATCTTTGGCATACAAGACTCGGGCATATGAGCGAGAAAAGACTTCAAATCCTTGCTAAACGACAAGACTTATCGAACATGAAAGGTATGAATTTGAACACTTCCTCTCATTGTTTATTAGGAAGGCAACATAGAGTTTCCTTTTCAAAGGAATGCATCTAAAAGAAAATCCAGTGTATTAGAGCTCCTTTATTCTGACGTTTGTGGACCTTTAAAGGTCAAAACACTTGGTGGTGCTTTGTATTTTGTTACTTTCATAGATGATGCTTACAAAACAGTTTTCAAGAATTTCAACAACATGGTAGAATGGGAGACATGAAAATCATTGAAGTGCATTCGCACTGACAATAGAGGAAAATACATCGGGTCGTTTGAAGAGTATTGCAAAACCCATGGTATTCAACATGAACAGACAATTCCCAAAACTCCACAACAAAATGGTATAGCAGATCGCATGAATCGCACTATTGTGGAGAGGATCAGGTGTATGCTCTCAGAAGCTAAGCTGCCTAAAATCTTCTGGGGTGAGGCAATGCGTATTGTATGTTATCTGATAAATTTATCACCTTCAACACCATTAGACGGAGATGTAGCTGAGAGAGTGTGGGATGAGAAAGAAGACAGTTATGAACACCTAAGGGTGTTTGGTTGCAGGGCTTTTGTGCATATACCTAAAGATCAAAGAACAAAGCTTGATGATAAAACGAAATAATGCATCTTTTTAGGGTATGCATATGTAAAATTCAGATACAGGTTATGGGATCCAGTCGATAAGAAGATTATTAGATGTAGAGATGTGGTCTTGAAGATCAAACTATTGAGGACTTCGAGAAAGTTGAGAAGCATGAGAAACATAGTGATGATCTCATAGATATAGATCCACATATCTCTTCTAAGGTTATGCATGATAATGCAGGTGAAGAACAAAATCAGAAAATGAAGCTCATGAAGATGAAGCTCAGATGTTCCTATGAGTGATGATGTTGAGCAGGGAATGAAATTTCAACATGAACCACTAGTTGAATTGAGAAGATCGACTAGAGATAGAGCACCATCTACCAAGTATCCTCCACACGAGTATGTGATGGTTACAGATGGTGGAGAACCGCAGTGCTATGAAGAAGCCCTAGATGATGTACACAAGGAGGGGTTGAAAGCTATGCAAGATGAGATTGAATCTTTGCATAAGAACAACACTTTTAAGTTGGTTGAAAAACCTAAGAATAAGAAATTTTTAAAAAATAAGTGGGTGTTCAAAATCAAGACCGAAGAAAAAAATTTACAACCACGGTACAAGGCACGCCTAGTGGTGAAAGGATTTGGAAAAAAAAGGGTATTGATTTTGATGAGATTTTCTTTCCGGTGGTTAAGATGTCCTCTATACGGTTATTATTGGGATTGACTGCAAGTATGAACCTAGAAATTGAGCAACTAGATGTCAAGACTGTTTTCCTTCATGGAGACTTGGAGGAAGTTGTGTATATGGAACAACCAACAGAGTTTGAAGTTAAAGGTAAGGAACACTTGATTTGCAAGTTAGATAAGAGTTTATATGGACTGAAACAAGCACCAAGACAGTGGCACAAAAAGTTTGAATCATTCATGAAGGATCAAGGGTATCACAGGACGGCTTCAGATCATTGTGTTTTCGTTCATAAATTCCCTGATGGAGATTTGATTATACTTCTGCTTTATGTTGATGATATGTTGATTGTTGGTCAGGATGCTAATAAAATTAGTAGGTTAAAGAAGGAACTAAACAAGTATTTCGATATGAAAGACTGGGGTCCAGCAAAACAAATTCTGGGCACGCATATCTCTCATTATAGAAAAGCTGGAAAACTTTGTCTATCACAAGAAAGATACATTGAGAAGGTTCTAGAAAGGTTCAATATGAATAAGACAAAACTAGTGAGTTGTCCATTAGCAAGTCACTTCAAGTTGACGCGTGATCAGTGTCCATCAACTAGAAGTGAGAAAGAAGAAATTGAGAAAATTACTTATGCTTCAGTTGTAGAAAGCTTGATGTATGCAATGGTGTGTACGAGATCGGACATTGCATTTGCTGTTTGAGTAGTAAGCAGATTTCTTGTCAATCCAGACAAAGAACATCGGTTAGCAGTGAAGTGGATTCTGAAGTACCTTAGAGGTACGTCTAAAACTCGTATATGTTTTGATAATGATATGCCAGTATTAGTCGGTTACACAGATGTAGACAAGGAGATGTAGACTCCAAAAGGTCCACATCAGCACCTATTTACATTTTCAGGGGGAGCAGTGTCATGGCAATCTAAATTACAAAAGTGTGTAGCTTTATCTAATACAGAGGCAGAATATATTGCCATTACTGAATGTTGCAAGGATATGTTATGGGTGAAGAGGTTGTTAGAAGAACTTGGTATGAAACAGGATAATTATGTTATTCATTGCGACAGTCAAAGTGCCATCAACCTTAGTAAGAATTCTAGTTTCCATTCAAAGTCCAAGCATATAAATGTGAGATACCAGTGGATCCAAGATGTTCTTGAAGAAAAGGTGTTGAAGATCGAGAAAATCCATACTGACGACAATGGTTCAGATATGATGACAAAACCATTACCCAAATGCAAACATGAGCTATGTAGTAGTGTTGCAGGTTTGGAGATGGTAGGTCCCTCTTCATAAGTCGGGAGGGAGAGTTTGTCGGGGTCCCTCCTTATAACAAAAGACTCCTAGTTGAAATAGGATTTCCCTTCTTCCTTATTTGGGAAAAAAAATAAAAACTTCTACTTTTTCAAGCCTAAAAAGGAACTCTTATTTGTATTGGTAAACCTCCTTATTTATCATTATAAAAGGGAATGAAGGGGAAGAGATTATTCACAACTTTCAGAACAAAGAGAAGTTAGAGAAAGAGAGATTTCTGAAGTGGTTCTTTGAAGAGAGAGTGAAAGAGAAGAATATTGGCTTGAAGAAAAGAAGATTATTAATCTTGTGAAGCAATTTAGTTTGTGGTTATCTTCTTCAGCCTTTGGTAATCTAGAATTTTTTCAAATCCTAAGGAGTAAGAGATTTCTATTTCTTTGTTGCTTTGTTCAGTTTATCCACCGTAGTTTTGGTGAAGAGTGGTTATCCAAGAGTTTTTCTACACATCTTGAAGAATTGGTTAATCCCCAATTGCTTTAGGGAAGAATTGTGTAACCCATAATTATCATTATAGTGGAAGATTTTTGGACTAGGTCCCGTGGTATTTTACCTTCTATCTTTGGAGGGGTTTGTTGCTACGTTAAATTATCTTGGTGTTTCTGCTATTACATTCATATCATTTTATCTTCATATTCCTGAACAAGTTAATTAAGCTATTTTTTCCTCACAATTTTAACTTATGGCTTACCAAGGAACACCAAACTTGAACTTATGAAAGATACGAAGCTGTAGAAAAACTCGTCATAAAGTGCGGAGGGAAACATAACTTAATCTAAAAACAATGTCTCTGAGTTCCATAAAAGAATCGAAACTATCTCAAAATGGAACGAGATAAGAAAAGCAAAATCAGTTTCTTGCCTCAAATGATAGTGAATATTAAAAATAAGAACATAAAGAAAAAGAAACCAAAACTATGATTAAAGGTTTACTCGAGTGGGGTTTAATTAATCAAAAGTTGTATATAATTAAGCTTTAGGGATGGTTTAGTATCCCATTATGGAAATAGTGGTATATTAGTAATCATGTTTACTATTCTTTATTCAACTTAAACTTGATTAAACCTACCTCTTTTGGAAGGAAAAGCGAATCATTCTTGAAAATAAAGCTTCAACAAAAGCAACTAGCAATTGATTGTCTCTTATTAAATAATGTGTTTCTATGATTCTATCAATACCATGTCTCCTAAATATCACCCAATTAAAGAGATGACTCGTTCACAATTTTTGAGAGATGACAAGTTTGGCTCTTTTGTACCATTTAAGTAGGGAATCAAGTTTGAACTTAAAACAATTTTAAAGCTCAATCCTAGTGGTCTTATTAGTTGCACGAACTAGGACTCTAGTGCCAAAAAGACTACTTATATACGAAGAAAGGTTATGTGTGTTTTATCCATATTGGATCCAAGGTACCACTCAACCTAAATGTGATAACTTTCAACATCAATATCTCATGGAACCAAACCACATCTAATACACTTATCTCTTAGCGAAGTCATATCATATAAAACCATGAAATTTGATGTAATGGTCTTTTGCAAAAGTTAATTTGAAGTTTATGATTATCTAATGAAGCTTTTTAAGATGATTTGACTTCCTATAATGGTAATAAGTGTAGTGTAGTGAGGTTGATGATTCTGTCTAATATCCAAGAAATCTTGTTCTTTTGGGGGAAAAAGTGAACTATGGATGAAACTAAAGTTCATTAATGATAGTATGCCCTCCCGATCCAATCCCGGCCGGCTGACGCGTCGCACATACATTTAGAGAGAGAAAACTTTAAACTTTCTCTTTCTAAATGTATGTCCGACACGTCAGCCGACCGGGATTGGGTCGGGAGAAGTGCCGGGCATACTATCACGGCTGAATAAAATTTCTATCAGCAATAATTTTCTCTTAACTTAAAATTTTGAAACCTCTATTTAAATCAGTAGTAGCTAAAATGATAGTTCCTTAAAATGTGCAAATAAGAAACATGTGTCGATGAGAATAATGTTTACTGCCACTAATTCTAATGAGACATGCATGTTCAATTTTATGGAGAAAGTTAAAATTGAAAGGCAAGGGGATCATGAAATAATGAGATTGTTCACTCAACCAGATACTGTAAAATCCTTCACATGTACTGGGGGATACATTAATTTACCAGCGAGCTAGGTAGTAAAATCCTTACAAGCAAATGGGCTTACCATATATCCATCCGTCCATCGCAAACCTAATAACACATGAATCATTTGGGAATGTGGCGATCTCACAAACCTACTAAGTTTTTATTTTGGAGCATGGACTCCAAGAGTCACTTCATTTGGATGACATTGATACATCATCAACATAATATGTACATCATGAATTTGGATGAGCACTATAACCGTCATATTAAGACATTTTGGGTCTTAAAGATCATATAAAGACGGGACTATTCTAGGGGGTCTGAAAGTCCATCTATTTCTAGATTTATTTTATTTATTGCCTAAGTTACATAAATAACGGCGATAAACTGCTTACACCGATATTCGATCCCAATACCTTATGGACTTAAGAGCAGAGTGTCCAACCACTGCACTAAAGGGTGGTGGACACAAACCTATAAGTTGTATTCTCACAAACGTAGAACACATGAATCATCTGAACATTAATTTTGCCGAACTTTACTTTGACATAGACCACATCTGTTTTGAGATTCATAGGGTTCACTTTTTCTCCTATCATCCCTATTAGATGGTGTGCGTGCCAATGACACATGTAATCCGTGACAAATTTGCCCATTTTGTCGACAAATATTTTTCACCGACCACAAGCATCACCATCATTACCACCACCATGATGGTGAGGAAGCGTTTTTTAAGGAGAAGATGAAGATGCTGGTGATGGTGCTCGGCGTTGGAAAAGTTCTAGATGGTAGTGGTAGTCAGAGAAGGTGGAGGATGTATAGTGGTGGGGGAAGGTGGCGATTGATGGTAAAAAAAAGATGTAGTTTAGGTTTTTTTTTTTTTTGATGAAGAGATGTAGTTTAGGTTAGATTGTTTATATAAAAAATTAAATTAATTTCGGTGAGGGTGGCATGTGAACTTAACAAAAAAAAAAAAGAATACAATTGGAGGAGTAAAAACAATCCTTTTCGGAAAATTAGCTTGAACACTACGCATCACGGAGGGTCTGTCAATATCAAAATAACCCTAAAAACATGAACACATGAATATAATCTTTAGTTTGTCGGCCATATGAATGTCTAATCACATATGGTTTTCAAAAGTTTGTTTCTAAAACCATTCAAACTTTTCGGTTTTTTGAGGTATTATAATTTCTCAAATATTTGAATCATTTCCTTCTATATCAAATAGAAAAGTTCTCCTCCTCTTTCTCTTTTAAATCAACACTACCAACAAACACCGACTATTAACACCTTTAACCTTTCAGGGTCAACTTCCCCAAATCTCTCACTAATATAACTTCTCTCTCTCTCTCTCTCTCTCTCTCTCTCTCTCTCTCTCTCTCTCTAAGTCTCTATCTCATCAAAATATAGCTAGAAATTGAGAGCTTATAACTTTTATTTTGATAGTGACCTTGTAAATAAAGTGTCCCAAACTTAAGTGACCCACACAGACACTTTTCTTTCTCTAACTCATGCAATAACCTTATGGGTTTAATGCAATGTGTTTACACTACTGTAAGTTGTCTCATAGTGGTGGATAGAGATATGATGTGATGATCAAGGCCCAATAGTTATCGATATTGTCTCTCGTGTCCAGGGCCGGTCCATAGATTTTGGAGGTCCGAAGTGAGTTTTAAGAATGTGACGCGCTTGCGTTTCGTAATTTTTTCCTTATATTAGAATACTCTACATTTTTCTTACACCTAATGTGGAATTTAAGCACGAAACTTATATTTCGTAACTCTGCGTTTATGCTTGGACGATTGGATTGAGTGACTCGAAAATTACCTCAAATTCTGACAAAGTACTAGTCGGTCCTCAGTCGAATTCCCGATTCAGTGGCTTCACGTGCAAGTGAGCAACTCTGTGAGTTTGGCGAAGTTAATAACTTGATTTGTTTCATTTTTCTTAAAAAAAACAAATCAGAAACTAGAAAATACAAACTCAGGTTGTTTGGCCTCATTACCAAATCATTCACCAACTAAGCTAAAGTAAAATACTTGTTACTTTTAGAATTTTATCTAAAAATATAAAATCAGAAGTCACCTTTACTTCCATTTTTGCGTCTTTCCAGAGACCCTTTAACTCTAGGGTCCGAAGCGAGGGTTTGCTCGCTTTGGCCCGGGACGGGCCCTGCTCATGTCTAGGCATGAACTGAAAGGGTAGATATGCAATTTGTTCCTTGTGGAGGCTCTAGGTACGGGTCAAAACAAAAGCTTTGGTACTTGCAAAGTTTGAGTTTGTGTAACTATAACCTGGGTTCTGAAAGCTCCTCAAGTTTTGTGAAACTATCAAACCCTCCATCCTCAAGAGAATTGTCATGGCCTCACGGGCACCGGTACCACTAGCGAGAATCTAAGCTCAATAATTATCAATAGGTCAGCGTTTTGGGAAAGCAAAATAGTTTCCGGGGTGTGAATACTTGGTCAATTTTGTTTGATAATTTTATTTTGTAAGTTGTTAAAAATAAAAAACCCTACACCTCACCTCACTCTCTCTCCACCTCACCTCTCTCTCTCCACCTCATCTTTTCTCTCCACCTCATCTTTTCTCTCCACCTCATCTTCTCTCTCCCCACCACTCTCTTTCTCTTCTCCGACTAGGTCGGCGGCCGGAAAATTTTTCGGCCGACGACCATGAAATTTTTTTTTTCACTCTCTCTCTCTCTAGAAACTCCGGCGAAGTGGTTTCCCTTCGTCGGAGTTCCGGTCTGTTCTTCAACATACCCATTCTGGTCTGTTGAAGAACAGATCGATCTGGTCTCTTCTTCAACAGACCGGAACTTCGGCGAAAGGAAACCCCTTCGCCGGAGTTTCTAGAGAGAGCGAGAGAGAGAGAGTGAAACTTTTTTTTTGTTTGTTTTTCATGGTCGCCGGCCAAAAAATTTTCCGGCCGGCGACTTGGTCGGAGAAGAGAGAGAGGTGAGGTGGAGGGTTTTTTATTTTTATTTTGAAACATATTCCCCATAAAACATGTTTCCCCAGAAAATTTTCAAAATTTTGCATATTCCCTTTAAAATTTCACACCCCGAAATTATTTAGCTTTCCCCAAAGCGCTGGCCTTATCAATATCGCTTTTGGGTCTCCAGTCCAAAGCCCGACTAATACAAAATTTTGTTTTAGGCTAAAGCTCAAGAATCCCACTCAAAAAACCTTAACACTTATTTTCAATTTATAAATGCTTTTTTTTTTGTTCAAAGAATTTATAAATGCTTGATGTTTGTTTTGTATAACATACAAGTGCTAAAAAAAATGTGAACTATTGACTATTTTATCCTATAAGTTTTACAACTTCATAATGTCAACACTACTTCAAGGACAATTTTATTTCCACATAATATTACAAATAATCAAAGTTAACATTCTATGTAATATACGGTAATGAATAGAGAGAATGATTCTAATTTTAATTATCATTTGTTGTTACTAATTAAAAACATAATCGATATGTAAGTTCTTGGTATCCATTTTCTCTTTTCATTTCGATGACATAAATTATCAATGAATATCAAACAATTGAACGAGATGTATTTCAACCAGACAGGAGCTTTAAATACACATTGTTTTTCTTCCAACCTATTCTCATACGTCACCCTAGGCTTTGTTCCTTAAGATTAGAATAAGGAAAATTATTATCTTCACATACTTGCTCCAACAAAATCAAAAGTACATATTCGATAAATTTATATCATTAAAGGAACTAAGGCTATGGTGAAGAAGAGATGAGAAATAGTAGGGGAGGACAGAAGAGGTTTGATAGGAGTCTAAAAGTTGCCCTTTCGGAGTAGCATTATCTTCGAAATAATAAATTTACCAACGTTCTTCCCAGCAGCGATGTGGACAAATAACCGAAAACACATGGTGTGATATAGGATTTCCTGTGCCATTTACCGATCTCAGAGGTGAAATCAAAATAAGAATTTCATATTTCACTCCATAGAGCAAAAAAGAAGAAAATGTCCCCACCTACAGACCTAGAAATCTTTTGGTTTTGTTTTCTATATCTTAAATGTGCAGTGACATTACAATAGAATTAATTGGGGCTGCAGCAGACATACCCTGTTTGGATTACAAGGAGTCTGAGTGGAAATGGAGATCATGAAAATACTGACGTTGCGTATTCCTTCTATTTTTATTTGAGGTCAATAATCTTGTTATTGTCAGTTCTTCCAATGTGGGTCTTTTCTTTTGGTGGGGATAAGTGTCTACTTGGATTGCGACGCGATAATATAGATGTTATAGTTTTTTTTAATATGGACTGAAGACTCGTTAGTCGTTACGTCATTAGATGACACAAATTATGAATGTATTACTATTTCATGAATTGAATAAATTTTCATCTTGAAGACAGTTTAAGCCCTAACGATCATATAAAGACCCATAAGGTCATCCCATAGCACATAAGAACCCATTTATTCATGAACCTATCTTATTTATAGTCAACTTCAATACATCACGAGTTTCCACTTTCATGAGAGATGTCCAACCATTACGTCGAATGGTGGTGGATTAGGTTTTATTGTTTTGGATTAATCCATTTCAAATCCAAATCTGTAATCAAGTGGTTGTTTTAGCCTTATAAGTGTCCAACAGTTTGTTTTGAATCTCAAAATTTAAAGAATTCAATTTTTTATGAATCTACCATTGTAGATTTTTTGTAAGTATACTGTGTTTTCTTTTTTTATCCACGTCATCTCTCCCTCTCACCTTTTTCTTTCTCAGGCAAAAGGTCGCCAACCGGTAGGTAACCTTCTCCCGTGATCTTCAAACATGAACTTTTTTTCTCCTTCTTCATCATCGTTTTCTCCCACCACCTTCAACACCGGCCCAACACCACCTCTCTATCCCTTTTTTCCTCTCTCTTCATCTCTTTCTGTTATGGTGAAGAGTATCTCCCCATTGAGTTTGCATGAAAAATTGAATTTTGCATTGGAAATCATTTTTAAAAGATATCTAAAAATCTTATGTGAATTTAGAGTTTCTAAAATTGATTGTTGTATTACAGATCCTCTGTCAACTTATTGGTTATATGTATTTTGGGAGACTGCTGCAGTGGAGGTTCTAAAATTGAGTGTTCGCCCTAAAATGCCAAAATCACATTGAAATGCAGAAAATTAGGGAAAGTAGATTATGTTGAGAAGGACACATGGTCTACTTGATTATGTTGCTTAAAAGTGGCTTGGATTGGACTGTAGAATCTTGACTCCTTTGGACAAAACAAACCCCCTAACATTCTTATCTTAGTTTCTCCGTTAAAGCTTATCAGCATTATTCTACTTAGGTAATAAAATTTGTGAAATACATAAACTCTTGAAAACATTCTCCTTCCAAATAGGTTTTCAAACATAATAATAATGCCCAACAAAGTGATAAAATACTAACTCTCATAATTTTAAGGATAAATTTAGATCCATTAATCTAATGTCTCGTACCAAAATGTGTTATTGCGGTTCGTAACCTCCCCAATGGATTGTGTCCGAATGAGTTGCTAGTACCATCTCCGTGGTCGTTATATTCTGTTTCTAAACGAGTCATGCTGTGCAAATTGGGAAATTATAAGTAGTCGTGTCAGACCATTTCTAGGCTGGTACATAAGACTTGTAAAGAATATTTCATCTCCTTGAACATTATAAATCACCAAGTAGATAGATACCAACCGAAAAGTTTTTTATTTAGTTATGAATTGTTGTAAGCTAGTTTCTCCCAAGAGTTAGGGCGGATGAATTCTAACATCACCACCAAGGTATAACCATCAACATTGGTCATCAATTTCGTCAGCAGCTTCCAGAAATAGGGGTTTTGATTTTTCTCATAGCCCAAATTAGGAACAAAATTTCTCAACAAAAAAAAAAAAAAAATTAGGAACAAAATCCTTTCTTTTGAAGTTATTGGAATCACCTCCTTTGACCAAGTTGTTATCAACCACTTTTGTCCCCCTAAAAATGTTTTCTTCTTTTGTAGTAACTTTACCCTTTCTAGGACTAGTCTACTAGCCAAGACTGGTATTGCGGTTTTCCCACATTGTTTTGTAGACCAATCATGATTTTGACTAAGAAAAAAAACATATTGTTTTGAGTATGTTCTTATGAAAAAGATTATTGTTTTGATTATGTTCTTATGAAGTTCATTACCAAGGAAGTAAATCCACATAAAACAATGGCCATTTTTATGTTTTTTTTTTCTCTCTCTCATTAGTCTCTCTTTTATAAGATTAAAATGTCGAAAATAGTCCATATTGGAATCATGTAATTTACTTTTTAGATAAATAAAATTTCATATCATTAGAATTCAAAGCGTAAAAAATACTATGGAAATGGTGTCTCGTACATCCTCTAAAGGTTGAGTTGCGACTCTTTTCTTGTTCAAAAAACAACTCTAGTCCAATCAACCTTTGGTTTTTAATGCTTCACAATAAGACATGGATTTGCAACTGAATTACGGACGCACACGAAGTGCACTATGGACAACAAGATGGCCGTATCTATTTTATTCCAAAAACGCATTAATGATATAGTTAATTAGTAACAACAACAAAAATATTTTCAATAGAAAACATTATTCTTAGCATTGGGATTTGTTGAATTTATTCAAAATTTGCATCATGTACTAAGATATTGAAAATGTACTAACTGTGGGCTGATCTTTTTGTATGATCTCTCTCCCAATACTTAGGTGTTTAAGTTAAAGTGTTTTTTTTTCTTATATTAAAATACATGAAAAAGATTCATGAATATAAGCATTCATGAATGTGAACCATGTCTATCTATAAGTTCATGTACAAAATAAGAAATGATGAAAATTTTAATCATAATTTGAATAGAATGAAATTATTTATCTGTGATATAATCTATAACTTTCTAAGATTAAAAAAAAATACACAGATGTGAAAACACTTGTTTTATGTATCTTCTGACAATCATGTTGGGATAATCCCATATAGCTTGTGGATAACATAAGTGATTAATTAGTGTATAAGTACCTTTTGAATTGGGTTTTGGGAAGAGAGAGGTACCATCAACTCTCCTCAAGTCACCTAGAAGTTTCTTGCTCTAGATTCTTTCTCACTAAAAAAAATGTCATCTCTAGATATTTCTAATAAATATATTAGATCTTTTGCTAAAAAAACATTGTAGAAATCTCCTACAAACTCTAGAGTCATCGTAGGACTAATATAATGTACTCTTCATTTAGTAATCACAAGATCAAACTTTGAAAATCTTTTGTTTCTTAATGAAAATAAGTCATTAAGTCAAAAATTTTGTCACTGTAGCACTCCCGTAGCCCCGTTAATAAAGAGTGTTAGAGTTGTGAATTGTTAGTGTATAAGTAAAGTGTTTGTAAGTAATCTTCAAGTATATAATAACATTATAGTACATTTCAGAGATAAATTGCTAATCCGTTGAGTATTATAAATTGTCTACTCAGCCTCACATCTTAAACAATATTTTGAGTGAGAATAATCCAAGAAGATCAATAAATTGCACCAATTTTTTTTGTTTGTAATTCATACTATGTTTTTTCTTGATACTACAAATTCTCGTCAGGAGAAAAAGACTTATATCATGGGAGTCCGTTGGAAGTTTACTCGTGACGTAACAGTTTTTGGGCAATAAATTCAGATATTGAGATCCAATATGAACTTAGCTACCTGAATATGTCACTGGACAGTGAAAGAAAGTGATAATCACCCTTCTCTTCAAACCAACTGAAAACCAAGTTAAAACAGATATCCTTAAATTATTTTTTCTGGGAGAACTCAATTGTCTCATGTATATATAGTAGTATATATATTATATGTAAACGGACTGTGACAAGTTGTTTGTGGGTCGTCACAACTGATCACAACTAGGGTAAGGGTAAATATAAGTCACCCGGAAAGATGGAGTCCATATGGATGGTTAGATTTGGGCACCAGTTTCCCTTTTTTTAGTTGTTTGTTCTTGCAATTAATAAGAAGATCATCGACTCTTGCATTAAGAAAAACAGGAGTAGTATTACCACACAAACGCATAAAATATGACATAATCGTTTTGTACGAAACTTTCACACTTACCTACCTTCTCTCGGCAGACCGTTCCATTTCCGGTAGTAGTCCTAAACCTGTTATAGCAGATTATTTTCAGACTGCCACGACCCGTCGTCGTGAAACACTAACTATTACTGGTACATTTTTTTTTGTCAAGAACTATAAATAAAGAACAACAAGAAGTAGCTAAAGGACTTATTATTTCTAAGTGTCATAATTCCATAAGCTTTCTCCATCTGAATTTTCCGGCGACTCGTTAGACCCCGATGAGTTTATTCTGGGTGGACTTACTAACATTCCTTCAGCCATATTTGCCAATAATGTTGGCATTTGGAATATAGCCTCTTCATCCATGAATTCGTCACCATCTTCTTCTTCTTTTTCTTCTTTATTTTTTGATGTATCCTTGTCATCGATGATCTTCTTTGACCTATTGTCATCTATCAAGTTAGTAGTTTGTTGATTACTAGATGATTGTGGCTTAGTGGTGTCTAAGCGGGCAGCAGCGGTGGCAGTGGCAGCGGCACGAATGTCAGATGGGGATGAAGAAAGGGGAGTTGGATAAAGTGAGATAGAATTAGGGAAGTTAAGAAGAGCATCATCACCTTTTAGAGCTAGGGCAGCAACATCGTAAGCGACGGCAGCCATTTCTGGTGTAGGAAAAGTACCAAGCCATATACGTGAAGTTTTACGAGGTTCTCGAATTTCCGATACCCATTTTCCGCTTCGACATCGAATTCCCCGATAAATTGGGTGTTTTCCGGCAGTGGGTTGGTTAGTTGGTCCACCTAGAGAAGTGGTGGAAATGGTAGTTAATAGTAGTTGGTGTTGGTTGAGTGGTTGAGTGGAAGACTGCATAGAAGGTGTGGGAGGAGGAGGAGGAGGAGGAGGTGGTGGTGGTGGTGAAATTGGTGGTTGATGAGATGGTGGTGGTAATGGGTTACCTTGTTTAGGGTCATTCCCATTCATGGGGGGGTAAAGTATAATTGAGAGAGAGGAGATTGAATTGATTTTTGTTGCAATTTGTAAGGGAAAGATGTTGAAGAGGGGTATGGTATTTAATGGGGGTAGAGAGAGAGAGAGAGAGAAAACGAGGGTGATTGAAGGATTTAAAATGATGGCAGGTAGGGTCATAGACTCAAAATTTTGGTTGGTTTGGTTGTCCAGGAGGAAAATACTAACACAGAATTGACACGCATAAATGGCTAAGCTAGCAATTAGCTGTTTAATCCGTGTAGAGTAACTGCTAATTAAAGTGAGTTTAGTCCAAACTCTAGTTTCTATTCCTTCAATTTTTTGAAAAGAAAAAGCCTGTTTGATTGTTATTGGTGTTAGGATTGACTATCAATTGATATAACCATCATAGCCCATCAATATGGATTGTCATATTCACTTTTTAGAAGCATGTCGACTAAGGATATTTTAATAAATACTATGTAAATATAAGGTTAATAATTTTTCTATGAATTTTTGGGCTTATAGTCCAAAAAACGGGTCCTAATTTTGGGAGATTTTAAAAGGCCTCCCCGTTTTTGTTAAAAGGCCTCCCCATGATTTCGTTGACTTAGTAAAAACCCTTTGACTTAGCTTGGTTAAAGGGCCCCCCTCTTTGAATGGGGGAAAAAAACCCCCTTTAAAGGTGTATTTCACCCACATTTTCTCTCCTCCATCTCATTTTCTCTCTCTGCCACATCATCATCTTCTCCGGTAGGTCGCCGGCCGGCCAAACTTCCGGCCGGCGACCTTCAAATTTTTTTTTTTTTAACTCTCTCTCTCTCTCTAGAGATCTAGAGAGAGAGAGAGTGCAGCCATTGAAGGTCTGCGAACAGACCTTCAATGGATCTGTTCGCAGACCCATTAGAGGTATGCGAACAGACCCTTTGAAGGTCTGTTCGCAGACCTCTAATGGGTCTGCGAGCAGATCCATTGGATCTGCTCTCTTAAAAAAAAAAAAAAATTTTTTTTGGAGAGAGAGAGAGAAGAGAGAGAATAAAAAAAAAAAAAAAAAATTTTGAAGGTCGCCGGCCGGAAGTTTGGCCGGCCGGCGACCTACCGGAGAAGATGATGATGTGGCGTGGTCAACATCTCTGGTCTTGGGTTAAGTTTGACCTAACGGCGTTAACTTTGCCGTTAGGTCAAATATTGATGAAGGAGGTGCTCTTTTGTAGAGGGGGCCCTATAACCAAATGGGTTATAATGAGGGGCGCTTTTAGCGGGGAGGCCTTTTAACAAAAACGGGGGGGCCTTTTAAAATTTCCCTAGGACATTTAGTCCTCTCTAATCCTATAAAGGGTTTCAAAACCAAAAAAATAATACAAATGGATATCTAGTCCATTTGGTGTCATCTAGAGAGAAAACACAAATCCCTAGAATACATATTAATTTATAATACCTATACTAACCTTCTTTATATATAAAATCTGATTTACATTCTAAAATGAAAAATATCTTTTTTCATTTTTATCTCCCACCTTTCTCTCTCCAATCACGTTTATAAACATAGTAACCGTGATCTTCATTATCTTCAGTAACCGAAACCTGCTTATTTTCTCTCTCTCTCTAAATCAGAATCGTTTGATAATCATCCATTAATCTCAGAAATATTGTTTCTTCTTCATTAGAGCAGCTGAAATCATCTTCTTCGTCGTTTATCAGGTAAGACACATTACAGAAATTATTTTTCGTTCCATTGGAACAAATTCTGAATCAGATTTAATATTGTTTTTTAAGTAATGTTAAAGGTTTTGATTTCTTCTTTTCTGTTTAATATTTTTCATCTTCATCTTGAACTTTGTTCATGAATTTCATTATAATCGAATTTCTCTCTGTATCATCTAATCAAATCTTCATCATTATCCAGTATTTTCTCTCTCTAAGATTTATAACCGATTTTATTATGTTAATGTTAAATCCATCTTTACTGAAGATAATGCGATTAAGAAGTGTTTGTATCTATGTATTTTGTTACTTTTTAGTAGTTTTAGGTTACAGATTTTTAGATTATTTCTTCAAATCTTCATCAAGGTTTCCGTACAATTTTTGATGCAGAGAAGATCTCGTAAGATTTGTTATAACTGAATGCAAACGATATATAATTTAACATAAATTACGGATCGTTTGCAATAAATTACATATCATTTTGTATCCAGAGTAGATCTAGTACGATTTGGTTGTAACAGAATGTAAACGATATATAATTTACACGACATTACATGATGTTTACAGAACATAACACATACATAACGCAGACGTCTTTTGTACGATGTTTTTATAACAGAATGTAAAATATATGTATTTTGTTACAAATTATTCATACTTAATATATAATATCAAAAACATCTTATAAATCTACATAAATTAAATATAATTTATTCAATATTACGCGTACTTTTTTCCCAAAACAGTTGCCGTTTATAGTACAATAAATGTTCCAAAAATTATATGTAATTTATTGCACATTATACATATTTTTTCACATAACAGTGACCTTGTGATTCGAATTAACGTTATGTTTGTCTCCTAACACATTATGAAGTTTAACAAACAGTATGCATAATTTATTCCATTATACATGTCGTTTCTAGTAAATTATATGTTTTGTTAACAAATGTATATGTTTTCTTTTTGCAGTTTTGTTGTTACTTATGGAATTTCCTACTGAAGTTGGTCATTTGTTTCCTGGTGTGTGCAAAATCATTTGGATATGCTCTTCGACAATATAGTGTAAATGTTGTTTGTCCTGCTCAAGAGTACATATGCTCTTCGACAATATAGTGCAAACGATTTTTTTGTAACAGAATGTAAACGATGTGTAATGTAAAAGAATTATGTGTAATGTAATAGAAATTATGTGTAATTCACTGAACAAGACCCAAATACATTTGATAAATTACGTTGTATACTTAACTAATGATGGTTTATTCGTCATAAATAATACATAATTTACGTATTTGTTTCATAATTTGTATTCGATGTGTATTTATGTATGAGTAAAAACGAAAACAAATGCTGCTTTAATGTTCCTAGAAAAATATACTATTTCCAAAACTGAAAGTTAAGTGAGAGAAAGTGATATATATGTTTTGTATATTAACCCCCAAATCACGCTAAATTGATCCTAGATTGATTCGGATAATAGGAAAGAGAAGAATTGATTTCCAAATCTGTTTAGAGGAGAGAGAAATTATGATTTGTTTCTATCTATTTTTTTCTAATAAATCTCCATATTTTTGGCTAATAAATCTCCGTATTAAATCTGTAAAGAAGAGAGAGAAAATTGATTTGGGAAATTTTAGATTTTGTTTCTAAACAGATTATAGAAGAGAGAGAAATTTTCGTGAGAATCTAACCGTTTTTTCCTAAATTTATCCTAAAATCAAGGTACATTAAACCGTTTGAAATTTTTGTGCGGCCCCACACATTAAAATCCCGTGAAAAACGACTGGGACATGGAAGGAATTATGTAATATATATTAAGGGTTTTTAGTCCCAAGAGCAAAAGGACTAAAAATCTATTTTTTGGGAAGATTGGACCCTAAACCCTTTTTTAATATTATTTTGGGCCATATACCATGTTGAACCTTTAACCCTAACTTTTTTTGTTATCGTTTTCGTCAGAATTAGACTAAATTGGGGAAATCCAAAAAATCTTAATTTTAAGAAAGCAACTCCATCAATTTTGAACATGTTATGTCAATATACTTCTTTACATAATTGAACGTGAATGTTGTACTTGATTAGGATGATTTATTTTGTGTCAAAACATTATGAAAACATGTTTCAGAATGATTGCTACAAAAACCAAGCTACGCGAGTTACGGAGTTGATGGGTAACCACTCAATTGTCCCATGTTTTTGCCTATGAACATACATTGCTCTTGCTAGATTGCACATCCATTGCTCAACTCTTTGAATGATTACCTTTTGCGAGAAAATAAAATTTTAGGAGCATCCTGATTCAAGAATTGTACATGAATTAAGAAAATGTAATCATAATAATGTAGATTCAACTGTTTTAAATCGAAAAGAGGTTTCCTTTCCGCGAAAAAGATACAAGATAGGACCAATTTGAAAGAAATTGTACAAAATGTGGTTCCAATCAAAGCTTGTGTAGTCTGTAGGGACACATTTTGGCTGGATAAAAACATAACCAACAAGGATTAGAAATTTATACAGAAAAAGGAGTGGATATCCAAAGGAAGTATTGGTTACTCAATATTAATTTTGTGGTGTGGGTGATTGAAAAAGTCAATTTTGTTTTTGAAATAGGTAATTTTGTCATACCCATGGGGTCTTTGATTTCTGGGTTTTATCTGGTCTCCTTGAGACAAAGAGGTTTTAGATATGGCCCTTTGCCCTCTAGTCTTTCAATCTTCTTGCCTACCTCAAGAAAAGAAAACCTTAGGAAGTATGTGATGGTGTCAAACTTGGTTGGTTTGGAAAATTCCAAACTATTAGGTGAATTTGTCTTACATATTTCATCTTTTTTTTTTTTTTTTTTTTTTGTTGAAAATCTTACATATTTCATCTTGTACCTAATATCCAGTTCTAGGTTTAGGAATGAGTAAAGAGGAGGGGACTTAAGATGTAAATTATTTAATAGTAAAAATAAATTTTCATATATTTTAGATGTCAAAAATGCAAGATAAGGTAGGCTGCAGAAGAAATTGATCAAAATGTCATAAAATCCCATTACTTAAACTTATGGATGTCGTAAGGGTATATAGGGTTAATCTTTTTTGGACCCCTTACGTGATCAATTTAGGTATTTTGGCCCCTTGACATTGTCCCATGGTCCGTTTCGACCTCTAGCTACTAATTATGTCAATTTAAAGTTAAATAAATAATGCACTTGTCCAAATTTACTTAAAATGTTTGTCATTTTTATTTTGTTAAGGTAATTTAGTATTGTACTACAAAGACGAACGAGACGAATTCTATCAATATGTAGACTCTTTTGTATATATCGCAAGGTAAGGATATTTTTTTTGATTTGTTCTGTAGAAGTCTAACTGTCAAATCCGTTTTTTTATTCATAGTTGGAAGTTTTTACTACTGAGCCAATAATTGGTCATCTTTGACTAAGTTAAGAAGTCAATGAATTTACCTAAAAGACGTGTGTTATTGCTCATAAGAAGAACGAACCTTTGTTAGAGCCAAAGATATTGATGTAGACGCAGCGGAATTAAAAGAAACACGATAAAATTAAACGAAGAACGATAAAATAACTGTAAACAACTGTAAATAACGGAATAAACTTAAACTTTGATCAACTTTAATGGGGTTTTTCTCTTCAATATGAATATAAAGACTGACATAAAAACTTCCTAAATAATAGAAATACTAACATAAGGTAATTTCCTAAGCCTGGATTCATTATGAATCTTTACTAAACTAGGACTCTTTCTAAACTACTAGCTTGGCCCGGATGTGCCTGCATCAGCCCCCCTTTTCCCAGAAGATTCGTCCCGAACCGTTCCGATGAAGAAAACAAAATGATGCACCCGCATAAGATGAACCTTGTCATGGCAATTCGTAATTCCCACTTTGCACGAAAGGTGCATGAAAACCAAAAGACACCAACATGGACTATATCATTAGCTTCAATCTCATATTGCAATGAGCATCGCACAATTAGTGTTAGTGAATAAACAACGTTCATCTCGCCATCTTCCCACGGTAGACTCAACCACTTAATAATTTTCAAGAAAGTGATAAGTAATACGAGCAAATCTGAAGTAAGAGTAATTGTAGCTAACTTCCAAGATTCCTCGTCAAGAGACAAAGTAGAAGCATAACCAACTTCGACTAAGTTAACGAGGTTGAAACATGTAACGTTGATATGACACTCAAAGTTTTCCTTCCCACGTTCATCGTCATGAAGTTTATAGAATATAATTCTATCATAATACGCTAGCTTATGAAATCCCTGAGTTAATACGTCACACTTCTTGACAAGATTCTTCCTAATTACTTCGAGAATCTTGTTCTGTTGTAGTATTTCCCTGGAGATGTCGAGTGGGAGATCATCTGAATCAACAACAACCTTCACAAACCCTTCACATTCCGGAATGAGTTCGTCACAGTTGTCCATGATGTAGACTCTTCGAACATATAACTTGATATTGTTCATCTTCTTACTCGTATCGCAGAGATTGAAAGGAGCCTTCTTCGGTACAATGAAAATTGCTTTGGATTCAAATTGTCCTTCAACAAAAAATTCTTCCCAATCATGAGTTAGACACTTGTAGAAAGGAGCATATACGTCTTTGGTGACTTGTTCTAGTTTTCGAAGCCAAATTGGTACCTTGATTAGTTCTGATTCATGGCTGACCTCTTTCACTTTCATCTTTTTCAAAGAATCAGATTCTTTCTCATCATCTACTTCTTCAATGTCACCTTCTTTTTCCTTCTTTGTTTCCTCCATTGCATGTTTAGTATTATTTGAGTTCTCAAGCTTAACAAATCCAAAACCCTTTGAATTCCCATAATCATCCTTTATAATAAGTAGGTTAGCAATTATTCCAAACTCAGAGAACTTGTTCTTAAGAAATTCTTCTATTATATCCTGGTCCAGATTCTTCATATACAGATTGGTTAATGTAGCATCTCTTAAACACTTCTCAATGGGCTCCAAAATTGGTTTTTCTTTGTGAGAAAAAAAGTTTAGAATATTGATGGCTCTGAATACCACTTGATGTAGACGCAGCGGAATTAAAAGAAAGACGATAAAAGTAAATGAAGAACGATAAAATAACTGTAAACAACTGTAAATAACTGAATAAACTTAAACTTTGATTAACTTTAATGGAGTTTTTCTCTTCAATATGAATATAAAGACAGACTAGACCTCCTTTTATAGGATATAAGACTTTCCTAGATAGACTCAAACTAGGATTCCTAAATATTAAAGATACTCAAACATAGAAACTTCCTAAATAATAGAAATACTAACATAAGGTAATTTCCTAAACCTAGATTCATTATGAATCTTTACTAAACTAGGACTCTTTCTAAACTACTAGCTTGGTCGACTAGGCCATGGATGTGTGGATTCGCGAGTCTGGCCCGGATGTGCCTGCATCAGATGTGGACCCGAAAGAGCTCTACCACATGAGTCCTATTCTAATGAAAGAAATTGTAAGGAGTCGGTACGAGTCTTCTACGTACCTTGAACTTTGTCATAACATAAAAGCAAACAGAGAGGTGGATTTGAGTAAACTCTGCCCCTGAGTCTTGCTCTGACCAAAGAGAGACAACAAAGATGTTTGTAGAAGTAAACTTGAAACCTTGAGCTTTCATCTGCTCGAGAGAATGATGCTCGCATGGTAAGCTAGATTACGCCAAAGATCTGTTTTCCAAATTATTGCCATTACTGACAAAGATACGATCATGTTCAGTGATTCTTGCCTTGTCTAACAATCCCACACATCTATCCATTGACTGTAGTCCATCACCGCCTTATAAACATAAAAGTATCACACATGTTTTTCCTATAAAAGGACCAGAACTCAATTATTACAAATATATTGATTTTTTTTATACATGCACACTGACCTCTGACTTGAGCATTGGAGCGTCTTTGCAGGTACCCATCCACCCTCTCAAGTCTTCATTACCGCAATATGAAGGAATCAATCAAGAGCTAGAAAGTTATTTTTCTTAGATATCGGGGGAACAATTTTCGACATCATCACCCACATTTTTTCAGTGTCTTCTTTATCCTCTTGTCTTCTTTGTTGGACCTTCTCTGAAGAAGGTTCTACGAGGTCTAACCTGGGACCGCACCTTTCCGTTTCCTTCTTCTTTACTTTTTCATTTTATTCCTCCGTCTCAATTGAACTTAGAGTCAAAGTCGACCAGTGGTTGTCGACCCTAGTTGTAGTCAGGGACGAATTATTAGGATGAAGGGAAGATTTTACATAATAAGGGAGGTAGCCCGAGTGGTTGTGTTCTTTCACCATTGCCCAGCCCCTGGGAGTTTGATTCCCCTCACGCAATTTCCCTTTTTTAATTTCCATCTTAATTTTATTTAGTATTAACCCCTATATCATATATATTTGCACTTTTAGTCACAAATTATGCCACTACTTCGGGATCTAATTACAATGCTAACATACTTTATAAATTGTTAAGTTTACTTTTTTTTTTTAAGTTCTTTTATTTGAAATATTAAAAAAAATTTACACATTCAGCAAAAAATTGCCTCTCATGTATACTTAAAAAAATGGACTTTTGACTCTCTAAGCACTTTTTGGCTAGTCCGAGGTAACTTAAATCTTGGCTCCACCCTTGCTTAAAGTGGGGTTAGATTTCACCTAAAATGTACAAAAGTGCACCATTTATTTTCGAAAAATTATAGGTAATCTCCTGTTAAACATTTTGGAAAATTGAGAAAAGTTAGGATCAAATTTTGGTGTGAAAATTTTAGGGGTTTTCTCGGGAAGAAATCAAGCAAGATACAATTTTTTTTTTAACACTTCCTTTGGAGGACCTCCATTAACAAAGTTGAAAGTTCACACCCTGATGAATGAAATTTTTTCAGAGAAAACCTACTTGCACAATCGGCCTAACTCACTTTTAAATTTATTATTAGAGCTCTTCTATGATACTACCTCCATTAATAGATCATGAGTTATTGTCCCACTAGGGTTGGTTGGGTTGTTATTGTTCTGGCACCAGAGTATGAATGTATGTGGAGTATTTGTTTTTGGAATATATAGTTTAAAAGGAGCTTCCTCACAATTTCTCCTCTAATTTTGATTTTTGCATCAGGAAGGCGCCTTTAACACTTAGCGAGTTTAAAACTAGGGTTATTTAGTGAAAGGGTCGTATATAATTATCGGGTTTTGCAAAAGGGGCAGGACCGTTTATTATTTTGAGAAAGGGTCGTGGACTAGTATTGACCATTAAATAAATCTAACATTTAACTTTCGCATTGCATGAACAGTTAACTCGTTAAGTAGATGTAACGACGTTAACCAAAGTGAATCTGAAAGAACTTATAAGATTTTTGAACGAAGGAACATATTAAATTCATCTTCTTCCCTTTTTCTTTTCATCAGAAATTTTTAGGTGGGTCATTTTGTTTGATCTAATAGTTTTAAAGAGATTCGAAGTTACGTTAATAGAAGCAGCTATCAAATTTAGAAAAATTAATATTTTTCACGTTGAATGTTATAATTTTTCACTTTTGTGAATTTAGTGTAGTTAGATTTAATGGTGTTAAAGCTTTTAAACAATATATTTTTTTTATTTGAAACTGTCAACGGGTTAATGGGCCCGACCCTTACAAGAAAGGAGAAAAATTAAAAAGAAATAATAAAGCTTATTGAGCTAAATACAATGCTTGAAGTTATTAATCAATTAAGAATGTCTAATTCTAATAACACCTCGTTTATCCTCTTTCCAGTATCTTTTTTAGTTCTTCTTAGAGCGCTATTGGTGGCATCTGAATAATCCCCGTCAACGGTCGCAATTTCGAAAGGAAATCAGCTGTCTGATTTGTTTCTCGGTAAACATGTTTGATCGAACAATCCTCAAAATTTGTCCATAGTGCTTTAATCTCACGGTATAGTCTATTCACCTGCCACGGTGGCTGCGTCGCTATATTTGTTAGAATTGAAACACTTAATGCAGAATCAGTAGCTATACATACTCGGTTCCTGCCTAATTTTCGTGCCAATTAAAGTCCTAGTTTAATACCTCGCAATTCATGTAACAAAACGGACTCTCTTGTTGTTCTAGCAATTGCTGCTACTATGTTGTCTCCATTCGAACGCACTATGGCACTATACCCACCTGACTCCCCGTCGAACGATACATCAGTATTTATCATAACACATCCGGCAATCGGGGGTTGCCATTTGCATGTCTTCGGCTGCTTCCTGATTAGTGGTAGATCAAGATTCCATCGAACTAACAGTTGTCTTGCTTCTCCTGACTCAACTATCATACCCTTCCATGACATTACCTTTATTTGAACTCCACTAATGATCTCTTGAAGAACTACCTGACTTGGTCGTGGCTCTCTTCGAAAGACCCTATTGTTCCTCTCAATACAAATATTATAAATATATGCTGTGAAGACTAGACAACCCAATCGTCCAAGCATCGAGCTCCCTTGAAATGAGTCAAACGCACCAATTTGTTTCCTCTGTCCAAACGGTGTTAAAAAACTTAACTGGTCAATACTAGTCCACGACCTCTTCGCAAAATAATAAACAGTCATGTCCCTTTCACAAAACCCGGTACTTATGTACGACCATTTCCCAAAATAACCCTTAAAACTACTCTTTTTTTCTTAAATACCCCCAAGTTAAATTCGGTTAGGAGTAGACAGTATTTAGGCATTTAGCGGGTAAAATGACCGTTAAAAAACTCCTAGCCCACCAAAATACGTTGAAATTCATTTCCTTATCTTCTGGATTCCGATAGAAAGAATTTCCCAAACAAATACCCAAAATAAACAACAGAAAAACGAATCAACTCATCCATGAAAACCCTAATTTCCCCTTTCACACTTCTCACTCCCAATGACACTAACCCCAATCTTCACCATTTCGTCCCCTCAAAATCCCTCAACCTCTATAATTACTCAAGAACCCTAGCTATCAAAAACCCTAAAGTTTCAATCAAGCCTCCTCCACCGGAATTCGATTTCAGGTCTGAAATTTCCAACCATTCTTCAAAAATCATATCAGATGTTCATCCAGAACTAAATGATTTGGTTGAAAGGGGGAATTTAGTTGTAATCCAGAAGAGATTATTTGGTCCAGTTCCCATATGGAGAAGTGAATTCATGGAACCTGAGGAAATATGGTTGATTGGAACCAACCATATATCTCAAGAATCCTCCATGGAAGTTGAACGCGTTGTTCGAGCTGTGAAACCGGATAATGTCGTGGTTGAGCTCTGTCGAAGCAGGCAAGATTAATTCTTATCTCAATGTGTTGATTAAATTGGTAGAATTTAGAACATAAACTTTAAATTCATGAAGTAGTATTTAATCATCTTCCTATATTGGGTCACTTGATTCTGGTATCAACTCAGGTCACATTGTAGATTTGTATTTTGTGATAAAACACTGTAGTTTAGGGCATCTTGAAATCTCTAAATAGGGTAAAAAAACATCTATGGGTTGTACTTTTCTCTTCATAAACGTTATAACGATGGTAATATGGGTCAGTTTAAGCATCTCAAGTAATTCACAGTGCCAGGGAAGGCAGACCGGATAAAATAACCCCACATTGGTCTCAGGTGACTCTAACTGCAATCGTAGTGGGAGTTACCAAAGATGGAAATCATCTGAGCTACTTCCTGATGGTTCTAAAATGAGTGCTTTTGATATCTAACATTGTCTGATAGTGAAGAAAGAATGGGTTTTTGTATAATTATTAAGAACCAAGTGATTTACACAGTATTTTTGCATTTCTCTACTCATTGAATAGTAAACGTCTGGATTCGTAGTATGGTTCCTTGAACGATTGATTATTCTTCTACTTAATGGATCAAGTTTAATAAAGTACCACTTTAAAGGTAATTTTCCACAATGTCATCTAATTCCATTCATGCTCCAAGAGCTTATTCTCTTATATTTCTGTGTGTGGTATGGCAGCTCGTGTATAGGTGAGTTCTCATTGTTCACTAACGCACAATAATTTAGTTATTACTAGCCGAAAATGTGTGCTTTGATGACTTAAAAGATTGAACATTTAGAAAAGAACTACCGAAATTACTTAATATGTTTTTATTCTTGGTCTTTCTTCTATGATACTAAATTGCTATCCATTATATATCACGCTTTCAACAGTTCACACAAATTCCCTAACTTCAATTCCTACAGAGTCCACTTTCAGAGCTGGGATTATGTACATTTCAAACGAGGGTGAGCCTATGTCGAATATGAAGTCAAATATGTTTTCGTTGAGTGGCTCTGGATTCTTTGGTGCCATAGGTCGAAGTATAAACTTGGGTGAGTCTTAATATGTCTAACAATAAGCGAGAGTATGCTTTTATTAGTTTTAAGTTCTTTCTTTATGCCTCTAGTATTTTATAATGGGGAACATCTTTCAAATCGGAGGTGGTTGTTATGTGTAAATCTTATTTGCAGGTGGTCAAACAGCTCTTGCGTTACGGTTACTTTTGGCAGTTTTCTCTTCAAAATTATCTTCCAATGCTAATCAACCATTTGGAAATGAGGTAAACGAGAAAAAGGAAAACATAGTAGTTCATCTCATTGGTTTAGCGTGGAGCTTCTTTTTGTCGGGTCCCATTAATGGATTTTCTAAAACCTTTTTATGTAGTTTCGTGCTGCTCGAAAGGCTTCTGAAGAGATTGGAGCTCAACTAGTTTTGGGCGATCGACCAATTGAAATTACTGTATGAACTATAATAGAATATCTATCTAACTTTGTTTAGTTCTCGACGATTTTTTTCTGAGGTATAGTTAATATGTTTTTGTAGCTCGAAAGGGCGTGGAATTCACTTGGATGGAATGAAAAGCTGAGCTTGGTTACTGCTGTTCTTCGTGGGATAACTTCTCCATTATCTGCTACAACTGAAAGCAATTTGAAGGTAATTCACAATTCACAAATTGACATTATTATTATATCTAATTCTCGATATGTCGAGAAGATCGAACTGATTGGAGAAATTCGTGTTACTACATTTGTGCTGATTCCACTTTTTTCATGTTTCTAATTCTACAATTGCGAAAGACATCTGTTGGGTTAGGCAACTGTCGTTTCGATCTTAGACCAGAAGATAAAGTTAGAAGTAGCTTGCAGTCTCTTTCATGCCTTTGGGTTTCTGTAGTCGCAGAAATTGTGAACAATTTCGTGCCCCCTCTTCCATTTTCAATCCCAAATCCTGCAATTTGAAATTGTTGGATGTGAACTAGATAAAAATTCACCGTAGATTACTGTGAATAGGTGCTATTTATGCCATGAAGAAACTGTGAATTATATCTTTCTTCCCTTCTCCAGATGAAGTAACATGGATTTCTTGGACCCATATTCATCAATATATGGGACCTAGTCTTCAACTTCCTTGCATATGCCATCATTTGTTGCGTTTCTGGAAAGAGGGAACAAGAGGTATTTTGATGCTTAACCGGCAGCAACTGGAAATGTTACTGTGGAAGTTAAGGCAGTGACTTCGTCATGGATTAAGCCATGGTTTACATAAATAAATATAGATCAATAGTTGGGTTTTCTTACCAAACGTATAGGTCGATCATCAGCCTTGATCAAAAGCACATACGCTTATCTTTGTCACTGCTAGTATATGATAGTTTCTGGGTGGGCACTATGTTGTTTAAGGCAACATCATACCCGTGACATGGCTCTAAACGACTCTATTTACATTTGAGGTGCCTTACCTTTATTATTTAGCGCCTTTTAACTGACATTCAAATATTATTCAATTAAATACTAATATATCATTATGTGGAATTAATTGACTTATTTGTCATGTATAATGTGCGGATATAAAACTTAATTCCGTAATATGAGATGTGATATTTATAGGCACCTTCTGTGCAGTGATTTTGGTCCTGATAACAACCTAATTGGGACGGATCTTATACAGCTCTTAATGGTTTAACGTTTATCTACGAACCAGAGTGGAACCGTTATACCTGTTGTGGTTCCACATCTTATATCTATTAAGAATTTAGTATCGATTGGTGTTACCAGATTGGAACCGGTTGTAAGAGTAAGAGGAGGACAAAGAATAACCAGCTATTCACTCTATAAAATTAATCTTGTTATTCATCCCTAGCGTGAATCTTTGATTATTTTCTCCTGATCCACAATTCGTAACAGGATTCAGATAAACAGGACAGCCCCTTTCAACTTTACGAGCAGCTAAGCTATTCATATCCGTCGTTGCTGCAGCCACTTATTCATGAGCGAGACACGGTAGGTGTATTCATATTTCTCAAAACTATTCTTGGTTCTGCAGTTTTGCCGGGAAATTTAGAAACACTAGCTAAAGCCCCAATTTCCATTTAGTGTACCAGTGGGTAATGGGCGTGGTTTGAATTTTGGTATGGCTCTTCTCATCATATGCCCTTAACCATTTTATCTTTGTAGTATACTAGCCGTTTAACTTGAGAAAACCTAAACCCAAACAACATCGAAAACTCCACCTCTGTATTACAACACCTGAAGGTGCCATATGTAGTACTTCGTACTTACATCTGTTAATTTCAATCAAGACGACTGGACCAGGTGATCAGCATGCAACCAACCTAAGGGACATGTTATTCACCAAGCACTTTGTGGGTCTTCTTGTGCTAGACGTGGACCTGGAGCACGTAGCTACAACTTACTAGCCGTGACTATAGTGTGGGCTATCAAACTACCAACTCACCTTTTAGATTGATTTACTAGGACTAATGTTTTCTTTTCGGGTTTATACTACTTAGCTTGTCTTGACGGCTATTCACTACTGTAGCCTATATAAAAGAACAGCCTTCTATAAAAATTCCTTATTCCTGGATCCTACAGTAGTGACTATGGATACTTTTTTTTTGTTTATTATCGGTTAATCTGATCAGTATCTAGCGTGGTCGCTGAAGAGAAGTAAAGCTGTGAATAACTGTAAGAGAGTCGTCGGTGTCATCGGAAAAGGTCACATGAACGGAGTGATATATGCATTGATTACAGATCTAGGAGACTTGCGGTTTCGTGATCTTGTCGGTAAGAGGAAATTCGGTGAAAGTTCGAATGGTTGGATTGAAAATCTTCTCAAGAATTTGGTTAGGGACACTGTAATTGGAATCTTGGTGTGGGCTTTGTATGAACAGCTGAAGACTGGACTGATTTAATGGGGAACCCCAAAAGAAAAGGAGAAAGGATTTTCTTATTCTGTTTCTGATATGAAATGTATAGGTTACCAGTTATGAATGAACTATAACAGACCATAAATATGAGATCTTACAGTAACTACCATTTTCCTCTTCGTAGTCTATGTAAAATTATGAAGTTAAACATATCGTTTACAATACGATGACGTTTTTTTTTCACATTCCTTGCAATATAGGTTACGAATAAGGGGTTATGGCCTTTTAGCCTCGTGACTATGGATTTCAAGGCAAAAGGGTTGAAAGAATTCCCACTTTTTATATAAATTAATCTCTCTTGTTCCAATTATATCGTCCTAGTTTATGTACGTGCTAATATTTTGGTAGGATTGAAAGATGAGTGGTTTGGATATAATAACTGTACTTAGAAAATGTTTACTGTAGACTGTTCACTAACAATTGTGCAGTGTTTCTCTCTAACTATTCAAATAAATCGAAGTTTGTGTGTTTGTAGAGAACCTCGTGCATGTTTATACCTCTCAAACAAACGAGAAAGGAAGATAAATGTGATGTAAAGATGGTTAGATCTAAAAAAAAATAAACAAATTGTTTGCTTTTCGGTTCTGTCGAAGGAGAGAGAATGGGGAGCAAATATCTGATGTTAAAAGTAGCTTTTTTATTTGTTGAAATATGTTAAAAGTAGCTGTTAGACCAAACCAAAATGTTTCTACAATTATTGCACCGTGCATAGTTTTGTTGTTGTTCGTCTTAAATCCAACCCACCATTTCAACAAACAAACAAAAAAAAGTCCAAGACACCAATGGTGCTCCTAAAAAGGAAATGAGTTAATTCTTATTTGGCCCTATTTTGTTACCAGCTTCCTTTATTGTCTCCTATTTTTCATAAATTCAAATATGACATCTTTTTTTTAGTGCAAATGTCGTAAGTACCCTTCATATATATATTTTTTCAAAATAAAGTTAATTATAACACATGAAATTCCACCTCACTTCCACCTAACATCTCTCTCCACCTCACCTCTCGCTTCAACTCACCTCTCTCTCTCTTCCCAACTCATCCTTGTCTTCTCCGGCAAAGGTCGCCTGCTGGAAAAAAATTTCGGCCGGTGACCTAAACATAAAAACACTCTCATCTCTCTCTCTCTCTCTAAACACTCTGGCGAAGGGGTTTTTCTTCGCCGGAGTCGGTCTATTCGTGAACGACGAAGAAGACAAGGGTGAGCTGGGGAGAGAGAAATAGAGAGGGAGAGGGGAGTTGAAGAGAGAGGTGGGGTGGAGAGAGATGTGAGGTGGAGAGAGGTGTGAGGTGGAATTTCATGTGTTATAATTAATTTTATTTTGAAAAAATATATATAGGAAGGGTACTTACGATATTTACACTAAAAAAGAGGGACATATTTGAATTTATGAAAAATAGGAAATCATAAAGGAAGCTGATCACAAAATAGGGGGGCATATAGGAATTAACTCAAAAGAAAGCCATCCACCATTAAAGTTATAAACTAAAAATTACGTAGCACTGTGAGAAAAGAAAAACAAAAAGTAGATGCGTAATCTATGTTACCAAACTAATTTAGCAGTTATTTTGCCTAATATACTTTGGATAATTTTTTATTTCACTAAAATTAGGAGTAAAATCAGGCGGGCATCTTCGGAATTCCCACCAATCAAAGCCCACCCATGCTCGGTAGTTGACTCGGGTAAGTCGGGTTTGGGCATAATGGTTCGAGTAACACCGCCAACAAAAAAAAAGGTTTGGTTTTGTTCCTTAATATTTGTCTATACTGTTGAGTTTTACCTTGCTAATAACGAAATTAAAGACGTCTAATGCCTAACATTAGCTAGTTATTCATGATGTTGGAAATCGATCTTTCGGTTATTGTCTAGATGATGAAGACCAATGATTAATGATAAATTTTTCTTGTGAGATTGAAAAAACGGAGCCGACAAAAAATTTAAAAACCACTGTGACGATCAGTTTGTAGGGTGTTGCTGCAGTTTAAGGAAGTGAATTCAAAATCCGAGAGAAGAATTGAACCTTCGATCCCGTTTTTGAGGGGAAATGCTTATATTGGTTTGTTTGATCGTCTGTGATGCTCAATCGAGATGATACGGTGGTAAGAGACCGACTTTGATGAGAGCCACGTGTTGATGGTCGTTAGGAGGATAATATTAAAGGAGGTGTTTTTCGATCAAGCTGACAATGCGATCAATTTGTCATTAGGATGACCTACAACTAACGACGACATGATCCAAAAATAGTTAAACGTAAAGAGTATCGAGTAAATTAGAGGAAATGGCAAGAAGGAATGAGGCATAATGCGCAGATCAGGTCGAGTCGTAGAATGTCCAATAGGCCAGCTAAGATCTGGGGCCGGATAGCAAACATGGCCAAGTCACGGGTCCGGGCCAAAGGAAGTGGCCAGGTGCATGGTCCGGGCCTAGCACAAGGTCAAGCGCATGGGCCTGGTCTTGGCTTGGCTGGCTAGTCGAGAATCCCATGCTAATGGGGCTCTCCTGGCACACCCCTTAAAGAGATTACTCAGATGAGAAAAATTCCTCATCTGAAAATTCATATCAGAATTGGGATCTGATAAATACTATCTAATTGTAGAGAATTTTTTATTTGAGCGTTTTAAGAATCCTAATTCGATTATGGTTTTGACTTTAGAATTATCTATAAATGGACTTGATTAAATTAGAATAAGCATGGAAAATTCTCATAAATTTGTTGTCTCTCTAGCTACAATGGCAGAAGGTAGAAAATTCCCAGGTTATCTAGTCAAGTTAGAACTTATAAAGAAGGATAAAGAGGAGTCTCGATTCGTTCTAACTGACCTAAAGAGCGGAAGATCAAGTTGATTGTTCGGGAGTCTCAAATAGAGGAGCTGCATATTTGGAGCTCTAGGTCTTCAGAAAAAAAAAAACGATCAAATTTGTCCAAGAGAAAATGGAATTAAGGTGATTCTTAGTTTTCATCTAGCTCATTATTAGTTTATGCATGTGATAATGGAAGTCTAATATTAAATATTTGAGAATCCCCGCTTAAGACACTCAGTAATGTCATAATCGAACAGTGGCATCAAAGTCTCTTGTACGAGCTAATTTTGGCTAGGGTTCTGACTAAATTTTGACAAATTTAGATTTGTTTTCTATAGCTCTGAAGGATTTTCAAATAAGATTTGATAAAGTTTCTGAGAAGATCTTTAGATTGATTTTCAAAATTAAAATGGAAAAGGAGTTTTCAAAACAATTTGATTTTGAAAAAAAAATATCTTTAAAAGAGTTTCGAAAGGGATAAAATTGGTTTTCAAATTGTTTTGCCTAAGGATTTCTCAAAATTCAAATTTGTAAAAAAAAGCATTTTTTCTCGGAGACTGGTCTTGGGTCAGTTTGCCCTTGGCCGGGACAAGTCTTGATCACCTTGGCCAAGACATGTCTTGACTTTCGACGAGACATTCCATGGGCCAAAGGCCGAGAGAGTTTTGGGCCTAAGCCAAGACATGTCTCGGGCCATCCAAGAAGATCTCAAACCAAAGACTGAGACAACCCTCAGACGTTGATTCGAGTGGGGGTTTTTCTTCTTTCTCCTCCTCCATCACTCTCTCTCCCCTCTCTGTCACACTCTCTCTATTTGTTTTGGGCAGAAGGTCCCTTGGCCCGAACTTTTGATTAGAGGGGCTTCCTCAACCCAGAGTGCACTGGTTTTGGGGAAAGGGACCTCCCCTTGCCTCCAACCCAGAATGCACAGCTCTGGTGGAAGGAGAACTCCCCTTCTTCCAAATCAGTGTGGCCTACGAAATGGGAGGTATCCTCCTCCGGAGCAGACAAAGAGAGGGAGGGAGGGGAGAGCAAGGGAGGGAAGAAGAGGCAGAGGTGGTTGTGGCAGAGGGGGAAGGAAGAAATGGTGGTGGGGATTTGATAACTAGGGAGCCAGAAAAATTAAAGGTTTGCTACGGTGGTTGTTTGCAGTGACCCTTACGGGCAAGCAGAGGAAATGACGTCGGGGATGGAGAATCAAAAAGTTAACAACACCTCCAAAACAATGGCCTTTTAAAAACGCATACGAAATCATATATTATTTACGTTTTGATTAACAATTTATACAATGACTCCAGTTCAGAAGAATAATTAACTTCTAAATTTATATTATTAGAATTAATAATTGTTAGAGTTTTCTTATATATATTGATACACAACCTTTTCATTTTAACAAAAAGTTCAGATAAGACTAAATGGGTCCATTTGTTATCACTAGTCGACCTTCAAGATATCTATATAAAAAATTGTCCCGGTCGATACTAGGGACTTTTCATTTATTTGATGCTTATTTCCGTATAATCCTATTAGATGTATGAGTGAGAATTGAGAGTCATTTACCAAATTTTATTTGAAGTGTTCAAGCGCTAGCTCGACAATGTAAAAAAGTAACATGATAACACTACATATTTTAAAGTAAACAAAATTCTGGAACAATTTGAATGAGATAAATTTTATATACATCTAGAATGAATCTAAATGTCGGTGCGTTTTAGAATAGTTTATAAAGAATGAAAGATATAGAGTAGATTATAAAAATTCTAAAAATATAAAGCAGGTTACAAAGATATTAGAACAGTCAAACAAAATCTTCCAAATGTTGTCTGATATGTACTAGGTTTTCTAACTAACAATTACATGTACACCATGCCCCGTCTTCTCTTGTTTTCCTCTTCTTAACCAGAGATTCGGCCGTACACCTCTTTGTTGGTGGTAAAGTCACTTTTCTATTATTCATTCGCACCATAGATGTGCCCGAAGTACAATTTTGCATCACTGGAAGATCCACCATCTACGTTTCTTTTTGTCAGAAGCTTTAATCTCACCATTTTAGTAGAATTGGCAAAATGCTAACCAATAAACATAAGTAGTGTTTTAAATCTGTTATATTTTATAACTAAAAACGAAACGGATAAATTTCAAGACGGTTCGCCAAATAACCGAGAATCGGGGGTTGGTTTATAACTAATTGTTAGGTTCTATCAGAATCTTCAAAACGCAAACCAAAATTAAAAAATGATATTTAATCTGATATATTATAGAACTAAAACCCAAATTTTAAGATTTTTCTTGAATCAATAAAATGTTAAACGGAAAAAAAAACATAGGGGTTCTATCCAATGTTAAACCAAATTTAAAATTTAAGTTTTTACTAGAATTTGTAACATGCTAAACCAAAATTATGGTTTTACTATATTGAATCATGAAAATCAAAATAACATATAATTGGGGGTTGAATTGGTTTTATTAGAATCTTCAGAATGCTAGTCAAAAAGTTTAAAAACTGATCATTTCTAGAACTAAAGCCCAAATTTATGATTTTTTTTTTGTGAAATTAGTAAAATACTAATAAAAAACATATGATTTCTTTCAAATGCTAAACCAAATTTATAGTTTTACTATAATCAGAACTACATTGAATGTAACTATTTTTGGATCATGTCATTCTGATTATAGTAAAACTATAAATGCTAAACCAAATTTATAGTTTTGCTAATAAAAAACATCATTTTGGATTGTAACCGATTTTCAGGTTTTATTAGAATCTTCAAAATGATGAACAAAAAAAAAATTAAAAAATGATATTAGATCTGATATATTATAGAACTAAAATGCAAATTTAGGATTATTTTTTAAAATTAGCTAAATGCTAAACAAAAAAAACATAGATTTCATTCCAATGCTAAATCAAATTAAGGGTTTTTACTAGAATATGTAAATGCTAGGGTTATTTCCTTAATGGCCCCCAACTTTGTGACCAGCTTCCCGCCTGGGCCCCTATTTTACGAGAAATACCCATATGGCCCCCTTCCGTTATAACACCGTTACTCTCTCTCTTCTGTGACGCCCCGTGTTCCGAGACACGGTTTGCCCGGCAGTTTATAAAAGAAACTAAGTCTCAGTCTCGCTTAAACAGAGTTTCTAAAATAAACCAAAGCCAACACACTTATCTCTGTTATCAAACAAATAAAATGAAGCAGCGGAAATCTAATAAGAAATCATAGTTTTTGAAAACGAACTAAAAGTCAAAAAGACGAGACTAAATTTCGGCAGAGTTTCCTCTGTAAATTGAGTCTATAAAACCTGTAAAACCTGCCAAAACATACATATATACATGCACATAAACTCATATCACGACAAAACAAACTACAAACCCCAAACATCTCGCACCTACTATATACTACAGTGATACATATATATTCTTCGTTCTGATAATATACATAACTTCAAAATATACAAAAACAAATCGATCTCACATCACCAGTTGCTCACAAGCAAGATTAGATCGATCTGGAACTATAGTACCTGAACAAAAACAAATGAAGGAGTGAGATAACTCGAAAGTTAGCTCAGTAGGATACCTAGACATCCTACCCGCACCACACATCAACCTTTTAATAAAACAATAGTTTAGGTGATACAATAGTACAAATAGATATTATGCACATCAAGCAAGGCAATACAGCAAGATAATTCTTCTAGCTTACCAAGATCATGACTGAATACGCCCTCAGTCGGGGTCACCTACTATTCGGCTAGGAAGAACCGTTAGGCCTTTGTTAGTACGTAGGCAGGCGGCGCCTTATCGAACAGTTGACTACTGCAGTGTACACATGGATCCACGTAATACCCCGGTAAGAGCTTCCGTAACTCTCCCTTCGTCATCATCGCCCATCGGGCTAACTTGTGATCTCAATACGCATCGAATAGTAAATCTCACCCAAACAATGATACGCTTAGAATATGTCATGACTTACCCAGACGACTATAAGAGTATCGTCGCTTAGTAGAGCCATATACCCACGGCGATACAATTATCTCGTCTTGAGGCGCGTCCTGTCTCCGGCCAGATCTGACGCTTCCTCGCAAGGTAACTCATTGACCATTCGAAGAATACCCAAACATATGCATGAACCTATAATAATATTAAATGATCTGATAGGCTCCCAAAGCTACAAGAACAGAGCCCTCCTAAAGGTCCCATCAACCCAAAGGAGAAGAGCTTTCTTGTCTCTCAAGGTAGGGTAAACCCTGTTTAAAGCCAAGCTTTTATAAGTGTCCACTTTAAGGGATTAAGTATTTTCTTATTACAAAAACTTGGGTAAGCACCCTATTTCATTTCGGTGAAAATGTTGTAAGTATCAATCACATATCATACAAAATTCAAACCACAAACACTAGTGGCTTAGCAGAATAAATAAACAAACATGGCACTGGTCAGTCCCCTAATCACTCCAAGGGTCGGAATACCCCAACTCCCAATCTCTCTCGGACCCCATTCCGGGTAAACAAGAATGGTCGTTACCAAACGGCTGGCCACACGCACCGAGTGTAACCCTTAACATGAATTCATGGCTAATCCATAACAGAAATATAAACAAGGGGACCAACCAATGCCCGACGTCAAACAATCAATACACGTAACACAGATCAAGCGATTCCGCCTCCATGTTATACACGCAGCTCAAGCGATTCCGCCACCACGTGTTTACAATTCACACAAAACGATCACACAGATCAAGCGATCCCGCCTCTATGTGATTATTTTTCAGAAAAACCAATTTGTTTTGAAAAGAGAAACATCCATAACATATAGCACACCACTACATTCATATCATACCATATCATATCATAAATTGAACTAGAGAACTATAAAAAAAAGAAGAAAAAATGACTATATATATATAATGGTGAAACGGGGAATACCCGTGCTCCAAGTAAGATTCATAGGATCCTACCTCAGATGTAGTACACTTCCGGTTCGTTGTCGTCCACCTGAGATTCGGACTCCTCGGGTCTCTCTTCTACGTAGTATTCGCTTCCTGCTGAAAGTACAAGGAACAAGACGGTCAATTGATAGTCAGAAAACTGTCTGAGGAGATCTTGCAAACTAAGAAGACAATATATCTGAAGAACCCATAAACGATATAACATTCATTACTTAGCTTGCGTCCTAAACCATTGGACGATTCCATAAAGTCTATTATGTGATTCCGAGGTCACAAGAGTCACCTTCACTTTGGCAACACGAATATCTTATTCACACCCTTAATATACAAATCCAACCTATATTAGGTTCCGTTATAAACCAAACTATTCCGAAGTTGTTCCTTGTAACGAAATCGACTATACCGAGTACTTTCGACCATTTAAAAACTTTCGTTGTCATACTCAATTAAGTTGAATCATATATCGCTTAAAGTATATTTATGCCCTTTAACATTTCTATCGGTTCTCTTGCTAAAATCCGAATGAACCGTATCCAAAATGCATAAACACACAAAGTAGTCTTAATTGCGCACTCAAACAAACAATACTCTTTAGTCTTTAATCCGATTCAACTGATTCTTAAGTTTTCGGAAAGTTAACTTCACTCCTAGCGTTTCATTCTCAGGTGTCTTCTCCTAATTACGACTAAAACATGCCGGAAAAACGTAAAAGATACGCAGCAGTGCATCAGTTTTACTGCTCGTATGCTGCATACTCTAACCATCATATCATCCTCATCCGAACTCCGAATAATCATTATAATATGTTTCTGGAATCGGAACGAGACGAGCTATAATATCTATGAAGACTCGAAATTCTTCCGAAGCCTTTAAGACTGTCTAAACACCCAAAAACAGTAGCAGTTTTGTTCTTAAACCTACTGTTTTTCATCAAGTCTTGACCTATTCATCCACTTGATTCTTCATACATAACTTCATAACTCTTTAAGTTAACTAACATCATAGAATCACACATAAAGGTAAGGAAATACCCTTAAAAATTCATTATACAACCATAGGGATCAAAATTTCTTACCTTGATTCCAATAAAATCGATTTCAATAGCTTTCTCTTGATTATTCTCTTCCAATTCCTCCTCAATTCACCAAGTTCTTCAAGTAGTAAAGAAAACTACCATTAAAACTCAATTCAACATCATAGAGAGAGAAAATTAAGTTTCCATCAAAAACCTAAACAAAAAAGCTTAAGAACAACACTTACTTCTTGATTGAACTCAAAATTTCTCTTTAAAATTCACCCAACTCTCAATCTTAATCAATTTCTTCCCTTGAGCTTAAGCCCTAATCTCAGTCGGTTTAAAGAGAGGAAGAAAATCTGATTTTTTTGGTTTACAACTTATCCACTCGAATTTACAGTTTAGTCCCTCAATTTCTATAAAATTGCAAAGCAGCCCCTAAATATTTCCTGGTCGTAGAAAACACCCTATTTTCTGCACCAGTTGTTGATTTAGTCCTTGTCCTAACTTTCTCTAAACTTCAAATGGCCCTTCGCCTAACCTTAGTCTTATATTTTCTGAATCGAAAGCACGGGACGTTACATCTTCCATTTCTTTTCTCTCTCGTCCAGCATGTTTTCTCTCTCTGCCACCTCGTTAAAACAAGTCACATCATCGTCTCCACCGACAGGGTCGCCGGCCGGCCAAATTCCGGCCGGCGACCTTCAAACTTTTTTTCTCTCTCTTCTCTCTCTCTCTCTAAAAAAAAAAAAAAAATTTTTTTTTAGATTCTCTCCTCTCTCTCTCTCTCTAAACTCCGGCGAAGGGGGTTTCCCTTCGCCGGAGTAGGTCTTCGACCTTGAACAGATCTGTTCAAGGTCAGTTCGTGACCTTGAACAACTCTGTTCAAGGTCGAACTAGGTCGACTGCGACCTTGAACAGATCTGTTCAAGGTCGATTTCGACCTACTCCGGCGAAGGGAAACCCCCTTCGCCGGAGTTGAGAGAGAGAGAGAAGAGAGAGAAAAAAAAGTTTGAAGGTCGTCGGTCGGAATTTGGCCGGCCGGCGACCTATTGGTGAAGACGATGATGTGGCTTGTTTTAACGAGGTGGCAGAGAGAGAAAACATGCTGGAGGAGAGAGAAAAGAAATGGAAGAGAGAGAGTAACGGTGTTATAACGGAAATGGGCCATATGGGTATTTCTCGTAAAGTAGGGGGCCAGGCGGGAAGCTGGTCACAAAGTTGGGGGCCATTAGGGAAATAAGAACTACCTTGGATCATGAATAATAAAATCACATACCACATTTGAATCAAAACTACATTTAACCAAATTAGAGAGAGAAAAGTTGATAGATGTTTCTCCCAGTCAAGAGGCTCCTCTCCTTGAATTGTTAGAGTTTGTCTTGGTTAATAATTAAGGGAATTAATTCCTAGATTGGAGAGAGAGAGAGGGAGAAAGACAGCAGGAAATTAATTTATGTAGTAGCTGGCCAAGATTATATCATAATGGGAGAAATTATAATTAGTGAATAAATTTTAAGAAACTGCAAAAGGTAATTACTTTTTTCTAATTCGGGTGTATATTTTTTAACTTGATAATAGGTTAAGAAATATAGATAAAATAAAGGGCAATCATGTAAATTACTCTTAGTGGACTAATTTTCTATTTCAAATTATCTTTGGACTTTAAACGTATTGACCCAGTGATTTTGAACCCTAAATCTGTTTCCCGTTAACTTTTCAAAAATTTTGTACGTTTTTGTTTAATTACCTAGGCCACTCCGCTTTTTGAGTGAGCCATGTGGTTTGGGGAGGCCAGTTCAACCACACGTACTACATTTTCTCAAAACGTGGTCTTCGATTTTTCTTCTGTGACAATAATCTCTTAATATGGTTCGGGAAATAAATATTGCATAATCGTACTCAAAATTATGTCCATCTAGATGGTTCTTTACTCCCTCTCTTATAAATCTGCCTCACTCTCTCACTCTTACACAAACTCACCTCTCTTCATCTTGCATTCATCTTCTTTTTTGTAAAGTTAACCATGACTTCTCAAATGAAGATGATCGATAATTATGAAGTTTCCCGGTCAAGGAATCCCAACGTTAAATTTTCTAGTGCCGGATATCATATTTTGATTATTGATAATGATTCTGATTATCTAGCGAAGATCTCAGAGCAATTAAGAAATTTCAAATATGAAGGTATATATCTCTTGTCTTTTTCAGAAAAATTGGAAGTAGATCTGTGATTTTGGGAAATTTTGTAATAGATCTACAATCTTGATTAATTTTTTTTTCAATTCACGATTTATCACTTACAACTTTTATAAATTGGGATATTTTTAGTTAAGGCTTATGTGATACCCTGCTTACGCAAAGCTAGATTGTCGTGATCTGAATTTTTCTCTCTCTTCCGCCGTTTTGTTAGATTTCTATTGTTTTTCTTTATTGTGCCTGTGGAATAGGCGCGCTGTCTACATGATATTATTTCAGGTGACTGTGGAACAGGTTCTATCTCGACACAATATTTTTGTAATAGATCTACAAACTTTGATTATAATTTTTTTGTTCACGATTTATCATCTATAATTTTTATAAATTGGGATTTTTGTGGTTAAGGCTTATGGTACACCCTTGTTATGCAAAGCTAGATTGTAGTGATTTGGGTTCTTTTTATTTTCTCTTTTCCCCCATTTTGTTACTGGGGAACAGGTGCTCCCTCTACCCACTATTTTCTCTGGTGATATTTTCATTGTCTTTTTTAAACTCTTAATTTGACCTAACATGACTGTGATATGTCATTTTGCCCTTCTAATTTCATCAGCTATAGAGATATATTTGTCAATTTACAAATTTTCTTCAAACTCTCAAAGTTTAATTAAAATCAAATAGGAGGTTAATCTAGTTTTAAGAGTTTATTCAGATAGATTTTTTTTCTTCAGATTTTAATGTTTACATTTAGCATTTTCCGCCAAAAACGAAAAATGTTAGAATCACGAAAGATTTTGACAAAAAAAGTTGCTCAATCGATGTGGCGGTTGTGATTTGAAAGTTTGACTAAATCTGGACCATTGAGAGATTCAAATCACAACCGCTGCATCAGCTGAGCAACTTCTTTTGTCAAAATCCTTTGTGATTCTAGCATTTTCGATTTTTTTTATTGGGCATATTTAAGTGAAAGGATACCGGACTTCAAATAGGAATGCAACTCAAGTGAAGGAGCGACGGAGGAAAAAGTCCTCCCGAAAGCGATAAAGAATTTGTGTTTATCAATTTAAAATTTTGTTTTAAGTTAATTTCACAGTAGTGATTGTAAGATTAGGAGAAAGAAAGACATTAAGAGAGAACCCAACCCAACCCAACCCAACCACAAGTTAATTAGGTGGGTTGCTCTTGTCAGAGGTTAAGCTGTCCGTATGACTTCCTTTTCGTTGAGCGACCTAGAGCATGTTTGAACTTATATATCATTTGAGCCATCTTGTACATTATATTAAGTTTGAGGACATCAAATTAAAAACAAATCGTCAATGAGGTACGAGGCCCTATATATTATCAATACCATTCCTTATGAATGCAGATGAGGATGCAGACCTTTGTTAAAAATCGATCTTTTACATCTTTTGGGAAAAATATTTTTTTCTGACTCAAAAGATATTACCTGGACACCCGGCCGGTAACTCTTACATGTGAAGACATATGATTATTATTATATTGTAAAATTACTTAAATTGGGGGCGATGAATAGAAATTAAAGAATGTCAATTTATTGAAAAAAAAAAGTTGTTTTTGCATTTTCTTAATTTTTTTACATTTTTTCAGTTGTGAGTGTTAAAAACGAATTAGATGGTTTAAGAGCAATCAGGGAGAAGAAGATTGGTGCATTTGACCTAGTCCTGACTGATGATAGCTCGGCAAGCATTGGTGGACTTGATTTCATTAGTCATGTATACAATGTTCTCAGAATTCCTATTGCCTGTAAGTGTACTTCCTACTTGTTTTCCCTTCTCATAATCTTTTCAAGTCAATGAATGATTTCGTCAAGGTTCTTAAAGTTGGTGTCGCTTTATATTTAACAGCAGTGATATTATGTCCCAACTAGTGGGGCGAAATCAAGTTAATATGTTGACTTAGCCCTAGTTTATGTCTTTATTGTCCTTGCTATACCACCCAGGCCCTAGTCCAACCAGCACAAATTCGATCCGTTGCTTCAGTCCGCACAAGCTATAATGTGCAGTTGAAAGACTTCGACTCCTAGCCAGAGTTTACCCTTATACCCAGGTTCCAGACGTTTGTAGCGCTATAACATCTCAGAACTCCTAATTGAAGACAAGCATTCGTCCAATTCGATGCCATATATAATGACATAGCCTCCCCTTGTGTCCAGTATTATCCATGATTTTTTCGATAAGACCAAATCCAATGGCCCGAGGTTTTTGTCCTACGCTCATGTGCGTAAAACTCTCTTCTTCACCTAAAAGGCCTTGGTGGCATGAGTTGACATTGACATCTTATGTTGGTCCGTAGCCTAATATTAGGCAAGCGCTTCGAGCCCATGCCCATTTCTTGTTTTAATGAAACCAAACTATTTGGAAAACTCTTCCACCACAGATATTACTTACTTGACTGGTAATGATTTGATTACTTAAAGTTTTAAATCTAAGTACTATTTGAATGCAGTGATGTCTTCCGAGACTAATTATAATGTGCAGATACAAGCCCTAGCAAAGGGTGCTTCTGTTTGTTATACCAAGCCTTTAAGTGTAAATATGGCTAGAACTTTATGGCAAATATCTTTTACAACAAAGAAGAGGATGAATGCGAATCCGGTTAAGGAAGAAATGGATGACATGTTGTCGATTAATGGTGAAAATTCAAAGGGCTCTCGTCAAAAGAGAAAGAAAATCGGTGAAGTAGTAAAGACGGAAGCTGTGGAAGTAGAAATCGAGTCTCCCGTTTCTAAGAAGCGGAAGTTCTTCACTGTTGAACAGCAGGACCTGTTTCTGGATGCTGTTAAGAGTGTTGGCCACAACAGTAAGTTACATGTATATATATGTGTGTCGATGCGCATTTTAATTTTCTCATACAATTCTTTCATTTTGTCAGATGCTACACCTGAAAAGATATTTGAAATGATGAAGGCTCCCGGATTAACAAGGGAGGATGTTGCTGACACTTTACAGGTTTGTTTTCAGATTATTAGCCTCACCATTTCAATTACCACAATCAATCAACATGAAAAGGGTTGGGAAGATTTTGCAGACCATTAGACAAGATCTTGATTGCTACCTATAATACACTTATTGTTTTGTAGATTCTTGTTATGTTCAAAGATTCATGGCTTACTACTAACAATATATCTAATTTTGTAGAGACTTCACCGTCTTGCCGAACATGTTGGGGATTCGTTCGAATGGCTCATACAGAAGACTGTGAAGGACATAGATCGTGCTGCCATATTCCCGCAGAATCTTTAAACTTTTTCGAGTTCCTTTCGTGTTTAAATAATGACATTCTCAAACTCTTATCTTGGTGTTTGTGTTGGTATTAATGCATTGTCTCATTATGGTAACCCCTAATTTCAAACATTTTTTATATAGACTTAACTAGTCATTAGGCTAGTACATGACATTAATACATCATGAAAATACAACCTCAATTGAAAGAACTAATGCACACCATAACAATGACACCTGCCATGTTAAATGACATAGCAAGACTCTTAGAGACCATCTAAACACTTCCTTTATTTAATTTATAACGTAAACTACCACCATGTTAAGTGTCATTGTCATTTTTTACATAACAATGACACTTCCCAGTTGGATAATTCCAGATGGAAAAATACCACCTGCAAAGGTCGACCATGACCCTTAAGTCCTTTAGACGGGTGCCCAACCAACTGAACTACCAGTGCCCCGTGGAGGGTACCCAACAAACTGAGCTACCAGTAGATGTGTATTTTCAACATGAATCACAGTCAAAAGTAACTAATACAGGTTAAAGAACACTAAGTTCTCAAATTTCCTTTTCAATTGCAATATGCTATAACCTCTTTGTAATATATAAGATATTATAATAGGGGATGACTTTTCTTAAAGAGGTGGGTAACACTACAAAGGTGGGGACTTTTTTGTGACAAACTATTTTCGATAGACTTTCAATTATTTATGAGTTATTTTGCGAAAGGGGCGTAAATAAGTACCGGGTTTTGCGAAAGGGACACGACTATTTGTTATTTTGCGAAGGGGTCGTGGACTAACATTGACCGTTAAATAAATGTTAAATTTAACATCACATTACATGAATAGTTAACATCACTCATCTTCTTCTTTTTTCTTTCTTCCACCTCTGATTTTCATCGGAAATTGAAAGAGGTGTTGTCGCTTGAGTTTTACAAAGAGATTGTGCCGACAAGAGAAGAGCTTAGGATTTTTTTTGTCAGTTTTTTGATCTTTTTTTTTTTAATTTTTTTTTTTTTTTACGAATCCTCATCACACTTCTTAAATTCCTTTTACTTTCTAACTCTTTAAATTGAGTAGACAGAATAAAGTTTAGATTTATATTCACGTGCTTTTAGATTTTTCTCTCTTGTATATGGTGGAGTTGAAATTTTGCTTCCTTTTTTATATTTCACATAAATATATTTTGATTATATCATTTATTCAGTTATCTTCTCTGACAAGACGGGGACTGTGGAAGACATAATTTTTTCAGCGAAATGTTTTGTGTACCATTGGAGCCGAAGCATTCCGAGGGCTAAATATAGATCGTTTTCGGACATAGTGGGGAATTGGGGGGCTTTCATTTCTTCGATGTAACTTTGACGATGTCGGGTTTTGTTATTTTTGTTGTTTCGTTTCTTGTTTTTTGCCCTTTTTCCTTTCTCTTTTGTCTATTTCGCCGTTTTGCCTTGTACATTTTTTGCCCCCTTTTCGTTTATAATTCAATCACCTTATTCAAAAAAAATTATATCATTTATTCATCATGTATTAGATTATGAAATTCATTATTTAAATGTGTAATGCTAGAAAATCTAGAAAAATAATGTTTTTCAAGGCGGATGTCTTATTTTTCACCTTTGCGAATTTAGTGTCAAAATCGCATAAATTTCTTAAATGTAACAATATATTTTTTAAACAATGGAATTAGATTAACGATGTTAGAACTTAACTGGTCAACACTAGTCCACGACCCTTTTGCAAAAAAATAAAAGGCCATGCCCCTTTCGCAACATCCGATACTTATGTATGACCCTTTCGCAAAATAACCCATTATGTTTCCCAATTCTTATGTTGCTGGAAAAGATTTTTTATCAACGATTTTTTTATTTTTTTTCGACAGTTTTTTACTTGTTTCGACGGTTTCGTGCCGTCGAAAACCCTTCATTTTTGTAGTGTAACTTAGTAGTTTTTTTAACATTAACAACACAAGTTTTGTCGTTTCCAAAAAAGGAATAACGCTTACTCATTACTCAAAGATCAATGGAGAATGATCTGGGCATATTCATATTGTCATATTGTTGTGAGCGGTGAGAGAGTACTCTCCCATGGGAGAAGGACAGAAGGTCATAAGGGGGCAACCAGTCAACTACTAACCTAGAAAATATTTTCTACGTCATTTCGACTCATTGCCACTTGGTTTTGAGTTGGATGACCACAAGTTTAACATGGTACCAAACTAGGAAAGTCACATGTGTTCCACGTCATCCGAAAAATAAAAAGCGCGTGTTAGGCTCAAAGAATGCCACACTTGATGGACATGTAAGGATATTCCTCCATGGAAAAAGGAGATTTAGTAACCAAAAATACAATGTCCAGATCATTTTTATTAAGGATTTTTGAGTTTAAGGTCCAAAAATAGGGGGGTAATTAGTCATATATTCACTCCTAAATTAATAAATAATATAAAAATCAAAATAAACAGAAAATGAAAAATAAGTCCAAAAATTTACTATTTAGTGAGCCCCATGCATCAAGCCATTTATTTCCTCCCATTCTTACCCTTTCATAAATATATATTTAACCATTGGTAAACCAAAAGTTTGGTTGAGTTAATACATTTATTCTTTCCATAAATTTTAAGAGAAATATTTATGGTGGATATTTATTGTCAATATTTATTTCCAAAACTTATATTTGTCTAAGTAACCTACCAAAACAATAGTGATTTACCTAAAACGAGTTATGTTCTTCGAACTTGAAGAAGTGTTGAATTTGTGATTGGTTTTTTATCTCTATCTCGATATTTCCATCTCTAAAATATATTTTTCCTTGGAAATCATTAAGAAAATTGTATGCATGTCGATTAAACTTAGAATCTTGTTAAAAAATTATTTTATTATAACAACAAACCTAAAATGTAACACATTTTCGTACACAGTGAATTTTGAGATCTCTATCACTATAATCTTGTTCTCGTAAAGAAAATATAAACTGAATTTGTTTTTGCTACATTTTCAGTATTTTACTAGCATTTTCTTGATTCTATTAGTATGTATTATGAATATGTTAGAAGTAGGTTAATAATCGTTTTATTATTTCGCTAGCATCTTATTGATTCTAACAACATTCTTATATATAACAGAATTCTCAAAAAAATTTCTAGCATTTTATTTATTTTAAAAATTCAATAATATACTTACAAAAATAAATTCTTCTGAAATTAGGATTGTATTTCTCTAGCATCTTATTGATTCTAACAACATTCTAAAAAACTTATTTAAGAATGACCATTGTTTTCTCTAGAATTTCTTTGATTCTCCTGCAATAATTATATTTCTCTAGCATCTTATTGATTCTAACAAAATTTGCCTGAAACGATATTATGTTAACCAAATTTTTAATATTTCTCTAGCATTTCACTGATTCTCCTGCACATGTCTTAAATTATGTTTCTCTAACATTTCATTGATTCTCCTGCAATACTTATATTTCTCTAGCATCTTATTTATTTGACACAATTCTTCTATAATTATATTATGTTAACCAAAGGTATAACTAAAAGCTTGGTCATTACGATAAACAGAAAATGAAACTTTTGTTGTGGAAGAAAAATTCTTTTTTGAGAAATAATTTAGTGAATCTTTAATTTGGGTTATTTTTTTTTAACTCAGGATATGTTGGGTAGTAATAAAAAAATCAAAGGTTAGACATGTAATTTACTCTAAGTGGATTAATTTTCTATTTCAGATTACCTTTGGACTCTAGACCCATTGATCATTCGATTTATTTGCTAATTGCTTTTGAATTTGATGATAACAAACTTAGCACGATAACAAAGCCAGATGGATCATTTCTCTTTGCCCTATTAACTCACTTTATAAATCCGCCTCACTGTACGAAGATAGGACGCGGTAGATGACAAGAATAATTAGTTTAGGAGAGAGCGAGAGTCGTGGGGGGAGTGTGGAGAATAAAGGAGAGAAATAGGCTTGAGTATTTATATACCCGATAGATAGTTTTGGGAGAGATATATGATTTTGGTCGTGGGTAAGTAAAGATAATTACGTGAGTGTAGGTAATTTTGGGTGCGTTAGTTTCAACCGAATTTGATAGAGAGAGATTTTAGGGAGAAAGTTAGGGGACTACTGATTGTGGGTAGTTAACCATGAATTTCTAATTGTTCTAGGAACGTTGGATCAAGAAATTTAGATGACAATTAAACGGACGTGAATATCCAAAGATAAATCGTACGCCCCGTCTCAAAAAACAGCATTGCGTTTTATATAATATATATATATATATATTATTTATCTTAAGATAGTGAATAGTCGTGGAGTTTCCGTATTAAAAGAGCAGAATATCCTAATGGAGCACCGCTAGAAAAGACTACAAGTTATAAAACTTACCGCAAACCTAAACGAAACCAAAAAATCTCCATTTTTCGATCAACTATTTTTCTCTTTTGATGAACTTTTTCACTCTCTTGATGGGCGTTCGGTTCGTACTCAATAGATGGTTTCCATTTTCGAGTGAACTCTCTTTCTTTCGCTCTCTCTTCGTGAAATTTTCACCTTCTAATAGATGGTTGATTCCTATTTAGGTCTGATGTAAGTCTACTCTTGTAGCCTATTTTATTACTTTTCTTCTTAAAAAGTCTCTAATATAAAGATAAATTGTAAGTTATAGGAGTATATGTGTAGTGTCAACAACTCTTGGCTGAGTTTGATTTTTGAAAAAAAAACATTGATGACTTAATAAATTCAATCTCTTCTATTAGTCCATGAAACAATCCCAAAATAATAGGCTCTAAATTCTTAACCAGACTATTTGATTTTTGCAATAATGCTAATTGTCCTTAGAGACGGGAAAACGGTCCGGAAATCCGAAATCCGGCTCTATCCGTCTGGATCGACGAGACCCGATAATCGAGAATCACCCGATTCGGGCGTACCTGACCCGTTATATCGGGCAGACGTGGGCAGGACTCGGGTAAGGCCTCTTACCCGAGTCCCGACCCATAACGCCCACCCGTTTGACGACCACTGCCCGCTCTGAAGGAACCCACTACCCGTTCGCCCGCAATATAGCGACCCCGGTCCGCCCGTTACATACCCGCGACTTTGTACATGATCAAACGACTGATACATCCCCAACCGTTGGATCAAAAGTGGTCAGAAACCCTAGCAGCCAACTCTATGAATATACACCCAAACCCTAATAACCCTCTTTACAACCCCACCACCCCTTCTCTTCTCTCACTTCTCTGAATCTTTATCTCTTTCTCTCTCTCTTTAGTTATCAACTTACCACTCCATGAGGGTTGAGAGTGACTGAACCTTCTCTGAAACAAATAGACAATGGTTAGTAACAACATCTACTACTCTAACCCTCTTCTCTAATAATATCTTTAGGTGATTATTTCTCTGTAGTTACCCTCTTATCTAATAATATCTTATTTCTTGAGATGCCAAAGGATCCTAAGGATGAATGTTCGGCTGATACACCGATGATCTACGGATCAGATGAGGTGTTTTGAAGCTTTAGAACTTAACTGAAATGATGTAAATCTTTTGAAAAATCAATGATGTACTGTATCATTTATTAATGTCTTTCGGGTTTTTTTTTGGTTTTTTTTTTGTGTTAAATGATGTAAATCCAACTATTGATGTATTGAATCTCCGAAATTCTTTTCAGAATGTATTAATTGAATTAAATTTTACTTTTTTTTATTATTATTTTTATTCAAAAAAACCCGCGACCCGTCCGCCCAAGCCCACTAGAGCCCGAGCGGGCTCGTGTGCAGAACCAGGCCGCGGGCACTTAGATCTCAATGTTTGTCAGGCCCGAAATGCCCGATCAGACCAAGTACTCTCGAGCCCGATCCGCCCGTGCCCACGAAGCGAGAGTCCGAGCTGGACCGAACCCGCCCGATTCCCACCCCTAATTGGCCTTATGCTTTGCCAAGTTAGGAAGAATTTAGTTCACATTTTCATTTTGTGAACGTAATCTTTTCCTCACTTAAATTGGGCCAAATAAAGCATTTTGTTAACATGAGAAAAAGGGTGATATAGTAACCAATAATACAATAGCTAGATCATCCATATTCTAAGCTTGTATACGATAGTTTATCAGATCGGATATAAGTATATCAGTATTGAATATTCGACAAGCTATCCGATATGTAATAATTATCCAACAGAATTATATATCTGAATCCTATAGTATTAAGGGAAAACAGATTATATCCGATATCCGAAACAAAAAAACAAAAATTTAAATTTTAAGTTTAAGTTTTTAACAATTAGTCTAAATAATAAATCTTAACCACCCATTTATATATATTACTAGGTATAACCCGTGCCTCCGGCACGGATGAACTTGTTTGATACATTATCTAATTTGCATTGCAAAGGTTTAGTGCATCCAATTGTTATACGTATGTTGCATTTGTTCATTACTAAAATTTTATATTTCCTGTTAATGAAATCATTAATCACATTATATGAAGAATAAAAGGACAGTTGAATGCTTTTATTGAAAATAAATCCAATAAAAACTCCTCATTAATTAATGGGAAGAATACAAATAGAAATTGAACGACAAATTTCGCAAAATTCTTTGGATTGGACTTGGAGCTAGCTACAATGTTTGCTCATGTACCTGTGGAAAATGAGAAAAAGGAAAAATATAAGTTGTTTAAGGAAAATACCAGAAACACATGGCAACAAATAACTCTAGTTCAATAAACTGGTCTAAGCCACATCAGTACCACACCACGACCAATTGAGACCATGAGTCACATCTATCGTTCTAGTGGAAATGGTCTCCACACGAGGAAGATATTGATCTAGAAAAAAAAAAATTATATTCCTAGCCAAAGATTGTGTTAGAGATAGACTAAGATCTAAGTCGTATTAGTGAAATATTAACCTATTTGTAATAAAAAATTAAAAAATAGAATCTTAAGAAAAGTGAAAACATAACAAACAGTCAAACATAATATGAAGCATACATGTCGTTCGTCTTGTCCCTAAATAGTTTGTCATGACAAGCTTTGATATGTCTTGTTAGAAAATCTTTTTGAGAAATAGCAAGACTCAGATCATTTTAAAATGAGAAACGTTTTTTATGTATCTTCTTCTTCTCCTTCTCGAAATGAATGAGATGGTAGATCTCATACTGTTTTCAAATGATAAACATGCAATTATTTGAAATTCACTCTTCTGCAAATCAAAGTTCTAAGCGTACTTACAATTCACGGTGTTCTCTAAATTGCTTGTGACATATTGTTCCCAAGTTGATGGGAAAAGTATGGTTTTATGATGTGAATATTTATGCCAATGGAAGAGAGATAGTGCTACCATCTCTCATTCATCTATCTATATATTCTTGTGCATTATTCATATCTTAATTTGAATCTCATAGTACAATCTACTCCAAAAGAGAGTAAGTATAAAAAGACTCAACCAGATAGAGAGAAACAACAGATTTTAGGAAAAAAAAAATCATTGTTGTGACCTTTGTAAAAAGTACCTGATTATATTGTTGTTATTTTGGTTTGTCTTCTTCTTCTATAGACAAACTGTGCCACAAGGCATGGACATTTCTATAAAACACCATACATATTATAGCATATACGCTCAAATTTTAAACTAATATAGTCATCTCCCAAGCCACCTATACAAAAAATATTGTAATTCCATCTGAACCTTTAATAACTATAACCATTAGCCGAAAAGAAAGCTCTCAAATTCATGTTCAATGGTTTGCTAGTTTTATGTGGAAGTGTTACTCACATTAGAGTCACACTAATTCAGATCTAAGGCATCACTTGTATGGCTATGAAAGTCTTGTATTGGTGATTCTTTGATACTGAAAGAAGACATCACTGACTTGGTGAATCTAACTCATTAGTGGACTCCTATTTTTCATTTTTACCTTGACATTAATTCAAACACTTTTCAACCACCAATAACAAAAATCATGAAGAAATTCACTATGTAACACAATTTGATCTTCACTTTCAAATTTGTTCAAACAATAATCTAAGAAAATATTATATTAAAGACAGAAGGAGAAAACAATTTAACCAAAAAACTTATATCAAAGGATGAGTAAAAATAGTTTACCTTTGAGAAGCCAGAACAACAAATAGAGATTGTTGATAGTTGCAGCCAACCTGAAATGCAAAAGAACAATTACCACGAATTCCTTTGAGAAGGGAAGAAGAAGAATGGTGTCTATGTTTGAAATAAATAAACCATTTATCTTTACGACTCCTCGAAGTCAAGCTACACATGCAGGGGCGGCCTAGGCCCAAAGCCACCAAAGCGGTGGCTTTGGGCCCCCAACTAGGGATGGAAAAACGAGGGCCCCAAGAGACTCGGATATATAGTAACTGAAGGTGAAATTTACAATGTGCATGCTTAGCTCAGTTGGTAAAGTTTTATTTCAAAACCCAAAAGGTCATGAGTTCAACTCTTATTGCCAACATAATTTTGCTAATTTTCTATATCAACTCATTTATTTCATAAATCTCTAATTTAATTACTTATTTTAATAAATTTTCTTGATCATGTTTTTTAGTTAAAATCTTGATCATCAATACAAATTGAATTTTACTTTTAGTAAGTAGTTTTTGTTGATCTCATAAAAAAAATAGTTTTTGTTGTATATATATGCTATTTTCTTTACATGTTATATGTATATCAATGTTGGCAAGTCATATTTTAAGTTTTTGTCATGTGCATCATTTCTGAACATTTTATGTGATCAAAATATCTGCAATGGTGATTCGTTGCATAATTGCAAATAAAGTTGTACAAATTTTGTAGTTATTTTATGTGAACCTTTTTTTTGGTGACAATTACATTTTATCGTATACATGATATTAACAAAATTAACTTTCTACGAAGGAAATTTGTTCTTTTCAACCTAATTTTATCGTACACATGATATTAACATGATATCAAACTAAAGTAATGTAATGATCTCTCGTTTTTTTTTAATTTGAAACAAAGTGATAAGTAAGATATATAATTTTTACAAGTATTTGAAATTAATATGGATTTCATATTAAACTTGACACCAAATTTATATTTTTATCAAACAAAACATTGTTTTCAAGTTGTTCAAAATTTTCTACAAAAACTTTGTTTATACATCCTGTAACATAAAAGTAAGTACACCTTAATGATAGGAATAAGGTAACAAAATTATAGTATAATTTTTTTAAAAATTCTTTAAAGGGCCCCAATTTCAGAGTTCGCTTTAGGCCTACCATGACCTAGGGCCGCCCCTGTACACATGTATACTAATAGGAACCTCAAGTTTGATTGCATACTCTAGATTGCGCTCAACCTATCTTACAACCAATTTGAGAACCTGCAACTTTATCCATCCAGTACTCCACAAAAATATGTTTTTCCCAACATGTCAATCGATAAACAAAATGAACAAAAAACACAACATTCTGTGATATTGGCTACGGATGGTGAAGTTTAGTACTCTAACTTCCCCATCACAAGGCTTAATCACAAAAATACTGAAGTCGGCTGTTACGTGGTCTATGTGGATTGACGTCATTTCTTCTTGTTAATGTATGCCTTCAACATTTTAAAGAAAGTTGATAGACATCCCAATTATGATTAAATCATAATAGATAATTAAAATTTCCTTTACGATCCTTATAGGTTTCAGCAGCAACATAAACTGGGTTGTTCATGATGTGAGCCACTAATGCAATTTGTTATGTTCCCTTAAAGTTAATAATACCTCCACTTTCGACTACCCCAACAGCCCATTTACCATGTCAACCTCATCCACTGAACATGCAAATCCAAAAGAAGCCTTACAGGTACATCAAGCTTCACAAGTCCCAAGCACTCAATATCAAGAAATTCAAACAAAAGGTAAAATAGCTTGATATCCTAGAAGACCCCACATTAGAACATTTTATCGAACAACTGGAAGTCGCACTATATTGAGTTCCACACTTTCGATTTTGGGACAATGTATAATATGGCAACGGGGGCAAGCAGGACTTCTATAAACAGGGATTGGTGGTTTGGTTATGGCGTGCATATTTAGTACATGTGCATCGCATGATGATGGACAGGTGACAGGTTGTGAAGACCACCAAAAATCGAAAACTACCAAAATCTTTAGAACACATCACTACTATTACCTACAAAATCAAATAATCGTTCAAGCAAAATCCAATATCTCACAACAACTCATGAATTGAAACAAACCCCCCAAATGCACAATACACATTTCTATATATTTGAAATTGCAATGAAGGGATGTCAATATGAAAAGTTGTGAAAAATGATTCTTACCAAGTTGAAAAATGAGTAGTGGTGCCAAAACAAACTATCATTCATGTCACAAGCCAATGATGAAACATAAAGTATACAGTGATCAATAGACTACTACAAATATTAATATTTGAAAAAGACAACCCCATGGAAAAGTTCATGATTTCTAATGAATTTATTCTAATTTCCATTTATATTATTAAGTTTGAGAGGTTCCTAGTTTGAGAGGTACCAAGTTACAACATACAAACAACTTTTTATCATGTGAAACAGCAGTAAACATAAACATAAATTGGATATAACAAAGTTTGAGGCATTCAATTTGAGACATTTTGTTTGAGACATTTTATCAAACAGGTTGTGAGCGTATGAAGTCTATGCAGATTTTTATCACAAAAGTACCATATCAACTCCAGACAACAAAATAAAAATTCCCAGACAACTAAATAGATTACAAGACTACTCTCAATTTTGATTCCAATAGATGAACAAATTAAATAGATTACAAGACTTATTTCTCACATAGATGAAGCAACTACATACTTATTTCTAAGATTCCAAATCAAAACAGACCAAAAGAACTCATTTCTGATTTCAACAAAACTACTCTCAATTTTGATTCCAATAAAATAGATTAGATGAATAGACGAACATGAGAAAAAAGACGAACAGAAGCAAACTTACCTCGCTTCCTCTGCACTAATAATGGAAGGTGAAATGAATGAAAAATTCTCGAAATGGAGCAGCCACTGTTTTAATAGAAAAAAGATTGAATAGATGTATCCGGCGGGAAATAGATGCGTTGGTCCTGGGAAACAGATGTGTCTGAATCCTTTCCCCAACTTACGTGGCTGGATCCTTTCCTCAAATGAAGTGGTCAAATCCAATGGTGGATGCTAGTGCTGACGTGGGACGGACGACCGGATTTATCTCTGGGTTTGTCCCAGTCAGCACCCATCCACCTATTTTATTATATAGACTAGGGTATAGCCCGTGCCTCCGGCACGGAAAAGTCATTGACCCATAAATTTACCAAGTTTCTTTTATAATATGTGTATGTTTACCTCAAACTCCACCTTTGCAAAAACAAGTTAGTCAGGAACTTCAAATATTATTTTAAATTTTTTTCACAGGAAGTAGCTAAGCGAGAAGAAAAGACAGATTGTTTTAGAGGCAAAGGGGTGGAGAAAAAATTAAGAAGAATTTCCAAACACTTCAATATTCAATTCTTGTTTGATATTCCAAAGTAAATAACAAGAAAATGCTAAAAATCTACAACTATACAGAACAGGGTATTTGTATTTACCTCTATTATTTATTACAGATTCATCGTGAAGTTAAGGGTGTCTACTCGGGAGCACTCAAACCTAATATTACAAAACATTCACTCAAAACCTACAACTATACAAAACTGGATATTTGCATTTATCTTTATTATTTATTACAAAACGAATTCAACACATTACAAAATAGTCGTTTGTGGCTTCTCATAAATCAAGCTTCATCAATCTTCACGATTATGCGTCAAAATCTTTTACCAGTAGCTGAATGGTTCAACTGGTTGATAAAAGAAAGAAGAACAAACATATAATATACTATAAGAATGGTACTGTTATGGCCTTCTTGATTGCTTGTGAATAGGTAATGGGTAGATACTTCAGTGTAGCTTATAGTTGTCCTTTAACGGCATCTGTGGTTTCCAACGTTTATTAGTTAAAAAACAAAAGCAGAATTCATAGAAATAAGTACATGCCTGTGAGTTGTTTATCGTTATCATCATAATCTTCTTCAGACACACCCTATATCTTACCATACACCTTAAAGAAAAATAGTTGAGCATTTACCAACATTCAAGCTGATAAAATATATGGCAGAGTGATGAAAGATAACATTCACGGAGTTAAACCTTGGTTTTTAAGTTAGGAACAGAAGTCAAAGTACCTTTCGGAGCTTGCGTGGCACACCACGAAGGAGATCTAACTGAGACATAGATTATTAGTAGATAGTTTCATCATCCATTAAAATTAGCAATCATTGAGTTAATGTAGAACAAAAATTTACGTTATTACACGTTAATACCTTCCTTCAGAAGTCAAATAATGATTTCCATCAACTCCAAGAATGAAATCATTCTTGGGCCAATCCAGTTAGAAGTTCTCACTATGGTGAACTCAAGACCATTCTTAGAAGCTGATAAAAATGACACAAATTACATATATACTAATAAAAATAATGAAACCCCAAGATTTCTAATACCATCTATGCTTCGAAATTGAACTGAAAACACAATGGCAAACATATACTTTATGGAGGTAAAAGTGAGGATTGTACTCAAAAGGAGAACCAATAATTAAATGTAGTTTCAGATTGTATCTTATTCATAAACTAAAATAGACAACTAAGTACCAATCTATATTAACCCTATTTATAATTGAGGAGTCACTTAAGTAACATATAATGAACTGTAAAATTTGGAATATCATAAACGTTCACAAATAGATTTACCATTCCGGAGGCTTCAAGTTCTGAAAGTTTCTTTGTTGCAAGAGTGTTTGTCTTTAAAAAATCGATTGCTCGTCAGAAATTGGGAAAATTCTACCAGCAGCGAGAAAACTTTGATTTTTGCAGCTAAAGATGAGGTTCAAACGATCCAAAGAAATGATTTCATTCACTGACCACATTTGATGAACAAACTATCAGTATCATAAATTTTGAGTATAAATCCCGCCACTGTATCTAGAAATAGAATAAAAGAGCTTATTCCAATCCAAATAGAAGATTGGCAGATAGAAAACTCACTAACAATCAAAGTATTCCACTACAAAATTAAGAATGACTTACCTAACAGAATTTGTTTTTTTTCTAATTTTCTGTCGTAAGGACTTCACACTCCTTACCAGTTTTATGCTTACTTTTGTCTGAAAGAGTATCCAACAGGTCGTAGTGACCGTATACATGAAACAACAATTTGATAGGGTTCTTTACTCTTTCCGTACTCTTTCGGTATTCTGCACAAATAAATCAAAAAGAAATTGACGTTATCAAATTTCAGTTTAAGTAACCCGATAACTTTTGATAATCTGAAAATCAATTTATCAAAATATACGGTAAAGGTGTGAATCAGAGTTGAACAATTGAACTTCTTTATGTCAAAAAAATTGGTATGGCATCTAAGTATAGTTCAAACTTCAAATCTTATGATTATAAGAACAACTTTCCCTGTGAGTGAGCGTCAGTTAAAAGGTAGTTTCCAAGTATAGTTCAAACTTCAAATCTTGTGGCATCTAAGTATAGTTCAAACTTCAAATCGATATGAGATAGTAGCCATACAATGAATACAATAGACACAGTGAATAGTATAAGATCATATACAGTCAAATCAAGACTTACAAAATTTTATAGATAAGAAGGAGAAACATATTCACTTATATCTGTTTTGACTTTCGAGATAGAATTCATCTTAAAGCCACCATGAACAAAATGTTTGGAGTGATTTGTTTGTTTAAAAGAATTTTAGAATAAGCAGCAATCGCTTGAAACAAAAGCATGATGTGAGAAAGGATGAAAGCTTCCTGATAAGACACCACTTACCATTTGGTCGAAAAAGTCGAAAAGTTAGTTCGTAGGGTACAAAGTAAGTTCTTATGCATCTCTTTCATGTTATCTCATTCTTTTTCCCTTTTTTCTTCTTCCCTTAATCGTGCTCTAGTATGTATATTCCATTTTTTCTATTGTATACGAGAATACGAAATTAATGCAAAACCTAATTGTACAATCCTATAAACACGTCTGACTCCTATATTCTAACTAACTAAGTACACAAAAACACCATACACATTCAATGGGCAGAGAGATTATATCACTAATCTCTGCCTACGTATCCAGAAAATTGTAACTAACTAAATACACAAAAGTAAAGCATATGTAAAAATTGTAAAACAAAAGATCGTTGTGTAACCTAGAGTAAGCAATGTAAAAATTATACGAGACGTTAAAATGTAAAAAATTGGATTCATTTTTACCTTAATAGAGCTGAATGCGTGTGCTATTATTGTTATCCGTAATTCTTCTTTTTCCTGCAAGAATTATCAATTCGCACAAGTTAGTTATTTTATTGATACTGCACTATATGAACAATTGGTGGTCTACACTAAGTTTGCTTAATGTGTCGAAAAGTTTGTAAATCATTTTTTCTTTCAGCATAAGGCTCCTTTCATAGGGGGACTTGAAGAGCAAATGCAGGAAATCAATGAAGAACGTGCCACATCTATTCCAGAAAGAAGAACAATAGATAATGCTGATGAAATGGTGGAAGTAGAAGCAGCTATCAATGCAGGAATGTCGGAAATAAGCAAAAGTGGTACAAGTGCAGCCGTTATTGCTGCTGACACAGCTGCACGCCAAAAATAAATAAGTTGTCTATGATCAAATCGCTAAATTTTTCACGAAAGCACGGAAAATAACTAAAAAAGAGTTTCCAATTCACTTTGTCGAGGTACATGATATAAAAGAAACACAAGCACATGTTGGGCACTCTAATCCAACTACATCCGGGTGGAAATTATGCAGCTAAAATGCTATACTAATGGGACACCACAGGGCCAGGAACGATGTGTCGCCCATCAAGAGTTATTCTAATAGTTTGGACCCGTAAATATACCAAGTCACAGACATAGAAAACAACCTAAAATAGAGTTACGCCAACCTGCCCAAGGCGTCAAGTGACCCGACCAGATTTAGTGACCGGATATCCTGACTGAGATTATAGTTTGGCAATTGCTTGCAACACAAATTTGTCGCTCATTTTTGCTCTCCTAAGTGCTTTATCTAACTGTTAAGCATAGAACAACAATAATATACACCCTATTTCTTTTTTGATTTGTAGAACTTATTCAATTCATGAGAAGCCCGTCAAACAACAACTATATACACCTCCCATTGAAATCATAAAATACTTTATGTTTCTATTCTATGTCCAAATCTCCTTAACGGAATCAGTGGAGGTTGAGACAGAAATGATGGAGCAATAAAGAATGAGTTAATTAATCAATACTAAGAATTCAAAGTCAGTAACCTAAATGGTCAAAGCAATCAAATTTAGAGTATTAGAAGGTTTAGAAAGAATAGAGAAGAAGATAGAAGAAATATAAACTATCTACATGGTAGATAACAAATCCCAAACACGACAGTTCTATGAGACATTTTATCAAACACTTCGCCAGCATATGAACTCTAGTCTGACCAACAATAGTAAGACCAACCAAAACTGTTCTTGGATTTTGGAACTCCATAGAACAAAATTGAGAAAGATGAATGAAACAGATGTTTTCGATTTTAAGCAGAAAATACTAACCTTAAACACAACCAAAACTGAGCAAGAACATCAATCAAAACTAAAATAGGATTTGAAACTCACATGCATATCAAAATCAATGCACCTATATATTCATTTCTATCATTTAACAAATCAGAATTTCTATCATTTAACAAACTACCAAAAAAAAAACAAATCACAAAAATTGAAATGAATTCATCTCACATTGGAAGAACAGATGACTTATACAAAACACAAATCTAACATGAGAATAACAAAACACAATAAAATACTGACCTTGCCGGTGTGCACTGAATAATCTGATGAAGGAAAGTAGGAGGAGATGCGTCTGGTGAGCAAGAGATGTGCCTGTCTAGAAATTTCTCATCTTGAGAAGCAAGTTTTTTCTTAACTCTGCTACACAGACGTAGCTGAATCCAAGGGTGGATGATAATGCTGGTGTGGGACGGACGGCTGGATTTATCCGGGTGTTTGTCCCAGTCAGCATTAATTTAGTTAGACAAAAGAGTTTATGTCCTGTTTTTGTTGTTTTACCTCAAATGTAATAAAAAAAAATTTCATGAGTTTGTCATCTGGGAAACCTAAGCACTTGTTTATGAGTTTAGCAATTGGGATGGCATCTTCGGCCTGGTAAGGGATATGAGATTATAAGTCCATGCTTTTGATTGTTTGGTGAAAAGATTGAGGGCGAGCACAAAGTAGATGCTTTTTGTCAGCTAGTTCTTCTGCTAATTTGCTTTGATGATTGTCCATCAAATCCTCATTCACCACTACAATCAGAGGTTTCGATAGTCTTAATGTGTCGAATATGCTTCCTGAACCTGCATCATTATTAAAACCTATTATACATGGTATCAAATTCAAATCAAGATATGAGAGCTAAACGTGTTGAAGTTGTTTGAAACTGACTGTGAGCTTCAATAATTGAACTGTTTTATATTCTTAGCAGATAAATTGATCGAAGCTACTAATTTCCACATTAGTGTTTGTCAATTTCATGTAAATTAATTGAGTAAATAACTACCCAACAATAAGTTTAACAAAAATTCAAAGAATAGACTGAAATCAAAACAACCACTTGATCAAACGTATATTTTACTAAAAAACGACAATACAATACCATAGAAATACAATAGTTTATTAATATTGGTGAGTAGAGATATACCTTTTGAGGTTGGAGCAGTCTGCCATTCCTCAGTGCATCTTTTCTCACTCTTGTCCGCTTACTACACAAGAATATAAACCCAAATTTAACACAACATAATTAGACTTTACTTTATCGCTAACTATGAACTGACGCAGGACCCGTTCGCACTGAACTATTTGTCCATTCTCCGCACTTGAATTCTGGTAAGGAAAGAAACAAATCAAATAGTCGCATGACAAATCACTCAATAAGCAATCAACTGGTAAATTGAGACAAAAACAGTTTTTATGATATATGTCTTCTTGTGTATCATAAATAGATACATCATTAAAAGAAAAATCAATTAGGCAGTACTAACCTTACGTTGTGTAAAGGAACTGTGTAAGTGTAACATGGGCAACTACCAAAACAAACAAGTTCACCAATCTATCCTACATCATCTTCATAAAGCAACACTAAACTACCATATGAAAATGAAGATACCAAATTCAAAAAAAAAAGAGCTCAAACTAAGAGACAGAGAGAGAGACTTGGGTAGTGTTCCTCTTCTTTAAGTCAGATCTGGAAACTGAGTCGTGGTCTGAATTGAATTGCAGTCAGATTTAAGAATGTTTCTTTTGGTTGACTCATCAACCTAATTTTGATTTGTTTTGGGCTCATTCCAGTCAGAAAGTTCACATACAATTAGAAGAAACTAAAACATCACCTTCCCACATAAATCTAGAACCAGAATATCTCCTTCATCCTTGCTTTTTTAAGAAAAACCCTAATTTCCAAATAAAAGAATCACCAAATAACAATCGAACTTCAAAGAAGCATAAAAACTTACCAAATTGTTTCTAAAGCAATTCGACGATCTTGAAAACAAACTAAAACATCACCATCCCACATCCTCTGAACTCCTCCATTAAACCTACCACCATCAATTTCTCCATCTGCATCATTTATGTTTTCCTAATTACCACCTCTCCAATAATACCCACTTTGAGTTTGTAAAGCAACCGTTGAACTAAGCAAATCAAAATCCATTGCTGCCATTTCTTCCCCATCATCTCCTCCAACACCCTTAAAAGTTTTCTCTTCCTTTCCCAAATCTGCCATTAAAACCACTTTGACTATTAGATTTTTCTTTTTGACTTTGCTAGATTTGAACAGATATTCTGTATAAGGAAACAAAATCTTACAAATAAAGTATCATACTTGGAATTTGTTCACACTTTAAACATCAAAACCTTAAGCACGGGGAGAGAGAGTACTGAAAAGATGTATCCCGTGAAAAAAAGGAATTCAGCATTGAGAAGATGCGTCCGGTGGCTATAGGCGCCCCACTTGATGATATACTAATATTGATCCAAAGGTTTATATCAATGCTGATGTGGCACGGACGGCCAGATTTATCCGGGGGTTTGTCCCAATCAGCACCCATCCACCTGTTTTATTATATAGATTATTATTATTATTATTATTATTATTATTATTATTATTATTATTATTATTATTATTATTATTATTATTATTAATAAAAAAAATTATATTACTTATAAGATACGGATATATATCGGATCAAATATTGGTGTATCCGATACCGATAAACAGATACCCGATAAGGAATACCCTAATCCGATATCCGAAATTTCAGATTTAAAAAAAAAAAAAATTGAATACCATACTGATGTCGAATATTCAGATATCCATTGCCAAGCTTAGAAACACCACTAGGGAAGTCACTAAATTTTGTTAACCAACGATCGGGGCAAGACTATGATCGGGGTCAACCAACGCTGAATTAGTTTCGGAAGGCCCTCAATTCTGGTTAGCTATACTTTGGCCCAACCTGAGACTGAGAACTGACACGGGCCAGGTCGGACCGGGTTAGCTATACTCCGGGTCGGGCCAACCAACGCAAAAATCGTCTCGGCAAGGCTATTGGTCGGGGCCAACCAACGATGAGATAGTATCGGATCGCGCCTCAATTCGGGTTAGTTATACTCTGGTCCAATGATGAAATAGCCTCGGGTCAGACCTCAATTCGAGTTAGCTATACTCTGGCCCAACTTGGGACCGAGAACTGCCAGGGGTCAAGTCGGACCGGGTTGATTCCGGGTTAGGTCAGACCAAACCCGTATTTGTTTCTTATTTTCTTTTTAGATTATATTAAATTTCAAAATAATTATAAATCAAAAAATATAAATCAATAGTTTCGGAATGATTTTTTCGAAAGATTTTGTAGGAATCCTTTTAGGAAAAACTTTTTGGGAATAATTCATAAGGTAGGATTTACTTAAATAAGTTTAGGATTTTTTTTTGGGAAAGAAATCTTAATATAACCAATTTCTACACATATTTGGATTTTAAAATTACAGATTTCTTAATAAATTGTTCTTAAGGATTTTTTTTAAGAATGATTTACATTTTAAACTATATAAATAATTTCTCTTGGAAAGAAAGCTTAATTCAATTGCTCGTAAACTTACGACTTTTTATTGCTTAAAAAATGAATCTAAAACAGTTTTTCCATAATCCATGGAATTAACTTAAAGAAGAAAAGAACAGACCCAACCCAGACTTTTGCCAGACAGGGCTCGTGGGGCTCAGAATAGAAGCCCAACCCAGGACCAGAAAAGAACTCGGGTCAACCTGGCCCGTGCTTCGTACGAGCCAAGCCGGTCCCAAGCCCAACCTGAACTGATCGAGCCTTTTAAAAAGGGGCGGAGCCACGATTTAAAGTTCAATTAAAAAAACATCGATTACAACTAATAATTGATTAAAAATTTAAAACTACTTAAATACGACTAAACAACACTAGAAAAATTAATTAAAAATAACTAGAAGGGGTTTCTTGGGTCTCGTGGTAGACCGTTGAACCAAGCGTCTCGCGTTACTAAAAGCATTCGTTGAGCATGTTCGTCGAGAGACCTAACATCAATCTTCATTAAGTCCATCCATATTGTCGGTTCGCCAACTCTGTTTGCACCCGTAGAAAATCTTGTTGCACCTTTAGGGTCTCTTGTTGAACCCGTACAACTTCGCACAAACTTGTTGATCTTTGTATGGATTCTTCATCTCTTTTTTCCCAATATCCCTCATTGGGAGTTTTTGAAGCGGTAGAATGTGTGGATGGTTCGCCAATTCTTGGATTTGCTTTGGCTTGTTTACGGCCAATTGGTCTTTCCTCCGATGGATTGGTATTAGAATCTCTTTTGCCGGTTGTTGACTCTCCTGACATGTCTGCCATCCACTTGTTGTGTGTCATCAAAATTTTGTAAACATGTAGGAACCTAAACCATTTACCTTTGTGATTTTTTTTTTATACAATTCGATAGCTCTTTGTAACTGAAATAAACAAAATATATATAAGTATATATTATGAATGAAGTGAAAAGATAGAAAAAAGAAATTAAAAAGTTTAAAACAATTACCCGGTCATAATCGTTTTCTCCGCTTTTTGGAACTTTATTTATTATCCTCAAAGTCGTATTAAAACTTTGACATTCGGAGCATATCTCACTGAAACGAGATTTACAACTTCTAAGTGTGCGTTGAAACTTTGCACTCGCATTATATTCATCCGATATTTTTTGTCAAAATACTTTATATTTTTGACTATTTCCGACAACCGCATCAAATGTGATTTTCAAATAACAATTAGCAAGTAAAATATCTTCATCCGGCTTATACAGTTCCCGTTTAATTATCTTTGTCGAAGTCACCACTCCTTGCACGGAAGAATCCTCACATACTTCATAATTATCAACTCCTAATTGAGCCGACGGGTAAGTAGAATCAGGGGACAACATTTCCATATAACTTTGGTTGTCGAATTCGTTGATGTTTAATGGATCCATGGGTGAACAAATGAAAAGATCAAAAAAAATTGAAAGAAAGAGAGATAGATGAAATGGAGAGAAGGAAATTTGAAAGAAAGAAAGAAATAGAGATGAAGAGAGTGGGAGATGAATAATGGGTCCAACCCTATTTATAGGGGTTGGACCCATTTCCAGCCGTTGGATTTGCTCCAACGGCTAGGGGTTGTCCCCAATGTGACCGTTGGGGACCCCAACGGTCACTTGGGGACTCCTTCAGTCGCCCCTAATGTTAGGGGCGACTGAAGGAGGAGCTCCACCTTCCTCTACGCCCCTCTTTAAACTTTGGGGACACCTTTAAAATTTCCCAATTTAAGTTTAGGGTTATTTCTCAAATGGCCCCCAACTTTGTGACCAGCGTCCTGCCTAGCCCTCTAGATTAGCAAAAATACTCATATGGCCCCATTTTTGAGTTTCCGTTATAACACCGTTAACCAGTCAACATTTCTCTCTCCTCCATCTCATAGCCTCCCTCTGCCACCTCATCTTCTAGTCAACTCATCATCTTTTCCGGCCGGTGACCTTCAAACCTAAAAAAAAAAAAATTCTTCTTCTTCCTCTCTCTCCTGTTTTCTCTCTCTTCTTCTTCCTCTCTCTCCTGTTTTCTCTCTCTTCTTCTTACTCTCTATCTTCTGTTTTCTCTCTCTTCCTCTTCTTCTTTCTCTCTCTTCCCCTCTCTTCTCACTCTCTCTCTTTCTATAAACAGTCGGCGAAGGGGAACCCTTCGCCGCCCGTCGGGTCTTGGTTTCCCCGACCTTCGAAGGTTTGGGGAAAACCCAGACCTTTGAAGGTCTGGATTTTCCAGACCTTCATATCTGGTTTTTCCAGACCTTCGAAGGTCTGGTTTTTCCCCAGACCGACGAAGGTCGGGGAACCCCAGACCTTTGAAGGTCTGGTTTCCCAGACCCGAAGGCCGGCGAAGGGTTCCCCTTCGCCGGTTGTTTATAGAGAGAGTGAGAAGAGAGGGGAAGAGTGGAACCCTTCGCCGGTCGTTTATAGATAGAGTGAGAAGAGAGGGGAAGAGAGAGAGAAAGAAAAGAGGGGAAGAGAGAGAAAACAAGAGAGAGAAGAAATAGAAGAGAGAGAAAACAGGAGAGAGAGGAAGAAAAAGAAGAGAGAGAAAATAGGAGAGAGAGGAAGAAGAAGAAGAGAGAGAAATCAGGAGAGAGGGGAAGAAGAAGAAGAAAAAAATTAGGTTTGAAGCTCGTCGGTCGGCGACCTTCGCCGGAGAAGATGATGAGTTGGCTAGAAGATGAGGTGACAGAGAGAGGCTATGAGGTGGAGGAGAGAGAAATGTTGATTGGTTAACGGTGTTATAACGGAAACTCAAAAAGGAGGCCATATGGGTATTTTTTGCTAATCTATGGGGCTAGGCAGGAAGCTGGTCACAAAGTTGGAGGCCATTTGAAAAATAACCCTTAAGTTTATAAGAATTTATACAAATTTACTTTTGATGTTCACCGTCTGGGAGACACAAATTATGTCTAGTTTTATTACATATTTGAATGAATGTGAATGACCATGTTAGTTATGTGAACCTTTTAGCAACAAAATGAAATGCTATAGTTCAACAAAAAAACAAAAACAAAAAGAAATGCTAGTTATGTGAATATAACAACCAATTAAGCTACCTCTCATTTGCAATAAAAAAAACTGCATCTCATCACTTACTAAAATAGCTAAAACTTTAAAGTTTGCTATTGTTATTTGATTAGTTTCCCAAGCCATCTGTTTTTGAGAGGGTCATGTGGTGTGAGGCCATTTGAGCCCTTTCAACCGCACCTGTCACACCCCCTCCACAAAAAACCCTATATATTTTAGTGTCTTTTCGTACACAACCTACAACAGTAATTTCTTTTTAATATGCTTGTCGAAATAAAAATTTGAGCAATGGTACTCTAAATTTTGTTCATTTAGATCTTCTATTTATCTTTTTTACCGTCCTATACAAATCCGCTCACTTATATATAAAGATATCTCCTTGTTTCATCAGTTGTTGTGCTCTCTCTCTCTCACACACACAAACTCGCTCTTTTTCTCTCTCGCACTCGTACTCACCTCTTTCTTTTAACTTAACCATGACTTCCCAAACTAAGAGGATCGATCATCATGGTGTTCCCCAATTAACGAGGATAAGCGATGAACATCCTGGTGTCGGATATCATATTCTGGTTATTGATAGCAATTCTGAAGATCTTTCCGAAATTTCAGAACTGCTAAAAAGGTTCCGATATAGAGGTAGATATCTCTTGTCTTTTTGGAAAAATTGAAAGCAGATCCGTAATTTTGAGGATTTATTTAATAGATCTACAATCTATACTAAAAAAAATTAAGCTCTGTTGTCAATTATGATTTTCAAATATTAGGTTTTTTGTAGTTAAGGGTTATCTGACACCCATCTTATGCAAAGCTAGATTTTCGTGATTTGGATTCCCTTTTTTTCAATTTTCTTAGATTGTGACAAATTTTCATTTTTTTTTTTTGTATTGTGTCTATGGAAGGTGTGCTCTCCTTACACGATCTACTCGCCAGTAATGTTTACAGTTGTCTCATATAAACTCTTGATTTGACCTAACTTTGACTGTGATAATGTCATTTTACCCCTTCATTTTCATCAACTACAGATATCTTTGTATCATTTTCCAATCTTTCTCAACCCTTTCAGAATCTATACTTAAAAATCAAATTGGGGTTAATTTAGTTTATTTGAAGAGTTGATTTAGATTTCTCAGATTTTTAATGTTTCTACTCAGTTGGGCATTTTTTCGAGTAGCTTCTACTTATATTTATTCTTAAATTGCGAATTTTTCAATTAAAATATATAGTCTTCAAACTGAGATTGAAATCAGTTAAGTTTGTGTAAAAGTATATTTGGCATGCCAATCTCGTAATGTATTTTTTTATCCTGAATTTTTTTGTCTACTCAAAGAAATTATAAAGGGATTACCACTTTTACAACCCTTCTCTTAGATCAATTGTCTGTACAATTTCTTTTTCCTTTTCTCCACCGATCCCTTCTTTAAATCTTTCATAGACCTTTATTCATGGAAATCCATTTTCCAATCCAACACTTTTACAATTTTTTGTTTGGTAACTGTCTCCGTGTAGAGAAAAAAAAAAGATAGACACTAGGAGGGGAATCCAAACGAAACGGCTCTCCCTCATTTAATCTTGTCTCGGTCCACCAACAACTGGTAGCCCAGTTGATAAGTGCATCTACTCTGCAATGCGGAGGTCTCAGATTCGATCTTATGAAAGTGCAAATCCAGGATTATTTGAACTTGGGTATAAATAAAGTAGTTTATGTAGACTTTAAGTCATTTAATTTCGTCGGGCTTTAGGCTAGTTGCATAGGAGATGCCTCTTCAACTTAGAAATTACTTAGAGTCATTTCCTAGATAGATAATTTTGTTTTTAATATTGAATGGACAATTGAGATCTTCAAAAGAAATCTCAAACATGAAGTTTCTTTCTTGAGACATTTTAGAATTAAATTGTCACATCATCTTAACACTTAAATTGAATTTTGCATTGGAGAGAATTTTTTTACAAAATTTAAAAAATCTCAAGTGACATTTTCAATTTGAATGTTGCATTGGATAGACTCTTAATTTCTTGCTTCCTCTCCAAGCAAGGATCTCCTCAGTCATTGGTAGAGGGAGACAAAGAAAGAAATTGAGAGAGAGGAAATAAAGTAATGGTATTGGGGATCTAAGTATGTTTGAACATTGAACAAATGGATCTTTTACATTTTGTGCAGAAAATTAATCATTCTAATTCAAAAAACATTAGCTGCTAACTTTTACATGTCAAAGTGTGTGATTATTACTTTGTCAAATTACTAAAATTGTGAATGATCAATAAAAAATAAAGAATGTCAATATGCTGAATAAGATTGTTTTTGCATTTTCATGATTTTCTTAATTTCAACATTTTCAGTTGTTACTGTTACCAACTCATTAGCTGCATTAAGAGAAATCTGGGAGAAGAAGAATGGTGAATTTGACCTGGTCCTGGCTGATGATAACCCGCGAAGCATTGGTGGACTTGATTTCGTCAATTACGTGTTCAATGTTCTTAAGCTTCCTATTGCCGGTAAGTGTATTTCCTATTTGTTTTTCTTTCTCATCATCTATTCACATCAATGAAATGATCTTGGAAAGTGAACTTCTGTTCGGCCAGTGTCTCAGCTGAATCCCGAACGGGAAGAGTGGCAGTGCATTCTAACTCTCTTGAATGATCTTTGACATGATTTTAAAGTTGGTGCCACTATAAACTTTAACAGTGATAGCACATCCGCAACAATTAGGCCGAAGTCAAGGTTTTTGTTAAGACTTTCACCCTCTTAGCAAAACATAATAGAAGCTTCTTTTTACCTTTCTCTTTTGCTATCCATGGACGTCTGAGAAGTACAGAGATATAACTTTTCTAGGTCATGAACAGTTATCAATAGTATAACCTCAAGTATGAAAGGGCTAGTTTGTCATTGGAATACTAATATACCTATTCTTAGTTACTGGATCAATATTTCCTATGTTGAATTATTCTAACACAAAATTACGTAGCTAGCACCGCGTCAATTATGATAGAATTGCTTGAAGTTTTAATGCCAAGTACTATTTGAATGCAGTGATGACTACCGAGACTAATCATGGTGGACAGCAACGAGCTCTAGCAAATTATGCTTGTGTTTGTTTAACGAAGCCTCTAACGGGGTGTCAGGTTGATTATTTATGGCAAGATTCTCTTGTAACAAAGGTCAAGATGGAAGCTCCCAGAACATTAAGAGTGAAAGCTGCCAAAGCATTAAAAGGGAAAAATATCGATGCTTCAACTTTTGAAGCATTAACCGTGGACATCAAGACATTGTCGATCAATGATGAAAATTCAAGGGTCTAAGATGATGAAAATAGAGAAAGGATTGTTAAAGATCGACTAGAGGAGGAAGTAGTAGAAGTAGAAACCGGTTCCCTGTTTCTATGAAGCCGAAGTTCTTCACAGTTGAATAACAGGACTATGGAGAAAATAACTAGTGCTTTCATATTTGCGAATTATATTTAACATTTTTTAGTTTACTTTCATGGTTTGAACTATGATACTCTCAACTCTTAAGTCTTATCTTGGTACTTGTTTTGGTATTAGAGTAACTTCAATTTTGGAGGCGTTTAAGCCTATAAATTGTGCATGTGTCAAACACGTGTGTGGTATTTTGTGGGCGTGTGAAAAACGTCTGTGATCTTTTGCATGTGTGAAACATGCGTGAATTATTTTTCGAAATTTTTAAAAAAAAAAAAATCAGATTTTAAATTTCTCACTTTTTTTTACCCAACCAATTTTCAAATATTACATGTACTATCTAGCCAATCCAACTTTTAATTACATCAAAGCAACTACCAAGGAATAATATAACCCTCTAGACCAATACCAATGATGTTGTAAATTTACCTCCTCTCTACCAGATTCATTTGCTTACTAACTTCCAACCGAGCAAAAACTAAAAACAGAAGCTAATTTTGTTCTCAACAAGAAACATAAGCTAATTTATAGTGCAAGTTGTACACCAGTCTTACACATTTTGTTCTACAAATACCCCGAACAATCTCATTGCGTCAGGGTGCTTGGACTTGTTGTTGTGACTCACATGATCGATTTTCTATAGACTAATATGTGTTTTACCATTTAATCGTCGCCGTCTAATGTTGGTGTATAGTGGTTTTGTTTAAATTTTCAGCATAATTAGGAACACCTTGGTACAGCCAAAACATAATTTTCATGCATATGAAATAAAAAGAATATTTATATAAAAACCTCTAAGTTGCTATCGAAGTTCCCTGTTTAGACTTTTAACAATGATGGTTTACCCGAACCTGGGGGACCCAAAAGTAATATTGTCATCCTACAAGTAAAACGGCACTCCTATTAGTGTAGCCGCAAAATAATGCATCCACGAGGAATTATGACCAGAAGATATAACATGAATTTAGTCACAAGTTTGTAACCAGTGCCGGACTCAGAATTTTTTATTTGTGGGGGCATGATTAAACAGTATAAATCGAATACCGTCATTAATGACGAATTAGGGTGTTTTGTTCAAATTAATGACCTTTATATGTTAAAGCAACACTATTAATTAATTAGGCTACAATTAATCGTGAAGTGTACTAATTAAAATCTAAATATAAATAATTAATATTCGCAGTTAAATTAAATTTAGAAAATATATATACATAAAAATGAAGGATTAATAGGGCATAAGAATAATGTAGAATGCAAATAACTCTATAGGAAGTTTGATAAATTTTCAAAAAAGATAAGAATAACAGAAAATTGATAAAAAAGTAGAAATGAAACAGAAGATATGATAAAAAAAAAGTAGGACTTTAAAAGAAAATTTGAGGTGTCAATCAGTGGCGGACCTAGAAAATTTTCTACATGGGGCACCTTTTAGCTATAAAAATAATCACAATCAACTAATCAAGTTGAAAAACTACAAACTAAGTCCTCCAGTTCACTTAAATTGTTAAGCTATAAGTGAATTGTCCAAAAATTATATGTGGTTTTCGAACCACAATTCCCTATATGTTACATTCTCAACCACTCACTTACGACTAACTTGTGAAATGTTTCAAATGTAATCTAATTTTAAATAATTAGTGTTATACATAGTTGAATTGCATAAAAAGAAGAATGTTAATATATGTCAAAAAGAACAAGAGACGTTTACCCCTTGAAAGAGAATCCTCATAATTTACGTTGTTTAAATTTTAGAAAAATATCGTAGCAAATTTACATAAAATATAACATCAACGATAAGGAAGAAATAAGATAATATGAGGATGACAACTACACTTGATTGGAGTGGCAAGAGACTTAGTTTTTCACCTTAGAGATCAAGGATTCGAGGCACGCTTACAATCTAAAAAAAAGGAGAAAAATATAATTTGAAGATAAAATAAATAGCTCTAAGGATGAAGGCCTAGCAAAAAGAGGTCAGACCCAAACATGTGAAAAGAGAAATTGATCACAAATATGAACTAGAAAGAAACAGAAAACAAAATAAAGTAGCTAACAGAAAGTGATGGCAAATTAAGTTAATTGAAAAAAGATGGTGGCAGGGAGATTCGAACTCGAGACCTGTTAGGCAAAATGCTAGCCCTCACGCCATCGAGCCAGCACTCATTACATGTTGTAAATACTTTTGAAAGATATATAACAAAGATTGATTCTGAAAACTCCTAAACCCTATCCATATCGAAATATTATTTTTATCTGGGTCTGTGGGGGCACGTGCTACCACAGGCCCTTACGTGGGTCCTCCCCTGGTGCCAATTAGATAATTGCAAAGATAATGGAGCCAAAAAAAAACTCTTCAAAAAAATGTTAATGGCGCCCTCCCTCAAGGCATACTTGAGTGAAAATCTGTGAAGGAAAAAGTTGCCTTTAACACTAAACTGTCGACCGCACGACCTAAAATTGTCTTTCATGGAAGAACATCCACAATGAATCTAGTACACTTGACAAGAGTAGGTCTTCCGTTACAGTTAGTTTTAGATGAGTTCTATAAGCACTCCCTTACAGATAAGGCTCTGGTGGCAAAAAGAGAGATTCACCAAAACTCAAAATTCTCAAGGCCTTAAGAAAAATGGTTGTTTTTTTCCTGGCCCAATCCAAACTCATCAGCGTAGTTGGCCACTTTTAACAGACTATCCTAACTTTGAACAGTGACGGATTTGGATTTACTTTAAAGAGGGGCTAAAACAAGGGTCCACGGGTTTTAGGCCCAAAATAAAATTTAAAAAGGGATTAAAGTCAAATCTTCCCAGAAAATAGGATTTTAGTACTTTTCTCTTTTGGAAGAAACATCGTTGATACATAATGTGTTATGTATGACACATATAAAAAAATGAAACTTGGACTTTAAATATACTAAATGTGTTTTATTGTAGAAATATACGTAATTGATACTAAATAGCGTGTATATTGTGAAACAGATAGTAAGTTTGGTATCAATCGAAAAAATCTAAGAAAAAAAAAAGAAAGAGAATTTTGTGGATTGGTTTTCAAAAGTGAGTTTTTTCTTATATAAAAGGTTATAATGGGTATCATGATTAAATAGAAATGATAGAGGTCTGTTTTATCTATAGAGATAGGTCAATTTGGACTAAATATCCATTATAATTATTATTTTAACTTAAGATCCTATATTAATATTAGGGTAGACTAAATGTGTGTTTAGGTGTAGATTTTTGGACTAAGAACTCAAAAATTACTAAAACAATGGTTCGAGTTACATACCATCGTTCAAAATACTAAACTTTTATTTGCAAACCGGTCATATTATTTCCAAGATCATTAATCTTGCACAAAAAAAGGTAAAACGGGTCATGTCAAACAATTCAATTATATTTGTTATAACAAAACTAACGTCAGTTAGCTTATAATATCAACTAGCTAGATATTTAATATACAGGAATATTCAATTTCAAACTTTTTTAAGTTAAAAAGATATGTTATATTTTTTATCTAAAATTTACATATTTTTTTGTTAAAAACTTAAATTTACGTATTTTGTTTGGTTAAAAATCTAATATTTTTTTAAAGTTGTCGCAGAAGCAAGGTGTTGCAAAGCTATCGCAAGGCGTTACAAAGTTATTGCAAAGGTACTGCAAATTAAAAAAGTACTTAGAGAGTTGAAGACTAAAAAAATTTGACTGATTCTTTTTCACTAAACACAAAAACTTTATAGAGAGTTTTGACCAAATTTCCCACAGGAGATTGGGTCGAAGACCCACTTTTAAACTTTTTTTTAGTTAAAAGTACAAGTTATATTTTTTTGTTAAAAGTTCAAATTTTGTACTATTTTTGTTAAAAACTCAAAATATTTGTATTTTGTTTTGTCAAAAATTCAATTATTTTTTGTAAAGGTGTTGTAAAGGTGTTGCAAAGTTGTTGTAAGGTGTTGTAAGACGCTCTAAAGTTATTGTAAAGTGATTGCAAACTTGCTGCAAGGCGTTCTAAAGTTGTCGCAAGGCGTTACAAAATGTACTCAAAGATCTGAAGACAAAAAAAAAAATTGACTAATTCTTTTTAATCAAACCCCCAAAAATTTTAAAGATTTTTTATTAAAGGGTTATTTCCCTAATGGCCCCCAACTTTGTGACCAGCTTCCCGCCTGGCCCCCTACTTTACGAGAAATACCCATATGGCCCCCTTCCGTTATAACACCGTCAGTCTCTCTCCTCCATTATGTTTTCTCTCTCTGCCTACTCACGCCACCTCATCACCTTCTCTGGCAGAGGTCGCCGACCGGTGACTTTCAAACTAAAAAAACAAAAATTTCTCTCTTCCTCTCTCTCTCTAAAAAAACAAATTTTTTTTTCATCTCCTCTCTCTCTCTAAACTCCGGCGAAGGGGGTTTCCCTTCGCCGGAGGTCGGCAGACCTTCAAGGTCTGTTCGAGCAGACCATGAAGGTCTGTTAGAGCAGATCTAAAAGGTCTCGAGACCTTCCAGAGATGAAATAAAAAAAAATATTTAAATTTGAAGGTCGCCGGCCGGAAAATTGGTCGGCCGACGACCGTCGCCGGAGAAGATGATGATGTGGCGTGAGTTGGCAGAGAGAGAACATGATGGAGGAGAGAGAATGACGGTGTTATAACGGAAGGAAATCATATGGGTATTTCTCGTAAAGTAAGGGGCCAGACTGATCAGAAAGTTGGGGGCCATTAGGGAAATAACCCTTTATTAAATTTCCCTTTGTAAAACACTACTTCGAGAGTATGGAGCAGCCTCTTTTTAACTTTGTTTTATCTTCAAATATTTGAAGTGATAGAGTCAACTCCAACGGTTGAATTTGCCCAGGTGTAACTATAAATTGATGTTGGGGTGAAGTTGAGTGAAATGTGGAATCCCACCATTCCAAATGGACACATGAGAATCTTTTGCTTCTTTTGAAACCTTACCTTTTTGTCCCTATCTTTCTTTCTCTCTCTAACTTTATTTTTGTCTCACATTAAGTTTGGTAGCACTCCTTCATCCAAAAAAAAAAAGTTTGGTAGCACAGAGAGGTTACACACTTACACCTGGAGAAATGACAGATTGGATTCCATGTAAAACCTTTTATTTGTCAAATTGGAATCTTCTTAAGTGATACAGACCATTAATACTACTAATTATTGTAGTCAATAAATATGGTCAACCATACCGGAAAATTTTCCAAAGCTCTCCTGCCTGGTGTGGCCTGACGACAAAGCCACATGTTTTTTTTTCCCTTTAGAAACGGCTCTCTATCTTTTCTTAGATAGATGTACATATTTGTATCATTTGAAAGTGAATGCTTGATACTATCAAAAAGATTTTCTTTCCCACTACAGAATCACATAGATACACTTATGTTACCACTAAATTGAAGGCAGCCCACTTGAATGTTGAAACCACATGTTTTATTTTTGGAATTTTAATTAAGAGCATCTTGACTTGAGCTAAAAAATAAGTGAATAATTAACTTCCAAATTTACAATATTATCAAAACATATATATTTATTTTTTTATTTTTTTGAGAAAATATATATATATATATATATTGAAAGTGTATTTTATATTAATCTAAAAATGAGTACATAAGCTAATTTTGTTACATAAAGAAGAAAAAATGTGATGGAATTTTCATTGATTTAATGATTTTTGTCGCTTTCAAAATGAATTTAACGGCGTTCTAACTAATTAGTATATAAAGTAATGGAAAGTACGTTGAATAGTAACTGATAGTGTGTGAATAATGCTTCGGATAACAATTTTTTAACGAGAAAAACTAAACTCTTTTTTGTCGTATCTAGTTACCATGTTTTTAAATTTTTCTTAAGGGTGGTTTACTTTGTTCTCAGACTACTTAGGGTACAAGTACTATTTTGTTTTGTTGAAAGAGGCATAAGTATATTAAGCAACATATTTTTTTCGACAAAAAAAGGCCACATAATTTCACAAAAATACTTGCTTCTAATTTCATGAGGTCCAAATTAGACTTTTTAATGACATTTATTTAAATCACTTACAAATTTAGAAGGTAGGTGGGCGAAATGATTAGGAAAAACATGACCATATTGTTTTCCTAATTTGAATGTACAGTTTGTTAAAGTAATTCTTATCTAATATAGTCTCCACTAATGAATAATACTAGGGGCAGCCGCACCAAAAAAATTTCTCTAAATATTATTTTTCTCTCTCACTTGTTAACTATATAAATATCATCCTCGTTTTCATCAATTCCAAAGCTCTCTCAAACAAACACCCATTTCTCTCACTTTCTTTTAAGTTAACCATGAGTTCTCGGGTAAGGAAGATGGCTGATGATGGAGTTTCCCAACCAAGGAGGCGAAGAGTAAAATATAATAGTAGTGGGTATCATATTTTGGTTATAGATAACAATTCTGAATACCTTTTAGAGCTTACAAATTTGCTACAATATTTTCAATATGAAGGTAGATCTTTTAATTTGAGAAAGATTCTTGTAGTAGATTTCATCTAAGCACAAAAAAAATTGTTCATGATTTTTCATTTCTAGTTATCCTAAATTGTGATTTTTGTAGTTAAAAGTTTATGGAGATTCTCTTCATGCAAAGCTTGTTTTGATTTCATCTGTCTTCTTTGATTTTGATAGATTTCCCCTTTATTGTGAATGTGGGGCATATGGTCTTTACATCTCTAGTAGTAATATTTTACAATTTTCTTATATAAACTTTGATTTTGACCTTTAATAGGACTTGTTATGTCATTTCACTATTCCATTAATTGTTGTCATCTATGGAGATCTGTCTCTCAATCTTATTTGGAGAATAAAATTAAAAATCAAAGTGGGGGTTTATCTGAGTTGATCCGAGTTTTTCATATTATGACATTCCTTTGTGTTTTATTTCTTTCCTAATTTTTTATTAAGCAGGTTGACCAAATAATTCAATAAGATTCTCCAAATTTAATATTTTCTTTACTGAAATATTCACATCAATTGTTTGTCCCGACTCCTGAGCTTTATTTTTCTAGTGCTATAGCTTTGTTTATTTTAAAATTGGGGGTCATCGAATCAAAGGATCTTGACTATTGTATTTTGGTCAAATTCTAACTGAGTATGTAGTCAGACAAGATTTAGAAAAACATAATTTTTTTTTAAATCCTGCCCTGCTACATATTTTGGGCCGGATTCAGTCGAGATAGTAGTCAGACATAAGGTCATTTTTTATTGTTATGTAGTAAGTCTGTACTTGGCAGGATCCAAAAAAAAAAAAGTCTATGTACTCAGCACACCCCTTCGCAATGTATTCTTGTTTAGGTCTAATCATGTTTGAAGATTTAATCTTGTTCTCTTGATTTGGAAAAGTGTTGATCAAATGCGTACAATCTTGATCTCTAATTTTTTTCAATCAATAAAATTTATTTATGTAATTTTCCTCACTTGGAGTTGGAGAGAGACAAAAGAAGATCTAGTATTAAAACTAGATCTGAAAACTAAAATTTTTGTTGAACTGACTAAATTAGCAAACAAGATACAACTTTAGTCTCTTTTATGTTCTTTCCCTAGTTCTGTCCTAGTCTCTCCAATAGGTAGCCTCCTTTGTCATTGGCAGAGAAAAAAAAAGAAACAAGGAGATGCATATCTCTATTAAAATTTTATCTAGTACATTTTTTGCAAAAATAAATTTTTTTTGTTCCGATTAAAAATATATTACTCACGAACCGGAATCATATTTGTGATTTTCTATCCAGTTTTGGCTGTTAGAGAAGCATCAGCTGGAATAAGAGCAATCAAAAACAATAAGAATGGTGAATTTGACCTAGTCCTGGCTGATGATAACTTGCCAAACATGAAGGCGCCTAAGCTCGTTCATCATGTAAACAATGTTTTCAAGCTTCCTATTGTCTGTAAGTATACTTCTCACTTGCTTTTCTTTCATTCAAATAATTTTGTCAAGGTTTTGAAAAATGAATACTTTGGTTATAATGTTAACCTAGCAGCTGCCTTGGGCTTTATGTTGGGTTTTGTTCTTTGTATGAGTTCTCAAGACCCCAACGGAAAGACTTTCGACTGCTAGAGTTAGTCCCTATGACCACCGATACCCCGGATGGCCCCCTAAATTATGTAGTAATATAACGAACTCTTAATTAAAGACAAGCCTTCGTAGACTTCGATACCATAAAAAGCATATATTACAATGCAAGTCATGTCAAATAGTGTAGTAATTAGTTAACATCTTTTTTCGATAAAATAGGTGTTTTTTCTTTGTTTATTGATGTGAGCATGTCAAAAAATTGGCAATGAGTGGAAATGACTTATACATTATATTCTTGGTTGCTAGTTACTCCTTCTCTCATGTGAGACTATTCTCACACGCCTCCTCACGTGTGGTGTGGTTAGCCTAACACGTGTTTGTTTTGTTTCGGGTGACGTGGAACACGTGTGACTTTGAAGTCTATCACGTGTGGGCCTAGCTCTAATACCATGTTAAGTTTCATGGAGTATTACAGTCGATACCTTAGATTAATCTACAAAATTGCTTACTAAGTGAGCTCTTGAACACTAGCTGAAAACAACTTCCAACTCTAGAATTAGGCAAGCATTTGACCCCATTATCTTGTCTTTATTATTAGGAAAGTTGTTCTTTTATTACCTCAAATATTACTTATTTGACTCATTTGATTAATTTAGTATGAAGTTTTAAAGCCAAATCCTCTTTTGAATACAGTGATGGCTGGGAAGGCCAACTATAAAGTTATGGTTCCAAGACTGGATAATGGTGTTTGTCTATATTTAACCAAACCTCTCACGGAAACAAATGTGCAAACTCTATGGCAGTATGCTGCTCGAGCGAAGATGGTGAATAAGGGCAGGATCATGCGACCACTGAGAATTCAAGAGGTTGCACCAACGGAGGAGGTAGTGGAGATAAATGATAATCCAGTTGCGAATGAGGAGGTAAGGGTTGAAGGAAACCCAATTATGAATGAGAACGCAACCGAGGAAGGGAATGGAATCCCGACCTTCACTAGTAGTCCTTCACCAGCTGTTACGGGGACGGAAACAAGACTTTTGGATATACCAACTTCAGGTTTAACTAATCGAGTTGAAGCTTCTGCGGGATTCGTATCAAGTCCACTAAGAGTGCAACCTGAAGCTTCCTTCGGTTTGGCAACAAATCCAAGTAGCCAAAGTCAAGTTCCTTCAGAGGTCGCACCAATTCTATGTGTACAAAATGAAATTTCTTTCGAGTTCAGACCAAGTCCAAGAAGGCAACATGAAACTCAGGAAACTCCATTGGAGTTCAGTGGAAATCCAGATATCCAACCTGAAGCTTGTTTGGGTTTGATACCAAGCGGGCCAAGTATCCGTCTTGGAGAATCATTGGGGTTAGGGTCAAATACGAGTACCCAAGTTGTATCGTCTTTTGATGAGTTTTCGGGTAGAAATCGGTTATTAACACCAACTCCACCACAACCGGCACAGCAACTTCAACAAGCTTCTTTGGGTTTCAATACAAGTGCGAGTAGCCGACATGAAACTCCTTTTGGGTTCGGAGGAAACCCAGTTACCCAAGTACCTGAAGCTTCTTTGGGTTTGAGACGAAGAGCACCAAGTATCCGTCTTGGAGAATCTTTGGGGTTAGGGTCAAATACGAGTACCCAAGTTGTGTCGTCTTTTGATGAGTTTTCGGGTAGAAATCGGTTATCAACATTAACTCCACCACCAGCAGCACAGCTACCTCAACAAGCTTCTTTGGGTTTCAGTCCAAGTGCGAATAGGCAACATGAAACTCCTTTAGGGTTCGGAGGAAACCCAGTTACCCAAGTACCTGAAGCTTCTTTGGGTTTGAGACGAAGTGCGCCAAGTATCCGCCTTGGAGAACCTTTGGGGTTAGGGTTAAATCCGAGTACCCGAGTTGTATCGTCTTTTGATGAGCTTTGGGGTAGAAATCAGTTAGCAACACCAACTCCACCACCAGAAGCACAGCAACCTCAACAAGCTTCTTTGGGTTTCAATCCAAGTCCAAACAGCCAACGCGTAACTCCTTCAGGGTTGGGAGGAAAACCAGTTACCCAAGTACCTGAAGCTTCTTTTGGTGTCGCACCGAGGGCGCCAAGCATCAACCGTAGAGACTCCTTGAGGTCTGGAGCATGCCCGAGAGTCCAAGTTGTAACGTCTTTCGATGAGCTTTTTAGTGCAAACCAGTTCTCTGCACCAGCTCCACCACCACCAACTCTACCACCACCACCACCACCACCACAGCCTCAAGAAGCTGCACCAGTACTGGAACAGAATGGAGGGGATCCACTCTACATGCTTGACTTCAATTGGATGAGCCCAAGTAATATTCCTCCAATATTCAATCAAGAGAACATCAATCTAGAAGGCATTAATATGGAAGATATGAACTTTGGAGACTTCAATATCGGCGACCACAGTCATGCAAACACTACCAATCAAGAGTTCCGCAACGAACTTCCCTCAAACACAAATCTGACTGGTGGCGATGGGCAGGCAAGTTTACTAACTTCCTTTTAATTAAAATTTATGTTTCAGAGTTTGAATAAATAAAGTTAGTATTAATTACTATGAATGCAGATGATGAACTCTGGAGAAAATTTATGGGATGACAACTTAAACTTTGATATCGATGAGCTTCTCAATTTTGACAACGAGGACCTTTGAGCTCACAATGCTGGAAATGGATCAGAGAAGGCTTGTTTATAAGTATATGTTTTATTCTGCAGGGAGTTTTTAGAATTTAGGGTATCAACTGAATTTAAGTATGACTTTTTTTTTAAGTTTTTAATGCTGGTTTAAGTGAACTTTCATGGTAGGAAGTTAAGTGTAGTTTTCAACTTGGTCTAGGGCTTGCATGCTATACCTTTTGGGGATCCATGCATCAAAACCATTGGTTTGAATGTTTTATCTTCAAAGATGTTTGAATTTCATCAAAGCCTTATTGTTATGTTGTTTCTAGAATTGCTTATATTATGGTGGATTAGAGTTTTGATCGGAAATGAATAATTGCAGCAACTTCATCAAAACATTATGGAGTACTATATATATATATATACACACATATATAGTATAATGTTTTGCGTTGGCTTACTTAGTTGTATAACGTGAAAACTTAGCCGTATGAGTTGAAGTTCATTAAATTGTTTTTAAAGACGAAAGTTTTTCAATGTAGCTTGCATGATTTGATTGCTCAATTTGTCGTTAAGATACGTTGACGACCGCAAATTATTTACTTCAACATAGGACACATGTTGGATGATTTTTCGTTATAAACGGTATTGAGTCTTAAGCTAAAACTTGACAAGGCATTTGATTGTGTTAATGGCCATTCTCTTATTATTTTGATGAACCATATGGGGTTTGGTTTGAAATGATGGAGATAAGACTTACAATCTTATATCTTCAGCTAGATTCTTTATTCTTATCAATGGTGTAGCATTCGGTTTCTCCAGAAGTGATAGGGCTCTTCGACAAAGAGACCCCCTATCTCTCTTTCCCTTTCTTATCAGCCTCTTTCAATCTGATTTCTAGTTTTGAAGTAGCAAAGAATATTAAACAACTCACCCACTTGTAGTTAGTTGACGACACTATTGGCCAAGTACGTGAGCTTATCAACATAATCGAATCTTTCTCTTCGTTTACTGGTCTAAATATTAATTCCTCTTAAAGTGTTCTGGTATAGGCATCTCGGATACTAATGATGTTGCTTCCTAAGTTGCAAATATCATGGGATGTTCTACTAATTCTCTTCCTCTTTCCTACTTGGGCATCCCACCTGGTTCTATGCTAGATTCTCGGCTTTTTGAACTTTCCAAGAACTGGAGACTAATCATAATTCTTAACGTTGTAGCCTCTGCCCTTGTATCGCTTATCGATCTTTGAGATTCCAGTTGGCATTGCTTGAAAGATGGAAAAGATTTTTCGTGATTTTTTTAGGAGTAGCTCTGCAAAGAAGAAACTCCAGGGTGGTGAGGGTTGCTGGAAGAAAGTCTATGTTGCTACCGAAAATGGAGGTTTGGTTGTTCAGCTGAGGCAGGTAAATATTGTCCTTCTTAGCAAATTCTTGTGGAGGTATGGAAAGGAGAATAATACTTTTTGGGCGAAGATCATCTGTTATAAATATAGTGGAGATGACTCCGTTTAGTTTCCAAAAGAGATCGCAGAATCAAAACCCCGTGGTCCCTGCGAAGAAATTATTCCCCGACTCTCTCTTTGTTAAGCAATCTTCTTCTATTTCTATAAATGATGATAAGAGAACTTCTTTTTAAGAAGATTCTTGACTGCAAGACTAATCTCTTAAAAGCTTAGTTTTGGATCTTTGGACAAAATTTAACTCGAAAGACTACTGTCTTCCTGAAGGTCTGGTTTAGGATGGTGAGTTGGTGACGGTTAATTCGAATATTAACATCACTAATGGTTTTAAACTGAAAACTAGTAGACCTCAGACTTACTATTCATCCCACTCTCTCTAAATTATGTGTTATCGGAAAGGAGAAGAAAGAAAAAAGGAAAGGTAGGTGTGGTGGTGACGGCCTCTGTAAGAGATGATCCAGGGAGGCAGTGGTGGTGATTGGTGATGACGAGTTTCTTTAGCCTCGTACGGGTGAAAAACTAACCAAATCAACTAGATCTATAATTGGTTTACGACGAGTTAATAGTAGTTGTTATGAATGCACTAACCCAACTCAACTCCCTAATCTTCAACATATTTCAACTCAACTTTCACAACTCCCTAATCTTCAACATATTTCAATCGTTGTACATGATTTGGTTCTACCTTCTGTAATATATCGTAGCTAGGGTTTTGGTTGTTTCTTCGATTGTTTCCATCACCCATGGTAGTTTGTATTCCTTTTTCTTTGTGAGAAGTACTTTGAACCATTTATATGAAGAGAATAAAACGGAGAAATTGCTCATCAACGGCTGAAGAAAAAGGGTCATGAATGATGCAGAATTGTATAGCAATAAAATTATTAGTCACTAGTGTCAATGCCACTAATAGAAATTAAACAGTTTGTTTAAAACAAACTAATTTTAGAAATGATCCTTAAAGTTTGAACGTATAGTCATGGCAGACGTATAACCGTTTAACAACTAAAAGGAAAATTCTCCAATCTCCAACACTGGTAAACCCTAAGAACTCATTTAGATTCTGAGCAATGAGAACCCAAATGATAAACAAGTCAACTTCAATCGAATTCATCTTCCTTGTAGAAAACCGATATTCTTGTTCTGAAATCAAATCAATTCTACATCCAACAGGATGATTATATGCTACAAAAAGCATTCAAAATGAGAACTTGTTATTCTAAATAGTTCATGAAAATTTTGACTAGAATTCATGGAAGAGCAACTTTAAGATTGCATACTTCAAATGTACAACTCGCTATTCTAAATATTTCATACAAAGTTTGAAATAGAGAGTCTCATTAGCTCCAAAATTTGTTTGAAATTATCAACTATGTCTCAGCATACGTAAATCTTCTTTTAACTATTCGACAATCTCCTTCCTTTCTTCCACACTTAAACGAAGATCCCTGTCTTTACATTTCAAACAAAGATTCTCATTAACTCCCAAATTTGTCATATTTATAACGTTTCTCAACTATACGGTCTATACGTCTATACCCATGTCTTCTTTTGACTATTCTAAAATCTTCTTTTAACTATTCGACAATCTCCGTCCTTTCTTCCACACTTAAACGAAGATCACTTCTTTACTTTTCAAACAAAGATTCTCATTTCCTCCCAAACTTGTCATATTGATAACACGTCTCAATTATACGGTCTACACGTCTACACCCATGCCTTCTTTTAACTAGTTGAGAAACTTTATTTTTCCTCTAAACTACCTTAAAGAATCTCAAAGATCACTTAAACCTCTCAACCTCCAAATTTTCCGATGAATGAACGATACACCAACAATGATTTATATATCCACGGCAATTCGTAGTCCTCGAAACTTCCACTTAATCTGTCACTAGTTATCAAGATGTTCTATAAAAGCAGAGTGCGAACACGAAGACCTAATTCGTATGGCGGAAGAGAATTAGAAATCTTAGCAACCCAAAATGTATCACAATTTGAAATATAGCATCCATTGTTGTGTAATTAGCCACTAGATTTTTAGGGAAATAGTGTTATTCTAAGGGTAAAGGTTTCTTAGTTGCATATAGATTAAACTCGATTCGTATAAGTAACCCTAAATAACCATGAAATTGGAAGGTTTCTACTCTCTCATGAACTAATGAACAAAACAAGCCAACAAAGAAGAGGACAAGTAACTAATTTAAATCTAATAAGGTGCAGGAACATATCCAAGAGTTCAATTCAAAATGCCCTAACTTTATATTTTTCCATTTTATGCCCTAATTATGTAAATAGAACATTGAAAGAACTAAAACACAAACACTTTGAAGTACAAAAAAAAGAAATCAAAACTAGAGTTAGGGTTTAAGAAAAAGACCCAATTTTGCAAAATCCAGCTGAAGAAGAACTCCATTGATTGATTGATTGATTTCAATTGTTTCTCTCTCATCCATGGAACTGATAAATGAGATCTAAAGCTCTTAAACGAGTAGCTTGAGGATCAAATTCTGAAACACCCTGTACTAATAATCCATCATCGTCAAAAATCCTTTGATCGACAGCAACTGAGGAAGGAGATAAAGGGCGTTTTCTTCTTTTATTCTGTAAATAACAATTTTTCATCCGTTCTTCAACTTTGTCGATGATTGATTTTGAATTATTATCTTCTTCTGCAATTTCATCACCACCGTCACCGACTTCCATAGGTTCACCGACATCACCGGCAGCAGAAGAGAGAGAATTTTCGCCGGCTTGGGGTTGTTGGTATGTGTTAAACCTAGAGAGGAAGGTATTGATTTGGTGGTGAGCGTTTTGAAGAGAAGAACAAAGTTGAAAGATTTGAGTTGGATCGGTGGATGAAGGAAGTTGTTTTGTCATTAGGGTTGCTTGTTCTAAAGCTGTAACTAGCTCTGTTAATGGAGGAACCACTGGTAAAGACTCCATTAGAATTCTCTCTACTTTCTCTCTCTAAACTATAGAGAATCTAGACTGGAGTATAAAACATGGATATTTGTCTACTAAATTTCTTTTTGGCCCGTGCAATTTACCCAAATTTTGACCGAATTCTAAACTTATTTAACGGATTATGTGTTCCATGTCTTTTTTGACAGCCCTGATGCAATGCCCCGCGATAATCCCGGTCCAATCCGGGCGGGAGTATGTAGCCGGCTGGGATTTAGACAGAGAAAGAACTTAGCTTTCTCTCTATAAATAGCCGGCCACATACCCTGGCCGGGATTGAGCCGGGATAGTGGTCGGGCATTGCATCACGGCTGCTATTTTAAAGTGTATCAATCGACGAAACTTAGAGAAACCTTGTTAAATCAAATTTCAGGCGGGTCGGATCGGGTACTACTTTAAGGTGGAGATGTTGGCCCAAAAATAATCTTGATTACTTTACCCTCAATCTTCAACTTCTCTCTTCCTTCCTCCCTCTCTCTCCCCCACTGTGTTAGTCTCTCTCTTTGGCTCTCAATGTTTCTCTCTCTGGCTCTTTTTTTCTCTTTCAGATCACTTTCTACCCTAGTGGTCGGCCGGCCACGAGATATTGATGGTTGGTCGACCACGAAACGTTTCTTCCCCGATCAACTACAAAACCTTCCTCGAGGTTTGATTCTGGCGAAGGAAACACTTCCCTTCGTTGGAATTGGGTTTGTGCGAGTGAGGGAAAGGGAGAGATAGAGATCGAGACAGAAATTGTGTGTGTGTGTGTGAGAGAGAGAGAGAGAGAGAGAGAGAGAGAGAGAGAGAGAGAGAGAGAGAGAGAGAGAGAGAGAGAGAGAGGAATCGAGCGAGAAAGAAATAATGAAGAATCCAAAGAGAGATAGTGAGAGAGGTAGAGAGTAATAATGGAAGAGAGAAAAAGAAAGAGAGAGAACATAAAAATTAGGGGTAAAGTTCAATCAAGAAAAATATTTGGGCTAAAAGAAATATGTCCCCTACCACAATCAAGACTAAATCTGTATGCTCTAGAACTTTTTGTTATGGGCATTGGTAATTGTTTTGATTTTTGATACTATGGGTTAATTCTTGTTTGGCCCTTAGATGTGACCAACTCTCTGTTTTCACTTCGGTCCTGATCTGATTTCTAGTTTACGACTTGTAAACCATCATTCAAAATCGTAAGTTCGTAACTAATTCAAAAGCTCGACTTCAAGAAAACTTCGAAAGATTCAATGAATTTTAAACAGATTCGATTATGGCTTATAAAATTCCAAAGAACTTAGCCCCTAATAACATTCTTCTCTAGCCCTACTAGCTTAACTTAATAACAGTAAAATGAGGAAGCCAAAGTTTCCTGCATATAACACAAGCGACGAATCCTGGAACAATTTACATATAGAAGATAAAGAACCGAGAAACAACAAGTACATGTATACACAACGAGAACAAAAATATAAAACTTGAATGATGCAGGATCATGACCAACTCTCCCCGGAATCCAAGTAGTCAATATGATATACCGGAGAACAACCGTTACACCGATATAGTCGAGAATACATCTTCTTCTCTAATCTTTTCTCACATCCTTGATATATACATCATTTTTTTTTTCGCCAACCACCAACTTGGTCTAATATCTGGTATCAACTACTAAGCCCATGATGTTCAACAAAAAGAAAAAACTACTAAGTGTTGGGTTTTGCACCCTTCTACTAGTGTTTATAGCGGAATAAGACATCTAATGTCTACACTAGTATTCCCAGGATCACATGCATAAGCCTATGATAATCATTAATTAAAACTAGAAAGATAAATACCTTATTCGCTAGTTTTCCCTCGAACCTTTCCAATTGCTTATGAGAAGATCAAGAGCTTCAAGTGTAGCTCCTCTACTTGGGACACGAGCAATCAATTTGATCTCCCACCTTGTTGTATAGCTAGCACACCAATGGTGGTTGGAAGAAGAACTCCTTTCTTCTTGACTAGATAGATAGTTAATGGGAATTAGCTCACTTTCTCTTCTCTACTTGATGTGGTAGAGTAAGAAAGCTTAGAGAGAAATTCCACACCTTATTCTCTGCCCTAAGAGTGTTTATATAGAACCCTAATAAGAATCCACCTCCTTTTAGGTTTCCTAAAACACCCTTTAGAATAAGATTTAGGGAAATAGTCGAAAATAGCAACTATTGGTATTTTCTCAATTCCCTAAGGAGATGACGTCCAAACCCAGCCAAAATTGGCAGATTTAATGTTCATAACATAAGGAAACGTCCCTCCAAAAATCAGCCCAATCCGAGCCCTAAAAGTGCCCGAATCGGCCTAGGCCCAAAAACCCTGTTTTTGGCCTTTTTGTACTATCTTTGCCTAATTCCTTTTTAGGCCTATGAGATATGTTTATGGGACACTCCCATGATTATATCTCACTCCCACTAGTCATATCCTAGATCAATTTGTCACTCTTATGTGTAACCCGTTGTAGGATCCGATCGAAGTTAGCCGCGAATTACTTCGTAATTCGACGATCGTAGTTGGTCTCTAGCTACAACTCTACGATCCCTAAATCAATCGGACTTGATGATCTTCCACATCAATTGTCCTATCCGACAAATTGTTCGCATTGTCACCTTGGTCGAAGGACATCTCCTTCAACTCCTTCAGACTCCCACTTGGACTTAGAACAAGTACAATGCTCGATTCCCATGTCACTTAGTATCCCATCTGATACGTCACGTCATTCAGACTTTCTTGATCTCGAGTACAACTGTCAAAACAAATGATTAACTTTTAATCCATTTGAGCACGGCCATGCATTTTCAGTTGCTGCTCGTCAAGTGGCCCGAGGACACTGCATCCTAACATGGTTAGGAGGACATAATCCATTCTTGCGCTCCCACTCAACTTCATGTCTATCCTGTCCTTCCCAGTATCCGCCTTTATAACCTCCTTTTACGGCGCGGCGTTTAACGGAACCAAAGTCAGACATTCCTTACATAAGATGAGCTGAGCACTCATGTTTTGAGGAATCTCTTCAATCTTGTCTTTATGAGAAGTTTGACGATTTCATCATTCTTTGGATGAACTTCTCATGTTGAGGGTTATTCCAGCGCATAATCTCTATTATGCACTCACGTAGTCGAATCGAATACACTATTCCTATAGCCCATGAAACTGCGCTATCCCATCGACTCCCGTACTAGTCTTCGTGAGTCATTGTTGTCCATGCAATGACCTGGACTAGGGAATTGATAATGAATCACTCCAAGTTCACTTAGTAGGGTTTCATTCATCAGATCACGTATCTGACAAGCCTACTCGGAGCGTTTTCTTTATCGTGTGGACTGTCTCTTAAAATACCAAACCAAATTCTAAGGACAAAATAAAATTTCTTTTATTTTATTTATCGAATGTAAGTAATTAGGCACATAAACTCTTTTATGAATCCAAATTACATTTGTTGCCATTCCCCAATGCGCTTTATACCAATGTCCCTCATGTGTGAATCATGTTTGGACTGAGGTAACGGTTTGGTCAACGGATCTGCAACGTTATCATCCGTATGAACCTTGCAAATTACCACATCTTTTCTTTCTATGATTTCTCTAATCAAGTGGTACTTCCTTTGGATATGTTTGGATTTTTGGTGCGCTCTTGGTTCCTTGGCTTGGGCTATTGCTCCGTTGTTGTCACAATAGAGAGTCACGCCCTCTTCCATGCCAGGTACGACACCAAGTTCTATCATGAACTTCTTGATCCAAACTCCTTCCTTTGCAGCTTCCGAGGCCGCTAGGTATTCTGCTTCAGTGGTAGAGTCTGCAACTGTGCTCTGCTTGGAACTTTTCCAACATACCGCTCCTCCATTCAGACAGTAGACGAACCCAGATTGTGATTTGAAGTCGTCTCTATCAGTTTGAAAGCTTGCATCCACATGGCCTACAACTTTTAGTGTATCTTCCCCGCCATATACCAGGAAATGATCCTTAGTCCTTTTCAGGTACTTTAGGATATTCTTGGCGGCGTGCCAGTGCGCTTGGCCTGGATTTGATTGGTAACGGCTACACATGCTCAAAGCATATGAGACGTCTGGGCGAGTGCAGATCATGGCGTACATGATTGATCCTATTGCCGAAGCATAGGGTACTTTCATCATGTGTGCTAGCTCATCAGGACTCTTAGGACACTGATCTTTGCTAAGCACCATACCATGTGACATGGGAAGGAATCCTCTTTTGGAGTTTGTCATCTCGAACCGTTGAAGAATCTTATCTATATAAGTTTCTTGACTAAGTCCGATCATCCTCTTTGATCTATCTCTATAGATCTTGATTCCCAATATGTATTCTGCTTCCCCTAGGTCCTTCATAGAGAAGCATTTCCGAAGCCAGTCTTTAACTGATTCCAACATCGGAATCTTGTTTCCTATGATTAATATGTCATCGACATAAAGGACTAAGAAAACTAGGTCGCTCCCACTAACCTTCTTGTAAACACAAGATTCTTCTGCATTCTTGAGAAATCCAAATTCTTTGATTTTCTCGTCGAATCGAAGATTCCAACTCCGGCTTGCTTGCTTGAGTCCATAAATGGATTTCTTAAGCTTGCAAACTTTTCCAGCATTTTTGGAATCTACAAAACCTTCGGGTTGTGTCATGTACACATCCTCTTCCAAGTGTCCGTTTAGGAAGGCGGTTTTGACATCCATTTGCCAAATCTCATAATCATAATGAGCTGCAATTGCTAGAATGATCCGAATGGATTTAAGCATTGCGACAGGTGAAAAGGTTTCATCATAGTCTATACCATGAATCTGTTTGTATCCTTTCGCCACGAGTCTAGCTTTGAAAACGCTAACGTTTCCATCCTTGTCAGTTTTTACTTTGAAAACCCATTTGCATCCGATTGGTTTTGCTCCATCGGGCAAATCGATCAAGTTCCATACTTGATTTTCTGACATGGAATCCATTTCCGACCTCATGGCTTTTAGCCATTTTTCGGAGTCGGGGCTCGCCATAGCTTGGTTGTAGGTACTCGGCTCATTATCTTCTAACAGTAGGATATCTGTTTTCTGAGATAATTCCTGGAGCCTTTGAGATCTACGAGGGGCCTGAGCAACTTTTGGAGTGTTCTCAACTAGTTGAGATGTCTCCTGCGAATTTAATTCGACTTGAGCGGGAGGTACTCTCTCGACCTCATTTTCCTCTTCCATACTTTGTGTATAGATAGGAGCCGCTAAACCTCTTGATATCTCTATATCTGTGTTTATTTGTTGCTCATATCGAATTTCATCGATATCTACATTTCTCCCACTTGTCTGTTTGGAAAGGAATTCCTTTTCAAGGAAGACACCATCTCGAGCAACAAACACTTTGTTCTCAGATTCGTGGTAGAAGTAGTAACCCCTTGTCTCTTTTGGATAGCCCACAAAGAGACATTTGTCTGATTTAGGTGCGAGTTTGTCTCCTTGTAAACGTTTTACATAAACTTCGCATCCCCAGACTTTGAGAAAAGACAGCTTTGGAACCTTTCCAAACCATAACTCATATGGCGTCTTTTCTACAGCTTTTGACGGAGCTCGGTTAAGTGTGAAAGCAGCCGTTTCTAGAGCATACCCCCAGAACGTGTTTGGAAGATTTGCTAAACTCATCATAGATCGAACCATGTCTAACAAGGTGCGATTTCTCCTTTCAGAAACACCATTCATCTGGGGTGTTCCTGGCGGAGTGAGTTGAGATACTATACCACAACTCCTAAGATGATCGTCAAATTCTTGACTCAAATATTCACCACCTCGATCGGATCGAATGGCTTTTATTTTCTTGCCAAGTTGATTCTCTACTTCGTTCTGAAATTGTTTGAACATGTCAAACGATTCGGACTTATGCCTCATCAAGTATATGTAACCATAACGAGTGAAGTCATCCGTGAACGTGATGAAGTAGCCATAGTTACCTCTCGCCGGAGTACTCATTGGTCCGCATACATTCGTATGTATGAGTTCCAAGGGTTCTTTGGCTCGGTCTCCTTTTCCTTTAAAAGAAGACCTCGTCATTTTACCCATTAAACATGATTCGCATGTGTCATATGATTCTAAATTATACGAACCTAGAAGTCCATGCTCATGGAGCTTCTTCATGCGTGTCATGTTAATGTGACCCAAACGACAATGCCAAAGGTAACTTGGATTTGAATCATCTGACCGTAGCCTATTGGTTTCTATGTTGAAGACTTCGTTCTCAATATTCGTAATATAGAGACCGTTGTATAGCTTAGCACTGGTATAAAACATTTCACCTTTGTATAAAGAACAACGCTGGTTTTTTATTAATAGGTGATATCCCTCTTTGTCTAAGACAGAGATAATGTTTCTAGAAATAGAGGGTACATAATAGCAATTATGAAGTTCTAAAACTAGACCAGTTTCTAAAGGTAGACTGAATGTTCCTACAGCTTTTGCAGCAACCGTTGCTCTATTTGCTACTCGTAGGACAAGCTCCCTTCCAGATAAATACTTGATTCCCTTAAGGCCCTGCACATCATAAATGATATGAGCACCACATCCGGTATCGAATACCCAGGATTGAGAATCAAATGTATTTGCTAAGTTAACTTCGATAACATAGATACCTTGGTCGGAATCGCGAGTTCCTTCCTTTTTCCTTTTGTTCTTCTGAATCAGTTGAAGTTCTTTCTTTGATTCAGACATTCCAATGCCTCTCCGGATTGCCTTGGAAGTCCCGTACTTCCTCAACCGTGATTTGTTTCGGGACATGTCCCTTAATCGACGGATGATTGTGTGCGCATCCATTTTCCTGAATCTCTTTTGAAGATTAGGTTCCATGGTTGCCAACATAAGGCAAGTTACTGAAATTGATTTCATCCGGATACTTTTGGCCTGCTTTTGTTCCTCAACCTTTGAGTTCGCAGTTATTCTTGGAATAGGGGTATCCAGTACGCTTTCTTTGTTTGTAGACTTGAGAACACTTCTCAATCTCTTTTCCCAATCAAGGAAGTTATCCATGTTCAATTTGTCCTCATCAAGGATTGAACATAGGTTGAAAAGATTGATTTTTTGCCATAGTAAAACTACATGAAACAGAAAAAGGATTTTGCTAAGTATTACATTCGATAATTTTTGCAAAAAAGTTCTATGTTTTTGCCACATTATTCAAGATAAAACATGTCCCTAGATGAATAATGCGATTCCAAGATCCCATCTCTCAAGGATTAAGCGGACTAGGGCCCTGCCCTTAATTCCCATTGATTTAGGTGAGTGAACACTTTCACTGATCATACCGTATGATTCTCGGTTGATGGATTACATGTTAAGTGTAAAATCCATCCTTTTGCCTCGAGTATCCAAGACTCTCTTGCTGATCTCGTTGAGTAGAACCATTTAGACATGTAGGCCTCTTCTATAGGCCTACCCGCAATGTCCCAAGGTAGAGGAGGTACTCTGCGAAGGCCGACCCACCTTCCTCGAACAAGGGCGCAAGGAGTGTCTTAATTTGGATAGGCACTGTACTCAAAATTACTTTTAGGGACTTTTACGCTAGTCTGGCGTTCGTTTTAGTGAACTAATTAGCCTAACTAACATCCACGACATAAAGCGTAAATAAGTAAGTAAATGCGCGCGAGAAAGTAAATCAAGCACATATGGATCCTAGTATGGCCTCTAACCTAGAAGATCTAATCTCCTTTGGTTTGCTTCTTGTTTCGTCTTTTGGTTCGTCTAGATCTCCATCTTTGAACCTCCATTGATTTCTCCCACTCACCTTAGGACTCCTTCCTTGAGCTTCTTCAATGGACTCATAAACCCTAAACTCTAATTACAAGACTCAAACGATTCGCAGATCGTGTAAACTTGAAAATTAAAATTATTACAAATTAGGCACCCATCCGTGCTCAAAACAAAAATAAGAAACACTTTCTATGGCCATACTAGTTTCCGCATTCACATCACATGCAATCATATAATATATTTCAAGGCTAACAATTATATATGCATGTATATCCGGGAGATACTTTTGTCGACATCTATATGTCATGTACGTACCTTAAGTCTACATCAAAGGATTAGACTAATGGTGCGTCTTGGTTTGATTTTAAAATCTGATTTTAAAGAGAAATTCCGTTTAGGCTTTGAATGGCCCGGGTTTATTTCGGAAATATTTGGATTGGAATTTTGGAGAAAATTTGGATAAAACTCCCACTCGAATAGTGGTCCCTTTTCGTGGTCCGAAAAGCCTTGAAAAGACCCGGGACAAGTCCTAGACAAGTCCCGGCCCAAGCCCAAAAAGGGGCCCGGACAAGGTCCGGACATGGCACGGCCCATAGGGCCGGCATGTCCGAGCCGAGGCCAATAGGCCTGATCTCGTCCTGGCCGGAGCCAGGACGCTAGTCCAAGCACCAGACGCGTCCTAGACGCATCTGATGCTGGACCGGACCAGCACTAGGTGTCTCGGACTTAGTCCGAGACACCCAGGACCCCAGACGCGTCTCCAAGACGCGTCTGATGGTAGCTACTGGACGCGTCCCAGACGCGTCCTGGTTAAGCTACTGGTCGCGTCTGGAAGACGCGACCTGGAGTACCCGGACGCGTCCCCAGACGCATCCACCAGTAGTCTGGGACGCGTCTCCCAGACGCGTCCTCCAGACTACTGGTCCGGCCAGGAAGCTTCCTGGCCGGACCTATTGAGTTTCTAAAAAACTCAATAGTCTTTCCCCTTTTTTTTTTTTTGTGTTGCAATTCTAAATTGCTATTTCCAAAATTTGAAACACTTCTAAAATATTTCAAATTCTTTTAGAACAATTCTAAATTTCCAAATTTTGTTTTTCACAAGTTTCCAAAAACTAAAAAAAAACAACTCTTACTCAAACTATTTTGGATCAAAATTTCAGGTTTTGAAACTCTTTTCAAGAACAAATTTTGAAATCTTTTGACAAATACTTGAATCTTATTCAAAATTAATCAAAATTTTGTGTTCAAAACACTTTTAAACACAATATTCTATCTAGAAAAGCATGGAATTGGTCCAAAACTTAGATAAGATAGGCTAATTGCAAGAGGCTCTGACGCCACTGTTGGGTTTTGCACCCTTCTACTAGTGTTTATAGCGGAATAAGACATCTAATGTCTACACTAGTATTCCCAGGATCACATGCATAAGCCTATGATAATCATTAATTAAAACTAGAAAGATAAATACCTTATTCGCTAGTTTTCCCTCGAACCTTTCCAATTGCTTATGAGAAGATCAAGAGCTTCAAGTGTAGCTCCTCTACTTGGGACACGAGCAATCAATTTGATCTCCCACCTTGTTGTATAGCTAGCACACCAATGGTGGTTGGAAGAAGAACTCCTTTCTTCTTGACTAGATAGATAGTTAATGGGAATTAGCTCACTTTCTCTTCTCTACTTGATGTGGTAGAGTAAGAAAGCTTAGAGAGAAATTCCACACCTTATTCTCTGCCCTAAGAGTGTTTATATAGAACCCTAATAAGAATCCACCTCCTTTTAGGTTTCCTAAAACACCCTTTAGAATAAGATTTAGGGAAATAGTCGAAAATAGCAACTATTGGTATTTTCTCAATTCCCTAAGGAGATGACGTCCAAACCCAGCCAAAATTGGCAGATTTAATGTTCATAACATAAGGAAACGTCCCTCCAAAAATCAGCCCAATCCGAGCCCTAAAAGTGCCCGAATCGGCCTAGGCCCAAAAACCCTGTTTTTGGCCTTTTTGTACTATCTTTGCCTAATTCCTTTTTAGGCCTATGAGATATGTTTATGGGACACTCCCATGATTATATCTCACTCCCACTAGTCATATCCTAGATCAATTTGTCACTCTTATGTGTAACCCGTTGTAGGATCCGATCGAAGTTAGCCGCGAATTACTTCGTAATTCGACGATCGTAGTTGGTCTCTAGCTACAACTCTACGATCCCTAAATCAATCGGACTTGATGATCTTCCACATCAATTGTCCTATCCGACAAATTGTTCGCATTGTCACCTTGGTCGAAGGACATCTCCTTCAACTCCTTCACTAAGCCCATGACAGATTCTTTTGGAATATCGTCTGTTATCTTATGTTATCAACTTCAATAACTACATTAGGTTCTGAATTACCTGCAGGTGTAGATTCATCATGTCTTCGAAGGCCTTGATCACTTTCGTTCCCTTGAGGCCGTGAACCTTCAGAACCAGGTAATAACCATTGTTGGGGATGCCCATTGTTGACTACTCGAGGTCCGTCTATAGACTGGACTATCAAACCAAATCTTGGCGACCTTAACCCTTTCGGTTCAAATGATTCTTGTAATGGTAGACGACAAACAGGACATGTTGATTGCTTTTCTAGCCAAACGTCAATACAGGCGAGATGAAAATTGTGGTAACATTTGGGCATAATTCGTAGCATCTCTTTCTCTTCGTACTCTCCTAAGCATATCGAACATCTGAATAAGTAAATGGTAGAATTTCATAAATGTTCGAACTTCGACCAAGTTAAACAAAGAAGTAAGAAGAGGATGCGTTAGTATTGAATGTTTGAATGAGAGAGAGAAAGAGAGAGTTACTGTGCATCTTCTTCATATTGAAAAGCCTCGCGGTTGTACTTCACAGAGGGTATTGAAGCAACAACGACTCGTTCCAAGCCGGTAATCCTATGCTCTGACTGTCAACAAATTATACAAGATCAACGAACCGGCCCATATGCACTATATGCAGTGAAAAAGATAGAGCTTGTATAAAATAAGTTGTTGTCCGGAAATCTAAAGGTCGCATATCATAACCTATTAACATATATGAAAGATTTCGATCGTTTATCAAAATTATAAATTTGACTAGTTAGTGACAAGCAGTTGGAGCCATTTTTCTTATTTCAGATGCCCTTATTACTTAAGTGATAACAGACGTTTTATATAAGCTTTCAAGTTCCAGTAATCAACCTTAGTAATAGAACTTTACAACTTCATTCCCTTGTACTACTCAAAAGTCTCACCATGAATAGAGATACTATTGGTTTTGGGTTTCAGAACTCTATAAAGCGGACTAATTTCGATAAAACCAGGTCGTATTGTGATAAAACTACTACACAATTAAGGTAACGTCAGGCCGTCAGCTAGTGTTTCGATATAACCAAGCCATATAGATAGGTGTTTTTAAGATAAGAAGGCTTAGCTCTTGGACACTCCTTAAAGCAGGAAGAACAATGAATGGTCCGAGAGAGGACTCCGAGGAAAAGTAGCAACGGATACAGACTGGCTCTCATATGGGGTAGAGTCCCACAGAAGGGAAACCAAATAGAACTGATTCCGATTCGATAAACAGGAAACCAAATAGATAAACCACACTTACTTCAACATAGAAAACCAAATTTAGATGGTTTCGACTTTGGACTATGTTCCCCTGGACATATTCATAATTCGAAGTGCGTTCCATTAAATTACATTTACAACCCAACTATTTCATCACTCTTTTGAGTCATTGACCACTCATTTACATAGAATTCGGATTTTGAACAACGATTTCCGGCTCTTTTTTCCACCAAACTCAGCCCCCAAGTCCATGGAACTGAAGGGGCAACCAAATACATGAAAAGAGCTCAAAAAAGAAAGTAACCACTTCTATAGGCATTCAACTTGACTGCTTATTCACTAAAATTGAAATGTTCATGTCCAATTTGAGCTAATTACCTAAATACTTAAAGGGAATTTATAAATCAACAAGATGACTAGGTTCTAAGAAATGGGTGTTTAAGGAAATAATCTGAACTAACAAGTATGTGTTAAATAAAATCAAACAGATAGAAGGCAGCAACAATTCAGCTAATCCCCAAATCTGGAAATGATATTAAAAACTCAAAATAGTTAGAGAGAGAGAAAGAGAGAGAGAGAGTATATACCTCCTCCAAATCAGTTCTGGAGTCGATCTCAAAGACAGGTCTGGCCTCAGCAGGTCGAAGCCTCCCACAAATTAACCTTGTACATATGAAAACAATGAAAGTTGAACTCATCCCAAATCCAATAACAGTAGTGACCAAATTCATCCCTGAACCAAGCATCTTTCATGAACAAACTAACCTAACCCCCCACTAAGTAAGATATAAAGAGAATTACCCACCACTTTTAACAACAATAATACTAAAAACAAGGAAGATTAAGAGAAGAAGAAGAACAAAAACAAGAACAACCCAAGGTAGAATTTTTCATAAAACAACTACCCATTGAGAATCTAAATCACTTTGGATCGACTCAAAGGTTAAATTCTGGAGAGATGAGTGAGAGAAAGAAGAGAGAGAAACCCATTTTTATTGTTTTGGGATCCCATTTTGGAATGTCATTTTCAGAAGGAGTTAACATTTCTAACCAGAAATCAGAAGGTCATGAAAATTTCTGGGGAAAAAATCTAAATAGGTAAATAAGAACAACTTTTTGTAAGATTCTCTGTGTGCAAGTAATGAACAGTTAATGGGATCTCAAGCTGATATTTGTTTATTTTTTTATCATAACTTTTGGATAAGATCTAGTTTTAAAGATGTAAATCAATTTTATTTTGAATTATTTTATGTTTATTACATGACAGCTCAAAGAAAGAGATAGAGAAAGAGTTTAGTGAGAGAGAATGTTAGTGGAAGAGAAACTTGGGAAGCATGACAAAGAACCATGTTCTCTTGTAGTAGATGATTAGATTCCATCTTTTGTTTTTCTATCCATTTATACTTTTCTTCCTCTTAGGCAATTTAACTTTTTAAGAATCCATTATCGAAAGAAAAAAAAAATTAGGCGGACTCTAAGTAGAAATTCTACATGGTTCAATGTGACTCGTGGCTAGGTAAATCAAAAGACTGGAAGATCTATGACGATACAGGCGCGGGTTAGAAGTACCTTAAAAATGAAGACGAGGCCTTTCAAAAATTTAAATATAAATATCGGACTTGTTTTTCCTCAATCCTTCGCCTCTACTTTCTGGCCAATAAGTGTTGCGGGTACACTGCGACATTTTAATATACAGTTTTTTTTTCCTTCCAGCCACAACCACCATTTCTCTCAAATATCTCTTTTCTTCTCTCTGAAACTGCTACTTTCTTTTCTTATTGTTCGCGAAGGGAATTCCCTTGTTATAGGCCCTTTTGTCTGAGACAGAGGGAAAGGGAAGCCCGAATGTAAGGTTCTGCCTGAAACTCTAAAATCTTCAAGGAGAGTTTGAGGTGAACCTTCGATCGAAGGTCTCGTGGTCAACCGACCGCAAGGTGTTTTGTGGTCAGTCGACCATATGTGACCACGAAACAGCTCGTTGATGGTTAGCCATTGAAACCTTCGAGGTGGGTTTCGTCGGAAATCCTTCTCAAGTGAAACCCTCCACGAGAGTTTTGCATATGCCCCTCCCATTTCGTCTTATTCAAAGAAGGTCTCGGCGAAGGGAAGAACCTTTTCCTTCGCTGGGACAATGAGGACAACGATAGAGAGAATGGAAATTTTGGAAAGAGAAAAGGGAAAATATGGTGATAGTGGTGATGGTAAGGGGGACTGAACGTACACTCCTTGCTCAACATAATTGGTCGCTGGAATAATGCTCGATCATAGTCGTAATGCAATAATTTTATGTTGATCGGAATCTATTACATCTCCAAAATTCTTTTTTTTTCAAAAGACCCTTAATTTAATTTGTCGGTGTATCTTTTAAGTTTTGTGTTGGGCTGGCCTCAGTAGGTCGAAGCTTCTCCTTCAGCAGAACTTAGGCACAACTTAGATTGGGGTCATCTTGGCAAAGCGAGCACGTCCAGATCTGGGCGCTTCGCGTTCATGTCACAGAAATGCTCGAAATCGAATAGTCGCGTTAAAAATCTTTAGGATGGCTTTGGACGACGAACAAATGAGTTGGATCGTTGCGGATCCAACGACCCGCGTCACCCCGAAGTCGGTCACGAGATGGTATCGCCTAGATCCTTCATGTAACTGTCACTTTTTTGGTATGTTGGGCACCATTTGGTATACATCCAAGGATTGACATTCACTCCGCGAGATTGAACTAAATCTAACGATCCAGAAGCCAACCGACAAGATCAGTTATGTAACTAACTCTTTCTCAAGCATTGTGTCCCAAAACCAAGGGATATGTCCCGAAAGACCGAAAGATTTGTCCCTAATGAAGTGCCTATTCAATCCCTATATAAACAATTCAGATTCATTCCAAAAATCATTATATTCATTCTCTTCTTCTATTCTTTTCTATATTCAGTATTCCAAGTGTGTCTGGAATATAATTTTGATTTTATAAATATTCTAGTGTGTCTAGAATTCTGAAGAAAGAAGTATCTGAGTGAATTAATAAACATTCAAGTGTCTAGAAGATTGCGTAAGTGTCCAAAAGATTCAGTCGCATCAGTAAAAGAGCTCATATTGTTTTTGAAGGTTCACCCGCTTTCAAAATATAAAACTACCATCAAACTTCTGAAAAAGGTTAGTTGTTGTATCCCGAAGGCATACATCTCAACTGTTGATACTGTTACAGGGGTGTAAAATGTCTTAAGGAAAGAAATTTATTCTCGCCTTGACTACAAAAATTCTTCTTCTCATCCTCTAATTTTCTTTTAATTTTTTCTATCTCGGTTAATCCGAAAAAAGGAATACGAATTATTCAGCATTTTCTTTTAGTTTATCTCTCTAAAAATCAGCGAAAGCAAGATTATCCACTTCAAACCGAGACTCTCTCTTAATTTGAACAAGACATAGAGATATCGTGATTACTATCATAACCAGACCATTCGTAAGTAAACTTCAGTTTGAAAGCTTAAAAGTATTCGAAGTCACCAATGGGTGTTAGACTGCCTAAATGTCGATTCCCCGTCCCTATGAGTTATTTTATTTAAGTCGTGGTTAATTTATAATTGTAACTTACTTTATTTTTAATACGGAACTCAAGGTGTCGAGTTGATTTCTACATACCTCTTTCTGTTTAAAGACTCGGAGCAAAGCTTTTGGCAAGACTAACCTCAGGGGCGGGCCCACATAGGGCCCGTGGGGGCATGTGCCCCACAATCCCAAATGTAAATTCCTTTCGTTTTAAATAGGTGCCTTTAGTGTGTCCATGTTTAAATTAGTTCTTTAATGTGCCAAACCCATTAACTCAAAGAGCATAAGCCCACTAAAAGTAAAAAGTTTGGAAACTCAAACGACCACTTTTGATGTATGACCATACATTAATGTACCAACTGCCTACAAACCCAACTACCCCATCCTAACCATTAAAAGAGAACATTCTAGTTGTTTTAATTTCAGTTACTAATTTTCCACTCCACCGTAATTTTACCAAGTTACATTTAAATTTCAATTGGAATAGAAAACAAACAAGCTTTCAAACAAGAAAAAGTAAACAAATAAGGATACAAAAATTATATATTTTGGTAGTTATATTTCTTTTTACGAAGATACGATCGAATATTTTTATGAATATGAAGATACAATCTAATCTTTTTTCTTAGTGGTGACGTCAAAATAAAATAGCTAGGTATATGATTTTTCTTTTATGTTCATCTTAGTTAAATTAAATTGAGGTATCGTAACATTTTCAATCCATTCACAACCCTTTTCAGCTTTTTCTCTATAAGCTGCAAAATATTTTGGTGATTAGTAGTATCTTATAGATCGGCGTTCAAAATAATTTTAATTGGTCATTAATTTTGAAATAATAATTTTTATATCTATGTAGGCTTATTATTGGTGTTTGTTAATATTATTTTTAATGTGTTTCAATATTTCGGTCAACGAAATTTTTTTCTATAAAAACAATAAAAGACATTTTCTTATATCATATGAATTTGTTATTTGTGATGACTTAAATGTGCCCCAACATCGAAAAAATCCTGGCTTAACCACTGGCTGACCTGGTTGCTTCTTTTGGCTTGTCTCTGAGCTAAAACAGGATTTAAAGCGCCTAGAAAACTCATGGCGACCTGCAATTTTTTAGCTCAGGTGGCAGGACTTCGTCAGATCCATGCTGACTTCTTGATGGTCAAAGCTGACTAACATTTCGCTTAATTGAAAAACAAAATTTACGTATACAATCGAACAACTCATAGTTTCTAAACACAATGATAGTTTATATCCTCTCAAAAGACAAGAATACCAATGGCTTCTGGTTGTCGACTTGGACTGCTTAATTTCCCACCCTAAAGACCACTGGGAATTTGGTTTGAAAATTACAAAATTCTTGAAGTCACCTATGGCTGTTTAGACTAATTGGCCTTGTGCGTGGATTCCTCATCCCTATGAGTTCTTTTTTTTGAGTAGTGGTTTATAATCGTTTATAATCTTTCAACAACCTCTCAACAACCTTTCAACAAAAATAAAATAATCTTTCAACAACAAAAAGTAGTGGTGGTTTATAATTGTAATCTAGTTTTCTAAAAAGGTTTTGCGCATATTAAACTTCTCTCATAGACCCCGTGAAAGTAGCATCCGCATAGTTAGTTAGCGGGCTGAAATTTTGTTTGTTAACGGAATTAACCAGACAAATCACTCCACCACTAAGAACGGCCATGCATCTTATGATGTTGTTTTGTTTATCTAACTAACATTATCATAGAGCCTCACTCTATGATTCTCCATAAACAAAATGTAGTACTTTAAATTAACCCCCGCCATTTTGCTAAACTCGAAAAAGTCATTTATTTTGATCTTTCCATACATAACCGAATAATGGAAAAGATTCTTCCAGAGTCTCGGGTCCGAGAAGTGAATGATACATGCAGTACCATTGGCCTTCATTGCTTGACTCATAGATCTTCATCTTCATCTTAATCTCCATTTCTCTTCAATTTCTTTTATTTCTCTCTTTGATTTTCTTTTTGAATTACCTCTCCAAGTGAGAAAAAATAATAATTCGAAAAATGTGGATACAAGAAACATTTATTTAGAATTGAAAATTTAAGACATCTTTGTCTATGATGTTATAGAGTTTATATATAAATTCATGTAATGATTGTCGAAATGCATTTCAAAAATAAAACAAGCATAGCAAAATAGGTGCAAACGAGGCTATGTAATGAAACACAAATTACTAAACCATTAGCCAAACGGGATTTGACATAGTTAAAAAAAAAAAATCAGAACATCCCACTAGATAGAATCTCTGGACCCATCAAAGGATCAAACCAACTTACCAGTTACCACTGAAACACTTGAGCCTAGATCACTTGCCGAGTTCCCTCTCCAACCTCAATTTCCAAATCCCAACCCAATTTCGAATTTTAAAACCCTTTTGGTTATTTGGTAATTAATTACGTAAATCATGTCCAGTTCTGTCAAAAGCGATTACTCCGGACGCCGGCAAAAAACCTGACAATCGAAAACACTTGTCATTTCATCAACGGTAACAAATTATCCAGAAAGTCCTATTCACCTGTCGTCATTTGCCTACGTGGCACTAATATTCGTACTTAAATTCCTCGGTAACATAAATTTTTCGAAAAAATAACTTCAAATTTTAACCCAATCCAAAACGGTCAGATATACTGTCACAATCAAATCACATCCATTAGATTATTCATAATGACGAGATTTAAAGTTTTGAATTCCAGTAGCCGTCTCTCTCCTTTCTCTCTCCTTCCGCAATAAAATCTAGAGAGAGAAAATTTCAGTGACAGTGTCAGTTTGAGGTCTGTTGTTCCCTGGTAGAAGAGGAGAAAAGAAGGAAGAGGGTCAAAAGGTGGGTTTTTTTTTTTCTATTGTATATTTGAATTAGAAATTGGGTTTCTCTGGTTGGGTTTAATTCAGGGATTTACATCTTTTGATTTGAATTTGTCTTATTTTGGTAAACTTGGATTACTTTTCTCTCCGGGTGTGGTGTGTATTCAAATTTTCGACCGTTGATAGTTCCTCTTCTACCTTCTTGGGTTTTCCTTCTGAGACATTTTATTTCAGTTTTCAGGTTCAAAAGAAGCAGAAAAGATTTTACCTTTGTGGCTGAAGAGAGTTGAAGATCAAGCTATTTGGTTTCATTTCTGTAAACAAATCGAATCTCTGGATTCTGGGTTGTGTTAAAGGTCAGTAATTTCATCCATATCAAGCTATTTCTCTTTGCCCTGTTTTCCCTTTTTTAGGTTCTCTTTATAGGAACTATGAGGATTCTCTCTCTCTCTCTCTCTCTCTCTCTGTCTCTCTCTCTCTGTCTCTCTCTCTCTGTCTCTCTCTCTCTAGAATAAAGGATTTTGTTTGCTTTGAAGCAGTCTATTTTATTTAGGGTAAGTTAAAGATCAAGCTTTCATGGAGGTAGGAAAAAGGAAAAGGACTACTCTTGTGGGTTGCTTGAGAAGAGAGATTCAAAGTGATCTAGATTTTTTTTTTTCATTTGTTACTTTTTTTTTTTTGCTGGTATTTCAGTGAGATTGAGGATAATTAGGAGGAAAACAAAAGGGGTCTATATTACCTTTTACTCAATTTTTGCAGTGAAGTTGGGAAATTTTTTAGTACACTCCATTCAAACTTGAAGAAACACTGCTATCATCTCTTCTAAGCAAAGTCTCTCTCTCTATCATCCTGTGTCATCTCTTTTGAACCCTTTTGAAGATCTAAAAGGCCTATATATGAGCCAAATTTGCTTTAGAATATCCCATAAGAACTCATAATTGAACTCTTCTCTAAGAAGGAGAAGATGGAAAAAAAGAAATCTTCTTCTGAATTACCCAAACACCAACTATAGATTTTGTGGTACATTAGTATATGATTAAGGGTATTTTAGCACTTTTAATATGTTGATTTTTCTTCTTGCTATCTAGGAACTGAAATATCTTGATAACCATTAATTTCTTGTTCTTTCTTAATATTTCTCTCTTGAGTTTCCATTCATCAATGACTTTGTAAAGGACTTCTAGTTTAGTAGTACTATTTTGATTGTGTTGGTTCTCTTGTTGCTTTCACCAAACAAATTCTAGTGACTTACAGCTTTCTAGAATCAAACTACTTGCCCTACTTTCTCTCTCTCTCTCTCTCTCTGATCCTCTCAATTTTTAATTGATTTGATATAAGCACTGTTTACAACTACTCCTTGCTTTTTAGTTTTTAATACAAAGTTCTACTTTTCTCATTCTCATTTGGGTTCTATTTTTCCATATTGATTGATATAATCTACTATTTGCAGCTCTTCTGATCTAGATGTCAATTACTCATATCAAAAATCATGGTGGAAGATTCTAAAAAAGTGATCTTGATGATGGATACCCAAACTGCAGAAGAATGTTTATTATCTGCTCAAGACCTAATTCCCAAGGCAATTAGAAAAGCAAAAGAATCAAAAGGATTTTCAGGTAGATGGAGAATGATAATATCAAAATTGGATCAATTACCAACTTCTCTATCAGTTTTATCTAGTCACCCTTTCTTCTCCAAGAACATACTTTGCAAAGAACAATTACAGACACTATTAAGAACATTAGAAGAAACAATTCAATTAGCAGATCAATGTCTAGAAGAGAAATATACAGGAAAACTTCAGATGCAAAGTGATCTTGATTCATTATCGGCTAAGTTGGATTTGAATTTAAGAGATTGTGGATTGTTAATTAAAACAGGTGTTCTTGGTGATGCTACTTTACCCTCATCTTCATCATCTTCTTCGTCATCTTCTTCATCTTCATCTGAACCTGAATCAGAACCTGTGATTCAATCGAGTATTCGAGAATTACTTGCTCGACTTCAAATTGGGCATTTGGAAGATAAACATAAAGCACTAGATAACTTGGTTGAAGTTATGAAAGAAGATGAGAAGAATGTTTTAGCTGTTCTTGGAAGAAGTAATATTTCAGCTTTAGTTCAATTACTCACTGCAACATCTCCGAAAATTCGAGAAAAAACTGTGACTGTGATTTGTTCGCTTGCTGAATCCGGAAGTTGTGAGAATTCACTTGTATCTGAAAATGTTCTTCCTCCATTAATAAGGTTGATTGAAAATGGAAGCTCGGTGGGTAAAGAAAAAGCAACAATTTCACTTCATAGACTCTCAATGTGTCCTGAAACTGCTCGCTCGATCGTGGGTCATGGTGGAATTCGACCTCTAATTGAAATTTGTCGATTTGGCGAATCGGTTTCACAGGCAACAGCAGCGGGTACTTTGAAAAATCTCTCGGCAGTACCTGAAGTTCGACAAATTCTTGCAGATGAAGGAGTTATCAAGGTAATGATCGATATTTTGGATTCGGGTTTGTTATTAGGATCGAAAGAATATGCAGCTGAATGTTTACAAAATCTTACTTCTAGTAATGAAAATCTTAGAAGATGTGTCATATCCGAAGGAGGAATTAGAAGTCTTTTAAACTATCTTGATGGTCCTCTACCTCAAGAATCAGCCATGGGAGCTTTGAGAAACCTTGTTAGCTCTATATCGTCTGAACTTCTAATTTCGATAGGATTTCTTCCTCGATTAGTTCATGTTCTTAAATCTGGATCTTTGGGTGCTCAAGTTGCCGCTTCGTCTGCTATTTGCAAAATTTGTAGTTCAGTTGAGATGAAGAAAATGTTAGGTGAAGTTGGATGTATCCCATTACTTGTGAAAATGCTGGAAGCGAAATCTAATGGAGCAAGAGAAGTTGCTTCTCAAGCATTGTCAAGTCTGATAACCCTTTCTCAGAACTGCAGAGAAGTGAAAAAGGATGAAAAAAGTGTGCCGAGTTTAGTTCAATTGCTTGATCCAAGTCCTTTAAATACGGCGAAAAAATATGCTGTATCTTGTCTTGGGTATCTATCTTCTAGCCAGAAATGTAAGAAGTTGATGATTTCTTATGGAGCTATTGGGTATTTGAAGAAACTTTCAGAAATGGAAGTTAATGGTGCAAAGAAGTTGCTTGAGAGGTTAGAGAGAGGAAAATTGAGAAGTCTGTTTAGTAGAAAATAGTACAGACACTACTAGATGGAGAAAGAGTAACAAGATGTCCATCTACTTCTAGTAGTCTTATCTTTTTTTGTGTATTTTCCTTGTTTTATTAAGCTTTTGTTTCATTTTCTTGATGAATCTAATTAGGAATCCAAGTAAATGTAATCTACTTAAATGAATGAATGCCTACCAAGCTTTTCTCTTTGTCCAATCTCTACTACTTTTGAATATCTTTTTTCTGTAACGGTAATCAATAGGAGAATTTCTATTCATCCTTCCAATTGCTCCACACTCAAGTGATATTTCGCCACATCGACGGAGGAGTGGGAGAGGGACCAAATTGATATGTCGCCACATCAGCGGAGGGCTGGGAGAGAGACCAAAATTGTAGGATGAATAGAATTTCTCCTATATAGTCCTAGAGTCGAATAAAATATTCCCACACCCTAAAAGTATTCATCCAAGACCTTAACTTTGAAGAACGATTAACTTTCGGAGATGATTCTAGCTTCCAAAGGCTATCTCAAGGCCATGCTACCTGGCTGAAATTATTGGTTCATATAGAAGGAGCATACCAAGAGAATGAGTGATCACAATGAAAGATCTATGCAGCTTAAACGGGTTTAGTAACTTACCATCACTACAAAAAAAAATCTTTTATTATTATGGAGCAAGTGAAAGAAGTTAAGCGAGAACAATGTCTCTGGTATGGATCCTTGATTTTTGGAAGAAGAAGAAGTTTTTTTTTTTTTTCTTTTCTAAGCTGTTGGCCAACAATCTCCAACCAGTCTCCGGACGGTTACTTTTCGGGCTCGAGACAGAAAAGAAGATAACCATTGCACTCAAGATCACAATGTCTTTACCTATTTATGGAATTACTCAAACTAAAAATGGGCAGATGATTATCATTGTTATGAATTATAATCAGCCCATAGGCTGTCACCATGTGTCATCAGATAACCATCAGCATTACTTATCGGACATATACTCCCATTATCAGGTGCAACCACAACCACAGTCTTAAATTAACACAACCATCCGATCACTAGACTAATCGTATCTCATTGATATTTTGGGGCCCTGAGAGTCAGTGCCATCAAAGACGTTGACTCGAGAAATAACAAAATATTCTCACCATACAGATTAGTTCTGTTTTATTTTTGTTGTCAAGGGTGACCGCAAAATTGAGCTAACGACGCCATTGGTAGTTTTTAGAGAGAGAAAGAAAGAAAGAAGAGGAGGAGGAGGTGTGGTGTGGTGTGGTGTTTCAAGAGAATGGCACATTTTTCTATGAATTCTACGAACTACTATTAAATATTCATCTCCAATTCTATCGATTCTTCTTTCGTATAGATCTTTTCTAACCCTAAGTTTTCGCCCTTTTTTCTCACTCTCACTCAGTTTCTAGCTCTTTCAGGTATGATTTTAGGGTTCGATGTGTTCAACAGTGTATTCATTTGAATAATTTTCCTTCTAATATTGAACTGATTACGTTTATAAAGGATGAAATGAGTTCATCTTTAACCTTATAATATGGATTTGATTTTAATTAATGATACTTTGTTTAAATTCCAAGTGATTATTTTCTTGATATTTTTTAGGGCTTATGTTGGTTTCAGTAAAGAGATTGGTTTTGTGATTATGAACTTCTGTGATTAAGCTGACAATTGTAGTTCACTTTACTTTTTTATATTAATTCTACTTGAATTATGATGTTTTCCTTAAAATATCATGAAGTTGTTAATGAATTTTTTGAACAAGTTCTTTCCTCTGTGATTTTCAGAACTTGATTTATGTTTATGGAGTTCTGTATATGATTCAGCTTGAGCTAGACACTTATTATTGAGTTGAATAGTTATCTCTTGATTATGATTTTTAAGATTCAGATGGAATTATGTAATTTACTTACCATAATAATTTTCATATGGTCAAAAGACGGTGAACCTTCGCCTTTCCTCGGTTCGTAAATCACACCATACCATATTTAAGTGCCAACCGGCGGAAAGTTGCTATCCTTCTTTGTTGCTATGGTTGTTGACATTTAGGTATGTATCACCTAGTAGGCTAGTACCATCTTTCAAAATTTCATTCCATTTGTTATAAATATCAGCTTATTAACGTAACTAGTTGAACAATAAAACCATCGCTTTTCTATGAAATTTACTCCGATGTGTGGACAAGCGTTTCATTGGTGTGAGAATAGTCCCACATGGGAGAAGGGGTAACTAGCAACCAAGAATATAATGCATTATGCATATAGGTCCTCTCGACTCATAGCCAATTGGTTTTGAGTTGGATGGCCACAAATTTAACAATTGGAAAGATTATAAAAATCTTGAAATTTTACAAGTAATTTAAGATAGCATGTTCTTAATTTATCCCGTATGGTAGTATCTCTTATCTACTAATTATGTGTCTAAGTCTGTTAGACTACTCGTAGATAAATTATATGAAAAAGTTCTAAGCATGGATAGAAGAGGCTGGGTGTGTCAACTGAAGGAGGCAAAGGTCTTTTAGTTTTTTTTTTTTTTCGGTTTGCATATTTGAAATTGTCAAGGGGATTTCTTAGTTGAACTTGTAAGAATAACTTTCTTCTCTTTGTGTGGTATTGTTTTTTATTCTTATGGCTTCCCCTGTATTTTATTTGTGATTATACATTACCCAAGACACTGTAACTGGTTAGTGTCTTATGGCTGTTATGACTGAAATGAGTAGTATTACAGTGAGCAGGTGTGCTCAGCTTAGAAAATGAGTACCTTAGATGCAACTAGAGCGGAACTCGCTCTTGTGGTTTTGTACTTGAACAAAGCTGAAGCTAGAGATAAGATATGCAGGGCAATACAATATGGTTCAAAATTCTTGAGTAATGGAGAACCTGGTACGGCACAAAATGTTGACAAATCTACTAGCTTGGCTCGAAAAGTATTTCGTCTTTTCAAGGTTTGTACTTTTTAACTCATGACTAAATAGTAATCCATTAAAAATTAACTTTTAAACCCATTCCTAGTTGTGTCGTCGTCTGTTGTTGTTCCACTTTGTAAACTAATTAATCATCCTCGCTTCTAAGAATTAACCTAAAAAAATCACAGTTTGATTTGAATTTTGTTTTCCAGAAAAGGGAAAAGAGAATCATGGGTAGCCTACTTTTGTGTCACTTGCTTATTTGCTCACTTTTCTTTTCACTTCTTTACTTGCAGTTTGTCAATGACTTGCATGGCCTTATTAGTCCAGTTCCTCAAGGAACTCCTCTGCCCATCGTGGTGCTTGGAAAGGTACGAGTTTGCTACCTATTTTAAGTTACCCTTACATAAATTTGATGTTATTTGGTTCCTTCAGAATTAGGATAAGTGCACTTTATAAAGTTCTTACAGTTTCAGCTTTCCACCTTACATAATTTGATGTTATTTGCAGTCGAAAAATGCATTGTTATCTACTTTCTTGTTCCTTGATCAAATTGTCTGGCTTGGAAGATCCGGCATCTACAAGGTTGTAGCTTTGAGTTCCGTATTACTTATACTTATTCGATAAGAAAATTAGAAAGTCGAAAACTTATCCTGATTCCTGGTATTGTAGAACAAGGAGCGAGCAGAGCTACTAGGACGAATATCTCTTTTCTGTTGGATGGGTTCCTCAGTTTGCACCAGCTTGGTCGAGGTTCGTTCCTTATTTCCAAGCCCAACATACAAGTTCAATAGATTGCTAGTTATTTCCAAGGTCTAGAGTCTAGACATGAATAATCCATATACTCATCGTGCAATTTTTCTCATCTTTCACTTATTTTTTTCAAGCTTGCTGAAATTGGAAGATTGTCAGCATCAATCAAGAAGATCGAGAAGGAACTAAAGAATAGCGAGAAATGTGGAGTATGTTACAATTTGGACGTCAAATAAGAATTTTTTCGCTTCATTTGCTTCAATTTTTTCCTTATTTCAATCTAAAAATTGTTCTCTTTTATATTTGTGGATTCAGAATGAGCAATACAACAACAAGCTCAAACAATCAAATGCTAGAACACTAGCTCTTGTAAAATCATCCATCGATATAGTTGTAGCAGTTGGGTTGCTTCAATTAGCACCTAAGAAAGTTACTCCCCGTGTAACTGGAGGCTTCGGATTTATCAGCTCACTCATCTCCTGTTACCAGGTTCCCTCTTCTCTCTTATTTCTGATTCATTTTCGATTATTCTCAAAAGGAATCAATTAATGTTTGATGTTTTTCATGACAAAGTTTAATATAATTTTTTATATGGCATGCAGTTGCTTCCTTCGCCAGTGAAGTCGAAAACATCATGAAGAACGAAATTTTTATTGGCTGAACAAGCTTCTTGCTATCAAATAATATTTCAGATTGTAAGTATAATCAACTGATATATGCTTCTTAATGAGATACTCTGAAGTTGTTTCACCTACTTGTTCGCTACTCTCTCGTCATGTTGATGATGAACACATTATGTTTTGCTGAAAGATAATGGATCTCTACTGAAACTTCTGCCGATGCATTAAAGTAGTGGTTTTGATGCATATACATGAATAGTAATGTATTCCTAGATGGACATCTTGCCTATCAATTTAGGGATCGTGATAAATATCAATTGAGAAAAAAACTTGTTTCTCAACGCGGTTTGCTCTCACTGGATGAGATGGCTCCTCGAGGCATACATCTCGATGTGCGTAAACTATTTTCATGAAAGGAAAATGACATCAATTATGTATAAGTATAACATAATTTTTGTAGCACGTCCCTCATTACGAGCTTGTACACAAGCTTCTAGGCTACTCCATTAGCTACAGCACTCGGTGCACTTCATTGGGTGTCCTAAAGTTCAAGCTTCTAGGCTACTCCATTAGCTACAGCACTCGGTGCACTTCATTGGGTGTCCTAAAGTTCGGAGTTTTAAAGCCGTTGTAAGCCTCGTTTGAGGGACAGTTTGTGAGTAAAGGAGACACCATAACACTTACAGCGGCGCCTTTAAAACTTCCCATTTTTATACTCCGTATTTTATTACCATAATATAAAGTGAAGTGTTTAGTACATAGAAATCCTAGTGTTTTTAAAGCATCTCCAACGCAAAACTGGAGATAAAAAAAATCCATTAGCCATGTATGTCAAGAACTCAAGATTATTCTCATTCCTATGTGTCAAAATAGAAATCTTCCAATCTTTGTATATCCAAGCCATCACACGGTTTCTATTCGCAATGTTTTATAAAACGTTCGAGGCGTACATCTTGAGGTGTGTCTTGAGGCGAGTCAGTCACCTGATATCTCGAGCGATATGTACTTGAACCCGATAATAAAACGTGTGCATCTGAAATCGCATCTGAAACCACTTGTTATTTTAAGTGGTTAGATAACATAAGAGCATCTCCACCGTAACTATTATTCTTATAAACTATGAGTTTGACATAGAATTCTTACTGAAAATCTTCTCCAATGCAAAACTCAAGTTAGATTTCTAAAACGATATAGTGATAGTTAATAAGCTAAATATAGATATATGATATATCAAGAGGACACGTTATTTCATCGGAAAAAAAGAGGCCACGTTATTTCAAGAATGTCATCGTGAGATCAGTAATTGTCAGTACATTGTTTCCAATATATAGACCAACAGTGATCTCATATATCTTCACTATATACCACATATATAAAGAAAACAACTTCAGAGATTATTGATGAAGATTTCGCCCACCGTAACATTATTTTTACTTCAATTCAAAAAAAACATTATTTTTACTTAATAATCCAAGTTCAGTAAACTATGAAATTCTCATCTTCTGTGAATCGAATTTGGGATCTCAGGAGTTTGGAGATTTTGTCAACATTATCTACCACTTCGGCTACCAAAGGATTCAAGAGTGTAAAGGACAACTTGAGGAATTAAATCTCCATGTTTTTTTTGTTGAAATGGATCCACACCTTATTGGATTTCAAAAGATGCACGATTGTCATAATCCCACCTACCAAAAGATGAAGCTAACATAGGAAAGAACAGACAAATAAAAGATATTGCTTTTTTATTTATGGAAAATAGAGATTTGAGGGTTAGCTGAGTGTGGAAAGTTGATTTTGTTTTAAATGTTGACTCAAAACAAAATCCTCATCAATAAATCATTTCTTCCATTCTTTTCGCACCAAATGGTGGTTTATTTGAATACGGGAAATCAGATAATCACTTGGAATCAAACCTGTTCTCACTTCAATTCAACTAGTTACATCTTAAAATTTTGACTTTTAATGTTGGAATAAGTATTAGATTTAAACGATTTAGATTCAAATAAATATTTAAAATAACCTATATCGATCTATTTAGGGGTACAAATACAATGACGGGCAGTGCTAGATCGGGTCCCAACCGGCCCCTACCCGCGTGCCAATGTATAACGTTACACGTTACAACCCCTAAGTCTAACTGACTAGGCCCAAAAGCGGACACTCGCACAACACTCACGTATAGACTCCAAGGGTGTGAATTTAGTTTGAGTAAAGATGTATTATGGGTGATTGTGCTACATTTGATGCAATATATATCATTTGATGCAGTATTTGAAGAAAATGTTTTGCATATCAATACTATGGGAAAATGATTTTGTTTTCCTTGAGAAAATATAAGCAAGCTAACATTTGATTCGAAAAATCGAAAAAGTCATTTGCAAAAGTAACTTTTTTTTGCTTTTACATTTTTTCTTTCCAAGTAGTTCAACGTTTACATATGAAACCCTAATTGCTTTCTAACATATGACTTCTAAAAAAAGAAAAACAAAGTGTTACAGGTAAAACCACTCGTGACTTAGTAGACTTGTAGCTTTTTTTAATGTGAATCTAGAATCTCTCTCACGTGTGAAGGATTTAATAAGATTCAAAAGGTGGACACAGGTGGAGCCCTACTTTTCCACCGAAGAAGATCATGTTCAAAAAAGTAGGGAGGGCAAATCAATATTTAGTTATTCACCACATGTTGCTCCTAAAATTATACTGCTTAAAATCAACTTATAACATCAAGATAGGTCTGTCCGCAATAAAACAAAATATGTAAAACAATTCACATGAGGTCTCCTATAGAAGATCTCATGTACACGAAAAATATGTTTGTTGAAATGGAGAAGTAAATAACAAATATACTTTTATTTTGAGTCCCTAAATATGACCAACTCAATAAACTTACTTCTTAAAGATGAGTTTGTGACTAGCAAAATGTTAACACTACATTTTCTTTCAATTTCTATTTTTATTAATAAGCCGGACACATGTAGCTAGGCTTTTACTCTTTTTCTCACAAGAAAATTTTGTGACTAGCAAAAGGGAATGCGCCTCTCCTCGATATGAAATCTTATCTATTTTTTATTCTGTCTCTTAAAATATCTACTCTCTATCCTCTAACCTCTAACCACTTTCGAACAACTTCCTCGCTGAGGTGAAAAAGTTCGTTCGACATTTAAGTTTATGAAAAATGGTGGTGAAGTTTATGAAAAATGGTGGTGGAGGAATTCATCAAAATTCACATTTCACACTTTATTCGTTACAAGCATAATATATATGTGAGGAAGAAAGTGAGTTTAAATTCTCTTGTGTGCAAATCCCAAGAAGATTTGTTAGTTTTTGCTTCCTCAAGTTGTCACAACTATGATAGACAGTACCATTGGGAGACCCTAACCCTATCATGTAGACCCATATTGGAAACTTGCATCCGTTCGATCATCATCAGGCCCCATGTCTCCCGTCAACCCACTAATAACATTCTCTTGTCCTTAGATTCTGTTCAAATATATATATTACTCCTTTTTTGTACCTAGATTATTTTGATTCAGAATGAACAAGTACAATTATTATTGTACCTTCACTTTTACTTCACTTTGGTTTGGGTCCTTTGGGATATACCAAAGCCATCCGTGGGGTCAATTTCATCCAAATCATAACATGATGGAGGGGGATAATTTTCCCCAAATCATATACAAGTGCTAGAGAAAACGGGACGGTCCGAGTTGCGCCACGGTCTAAGCTAATCAGCATTATAATCTCACTTTACTTGAGGGTGTTGAGGGTTGATCTATTTGTATATGCATAAACTTAGCACGTCTCGATGTATTTGGATAGTATCATGTAGTTTTTGTTGATAAAATCTTGTATTTTGAGATTTGAGATTTGAGTATAAAGAACTAAAGAAGTAGGATGATATCAATGACTATTTGGTTGTCACAAATGAGGACAACTTAATCAAACATAAACTATGTGAATTTGTTAATAACACGCATAAGTTTATCTAAGTTATAAAGGAATATCTAAGTTATAAAGGAATATGGAAAATCCAAATTGAACTTGAAGTCTTAAAATTTGAAAAATAAAAAGACAAAAGAAATGATGTAATAACCTAGGTAAAAAAATCAATCCTCTGCCTTGGGTCATGGCACTAGACTGACTTATGGAGTAAGTTGTTTCCTAAATTAATTCCAATCACAAAATCTTGGGGGTTTGTTTTCATGATGTGGGTCAAAGATTTGGAGATTTTTATAGACCAAATTTAAAGAAAGTAATAATGTGTTGAAATTTTTGAGCAGGATCTTATGGTTTCATATAAGCTGTTGTTTAAACTTGATTCTAACCATTTTGTTTTCAAATAGTACAACTTGAAAAGGGAAATGTTGTTGAAAAATGGCTGCCTTTTGTGCTTTTCTTTAAGCTTTTACTTTTGTAAGTACATAACAATCTATGAAAGTATGATCAAGTCTTAAGTTCTTTGGAAAATTCATTCCTACATCACTTTTTTTTTTTCAAAAAAACTTATCTTCACACTGTTTTCATGATTCTAATCAGGGACGGATCCAGGAGCTCGATTTATAAGGGCGCCCCAAATACCCAAAGAAATTTGTTTTGCAAACACTACAAAAAACATTTTCATGAGGGACAGACTAAAATGTCCCTAAAAAGTAAAAATGTCCATACAAGTTATTTGAGACGGTTTTGAACCTTTCGCCAACAATGGCGTCCTAAAAGTCCAAGGACAAGAAAACTTTATAATTCCATCGCCAAGGTTACATTGTAAGGATGACATCTAATTAATAAATCAGTGTCATCACAATAAATAATTCAAGAAAAACAAATTCTCTGGCAGAGAAATAAAGTCATATGTTCGTTCTTAATTTTTTTTAAGCTTATCTCCCACAAAAAACTTTTATTCTATTTCTAAGTTCTTATCAAACCTAGATTTTGTTCAAATTCTAAACATAAATGCATCTTAAAGCATATGCTTTTTTGTTTTTCTAAGATGATAGCGATCATTTTATAAATATATTTACTACGGTCACATTACTAAAGGAAATAATCCAGATCAGGAGACGACGAAGTCTAACAAAAGATTAAGATCACAGTTCATCATATCTTGTAAAATGTCAAATTACTAAAGTAAACACCAGATCGCAGGGCGACATAGTCTACCTAAAGGATTAGTGATCTTAGTTTTTCATTTTAATGATCCAACTATTCAATCACGTTGACATGCGATTTTTTTCCATTGTAACACGCACGATCATATTATTGGGTGACATATGTTAAGCCAACACGCTTGGCCTTTAAATGAACACTTAGTCAAAATTAGCCCCCTATAGCCATCATACCATGAAATATACCTCTCAAAGCCGAAGCAATATTGATTTTTCTACATAATCTTTTAATTCGTCAACTTATTTTAAATCACCGTAGTACCAAATAAAAATGATATTATTAGACATCTAACTAAGCTCTTGATTCACGATAACCATTCGACAACTCAAAAATTGGTGACATGGGAACAACATCTCTGTTCGGACAATTCTTCATCGATATGTTTTAAAAACCATTAGATAAATTGAAATCAAGTACTAAGCAAATGTCAAAACATAGCTATTACTAAAATGAAAATTTTTCTCAACTAATGAACATGCTCATCCAATTGGAAATTTTTAAGAGCTTGACATTTGGTACAAAGTCAAATAGTTGACTTATTAACTTTCTCTAAGTCAACTATCACAAAATTCAACACCATGCAAATACAATCTTCCTATTGGCACAAACAACCTTAGATTTTTTTCTATTATAAATATAAGTTATATAACATGGGTCATGTTAGATTCCTACTTTTAGATCCTATTGGCTACTCAACAAACTAAAAAAAAGATCTAATATGGGCCCAATTTCAGAAGAGCATAAGATCGTTTTTCAAAGGCCGCGGCTTTGGGGAATAAAGAAAATTCTCCGGGGAATAAAGACTTTTCTTAAAACTAGTCAAATAAGATTGACTTTTTATGTTTATTTTTATTGCTAAGGGGCTTCTAATTTTAGAAGATGCCATAAAAAAGGCTCCACCATCTCATCACCTCTCTCTGCCACTTCATCTTCTCGACACCTCATCATCTTCTCCGGTGAAAGTCGTCGGCCGGCTAGTTTTCCGGCCGGCGACCTTCAAATATAAAAAAAAAAAAAAAATATTCTCTCTCCTCTCTCTCTCTCTAAATTTTTTTTTTCTCTCTCTCTACAACAGTTCTTCTCTCTCTCTCTAGAACAGTTCTAGAGAGAGAGAAGGTTTGTTCTCACTGGGACAATGTGTTTGTCATACGCAATCAGCTTACATAAGAATCAACAAAGAAATTGACACAGTGGCATTGCTCACAGTTATAAAACTCATGGTTTATATAATCAAGTAACTAATCCGTGTATATCTGTCGCAACTCTTTTCTGGATTAGGTAAATAAGTTCAAACTTTAGATGATAAATGACTTCATGAAAGGAGACCCATTTCCTTATCCTTCACTTTAGGTTTCCTAGTCTGTTATTGACATCCAATTTCAAACATGTATAAGTAACCAATGATTCTAATCATCTGCTCCCTTCAAATTGATCTAATTTACTTAAAAACTCCATCTTTCCATACCAATAGAAATTCAACTTCAGACTTCACCTCCTACTGTCACTAAAAACGGATATACTAAACATTTATATGCATCTAAGTTTCACCATCTAAACAAAACCTAAATACTAAACTAAAGAAATAAACTTTTGGTGAGAGAATTTACCTCTGATTTTAGAAACCAAAGAAGGAGTTTTATTTAAATTCCTCTGGCAAGGATAAAATACTCTGGAGCTAATTGAAGCTCGAATTGGGCAAGGACGGTTAGAGAGAGAAAATGGTGAGTAAAGAGACGCGGAAACGGCTTCCATTTGAAGTGAAACTGCAAAAGTTTGCAGCTGAGAAATACTTGTCAATCGATTTCTAGGGTTTCAGTTATGTAACTAGAGAGTTCCAATTCTAAACATAAACTCATTCGTGAGAACAGATCTTCTCTCTCTCTAGATCTGTTCTAGAGAGAGAGAGAAAAGCAAAAAAAAAAAATTAGAGAGACAGAGAGGAGAGAGATAATTTTTTTTTTTTTTTTTTTTTATGTTTGAAGGTCGCCGGCCGGAAAATTGGCCGGCCAGCGACTTTCGCAGGAGAAGATGATGAAGTGGGAGAGAGAGGTGATGAGATGGAGGAGAACTTTCAAAAAAATGTATTTTGCATTCCCCATAAAAATTTATTCCCCGGAGAATTTTCAAAAAAATCTGGATTCCCTCGAGAATTTATTCTCCGGAGAATTTTCTTTATTCCCCAAAGTCGCGGCCTTTTCAAAAATAGAATAGATAAATTGTATCATGGCCGCCATTAGTTTATTGTCAGGATTCGAACATTCTATCGAATAGATCATTTTAAAAAAATTTGGTGGAAAACGAAAATAAAATTCCTTTCACTTAGAATTAAAGTGAAATTCCTTGTAATTAAGATTTACATATGTAGTAAATTATGATTCAATCATCATCATAGAAAAATCAAAACTATGGTAAAGTTTGGCTCTTATTTGACCTTCTTCTTACTAGGACTAATATCCATTAACTTATATATTCTCAAAGTCCAATTGAAAAAGAATAAGTAAATGTCAAAAGTTAACCTAAACATTTAAAATTAGTCTTTTTTTTTTCTTTTTGTTGAAACATTTAAAATTAGTCGTTAAAAAGAGAAATTAGTTTCCTTGACTTATGGACATATAGGAAGATGTTTTTTTTTTTGAAATTTAACTTCGATGTATGATAGTCATTACAATGACGTTGATACCTCAAAGATGTGATAAGCACGGTACTGTCAGATTAAACAAGAACGGACTTAAAAGCCAACTAAACTATGAGCTAAAGTCCAACTAACTATGGCGTAAATTCAATCTACATTATTTATGCCCTAATAACCCCATATTCACTACACGAAGATGTTATATCGCCTATATTAACATTTGACCACTACAAATTTATCAAAAAGTAAATTACAATCTTACCTAAATAATTTGTGGGATGTAATTACAAACTTACCCAAAAATAAATTAAAAACTTAACTAAGAAATTTATGTAATATATATTAAACTTACTTAAAATAACTTAAAAATTGGCCAAAAACATTTCTAGCATATAAATAACAAACTTGTCTAAAAATAAATTAGAAACTTAACCAAATCCTTATGAAATATTATAAACTTACCTATATTGGATATAATTAAATTACAAACTTAGCACAATTTTTTTTTCGAAAACTTGCCCAAAACCAAATTAAAAAAGCTTACCCAAAATATTTATAGGTTAAACATACAAACTTACCAAAAATAAATTACATTCTTTATTCCCTTAGAATTTTATTCCCTTAGAATTTTATGCCAAAGGAATGGGATATATCATATAAATTATGGTATTAGTTAATCCTTAAAGGGAATTAAAAGAACATGAAACGGTCCAGACTAGATCGCCAAGCTCAGACGGAAGCCCAATCCGGGCGTGCCTGGCCCGTCACCAGTACGGATTAGGTCTCCTTAAATGGGTCGGTACCGGGTTTGACCGTACTGATAAACACCACTAATTTAAGACAAGTCTATAAATAATTGATCTCACAACTTGTTACCACCAAATGTTTTAGAGTAGGTGTATAATTAACTGGCCAAACAATTGTTGGATGCATCCTTAATTATCCTTGTCTGGTACTTATAGTTGTAAGTGTTATCTCTTTCTTCTCCCTTTTTTCTCTCTGCCCTTTGTTTCTCTCCATCCTCGGTCTCCTAAGCAGGCCAAAATTGTTTTATCCCAAAAGACTCTTCAACCATACAATATGCTTAAGAGCTTATTTCAAATTTCGAGCTCCATAAAATTCTTATGTCACATTTTGTCAACTTCAAAAGCCATCCAAAAATCCCTATATATACAACTAGTACAAAACCCATTTAGTCCTACCCTTCTCTTTCGATCACAAACACTATTACACTGTACACCCACTCTCTCTTTCTCTCTCTAACTTTCTCAAAACACAACCACCCAAACCCCATTTCTCTCTCTATCTCTATTCCCCCCTGTTTGTGTGTCTCTGTATCTCAAACAAACTTAATCATGGGTAACCCAATCCCTGTCTCCTCTTCTGAATCCAATCCTGACCAACCATATCTCATCTCCATTAAAGATCAAGAACCCAACATTTTCACTCAATTACTCCCAAAAATTCAACCAAAATCTGATAAAACCCATCTCTCTTTAGCTGTTCTTGAATCAAAATCAATAGCAAATATTGCATTTCCAATGATTCTAACTGGTCTTTTACTCTATTCTAGATCAATGGTTTCAATGCTCTTCCTTGGGTACCTTGGTGAACTCTCTTTAGCTGGTGGTGCTCTTGCCATTGGCTTTGCTAACATCACAGGCTACTCGATTCTTTCGGGTTTAGCCATCGGAATGGAACCCATTTGTGGTCAAGCTTTTGGTGCTAAAAAACACAATCTTATTGGTCTTTCTCTTCAAAAAACAATTCTAATGCTTCTCTCAATTTCAATCCCAATTGGGTTTCTTTGGCTTAACATGAAAAAAACTTTAACTTTTTTCGGTCAAGATGAAGATATCTTAAATGAAGCTCAAAAGTACATTCTTTTTTCTCTCCCTGATCTCTTACTACAATCTTTACTTCATCCACTAAGAATTTATCTTCGAACTCAATCGATAACTCTTCCATTAACTTACTCTGCAACTCTAGCAATTATTCTTCACATACCCATTAACTACTTTCTTGTTTTTTACTTAAATTTGGGAATTAAAGGTGTTGCTTTAAGTGGGGTTTGGACTAATTTCAATCTTGTTGGATTTTTGATCATTTATATTTATATCTCTGGTGTTTATAAGAAAACTTGGTGTGGGTTATCTTTAGATTGTTTAAAAGATTGGAAACCACTTCTAAATTTAGCAATCCCAAGTTGTATTTCAGTTTGTTTAGAATGGTGGTGGTATGAAATCATGATTTTACTATGTGGGTTATTGATTAATCCAAAAGCTACTGTTGCTTCAATGGGGATTTTGATTCAAACAACTGCTTTAATCTACATTTTTCCATCTTCACTAAGTTTTGCGGTTTCGACTAGAGTTGGAAATGAGTTAGGTGCAAATCAACCAAGAAAAGCTCGAATTGCAGCAATAACAGGACTTGGTATGAGCTTTTTCTTCGGGTTTTCGGCACTTATTTTTGCAGTAATGGTGAGAAATATATGGGCTAGTATGTTTACACAAGATTTAGAGATAATCAAATTAACATCTTTAGTTCTACCTATAATTGGACTATGTGAGCTTGGGAATTGCCCACAAACAACTGGTTGTGGGGTTTTAAGAGGAACGGCAAGACCGAAAATCGGTGCGAATATCAACTTAGGATCATTTTATCTTGTTGGAATGCCAGTTTCAGTTGGATTAGCATTCTTTCTAGGGTTTGATTTTGAAGGTCTATGGATTGGAATGTTATCTGCACAATTTTCTTGTGTAGTTTTAATGTTGTTTACTTTGGGAAGAACAGATTGGGAATTACAAGCAATGAGAGCTAAAGAACTGACAGAGAGTAGTAGTAGTACTAGTGTTCTTGTTGATGAAAATGGTAATGACACCAAAGAAGATAAACAGAATAAGAACTTAAATATTGAGGATCAAAATAAGGACTTATTTTCGACTTCTTTATTAGAAAATAAGCTTGTTGAGTTACTCGTTTAACACGTAAAATTAACTACATTTTTGTTCGATTTGTAAAGACAAAGTAAGTAGTCTTTCTTAACCTTTTTTTCTTAAGAGAAATTTGCTTTTTTGTTACAAAAGACATAGGAGAGAAGTTGATTGACTTTTTGGGTGTAAATGGAAACAAAAAGGAAAAGTTGTTTTTGTATAATTTTGCTTTTTTTTTGGTTGAAGAATGTTGGGTTGGTTTAGAAGACTTGTTATAAATGTGCCAAAAATATTGAATGCCAAAATAGTTATATTGGGTCTCACTTATTGACTTATATTTTATGACTTTTTTGTAATCTTGTGGCCTACTTGGCTACTTGAAGGTTGGTGTTAATAGTGAATTGGGTGGGCTTGATTTCCATAGACAAAACGGGTCATAGTTTGCTAATGGCAGGTTGCATCTTCTTAGCCATTGACCGTCTTCTTCACTTTCGCTTTTTTTAGTTGTAATATTATTTAAATAAATTATGTGTCTAGATGAACAATCCCTTTTAAAAAGAAATTCAAATGAAGATTTTATATTAACTTGGAACTAGTATTAGTGTCGGCATAACCCCCATAAAGATGTGAAATTATTACTTCTAATATTAATGGGCCATTCTATAAAACATACATGTTCTCGTTTCTATACTTGCTTGAAAAAGGAAAAAAAGTTTCAAACACATAAGTTTTTTTTTGATGACAATGTTCTAAACTTTCCACCAAGATAATCATTTTTAGACAGGGGCCGTGTGGTTTTGAGAATCGTTAGATCTACTTTGAGAGATGATAGTCTATTATATCACCCTATATCAGATACTAAACATTGTTTAATAGTGTATTTTAGGGGGGGTAGTGGAGCAAGACTTTCGCGGACTCTTGAGAGTCCGCGAAAGTCTGAGGCATTCAAATCCAGACATTTGAGAGTCCACGAAAGTCTGAGGCATTCAAATCCAGACATTTGAGAGTCTACGAAAATCTGAGGCATTCAAATCCAGACATTTGAGAGTCTATGAAAGTCCGAGGCATTCGATTGTAGACAAAATATGTCTCAGACTTTGGTGGACTTCATAGTTTGATGAATTTGTGAAGGATTTGGGACAAATTTGGAAGCCAAAATGTCTTTCAAAAAACAAGAGACATTTGAAGTCCATCATGTGATCAAAAAACAATAATAATATTAAAATAATAAATGTCTACCAAATGTCCATCAATGTCCACAAATATTCACAGATGTTTACGAAAGTCGAAAAATATATTTTTGAAATGTTAATATAAATATATTATTTCATGTGATTAAACAATAATAATAATATTAAAATAATAAATGTCTACCAAATGTCCATCAATGTCCACAAATATTCACAGATGTCTACGAAAGTCGAAAAATATATTTTTGAAATGTTAGTATAAACATATTATTTCATGTGATTAAATAATAATAATAATATTAAAATAGTAAATGTCTACCAAATGTCCATCAATGTCCACAATATTTACAGATGTCTACGAAAGTCGAAAAATATATTTTTGAAATGTTAGTATAAATATATTATTTCATGTAATTAAAAAATAATAATAATATTAAAATAATAAATATCTACCAAATGTCCATCAATGTCCACAAATATTCACAGATGTTTACGAAAGTCGAAAAATATATTTTTGAAATGTTAGTATTAATATATTATTTCATGTGATTAAATAATAATAATAATATTAAAATAATAAATGTCTACCAAATGTCCATCAATGTCCACAAATATTCACAGATGTCTACAAAAGTCGAAAAATATATTTTTGATTAGCACAAATATAATATGCATTACACATTTTGTCAATGGACTCAAGATCTTAAAATGTCCCCAGGACATTTTGTCTATGGATCAAATGTCTTGAAATGTCTATAAAGACATTTTGTCTACAAACTCTCAATGTCTTGAAAATGTCTATGAACACATGTTGTCTATAATAACTCATCCGAAATGTCTTGAAATGTCTACGGGACATTTTGTCTATGAAAGTCTGTGAAAGTCCCGCTCCACTACCCCCCTTAGATTCATTAACCTATTATAGGGATGGGTGTAAAATAAACAAGCACTCAATTAGATAGTCAAAGTCCAAGTCAACAGTCAAAACGTCACCCCCTCTAGGACTCTCAAGAAGGCACAGTCCGTGCAAAATATCCGCCATAGGGTGCTCCTTTCGACAAAAGTTGTACTTTATATTGATTATTAATAAGGTGGAGTACATCTTAATTTTGTAGGACTAGAAATAACATCCTGGACATAAGTTCCACAAAACCATAAGTTCTTAAAAATTTGAACTAAATTTGTAACCAATGCTTGAATTCTCATCGAAACCTATGTATAGTACGATGTAGATCTACATCTACAACATGCAAATTCTAGATCATATAAACAACACGAAGTTCTAGAAAAGTTTCGGATGGATTATGAAGGAAAAAAGTGAAAAATTGGTTAGAGACTAGATTTGTTACAAAAATAAAAAATCGAATACAAAGATTGCTGAAAAATTGTCTACCTGTAAGTTTATTGAATAGGGATATATATATATATATATATATATATATATATATATATATATGCAATTGGAATAGAGATGAATACAAATATAAACATATTTTTATTGGCTTAAAGTGTAGGGTGAAAAAAAAAGTTATAATGAAATTTGTTATCACATGTATTCATTGTTTTTTTTTAACACAGGATTAGATTGATTTATTGTACATATATCAGTTTACTGGATTTTTGTGGACCAGTATTTCTTTTCATTTATATTCAATTTTGTTCTATATTGTTATAACATGTGTCTTATAACTCCATAAATAAATAAGGAAATAAAAGAAAGAAGAAAGCTATACATATGGTCGTAATATTTGATCCGTCTGTCAAACATGATTGGCCGTATTTATTTGTACAGATAACAATATTCTAGTAAGCTCTTACTTCTGTTCATTTGTCTTTTTTATTGTATTATACATTTTAATTTTCTTATTAAACTTTTTTATTAAATAAATTTTGCTAATCGTATTACGATTTTATTTCTTTTGTAGTTGTCCCAAAATGAATGACCTAATTTCTATTTTTGGTTGTCCCATTTTAGTGTTCTATTTCTAAAAATAAAGAAATGAACTTTTCGTTGTTTCCAATAGTACCCATTTTTATAAATTTAATGACAACTTTATTTAAAGGTAAGTTCAACTTTTTCATTGTAAATTAAAATAGTTAATGAGGATACAATTGAAAAAACCATGTTATTTTTGAAAGTCAAACACCAATTAATGATGTTCTCTTAATAAGTTAGATTTTCAAAATGGTGGCCAATACGTGGACAACCGTTTTTCTTATATGGACAAATATCTTGATGCAGGGGCACCCGGCGTGGAGACTATTTCCATGACCGGACCCGGTCATGGACCAACCGGCCAGAGAGAGTAGATTTAGGAAGTCCTTATTTTAGTATGATTATTAATTAATTTAGGTTTAGGAATTATGCTATTTTAATGTTTCCAATAATTGGAAAGGTTCAGATTTGAGTCCAAGTTATTTAGGCAGTTGCAGTATTTAATTATTTAGGAAGTCTAATTCAAGTCTATCTAGGAAAGTCCAGAATCCTATAAAAGGATATCTAGTTTGTCTATTATTCTCAGATTTGAGAGAAAAACCCCATTGAAGTTTTAATAAAGTTTATTATTTAGAGTTATTTGATCTTTAATTTCATTGTTCTTAGTTAGTTATTTTATATCTTTAATTCCGCTGCGTTTCTACATCAAGTGGTATCTAGAGCCAAATTTTTTTATAATCGTTTACAATGGTTAACATTACTATTCTTCTTGAATGTTGGAAAATTTTTCCACGTTTATGTTGGGATCCAATTCATGATGCACGTCAAATCTATGTTGACCGAAGAGATCAAAATAAAATTAATGTCGTTTCCAAAATCCCTATGTTTGATTGTCAATATCATATAGATTTTTGGATTCAACAGATAGAAGATTTTTTCGTAAATCATGATGTTAGTGATGAAGATAAGGTTTTTGTCGTAGAACAACACTTATCTGAAAGAGTCTACGACAAATTCAACGAGATGCAATGGAGACTCGTTGATCAAGGAAACCCCTTCATTGATGATTGGAATCAACTGAAAAATATTTTTCGGCATGCCTTCCTTCCTTTAGATGAATACTTATCTTACGAAGAATCTCGAATCGAATCGAGCAAATTTTCTGAAATTTCTTCGCCTACCGTGACCATTACTATTGAAGGAGGTGTTCTTGATAAAATAAATACTAGTTTTTCATTGACGGAGGAAGAAAAGTTTCATAAGACGTATCAAGAAGAAGAAAGTCAATTGACTAACACAAGCCCGAATAATTCGTTTGATCCATATATGATTCCAGGAGAAGAATTAGTTGTTTCGAATCATAAAATACTTCCGCCTCAATTCGCGTCGTTGAAAACTCGGGGACAAAGGTCAATCAATGACTTGGTTGTTTTTCTCAAGACCTTTACAGAAGAGGATGATTTTAAGTTGTTTGAGAAAATACAACAATTCCAGTCAAACCGTGACAGCACCATCATCGATATCGTGACAGCACCATCACCGAAACAGCAACAGCAACAGCAACAGCAACAGCAACAGCAACAGCAACAGCAACAGCAACAGCAACAGCAACAGCAACAGCAACAGCAACAGCAACAGCAACAGCAACAACAACAGCAACAGCAACAGCAACAGCAACACCAACCGCAACAACAGGAACAACAGGAATATTATAACACTTTAATGGTAGATTTTGAAGCTTCTGGTGATCAAACTGGTTATGGGTTAAGAGAAAATCCAAAGAAAACTTGGAGATTATCTGATTCTAGTGATAGTAGAGAAAGAGTTTCAATTGATAGCTTTGTTGAAGATGAAGAAGAAGAAGATTCATGGACTGGTCATGAGAATCAGAAATTGGTAATGGATAATCAGTCTGATAATGAAGTTGAAGCACCAAAGAGAAGAAAAAGAACAAGAAGATCAAGGTATAAATCTACTACTTCAACTACTACTACTACTACTACTACTAATTCTTCATCTTTCTCATTAGTTAATCCATCTATTCATCATGATCATAATAGTAATTCTGAAATTGAGCAAGAACAAGAAGAAGTAGCTATTAGTTTAATGATGTTATCTAGAGATATTGGGCATTGGGGTGGATTAGATTCAGTTTCTGATAATAATTCTATAGTTGTTGAAGTTACTGGTTTAGCTAAGAACACTGATGAACTAAAAGACTTTAATGGTGAAAAGAGTATTAAGAAACCAAGAGCTAAGAAACTGAAATCTGTTGTTTTGGGTATGGAAAATGTTGGATTGATGAAGAAGAAGAAAAGATCTGATTTGGGTAGTTCAAATTTTGAGTTAAAAAAGGTTGAATCAGAAGTTTCTGTTCATGGGTTGGTTTTAGAAGATGGGTTTGATTCTGATAATGGAGACAAAATAGAGCTACCTGAAACTCAATTGCTGAAGGGTTTGATGAAAAAAGCTGAAGTTTCTATGGAGTATAATCCAAGCAATGCTTATGGGTTTGATTCTGGTAAAGATTCTTCGAAGAAACCGAAATTCGAGTGTACTACTTGTAAGAAAATCTTTCATTCTTATCAAGCTCTTGGGGGTCATAAAGCTAGCCACAAGAAGTTCAAAACTTGTTTTTCTTCGAAAAATGAGAGTAGTACTGAAGTTAGTGTTGAAACTGAAGTTTCTCCTGATCTTACTAGTGAAAGTAAGTCTATCCTGTTTAGTAGTAACCCTAGTCCGATTCAGAAAGAACGGAAACTTAGCTGCATTTCGAAGAAGATTAAGCACGAATGCCCAATTTGTTTTAAAGTTTTCTCGTCCGGACAAGGTTTGGGTGGTCATAAGAGGACTCATGTTAACGAAAGTCCCGAAGTAAGAGGTGATAAGAATGACTCTGTAATCAAGCAACAAAAATTAGCTAACCAAGCATTCTATGCCGAAAGCTTAAAGGGAATGGCTCCTGCCATGATCACGTCTGTAATCAAGCAACAAAAATTAAATATTTTGGTTGTGCATCTAGGAAAGTTTATTATTTAGAGTTATTTGATCTTTAATTTCATTGTTCTTAGTTAGTTATTTTATATCTTTAATTCCGCTGCGTTTCTACATCATATCTTATGTGGACAACCAAAATATTTAATTTTTTTTATATGGACACCAGTTCCTAAGGGGACAACTCTCTATTATTTTCACTCAAGTCCTCTTAGAATTAGATGTATTATTTTAACACCTCTCTCTTTTCTCATAAACCCGAAGTAAGTTTGGTCTTCTTCTACTACTTCATCTTCATCATCAACCCATAATCTAGAGAGATAATTTTTTTGGAGAAGATTATGACATCAAACAAAGGGAAGGGAATTGTTGAAGGATATTCCTAACCAGAAAGATCAGATCTAAAAACCCTAAAACCCGTTAAACTTTTAAAACCTAGAAATCAAAAATTTCAAAACCCTAGATTTTTTTACAAACAAGTAGAGTTGCTCGCGCTTCGTGGAAAATCGACAAAACACGAGAGATCTTAATTTCTGAGTTTTTGTAAAAAAAAAAAAACTGACTTGCCAATTTCGTAGATTTCCTACGAAAATTTGGCAAGACAGAAGGAAACTTGCCACGAAAATCTAGCATATTTTCGTAGATTTCCCACGAAATTCTGGGGATTTCTTCTTCACTTCGATTTTTTGTCTTGAAATCGTTTTGTATTCTTTCAAACTACCCAAACGAAAATACAAAATTAAAAAAGTTAGAGTTTTACCTCATCAATGTAGGGTTTGATTAAAACTTATCTAGGGTTTGATAAAAAACAAAGGGAAGTAATAGAAACTATAGTTTACTAAAAAATAAGGGAAGTGGAGATTGATGAGTTTTATCTTCTTTATTCATCTAGGGTTTGATAAAAAAACAAGGTGAAGGAAATGGTAGAAACTATAGTTTACTTTTAGGCAGTATAAGAATAAGAAGAAGAAGATGATGAAGAAGAAGACAACTTAGGTTTTCAATTTTGAACTATTATTTTGTTAATGGTCCACAAGTAAGTAACTGTTAGTATTTAAGACTTTATGGAGTTGTCCCCTTATTAAATCAAAGTCAACTAAGTCAAGCATAATTGACTCGCACCGACCCGAAAATAGTTGTCCATATAAAAAAACAGTTGTCCACGTATTGGCCACCTTCAAAATAGGTCATTCATTTTGGGACTGAGGGAATAATATTTAGTGTGAAAATTTTGAATTCTCGCCTACACATACACCTCTAAAAATAGAATACTTGAGGGCATTATTCAGTTAGAGTATAGTAGAAGAAGACCTCCAAATCTTTCAAGGTATTGATTGTTTCCGTCTCGTACACATTTTGGTGTGCGGTTTTTCTGAAACTGGTTATATATTAATCAAAGGGAGTCGAGAAGACATATGCTTCAACATGGGCATTCAATGAAATGGAAGAGAAACTAAGTAATAATAAGTGTTTTTCTTCGAGATGGAGATGTTGTTGCTGATCGGCTGGCAAATGAAGATGTTCATTGGCAAATGTTAATGGGTGGAACTTCACACCTAACTTTATTTCCACTGAACTTATGTGTGTATGGACTAGAGTAGTGTTCTCTTGCGGTTCTTTTAGGTAATTTGATATAGAATGGTCTTTGCGTGATTTCACACCAACGGACATGACTGAGTTGCTTGGATCAGAATGGTACTTCGACAGTTTGAGGAATATATTGACTTGTGTTCGAGTTCGACGTGTCTTGAGCATAAGTACCGGACAGATATTACTTGAAATACATGACTGATCAAGTATAACTCTGAAAATAAAGGAGCAGTTAATCTCAAGTGTTTAATGATTGAAATCCATTATTTGGTAGAATGACTTCCATAACCTTACACATATATATTCAACTAATTAAACACTAATAAATCCATTACTATGTTGGTTGACTTTTGTTATTGTTGTTAAACTATAGTTTGACCTCAGCCAAAATGGAAAGAACCTTTCCTAATTCTCCTCAATATCAATTCCCAAATAATAAGTACTCATTAGTAGAAAGTCAACCTATAACTACTACTTCCACCTGATTCAACTGAGTCATTTAAAAAGTCAAACATATTTAGCAATTTTACAAAGGGTGCTTGTAAAGGCACGAGGCCAAATTTTTGTAAGCCGGTGGCTTTATAAGCACATGGTCCAACAACTATTTTTTCTATAGGGACCGGGGCAACTTGACTTAACCCTAACTGTCCATCAATTTCCCTCTCACGAAATCAGTGGGACCAAATTTTCATTTTCTCTCTCTAACCTTCTTTCCAAGAAGCGAACCTCTCCTCACCTTATCTCTCTCTAAGCTTCTTCCCAATATCCGAGACCTAAGAGGTCTAAATGATCAGTTGATTCGGGACCTAAGAGGCCCAAACGGATCAACCGGTCCGGGACTTAAGAGACCCAAACAGATCAGCTGATCCGGGACCTAAGAAGACCGAACGGACCAGTTGATCTGGGATCTAAGACTACTTAATGAGTTAGTTGATCCGCTATGTTGTGTTAGGTCCCAGTACGTAATGGTTATAAAATGTATTACGTATTCAAATATTAAATAATGGGTTAAAAAATGTTTGTTTACGTCATCGCAAACATCAAATAATAGATGGTATCGGAGAATATCGGTGGTAGTTGACCTTTACTTAGGGTTTTCATTTAGGTAAACGAGTCGGACTTCGTTTTGAAAGAAGCAGATGAAGGTGAACGTCACCCACATTAATGATCAGTTGGACATAGAGAACTCAGTCCATGACATGACCGACCGCTTACAGTCATTTGACCCGGTTCCCGGTACTTATAGAAGCACCCTTTTACAAAGTATAAATACATTATTAATCCAGTAATATAAATTGTAAAAGTACTCGTGCATTGGCTAATTAACTAATGAGATTAGGCATTTTTTGGAATAAACTATAATTGCAGTACAAATCCCAAATTTTTAGGGTCCTTGATACTGTATTTTATTTTTAAATTAGAGTTGTTGTTGTTGTAGATAATTGGCTTCGTGATCGTGATTGACTATCTGTTCATTTTCTGTATAAAACTAGAATCAGCTACATGTAGCACTCAAAACCACCGATGGACAGGAACATGGACAAGTGAATGAGATAATATTCAGATAAAAATGTAAGGCGAGACAAATATATTAGAGATACTAACTAGACCATTCTACAAAAATTATACTCCAATTTTATTGTACAACTTCCCTTACATATAATTCAACACCGAGTTGACAATATTAACATAGTGAGTATATAGTTGTAGTTTTTAACAAAGAAAAAAGCGTAAATATTTGTAGTTGTTCCATAGACGTGAAGGAGAACATAAAAGATATTTAGTTGAATTCCTTCTCTTTTTTCTTTTTTGAAATATAGTTTTGTGTTTCATGCATCAAAGTATTAAATAGTATGTGATGACTTCTCCTTAACAAAAATAAAAATAAAAATATGTGATGACTTCTTTTCCCCCTATGAGGGATATATAAGTGATTTAAATAGAACGCAATGATAGAGAGTCGACATTTGGTAGCCCAGGTGGTGTATAATGCATAAAATTTACTTTTCTACGCAAATGTATAAATTTACTTTTTTAACGCACTGTCTTTACTAAACATTGCTATATATTCCTATACCGAAAGTTAATTTTTGCTATTGACTTCAAAGTTAAGTTAATTATGTCTAATCCATACACAAATATTACTTGATTTTTTTTTCATGTCTACCTCCACTCCACCACAGTTATTTGCACCATTACCACCATACCTCAACTATCACCATTGGTGCACCTCCACCACCACCACCCCACACCTCCACCACACTGCCACCACACCATAACCACTACAACACCTCAAATACCACCATTGTACCTCCACAATCACCGCCATCATCACTAAACTTCCACCACCACAACCATCACCATGTCTCCACCACCACTACCACACCTCCACCACTAACATCACCACCATCACTAAGCCTTCACCACCATCACCATGTCTCCACCACCACCATCACCATGTCTCCACTATCACGACCACCACCACATCTCCACTACCACAACTCCACCACCACCACACATCCACCACCACATTTCCACCACCACCACACGATAAACACCACAAGTCCACAACACCTCAAAAACCACCACCGCCACCAATACCACAATACCTCAAACACCACCATTGTACTCCGCCACCACCACCACCCAGGCCCGTGCAAGGCCCAGTGCAGGCAGGGCGCCTGCACTGGGCCCACCAAGCATTGGGGCCCACATATCAATTTAAACATAGGAAGGGTCAAATTTGGGTGGGCTTGAGTTGGGGGTCAATCTGTTTCTCTTTCTCTTTTTAATCTTCCCATTAATTGAAGAGAGAAATGTTTCTCTCTGTGTGCATGTTTGCGGCAACTAATAAGAGTAACTCTTTCACTTTCTATGTTCGTTAGTTATTACTTTATCTGTTCATTACTTAAAAATTTCACTGCTTTCCAAAAACGATCCAATCTCCTTCACTCCCCTATATTATGTTTCTAAATCTCTACCTAAATTGCCAGAAATAATTCTTTTTAAGCTTAACTTAAGAGTTTATAATTCTAAATCTCTACCTAAATTGCCAAAAATACATATTATGCAAGTCTTCTCCAAAAGAACTACACACTCCTACATATATACTACAAAACGATAAACAGACTCTCTTTCTTTTAATTTATTCAATCAAAGTTTCAAAAGTAAACAAAGAAAAATACAACATATTCAAGACTACATATAAAATTTCTCTTCGAATTGAAATTTTATATATAAGTAAAACATGTGAAACACATTCATGGTGTAGTTATGTTGTTTGAGGCGAAGTCTGCAAACATACACAAATGTGAGTGAATGAGTTGAGGAAGCGTGGAACCTCACGTGAAAAAGTTTTCATTAGATTTGATTATACAAGGGGGGCCCAACTAAAATTTGGCACTGGGCCTCCCAACTCTCAGGCACGGCCCTGCCACCACCACCACTACCACACCAATACTACCACAACACCTCAAACTCACTACCATACTTTCACCTCCACCGCCACACCTCAACCACACCATACCTCCTCCACTACCACCACCATATTTCCACCACCACCATCATACCTCCGTCACTACTACCATCGTCATATTTCCACCGCCATATCCTCGTGACCACTATCACTATATTAACACCACCACCTCCATATTTTCACTTCCACCACACCTCAACCACCACCATTATTACCACCACCACCTTTGACATAATAGTCATCATGAAATTGTACGAGTAAAATTTAAAATGAATTATTTTTATAGGGAAAGAAAAATAAAAAATAGAAAAGTAATAACATACTTTTTATATTTTTCAACTTTATTAAACCAAAAGTACTTCTACTACAAGCAAAAGTTTTTCTATTTTTGTTTGCCAAACGACACCTAAACCAAAATAGTAGTGTTAATCAATCATTCGAATTATTTATTATGTACATTTTAAAAAAGTTGAACTTTATGATTACTACATAAACCTAATAATTTATCGGGGGATGAGATTTAAGTCCAAAATCGCATGATCAAGGAGTCTAGAGACCAAAGATAATCTGAAATAGAAAATAAATCCACTCAAAGTAAATTACATGTCTATCCTCTTATTATCTTTTACTGCCTAACCTATCCTAAGTTAAAAAAAACAACCCAAAATAAAAGATACCATAATATATAGATTCATTACATTTATTTCTTTAAAAACAAACTTTCTTTCCCCGAAAAAATTTGCCTTTTTCGTTTAGCATAACAAAATAAAGTAGCCTTTTCTGTTTCAAAAAAATAACTAAAAAAAAAGTTGCCTTTTCCTCAAATATCAAACCAAAGACAGAGAGAGAGAGGGAAACTTTTATCTTAAACACGCCCAAAATAAACCTAACAGAGATAGAGAGAGAGAGAGAGAGAGAAATAGCATCGAGTAGGAGAGAGGAAGAATTCATTGTTGGTTTCGTTCATCATCATCAACAGTAAAGAGTAAGTTATTTTGGTTTTCATCATTTTTGTTGTTCCTTTAACTTTGTTTATGATTTAGATTGATTTCTACAACACACAACGAATTAGGTTTTGATTTTTTCAACTTTAACTATGATTTATTTTTCTGAAATTGATTAGTTAATAAGAAATTTCTAGGGTTTAGTTGTTTCGAAGTGGTTTAATGGAAGTTATTTTCAAAACCCTAAATCAGTTCAAAGTGAAGAGTATGTTTCTTTTTTGCATGCAACAAAAAATTTGTATTGTTACCTTGTCTCTGTTGTTGTGTAATTTCTTTGAATAAATGGTTTCTGCTTAAATTTTTTATTTTAGACCAACAATTTAGGGTTCTATCTAATTTAGGATTTTGTATTGTAGACTTTCAAGCATAGTGTTAGATCCAGAATATAGTTACTTTCAATAAAACTTAATATTTTGTCTAGCATTATTAAGTTTCTTATAAAACTTTATCAATGGTTACCTGTCAAACCTGATTTTTTGACAACCATAGAACATTACATGGTGTAATATGGGAAAAAAAATGAGAGAATAAATTGGATTGTAAAAACAATGTCATTTTTTTGTCTAGCATTTTTGAAGTTTATCATAGAACCTTGAAATGGTTACTGTTCAAAACTGGTTTCATAAGAAAAATGACTTGTTTGACTAGCATTTTTTAGTTTCTTATAGAAACGCATAAATGGTTACAATCCAAAGATGTTGAATTGGTTTGTTGTTTGAACTTTGACAGGCTTGATTGTAGGTTGTATGTGATTTTGCACATGGAAGAACTTTATATCGAATCGAACTATAAATATTTTCCTAACGAGATGCCAAAAGATGATTGAACAAAACTAGCGCAAAGGAAGAGGGGTGAACAAACTTGGTTGTTGCTGAATGAATCGAAAGATATATGGAGAAAAAATGTTTAAGTACTTTAACTAAATTTTGTAACGGACTATGTGATAAAACGTAGCAAACATGTTTATGTTTTAAGTTTGAATAACATCTTGAGCAGTTATGGGATTATTTATCAATGTTCTATAATACCACAATTATATTATATTTTAGATGTCGTTCAACAGGTTCATAGATACGATAAAGATGTTACTTAAATTTCTTGGACACTACTGAAACTATACAATTATAATACGTGGTAGGACAAAGGCATGATGAACTCAAACATTCAATGTTGAATCCATTGATAACATATATAACTAAGGAAACAAATAGTTCGTACAAAAATATATCAAAAATATGGACATTTTGATTAAAATATAACAAAGGCTAAAACCAACCTGCTTTGGTTGTATTGAAAATTGCTAAATTGCTAGAAACATCAAACAAATTTTTCTAGCATGGTCCAATGGGTATAAAGATACCAGCACTACCAGCATTTTTCAGTTTTTCGACATTTTGTAACTTACTCTAGCCAAATATATATGAGTATAACTACGATAATATCGTAACCATTGATAAAATTTAATAGGAAATAGGAAAATCCTCTTGTTTAAATACGATAATCTGGTAACATTGATCAAATTCTCTATACATATAAAAGACATAAGTAGAATATTTATGTTTCTAGCAGAATAAGTAAACCTGCATAATCAAAATTTAAGTTAGTTATTATATAGCTGCAGTGCATGAGGCACTATTGTGATAAGCCGGTTTTTTACACCGACCGCAAACTCTCATTTTTTAGGGTATGTTTCCTGAGCTCTCTCTTCTTACTGTCCTTGGTCTTTCCGGTTTTCTCTTTGTTAACGGAGGTAGTGTTCTTGTTTCACCGATGTACTCCATTGGCTCATCATAATTTAGACATAACATTGATAAGTGTTGACGAACTCTTGTTTGGTGAAAATGATAAAAAAAAACTTGTCGTATCACCATCATAATTCTTTATGCAAAACATGGCATGTTGACAAGGGATACCATCTATCGACCACCTACCGCAACTACATGTGAGATCAATGAAATTGACATAGTAGAATACAAATGTAGAAAATGCTAGTAGATGTCACTAGAATCGATAAAATGCTAGTAGAATACGGAAAATGTAACAAAAACAATTTCACCTTATACATTTTAATTACTAAAAAGTATTTGTTAACCTACTGTAACAAATTCATTCAACTGATACTGATAGAATGTAGAATATGCTAGTAGAATCAATAGGATGATAGAAAAATAGTATTTGTATTTTATCCTACTGCAATAAATACATTCAACAGATGCTAATAGAATGTAAAAAATGTTATTAGAATCAATAAGATGCTAACAAAATAGTATTTGCTTTTTAACCTATTGTAACAAATTCATAACAGATGCTAATAGAATGTAGAAAATGCTAGTAGAATACTGAAAATGTAGCAAACACAATTTCATTTATAAAACTTTTTTATGAAAAAAATATTGAATTAATAGAGATTTCAACATTAAAAATGTTACATATAAGTTTTTTGTTAGAATAAATAATTTTTTTAAGAAGATTGTAGTAATAGAGATTTATAGATTCTGACGGTCAATTTAAGTTGGACTTACCTCACAAACGAATTTGTAGATGTCTAATTAGATCGAGGTAGAGATAAAACGTAAATCACAACTTCATACTTTCTTGAAGTTCAAAGAACAAAGAGTTACAGAGAGAGAAATTCGTTTTTGGGATTGAGCATCTCGTTTTAGGTAAATATCCATTGATTTGGTAGGTTACTTTAATCAAATACAACGGATTTAGAAATAATATACTTTCTCGAATTCAAAGAATACAGAGTTACATAGATAGAAACTCGTTTTTTTGAGAGTGCAACTCATTTTTGTTAAATATCCACTGATTTGGTTAAATATTTATGGAGTTTATGGAAATAAAGATTGGTATTAAATATCCAACATAAATATACTTTCATAAAATATATGGAAAGAGTTATTAACTTAACCAGTATAAACCTTTGGTTTACCAATGGTTAAAAAATATTTATGAAAGGGCAAAAATGAGAGATAATTAAAGGATTGATGCATGGGGCCCACCAAATAGTTAATTTTTGGACTTATTTTATATTTTCGGTTTATTTTGGTTTTATTTTATTTATTAATTTAGGAGTGGATATATGGCTCATTACCCCCCTATTTTTGGACCTTAAACTCAAAAATCCATAATTTATTTTTGACTTAATGGCTTAAATTAGACTTGAGTGAAGAAGTTACCCTTTGAGTCTATCGTATATAGTAGATTAACGAAAATTATTAAATGTGGTGAAACCATCTGGGATAATGATTGACGACCCAAGCATATTTGTTTCAATGGGGTGTATCTTGCCGACAAAAACGTCTTTTCACTAGGCCTGATATGTTTATATATAAGATATATTCTGCATTATAGTTTCATTGTTTAGTCAATACTTGATAGGCCAAATGGTGGATAGTGTCGACATAAACTCCAAAATTCTGGAAGTCTCAGGTTTGATTTCCAGAGGAGGTAGAATTTTTGGTTTATTGAACTTGGATTATTAAAAAAGTATAAATAATGTAGTTAGGTAGGCCTTAGGCCATTTAATTCGTTGGGCTTTAGACATGTTTCTTTTAAAAGGCGACTATCGTGCTTGTCACATGTTTGATGCATGTATCTATATCATTGTAATGACTTTGTAAGTTACTTTCAAAAAAGAACTTCAGTGTTTAGACACATCAAACAATTACGTGTTTATACACAATAACCAATGAAACTTACAAGTTCCGAGCAATATATTTGACTATAAGACTTGTAATCTCTGTAAATGTATTGAGATTCAGGAAGAGGGTAGGACACCATCCATTGGCAGTTGGTCTCTCAAAAAATCAAGTTATTACATACACAGTTAGTTCTATGTATCATCAGATTGTTGTTGGTTGGAATTTCATTTGGCGTCGAATTTGTTTCTTTCTTTGGAATTGTTGTAAGGGCCTTCCCAATGGGACATTGTATTGGTAAGAGCATGGTAATTAATTATATTGTTCCTCTTGCAACCAGACCGAAAGGATTGAACACATTTTACTTTATTGCCCATTTGCTATATAGAAATATATAATTCTATTTTAATATAATATATAATATCTAATAGTATTAACTCTATATCGGGTTGCATTATACCATAGAAAAACTTAGAAGTTACTAATACAATCCGGGAGATTCATTATGCTACAATATTATGGTTCACATGGAAAGTTAGGTGTGACCGATGATTTCAACCCATAATCACCTTGCCATATCAAGTCATCAATCAAATTATGGCATTTCTTGAATTACTTGACACTCACCTTGAAAACACAAACCTCTTTTTTAGAGATTATCATTCTATTATAGTAGTTGTCCAACGTGGGAGAAGATGTATCTACCAACTAAGAATTTAATGTCTAGATTATTAATTGATTTTGAGTTGGATGACCACAAACTTAACCGTCTTCTCACAAAATGGGACGAGAGAATGTGTAGCAAATGATGAATCTTTTTTCGTTACAATTTTCTCTTATTTCTAAAGAATATGTAAAGAAGCATGTGAAGGTATATTGTGAAACATCAATTGTTAAATATTTTTAGATATGATAAAGGTGCTCCAATTAACAAAAGAAAACAGTATAATTTCAAAATGTTTTCATCACTTCATTATGTTAACAACCCTACTATATTATTAATTCATTGATTCGACCCAATCTTAATTTAACTTCATGGACCACATAATGTGAAAATATTGATCGTCACAAAAATAATGTAAAATTATGTGGACCCTCGTCAACACAACTTACAGATCCCAATTTGTGATCTACATCAGCTATGATTATATTTGTATTATGTGGATATATTATTTGTTATTTTCTTTTTCGCATATAATATATTATTTGTTTTAGTATTCACCATGAGGGCTTAACTTATTGTTTCTCTCATACCACTTATAGAAATAAAATAATTTGGCCATTATGTATGAGATAAGTGGGCATTATACAATATATTATTGTGGCTCTTGACAATGGACTACCACAAATGTCAATGCAATTCATAACTTGCCTCCTCGAATGTGTCTTATCTCTTCGTAAGACGAGAATGAGGAATATATATGTTGTGACGAAATTTTCTTTTCTGATTCTTCTGGCCCTGAAAAGATAACTTATAAATATACCAAAGTACTTTGGTAAGGTTGCATATTATCCAATCGAAATAAATAATATCAAAAGTTTAAACAAGTACAACATGCATGCCTTCAACACAAAAAAAGAACAACATGCATGCAACTCCCAGTGAAGAATTAGCATTTAAAGACCCATGATGGGTTATGAGGCTTTTCTCAGGATTTCTTCTCATTTTGATAAAATTTGTGAAGAAACATATTAAGGTGTATTTTCTAAAGATGGATTATTCAGATACAATACTTAACAAAAAATTTATTCATCCCTCCATTTTGGTCTCTGCCCCACCCTTCCGATGATGCGAATATCACTTGAGTATATTTTCTCACCATTCTCTCCCCAATTGTTCCACACTCAAGTGGTATGTCGCCACATCAGCAGAGGGTTGGGGGAGGGACGAATAGAATTACAAAGGTAAATGAATACATCAACGAAGACTTTTATGCTTAACTATATCAGTTAACTCTAGGAGCACCGATTTGAAAAGTTATTGCACATATAATAAGGAACCAATTTAACACTTCATTAGGTTTAGGTCTTACAAATTAATATTCTAAAAGTTGAGGAATCAACATTGTATTTTGTTCGTCAACTACGTAGTTAAGTATACTTTTAACCATCTTACTAACAATTGAAATGCCTGACGGGACAATGGAGGTCCATGCTCCCTCTCCGAGCATTAGACACCCTTAGAGTAAACTTATTATAATGGAGTATTATGCCACTATGATGCCCTAATCTTAAGCACAAGTGAAAAGTATTTAAAGATTTTGCATGGAGTGAGAATCGATGAAGATTCTCTTCATCCATATCGATTTGTCTGGTTGAGAGTTTCCAAGATATTTGAAGTAACTTGTAAGAGAAACCTAAATTGTATCTAAGTAAGAAGGTATGCCTAAAAAATGACCCAAAGTTGTACTTTTGCATGTGGTTTAAGACTAAAGAAGCATTTGACATGTAATTTGACTTTGATTGGCACTCAAGTAGGAAACCCTTGATGCAAACCCCAAGAGATCTCTTAAAGGGCCACTACCCACTTGTTATCACCACCATTTTGGAGATGGGAGAGTTACATTTCTAGTTTAAATACATAAATGGTGGGCAACAATACCAAAATAACATCAATTAGATAATTTTTTCAAAAAAAAAAGAACATCAATTAGATATATTAATGTTCAACAAAAAAAATTAGATATATTTTAGTTTTATATGGACCACATAAACTCAGTTTAGGTTGCATATTGTGGTCCATATCGGCTTTTAATTATATTGGCATATTCAAGCGTAAATATGTATTCAATTAGCATGAGGGGCTAACTAAATACTATATAAAATACTTTTTTTTACTCCATAAATATGAGACAAGTGGACAAGCATTACTATATGTCTCCCCTCTAAGGAAGAAAGAAAATACTAATACAAATGTCAACCCAATATCAAATTTGCCGGGTATGAATTCATAGTGAAAGATTTGAAAGCTTGAGCTTTTATATGCTTCTGTACTACCCCTAAAGAAGCTCGTTGAGTCGTTTTCTTGTTGATTTTGTAAATCAAGCTTCGTTAAGTCGGGAGCAATGGCTAGTCATGCCTCGAAATGACTTGATTCTCTTTTGTGTGGGTGTTTACTTAGAATTTCTCTTCTGCACTAGATCTACTTTGTCTTTCTTCAGTTTCTATTTAGCAGATCTAACATAAGCCACATAGCCTTTCTTCTTCACTAGATCTAGTTTGTTTTTCTTATGTTTTTATAAATCAGATCTGAGACAAGTTGTATAGTTCTGACGGATTATGGATCAACCATACTTTTTGCACCTATTCGACTATTACTACCATGAATCCATGATATCTAGTTTCTCTGCCTCCGGTGCCGATGTAGAGCTCCGATGGGATTCCGGCAACAACACACGTGTCCAGCAGCATGACCATATAATACTATTTGTGGACACGTGTTCTTCTCCTCTTTCTACAGGTGGTGGCCCTTTATTCTTGTTGGGCTTGTTTAATAATTTTGGGCCACAATCCTTCTTGAGCCGGAACAAGTTAGCTTATTTTCTAGGCACCCCCTTTGACCCAGGGGAACTAATAAGGACTTGGTACCTATCTGCTTTGGATAAACCTTTTGATCCCGGCAAACTATTAGTGACTCGTCCAAAAATGATGAAGGTCCCTTGTATGTCGTTTAGTTTTGTTATCTTGGTCTCAACTTTGACATCATTTTTTACCAGGCTTGGTTCCCGGCTTCACCAATCACCCTTTGCAGCTCGACTGCAGTTTCTAACTGGCTTTGCTAAGTCTTTCGCCTTGGCCTTTGTCAGCAACCCTAATTTCCAGGTATCCAATCATAATCTTTATCGATTGTGGTGGGATATGATTTCTCTATCGAGAGAATACTGGGGGGCAACCTTGGAATCTTCGGGTTCCGCTTTACAGGATTCTCAGGACTTCGTTAAAGTTTTGATTTTCTGTTTCCATCTTGTTCTTCTGGTGCGGTTCAAACTTTTTCTGGTTTTGAAGTGGTGGCTTTTGTTGGATCGGATAGTAGATAGCTGCTCTGACATAGTAAGGTCTTGTTCTTTGAAGTATCTCTTTTTTCCTCTTACTATGGAGAAGGATGTCTGCTGTCGAAGACACAGAATCGAGGAAACTGGTTTAAATTTGATTGTAATCTTTGTTTCTTCATTTCTGTATTATCTTTTTCAAGTGTTGTAATCGTTCTACTTTATAAATAATACTACGATTACCCTTTAAAAAAAAAAATTGCCGGGTATGTATCTTATCTTATCGTAAGTAGAGAACGGAGAATGTGCCTTGCATAGTTAATATCTTTTCAACTTTTTTTTTTATTTTGAACCATAAATGATTCAGATTTGAAGAGTTTTTTTCATAAAACTAAAGATTTGTTGATTACAATGTTACAGTATGTAAAAAGCAAATACATGCAGTAATTATCAAATAAAATATGACATAATTATTCTTATACGATGCTTAACTTTACAAACCAATTCAAGTGATTCCGAAAAGGGCGCGTCTAAAGGGCCTCCCCAAATTGTTGTAGGCGCCTCCTCATACGGGTTGACCATTGTCAAACTCCTGACAACTGTAGGTGCCTCTTCTCGAACTGATTAGTCCGGGGCCCAAAGCCTCGTCACGGGCTGGACAGTCCGAATCTTTTCGGACTGTCCAGTCCGATTGTGTTCGGACCAGGGCCAGTCTGGAACCATACATTAGGTCTCGGACTGGACCAGTCCGAAAAGAGTCGGAATGTCCGGTCCGATTGTGTCCGGACTGAACAGTCGGAAACCATGTATTAGGTCTCGGACTAGACCAGTCCGAAAAGAGTCGGACTGTCTGGTCCGATTGTGTTCGGACTGAATAGTCAGAAACCATGCATTAGGTCTCGGACTGACGAGAGATGAAATATCACCAGTTTGAAAAAAATGGAGGAAGTTGATATTTCATCCCCAAATCTAGGTTGGTTTCTTCATCCCCTATCTAGTGTTTATTCATCTCAACAAAACCTAGAATCTTAAGCTTGATAATTAATGGTTTTTGTATTTCCTTTAAGCTTGAAGATTTAAAAAGAAACCTACGTTTTTTATCCTTCATGATGTTTAATCTTTGATTGGAAACGAGTTTTCATTGATAGCTTAATGGATTTTTTTAGGTTTGATCTTTGATTGATTTTTAGATTGAGAATTGAGAATTGAAAAAGTAGAGAGAGAAATAAATTGACGGAAAAGTGGGAGAGAAGAGGGAGGCGCTCGTGGAGGCGCCTAAGCAATTTTGGGAGGCCCCTACAGCGTTTTTGGGAGGCGCCTATAGAGGCGCCCTTCCGAAAATTCTCATTAGAAGAAATAAGACCTACGTAAAATTTTCATTAACAGTTGAACATGAAGCACTTTAAAAAAAATTCACATCCGTTAAAATTAATGTATGTAATTGTTAGTAATTTAGGGACAAAGAACTAAAACATAGGAGGGAACCTACCAAAAGTGATAAATTAAACTTAACAAAAAAAACGGGGTAAAAAAAGAATCTGATTTAACAATAAGGACCAAAAGTGAGGAATACGTAATGCAAAGAGCAATGTACATAATTAATTCACAAAATAGAAACGAAAAGAAGAATTGAGAGGGATGGGAGTCTTGTGTGCGTTTGGGTTAACATCCCACCGTCACTTAATTATGTAATCTATATCACCTATATTTCACAAGTTCCTAATATTTAGGGGGGGTAGTGGAGCAAGACTTTCGCGGACTCTTGAGAGTCCGCGAAAGTCTGAGGCATTCAAATCTAGACATTTGAGAGTCCACGAAAGTCTGAGGCATTCAAATCCAGACATTTGAGAGTCCACGAAAGTCTGAGGCATTCAAATCCAGACATTTGAGAGTCTATGAAAGTCCGAGGCATTCGATTGTAGACAAAATATGTCCCAGACTTTGGTGGACTTCATAGTTTGATGAATTTGTGAAGGATTTGGGACAAATTTGGAAGCCAAAATGTCTTTCAAAAAACAAGAGACATTTGAAGTCCATCATGTGATCAAACAACAATAATAATATTAAAATAATAAATGTCTACCAAATGTCCATCAATGTCCACAAATATTCACAGATGTTTACGAAAGTCGAAAAATATATTTTTGAAATGTTAGTATAAATATATTATTTCATGTGATTAAAAAATAATAATAATAATATTAAAATAATAAATGTCTACCAAATGTCCATCAATGTCCACAAATATTCACAGATGTCTACGAAAGTCGAAAAATATATTTTTGAAATGTTAGTATAAACATATTATTTCATGTGATTAAACAATAATAATAATATTAAAATAATAAATGTCTACCAAATGTCCATCAATGTCCACAAATATTCACAGATGTCTACGAAAGTCGAAAAATATATTTTTGAAATGTTAGTATAAATATATTATTTCATGTGATTAAACAATAATAATAATATTTAAATAATAAATATCTACCAAATGTCCATCAATGTCCACAAATATTTACAGATGTCTACGAAAGTCGAAAAATATATTTTTGAAATGTTAGTATAAATATATTATTTCATGTGATTAAATAATAATAATAATATTAAAATAATAAATGTCTACCAAATGTCCATCAATGTCCACAAATATTAACAGATGTCTACGAAAGTCGAAAAATATATTTTTGAAATGTTAGTATAAACATATTATTTCATGTGATTAAACAATAATAATAATATTAAAATAATAAATGTCTACCAAATGTCCATCAATGTCCACAAATATTCACAGATGTCTACGAAAGTCGAAAAATATATTTTTGAAATGTTAGTATAAATATATTATTTCATGTGATTAAACAATAATAATAATATTTAAATAATAAATATCTACCAAATGTCCATCAATGTCCACAAATATTTACAGATGTCTACGAAAGTCGAAAAATATATTTTTGAAATGTTAGTATAAATATATTATTTCATGTGATTAAATAATAATAATATTAAAATAATAAATGTCTACCAAATGTCCATCAATGTCCACAAATATTCACAGATGTCTACAAAAGTCGAAAAATATATTTTTGATTAGCACAAATATAATATGCATTACACATTTTGTCAATGGACTCAAGATCTTAAAATGTCCCCAGGACATTTTGTCTATAGATCAAATGTCTTGAAATGTCTATAAAGACATTTTGTCTACAAACTCTCAATGTCTTGAAAATGTCTATGAACACATGTTGTCTATAATAACTCATCCGAAATGTCTTGAAATGTCTACGGGACATTTTGTCGATGAAAGTCTGTGAAAGTCCCGCTCCACTACCCCCCTTAAACCCTAGCTGTAGTCACAGACTGCCCCACCCTGACTTTCGTAATGACTCTTGTAATCATAAGAGCCAAGAGGAGTACGTTACACATAACCCCATATTACCTCTTTGTACTTCTCTCTCATTTGTATAGTGAGAGAAATGGAGGACATTTGGACCATTCCACAAAAAGAACATTTGGGTTGGACACTTCATGGTACCAAGGAGAATGGTAGTTTGGTCATATAGATATAGAGGGAAACAAGGAGAGAGAGGAGTAGGAGGATAATGGGACAAGAAAGTGATAGCTCCCTTATCACTTACCAGGAGACAAGGCCACTATCCGAACCTTAGGCTAGGTATCCTAACCAACTAATAATGGTCGAAGGGGAAACAGGCTCGTCAACCAAAGAGGAATCACGTGTTTCTTATTTCTTTACTCCCACTCTGGCTCTCACTTTCCCTTTGGCTAACCTATGGGTGGAAATCAGTTCCAATCGCATGGAGTCCTTGGGGACTTATATCATTCATCCGTGATAGGTAGAATTTCGAAATTCTTTGTCTATTTAGACTCTCGGGCTTAAGCGGGAAGGTTATTTAAATATTTTAGTATTTAAAATCTCTTCAAGTCCGTCAAACACATTTGGGTTCATGAGTATCGAGAGGTCGGTAAGCAGATTTTCAACTTCTCATTATCGGAAAAAAAAATGGTACATTGGGACCAATATCTATTTGTTGACTTTTTATTTATATTTGTTGCTAACAGGGCTTCTAGTTTTGGAGTTAAAATATTAAATTTTTAGAAGAATTTAATGGTTAGAAAGAACTTTTATACACTTTTTTTTTTTGAACTAAGAACTTTTATACACTTGAAAAAAATAATTTTTTTATGGATCTAAACCATAAACTCCTTCCATCTTCTTTTCTTCATCTTCTTCTCCAAAGTTTTGTTTTCTTTTGATCACTAAAGCTTAAAAACATGGAGAACAAACCTAATATGTTTAGAAGTGATGAAAAGTATATTTTTTAGGGCTCAAAACTAACTGTTTTCTAGAGTTTAGAATGTATTTACCTCTCTTGGGGAAGATTAATGGATGAAGAAATTTGTTTTTGACGTCCCATGGAAGATGTATTAAGAGCTTCAAGAGATGTTGTTTGATGATTCCTATGGTTCAGAATATTTTTTGTTCTCTTTATCTCTCTAACTTTGTTTCTGATTTTAGATAAATATGGATAGTAGGGTTGAAGATCATTTGGAGAAGATAAGTAAGAGAAGTGATGGAGAAGGAAGAACAAAAACATTGGCTAGAAGTTATGGAGGAGGTGAGATGGATGAGTTTTCTCTATAGAAGAAAGAGGAGGTGAAGAAGAAATAGAGGGAAAGGACTAAAAACGAAAAAAAGTTAAACTTTTTTGCTTAAAGTTAATTTTTTAAACCGTAAATTTTTTCTGTATCCCACATAAGAAAATGTTCCTGGAGATTTCACAATATGGATCTCCTAGAATTTTATTCTTCGGAAAATTTTCTTTATTCCCTAAAGTCGCGGCCATATTAAATTACATCTACGAATTTGCTTTATTTTATACTCCATCTTTTCACCAGGTCAACCATTATATTTTGTCACTTCGATCACCACCACCACAGAACCATCACATCCACAGTCCACCACCACAGCCATATGAAGTAAAGTATATTATTATTTATTGGGATATACATATGAGCATAGTATATATATGTTATACATACATAATTACATACATACAAACGTACACACAACGTGCATAGGATTATGTTTAGGTTAATATTAACGGGTCAGAGGTAGGGCGAGATGTCAGATAACACTTCAAAACCTGAGCTGCCTCGTTGATTTTACCAGGTGGGTCGAGCTAACCGCCTTTGTGTTTTGTACCTGTGGGCTCTAACAAATTCGGATGTCCATGACAAATTTTAGGTTCTCAGACCTTCTTCCCCTGGCCCTAGACTACTCCCATTCTCTTATATCCAAAATTTCTGACATGTTTTATCAGGATCGTGTCTGGGGGGGGGGGGGGGGAGGGGGGGAACGGGGGCGGGCGGGCAAGGCGTCCGCCCTGAGCCCCACCTAGCCCCATGTGGCTAACTTGAGTGTCTCTAATTCAAGTTCTTTTCCAATACAACACTCTAAAAAACTCAAGTAGAGACACATGTCACACATACATTTAATAGGAAAAAGTGGTTAAGAAAGAAAGACTTTTTATTGATCAAAAAATTAAATTTGATGCCACATCATAATGAGATACTCAAAAGAAAACTCAACAATTGAGTTTTCTTTTGAGTATCTCAATATTTATTGTTGCCACATCATAATGAGATTCTAGTTGAGTGTTGCATTGGAGAGTGTTTTTTGTTAAAAACTCAACTAATCATATGTGTCAAATTGAGTTTTTAGAGTTGAATGTTGCATTGGAGATGCTCTAAGACACTTAAGACTCTCAAAAGAGATCTCAAAAATAGACTTTGTAGTTGAGACATCTTAAACCTTAATGCTTCCACATTATCTTAAGATCTCAATTGAGTTTTGCATTGGAGACTCTAAAGTCCTAGGTGGCACTTGAGATTTTAAGATTGAGTCTTGCATTGGAGATGCTCTAAGTAATGGTAACTAATACTTCAACTAAAAAAAAAAGTATATGTAAGTAATCAAACAAGTTATGAAGAGTAGTTTAGTGGGTAAGAGATAAAGATACCATGTTAGTGACCCAAGGTCGACTCCCTTTTCGGACGGGACTTTCAATTTCTTAGCCACGGTTATGCGTTTTATGGCTCTAAAAAAATGTGATAAAACACGAGATGAGAGCTCTATTCCAACTCAAAACTGCTAAATAGCTTGAAATTTGGGCTCAACCACATAGGGCCGGCCCCAATTATTGGTCATTCTCTCTCTTCGCGGCCTAGCCGGGTCCGACAAATTACCAATCGGTTTGTAGGCGGCCCCATATTTCAGGTTAGCATTTTTCATTTCAACTACTAATGAATTTTTTTAAAATAAATATATATGGAAGCTTCTGACTATGTACGAAGTTTCAATGCTTTAATCTTTAAGACATATATTGAGGTTGATACATTCTTTTTGTGTCTAGTAACTTGTTTGGTTTCTCAGTGAAATTTCAATTTTCTTTCTGCGCTACACATTGATGCAAAAGTAGGATGGGAGTTCTAAGGACACCCCTTTGTTGCTTGTAGTCACTTTCCGACACCAAATTTTGGGGATTTGTGTAGAAAGTACCTCAGTAATCTATAGGCGCCTAAATCTATAGGTATTGACGAAGAATATAGTTAAGATTATGAGTGGACTACACTCATTTGATGACTTCCGTGTACACGTTTCTCTTGTCGAACTCTTAAGTTTGGAGCAAAACTTTTGCATAAATACAACTCCGAGAGAATACGATATTGATGCTAGAAGTGTCAAACTAAACATAAGTGACATAGTTTTTTTTTTTTTTTTTGTTGAAATAAAGTGACATAGTTGAGTGTGAACTGAAATTTAAGTCAAGACTTAGGCAGATGCCTAAGTTGCGTCCTGTTACTTGTGCGTTTGATTTTTTGTGGTCATGTAGCCCCTATGTATACTCGTACGTCACACACCCGTTGTGGCATAGGCGATGAGCGTTTAGGGTGCTCGTCCCTTTAGTGGGGCATGGATGAACATGTCCTCGCCCTTTAAGGCATACAGACGCACGGACGCACACTCTCTACCTAATGGGGTCTGATAAAATTTTAATTTTGCTTCATAAGACTGTATTTGAGGCCAAATTAATATTTAGCACGGGACCTCTTATTCTCAACTACGCCAACTCATCTCACTTCTCACCTCTCTTTATTTCTCTTATGTATTTGTCTTCCCCTTCTCACTCTCCATCTCCCCCTCCCCATCGTGTGACTCTTCAGCTGATAATCGATGGCAGGTAAGCAAGTAAGAGAGAGAGAGATGGTGGTGGTGGAGGTGATGATAGTGAAGAATGAGTGCGAAATTTTTGTCGTCGACCGTTCACCGTCCTGTTTTTTTTCCTTGGTGTGTTTCACAGTTAACTTTGTCATAGTCAAGTTACCAACTCAATTGTGATTTGTGTGGGCACCACGGAGTGTCCCTAAAATTTCCAATTCGGCTTCCCATTATACTGGGAAGTTATATTGGGAGAATAGTATCACATGAAAGAAGGTCGATCTAGTAACCAAGAATATATGTATAAGTCCTCTCTACTCCTTACTAATTGGTTTTGAGTTGGACGACCACAAACTTAACACATATATATGCTAAAGGCACTCCTTTTATAAGCAGACACTCCTTCATAATGGACCTCAGTGGTAAGAGTTGCAGAAGCTATGAAGGGATAAACCCTTTACAAGTATCGAAATAGATATTACTAAAAATCTGTTACTATGAGACCGAGTAAACCTGCCCTTAGCATACAACAAAGGAAGTTTACTGTGGGGGTATCTAATGTGATTACACTTAGCAGCACTCCAAACTTGAGTTGGGCCCACGAAAAGGAACCAGGAATATGTCAACTCACCCAACCCACTTGGTCCGCTCTCAACGAACCAGGAATATGTCAACTGACCCAACCCACTTGGTCCGCTCTCAACGAATGTCTCGTTGGTAAGGAAGTTCTACAGGCATCCCCTAACAGCTGGGCGTCTTTGACTTTGATGTCTAAGCTCTGTAATTTGTTACTCTGAAAGAGGTCTGGTCCGGTGACAACGGTTAACTCGAGCCACACTAGATGTACTATCGTCCGTCTAACGGTCTAAGACATAGTAGTATTAAGGTAGGTGAGCGAACTGACACACCTTCCTAAATAAGTAGCACCGTCCTATATCTGAAGTGTCGGTGTTTAACTTAAGTTATATACTTTTTTTTTTCTTCAAGCCGGAAAGTAAGAACTTTTATGTTTCCATGCTCACAAATGGCGAAAAAGAAATGGGAATGTCCATCTATTGAGATTTAGAATACTTCCTATAGTAAGTAAATTAAATCGATTTTCACTAAAGCACGAAAAAGTGGAAAAAAAACCAAGAAAAAGATGTTTAATACCAACAAAAAACAGTATGAGGAAACCGGAAATAATTTCTTCTAATGTAATCTAACATCACAATTCTCTCCCTTCATTCATATTACCCTTAATGAACCTACATATACAGGCACTATATGTGATGTTGTCTCTATTGCTTTCATCACCCATGAAACATAGTATAATAAATTCACTAACACAAAATACTAGTACTACTTTATAACTTCACCAAAATTAACATATTTCTCACAACCCCATTTTATTTTCTCATGGATTGAATCCCTAGTAGGTAGGTTGGTATATATATATATAGAGAGAGAGAGAGAGAGAGAGAGAGAGAGAGAGAGAGAGAGAGAGAGAGAGAGAGAGAATGGGTACTTTCATATTCTACATACAGAAAAGAATGGAAGAAAATAAGATCAAATGCACTTAACACAACCCACAAATACACACAAATAAAATAATAGATCAAATCTGAAAACCTGCAGGTTTCAATTTCTCCAAATTTCTTACTCAAAAAACTCCCAACTTAGCTTATTAGCTTGGGTGGTGGTGGTACTGGTGTGGGTGGCGCCAGTGGTGGTAGTGGTGCTTTTGGTGGAGGTAGCTGGATTTGGCATAAACCCAGGAAACCCATTATCAAAACTTTCCCATTTTGTGGTAACCACTGGTGGTTCTGCCATAGACAACCGCCTCCCTGGTTGGTGGTGCTGCACTTGCGCCATCGGAACTTGCCCTGTTGAATACCTGCCCTGTTCTGAGCTAACTCCATTACTACTTGCCATGGAATTCTTAATCTTCAACATGTCTAATGTCTCTACACATTTCTGAACTCTCTTCACCTTCATCAAGTTTCACAAACAAAAGTTGGATTATCAGATTGGATTTTAAACAGGTTTCAGAAATTCTGGTGAACTTCAATGGAATCCAACTCGAAATCAGGAATTATTTCCTGGGTGACTGAAATTTGATCAGATTCTGATCATTTCCAATTGTCTTTCAACTAAAAATCAGAAACTATATTCTGCTAATTTTCAATTGAAATTCAACTTCAAGTAAGAGTTTTTTACATGGAAAAGTGAAAGAAAATCAAATTCAAACAGAATACCTGCATTCTCCTCTGTAATTTAACATCTCCATCAGCATAAATTCCATCTAATTTGATCAAATGAGTCATCAACAACTCAATCAAATTCAAAATTTCAATTTCTGCAACTTTCCCTCCTTTTGAAATAACAGTTTCTAGAGCTGAAACCTACCCAAATTATAATCAAATCAATCACTAATTAATCACAAAAACTAATAATTTTTTTTTTTACAGTGATCATAAAATCTGATGAAAAAAATTACCTGGGTAGCAAGTTTATCAACTTCTAAACTAATTTCAGAAATAGATTTTGAAGATTTCTCCATTTTAGCAGTTCTTCTCATTTCTAGAAAACGTTTTTCTTGACTAATTGGATCTTCAACAAGAACTATTTTTGATCTATCCTTTACTCCAACAATATCAAGATAAGATTTTGAACTTCTCTCTTTGTTTTTGAAAATTAATTTCTGATCTTCTGGGTGTAATCCTGTCGGTGCCGACAACATCTTTTTCAATTCCCCTGAAATCCCAAATCAAAATTTTCAATCATTAAAAAATATTCAAATTAATTGGAGAAAAATTGGGGATTTTAGTTTAAAATTACCAAAACTAGCTTGGGAATTGATGTAGATTTCATGATAAGATGAACCATGTTTAACCCTAATTCTGATTGTTGGAGCTGGTATTGAAGAACGATCCAAATCTGGGTCACGTTTCTGAACTAACATTCCACCTGGTCTTAACTCCCACTCTTTATCTTCCGATCTACCGCCGTCGCCACCACCACCACCATCTGCGCCACCGTTCTTGGGCGACATTTCAGTTGTTGTTCTCGTCTTCACTTTGATCATCTCTTTTATATTCTTCTCAAATTACTTCTGAAATCTGAAATTTCAATCTAAGAATATCTTCTTTTTATTAAAGTAAGAAACCCAAAAAAGAAGATGGAATTTTCAGATCTCTCTGGACTTTAATGGGGAAACTTCATAACCAAGCATTAAACCAGTGGGGATAGCCAGAACAGGGACCAAAAATGAAGTGTTGAGTTTTTCAGAGACAACCCAGATTGAAAAAAGAGAAAATAAGAAACCCCAGAAAAAGAAATCAAAGATTTGATTATAAAAATTCAGATCTCTTGACAAAATTTGATAAGAAAAAAAAACTGAAATTTTTTATAATACAGTCAATGGAAAATAAATTTTCTTCCAAAGATTTAGATTGCAAGAGAGTACCGTAATAGAATTCTAACTTCTTTCTACTAAAAGAATTGAAGAAGAGAAGAGATTAGGGAAGAAGAAAAATGAAGAAGTAAAGAATAAACAGCAAAGACAATTGGAGACCAGATGATTTGATATATAAATATATTTATATATATAAATTAAATTATTACCTATTAATAATACTAAACCCCAATAATTAATATATTTTTCTAATTTTTTTTTTATAAAGGAAGAAAGTTGACTGCCACCAAGAGGTCTTTAAAAAGCTAGATATCTAATCTTTTCTCCAATTTTTTTGTGAAGGATGCTTAATTCGTCTTAATTTTTAGCTTACAAGATTCTAATTACTTACACTATATCTAATTTGGTTTTCAACTTATTTAGAGAAGAAAATATAAGAGACCAAAAATGGGCATCTGCAAATGAAGTTTCAGTCTGAATACGTGAAAGAGAATTTGATCTTTGCATTTGGACTGTTCATTTTAGTTTTAATATCATCTCATCTATGACTTTTTGGGTTCTCTATTAAGTTTTTCATAATTAGGAAATGTAAAGAAAAGGCAATTGAAAAAGAAAAGCAAATTAGGAAAGATCCTAATTCACCAAACTCATGAATGAAAAAAACTAGTTACCAAGAAGGGAAGCTTCTTCTCAAACACTAATTATACTATGAAAAGGGATACTGGTGGCGGATCACAGTCACTTGCCACATGTCTCATGTTTTACTTTTAATCCAAGCAATCTTACACGTTTTAAAGAATACACCCGCCTTACGTTTAAAACTGAAAAGGCAAATTACGTCACAAAAAATCTGTGACAATTTATTACTATTACTTATAATACTGTACCAAGTATTGAAAAAAGATATATGAAGAGGCATCTCTCTATGACCTTTTAAGCGGAACTATGTAAGAAAAGCCCAAGATTTGGGCCCAAATACGAAAAAAAACCCACTCAGGAATAATAATGTAAAAAAAACCCAATTTTTAAACTGTTGGCAATACTTATGAAACTGTTACAACACTTTTGAAACTGTGACAACATATATAATTATGTGTGAACAAAAACAAATTTGTTCATACATTTACAAAATTGTTGAGAGCAAATACAAAATTGTTAAGAGCAAACTGTGTTTTGTTCAGAAATTTTCATGAATGTTTTGTAATTTTAAATTTTGGGTTTTTTTTGCATTATTATTCCGGGTTGGGCTTCATTTGATATTTTGACCCGAATTTTGGGCCTTATAATTTTCCTCTCCTTTTAAGCAATAGCAGTGGGGTCAATGACAAATTTACAGTCATGTAAAATTTTGAGAGTTTTTTTTTTTGTGAAAGAGTCTTATATATGAGTCAAATATGAGTCAATGTCTAACTCAATTTGCGACCCGCTACACCGCTTTAAGGCAATGGTCATCTCCAAAACATGGTTGATTTTAGAAGCATAGCTCATCTCCGAGACAGAGCTTTTGTTAAGACAGTTATCAGTGTAAATAGTATCCATGTATATATTTCTAACTTAGAAAGAGAAAGGCAATGAGACTGTGGGATTAGAATTTTTCGTGGTTGTATAAAGTGAAATCCTAGAGAGATATCTTATTGATTCTTACAAATATGTGTAAGTTGTTATTCTCATCGTGGTGGAAATCATCGCGCCAATGGTCGTCGTGGCGTAAATCTCACCGACTCCACCACGTAAGTCTCTTTATGTTCTTCATTATTCTTCTTGGTTGCTTGTTTTCCGTTACAACACTTTCGTCCAAATTAGTTAATTACCGAAAGTCTAAAATAATCTAACTTCCATTATTTATTTTTTCTAAAAATCTTAGATGATAAACGATCATGTTAGATGATAAATGATCATCTTACGTATGAATTTTTTTTTTGTTACAAATATTATTGGAAAGAAACGTACCGACTGAATTAGAATTTTCTCATGAAATGGATTAACAATTGTTCACTTAGAAATATTACTTGAGAAAATAAAACAAAATGAAAACAATATATATATAGGGAGATGCTCGAGTAACTTATAGGGTGACATAATGATGTAGAATTCACTAAAAGACAAAAAAATTCAAAATTTGACTACGGTCAGGACTGCTTTTGCTTCTAAATGAAGAAATTTAGACACCCTTTTGGTCACCCTCTAAGTCACTCTATCATTTCCCATATATATTTTACCTTAAATTGGTGAACTCCTGTGACGTTGTACAATGAACTCAGGTTTGTCGTACAAAATGCTTTCTAACCGGTAGAAACCACTTCAAGGCGTTTAATCGGTCTGGTTTTGTCTTTGAGGTGTCCTGTCCCTTCATAGAAACCAAGCAATTTGACAGCAACCGGTAGCACCACTTCAAACACGCTCCTAAATGATATAGATCCAAACCCAGCTTACAAGAGATTATCATTTTATAAAAACGGTGAAAAAGGGCAACATTGTTAAGGAGGAAAGAGTTACTGTCGAAAAGTTATCTCCACGGGTTGATAACGTCCCTCTAACAACTTAAAATGTACTCCATTTATTTTTTTTGTGAACATTTCTTTGTATTAATGGATTTACTGTTCGATTTGCTTTCACGAACTTTTAAATTATGTCGTAAGGACACACTACTAAACTTAAATTATTTCGGAAAGACAACTTAAATTTTTTAACGTGTTCCATTTTCTTAACAAAAAGTACTACAACTTTATTGTCAATTTGAAAATTTTAAATTTGCAATTCTTAGGTTTATTTTGAAAAGTGTCTAACTCAGATATTTATTTGTTTTCTCAGCAAATTTCAATTTTTTTATTTCAATCAAATTATATCATCTTTTCAAGAGAAAAAGCAACGCTAGAATAAGAAACTTTAAATAAATATTACTAATAATTTTTCTTAATAACATAACTTCTGGCGATTGGTGGTTCGACAAATCAGAATTATGAAAAACAAGAATTTCCTTTACTACCAAATGTGTCCAGTCCAAATCCCTTTGCGTGCCAACTGTACTCACGCAGTATTTAGTATCTCTGTCAGCTTCTTTGCCAGGGGTATTTATGTAATTGTCGTCAAATATGTTAGGCACAACCTTGTTATCCCTTTTCAATTAGAGGTAGATTAACAGCTAGGACTATTTTGTCACTGACTATGAAAAGAAAACAAACAGGGAATTGCTGATGTCATGATTTTACAAATGACCACGTGTCATGTGTTGATTACAGAGTGATCTGACACGGTAATCAAATTCTGCCGGCTCCTCGATAAAAATGACTGAAAAGCCACCGACACTCGAACCACCAAGTGTCACTGCTTAGGATCACTTGACGCGTGGGCAAAAAATCTAACCATGCATCATCCTGTCTCAGGGCGTGGATGGAATCAGAGGAAAAGAATAAAAACTATATGTAGAACTCTTTTTTTTTTTTTTGTTGAAAGGTACTGTATGTAGAACTTGAAATCTCAATAAAGTATCCAGAGTACATTGATCTCGTATGATTGTTTTTTTTTTTTTTTGAGAAATCGTCTACATTAGTCGTTACAAGACAATGATACATTGTGAATATGTAATATGCGCGATAGCCACTTAAATTCAAATATTAATAATACTTTCAACCACTTAGACAAACGAGTGTTGACTATCTGATATGACCTTACAGGAAGAAGAAATATAATAGAGGTGATTAAGGAAATCACATGTTCTTGATTTCTTATAAATATTTAAAAGAAAGTGGGTAGAGGAAGTTTAATGGAAATTTCGTTCAAAGTATCTTTCTTTTTTCTCTTAACTAGAAACAAGGGGAATAAAAATTGTTGGTAAAACTACTCGTTGCTTCATCCTCAGTGTGTTCCCACCCCATCATCTAAGTCGTTCACCATGGTCAGTCAACAAAACCTATATAAGCATCAGAGGTTCTCCTAATATCCATTATTGGGTATCAAAGGTTCATCTACTAAACACAAAATTTTAAATTCATTCCTTTAACTGCAAAAAACAGTTTACTTATTTCAGCGTCGCATAAGTTTTCGATTTTTTTGTTAGTTTTGTTACTTCAAATCACAAAAAGAAAAGTTTATCATTTGTTCATTGATCCTTCATCATCTGAGTAATACATGAAAAACTACTTTTCAACATCATCACTAGAAAAAAGAAAAGTGATTTCAGAGGGAGGGGAAGAAGGTAACAAATATGAAGGTTTAAAAAAAGAAATAAAAAGAAGAAAGGGTACTTTCATGAAAGTATAAATTTGGTTAGTTCGTTTTAGCCTCCAATTTGTGACCAACTCAATGTTTTGGCTCCCACAAGTGTCAGACAATTCGTTTTGGACACCAACGACTAAAAAATTTCAACTATTTCCGGAAATACACTTAGGGGGCAAAAATAGAAACAATTCTAAGAAAATTTAAAAACATGTAAATCCATCTCATCTCTGCTTCTCTCCTCAATTCCATTACCTCTCTTCTCCATTTCACATCTCCTCTCGCAACCTCCTCATGTTTTTCGACGAAGGTCGGGGACCAACCATTTTTCCCGCACCTTCAAACTAAAAATACAAATTTATTTCTTATTCTTCCTTCTTTTCTTATTCTTCTTCCTTGTTTTCATGTTCTTCTTCCTTTTTCTCTTCTCTCACTTTTTTTCAATTTCTATCTCTTGCTCTAGGTTACCCTTCGCCGGACGGTGAAGGAGAACTACTCCGACAAAAGAATTTATGATCAAGAAACAACTTGCCTCGGGTTCTCCCTTGTCGGGTTCATGCGACAAAGGGGAACCTAGAGATAGAGAGAAAAATGAGAGAAGAGAAGAAAGAAGAAGGAAAAAAATAGGGAGAAGAATAAGAAGAAATTAAAATACATTTTTGTAATTTAAAGATCGCCAGAAAAGTGATCGGTCGGCGACCTTCGTCGGAGAAGATAATGTAGTGGCGAGAGGGAAATGTGTAGTAGAGGAGAGAGGTGATGAAATGAAGGAGAGAAGAAGATATGAGGTAGATTTAAATGTGCTCCAAGTTTTTTGGGAATTAATTTCATTTTGGTCCCTAAGGATATTTCAAGAAAGAGTTGAAACTTTTTTTGTCCTTAGAGATCAAAACAAACTGTCGGACACTAATGAGGTCAAAACGGTAAATCAATTAAAAATTGGAGCTAGAACAAAATTAACCCAATAAAGTTATTGCATTTAAACTTCAAAAGTGTCACATAAGAATCCATTCAATCTAGATGCTTGTTCCAGATTTTAAGTTGTACATCTAGCTATTCTGAAAAAAAAAGGCCACCAACCTAAAAGAATATAAGTAAAGTTTTCCAATAGGTCGTGGTGTTTTGCTGTGAGAGGAGGTTTCAAGATTATAGGCGGTTTAGAATGGGTAGTTTCCAAAAGATGGCTATTGGCGGTTTAGGCTTGATGGCGGTTTCAATTTGGTTTCCCAAATTGGATGGTTTCCAAATTGGATGGTTTCCAAATTGGATTCAATTTGTGTGGCATAATGGTCGGCTTATATAATTATAAATAGGGGGTCTTAGAGTGATTCTAAACATCAACCAACACAAACACAACTCTTCTTTAGAGAGAGCTAGAGAGAGAGCAAGTAAGAGAGATTTTTTGTTCATAGTTTTGAGCGGTGTTAAATTTCTCGGTCGTCGAAGATTTAGTATAGAAGGTTAATTACTATACGGTACCATCTTGGGACAAACTTGCGGATTGTGTTAGTCGTCTTCATCCATCCTTCAATAAAGATTTCTTGTTCGCCCGAGGACGTAGGCTTTAAAGCCGAACCTCGTTAAATTCTGTTCGCATATTTGATTTTGACTTAGCTTTTCGATTAATCTTCATAATCGGATCAATTTCTAGGATAGGTTCGATAGCTTCCGCGACTTTTAGTTATAACAATTGGTACCAGAGCCTTGTTGAGATTGAACGAAGAGAAGATGGGATCGAGAAGTGGTACGGTCAAAGCAGGGAAATATGAGATAGAGAAGTTCAATGGGAAAAACGATTTTTCTTATTGGCGGATGCAGATGAAGAATCTGTTAATCTCGCAGAAATTACACAAGACGTTGACGGGAAAGAAACCAGGAGATATGTCAGATGAGGATTGGGAGGAGTTAGATCTCGAAGCACGGGCTACCATTATGTTGTGTCTTGAGAGGGACGTGGCGTTCCTAGTAGACGGAGAAACAACGGCGGCGGGTGTGTGGTTAAAGCTAGAAAGCAGTTTCATGACGAAAACTTTAACGAATCGGGTCTACTTAAAATCCAAATTATTCACATGTAGAATGGAAGAGGGTTCTTCTATTCAGGAATATGTGAATAGGTTTGACAGGATTATCTCAGATTTGAAGGATATTGATGTTAAGGTTGAGGATGAGGACCAAGCCCTCATATTGTTACTTTCATTGCCTAAATCCTATGAGAACCTTGTTCAAACTTTGATGCTTGTTGGAGATAGTCTAAGCATGGAAAAGACGAGAAATTCGCTATTAGCGGATGACCTTCGTAAGGTTGCTACTAGCAGTATGGCGTCGGGTGGAGTAGACAAGGATCAAGCACAAGGGTTGTTTGTAACGAGGGGGAGGAGTAATGAAAGGGGAAAGGGAAAGGGCGGGAAATCTAGATCCAAATCTAGAGGCTCTTTCAAGAAAACGTGCTTTAGTTGTGGTGAGCTTGGCCACTTTAAAGCGGCTTGTCCAAAGAGAAAGTTGAAGCAAAAGAACGAAGGCTACAAGGAGAAACAAGAGATGCAAGAGGCGGGATATGTGTCAGAAGAGGCGGACGAATGTTTCTCGGTCACAGAGGTGTCTGAGAAGATATTCGATAAGTGGATGCTTGATTCAGGGGCGTCACACCATATGTGCCCAAATAGGGAGATGTTTACTACCTATAGGAGTATAGATGGTGGTACAGTTATACTGGGTGATGATAGTATATGTAAAACTGTGGGACTCGGAACAATACGGATCAAGATGCACGATGGAGTGGTGAGAACATTGACGGACGTAAGACACATACCCGATTTGCGGAAAAATCTAATTTCCCTTGGTGTGTTGGAGCGGAACGGCTGTAAGATAATTATAGAGAATGGCTCCATAAGAGTCGTTAAGGGTTCTTTGGTGGTAATGAGAGGTACTCGTTACGGTAATTTATACAAACTTTTGGGGACAACAATTACGGGAGATGTAGCAGTAGGAATCAGTGGAAGGGATCCAACGGCTAGTACGAGGCTTTGGCATATGCGCCTTGGGCATATGTCAGAAAAGGGTCTATCTTTGATGTGCGGGAAAGGCTTGTTGAAGGACATGAAGAAGCCTTGCATGGAGTTTTGTGAGCATTGTGTGTTCGGGAAGGCACACAGGGTGACGTTCTCTACAAGCAAGCACAGGAGCAAAGAGGTATTAGACTACGTACACACCGATGTCTGGGGACCGGCAAAGTTACCTTCCAAGGGTGGTTCCAGGTATTTTGTTACATTCGTTGATGATCATTCGAGATTTGTCTGGCTTTATTTTCTGAAGCATAAGAATGAGGTATTCAACACATTCCTGGTGTGGAAAGCAATGGTTGAGAACAAAACTGGTCGAAAGCTGAAGACGTTAAGGTCGGATAATGGGACCGAGTACACGGATGGGGCATTCAAGGAGTTTTGTAATCAGGAAGGCATTGTGAGGCACTGGACAGTAGTAAACACACCTCAGCAGAATGGAGTCGCAGAAAGATTGAACCGTACACTACTTGAGAAGGCTAGATGTATGCGCTCCAATTCGGGATTAGGCGTAGAATGGTGGGCAGAATCTGTTGCTACAGCTTGTTATATTGTGAACAGGTCTCCACATTCTTCTTTAGATGGCGGCATACCTTACGAGGTGTGGTCAGGTGAACATGCAGATTACGGGAGACTTAAGGTTTTCGGTTGTACGGCCTATTACCATGTTAAAGGTAACAAACTTGACAATAGAGCAAAGAAGGCAATTTTCTTAGGATATGCTACAGGAGTCAAGGGTTATCGGCTATGGTGTACGGAAGACAAGAAGTTTGTAATCAGCAGAGATGTGGTGTTTGATGAGTCATCTATTGTAGCTATGGCGGAAGCTACGGTGCCTAGTTGTGGTGATGTTGGGTCTACTAAAGCTCAAGTAGTGGAAGTAGAAGCCGAAGACCAACGGGTTTCTAGGAATCATGATCAGGTGGAGCATCAGGATAATACTCAGGATGAGAAAATTGATGAACCCGATCATGAGGAGGTTCAAGGGGAAGGTACACAAGTTTTACAACAACAGCAGCAGGATGTTTCGGTACACACTAGGCCGAAACGGTTATATAAGCCGGTACAGAGGTTAGGGTCAGACAAACCTCTTAGGCATTACGGGCAGGCAAATGTGGTTGAATATGCACTCTCGGTGGAAGACGACGAGCCGATCACCTTCAAACAAGCTATCACCGCGGCGGAAAGAGAGAGTTGGTTGGTTGCTATGCAAGAAGAGATGGAGTCTCTTCACAAGAACCAGACATGGGAGGTTGTCCCATTGCCCGAAGGTAAGTCTGTTATTGGTTGTAAATGGGTGTACAAGAAGAAAGAGGATTCTTCCGAAATCAAGGGTACAAGGTATAAGGCAAGACTAGTGGCCAAGGGTTATGCACAGAAAGAAGGGGTCGACTACAATGAGATTTTCTCACCGGTCGTGAAACATACTTCTATTCGGGTGCTATTGAGTATTGTTGCTCACAGGGATCTTGAGCTGGAACAACTCGATGTTAAAACCGCCTTCTTGCACGGTGATTTGGAAGAAGAAATTTATATGGCTCAACCTGAGGGATACAAGGTTGAGGGCAAAGAAAATCAAGTATGTCGTTTGAGGAAATCTCTTTACGGATTGAAACAATCCCCTCGCCAATGGTACAAACGATTTGATTTTTTCATGCTAAAGCATGGTTTTCGCAGAAGTGACTATGATTGTTGTGTATACATCAAGAAACTTCGCGAAGGTAACTTTATTTATCTCCTTTTGTATGTGGATGACATGCTTATTGCTTCTCGAAGCATGGTGGAGATAGATAAGTTGAAATCTCAACTCAGTCAAGAGTTTGAGATGAAAGACATGGGCGCTGCAAAGAAAATACTGGGAATGGAGATTAAGAGAGAGCGGTCAAGTAAGAAACTGTACTTGAATCAGAAAGGTTACATCGAACGAGTAGTTTCTCTATTCGGGATGCAGAATGCGAAGGCGGTGTCAACACCTTTGGCACCACACTTCAGGCTCTCGGGAAAACAATCTCCCACTACTACGGTGGAGAAGGATCATATGGATCGTGTACCGTATGCTAGTGCAGTTGGCAGTTTGATGTACGCTATGGTGTGTACTCGTCCGGATATTTCACAAGCGGTCAGTGTGGTTAGTAGGTTTATGGCAAACCCGGGGAAGACACATTGGGAAGCTGTGAAGTGGGTCTTGAGGTACTTGAAGGGTACCGTTGATACGGGTTTGTGCTTTGGTGGAGACACATGTCAGGTAAGCGGTTATGTTGACTCGGATTATGCTGGCGATCTAGATAGAAGACGATCTACTACTGGTTATGTATTTAAGGTACATGGTGCTCCAGTTAGTTGGCGATCGATGTTACAATCTACAGTTGCGTTATCTACTACGGAGGCCGAGTATATGGCTATGGCCGAGGGTGTGAAGGAAGCACTGTGGTTGTGGGGTCTTCTGGATGATCTAGGGATTAAGCAGGAGTGCGTGGATGTATGGTGTGATAGTCAAAGTGCGATCCACTTGGCGAAGAATCAGGTTCACCATGCTCGCACTAAGCATATCGATGTCAGGTATCACTTTGTACGAGATGTCATAGAGGAAGGTGATGTTTCTCTCATGAAGGTACACACAGATGAGAATCCCGCGGATATGTTGACTAAAGTGGTGACGTGTAGCAAGTTTCAGCATTGCCTGGAATTGCTGCAAATCGGCTCGTGCTAAGTTGCCCAAAGGGCGTAATGGCGACAAGGTAATCTTTATGTGAAGGGTTGGTAGAACTACGGTAGGCTTGATCCTGTAAAAGGGTACGTAGGCAACCATGGTCATATGGTGCAGTCGGATGAAGTTACAAGAAGCAGATATATCTTACAAGGAGTATCCTGGTGTTCGTCCAAAATTTGAAGAGTATCAAATTGTGTACGAGGTGGAGAATTGTGAGAGGAGGTTTCAAGATTATAGGCGGTTTAGAATGGGTAGTTTCCAAAAGATGGCTATTGGCGGTTTAGGCTTGATGGCGGTTTCAATTTGGTTTCCCAAATTGGATGGTTTCCAAATTGGATGGTTTCCAAATTGGATTCAATTTGTGTGGCATAATGGTCGGCTTATATAATTATAAATAGGGGGTCTTAGAGTGATTCTAAACATCAACCAACACAAACACAACTCTTCTTTAGAGAGAGCTAGAGAGAGAGCAAGTAAGAGAGATTTTTTGTTCATAGTTTTGAGCGGTGTTAAATTTCTCGGTCGTCGAAGATTTAGTATAGAAGGTTAATTACTATACGGTACCATCTTGGGACGAACTTGCGGATTGTGTTAGTCGTCTTCATCTATCCTTCAATAAAGATTTCTTGTTCGCCCGAGGACGTAGGCTTTAAAGCCGAACCTCGTTAAATTCTGTTCGCATATTTGATTTTGACTTAGCTTTTCGATTAATCTTCATAATCGGATCAATTTCTAGGATAGGTTCGATAGCTTCCGCGACTTTTAGTTATAACATTTGCCATGGCAAGTCAAACCCTTGTAGATATCAGAAAGTCATTTCCCGAAAGGTTAACAATCGATTAATCAATTATGTAGGCAGTTAGTTGTGAATCCACTCATGCAGTAACTGCCTGAAAATGGTATTCTTTGACTCGCCCGCAGTTAATTAATAACCCACAACCTACTGAAAATCTCTAGAAAAATATATTGTGTCTGACTCACATGTTTGTTTCGAAATTGAGTATTGATTTATTTTGTTAAAACAACTATCTCCTAGATATTTTGAAAGGATAATGTTTGTTAAGAAAGAAATTGATGATATTGCTTACTATATAGTGTTGAATTGTAAACGTCTTACATTTCCACAAATGTGAAACACCTCATATGTTGATAATACACGCCATGCCAAGCTATGTTTTTCTGGTAAAAAGTAATAAAAATACTCCCTTCATGACTTCCGAGGTGACTACGATGTCTAAGTGGCGAATAAGACAAGGATCATTTTGGTCTTTTAGGTAGGTGGAAATACCAGAATGCTCGTTGTCTTTCATTAAGGAATACTTGTACTTTTAAAAAAAAAAAAGGAATACTTGTACGCTATTTTTGGATTTTCATTAAGCTTGTCTTATGCTAATATTTTACTCCAAGTACCTCAAAAGCCAAACAGAAAAATAGTATCCTTATTTAGTCCAGACAATATCAATTCAGTAGATAGATACTACAACTCTTTAATAGTTTGAAGGTTTGATTGAGGGGGGGGGGGGGGGGGGGGGGGGGTTAGAAAGAGACAAGACTGGGCAAGAGAAGGTGATAGGAGAAAGAAACTTCAAAATAAAATGAACAAATATGGTCGTTGGGTTAGTATTCATATCAATTTCTTATTCTTAATTTAAATAAACTATAATTTTCAAAGTAAAAACAATTAGGGTTTTGTTGGGTTGGATGGAGACAAGATACCCACCAGTTGTTATATGAAATTAACCACATTATTATATAATGTGAAAACTGATTAGTGTCTAGGGTTTGGAAAATCATTTCATGATGATTCAAGGTTAGGATTATCTTTCCAAACTCCATTTCATGTGGAAGCAGAATATGAAGTTAGTATTGTCACCTAAAGTGCATCAACAAATCTTTCCAAATATTACAAAGCCCATTTTTAAATCTCGTTATGCCAACCCAAATAGAATAAATATGAGTTTTATATTTTCTTGCTTGTGACCGGCTTAGGAGGCGACATTAAAAATTAAAAGAATGATTTATATTTTTCACAATTTGATGGAAAATATATTTTTAATACAAAATGTTACCTCAGAAATTCGCTACATTTTTTCATTTAAGAAATCCAAACTGCAAAAGTTTTAAATTTTGAATCTTATAAATTGAGTTAGTTACCATTCAATACATCGGTTTAATGGTTAGATTAATCTACATTAGAACACAATAGTCTGCTAACAAATTACAGGTTCAAAGAACAACAACTTATAAAAAACAACGATTAAAAATAGTGAAGTTGTCTTGGTTTAAATGATTCAGTAAGAGAATAAAATGAAATACGAAACTTGTACAAGAGTATCAGTAATTACAGTAAGTGCGCTCTAGCACTCCAAGAAATATTTTTAAAAAAATCTTTGTGAATATATTATATATGCGATATCTCATTCACTATTGATTGAATACGACTATTAGCCCAGAAAATGAAATAGAGTTGTTATTAGCATGTCATGTGAGATTACCGAGAGATGATATGACGAAAACAACAGTAAAGGACGGAGTTGACATGGCAACTGCTGTGATGGGGTTGTGATGTGGCAATGACAGAGCACCGAATTTAATTTGATGTTAGTGTTACAAAATAAAATTGTTGATGTGAGTTGCGCGTGAGTCTAACTGGCACACATGCTCTACGTCCTTATACAATAAATTCATATCAAACCCACAAAAACAGTTAGAAACGGTATAGAAAAGTCACACAAACGAGAGTTCATGACCAGTAAGTAATACATTGTCTATGAATTCAATGTTAGATGTCAGCTTTGATCATTGAAGTGTTCATAAACTTACTGATAATACTGAATGGTGGCTAACTATGACAATGAATTCCATCCGTATAGATGCCTAGATGGTCCATCTCATTGTGAAATATTAATGGTCCAACTATATTAGCCATGATAAGCCCTTGATGGTAGGTAGTACGGTACGTGTTTTGACGTGGTAATAGTCACGTCTTTCTAATATATATAATATATACATAGTTTCTTTTAGACAAACTTCAAAAGTCATTACAAATTATGAATAAATACACGGATCGAATAGCCCCTATAACTACAATCATCAGGAAATTTGGGCCCCAAAATGCCATACAAATTGCCTCCGTCGTGAATCGAAGCCGTGACTTCTGGATCTTCCGAACAAATGCACAACTAACTAGGAAAACAGTTGTTGACGTCTTCCTGATGCATAGTAGTTAAGCGTGTCAAAGTCCTAGTTTTTGAAGGATTGCACACATTACAGTAACAATGACAATTATAATATCGGTAGTGCTACATGTACAAAGTCCTTGACAAAATTCTTGACTTAATGACTCATTTTCACTAAAAGACAGAAGTTGATCAAAGTTTTTCAAAGTTTGACTTTGATCGGGACCGTTCACTTAGTATTTTGTCAAGAATCTTGTCAAAGATTCTTTGTACATTTAGCATTTCTCTCCGAGGTACTCATTGCTATTTAAACATACTCCCTAGAAATAAAAATAGGTAAATCAATTATGGTCATCTCTGCCCTCTAAAGATGACAATTCATCAGAAATGACCCCTAAAGATGACTGATTTGCAATGTAGCCCCTTCATGCATTTTTTGTTAGTTAGTTTTAATAGTCGATATCTCTTTCCTTTTTCACACTTCATTCTGAAAATGGAATCCTCTGTTGCCTTTGTCTTTATTTCTCGCCTGAGTAGGGTCGTCGAAAAACAACTGACCTGCCAACTGACGCTAACCCTCACCACAAAAGGATCTTTATATATAAATCTTCTTTTTTCTCTCCCTCTCTTCTCATCCACGATCACCACCCACTCCACTGGTGGACCACCGTCTCCTTCACCATCATCTTTTCATTCCTTTCCTCTTTTTCTTATTTCTCATATCTCTCTCTGCTTTCCTCCCACTCTTTATCTTTATATGCATCACTCGTCTAAGGAGGGGAAAGCTCATTCTCTAATGAGTACAAAATCCAGTTAAATTCGTTAGATTTAAGAACATGACTTCATCTTGAGTTAGGGGTTCCAAATCTAAACTACTTTAGAAACCCTAAATCCAAAACTCTTCTGGATTTACAACTTCCAAATGCAAACGATTTCGTTTCGATCTCGTCTGCGAAGGAAGCTCTTCCCCTACTCGGGCGAGTTAACATATAAATGAAGAGTGAGAGCATAGAGAAGATTGAGAGAAAGTAAGAGAGAAATACGAGACGATAATTAGGAGATCGAAGTAGTGGTGGTGGTCGTTCCGTGGAGGAGGTGGTGGTGATGGATGACAAGAGAGGAAAAAGAAGAGAAACTTTTTTGGTGAGGAAGACATTCGAAAAGTAATCAATTTGAAAAGTAAATGATAAAGATAATGAAAACACTAATTGTTAAAGTTAACTATTTGAAAAAAGAAAGAAAGAAGCCCACATCGCAACCTAGTCATCTTTAGGTGGTCTTTTTAACGAATTTGTCATTTTTAGAGGGTCAAGATGGAATTAGTAATACTAAAATTGAAAGAAATAGAAATGTTTCCTGAGATGGATTTAAAAATATAATAGTTGAAAATGGTAGTATCCAACTGGATGTCTGCCATGTGTACATAACAGTCTAACACTAAGCAGTGACAGTGATCGCCCATTTCACCACGCGCCTACATGCTCGTGAGTGGTCTTTACCACAAAACACAGTCAAACCAATCGTCCTGCGAGTCTTGAGCGTGTACAAATTTGATACACACTAATAATGCTAGTGGGTCCCACCAATCCAATCATCTTACCTAACTCTCCTGTTCAGAGTTTAGACCAACCACCAACTCTTCTACCAAATTAAAATAATAACATATAAAATGATCCAATGGTTAGAAGTTACTGGAATGCATTGACTTTATATATAAACCCTATCAAATCTTTGAGAGTTGTTTTGGCATCACATCCTTTTTAAGAGACAAGTGGGCCAGGGTTGACCCGCTCTTACCCATATATGGGGGGCCAACCTATACATGATACACCACATGAGAGAACCTTTTCGGATCACATAGGTCCAACCGTCCAACCTAGACAGGCCCAACACTATCTTTTATGGGCTTGGTCTGTTCAAGTGCATTGTTAAATATCAAGTGTCTTACTTGGACTTCCCTATATTCTATAGAGGGGTTGGGCAAAAGGCCCAATCCTTGACCCAAAACAAGATGCAGGTCCACTGCAGGAAGATAATAAATGGTCAAGAGGTGGGGGTGGAATTTCCGAAACACCCTTCTTCTTTTCGAAATTTACGAAACGACCATCGAAAAATTTCCGGGAAACTCTCAAATTTCTGAGAAATAATCTGACACGCCTCCCATCATACAGTGTACTTTCCATAAATTTACAAAATTGCCACTGAAAAATTCCGGGGAAATGCGAAAATTTTTGAAAAATAGTCTGACGCACCTGACATTAAACCTTGTACTGTCCACGAATTTACAGAATTGCCATTACAAAATTTACCAACTTGCCATTTTCGTTCTTTTTTCCAGATTTATTTCTTATTTCTTTTTTATTTTCTCCCACACATATTTATCTCTCCAATCTTTTTAAATTTCTCTCTCCAATCTCAACAAATTTCGTTCTTTTTTCCAGATTTATTTTTTATCTCTTTCTAATCTCAACAAATTTCTTCATTTTTGGTAGTTTTTCTTGAATTTGTACACGGAAATTTTCTTGTGTACCGGGAATTATTTAGTGTACTGGCCATTTTTTGGATATGTACTATATGTTTTTGTACTGGGAATTTTCTCGTGTACCGGGAATTGTTCTGTGTGCTGGCCATTTGGTTATGTACTAGACATTTTTGTAGTGAGAATTTTCTTGTCTACCGGGAATTGTTCTGTGTACTCGCCATTCGGCTATGTACTAGACATTTTTGTACTGGGAATTTTCTTGTGCACCGGAAATTGTTCCGTGTACTGGCCATTTGGTTGAATACTTGACACTTTTGAACTGGAAATTTTCTTCTGTACCGGGAATGGTTCTGTGCACTGACCATTTGGTTATGTACTTTGATGTTTTTAGAAATGAAGAAGATAAAATGTGAAACAAATAAGAATGATGAAGAAGAAAAATAAGAACATAAAACTTTTAGAGAGAGAAACACAGGAAACTTTGATGTTTTTAGAGATTGAAAGAGATGAAGAAGATAAAATGTGAAGCAAAATAAGAATGATGAACATCCAAAAATAAGAACATAAAACTTTTAGAGAGAGAGAAAGAACAGAAAATTTATGTTCTTGGAGATTGAAAGAGATAAAGAAGATAAAATGTGAATGTTTTCAAAAATAATGAGAGAAAGAACAGAAAATACAGTGGGCAGGATCCAAAAAAATTGCCTGAAATTTCGTCAAAAAATGGCGCCATTTTTGAATTTTTAAAAAATCTGAATGTTTCTCTGACATTACGTCATGTACGGAGAATTAATTGCTTCGCTGTCATCCGTCAGATTGTTAGAAAACACAGAAATTTCCCGTAAAGGGGTAAAAGAGGGATAAATAAAATAAAAACCAGAAAAGTGTGAGCTGTCCTGACAATTTGGACTGGGTTCTCATTTTTGTTTTAGGCTGGGGGTAATACTTATTTACCCTCCATTTTTTGGGCCTCTCACTCAAAAATCCTATTCTATAGGCTCCGCTAAACCAAGTTAGAAAGGTGTTGTACTTATGATATCTTTGCGACCACATTTTGACTTTTTTCCCTCTTCTTCTTCATCTTCTTATTCAATATTGAGGTCAAATTCTGCTATGGCCATATAGATGCTGTCTATAGAATATAGAGCTTCATTTTGCTCGTCGGTAACCCCTTTAACCGAGAATTACACTTTAAGCACCCCAAAGTTCGGCTACAAGCTCCATAATTCGTTAATATGAATAGAGCCTAGGCTTCGTCTTGTGCAGTGACTAGTGAGCACCTACTTCCCTTTGGGGTACCCATGGGCCCAAGTTAAAGGCGCTTGAGGATGCCTTTCACCTCAAAATCAAAGCCATTAGAGTGCTTATAGCCAGATGAGAGGCACCTACAAAATTTCCATTATTACATGAAGGGGGCATGTAAAGAACAAAAGTGAGGGGTTCCATTTTTAAATTTCATTCTGCAGATTAGTTAAAAAGTAAAATCTCCACTTCTTTTTTTATGAACTCTACTCAACAGGCCTATTTAAACCCCCAATTGAACCGCCCAAAAGAGAAACCCATGTTTCTCTCTCCTCTCAAGTGTTTGCTCACGTGGAGAGAGAAACATGGGTTTCTCTCTTGGGCGGTTCAATCGGGGGTTTAAATAGGTGTCTGAGTAGTCATACCCTTTTCTTATAAACAACAACCTTACCCTCCATGAAAAGACTTTGAAAAAGGCTAATATTATAAACAACAACCTTACCCTCAAATTATCCATTTGGTTTCATAACCAACCAAATATTGAAGAGAAAACTTTAGAGTTTGTATTACCATGGCAGTTCTAAGCTACTTCCCATCTCAACCTAAAACTTACAAGAGAATACAGAAGTTTAGATTCAAATCTTCTTCAATCTCTTCTTCAATGCAACCTTCACAAAATAATATCAAGGTACAACCACCACCATCTCTCTCTCTCTCACTCTTCCATGGGGTCTAAGTTATGAATTTGTTATTTTGTGTGGGATATGATGACTTAAAGGTAGTGATAAATGGTGCAACTAAGGAAATTGGAAAAGCTGCTATACTTGCAGTAACCAAAGCTAGAGGAATGGAGATTGCTGGTGCTGTTGATTCTCATTTTGTGGGTGAAGATATTGGGATGGTCTCTCTCTTTCTCTCACTCATTCTCCAAGCTCATGTGGTTGCATATTTGACTTCTACTAAACTATTCCTACTATTATGTGTTATGACTAGGTTTGTAACATGGAGGAAGCTCTAGAAATACCCATAATAAATGATCTCACTATGGTTTTGGGTTCAATTTCTCAAGTAATTCATCATTCAACATTACTCTTTTCTTGTTTCAATTCGATGGTTTTCACTTTTCTCTGTCCTTTAACCTCTAAATTGTTTATGATATTCACAATTTCCAGTCGAAATCAATAGGAGTTGTTGTCGATTTCACTGAACCATCAACTGTTTATGACAATGTAAAACAGGTATTTGATCTCTTTCTTACCATTTCAAATTTCACTAATAAACATAACTTAAATGTGTATGAATTTAAGGGTTTACTGAAAACATCGATCACAGATCAACTTCGACTGTGTCATATGACTAACTTCGACTGTCTCATATGACTAACTTCGACTATTAAGTGATCGTTAAGTTGGAAATTAATTAAAAGCCGTCAGTGACCCAAACCCACAACATAGTATGTTTATGTTGGAATCGGAGCCTATTTTGGCTCGAGCCGACTCGTCAAACTCAGAAACGGAACGCGCCATTGCGTTCGTCTCGTCGAGCTCTACAATTTAGAGCCAAGAATCACTCAAATCCGATTCCGGATGAATGAGAAATTCAAGGTTAAAGTTTGAACGAAAAATCGGTTGAAATAGGTACTAAATTGTCAAAGAGGACAAGTCACGTTGGGGGGCATTCGCGCGAAGAGAACGCGCTCAGATCTGGACGGTGGGCGTTCATCGCACGGATTTGCGCGAGATCTGACGTCTGGCGTTCTCTCCGCGTTCGGGCACACTCCGGGCTACATCTAACGGTCGCGATTCTTCTCGGGCGGGCATCTCGCGGGCACGCGCGAACGCATCTGACGGCCAGCGTTCCGTCCGCGTTTTCAAGCGCGATCTGATGGCCCAAGATGAACCGACCCTTATATATTCAGTTATAGCCCCTGGTTTCGAACAGTTGTGCTCTTTAACCCAAAAGACACTATACACCTATTCAATTCCTATAAATACCACCCAAACTCACTTCATTTTTCATCAATTCAATTCATTCTCTTCTTCTCTTCCCTTCTAACAATTAGAGGTTCTGGTTAGCCTAGAATATCTAATTAAAGAAGTATTTTCTAGAGGTTCTGGATAGACTAGAATATCTAGAAAAGGAAGAAAGAAGTCTCGAGTGAAATTTGAATTTCAGAAGCATCTAGAAGTTCATCCGCATTAGTCCAAGAGCTCATAATACTGACAAAGGTTCGTCCGCTTTCAGAATATAGAAGTACCATCTTAAATTCTGAAAGGTTAGTCGTTGTATCCCGAAGGCATTCACCCTAACGTTTGGTACTGTTACCGGGGTGTAAAATGTCTTAAGGAAAGAGAATCTATTCTCGCCTCGACTACATATTTAGAAAGAAGGAATATTGATATATCATTATTCAGTAATTATTTATTTCTCTATAAGTTAGAGAAAGGAAACTCTGTCTAAATCAAGCCAAGACAGAAATCGACTTATCGATTTGATAACCAGAGGAACAACAGTTTATACAACCCATTCGCGAAAATAACTCATTTTCAAATGAAACTTAAACCTTTTGGTCTCGTATTGTCCAACAGTCGACTGCATTTGGAATGAAGAGTGTAGTTTACGTTCCAAGGATTCAGTTAGATACAGTAACAGCGTTATCGGCATTCTGTGAGAAGGCCAGCATGGTGAGCTCAGGGTGAGGTTCTATTATTATGTCTATAGCTTCGTTTCCATGTTTAATCAAAATTTGCAGTCCATTTGCATCAGTTGTATTTTCCAACTTACCTTAATTCGACGTTGATATCAGGGTTGTCTAGTTGCTCCAACTTTATCGATCGGATCTATTCTCCTCCAGCAAGCAGCAATATCAGCATCATTTCACTACAACAATGTAGAAATTGTTGAGTCAAGGCAAAATGCATCAGTACGTACATGTAGTCAATTTTCGAGTTCATATATCTTGTCGTTGATTAGATCCGAGTTATAATTTTGGTTATGTTTGTCGATAGGATTTACCATCACCAGATGCAATCCAAATCGCCAACAATCTCTCGAATCTTGGTCAAATTTACAATAGAGAAGATTTTTCAACAGATGTTCTGGTAAGCTATAAAACAAAGTTCATACCTAAATTAGTAGACACAACACAGAGAAGAAATGAGAAAATTTGAAAACGTGATGAAGTTTAAAATCTAATGGCTAATTAGACCTGTAAAACAGAATATACTGTGAATTCTAGCATTACGATATAGTACTCATGAGTTCTAGGGGTGGGAAGAAAGCCCGGGAGCCTTGTAGCCTATTAAGTGAGCCCAAATCCGTATGAGTCTGTGGGTACCCCGAACACTGAGACATACACAAACCATCCCGGCCACGGGATTTAGTTGTGCTCATTTGCAGCCCCGGTCTGAGAAACCTAGTTGTGTTATATTGCACCTTTAGCAGTAAAGGGGAGGCGCGTAAGGAACTTCCCCACCGCCCCTTCTAACCATTGCGCAGATCTGCCCTCTAGATGGAAAGTGCCCGTTGCCTGTTGGAACCCAACTCGGATCAATTCTTACTACTGCTCATGACCAAGGCTGTCGAGGGCAGAAAATGGGACAAGTGGAGGAGAGAAAGACTAGTGGGGCGAGGGAAGTAGGTGCATAGATAGGCGCTCACGTTATATAAATGTGTGTGAGTATTACATCTCATATTTGTCAAGACTAGTATATATGTTTGTCTTTGTTTATATTCATAAGGTCATTATTGTAATTGAACTACTCCTTTAGTTTCTATAAATACAAACGATACCCTACTTTGTAGGGCATCTTGAATGCAATACTTCACATGGTATCAAGAGCCATCAATCCCTAAGAATTTTCTTGGTTTTCAGTGCCATATTCCTTCTTCTCTTTCGTCTCTTTCAGCCTCAAACTCTCTTCTTCTTCCTTGTCTTAAACATGGCCGCCTCCATTGAAAATACCAACTCCCCTACTGTCATCTCTTCTCCTTCAACTCCTTCCTCCATTTCCACTCTTCCCTCCCTCACAAACATAGCCAACCTCATCTCCATTCGTTTGGATTCAACCAACTATCTTCTTTGGAAAAGTCAGTTGCTTCCCATTCTGCATTCTCAGGATCTTTTTAAATTTGTTAATGGCTCATTCCCACCTCCACCTGAAACTCTCTTGTCCTCTCTAACTGAAGGCACCTCTTCCCCAATCCCTAACCCTGATTTTGTTTACTGGTACAGGGTAGACCAGATGCTCCTTTCATGGCTAAATGCTACCTTAACAGAACCTATCCTCACCCAAGTTCTTGGTCTTACTTCTTCTCGAGCAGTCTGGGAGTCTCTTGAAAGAACTTTCTCATCAGTTAACTCAGCTAGGTTAATGAATCTCAAACTTCAACTTCAAACATCAAAGAAGGGTTCTCTCTCTGTTTCTGACTACCTTCTTCGCCTGAAATCTCTCTCTGATTCACTTGCCGCTATTGGGCATCCCATTGCTGATGATGAATTGGTCCTCATTGTTCTTGCTGGACTTGGAAGTGATTACGAAAGCTTTGTAACTTCAATCACTACTCGTGCTCTGCCTCCAACTTATTCAGAGCTCCATTCTCTTCTCCTTACCCATGAGTTTCGCCTTCAATTTGTGGCTAACTCCACTTCATCACCATCAGCCCTTCTCACCCATTCATCTAACCCTCCACCCTCTTCTTTTCGTTCAAATACTCAGTATTCTAATCGAGGGTCTAGGGGTCGGTTCTCTCACAGAGGTGGTGGTGGTCGTGGTCGTTCTTCAAACAGAGGAGGTTATAATCGATCCTCTGTTCTTGGTCCTCCACCTGAAAGACAACCTCTTATTTGTCAATACTGTGGAAGAGTAGGTCACTCTGCTCGTCAATGTTATCTTCTTCATCGATCAAATGATCTCAATCAATCCTTTGCTGCTCTTGGTATAGACTCTGTTTCTTCTGACCCAAATTGGTACATGGACTCAGGAGCTACAACTCATATTGCTTCTGATAATGCTTCTCTCATCTCTCGCTCCGACGCTCCAGTACCTGAAAATGTCATGGTGGGAAATGGCAACACTGCATCAGTAACTGGTATTGGTAATATTCTTCTCCCCTTTCATAATTTCACTCTTAAAAATACCTTACTTGTCCCTTCTTTTAAGAAGAATCTCATATCTCTTTCTCGACTTCTTCAAGATTTTAATTGTGTTGCTGTTTTATCTCGAAATGGGTTTTATGTTCAGGATCTTCCCACAGGGAAGAGACTTCTCGTCGGAACGATTGTTGATGGTCTGTTTCGAATCTCCTCTGCTCCTGATTCCCCTGTTCAAGTCAGTCTTCTTGTTCAGCATCTTCCTCCTGGCTCTCGCACTTCATCTGACATTTGGCATCGTCGTCTTGCTCACACAAACTTGCACAATTTTAATTTATTAGTTTCCAAGAAGTTATTACCATTAAACAAATCTGTACTAAGTAAGTTTCAATGTGTAAGTTGTGTGTCTGGAAAACTGCATCAGTTTCCATTTTCTAATGTTAATCATCAATCAAAAGCTCCTAATGAGCTAATTCACTCTGATCTTTGGGGGCCTTCACCAATTTCTTCGAATTCTGGTTTTCGTTATGTTTTATTACTTGTTGATGATTATACCAGGTTCACCTGGTTGTACTTTCTCAAACAAAAATCAGAAGTTTTTCATCATTTTCAAATTTTCAAATCAATGGTTGAAAAACAATTTTCAAACCCCATTAAAACTCTGCAAACCGATGGTGGTGGTGAATATGTTAATACTGATTTTCTGAATTTCTTACTAAAAATGGTATCCACCATCGCCGTTCTTGTCCCCATACACCCCAGCAAAATGGGGTGGCAGAGAGGAAGATTCGTCATCTTGTCGAAACATCCCTCTGTCTTCTTCACCAATCTTCAGTCCCTCTAAAGTACTGGCCTGATGCCTTCTCCACTGCTATTTTTACAATTAACTTATTACCCTCTTCTGTTCTAAATTACATTTCTCCTTTTCAAATGCTTTATCAAAAACAACCTAACTACAATTTTCTCAGAACGTTTGGTTGTTGTTGTTATCCTCTTCTTACTCCATATCGTTCATCCAAATTAGACTTCAAAACCAAACCCTGTGTATTTCTAGGTTACAGCCCTAACCATAAAGGTTATCGTTGTCTAGAAATATCTTCTTCTCGTCTTTTCATCTCTCGTAATGTTCTCTTTGATGAGATTAATTTCCCTTTTGCCTCTGTTTCAAAAACTCCATTAAACTCGTCTTCAAGGAAAAACCCTCTGTTACCGTTACAATGGACGGTCCAGATTACACCATCAAGTCTGACCGTTCCTCTCTCCAATTCAACTCAACGCCACCTCACATCCATTCCTCATCCGTACTCCACTTTACCAGCTGTTCCGTCTCTCTCTTTACGTGTGGGTGATGAAAACCCACACGTACCCTCTCCCACTATTCGTAATCCTCACCCTAATGTAGAGGGTGATAATACACCTGTCCTTTCTTCACCAACGTCTCCTGTTTCCACTGATTCACCACACCTGTCCTCCTTGTCTCCAACTAACCCCTCCTCTCTCTCTCATACTTTACCAAATATCAGTATCAGTACCACTGTCCCTCCTCCAACGACTCAAATCTCTGCTCCACCTTCTTCCTCAGTTTTGCCTCTTCATCAAGAAATTCCCACTCAATCAACGATTCCTCCTTCCTCCTCTTCTCTCTCTACTCACCCTATGGTCACTCGAAGTAAGGATGGCACTCGAAAACCTAAAATTTTAATTTCAACCATTTCTACTAACACCAGCACTTCGAATCTCGAAGAACCTTCAACTTATCTTCAAGCTTCGACGCAACCTCACTGGATTAAGGCAATGGAAGATGAAATAACTGCTTTACATAAGAATCAAACATGGACTCTTATTCCACATGATCCGAAAATGAATTTGGTCGACTGTAAGTGGATTTTTCGTATTAAACGACGATCAGATGGTACAATAGAACGGTATAAGGCACGATTGGTCGCTCGGGGATACACTCAACAGCAAGGAATCGACTATGCAGAAACATTCAGTCCAGTAGTTCGTCCGGCCACCATTCGAGCAGTTCTCTCTCTTGCTATTTCAAATCAATGGCATCTTCGTCAATTAGACGTCAAGAATGCCTTTTTAAATGGTGAATTACATGAATCGGTTTTTATGACTCAACCCAAAGGATTCATCAATCCAAAATTCCCAAATCATGTTTGTAAGTTAAACAAGGCTCTGTATGGCCTCAAACAGGCCCCTCGAGCCTGGCATCAGAAATTTAGTAATTTTCTTCTACAATTGGGATTTCTTCAATCTATTTCAGATCCTAGTATGTTTTATCATAAATCAAGTAAGGAATTAACGATTTTATTACTGTATGTGGACGATATTATCGTCACTGGTTCGTGTTTATCTCTTTTGCATAACTTGATTCAGGCTCTTAAGGAAACCTTCGACATGACCGATATGGGCGATCTTTCTTACTTTCTTGGAATGGAGGCACATAGAAATTCAGACTCTCTGATTCTCACACAACAACAATATACGAAGAGTTTACTTAACAAATTTGGGATGATCTCTTCAAAACAAGTCAGTACTCCAGTAATTACAGGAAAGAAATTATCCAAACATGATGGAGAACCACTATCTGATCCTCACTTATTCAGAAGTCTCGTTGGTGCGTTACAATACCTAACCATGACTAGGCCGGACATTTGTTATGCAGTTAACCAAGTTTCGAAGTTCATGAAATCTCCTACAACAACACATTTGATTGCAGCCAAACGCATTCTTCGATACCTTAAGGGCTCAATCAGTGAGGGTCTCTGTTTCAAACGTGTTCTTTCTTCTCCTATTCTTGGGTTCTCTGACGCTGATTGGGCCGGTTCTCCTGACGACCGTCGATCAACATCTGGTTCATGTGTCTTTCTTGGACCAAATTTAATCATTTGGGGCTCCAAAACTCAACCAACAGTGGCTCGATCTTCAACTGAAGCAGAGTATAGGGCTGTTGCTCACACCAGTGCAGATGTCATTTGGCTTAAGAATTTATTAACTGAGTTAGGTATCTCTCTGCCTTCTTCTCCAATTGTTCACTGTGATAACATTAGTGCTACTTATCTTGCCATTAATCCTATTCTTCATTCTAAAACAAGACATGCTGCCATTGATTTCCATTTCGTGAGAGAACAAGTTCTATCTGGTACATTACAAGTTCGATTCCTACCTGGAGATGATCAAGTTGCGGATATATTTACTAAGGGGCTCTCCACTTCTCGGTTTCATGATTTGAAGATCAAGCTCTCTCTGGTTTAGACCGTTCGGCTTGAAGGGGGGTGTCAAGACTAGTATATATGTTTGTCTTTGTTTATATTCATAAGGTCATTATTGTAATTGAACTACTCCTTTAGTTTCTATAAATACAAACGATACCCTACTTTGTAGGGCATCTTGAATGCAATACTTCACAATATTCTCATGTAACAGAAAAACTATATGATATACAATAAACATATCGAATTAACCAGATACTTCAACCAAACAAAGGTACATTATTAAACTACAGTGTATATTTTTCTTGTAATTAAACTACAAAATTAGTTATTTGAATGACCAAGTATCACCAATTTTAACATTGCCTTCTAAAAAGGATCACTTGTACTATGATTAATCGTATTTATGAAGGCGAGAGGTCAACTTCTAGGAGACGATGGATTACGAGTCCACAGTTTAGTCCTTCCAGGACTTCCCTCCGGCACAAAAGTTTACTTCTCCGGCCCAGGTGAGGTAAGTATTTAAAAAAACGTCTAATTTACCTTCTTAACGATTTAAATATTCTAAAGTATCCATCAGCGGTTAAATCTAACTAAATAAAAAATTGTTCCCAAGGTATATTGCCTTGAACACAATATCACAGATGTACAGAGTCTCATGCCAGGCCTAATTCTAGCAATAAGGAAGGTCGTTCGTCTCAAAGTAAGTCATCCTTTCATGTTTCGTATCTCATATGTTCGATTTGAACTCTAAAACAGCCCGGTTTACAAACCTTGGTTTTGTTTGGTGTTGGTTTCCCTTTTGCAGAATCTTGTTTATGGGTTGGAGAAATTTTTGTAGAGATGAAAATCTTCTTCAGACTCCACGAAGGAGAATTCAAGGAGATGAAATTCCTGTGTTTTTTTTCATTGTTGACTAGTAAATTAGAATATCTTATGGTTATCAAAATATTTTTTTTGTCATTAAGAATAATAACTTTTTCCCAATTCTGCCAGAGTAATTCAACAAAACCGCGAATGAATTTTATAAACTGTATTTCAACTAAATAAGTAGATTTGAGTAAAACTAAAAAAAATAACGAATTTGCTGATAAGTTGAAGAAATTAAAACATTAAAACGAAGAAGCATATCAGAACGAAATTACTAGTCGATGATATCAGAATCCAGTGAAGAAAGTGACGGTTCCGTAGTGTATCAGTAACAAAAGATCAGTCAAAATTGGGATCGAAGTGCAAATTAGACTATACTAGGGAGGGAAGTCTGCCCGTCCTGTGTTTTATGACTGATGACAAAAAGTACTATACTAGTTCCTTCCCGTTGGGCCCTTAATTTATGACCGACTTGCCCAGATATTTTTCAACAACAACTTTGCCCACTTTATAAAGAAGCAAACTCGGAGTTTGCCAATGAATCAAACCAATCAACTTAAGTAGAAATAAATACTAACACAAATACTGCCAACAACTGGTAGCTCAGTTGGTAAGTGCATTTCTGCAATGCGGAAGTCCCAGATTCCATCCTATGGAAGTGTAAATTTAGGAATATTGAACTTAGGTATAAACAAAGTAGTTTGTATGAGCTTTTGCCGTTTAGTTTCGTCGAGTTTTAAGCCAGTAGTGATCTGACCGTTATCGTGCTTATCACATTGTATCGATGTATCATGGGCTTTGTAATGACAATCGTAGTCTAACATTAAAAAAGACATAAATACTACTAAATAAGTAAGTGTATCCGGAGAAAAGATCATGAAAGTGTATCTAGTCAAAATTGGGATCAAAGTGCAAATTAAACTATACTTGGGAGGAAAGTATGTTTTATGACCAATGATGATGAAAAGTGATGATTGGGATGCGACCCTTAATTTATGACCAACTTGTCTTATGGTTTGCAACAACAAATTTGGCCACTTTATAAAGAAGCAAACTCTGAATTTTGCCAAAATCCATTGCAACTTTAGGTCATCAAACTCAAACTTATTTGTTTCTTCGTCTTCGTTAATTAAATTTATCGAATTGTAAACTTTCGTTTAAGTAACTACACTATCCCTCAAATTTATCAAACTTTTATTCTCATTGTGACATTTTTCTTGCATTTGGTCATCACTCGAACTAGTTCATTCATCTTCAAATTGTTTTCATTTCTTTATCCTCACCACCAGCTCAAACTAGTGAGAGTATTTGCCTCCTGTAAATGTGTCACTTGCACACATGCCACCTCACTAAATCGGTAGTCTTTGCTTTTAGTGTTTCGGGCATCTAGTTTTGGTTAGTTATAGGAAAACTTCCGTCACTTTAATCAGATCGAATTGACTTGATTAGGTTATGGAGCAATATTATATTAGGTACCATATAATATTTTGGTTGAAGTTAGATTGACCCAAATTTTTGGTGCCTTCCTCCAAAACGGGATGCCCCAAAATCCTTCTATCCATCTCTTAAACGGTATACAACCAATTATGATCCGCCACGTGTCCATTTCCAAACAAGACAACCGTGTCGCTACCACAAGATCTCCCTACAAACGTAATCAACGTCTGGTTTCTTAACACATCTTATTATAAATACCGGCAATTCCCTGTAAATTTAAGGTTTGTTGACTGGTCCAGCCGGTCACCACCATCTAGTTCTGTAAAATTCCGGCGATTTACTTATATACAAAGCTAAATTGCGAATAAGTATGGCGAATCTGAAGAACAAGAGTTGAACTTGATTTTTTTTTTTTTTTCTATTTCTTGATCTAATTTCAAGGTTAGTATTTATTTTATTTTGATTCTACTTGTTTGAATTATATTTAGCTCGAAAATCGAGATTATTTTGAATCAAATCATTGAAATAGTTAAAGTTGTGAAATTTATCTTTAATCACTTTGATCTTCTAGGGTTTTTATTTTCCCCCAATTCGTATTACGTCTGTGTCTATTTACTTCGATGCATTGGAGGGTAGTGGTGATTGATAATTTTGGGGGTTTTAGGTCTGATCTCTTACGTTTTGCTGAATCTCTTACACGTTATGAGGGTTTAAGTTATTGAATGTTTCTGGGATTTGGATTTTAGTGAGAAATTCTTCTGTTAGATTGCTGTTTTGATACTGTAGATTAAGAAGTTTATGATTAGATTTAGTTTGAGTGGAGAAATTAGGGTTTTTCTTTTCTTGAACAAGGGCAAGAATGAGAATGATTTAGTTGATAATATAAAATTAGGGTTTTCTTTGGAGTTATAGTGGTTTGAGTTGCATTACAAGGTGTGAGCTTTAGAGTGGTTTTATAGTTTCTATCTGTTGCTTTTTGTAGCTCTGGATTGGGGTAAGTTTGTTTTTTTAGGTTTTGATTTCTGATATGTTTACTTTTCTTTTCCAGGAAGACGGGTTTTTAGGGCTGGCCTTGAATAACTACTTGGATGGCTGGAGGCCCTGCACAGTCCTGTTCAAGCTCTGGTATCTTCTTTGAGGAAGATCAGCAACCACAGGCATTACTTAAGGCTCACTTAAATTTTGGAAATTCTTCCAGTTCCATCCCCGGGACGGAACATTCAACTTTTCGTCCAGGTTCAGGTGATATGAACCACGTGACAAACTCTGGACCAAGTTACGGTGCAAGTTCATTAGTCACGGACGCCAACTCCTCTCTCTCGGGAGGATCTCGTTTGCAGAGAACTGCCAGTATCAGTACAGAGTCTTACCATCGACCACCTGCATCACCATTGTCATTTTCATCAAATAATATGTCTATTCCAGGAGCCTCAGTTATAGATGGATCTCTGATGCAGCATAGTTTTCATCAAAATCAGAACTCCCAGAATTGGCAGCAGCAGAGGCATCACGGGCTTTCTAGTGCTACATCTCAACCAACAGCACGAGGTGCCCAAATTTCACAAATTTCGACTCAGGAGCCGAACAATTACTTACATATTGATAAGAAACCCAGACTTAATATCAAGCAGGAAGAGGTTTTGCAACAACTGATGCAAAGACAGAATCAAGTGCAGTTCCAAGGACAGAATCCACAACTTCAAAGCTTTTTACAGCAGCAGCAACAGCAGAGACTCCTACAGCGGCAAAATCAGCCACAACAGATACTGCAGTCTATGCCACAGATTCAGCTTGCACAACTGCAGCAGCAACAACTAAGACAACATGTTCAGCAACAGAGTGTGCAGCAAGTAACTGGGGTGAAGCGTCCTTATGAAAACGGTGTATGTGCTCGCCGGCTGATGCAATATATATATCATCAACGCCAAAGACCACAAGTATGTTCTATTATACTTCTTTATTAGTACCATGCGTCATCTTCTCGATCTGATTCTTTTTAACTTTTGTATTGCAAAAGGATGTATTATTGTGTTATGAGTTGGTTCTCTTGCAACTTCAGCTTCTTGTCTAGTTTATAGTTGGAGCTGGAACTACTTCATAATATGACAAGTTCTAACCCTTTTTGAGTTCTTCATTCCAGGACAATTCGATTGTTTATTGGAGGAAAGTTGTAGAAGAATATTTTTCCCCACGTGCTAAAAAGAGGTGGTGCTTCTCCCAGTATGAGAATGTTGGACATCATGCAGGTGTTTTCCCTCAGTCAGCCATGGTTAGTGTAATTGGCAGTTTTCCTGTTATCCTTTTATTTTCTCGCTATCTTTCTATTTAGAGTTGCAAATACATTTTCACTTCATCATGGTAATTCTTGAGTTTTATTCAATTCCAAGCCCTGAACTTTGTTCTATTTCTTTCAGGATGCATGGCAATGTGACATTTGTGGTTGCAGATCAGGAAGGGGATTTGGTGAGTAGTTTATTATTTGATCAAGTTCTGTACCAGTAACTATTAAGGAAATACTTGAGTTTGCTTCGTTTTAGTTTTGCCACTGTTATCTTCTCTTAATATCTTAATAATAGTAGTAATTACTTTTCTTTGTTGGTTATTGGACAGAGGCAACTTATGAAGTACTTCCTCGGCTTACTAGGATCAAGTTTGATGGAGGGGTTATTGACGAGCTCTTGTTTATGGATAATCCCCGTGAATGTAGATTCCCGTCAGGCATAATGATGTTGGAATATGAAAAAGCAGTCCAAGAGAGTGTTTATGATCAAGTTCGTATTGTGCGTGAAGGTCAACTTCGTATAATATTCTCCCCTGATTTGAAGGTATATAACGATCAGTTTCTAAGTGAGATTTGCAATGCTAGATTTTTTGATTAAAAAATGGGACCATAACGAGAAAGTAATGCCAGTAAGGACTTCTCTTCATGATAATTTACAGTGAGTTTTACATTACTAGATTTCTTGATGAAAAAAATTTGGATCACAATGAAGGACTAATGCCATTGAGGAGGATTCACCCCATTATGACTTCCCTGTTGAAGACGATAATTCAATGTTACTGACTGCATTTTCAAACAAAACACATTTGAGATCCTTAAGAATCAGTCACTATATTATATATAATTTATCACTAATTAATGCTGACAACGTATCCTTAAAGCTCTTTGTAATTCAGTTTTTTAATATATTCATTCGAAGTTTCAAAAAAGGAAAAAAAAAATCAACACCGATTTAATAATCTTTTCGGAGCTTGAATTACTGGTTCTCTAGTGGATCGCATGAAATGTAAGTCACTTCTAAGCAGAATGCCAAATAAGAACAAATCAAGTTTGAAATGAGTCTCTGACTAGAGCTGAATTAGTGCAAATAAATCTGTTTAGAAGCATTTATAATCTATTAACTTATGGAGGACTATGAGCATTCTTTTGTCTGTGGAATTGGAGCCTTATTTTAGTTGTGGAATTGGGCATTCTAACAGATAATGTCTTGGGAGTTCTGCGCACGGCGGCATGAAGAGCTTATTTCTCGTAGACTGTTGGGACCACAGGTATTAATATTTATTGCTAGACATTTGCGATATTATTGTTGAATGTTGTTTAATTGCTTACAGGTCATGTATCTACTGTCAGTATTTTATCAAGATAGTAAATGTCCCAAGCTAAGTCTAGTACATATGCAATTGGTATTTTAGTCCATGTCAGATACTCCGACTTCAAACTTTACGTACTTATATCAAGTCAGGATAGCTTTCTTATATTGTCTGATTGAATGGTAGTATTATAATGAATTTCTGCCAGATCCCAAATAGAAGCTATTACAGCTTTCTGTAGAGATATTGTAGTGACTTAAGTTTTAGCTTTTATATTGGAGTTCCATGATTTCATTCATTCTTCTCTCTTTTCGGACATCTTCAGAGTTTTCTTTATTAACCTTTTGTTGAAAGCCTCAGAGTTTCTACAGTGGGCGGTTTCATATGGTGATCGTTTTGATTTTTGAACCGTTAGTTTCATAGGGTAATTACTAATTACTTAAATGTTTACAAGTATGAGGTAGATAATTTCACATACAAGTTGTTAGTTTGTCGATACAAAATTTTGTTTGGTGACGATTAATTTTTGAGTACTTTAAGTTTGTAACTTGTATTTATATTTGTGATTGCAGGTAGTTCAGTTGATGCAGGTTGCACAAAAATATCAAACCGCTCTTACTGAAAGTGGATCTGCAGGACTCTCTCCTGAAGATTTACAAGCAAATGGCAATGCGTAAGTCAACAATAAACTTTGGTCTCAATTTCTTTCATTATTATGTTTGTCCTTGTTTATACCTGCTTTTGAATCTTTATTAGGTTTGCGGCAGCCTCGCGTCAGCTAGGAAAAACTTTGGAGTTACCGTCACTAAATGACTTGGGATTTTCGAAGAGATATGTTCGATTCCTGCAGGTGGCTAATATGTTTTGCTTGATCTAATATTTGGAGTTGAACAGCTTCGTCAAAAATTCCGGTCATTATATCTAATCATTATTGTTATTTCTGTTTGACAGATATCAGAAGTTGTCAATAGTATGAAAGATTTGATACGTTTCAGTCGAGTAAACAATATGGGACCTATAGGTAACTTTTTAAGATTATGATCAACGTTGCTGATGTTTATATCTTTCCCAAATCAAGATTTAAAGTTTGGGTTGTTATTCTTCTGTTGAATGAACCAAGTAGCCTTGTGATACGTTTGAAGTCTGAATGGAAAATATTGTCCTCCCTGACATATTTGAGAGCTGATACATTCACAATTCAGTTCTGTAAAGACGCCGGCTAGTTCCATATATATATTTCATTTTTTAACTTTTTCTTGTTATATTCCTCTTGCAAATCGACGGGTTTCAGCTTTGTTTAAGTGATAACACTGAGCAATTTTATTGCTTTTTTTTAAACTCGATCTCTTACATGTGATCAAAAATTTGCAGAGAGCTTGAAGAGTTATCCTCGACAGACATCTGCAAGCAAGAACCAGATGCAGGAAATGGAGCAGTTAGCTAGTGCTCATGGTCTGCCAAAAGATATCAATACTCTGAACAAACTAATGGCAATGCAATCTGGTCAAAACAGGAACATGAATAAGAATAGCAACCACCAAATGGTTGGGGGTGGAGGAGCTTTGAATAACTCCACTCAAAATGCGTTGGCATTGAGTAATTACCAAAATTTACTGAGACAAAACTCCATGAAGTCGAGTTCTATCATGCTTCAACAAGAGGGTTCTTCTTTTGGTGGTTCTCGCCAAACAAATCAATCTTTGCCATCTCAAGCTCCTACTTCAAATCAAGTTAATATATCAAATCATCCCCATCACCAGCAGCAAAATCATTACAACTTGATTCAACAGAACCACCAGACACAACCCCCTCAGGGGAATCAGCAAATGATTCAGCAATTGCTGCTAGAAATGTTGAACACCCGTGATGATGGAACAGTCCAGCAGCAACGTCAGCAGAGTTCGTCGGCTATTACTAGTATCAGTGCAGGTGGTGGTGGTAACTTACAAGCGAAACCCGCTGGAAGTTCGGGTTCTGTCGGGATTCCTCCAGGGTTTGCTAATAACTCGCCTACTTCTGGTGGTCGGAGTATGGCTAGGAATGATAGTTTCAAAGGAAGTACCAGTAGTAGCAACTCTCCCGTGGTCGGTGGTGGTGCAGACAGTAACACCATGGTTGGCAGTGATGGCAGTGGCAGCGGTGGTGGCGGTGGCTGTGTAAACAACTTCAACACAGAAGTATCTGATAGCCATTTTAGTTTCTCAGACATTCCGGACTTATCAAGTGAGTTCGCTGAATGGGATCAGGTACCCTAAGTTGTTTTGTTTGTACAGAACCCTCTCAAAACTCCCAGTACTTTTCTTAAGAAAACTTTTTGATTGTTGGCATTCTGGATATTAACTTTAGGTTTTGGCGATTTTTCATGGTTTGTCGTTGGTAATGTATCTCTCTAGTATAGTTGAGTATGCCTATAAAAGTCGAACAATTGAGCAGACATACTTATACTTAGTATATGATAATATCTTACATGAATATAAATTGTTGCCAGTGCATTTAGTTTTCTTCTTTCCTTTCAAGTTCTGTTTGACTTTTGGTAGTTGCTTAGGTTTCTTAGAGCATATACTTGTGCTTCAAGTATTTATGAAGTTGAATGCTATTAGATTGGTATGTATGGCTTTTTGCATGAATTTGACAGGCAAATTTTAGGTTAATGGCTACAAAATTTTATGACCAAATTCTCTCTTTCTTGTCTGAGTATTTCTGTAAGATAGCTAGGGATAATTTGACACTGACTTCCAAATATTTAGTGATATTTGTACTACACTCCCAAAATGCAAATGGTTCTGGCAATAACCCCAATTTGCTTGTTTTCCGTCAAATACTGTCAAATGATTTTTGCGCAAAATGCACATCTGTACTGTAACAAAAGTACCCATCTAATCCTACTGTGAGCTTTCTTCCCGCTGAGATCAACAGGTATTATTGAGTTCGATAAAATAGTTGTTAGAACTTCATACCCACAATTGCCCACCATTCTCTATAAAAAAAGCAAGAGCTTCTGGCGAATTTTTAGAAGTGTTGGGTAGTTTCAGCCAAGTACGTTCGTTCTTGCCAAAACAATGAAAGGAGGAGCTAATTCCGGATCAGGATTAGTAAGAATTAACTGAAACGGTTAGGCCTATGTCAGTATGTCATGACAATATTATTTTAAGAATTCTGATTCTATATAATTGGTTTTAGTTGTTAATTTTATCGTTCACACATCTTCAATTATTTCTTTCATATTCACAAAGTTTTCACAAAGGACAATATTGTTGTTACTGCCAACAACTCTTGGTCGGAGAGACATATTCTTCCATTTAAGAGGTTAAGGGTTCGAAACACGTTGACTATTAAAAAAAAAATAGTACGAGAGAGAGAGAGAAAGAGACAGACCATTGTTATAAAGGAATAAAAATATATTAATATGATTAGAGTACTTAAATTTGCAACTTCTATAATGAAAGAAATAACTACTACCCTATATGACTCAAGATTGTCATCTTCAAATATACCTCAAAACTACAACCCTAATTCACCTATTTTGTGCTATTTCAACTGCTTAGTATTATAAGCTGGATTTGACTACCTTCAACCAAGTTTCTTCCATCAGCATCATCAACCAACACATATCTCGCATAATTACTCAAATCCTAAACTTTCATATACATCCGCATTGCAAACTGGGCACGTCTGGTTAAATCACGTAAAAAAAAAAAAATTAGTTTCTACTACAATATATATCGCATATTTATCAAAGAATAAGGCATAAAAAGTTGATCAAGAAATGGTAATTTCATTATATACAATAATGTCAGACCAGATATGGTGAGGTCTGAGTGTTGAAGATCTTCTAGAGGTGAACTTAATCTAAGGTGGTGCTTCTGTTTCGTTCAAATTCAGATCTGAATTGGCTAGAATAGAATTATTATTGACAAGTAGTCTAAAAAGACTGATATGAGCTGATCCTCGGTCCATTTAAGTCTTAATAAAAGAAGGTAAACCACTGGTCCGGAATAACCTGAAATGATAATTGAGCGACTGGTTACATCCGTTTGGATTCGAGCAAGTTAGACTCAAATATATGTTAGACTAGGGCAAGCCAGATTCAAATAAGTCAAACTCGACCAAATTCAAGTTAAGAGCCCGAGAGCAAGGCCCGCGAGCAAGTCAGATTCAAATAAGTCAGACTCAGATGCCTAAGTTGAAACGAAGCACAGGTTATCAACCGGAACTTGGGGTATGTTTATAAGTTAATGAATCTTAATCTATCCAAACATTTTAGCATAACATATAGAAACCATTGGCGAATTAGATCAGTTAGTTGATGGATAAATTATCGAAATAGGAAAGTGAATTACCTTGTTCATCTTCAACCATTTAGTGATACATTTTGTATGATATAGATGACGGCATCGCAAAGTCGTGTACTTATCTAGAGTTTTAAATCCCATACAACAGATTGAACACCTGCATATAATTACAATTTTAAATAAAAGGGGAAGCGAACAAAGATCTGTCTAGTTAACCATGCATGTGATTTGTCTTCGGAAAGGAAAAGTAAAAAACTCTAAAATAATAAACATAAGAATAAGATTCTAAATTAACATACTCCTCGTTTTTTTTATTCGAGAAAAATCCGATCTTGGAAGATTTCAAGCGCGAAATTAGATAATCTGAAAGTCCTCGGCTCTCAGTACCGATTTCCTCCCCTAGTGATTGCAGTTGCTGATAGAAAAAGAATTTCAATTCAAGTCATGTATAACACAAAATATATCGTATACTTTGTCAAGTAACTCCGCTGAGTGTATCCTAACACTTCTACATTATGTTTACATCGATAATAGTGCTTATTGATCGGCAAAATACTTACCTCATAGGACATGTTATCTGGATTAATATTATCTTCTGTCGTTTCCTGTTCTCGAAAAAGAGAAAATCTTACATTTTGCTAGTGGATATGAAAAGGTAATCTTCAAACATAATATAAGAATGGAAATAACAGCACATAACTTACCCCTCCCGGATGACTTTCAGTAAGGATTTCTCTATGACTTGTCGGATATTGTGGTTCTCCATCATCTACGTAAAACAGATTATGTTAACGATATGAATCGAAAGAAGGATTAAGAACTATAATATTGTTCAACAGAATACATTATTGAAAACTTGACTTTTGATTACAATGATATCTAAATTTCCATTATACAATCCCTTGAGCCTATTTCTCCAAGACAAAGACCAAAGAGGAAGACCCAAATGAGAAATCTATGTTAGATTTTACGAAAGATGAATCAAAACCTACCGTTCTTAAATGCAAATAGCTTTTCTTTTTAAATTTACTAGGGTATATCCCGTGCCCTAAGCCACGGACAGTTGTATCAATCAAATGTGACAAATTTTTTATTGTTCTATTCTGGATACTCTCATTTTTTTTGTATTATTTTTTTTGTTTCCTTTTCCTTAAATTAGTTATTATTTTATTGAAAGAGAGAGAGATTTTAATTTCTTTTTTTAACTCTTGAAATTTATATTGTTTCTTTTATTTTCTTAAATTGGTTATTTTATTTCTAAGAAAGATACGGTTATTATTTTTAAATAGGTAATTTTTTCTCTACGAAGGACTATTTTTAAATTTTGAGAAAGACTTCTAGACAATATCCTTTATTAAAAAAAAAGGTGTTTGTCCCAGTAAGCGTTTTTCTTTATGTTTTATTATACAGATATAACTAAATTTAAGTTAGAGTGTATAGTCCAAATTTAGGAAGATTGAAGTTTAAAAACAATTGAAGCATCTTCAACCCTTACATAGATCATAGGAACTAGGATATATCGTTTAAGAAACGGACTCTACCAACAAGCTGTATTGTCACGGCTCATTTGGTTATTGAGCGCCACGGCTCGTCCTGAGACGAGCCGTATGAGGCCGTTTTATACCAACACCAGCCCATTTATGACCTCTAGTGATGAGTCCAATATGATAGAAATTGGAACATAGCGTACCGATTTCGGGTTCATGAGTTTCTTCAAGAGAGGCAGCACCAAAATCATTCTCCATTTCCTGCAAAGCCCTGGCAAATTCTTCGTCCATCTTCAACTGATAATCGGCATAGCTTCTGTGTGAATATTCAGCTTCTCTTCCACTCATACTACTACTGTTACCATAACTATGTCCACGAACATCATTACCAGAACTTGTTGAAGCTATAGTTCCGTAATTTCCACCACTTGATTGTAGTGATTGGTACAAGCACTCCTGTAACACAAGTACATTACAAATTTGAAATATATAAACATCATTACGAACTTATTACGACAATGAGATTTCTGAGGTTAAACTAGTATTCACCTGATCTTGAAGAATTTCTTCAATGGAACGATGATCGTTTTCGAGTGAATAACCTTCCAAATTCTCAACATCATCGGCTTGCCAATTCCCACTTGCCCTCCTCATAGTTCTCGTTGAATCGAAAACAAGTTAATCTTATCTTCTCCAATATTCTACCAAACTGAATTTTTTTTAAAACACTTTAATGATCTTACTCTTTTTGAAACATTAAAAGTCAAGCAATTAGTTTGAAAACTACAATTAACTAATGAATAAGACAGCAACTCATTGTTACATATGTGAGGAGAAGTGACTTTGTTATTAGTCTCTTTCTAGGTCAATCTATGTTCTTTTAAGTAAATGCCTTGGTCAAATTAAGAAGAAGTGACTTTGAAATAACACCTAGATTATTCAAATACTGAAAATTGAATCAAAACTCAACATACCCATAAAAGGAATCTTCATAATTGTTGCAGAAATTAAACATAAGCTATAACTAATGAATGATGAAAAACATAAGATTTCATAATGAAACCACAATGGGTTCTCAAAAAGATACTGAAAATCATATAATAACTTTTAATTAAATCAAATAAACAAAAAACAAGATAATGGGCATTTGAGAAATCAAAGTTCTTAACCAACACTAAAGATTGAAAATATTTTGATGCCATAGAAGATTGATGAAGAGCACTAAAACCCAAGTAGTGGGTTCTGTTTAGAGAGACAAAGTTAGAAAGAGAGAGAGAGAGATTGAATTACCTTGGGGATTCACTAGTAATTCCAAAGAACACCCATTGATTCTGAGAATAGGTTTATGGAGAGATGGAACTATACTAGAGATGAATTAATAACCATTACAATTAATCTTAAATTAGTAAGAATTCATATAATAGTAAATAGGAAAATCTTCATCTTTATTTGTTTAAAAAAGTGAAGCTAATGAAAATAGTAGGAAATTTTAGAAGAAAGTTAAAAACTGAAATTTTGTTCATATTTTTCCTTAAAAGTAAAGATTCATACCCCATTTCGAAATCTAAAATTTCCTTCAGTTAGGACTACTGCCGACGAACCTAAGTCGGAAAGTTTGGCCGGTTGGCGCCTGGGAGTTAAATTAGTCACTGAATTACAGACCAGTCCCTGATTTCCAATAGATTTAAGAAGTGACCCTTTGTGCTTTCCGTCCATAAAAATTAATTGTCCACATTTGATTTACCAAATCAAAGAGGGCAAACACCTCATTTGCTTGCCCAGTTGGTCAGTGCATATACTTTGCAACGCAGAGGTCTAAAGTTCGCTCCCACGAAAGTACAAATTCAGGAATATTGAACTTAGGTATAAATAAAATAGTTCATGTAGGCTTTAGATCATTTCATTCGTCAGGCTACAGGCCATTTAATTCGCCGGCCTTGAGTCTCGGTGGAAACAATTAATGACCATGATTTATCACATGTAGTTTAAATAAATTAGATGTTGTCGGGCTTATCACATCTTAATGGTGTATCAATGCCTTGTAATGACTAACGTAGATCGTAGTCCTAAAAAAAAATTATTATTTAAAAAAAAACTAACACAAGTAATTAATCAATAATCATCATCTTCTCACTGTTTCTTTCTTGTGAAGAGAGATTTTGTTGATGGTGATGAAATAAAAGGATCTTGACAGAACTGAACTGATTTAGAATCCATGAATTTTAGTTTTCGATGTTCGCTTACTTTTGTTGTAAACTGAACATAGTTAGCTTCAATCCAAGGGTGTTTTTCTTCAAATTTCGTACGTAGCAATGGTTTTCATCGACGATTATTGTTCTTACTTGGGTGATTGATTTTAGTTCGGATTCAATCATTTTGTATTAAGAATGAAGAAAAAAAATGAAAGTCAAAAGGAAGAATGCGAACTCCCTTATGTCACTAGGAATGAAAGAAGAGAGTGGGGTTCTAGGCACCCATTTGGGATTGACCAGTCTAAGGCTCAAAGCATGGCTTCGGACTGGGCGTCAGACTGTTTGGCAGGTGACATAGACTGTTTCGGCAGGAGACATCTTTTGTTTTTGTTCCACGTTCCTACAAAGGATTCCTCGACCCCTTCATGTATATTAGGGAGAGGGGAAGGAAAAAAGATATGGAGAGAGGATATGACAAGATGATGGACAAGGAGAGTGAGATAACTGTATTCAGGACTTGCTAATAAAATACGCATAATTTTTTTTTACCACATCGAGGGCCCTCTTGACTAAAATCAGGCAACAAACTCCCTCTATTCAAGGCCAATGTCATCCTAATAATGGCAGTTGGAGCCCCATGTAAAAAACGATTTGGGTTCTAAGAACTGCAACATGCAGATCGTTATAAGTCTAATATCCATACAAACAACAAAGGAGAAGCACTACTTTCCCCACTTCGACAACATCCATAATGAACCGACCATGTACCAATGCCCTAAGAAGTTCATTTGTCAAATTTTGCCCTAATTGGGCATCCAAATTGTTGTCAAGTTTGAGTATATTTTCTTTCTTTGCATAAGAAGCATTTTTCTAATATCAGTGAAACGCGTATGATGAAATCCATACGAGATAGAATTCGGTTCAAAACCTGCTAAATATATTTATGGTGTGTTTGGATGGCGGAATCATGAATCCGCGGATTCATGAGTCTTTGGGATTCATGATTCTACGGATTCATGAATCCAAGTAATATTTTTTGGCTTGTTTGGCAACTAAGAATCCTATGATTTATTATTATTTGAGTATTTTTAAACGTCTTTAGAAAAAATCTGATTTTTGAAAAAAATAATAGTTTTGAAAAAAAATAATGATTTTAAATAATGATTTTGTAGAAGGAAATATTTTTTTGTTGATTTTAAGTTGGAAATTTAGGTTCATTAATCCAAAATCCTAACAAATCCTAGGGGGTGGGGTGGGATTTTGGTCCAATACAAATTTTGGAATTAGGAATCCTTAGGATTCAAGAGTCCTAGGATTCTTGGTAGCCAACCAGACCAAGGATTCATGATTCCTACCAAATTCCACTTTTGATAGGAATCCTACTTAGGAATCTTGCAACCAAACACACCAATAGTTTTTCAGTGTTGATAGTGAAATCCAAATTGTCAGTAATTACAAACATTATCCAACTGTCTGGGATCATAGTGCAAAAAGACCACAAAGTTTCTGCAAGTTCGACAGGGACTAATATTACTAGTTTAAGATGTAGCGCCAGATTGATTAATCACCTCCCACTTGCCTCTTCCAAGAGTCTTCCACAATCAGCTCATCAACTCCCCAATCTTCATAGCCGATTAACAAATAACCAAGGAAGACCACCGATGTTAATAAATTTTCTAATGTTATAGAAGGAAATATGACCAAGTAAATGTCAAAATCATTTTGTTTTACCTTCCATCAGGTAAGTAACGACGGATGGTAAAAGGTATCTTCCCCGCACGAAGCTCTTTCATTGCGATCTAAAAGGACAGGAACAGATACAAACGAGTACCATATTAGATGCCGACTGGCAAACAAAGATACACAACAAGAAAGAGATCCAAATACAATGGTACATTATACAATCTTATCCTCGGAATGTATCCATAACCAATAAACAGTAGTACATCCTCACTCTTCAGAAGTTCACAGTTTTTCTCTACTAATTGGTAAAGCAGAAATACTTGAAGAAATAACTAGGAAAATCAAGTAGTGAATAAGAGAAACAATTTGCCAAGGAGGAGAACCGTAATTCGGAAAGAAAAGCCAGCAAAAGGAAAGAAAGAAAAAATCACAATTGTGTTGGCATCAACATGTAAGGTGATTGAGGTGAGACTCAAACCATATGCCTTGACCAGTTACTAAAGCAGTGGTTTACTCAATAGCTTTACAGTGCTATTGGCAGATTTAGTCATGCACTAGTCCTCTCGGTTTTACGCTTGAATCCTCTCTTTCTATTGCATCGTAGATGGGATTTTCAATACACTCCCTTCCATAGAGAAGCCAAACAAAGTTATAGTAGCCAGACAGGCTTCTTAGTTCACATTCATATAAGATCGTTTTCCTTCTGTTTTATAATATAGATAATAATATTAGATAATTACAAGGGATATTCTAATTACATGAAACTTAAGATCTTCTCGATCTTCAAATATCTTGGAACATCTTTAAATATCTTAGACTCTTATTGATTGTCGGATCCTCGTCTTCTCGATCCATAATATATATTCAACTTGTCTTGATATGAATGACATCCACTTCGAGTCTCTAGAAATGCAGTTGGACGTGAAAGGAACCTTGTAACTCATCTAGACAGGAATCAAACACAATAAAAGAGCTGCCCTTTTAATTTCATAGATGATGTGGCTTGGTTTGACGTTTGAATGTGGATAAAATTAAATCAAACACAAAAGTTCCCTATCATTTGAAGAAACTCTTGGATACAACATAATGTTTCTAGAAATTATCATCTAGACACAATGAAGGAAATATTACTTCGCCATCTTTAAATTAAACGATTAACAAAAATTTGCAAAAGCTTTAATCAGGACGATAAACTTGCTCTGATATCATGCTAAATTCATAATTATGTAATAATAAGAATGAAATCAAAATAGTCGACACGATAATTTTTTAAAACGGGTATTTTGTAAGAGTGACATAATGAACTTTTACGAGAAAAAATCAAATCCCTCGAGGAAATTGTGCAATTCCATATAATGTATGGTTTTTGTGATAAAAACAACCTTCTCTACAAACAATGAAGAGTATACACTATCAGACGGGTTAATCATCCTGGTTCTGAGAACTAAACTTGATTTAGAAAATTAAACATTTCGAAAATAAAGTTGAGTCAATCTTGATCGTAAGTTCAAAATTCAAACTTGAATTCGAAAAAAAGAACTGGTAAGTCGAAACAGAGAATTGTTTGATGATTTTGCTGAACCATTTATATGTCAAATAATCATACAGAAAATTCGTGAATTGAGGAAGAGAGACTAAAAAACATTAAGAAAAAGTATTGACCAAATGATTATCAAATAATTAGTCATTGGAATTTATAAATCAAAATATTAATATAATAACTAGGTATATGTAAAAACAATCTTAACCAAATGACTATAAAATAAGTCTATCGATCACCTTTTTGTCACGTAAATGAAAAATAAATAGTTATATACATAATCTTTTTGTAATAACTCTAATTAAATAATAACTATTTTAATAAAAAAAAACAATTATTAAAATATATAATAGTAATTTTATATAACGAGTAAGATTTTTCTGTTAAAAAAAATAACATAGTTTACAAATGACAACATTAACAACTTTTGGGATTAGATATACATGATATATATCAAACGTTATTAAAAAAAACTATTACTAACATCTTTTATTATTAATAAATATTTATTTCTATAGTAAAAAATATTTACTAAATAAATATTTACGTTATTAAAAAATCTATTAACATCTTATATTATCAAATAAATATTTATTACTATAGTAAAAAATATTTATTAATATAGTTTCTTAATAATATATATTCAATGGATTTACATAATACATTTTCTTAATGTTACGTTAAAACGTTACGTGTCAAAAGGTGGGTAGATGAAAATGGTTGTTTAAGATATCAAAAGCAATCACAAACTTCTAATATGATTCTTGATGCGCTAGTAGAGTAACTGATTTCAGATTAAATAAGGATGAAAGGTTTAAAGTATTAATTGATAGTCTTATTGCATTGAAGTGACAAAGAAAGAGAAGAAAGTAGACGAAGAGCATAGGAAAGTGGAAGAAAAAAATGATTTTTCTTAATAACTAATATTATATATATAACTAATATTAACAAAAATGATTGTAACATAAATATATTATCATTTTCTTTGTAACTTTAATAAAATATTATCATTATAATAAAATATATTTATTAAATATAATAAAATTTTTTGTAACACCTATTATATAAAACAGAAGGAAAAAAACTGACTGAGACAAACCCTCTTTTTTAATTATACATATTGTTTAGAAGCCCTTCCCTCAATTTCTAAGATAGTCCTTAAAATAATATATATAACTTATTTAAAAAAAACTAAATATAACTTATTTAATAAAAGAAAGTAAAGAAAAAGAATCGTATATAAAAATTTTTTTTCAAATATAACTCATTTAAAAAAATGGAAAAAAAACCTCACAGAGACCTCAACTTATTTAATAAAAAGAAGGAAAGAAAAGGAGTCAGTATATAGAAAAGAAAAAAAACAAAGAGACTTTAAATATAACTCCTTATTAATTTGCAATATAGTCCTTCTCAAATAAAACTGATTTTTTAACTAATTTGAATAGTGTTAATATAGATATTTCACTTGCTGTGATAATTTTGGTTTTCTAATTTGGGGAGCGGTCTGATTCCTCTTTTCCTTAACTTACACTCTTATTCACATTATCTTCCTCTTTAGACTCAATTGAATTTTTAGCGTTCTTCCTTTTCTTGGATTTTGATAAACCTATGGCAGAAAGGTTTTGAAGTTTTTCTGATCTGGTGAGGTTTTGGTCGAATTTTTGAATATGTTTAGGGTCCATAGATCCAATCAAGACAATGAACCCAATTAGGGTTTTGTATATGTTATCCAGTATATGTTATCCAGTGAAGGTTAGAAGCCAAGGTGAAGTCACATATCGGGTGAGGGATTAGTTTATGTAGGTTTGAATCTAATCGGGGCAGGGGTTTTTATAACTCTTTTCTCCATGAAAGCAAATTCTTAAATCTGCAGAACTTATAAGAAACAACCTATAATGGAGGGGTACGGATTATTATTCATAGTCGATCTATTTACTGATGTGATTCGCGTAGAGAAAATGGAATTCGATTTTGGATCGTGTATGAACAATAACGAAGATCTGAGTTCAAAGAATAAAATCTCAAAACGGGAATCGATATCGTAATCTCTATATCGGATGGTATAAATTCTAGTATGTCATATAACTACTTCTATTTAGTATAATATTATTATTGTTGATCTTATAGGATCCTTAATTTGTGACCTTTAGGGTCCTTAATTCGTGACCTTTAGGGTCTTTTAATTTATTGTTGCTATCTTGTAATCTTTAGAATTTCCTTACTCTTCTTTCAAACTCCAAAATTCGGTGGAGTTTGGGTTTAGATTTACCACAGGATCAAGGGATTCCAAGAGATATAATGAAGTCTGATTTCAAATCTTTGGTATCTTTCTCCTCGGAAGGCCTATACGACATCTCTCGGAGACTAGGGAATGAAAACCAAGCGTCAGGAGAATTCAGGCCTTCAAGTTACCATTCAATGAAGGAGATGTCCTTCGACCAAGATTGCAATGCGAGCAATTTGTCGACTAGGATAATTGATGAAGAAGATCATCAAGTCCGGTTGATTTAGGGGTCGTAGAGTTTAAGCTAGAAACCAACTACGATCGTCGAATTACGAAGTAATTAACGGCTAACTTCGATCGGATCCTACAACGGGTTACACATAAAAATGGGTATTTAATCGGATGATATGACTAGTGGGAGTGTAATATAACCATGGGAGTGTCCCATAAACATATTTCATAGGCCTAAAGAGAATTTAGGCAAAAGATAGCAAAAAACCCCGAAAATAAGGTTTTGGGCCTAAACCGATTGGAGCACTTTTAGAGCTCGGATTGGGGTTGATTTTTGGAGGGTCGGTGCCTTATGTTAGGAAATAAAATCTGCCAATTTTGGCTGGGTTTGGACGTCACCTCCTCAAGGAATTGAGAAAATATCAACTAGTTGCTATTTTCGACAATTTCCTTAAATCTTATTCTAAAGGGACTTTTAGGAAACCTAATTGGAGGTGGATTCTTATTAGGGTTCTATGTAAAGACTCTTAGGACAGAGAATAAGGTGTGAAATTTCTCTCTAAACTTTCTTACTCTACCACATCAAGTAGAGAGGAGAAAGTGAGCTAATTCCCAAGTTATCAACTAGTCAAACAAGAAGGTGTTCTTCTTATCAAACCACCATTTGAGCGCTAGCGAGCTTTCAAGGAGGGAGATTAAATACACCGTTCGGTGTCCCAAGTAGAGGAGCGACAATTGAAGCTCTTGGTCTTCTTAATCGATTGGAAAGGTTCGAGGGAAAATAGCGATTAAGGTAATCTCTACTTTTTTATTAGTTTAACTATTAGTTTATGCATGATAACATGGGATTGACCAGTCTAAGGCTCAAAGCATGGCTTCGGACTGGGCATCAGACTGTTTGGCAGGAGACATAGATTGTTTCGGCAGGAGACATCTTTTGTTTTTGTTCCACGTTCCAACAAAGGATTCCTCAACCCCCTTCATGTTTATGAGGGAGAGGGGAAGGAAAAAAAAAATCGGGCAACAAACTCCTCTATTCAAGGCCAATGTGATCCTAATAATGGCAGTTGGAGATCGTTACGAGTCTAATATCCATACAAACAGCAAAGGAGAAGCACTACTTTCCCCACTTGGACAACATCCATAATGAACAGACCATGTACCAATGCCCTAAGAAGTTCATTTGGCAAATTTTGCCCTAATTGGGCATCCAGATTGTTGTCAAGTTTGGCAAATTTTCTTTCTTTGCATAAGAAGCATTTTTCTAATGCATATGATCAAATCCAGGTGAGATAGAACTCGGGTTCAAACCCTGCTAAATAAATATAGTTTTTCAGTGTTGATAGTGAAATCGAAATTGTGAATAATTACAAACATTATCCAACAGTATGGGACCGTAGTGCAAAAGATCACAAAGTTTCTGCAAGTTCGACATGGACTAATATTACTAGTTTAAGATGTAGCGCCAGATTGATTAATCACCTCCCACTTGCCTCTTCCAAGAGTCTTCCACAATCAGCTCATCAACTCCCCAATCTTCATAGCTGATTAACAAATAACCAAGGAAGACCACCAATGTTAATAAATTTTCTAATGTAAGAGAAGGAAATATGACCAAGTAAATGTCAAAATCATTTTGTTTTACCTTCCATCAGGTAAGTAACGACGGATGGTAAAAGGTATCTTCCCCGCACGAAGCTCTTTCATTGCGATCTAAAAGGACAGGAACAGATACAAACGGGTACCAGATTAGATGCCGATTGGCAAACAAATCTACACAAGAAAGAGATCCAAATAGAATGTTGGATTTATACAATCTTATCCTCGGAATGTATCTATAACCAATAAACAGTAGTACTTCCTCACTCATGAGAAGTTCACATTTTTTCCTCAACTAATTGGTAAAACAGAAATACTTCAAGAAACAACTAGGAAATTCAAGTAGGGAATAAAAAAACAGTTTGCCGAGGAGAACCGTAATTCAGAAAGAAAAGCATACAAAAGGAAAGGAAAAAAAACATAACAATTGTGTCGGCATCTACATGTAAGGTGATTGGGGGGTGAGACTCAAACCATAAGCCTTGACCAGTTCCTAAAGCAGTGGTTTACTCAATAAATTTGGCAGATTTAGTCATGCACTAGTCCTCTAGGTTTTACGCTTGAATCCTCTCTTTCTATTGCATGGTAGATGAGATTTTCAATACACTCTCCCTTCTGTAGAGTAACCAAACAAAGTTATAGTAGTTAGACGGGCTTCTTAGTTCACATCCACAAAAGATTGGACAGTTTATAACTTCATATGGTCAGAACAAGAGGGGGGTTGATGGTCAAGTATTTTGGTCACGGGCTTTTTGCACATTATAGAGAACATCTGTCTTGGGCGATTATATTCTTAAACAAACCAATAATGCTCGTGTACTTTGGAGTCTATACAAATACTGTAGTGCTAAGCAGTCGAAGTTGGCGAGTTACTCAGGAATCTGCTGGGGAAGAGCAAGGGCTAATCCATGGCTGATCTCCCAAGTTAAAGTTTGAGAGAGTAAGTCGGCCGAGCAAACCCCAGCCAATTATACATATTATCTCATAAGACAACAAGATTCTTAATGCATTAAAAGAATTCCAAATTTAGGTATTTGAATTGGAAGTCACCTCGAGAGCGGATCAGTCTCACCTTCCAACTCAACAAATCTATTATATTAAAACAGCTCGGTCGGTTACTCAAGGTATAACTCTGACCGTCCATTCGTTGTATGGTTTTTTAATCTGGCGGATGGAAATATTTTAAAATCTATACCGTTTTTTTTTTTTTGCTTCCTCTCCCGTATGTGATATCAGTTTCTACCTCTCCCGTATGTGAGAAATCAGTTTTTACCTCTCCCTCTCTCTGGCTAAAAACGAAATAGGTTTCTCCAAATCTCCTCCAAGGTTTAGCGACTTTCTTCTTCTCCAAATCTCCTCCAAGGTGTTCAATAAAATATCTCTGTGAGGAATTCAAATTTTCTTTTATTTACTTTTTGTAGATTCAGTTATCAATTTGAAGTATCATTTCCTGCTTCTACATCCAGGTAAATTTTGTCTCACAATTTTTTTTTTTTTTTTTTTTTTTTTAATTCCTTTTTTCTGTTAACTTGTGATTTCTTAAATGGTTTATGCATCTTACTATTAATTTTGTAGTTTGTGGTATTAAACATTGTTTGGTTTATTGTTGGTTGTATTAAGAATCCTAATGGTTAAATGTTTGAAGGAGGGAAAAGTGGGATTGCCTTTGTGAAGGATCCTGATAATGGTAGTATCTCTTTTAATTTCTACATCTTATTTTTATGGGGCCACTGTTTGAAAAACAGAAAATGTTCTTCAGGACTACCATTGGGTAATGGCACAATCTCTTTTAGTTTTGTAGTTTATGGTGTTAAATATTGTTTGGTTGTATGTGGATTTGAAATGTTATATGCTTATTTTGTTTTCTTAAGTGAATAATCATCTCATAGGCTAATGTTATATGCTTATTTGGTTGTGAACCAAGCTGTAGTTATGTTATATGCTTAAACAATGCAGGTTGGTATTACAGAAGACAATACTTCGAGTTTCAGAAGTTCTTTTAAGGTTAAATTATATGGACTTTCAATCCGGTCTTAACCGTGCAAGAATTATTGAATCAGGTTGGTGTTTATATTCTTATAATTCAATTTTAGGTGTTACTGTTAAAGCAAATAGAATTGATTTTGCTAGGTTTTTTTTAGGAAAGAGGGGATTATGGAACTTGATGTTTCTAGGTATATTTATCGAACCTGATGTTTCTACGTATATACTATTATGGTTAGAGGTTTTTGCAAATTGGGTATGATCAATGATGCACTAAAGGTGTTTGATGAAATGTCTGTTAGACCTAATGCTAGAAAAAAGGTTTTCAATGGAATGTTAGAAAAATCCCTAGATTGTTTACTTGATCAAGTAACATTTACAACTTTATTTCATGGGTATTGTGAAAATGGTGAACTGAAAAAAGCAGAGAATTGTATGGTTGAAAGATGGATTGGTTACTTATAATGCATTAGCTAATGAGTTTTGCTACTTACAATGCATTGGTTAATGGGTTTTGTTACTTATAATGCATTGCATTAGACCAAATATAGTTACTTATAATGCATTGGTTAATGGGTTTTGTTTAAAAGGAAAGATCAACGAAGCGAAAGATTAATGAGTCAAATGAGATTAAATGGTTGAAAGATAATTTAGCTACCCATACAAGTTTATCGAAAGGTTACTGTATTGTTGGAAGATCGAATGAAGCTTCTAATCATTTAAACCTAATGGTAACTCTCGGATTCGATCTTGAAGAAATAGGGAGACAGTGAAAGCTATATCTCTTCTTGAAGAAACGAAGGTAAGAGGAATTAAGTTAAATTTGAGATATTAACTGTATTATGAGTTTTTGCAGTTACTGTATAGTGATTGTGGTCGACCAGACTTGGTTAATGAAGTTTGGTCGGCCAGAAATCAAACAAAATATTGACTGATTTTACCATATTTTATGTTTTAAGTGGAATAAAGTCTTAAGTGAATGGCTTTGTATCGTGAACAACCGAGTCTACCAACAGAAAGAATTGAAACACATGCAGATGTAAGTATAAACCTCTCTCTCTCTCTCTCTTTTAATTATTTGTTAAACTGATTCACTTTTGATCTTAACGAGTTTTGGTTCCTGTTGTGGGTTTTTTGTTAAAGCTTAGGATGTTTGTGTTGTGAGATTTGATCATCTTGCTAGAATATGATAAGCTTTGACTTTAATCTTAGTATATCCCCTTAGTTGTATTTGTCATTGCAGGGAGGTATTTGAAGAAACGCTGATATTTTTGTGAAATTTTGGTCAAGAAGTGTTTGAAGAAATGCTCACTAAAGTTTTTGGTTGTAAAGCTTGAGGTTGTAAAAGCACGTTTAAGTTTACTAATATATAAAATGATTTTTGTTTCTCTTTTTAACTTCATTATTCTTTTAATGTATGTTTACGATAAAATACGTTACTAAATGTGTTTGGAGAAAAATATTGAGAAGAGTAGTTACTAATTCTTTTCTGCATAAATGTTGATGACTTTAACGTATTTGTTTTTTTATGGCTTTGTGTTATGTTATATGTTGGAGAGTTTAATCATATGAAGTGCGATGGTTTATAGTTTTCTTTCTTTCTTTCTCTCTCTCTTAATTAGTTAGTAATTCTTTTCAGGATAAATGTTGATGAGTTTAATGCATTTTTTTATGTATTTGTTTGTGTTATATGTTGAAGAGTTTAATCATATTAAGTTCGATGGTTTATAGTTTTTTTCTCTCTCTTTAGGTGTCTTTTTTCTATTTCTCATCAATCTTTCAACGATTAGACAAACCTAAAAAAAATTCCATTGGATTTAGAATGTAAAAAAGTGAAACCCCATCGAAGTGGCTAGATTAACACAAACCAAATCAAACTGACGACACCAATGTATAATTAACTAGGTTCCCACCGCGCCCTACGGGCGCGGTAGATCCCTTTTGGCTAACGCTGTTGAGATAGATCACGTGATCTGACTTCCCGTGTCGAGCATTCATCTACACGTGCATGTTCCAATATGTTTATTTTCACATCATGTGGGGTCAAGCGAGTATCGGTTATCTGAAATTATGTTCCGATTTCATATGAAATCATGTACTAATTTCAAATCACAGATACTCACATGTCGCCAAAAGGTGTGAAAATAGACATATTGGAACTTGGACGTGTAGATGAATGCTCGACACGGGAAGTCTGATCACGTGATCTATCTCGACGGCGTTAGCCAAAAGGGATCTACCGCGCCCGTAGGGCGCGGTGGGAACCTAGTTAAACCTAAAACCAACTCATACTTATAAAGTAAATTATGATTTTCTTGTTTCGTAATTTTCTAAATTAATCTAGAAAAGTAGATAATATCTATAAATAAGAATATTAGAAAATTACAATAGATGTTCTAATTACATTAAACTTAATCTTCTGAATCTTCAATTATCTTGGAACATCTTCAAATACATAGGGAAAATGTAATGTTAAAAAGATGATTTTGAAGAGTCCACGATTTCCAATATCAACATTTCATTTTCAAGATCAATACTTTTTATCTAAAAAGTTGTAGTTAACATTTTTAAATGTGTAGAAAATTAAAAATTATAAAAACAAAGATCTAAAATAAACTTTTTTCTCCTACCGTTAGACAAAAATCAACTACCTTATAATCTTCCATTTATTTTTATTGCTTCATTTTGAATTATGTATTATTTTTTTTTACAAAATCTATAATATTTTAGTTCGTGTATTTATAAGTCTTTAATTCAGATTATATGTATAACTAATATTGACAAAATGATTGTAACATAAAATATATTTATCTATTTCTTTGTAACTTTAATAAAATATTTACTATTATAATCAAACATGTTTATTAAATAACATAATAATCTTTTATAAGATAAATATTAAAAGTCTTAAGATAATTATAAAATAACAATCTTTTAATTGTACTATTAAAATAAGACATTGCATATTGTCACGCATGCCTGGACTATAAAGTTGGATTCAAGGTAAGGATGTAATCTTGTATACCTATACTTGAACAGTTCAACATTTATAGAAGTTTGATGTCTGTTAGGTAGCCGGTAAGAACTTATAAAATATAGTTTTGGTATATTAGTTAGTTCATCTCCATCTAAAACATCCTAACAAGATTCATGGTCGATTTCCAACGATAACGAAAAATACGCTGACTCTCAGTCAAGGTCTAAATAATGTGATAAATGTCCAATGATCACACACAAATTGGAGATTTCTCAACATCTATACAATAAACAATTCACATCCAATTTATTCTTCCACATTACAGGTCAAGCGTTCGAGACACGTTGACATTTAAAAAAGAAAATCAAACCAAATGGTTCCACACAAATAGAAAATTGGGTTGGAAGGAGCCTTTAAGTTCTCAAGCCACAAATATAATATCATTTTCTTTGTACTTTTAATAAAATATTTACTATTACAATAAAATATATTTATTAAATAAAATAATAATCGTCTATAATATAAATACTAAAAGCTTTTAAAATATAAAATAATATTCTTTTTAAGAAAAATACTAAAAGTCTTAAGAAAAATATAAAATAGTAATCTTTTATAAATAATATTCTTATAAAAAATAATATAAGAGTGTATATATAAAAGTGTTTACATAAAAGTTTCTATATTAATTATATTCATATATAAAAGTTTTTACAGTAATCATATAATAATAATAATATAAGAGTCTATATATAAAAGTTTTTATAATAATAATATTATTATTTAAAAATTGTATAATAATCTTATAATAATAATATTTTATATTATAATAATTCCTTTTTATGTACAATCTATGAACATGGTTCTGCCTGAGTCATCCAACAAAATCTGCCTTAAATGAGAAAGACAATTCAGTCAGATGTATATTCTTTTCTAATTTTCTATTGTAGATTCCTCTAAGTTCTAATGCACGATCAATATGATTTCTAACTACAATTCTTCTAGTGTGAGCAGCCTCATATCGATAGGGTGTACTCATCTTATTTGGAATTGAACCTTGAGAATGTCGAACCTTGCATATCGCTGGTCAGTTTCATTTTTATCGCCCACTCATGAGAACAATTTACCTTGGACACCTCATGACAGAGTTCCCTTGAATGACGTGAAAGTTGATTGTCACGCATGCCTGGACAATAAAGTTGGATTCAAGGTAAGGATGTAATCTTGTATACCTATACTTGAACAGTTCAACATTTATAGAAGTTTGATGTCTGTTAGGTAGCCGGTAAGAACTTATAAAATATAGTTTTGGTATATTAGTTAGTTCATCTCCATCTAAAACATCCTAACAAGATTCATGGTCGATTCCCAACGATAACAAAAAATACGCTGACTCTCAGTCAAGGTCTAAATAATGTGATAAATGTCCAATGATCACACACAAATTGGAGATTTCTCAACATCTATACAATAAACAATTCACATCCAATTTATTCTTCCACATTACAGGTCAAGCGTTCGAGACACGTTGACATTTAAAAAAGAAAATCAAACCAAATGGGTCCTCAGAAACCGTGTTGTAAATCCTAGGACCCGTAAAGCCCATTACTCTAAAGATATCGCGGGAAATAACACATTGGAGAGTTTTCGTTTGAGTGGGAAATTGTTAGAGAGAGAGAGTGTGAGAAAGGGGAAGAGAGAAGAGAGAGGAAGAAGATGAGAGAGAGAGAGAGAGAGGAAGAAGAAGAAGAAGAGAGAGAAAATAGGTGAGAGAAAACAGGAGAGAGAGAGGAAGAAGAAGAAATTTTTTTTTTAGTTTGAAGGTCGCCGGCCGGAAATTTGGCCGGCCGTCGACCTCTGTCGGAGAAGGTGATGAGGTGGCTAACAAATGATGTGGCGTGACATGGCAGAGAGAGAAAAAGAGATGAAGGAGAGAGAGTAACGGTGTTATAACGGAAGGGGGCCATATGGGTATTTCTCGTAAAGTAGGGGGCCAGGCGGGAAGCTGGTCACAAAGTTGGGGGCCATTAGGGAAATAACCCTAAATAAAAACTCTTTTTTTTTTTTTTTTTTTGAGGAGAACTCATATATTAAAATAAGAGTACAATTACAACCATGAAAGCCCTAACAAGGACTAGAACTCAATTGTTTACAGATTAGGGGTTAAAATCGAAGCCGCTAATATGTGGGCATCCTTATTATAAATTCTATTGCAATATGAAAGCTCCACGTGCTTCTCTTGGACAGCAGCCCTAATTCCTTCAACTTCTCTAAACAATCTCCACGGTAGATCTTCATCAAAGGCCGAGATTGCCTGGATGAGAACCCTAGCATCCCCTTCAAGTATAAAACCAACTAACCCTAGATCAGTTGCCAGCTCCAGGCCGCATTTCAAACCCTCCATCTCACTCAAAATGGGTGATCTTGGTTGGATGATTTTTGTTTTAGATCCAATAACTTCACCTTCACTATTCTTTGCTACAGCCGCACACGAAGCCATGGATTCTCTAAAAGAACCATCGAAGTTTATTTTGATTTGTCCATTCGAAGGTGGAATCCATCTGTTTTCCTGCAAGAGATTATTAGAATCTTGAGAGGGTTGAAGGTCAGTAACATACCTGAGTGAGTCCCTCGATTTCCAGTAGCATCTAGGCAGATCGATCTCTTTGTTCTGAAACCGAAAATCATTTCGCGATTTCCACCATTCCCACAAAAGGTATGTAACCTTGTTCCATTCTTCATCATCATTTGGGTAGGAAGTTAGTATGTTGGCTAACATTTGAACCGGTTCCCGATTGCATTGTTGCAGGTAAATAACTCCGGCCATGGTTGCTAGATCTATAAATCTTGGACAATCTCCAAACAGGTGAGATCTGTCCTCTAATTGCCCTATGTTGCATAGCTTACATGTTTGATTAATGTGGGTAACCCTTTTCCCAATATTCACCAAAGTAGGTAACCCATCATGGACCAACTTCCATATGAAATTCTGTATCTTGGGTTCAATGGTTTTCTTTTTCCAAAATAATTTCCATGGGAAAGTGACAGCCGAACCAGACAATATAGGTAAATTTTTGATCTGAGTGTAGTAAGATTTTGTAGTAAATCTTCCATTCTCCACAGGACACCATATTAATCTATCTCTTTGAATAGTATGAGATAAATTAATAGTAAGAATTGCTGCTACAGTGGTTGGGTGGAAATGATAATTTAAAAGATCCAAATTCCACCCATTATGATTGTTATCAATCAAATCCGACACCCAATAGATATTATTTTTGGCATGTCATTTATAATCATAGGGGTGTTGTGTTGAACTCCTGGTATCCAAGGATCTGTCCTTATTTTTATGGTAGTTCCATCTCCGACCATCCATATGATGTTGTTTCTGATTGTATCTTTGATCTTTGCCATTGCCTTCCAAAAATGTGAGGCTCCTTGGGTATTTGATTCATTCCAGAAGTCATCTCCTTTTAGATATTTTGACTTTAAAAGTTTAACCCATATGGCTTGTTGATCTGTCACAAAACTCTTAATTGACTACTATATTCGTAGAAGTTAGTTGTCAATCAAATAATGGAGTTTGTAATTACACGGAATAATAAATGACTATCAAGGGAACGACCTCTTATTTCCACGGAATTTATTTCCCTGATATCAAACACAACCTAAAGAGATTTTTGGTGATATTTTGTTGGCGTTGAAGTGTCAACGTAACAAAACAAAAATTATACAATGGAAGATCGAGAAAAAAGAAACGGAAAAGAAACAGTGAAGTCCACAAGAGAACATTAAGCTTGGCTTATTTCTAGTTCCTGGATGCTAATGTAAGTTTGAACTACAGATTAATTCAATAAATTTTGCTTTTACCATTCATTCATCTTGGAACATCACATCCGAAATAAAACGAGCCCCTCATAGAAGAGTTCCCAACCCAATCCTGAGGCAGAAGTAACATTATCTCAATACATAGAAAGCTTACTTGAATACAGAAAAGTTGTATCATGAGTAATTTGAACATACCCAGGAAACAAATACATGTTATTTGCTTGATTAACATGACCTACTTTTCAATTACCAGTAAGCAAGCAATACTCAGAAATATACAAAGCACATCATGTATTATAGCTAAAAAGGGTTTCTGTTTTTATGTACTTTAATGAGTCTCTACTTCTAAGGGTAAAAAATTGAACGGGTTAACAAACGCTAACCAAGGTTGATATTTCCAAAGGAGTTCCCACTGGCAAAAACTATATTTTCTCCTGCATATTTGAATGCATCAACAGCTGTGCATTCAGCCGTTTCATGCCGAGAAATAGATTAGTGTAAAGGAGACAAGAGAAAGGTGATTCTTATCGGGCCATTTGAACTTAAGGTTAAAAGAAGGACAAACCGTTCATTGTAGGATTTGACATTGCAAATATCCCAGGACGGGTAGAATCTGACTCTCGCATGGCCTTAAGCTCCTGGTTTATGACATAGAGACGATTTCAAGTCTATCACAAATTAACTAGATTAGACTATAGGCAATAAATGTATCTTAGCCATGGGGGACGACCCAACTGGTTTCAAATTCAACATGAGGTTACTCCCCCAAGCAATAGTCATTTGCGGTCCGTGGACACAGATGAATGGAGGCCACAGGGATTAGTCAAGTTCCATCACGGGGACCACAACAATGTTCGACAATAGGTACATAAATAAGTCCTTAAATAGACGTATAGTGTATATATTATTAATTGTAATCACCACAATGTTCGACAATGGGTACATAATAAGGCCTTAAATATATGTGTAGTGTATATCTATTAATTATAGTATGAACACATCATAAAATATAGCACTTTCTTTCTCAATCTTCAGGCAATTTAGACGGAACTTCAAAAAGTGGAATTCAAGTATTGTCCTCGAGAAGCAAATAATGTCGCTCATTCATTAGCGAAATTTAATTTTAAGCTCAATTTAAATCAAACTATGGAGACGTATGAGACTCCGAATTGCATTGTAAGCTTGTTGGCGGCAGATTTAGCCAACACTAATTTTTGCTCGAGTAGTTAATATATAAGGCAATGGCCTCAATTCATCAAAAAAAAAAAAATCTTCAGGCAATTTCGTCAATCTTCAAGCGATTTCATCAAAATCTTCAAACAATTTTTCGATCTTCAAGCGATTTCTCCAATCTAAGCGATTTCAGCAAGCTTCAATTCAAATTTTCCAAGATTTGTGTTTTCTATTTTACCATCTAAAAGGTGGCAAAAAAATCTGAATCATTTTCACATCTTTTCTTTTATGTACGAATTCGATTTTCACATCTAAATGGCCAATCAAACACTCGAAAATCCATTTTCTTAGAAGATTTTCACACGTATTAAATGGGTCCTTATTAGGGGTGAAACCGGTCCGGACGGACCGATTTTTAACACATTTGAACGGGTACCTATTACATCGGTCCGGTTTTTATATGTAAAAAAACCCGACCAAAAGTCCGTAAACAACAAAATAGACCACCCATTTGAAAATCGGTCTTTCCGTCCAATTTTTCGGTTCAAACCTAATTTGACCGACCATTTTAAACCGTGGTTCTTCGGTCCGGTTTTTTTTGTCCGGTCTGGTTCAGTTTTCACCGGTTTTTAGTTTCACCCTAGTCCTTATAAGAATTTAAGATAGTTGAGAACTTGAAATATTAAAGCTTAAAAATAATTAAGTGGCAAAAACATCGGGATCATTTTCCCCAGTATCAAACCTTATAGGAATTTAGGATAGTTGAAAACTTGAAATATTAAGGAATTTAAGTTAGTTGAAAACTTAAAACACTAAAACTTAAAAATACTTAGGTGGGACTCAAGCACCTCACACTAAAACTAACTCAAAACTCAACACCTCAACAGTTGAGCAAAGTTCTACGTTTTTTTTTTTTTTGTTAATGACAAGCAAAGTCCTACTTGGTGTCATCTATAAACACGATTGGGTATATATAAGTTTTGGGCGCATAAATGAATAAAAAAACATGTAAAACGAGTGTATACAGATTCGTATTCACGTCCTCACAGTCCCGTCTTAACTCTAACCGATTAAACCACTAAGCCATCCTTAACAAAAAAAAGAAAATTAAACCACTAAGCCAAGGGCTTCTTTGTGTCCATTTATAACATCAAAACGTATATGTTTAGATATACTCATATATATTAAAAAAATCTACTACTATAATCTTTTTTCGAGATGATCCACAGGGTGGGTCCGCACTCGCACCTCCATGGGTCCGTCCCTGAGCACCACCTAATTTGCATTTTTGGCTCACACTTCACTTTGCTCCGAATTCTTTCATAGGGACAAATGGGGGTGTTTTAGTTTGAGCGGGAAATTGTTTTAGAGAGAGAAATAAATAAATAAAGCAAGTTGTAACTGTTTATAGTTCTCTTCCGAGTCAAAATCTTAGTCGAGTACTTTCACAATGTGTCGAGGCTTCTAGAAAATCATTAAAATTGAGAAATAATCTTACTTTGGCATATAAATTAGAAATACATGTTTAAACAATGAAGAAAACTATTACTACAAAGAATAATCTTAAGTATATTGACGGAGCTCTTGATTTTTCTTTCTCCTGTTACGCTATTTATGGTTAAACCCCGTGACAAATTAGAAATCTTAAGTTATCGAATTTCTCTTTTTCCGAATTTGGCATATTAAATAAGTTCCAATTCGACCTATATTAATCGTTAAACCAGATAGGTGTATATCCGTTCCAATGTGCACCTTATTAATCGTTAAGACGTTAAGAGTACTCTTTATTAGAAAAAAAAAATGTACAAATTAAAAATTCATTTGACATATAAAACTCGATGATTGTTGTATTTTCATTTCCCATAATTAATTCGACATTAGCCCCGAGGATGAAAGAACCCTCAAATCGGGCAGGTTGACATTTTTCTTGGACGTAAATATTTGGGAAACACATATGTTTTAGAAACACCGATTTAATATTGATTGAAATCAGTACTATACAATATGCTATACTAGTCAGTAACACTAGTTTAATATTAATCGAAATTGGATACATCTCAAGCCTTTGGAGATTTCGAAACATAGTTGAAACGGAAAATCTTTAAATGACATACTAGCTGAGATGCTCTAGTCCTTGATACCACAAGTTAATATCACAACTTCACAAACCCAATACTTATTGTCGGTTTCAAACATCAACCAAAAATACATTTAAACTTATGAAATAAAAACCATATTGTTAATTTGTCATGAGAAATAGTAGTAGATGAATAGGAAAGACAAACTTGGTTGTTCCAAGGAGGTTAGGTTTCTCATTGCCAACTGGGTTACCGACAGATCGATTGATGGTGTTTGTTTACCAACTTTGGCAAGTGGGAATATAAAACTGGAATCGGGTTTTGTTCCGGTTCTCGGTTTTTGTTCCGGTTCTCGGTTTTTGTTTTGGGAAGCTTCGTAACTCTGGTTCGACCCGGTAATCAGGACCGACGGCCCAGACAAAATTTTGATTAAAATGAGATGTTATTAATTAATCACGATTAACGACCATATTTAAGATCACATTACTCAAGAAGGCTTCTCATTCCCCAAATCTTCCATTTTCTTCTACTTATTTAAGATCTCCCTCCCTCTCTAATTAATTTAGAGGGAATTTCAATGTGAGATTTTATTTTATTTTTTAGTAGAAAAAAATGGGAGTACTATTTCTATACATTTTCCAACCTTACCATATGGATTTTAATTATTTTTTTGTAACGTTTTAAGTTCGATAACAAATTTCGTGCTCGGACTTTTTAAACGAATGCAAGGAGTAAAAAAATATAAACCATTGTAGTGAGCTTGCCATTTTACAGCTACTAAATTTAGGACTAGGTCAAAACAAACCCCAATTTGATTTGTATGATTGGCAAGTTAGATATGCTAGTTATTTTTAATTATTTGAACATCTGATTAAGATATCTCAACTTTTATTTAAACTCGCACAGTATAATACAATAATTTACATGTACAAACAACGACTTTTGACCATCTTTATGTAATAATTGAGCGTTGAATTAAAAATGCTAATACGACTCTACTCTGACTTATTTCATAAGTGGGGTTAAACAAATCAAAAGTACGACATATCTATGGACCAAGTATGTCTTTGGTAATATAAAACATAAATTATGTAATCACCTAAAAAAAGAAATTGACATTATGATATGAACAATAATTATCAATTAAAATACACAAACTGCCACATTAGGAAAAATACTCTATTATTTGAAAAAAAAAATTTATTTTATAGTACTAACATCCAAAATTAACTTCCACTTGTTTGATTATCTTATATACTATTAGATTATTATAATTGACATTATTTTGTTAGATTATTATAATTGACATTATTTTGTTAGATAAAAGGTTGCCCTCATACTATTAATAAACTATATCTTCACTAGTCACTCCCTCACTCTCTTCACCTCCCCCACATCAAACTTTTCTTATGAAGTTCATCTTGATTCCCTTTTTTCCTAATTTGGCATATACACTAAATTTTAAGTTCCACCCACAGTAATGTTCAAATTGGGTGTGTCAACTGTGTATGTCCAATCATTTCAACAACAAAAAAATGTGTATGTCCAATCCAGTGTGCATCTTGAGCCAAGTTTTAGGACTTTGACTGGTTTGAATTTCTAGTTAAGAAAACTCAAAAAAAAAATTAAGTTAAGAAAACTCTTTATTACTATTTCCTTTTTTGGAATTTGACTTCGATGTACGATGTTACAATGGCGTTGATAAATCAAAGATGTGATAAGCACGATAACTGACAAATCAAACAAAAACAGGCCTAAAGCCCAACTAAACTATGACTTAAAGTTCATCTACATTATTTATGCCCTAATAACCTCAAGTTCAATAATTCAGAAATTCCACTTTCTCTGGGGATCAAATCCGAGACCTCCAGGGACCTTTCAGTATATGTCAACACTTTAATCACTCAGACAACTATGTGTTGACTCTTTATTACTATTTAGTAGAAAAAAGAAATTGACAATATAATATGAATAGGAGTTATCAATTAAAAATAGATTACACAAAAATGCAACAATGAAAATGATACTTTATTATTTGAAAAAAGATTACACAAACATCCAAAATTAACTTCCACTTGTTTGATTATCTTAGAGTATTAAATTATTAATTGACATTATTTTGTTAGATAAAAAGTTTCCCTCATACTATTAATCTACTAGTATATCTTCACTAGTCACCCCCTCACTCTCTTCACCTCCCCCACATCAAACTTTTTTTTATGAAGTCCATCTTCATCTCTCCTCATTACTCAATCTCTCTTTCTCTCTATTCATCTCCCTCTTGAAACCCATACATAACCCATAGTCCCATACCACAAAGGGACCAAGCTAGATAGAGATATAGAGAATCACCATGGCAGGTATTACAAACCCATCATATAATTCTGATAAATCAAAACCCTATTATCCTTACTTCAAAGGATCCAAACTTTACTCAATAATTTTAGTAACCCTTCTTTGTACTCTCTTTTACTTCCTAGGAGTTTACCAACAAAACAGTGATCTAACCACTACTACTACTACTAATTTAGCCAGTCGGACTTCCAAAACCGACAGTGTTAATCATGAAAAAAAATGTCCAACAATTACTACATCCAAACAATCAAAACCTACTACTACCCAAAACCATAAAAAATCCATAAGCCTTGATTTTTCCACTCAACATTCAGCCGACGAGACAATAACTACATCCCCCATCATATCGAAACCGAAAACTTACCCTCCTTGTGATTTTAAATATAGTGAGTATACCCCATGTGAAGATGCAACTAGGTCATTGAAATTTGATAGAGATAGATTAATTTATAGAGAAAGACATTGTCCTGAAAAAGGTGAGATATTAAAGTGTAGAATTCCAGCACCATTTGGTTATAAAAATCCATTTCAATGGCCACAAAGTAGAGAATATGCTTGGTATGCAAATGTACCTCATAAACATCTAACAGTTGAGAAAGCAGTTCAAAATTGGATTAGATTTGAAGGAGATAGGTTTAGGTTTCCAGGTGGTGGAACTATGTTTCCTAATGGTGCTGATTCTTATATTGATGATATTGGAAAGTTGATTAATTTGAATGATGGGTCTATTAGAACTGCCATTGATACTGGTTGTGGGGTAAGTTTTCTTTTACACTTTTCTTTCATTTTATATTGAATAGAGAAATACTTTTAAAAAATATATATTGAATGGAGAAATTACATAGTCTCAATAATTTTTTTTTACTTTTTTAAAGATATCTTAGAATTAGTTATGTGAATTGTACCGTTATTTATTTGTCAAATGGGTAAAGAATTTTCATGAAAATATAGAAATCCATGCCTAAGTTTTGGTACAAATATTTAAAATATTGAGCTTTCTGTGCTCAAGACACGATTGGAACTGACTACAACTGACTGTTGTTCTCTAACTATTATTCGTATATTTGTGCTGTTTAGATTGACAAATAATAAAACTAATATAAAATCTTATAGTATCGTATTTATAGATGTTACATTAAATTTAGGATCCCGCTTTCACTCTTCAAGGAAATTCTCGAGGTTTGGATTGACACAAATCTCTATGACAATTAGAATAAGAAACTCCAAGTTGTGGCTACTTAACTACTAAGAAAACATATATTATTGTGGTATGACTTTTGGTGAATTCCAAGAGAATTTTTATCGTTGTTTTCGTGTATTTGAGTAAACTCACAGTTTTAGTGCCAAGTAATATATACTATATCGTAATAAAAACCGTAATATTTTATATATACAATGAGTCTGTATAAACATATTTTGACTTTGTAGGTAGCAAGTTGGGGAGCTTTCCTTCTATCTAGAGACATTATAGCAATGTCCTTTGCACCTAGAGATACTCATATAGCACAAGTACAATTTGCTCTTGAGCGAGGAGTACCAGCGTTGATCGGTGTACTCGCTTCAATTAGACTTCCTTATCCATCAAGAGCTTTCGATATGGCTCATTGCTCTAGATGTCTCATTCCATGGGGACAAAATGGTACTTATACTAACTCGATAATAAAAACCATATTATATTATATTATATTATATAAAGTAGATTTACGTGTAGACAACACTATCTGAATACATTATATGAAATTTATCCAACAGATGGACAATATTTGATTGAAGTGGATCGAGTACTACGGCCCGGTGGATACTGGATTCTATCAGGCCCACCAATTAACTGGAGAAAATATTGGAAAGGCTGGGAGAGAACTAAAGAAGATCTAAATGATGAACAATCTAAAATTGAAGCTGTAGCTGAGAGTCTTTGCTGGAAAAAAGTTGCAGAAGATGGTGATATTGCAATTTGGCAAAAACCACTTAACCATGTTCAGTGTAAAGCAAATAAAGAAACTGCTGGAAGCCGAGATTTTTGTCAAGCACAAGATTTCGATAAAGCCTGGTATATATCTATCACTCTTTTACTGAAACTAGTGGTGTCTATTTTTTTCAGATTCAATCTGAGTCACGATCTAAATTTAGTATTCGAGTTAGATTTCTGCGTGTTGTTTTTCTCATAAATCTATGACTAGGACGCGCTGTTTTTTGAATCTCTACGACTCATACGTAAATTGTCTGGATTAAGAGCCCAGTGTTTGATATGACATGATATTGTGCCCTGACCAAAAGAAGTCAGATTCAGACTATTCAGATTCAGAAAAGTTAGATTCGGACGGATGGAATATAGACAATTGGGCACAACTAATGAACATTTTTTTATTTAGGTACACTAAAATGGAGGCATGTTTAACTCCTCTACCTGAGGTATCGGATGAAAACGAAGTTGCCGGAGGAAAGATAAAGAATTGGCCGGAAAGATTAACTGCAGTGCCACCAAGAATAAGTTCAGGAAGTGTGGAAGGAATTACAGTGAAGACGTTCAAAGATGATACTAATCTTTGGAACAAAAGAATAGCTTATTACAAAACTGTGAATAATCAACTTGGATCAAAAGGAAGATACAGAAATTTGTTGGACATGAATGCAAATATTGGAGGATTTGCAGCTGCTTTTGTTGATTATCCTTTGTGGGTTATGAATGTTGTTCCTAATGAAGCAAATGTCAATACTCTTGGAGTCATTTACGAGCGAGGTTTGATAGGAACATATCAGAACTGGTAAATTTCTCATGACACTTGTATTTTTCACGTGGGACTATTCTTGCACGTCCACTTCGTGTGTGGCTTTTTTTAGTCTAACACGTGACTTATTTTTTGAAATTGCAGGTGTGAATCCATGTCTAGTTATCCTAGAACATATGATCTCATACATGCCGATTCAATCTTTACTCTCTATGATAACAGGTAAACCAACTTTTCTAAGCACATTACCTGACAAGTGATATTCTGAAATCATATTTTATGTGATAATAATAAGTTGATGCACTTCTTTTTATTATCTCACAATGATTTCATCAATATTTGTTTTTTAGATGTCCGATGGAAGATATATTGTTGGAGATGGATAGACTATTACGACCGGAAGGGACAGTAATATTCCGAGACGACGTTGATATGATATTGAAAATAAAGAGTATAACAGATGGATTACAATGGAACAGCCAAATTATAGATCATGAAGATAGTCCTCATAAGAGAGAAAAGCTCTTGTTTGCAGTTAAAATGTATTGGACTGCCCCAAATCAAGATGCTAGTACATCATCTTGATCCCCTAGGGTTTTTTTTTTCTCCCTTCTCTGTTTTTTGGAATGTTTTGTTATTCTTTTGATTTTGATTTGTTGAATGACTAGTTAATTTTAAAATAGTTGAATATCTAAAAATCTTATCTTCCAGATCCAGTTTTGTCTATTGAGTGATATCTGAAAATTTTAGTAGGATAGAGAAAATTACTCTTTAGAAAGAGTCAAAGAAAACACATATGACACCTTATACTTCTAATTTTTATCTAATTCATTTTGATTACAACTTCTTTTTTTCTTTCTCTACGAGGAATAGAATAAAATCTTATATAATCATTTGTGTATCAAAAGAAAGATTGAAACGGAGAAAAAAGATAAAGCATTATCAATTACGTGCTTGATGAGCTAACACTGAGTCATCGAGTAATTTTTCAACCATATTTTTTTCTTCTTTAAAATGTTACATTAGAAACTACCTATCAATTTTGTCTCAATTCTAAGTTACGACTAGTATTGTCAGTTTTTATATGAAGGTTAACTTAGTCTAGTTAACACATTTAAATTCAAACAGACACCAAAATATTTCGAACCAACTCCAATTTTTCCCTAGGTCACACTATTATGATGACCCTTACTCCTAAAATGTGTGAAGCTAGTAGTTTCCTCATGCAAATATCACTTAAAACCTACACAAGAAAGAACCCTAGTCCCTATATATCACTAAGGAAATGATTCAAGTACACTAAGAGACTGAAGTTAAGAGTTACAAGTAACTAAATACTACTATTTTATCATGGCAGTTGATAAGAAATCTAGGGTTTCTTTTTACTATTCTTCAGCCGTTTTGTTTCTCATCTTGACGACTCTAGGAGATGAAATTAAGACTGTTAGATCTCAGAGTTGTCAAGGAGAGCTTAACAATCTTAGTACTTGTGCACCGTACGTGCTTCCCGGACAGACTGTAACTACACCCAGCAATGATTGTTGTGCTGCTTTACAACATGTTGATCAAGGTTGCCTTTGTAACACTCTTAGAATCGTAGCTCGTCTTCCTAGTGCTTGCAATCTCCCTACCCTTACATGTGGTAATTACTCATTTTACTTTCTATATACTTGTATTCTTACACTCGTTTACAGTTTCTACTTTATAGCTCTGTACTCATGGTCTTATTAGACGTCTAATGAGATTATGTTAGAAATCGTTACAAAAACCGAGTGAAGTGGCCATCTCTTATAAATTTTCACTGTGATGACTAACTTGTTTTGTTTACAACTCTTTGATTTCAGGGACTCCCCAAGAAAGATAGAGAGATAAGCAATGCATGGGATCCAGTGAAATAATGTCATATTTAACTCTTTTCCTTTACCAACATATGACTTGAAATAAGATACAAAATGGAAGTCATATTATGAATAATAATAACATCAGTCGGATTTTTCTTTTCTTTTTTTACATTTCGATGCACGAGCTTGTTTTACCTCCAGTATTATATATCACCACCTTGACAAGAAGGGTGCTCTTAAAGGTGCACGGGCTTTGGCTATTCGGCCGCCATTCTATTGGTCCCTCAGTTTCAGTCAATGCTGTTGGCACCCACGCTATCCCTTGACTTACAACTAACACGCTATCCCTTGACTTACAACTAACACGCTATCCCTTGACTTACAACTAACACGCCTTACCTCGGCTTTCTTCGTATTTTTCGCATTGTCTTATGTGAGCCGGAAGCTTCATATACAAGGCACTTAGTTTCGCATTACTTATGAAGACCCTCCATACTTGGGTTACAACATGACCATACCGGCTAGGCCTTCTAGACTGGTTTGGCTCTTAGATTGGTTAAATGAACTAGGGTAATCTAGGGCTAAATCAGACAGTGTGGAAGTACACGGTGTAACTAGGTGCTGCCTAAATCAAGGACAATATGACTTGTATCAAGTCGCAGACAATATGTTGGGTATTAAGACAAAGTGTTGCATCAATAACTCTGTCATATCTTTTAAGTGGTAAAAGTTGGCATTCAAAGTAAATAGAAAACATCAATAAACCATCAAAAGACATTCATTTTGTCAACAGTGAACTTCAAACCATCCAAATAAGAGAAATGATACTCTAAAGAAAGCAGTTCAGATTTCTTCACTGTAAAAAACAATTTCAGGCTGTCATATGGATATATACAAATCCATCCATTTAAACCAAATTTTCCACTGAATTCAATACGTTAATACCAGAATGGGAGTAGGGTTATATTTAGGTTTGCACATGTTCATACCCGAGAAAATAAACCCATTTTATTGGTTCCTGATTTTCAATGTCTTTTCGAAACCCAACAATCACAATAACTTGATCATTTACTCCCATGCTTCTTCATTATCTATTTCTTTTCTTCATAATCTTTAAACCTAAACTCCCAAACCTAAACAAAAGGAAGTTTCTTTAGTACCTCTAGATTGATTCAAGAAACAATGCTTCTTGTTTGCTGGTCAAGCCCAGATCAATTAAGGAGAGATTGCTTTCACCGTCACTGAAGGCCAGTCTAGGGTATGGCCTTACCTGTTCATGTCAGAAAGCGAAAAGAACATTGTCAGATATGCATGAATTCACTTGTTGATCTTGATTACTGATCCAAAACTCATCTAAGTTTAATTTGTTTCTTTAGTTTTTCTTGAGAAATCTTAACTCGACGAACTACAAAAGAAAAACTGGATAAGTATGTATGGAAGAAGAATTACCAATCTGTAAGATCCAGGCTTAACAACTCTGCCCACATCTATGAAGTCGAAAAGAGACTGCAATTACAGAAGAAAGAAGTCGTCAGATTTGATATCGAAATGGAACAGAAAGTGAAGTTTTTGGGTCCTAGTTAAAGGCTTCTCTCGAAGCAGGTTTACCTGGAGTTTGTCGGACTTCAAGAATCGACGGCCACGTCGGCTACCATCTGGCATCCGAATAAGAAGATTTACAACATTTTCATCATCTGAGGCTGGTTCTTGAGGAAGAGAAGCTTCTTTTGCAGCTAACTTTCTCTCGAACTCCTGTAATCAGACCAACCACTGTCATTTCTATGAACATCCTATTCGTATTAGCTGATCATTCTTTCTCTTTTACAGGAACGTAAGGTGATCGAAATAATTTCAAACCAGAATACCATATTATCAAGCAAATCAAAGCAAAAAACTTCGACTGGTATTACCTCTTCTTCCAGTAATTTTCGTTGAATTTCTTCAACCTTCTTCCTTTCTTCTTCAAGAGCAGCTTCTCTAGCAGTTTGTTCTTCTAAGCGACGTGCTTCAGCTTCCTCTATAGCCTTCAGTTCTTTTTCTCTGTCAGCTTGTAGTGATGCAAGATACTCATCGTCCTGTGAGCATAGTTTTTTTAGCATCAATCTTGTTATGGAAAATGAGAATCACTAAGCCCTTGACAACAAACAAACCTGTTGTTCCCTAAGCATTCGCTGAGCTGTCAGATTAGGCGAAGGAGGACGAGGTACGGTTCGGGGGTAGCGACCCACATGAGGTGGATATGCAAAATTATATGGAGTGGCTTCAGGAATGCCACCAAAAATGGCAGCTTCTAGCATAACTGCTTCATCATGCTCCACTGAAGATATGCCTCCCCACTTCACCACAATGGCAGAGCAACAACATAAACCGGCATTAGAATTTAGAGCTTGTCAAATAAAGATGAAGAAACAGGCAATTCCATGGCTCTAGTTTCACTAATAAATTTTTCTAGTAAGATACTATTACTAGTTTATTACCCTGAATTTCTAAATATCTACCATACCAAGAAATGCTTCACTACTTTCCCTTAATACTCTAGTTTGGCCCACATAACTTCTTTATTACGCTCCACCAGGTGCATTACTAGAGTCATGAACGAGAAATATGGGGCTCTTGTACAAAGACAACAGAGTGATGTAAGGATGTGAGGAGTCTCTATCTCTTGATGCATGTGGAGTCCCAGGAAATTTGGGGGAGAGAGAGAGAGAGAGAGCAGCTCCACCATGATAACGGACATGTTTTTTTGGAAGAATATAGATAAAAGAAAATAACCTTTCCAATGGTGTGGAAAAGTAAGGTATATGGTAGAAGCATGTGTTGTAGCAATAGTGTTCTACTATTTTCCTATGATGCGAGTCGAACTAAATAAGCACCAAATAGGCTTCCAATATATAATCATTCTAAATTACTATGGAGGTGGTAGAGTGGTTGAATACCTCTTCTGAGAAAATATCTCCATTATGTGGGGGATCACCAGCATTACCACGCGGGCCAGGGCTTAATGGCGGACTCTCGTCCATCTCTCCAACTTCCTTCAGAGACTCAACTGATCCAGAAGCGATAGCTCTGGATCTATTTCTCACCAAAGGCTTCTCTTCCACGTCTTCAGCCTCGTCTTGGACAGAAGAGCTCCCTGCCTCCAATTTTACTGAACTAGAAGATCCCTTGTTAAAAGAACCGCGCCCTTGGAGACTTCACATAAGCAAAACATCAAGAATCATTATGCATATACACACATAGGAATCTCAAAATAAGGAGTGATATATACCTTCCATTAGCCGTAGCTTTTCCTACTTCCGCATCAGATGCACCCGCTTCTGTTGTTTCAACTACATTTCCTTGTTCTCTCTTTGCTTTCTCTTCTTCTGCTGTCTGAAATCAATCAAACGATAAAAATGTTCAGAGATCTGGTGAAGGAAAGGAAAAAAGTGAAGAGAAATGATTTGATATGTAAATACCATTATGGACAATGAAACGGCCCGAGCTAGCTCAGCGTCTTCCATGACAGGCTCCCTCTGCTGAAGTTGTGGACCAACCAAATCCTAAATTGACATGAAAATGAATCAAGATACTAAGCCTTCAGAAGTACTCATCTTACCACATTACAAAAGTTGTTCACAGTTGTTAGGACTACTGCCACTTACACTGTGTGGAGCACCAGATTGCTGATTAAGGTGACCCTCTTCGACTTCCCTCTTCGAAGCCTCTATGGCAGCACGGATCATTTCTTCCTCGATATCATTACCATAATCGGCTACATCACCAACTTCAGGGGCACTTGGTCTAGTACGTCTTCCAATATCATCTGAAAAGTTATCTGTTCTTTCATTTCGACTAGAAACATGCGCAGAAGGAACAATCAGGGTCTCCTCATCTTCATCATCATCAATTTCAACAGTTCCATGGACTTCGTGTCCATGTGCAGATGCAGTCCCAGTGATATCCTCAATAACAGGCCTGGATCCAGAATGACTGGATTGGTCAGCTCCCCCATCCTTGAACTCTATAGGAATCTCCCTAACTTCTCTTGGATGTGAAACATAGGGTGCACTGCTCCTGAGCTCCTCAGTACTTCTCCCTTCAAAGAAACCTCGACGAAAATTAGGATCAAGTAGTGAGAAAGGGTTCAAGTTTCTAGCAGCAGACAAAAGTGGTGGAGCAAGTCCGGTGGGTTCATCTTGAGATGGATCATTATCTATATCCATGAAATCAGTTTCAGGGGCTGGAGCTGAAGTTGGTTGAACCCTGGATATGAGAAACAAACAGAGTGAAAAGTTCAGCAATAAAAAATATTACATCTCACAATAACGAGATAGAGCAGGTAAGATATAAACTTTTAAGACAATCTGAAAGGGAGAAAAAGAAGTACATGTTTCTGTCTCCTTCAGTAAAATATGCATTCACGGCTTCATTGAGATCGCTTCCATGTTCCTGATTACCATACAGATGTACACAGTCAGAAAGCTTTCCAGTCATTAAGGTGATAATGAAAAAGTAGATGACTGAAAGGCGTGAACAGAAGAAATATTCCGATCCAAGATAGGAAGTTCGAAACAAAAAAAAAACAGTTTGGAGGTGTATGAAGAAGAAAGATGAATCACTATCTTTGCTGTTAATGTGTTATCTGAACGATGTCTGCTCAAATATTATATTCGAAAGGGCTTTCATAGTCCATACTGTCTCATAAAGTTGCAAAATAAGTGGTTCCTTCACCTTGTGCATTAAGTAAATAAAGGAAAACTCGAGGAAAAACTAAAATAATGGTACAAGTATACAACGAATGGAACTCAATTTGAAATAATACGCACTTACTTCCTTAAGCTGTAAGAAACTCGGCAAGAAAGCTTATGCTTCTATTGTCGGTTTCCCATACTCAAACTAATGAACAATCATATAATGTCTGTGGTATCTTCGACAATGTGTAAGTTACTCTAATAAACAGAATAATACATCCACTAACAAATATAGTAGAAGTGTTTGGTCGTAGTTTGTCTATATAAGAAGTTAAGAGCAAAAATATTTGTTCTTAGCTTCTCAAAGTTTGAAAGAGAAACATCACCATCTCACATTCTCAATAGAGAAAATTCAGAAAAATGGTTACTTTGAAAACACCCCCAAACAATTACTGAAATACATCAAGAAAATCTAAACCGGGTAGTTCTACAATGTACAAATACTCTGTAGTTCGCAAAGAGTTGACCTAAAGAAAGTGTATCTATACCAACAATTTATACACTTACATCTTCATACCCCCATCTTCTAACCAATCTGTATTGTCGAATCAAAATCAAACCACCTCAACAATACAGAAATCATCACTGAAACTCTACCAACAATTGAACCCTAATTTTAAGAGAATATGTCCCCAAATTTACTTAATTCAGAAAAACCCATCACTTTAAAACATCTACATCTCAACAACTCCTAACTTCATGATGAAGTCATGGATGATCTCTAATAGATGCATTAAATATAACAAATCACGGAAGAAAGTTCAATCTTGACAAGAAAAGAGTCACCTTTTATTGGTGGATCAACAAATTCAATCTTACTGAGGAGCTAACAAAAACCCTAATAGTAAACCATACTCTAAATTGAGATGAGATGAGATGAGCGAAGAAACAAAACAAAAACACAAAATTGGGGATTAGAGTAAAACAAAAAGAAAAGGGTACCTCGAGTTTTTGCAAAGCAACCGACAGAGGAGCCCCAGTGATGTTCATAAAGGTCTCGACTGCATCTTGATTAGGTCTCGCCATTGATGTTACAGAAAATGAAGAAAATCAAGCTCTTTTACTGTAAGGAATTCAATGTGAGAAACCTTTTCAAGTCTAGAGAGAGAGAGAAAAAGGGTTAGAGAGAGAAAGGGATTTCGGGATGGAAGAGATTAGGGAATGAGATTAGTAGAGAGAGAGAGATTGTTTGAGGTGAAATTCTCTTATATAGTTTTAGAGAGAGAAATAAAAGAAAACAAAGCAACCGTTCAAGAGGACTTGGGTCTTTCTCCAATCTTCTACTCTTTCTAGGTAAGTATGAAAAAAATAAAAAAGAGTTCCAATGCTTTTGATAACTTGGAAATCAAGGTAGCATAAAATGAATTGTTGGAATAGTAGTCTTTTTTTTTTTGGCTGAAAATTGTTGGAAGAGTTGGTACCATGTGTCACTAAATTTGGGAGAAAGATTACTTAATGAGTTATTTGAAGGTCACATAAACTCTAACTAATAGTTGTTGATCTTAATATAATGTAGTAGTAGACTTCAAAATATTCTATAATAGTTTGTGAAATTTAAAGTACTCCGTACAGTAATATTGTACGAAATAAAGCTCAAGTTACGTTCTTTCTGAAACGGGACACGAGAGTAGGATTAGATCTTACTAATATAGAGAATAACAAAAATTAACTTCTCATTTACGATATACCTGATTTATCCTCTAATGGTGTTCATTAGTTTTGACGGAGACTCTAATAAATCTCTAACAAAGGTAAATATGTCTGCCAACTAGCTACATAATTAGCAACTTTATTCGCTTCTCTTTAGATGTGCTCGATTTAAACTCTTGAGTTGAAAAATGCTTCTCAATATTCTCTAACAGTGTCATGGAGGGTAAGCAGTATTAGAGTTGAAACATGAAATTATCGTATTAGAGTCCAATCTCACCTGACTTCATAGTTCACTCGTCGAGCATGCTAGTCTCTGCCCTGCTTCAATGACCTTTAACATTTACGCAATGGTCCTTGATCAAAGCTCCAAAGACTTCCATACCCGTTCGTAAGAATCCATTTGTTTAGAGCATCATGAATCTCAACACCAGTGGCTCCCATTTACATATAGTCCAATTAAACTAAATATACGAGGCCGCAACATTCTCTAATAACCCCTACGTCTCTATATTGTCTTGTACAATCAAAATTCATGCAAGATGCCTTCATTCTCACTTCATTCTTTACGCTCCTTGTAAGAGGGGAAAATCATATGAACCAACACGCATGAGAAAGAAAATAGAAGAAACTATTTGGAAATGAGTCTAATCCTACCGAGGAGAGACCTAAAAGTTTCCAAATGAGTGGTGAGCATATAGAGAAGATTAAAATGACCAGTTTAGGAAAAATATTCTTCAAGATGTTTTTTGACGTGATTTGAATAAAATAATCTTTTGGACTTGAGACTTTTTTTTTTTGTTAGAAATTGATCTCAAGTACTATTGTGGTTCACTTTTGGATCCAAAACTTAAAATTTTGTTTCTAACATTTTCCAAGTAGGTAAAGGGGGGAGGGGGGGGGGGGGGGGGGGGGGGGGGGGGGTTGACATAAATCCTAAAAACTTGGAGCTCCTAAGTTCGATTCTAACGGGAGGAGGAATCCATGATTATTGAATTTGAGTTATTAAAGGTATAAATAATCTAATAAGTATGTCGGTCTTTACGTCCCTTTCATGTTGTTGGGCTTTAGGCCTCTTTCACTATAAGTGTTACTTAAGGCGGTTATCGTGTTTATCACAACTTCATGATGTATCAACGTCTGTAACGACTATAATAGATCGCAGTCGATTTCTCAAAAAAAAAAAATCATTTTCTTGGAAAACCCTAATTTTTAGTTGGGTTCCACTTATGGGCCACATGCCCACACCCCTACTCCACTAGTCCGACTCAAGTAATAGGCCGGTTTGATTAGATATGGACAATAAAATTTGCCGAAAGCTCGGCCCAAAAGTATCATCTCTGGTTTGATTAGACGGTCACGATCACCTAATTTTCTTATTTTATTTCTTTCAATATACGGTTCAGATCATTCAATAATTTCTTCCCTCGTCCAGCCAAAAGTTCTTTTTTTTTTTTTTTGTTGAAAGCAAGAAAATTAAACTAGTTTTCAACAAAAAAAGAAAAGAAAATTAAACTAGTAACAGATTCATTCAGCTCTCTCTCTCTCTCTCTAGTCTCTACATACGAATCTTCTGTTGATAAGGTGCTAAAATGGCGAAAATGAAATGGTTTTGGGTCTGGGTATTTGCTTCTCTCCTATTCAGGCTTGTTTTAATATATTTTCCCAAGAATCTCAACTTGGGTTTTCGCCCAGAAGTTGCCACTCCTCTCACTAGTCTCCGTCGCTGTAATCCCTTACTCTCTCTCATCATTTTCTCACAATTTTAGGGTTTGGGTAAGTTCTTATTCCTGATTTGATCAACATCCCAATCTTAATTTTGGGTTTCTTTGATTTGTTCTTTTGCAGTGGCTGAAGGTTACTGGTTAAAGCAATCTTCAGTGTCCCCTTATTCAGGTTTTTTCATCAACTCTGATGCAATTGATATTTAATTTGAGCTAATTGTAGAAATTCCCTTTACTTTTTTTTTTTTTTTTTGTATTTTTGGTTGGATCACAAATTGAGTGATGATTTTTTTTTTTGTACTTGTAGGATCTATGTACCATGGTTCACCATTGTTACTCTCATTGCTTGGACCCCTAACTGTTCAAAGGTAGTTAATGAGCTTATTTAAGACTCAATTTGATGTTAAATATTTCAAATTTTGTTCATTAATTTGTTACTTCTTTTATTTGATGTTTGGGATTTGAATTTTTTATATGGGTGTTGCAGATTCGAGGGGCAGCCTAACCATATCGCGTGCAGGTTACAAATTTATTTTATCTATGAATAGTTCTATTTCTTCCTGTTATTATTTTTTTCCTTAATGATTTAAGTCAATTGAGCTTGGGCATTAAATCGACACGGTTCCTTGTTTGTTTAATCAACTTTGTGTTTGGAACTCATGACCTCCTAGCTAACGAAGTTGATATCCGATATTAGGACATGGTAGTCAAGGGGTGATATGACCGATACATCATTGATAATATTGGGAAATACATTGTAGAGGAGGAGGAGGAAGAAGAACATCATTGTTGTTTTCTAACCCTTAACATCAAACAATATCTGATACATCGTGTTATCAACTACTTAATTATTGTGCTCAAACTATACACTGTTTCCTAATTGAGTTGTAAAATGTTTCTTCAATAGGGTTTACTCTATTTTCTTATCCTAATAACACAAACTTTGCAACTTGTTAGTTTCCATTTTAAGTGTTGTATTATGAATTCAATCCCTTTTTCACAAGAATACCCGAAGGTTCAAAGTAGGAAATAGGAAGAGCAGTAAAACAATGTAAACTTGAGAGCTTTTTGTTATATAGGAAAGACAATCTAATTAAGTTGTTTTTTCTTAATTTTGATAGTTCTTTCTCAACTTTAGTTAAAATTCTCATTTAGTCATACTATTGATCTCAGTACTTCTTGTGTACAGTTTGTTATTTGTCATTGCAGATTTAATCACTGCAATTCTTATCCGTGCAACTGGTCAGAAGCTTCAGTCAGCTTACAGTCAGAGCTTGAAATCTCTAAAGCTTGCGAAACTTGCAGAAACTTCGGGTACGTCTTATCCATTCTTTAGTTTTCTGAATTGCTGCAACTTGCTAAGGTATTCTTTGGTCTTCGTTTACATTGTATTGTTGTATGAGCTAAGACCACTGAAAATCACTTATTATCCTGCTATGACATATGAACATTAAATTATGCAGTCATCATGTGATGTTTTGCAATCTTGAAAAGTTGTACATGATGTTACACAAGACAAAGCACAAGTAGATTGTTGGAGAGCCAACTTATGCAATTGCAGGTTTCCTTGTTTTGTGAAGCTTATTTTAGCAACCTCGTGCTTTTCGACTCTTCTTCAAGTTCATAGTTAGACGTTTGGGACACAGCAAAAACAACAATGATAAATATAATAATTGATTTGTCATTTACTCTAGGAGCATTTATAGTAACAAAAATTGATCATAAACAAATAATTCCACACTTACTTGTACTCTACTATAATAGAAGCGATTACTTGAACCGTTGATGTGTCACCTATACATGCTCATGTCTACTCGAAATACCTTTAGCATTAAGTTGTTTTCTTATCATTTGCTTATAAATCTTACTTTTTATGTTTTGTCAGAGACTCTCTCTGCTGGAGATATTGCTGGTCTAATATATTTGTGGAATCCTATGACAATAGTCACATGTGTGGGCTTCTCAACTTCACCTATTGAAAATTTGATGATTGTATTGTCCATCTATGGAGCATGTTCACGTAAGAAGCTACAAAACTTTACCAAGTATGTCTATGATACTATATTTGTTTCGAGAAAAGATATATATGCTTGCTATGCTTGAGAGACTAAAGGGCTCAAATATATTAATGCCCTTTGGATAGAGATGATTGTAACATTCTATTTGGAATGGTATTTATTTTCATACAGACTCTCATTGCTTCTGCTTTCTTCACCGGTCTAGAAGCATGAGAGACTGAAATCTAAGTATAAAATGCATGGAACCTTTCGACTTTATATAACATGGACATACGCACAAGGTGTCGGAAATAGCAACCTAAAAAATCCCACAAGTATACACCTATTAGCCATTTTTGTTCTTTAGTTTTTAGGTCATTTATCTTTACCTATTGCTTTCTACTTCGGCATCAACCATTGTTTCATTACAGACAGATAACGTAAACCTGGAGTTGTATTTTATGGTCCAGACACGAACATGCAAATACAACCAAAATGTGCATACAAAATCTTACCTTACCCACCGAAGGACTACAACAGTCGTCCTTTAGGAATATCTTTATACCAAACACGACTAAAATATACCAACTACGGGTATCCGTGTTACTTAGCTATTTAGGTGGCACTGAATATTCGTTTGATGATTGTTTCAGGTTTAGCTCCTTTGGCAGCTTTTGGATGGGTCATTGCATCACATTTGTCTCTTTATCCAGCTATACTAATAATACCGGCAAGTACTCTTAGTGTTTTTTTGTACAAGATAGGAATTTGAGAATCACAATAGTTCTTTCTCAGTTGTTTTCACACTTATAGTCTTGGTTTCGAAATTTTTTCAGATCCTTCTCTTATTAGGCTATGGTCCAGATACTCCTCCAAGAAAATTGTTCTTGCAGAAAGATATTGGGTCAAAGGAAACCAATACAGTCGACCCGGCTAGACTTTTCTCTTGGAGACCCATCGTGTATTTTGTATTGTGGGCATCTTTTTGGTCAGTATACGTGTTAGTTTTGTGTAGCATCTACCTGAACCAGTACGGTGGACTATCTGAGATGTTTAAGAGGTAAATTCAATTCTTTGTCACATTCTATATATTTGTACTTTTTTGCGAACAAGCACATCAGAAAGTAGAGATATCTTCTATAAACCAACCCTCTCTAGACCAGAACTCCAGATAACACCTCTGTTTTTTAAGTTAGGGTATGGGTTGCTAGAAATCTAGGATCACCAACCAACATATTCTAAAATCAGCTTCTATAATCCAACTTTATATTAATCAGCTTTGCATGTAGGAGACGAAAAATGTAAATCAGCTTTTGTTGTGTAACTAGTAGTGAATGCTTAAGTTGTGTGCTCGTTCACATTGGACCGGCCAACATATTCTAAAATTAACTTGTATTTGTTTACTTTTGAGGCAAGGAGTGTCGTTGCTCACGCCAATGCCCTATTTTATGACGAACGACAAAAGAAAAAGAATCTGTTGAGAGTCTTCATTTATCTCGTATTCTAGTCATTAATCTTTTTTCAACTATTTCCTTCCATTGCAGAACACATGGATTTATTCTTACTCTTCCAGATCTATCTCCAAATATTGGTGTCTTATGGTGAGCTCGAAACACAAACTATACATATCTCCTAATGTTTTAGTATTGCAATTACGCGCTTAACCATGTGTAAATTGAATGCAGGTACTTTTTTGCTGAAGTTTTCGACTTTTTCCGAGATTTCTTTCTAATAGTTTTCCATGTGAATATTCTATTCATGCTATTACCCTTAGCCATACGCTTGAACCACCGGCCATGCTTTCTTGCCTTCATTTACATTCTGATCTCTTCAATGCTTAAATCTTATCCTTCGGTAATATTTTCAAACTTTGTTTTTGCAAAGTCTAAACAGGGATCGTAATTCATGTATAAAACTTTTTATCTGATTTTTCATATGCTTTGTTTCTTGTTTTTCGAAATAAATGAAGGTTGGAGACTCCGCTCTATGTTTGGCTCTGCTTGGCTGGTTTGTTTATGAACTAGCAGGTAAAACTTTATAGTTAGTTGAATGTTACAGTTTCTCTTGCCTTCCTTATGTAGGTTATCATCTTTGATCATTACATTAAACTACGATTACTTGCAGATATGCATTTCTCGTTCTTCCTTTTCTGTGGATATGTTGGATTATCTCTACTTAGCCCTGTCATGCACAATCTGTGGATATGGAGGGTACAATCTGTGCATTTCTCTCTCTCTCTCTCTCTCTCTCTCTCTCTCTCTCTCTCTCTCTCTCTCTCTCTCTCTCTCTCTCTCTCTCTCTCTCTCTCTCTCTCTCTCTCTCTCTCTCTCTCTCTCTCTCTCTCTCTCTCTCTCTCTCTCTCTCTCTCTCTCTCTCTCTCATACAAGAGTTTTGGCTAATACCCTCTCATCATCTGCTAAAATCTGCAGGGTACTGGGAATGCAAACTTTTACTATGCAACTGCAATGGGTTATGCTTGCTTTCAGGTATGTTTAAATTTACTTTTCATGAAGCAGATATCCAGTAAGAAATATCACAGTATAATATAACAACCATGTGGTTTACTATGGCATTGCTTTTCAAGTTTTAGCATAGCAACCAAGAAACTCCGATGACATTTTCTAGATGTTCGCATCTTAGCGTCCTTGTTTCAAGAAGTTGATGTCGACACACACCGAATAAACTCTTGCTCTTAATAAGAACGTGAATCCTTGTCACCTATATAGTCAGAGGTGGATCCCTCTCTCTAAAAGGCTATAGTTCTATTAGATGAGACGTAAACAAAATAAATATATACCACTTTATGGGTGGGAATCAGGCTGAGCCAGGCGCAGGTACCAACTGGTACTTGAAGCATCAGGCTGGCCATTCCGGGCTCGGTGCAGGCAAAAGAAACACTGTTTTGCACAGAGCCCGACATAAGCCTTGATGTGCACGAGCTTCACCTAGCCTGTTCGAACAACGTTTAGATTCCTTCACCTCGCCCGCCTTGTTTTCGCAACGGACTGGTGACGGCGTTAGGAACCAAGAACCCGGTTTGAATACGAATCTGACATTTAGAAAACATTATCCATTGTCTGTGTGTATGCACCATTTGTTTCATATGTGATTGTATCTGCAACAAATGCCCCTATTCTTGCAGATAGTATTGGTTGTAGAGAGTGTGAGCTCCATGCTTCAGCACGACAGAGCCATACGGAAACAATCTACCACGTAAAAGAACGGCATAGCTTCTCTTCAGGATATGGAAACAACTGAGCAGTTGAAACGACAATATCTTCTGGCAGAACATGAACTTTAACAAGTTCATGCTTCCGTGGTACACTCCAAACGTTGTACCGATGGAAGATCTTGCTTTATATCAACTTCCATATGTTCGTTTGTTCAATTGTGTGAAGTGATTCTCTTGCTATCTGCTGATGTTAATTGCCCGACAAACATCACTCAGAATTTTCACTAACTTGACGGCTTTTCAGTATCAGATGCCAAAATTGTTGTAGCTCCTTAATTTGTACTTCGAAGCTCGGATATGCAGTTTCGATTTGCTTCTAAATTGAAATGGATAAAAATTTCCGACACTTGTGAATGTTTTAAGGTTGCAGATATAAATATGCTCTTTATACTGACTAGAGAGACGTAATGAGGTAGCAAAATAAGACCAACATTCCAAAATCATGATTTTATGACCAGGTGTTTCTAACGTAACTATTTACAGCATAAATGAATATATCAGGACACTTACAGTAGAATATCTATCGATAGATGGAGCTTTTACAGTCCTTCCCATTTCTTTCCATGTCCATGTTGTTCAAATCTTTCATCAGTTAGGTTCTCACGATGTCCCTTACGGTAAAGTTTCTCTCTCCTCTGTGAATAGCCATGATGTATAGCACTCGAGCTTTTCCGACCTTCATGTTTGAATCTATATTGATGTGCATGGTAAAGATGATTACCTTGCTTAGGGTTATGATAATCAGATTCCGACTCAGGATCGACATGTCGATGACTATGACGTGTGCTTCTTCGCCTACTTTGAGTGTGATGTTTATAATGCTTTCCTTCATGTTTATGGTATTTATGGAGATGCTCATGGTGGTGGTGACCTAAATCTCTCACATGCTGTGATTCAATAACAGATCCTTGATTTCCTGGCTCAATTATATCATCCCACCAATCATAGAGTGGATCAAAGAAACCCTTTTGATGCAAAAGCCAGAGCAGAACCATTACTGTACATCAAAATATGATCAAACATTATTGCATGATTTCAGATTCTCACTTCTATTAGTTACAGAGAGTTTGATGATATTTACCTGTTGGGAAGATTGCTAATAGTAAACCAAAAAGCACTACCCAACTCATACATATATACTGTATGTGGCAACTGAAGTCGAAAAAACCTGAACATTTACTTCTGCTCAGAAGGAAAATAAAATCAAAACAAATGAAGACCACAAGTCACAGATATAAGAAGCTCAAATAGAGCCCATCTATGTAACATGGGCATTGGTACATGTATCATGAGGCATCGTATCAACCAAAGTTCTTTAACCAAATGACGAATGCGCTAGTTAAGATATAGAACTTCTCGACTTCTTGACTTATATAAGATGAATAAACCAAACTAACCTCCTAAATCACATGGAACACACATACCTGCAAGATTTTCCGGTTATGAAATCTATGAAACCATCACCCATATTCTTCCATATGCTTCCGATCGAGCTAAAGATGCCATTCGCACCATTCTTTGGCGGTTCAAAAGGAGTCTATAACATGTGAAGTCATAACACCAAATGTTACGGACAGATTATTGAATATCTGATGCATATAAACATATATATGCAAAGAAAATGATGATGATGATAAACTACAACCAGACCTGAGATCCATTATCAAGAATAGTAGCTGTGGTGGTGAATTGACACTCTGCTCTATCAACTTCATTAAAATCAGAGTCCTTCAAGATAGCTGCATCAACACAAATTCATCTGAACGGCAATTTTTCTATCTCAAAAATATGTTGCTTATCATGTCACAAACGTTGTTGAGTTAATGATATTTGAATACGAGTTATCTTAGTCTGACTGTTAGGGTTAGGGGCAAAATAATCACTTCAGGTTATTTCACACATTAAGTTCTATTTTATGTCCGACTCAAATGGACCTAAAATCAACACGAGTTTGTCATTTGAACTAGTCTGACACATGAATCAAATAAACAAACAGACATCTTGAAATCTAACTTGAGCCAATTGAGATGAAATTTAAGGAAAACATATCCTTACTCAATATGTAAGGCAAGCTCGACCTTATAACCAAAGTATAAAAGGTTTTCCTTACTAATGTGAGACTAAACTAAGTGTTGTGTACATAAACCACATAACTTAACATACATTTCTTTGCTTTTACTTCTATGACGTAGGTTTACCTGAACAAACATATTTTGCGGCTTGATCAATTGTGGGATAGAGTTTAAATGAGCGTACAGCTATTTCCTCTGCTTTCATTATAAAAAACTGTTCCTGCAACAGTAAAGTATCCTTGAACATATTTAAAATGACGACAGTTTTGCTGACTTACCATGATAGTAGTAGCCTAATACTAGTATTTGAACAATGCACTTTAAAATCAATACCTCCATAAGCGTAATGCCTTTTGAGCAATCAAACTACAAAAGAAACACGATGAGATTAGAAAATATCTTGAATTTGTTTTAATTAAAGAAACACGAGTTTCCCACTGTATGTACTCATAGATATCCACCAATTGGAACAAAACCAAGCCTGAACAGTTCTAAGAATCAATGCAAGTCATGAAACATTTTCGAACCCATAAAGAAAACCCAATGAGAATACCGTTAAGCTGTAGGACGCCTCCAATTTACCAATGTTCTTTGTTGTTACTGTAGCCACACCAAATTGAGTAAGGGCTTCAAAAGTTGGAATGGTAACACTTATGATTTTCCCAGGACTCCTGAGGAAAATGAAGGGAAACATGATATTCGGATATCATTCAATCTTACGCATTTGTGAATACTGCACCAGTACTTTATGCTAAACTGTTCGTAACAGTCAGTACTTTATGCTGAAGTCTATATGACCAATAAAATTGGTAATACCTTTGAAAGACGTATTCTATATCATCAGCGTTAAGTTCTATCAGAAGATTAGAATTGAGAACTTCAGTTATTCCTATAGAGAATGAATGGCTTCCTGCATTCTGCACAAAACAACAAGTTGAAGCTCAGAGAATAATAATTGAAGTCCAAGTAGTAGAAGTCTAATAGAAAGGTCATAAGAGATCATACTGGATGCTGGTTTATCCTCTCAAACCTTCCTTCAACTCCGTATAGAGGCAACTGACTCCTACTAATACGGTTCCTGTCAGCCTGTAAGAAGTTACACATAATCATAAGCCATAAAACTAGTGGCGGACACGGGGTCCTCCCATGGAGGCACACCTGTTTAGTGCCCGTAATTTCTGGCACGCCACAGGCCTATTAGGCACGAATAATAAATGGGTGTGCCGCGCCGTTGCCAAACATAAGAAACATCAACAAGATTTCAGTTCGACAGACTAACATCCCAAAAGTTCCAAAGCTGATTGTGCAAGCAACTCCAAAATGGTGAAGCACAAAAGTTTGGCTGTCCATTATAAGCCTCATAACTGACCCCAATTTTGTTGCACTCAAGACCATCCAAGGTGAATCGTACTCTCTCTAGCAGCATCCACATTGAAAAATTGCCTCCTAGGTTTTCTGGTTGACCGGGGCCACCCTTCAACAAGTACAAATATGTTAGGCTTAGAAACAAGTGTTTAGAAAATATAATGTTGTGTATATTAAAGAGTATACGAATATAGACAACTTCAATCAAACATACCTGCCTTGGTATTACGAGATAGAAGTCCTCGAATGAAGGGATACTAGTATATCCAGCAAAATCACCGATAAGGTTAACCCTGAGAAAATTGTCTGTAGATGATACTGTTCTATTTTCAGGACCAACAAACACCTCCTGCTAGTGAAAGTCAATCATATAAACATTTTATGAGGAATCCTACTAGAAACTTGAAAGTAAGAAAACACGAAGTAGAATATATCGTAGAAACTCTGAGTCGCAACATACTGATACTTGGGTTCCTTTCTTCACTTCAATACGAACACTAAACCCTATTGATCGCCGTCCAATACCAAAAACATGAAACCTGGTTAAGCAGAAAAGTTTATTAGAAATAGCTGCAAAGTAAGTAATGCAACCCAAGGTCGAAAGTAAGAATGAAGATATAAATATGACTTTTCACTCAAATGAGTAATTATAGACATTAGACCAGATGAGCTGAATTCAAATGGTTAGAAACATAAGTGTAACCTAGAAATCATACCAATCACCTGGAAATCGAAGGCAATGTGCCGTGTTGGGCTTCCCTTTCAACATTTTATCAACTAACAGAGCAACAAAGGGCGTCAACAAAAATCATTAAGAAGCAAAGAACAATTAAGATATCTAAACTAGACGTTAGAAACTCACAGAAGTTTCCGCAGGATGAAGGCACGCGAGGCCACGTTCCACAAGGACAACATATTGGCTTCGAGACGAAATTAGAGCATTATACAAGGGTCAAACAACATATAGGGATTAGAACAAGAAATAGGGGACATAGTATTGCATCATAGTCGATAAAATTTCATAATATTAGATGTTTGCATATAGCCAATACACATTAATCCCGACTCTCTTGTTCAAGTCATACCCAATATTATTGCTCTTACTTTTCCGTCTTTCTAATACTGCAAGCTCTTCTGGGAGGCGTTTAAATGATTCTTTTAACGCTTTTACAACAGAACCACTGTACCACTAATGAAACAATCACTCCTCAAGCAATTCAAAAACAATCACTCCTCAAGTAAATTCAAATGCGAGTTTCATAGTTTTGCATTGAATATATTCTAAAGCCGTCGGATTTCCTTCATATTATTGGGACAGATTAACTTTGATTTGTATATTTATTCCAATATTTAATTCTGTAGAAAAGAATAACAGTGGAAAATTCAAAAGAAAACAGTGTGATACAACAAATAAGTAGCTTACTTGAGTATATTCCATAACATGACCTTGTTCATCTCTTAACCTGATAAATTGATGAGGAAGACAAAACAAACAAACTCAATAATATAAGATAAAAGACTATATTTATATTCCGAAAATAACGAAATGTTCAAGGAGCCTTAATTTAACAAGTTTTAACTCACCTTTCACATACTGCAACAACTTTCGCATCAGCATCTGGTTCACATTTACGCGTCTTAACATAAAATTCTTCGGGTTTATAAGGAACATCCTGAGGCAAAAGTTAGACAAAGAAAATGAACTTCTCATAAAGAATACATTTTTAGGTTTAAAAAATCTTCAACAGATAGAAGTTTAACATACTCTTATATAAGTGAGCTCATAAATAGCATAAGCGGCAGATTTGTTGACAGTTATAGTAGGCGGAATTCTCACAGTTTGCATCTTATTACTCGAATTATCTTCTACTTCCACTATTTCTGCGATAATCGAAGCCTCTCTACCACTCTAAAGAATGAAAAAGATATCAATTGAAGTGAAAACTTTTACTCTATAGGAATATCTGAATTAGGTTAAGAAATGAAGAAATTGCTTACCGATTCAGTAGGAACAGCCATGTTAACAACAATCTTCATACTGCAATTTAGGTTATCAGAATCTGAAGTCTTTTCGCATGTTTCTAACTTTGATTTTGAGAGGATTTGAACTCCCAATACGAATTTTAGAGAAAGAAAACAAAAGAGTAAGTAGATCAGTGAGTTAGTCTTCTTCATTTTTTGTTCTTTGATTGAGAAATTAGGTTTTGGATTGGTTGATTCAAATGAAGTTCAGAAACTAGTGAAGGGGGATTTAGGAAAGACGCCGGTTGATAAAAAATCGTGTGGGAATATAACTGCATAAATTTTGGCGGGTTATGATAGTTGTTTGTAACTGCTGAGTTGGGGAAAAAATAAATCTTAAATGCTTCTCTGGGGCGCTCGTCCAAATTTCTTATATGCAGTGGCACATCTAGATACTAACTATTAGAAAGGGGTATCAATAAATGAAGTCCATATAATCCGCAATGCGGAGGTCCCAGGTTCAACCTCCTGGAAGTGCAAATCCAGGAATATTAAACTTGGGTATAAATAAAGTAGTTTATGTGGGTTTTAGGTCGTGTTTAGTTGGGTTTTAGGCCTCTTTCACTATCGGTTTAACTTAGGTAGTTATCGTGAGTATCACATCTTTATAATGTATCAAAGTCTTGTAATGACTAACGTATATCGTAGTTGAATTCTAAAAAAAAAAATGATAAAATTACATCTCCACAACATTTCAATGTTAGAGTCCAATGGGATTACTCAAACTCTAAAATTTAGAGTGTCACTTGGGATTTTTAAGATTTTGTTAAAATGTCTTCTCTTATGGGACGCTCTATTTGACACTTTATGATGATGTCGATGCATTTATTATAGACTCGCAAGAGAAACACTCTAAAATTAAATTGTTTTCTTGAGACTCTCTAAGTGTTACTCTAAAATTTAAATTAACAGAAATTCTTGTTTTTTAACTACTTTTTTCTTATTGAATTTAAGAGTGACATGTGTATTAAGTAGAGGTATTTTAGAGATCTCCATTGGAGACAAAAAAAAATGTTTAGAGTGTCTCACTATTTCCGCTTAAGAGCATGTCCAATGGGACACTCAAACTATAAAACTTAATTAGTCCTAGAGTGCCACATGCACCAACGGACTACCCGACCACCACCATTCTCTCTCTCCATCTATCTTTACCTCTCTCTCTCTTTTCACTTTCTTCGTCCTCAATGAATGGATTACCTCATAGAACGTTTCAGTTAAGATCCTCATCAAGAATAAATACTCTTTGGAACCCGCGATGGTGGTTATTCGTGTCAACAACAAAGGAAGTTCTCTGATTTCAACAGAGAGATGAAAAGATACTAGACATAGAGATGGGAGAGAGTGGAGAGAGATGGGATGACTATTATGTTGGAGGTGCCAAAGGGCAAAGATGGTGGTTAACGGTGAAGATGCGAGAGAGAGATAAACACGTTGGTTGAACCACTGTCGGTTGCCAGTTCATCTTCTTCTTTGTTTATGGTTGTATGAGCAATCGTTGTGCATTTGACCAATTTAGAAACTCTAAATTTGGGTTGTAACTCTTCCCAAACAAGAAAGGTCAATTTGGGGATGAAAATGATGACCTGACAGTTTAAGAAAGAAATTGGTAGTAAACGATTTAACGATATCACACTGGTAAAGAAAAAAGGGATCGAAAAGACTATTGTTCACAAATAAGGGGCTAAATATGAATCAGGCCAAAAAATATATAAGAGCTGAAACTGAATCAAACCATTTTAAGAAGTGAAAGAGAAATTTATCTAGGGTTTGCCAGTAGAGAAGAAATGGAAGGCGATGAAGAAACAACAATGATAGACGAGATTTATTCTAATGGAGCTGACGATGAACGAAGTAAACCAATCGTAAGCTCTGAACAGTTGGATATTGAAGCTTACGCGAATTTATACAGTGGAAGAACAAAAATCACTAGACTACTTTTCATAGCTGATAATTGCGGAAATGAAGTTATGAAAATGGAAGCTCTACGAATCGCTTTTGATGAGGTCAAGAAAGGTAAAAATACTCAGTTATTTAAAGAGATTGTAGAGAAGATTGATGGAAAATTAGGTCCTGCTTATGATATGGATAAAGCTTGGGTTGATACTATTGATCGAAAAGCTGCTTTAAGGAAAGAGAAACTCAATAATGAGCTTAATACTTACAAGGTACTCCATGTTTCTAGTTAGTTTCTTCTTCTTCTTTTTCCCTGTAAATTGATTAACTGAATTGATTTGATTAGACATGTTAATTCTCAGTTTCATGAGGTGTTTCAAGTTAGTTTGAGGTTATTTGGTGTCTGCTTCAAGCTTTTATGCTTTGATTTATGAAAGTATATCCTATTTACTAGGGGTATAGGACCTTATGAAAGCTCAGGAAAAGGATTGATGCCTTTGCCATTCCATGAGTTCATGGTTAAAAATATATGCAGTTTGACAAAGATGAAAATGGGCTGAAACTAGATTCAGCTGAAGATGCGATTAGGGTGGTATGAAGTTTCATACAGATTTGATGACTGAGGGTGACATCAACACTACAAAACTTTCATGCTTAATGTGGTCTAGGGTTTGCACAAATTACTGTGGGTATAGTTCATTAACATGGATTGAGTTCGAAATCACCTGTTCAGCATCGTATAACACATTCCGTTTGTTTTGTTTAAGTTGATACTTGATACTTCAAGAGGAAAGTGCTTATTGAAGATATCATATTGAGGTTGATGCATCCTCTGATCTGCATATTGCAAGTGTAGATCAGAAGGATTCGGTTATATTCCTACCCAGTTACCCTAACTATAGGAAAATAAGTAACTCGAGAAAGATATCATTCGGTAATCATGCATACACACCCTAGAGTCTAGAAGTGTATACATTTTGATAACGGTATTGCATATATTATGTGATGTTCAAGTTAATGCTCTATACCCCCATTAATAACGGTTCCTTTGCTATATTCTTCATTACAACTTCTTGAGTTTCAGAAACGCAAAGAATTAGTTTTCGAATTACTTATTGTTATTTAGACTATGATTCTGTTCATTAATAAAAACTTGTTTCAGAGATACATTTGCAAAAATGCTGTATCGTCTTTAGTAGTTTTCATTTGTAGGGAAAGTGACATTTTTTTCAATTGTTTTCTCCTTATATTCGTATTCTCTTTTGGTTCGTACATGTATAATTTCTGCCAGGTTCTTACACAACTAGTTTTTCAGACTATTGTTGCATAACAATTTTTCTCAGTAGATGTTCCTTCACTTTTTTGCATTTTTGAAGTTTGAATGCACACATTCTGTGCCTGACTATTAGTTGATGTACTATAGTAGAAATTTGTCCTTTTCTTTTGCTCATACTAAAACTAAGATTGGGGTTTGGGGTACCTGGTATCTTCATCAATCTTGTGTAGTGATCAACACGTTTTTAAATAGATTTTATTTTTTGTCTTATTTCGTTTTCATGAACTTGCATTTACTGTCAACTATTTCCGGGCAGACAAATTTGATCAAAGAGAGCATTAGAACGGCATACAATGATTTCGGAGATTTTCACTATGCTCATGGTGCGCTTGGGGATGCTTTTAAGAACTATGTCTCTAGTCGTGATTATTGTACTACATCAAAACACATCACTCAGATGTGTTTGAACATAATATTAGTCAGCATTGGGATGAGCCAATTCTCCAATGTTGCAAATTATGTTGGTAAGGCAGAACAAACACCTCTGGACCCTGTTACCGTAGCAAAACTGCGATGTGCTGCTGGACTGGCACATTTGGAGAATAAAAAGTATAAACTTGCTGCTCGCAAGGTTTGTTTTCTTATCTATCTTTGTCGTTATATCTGTAAATTGAGTTATATACTAGTTAAATTGATGTAGGAATGTATGTTAGGCTTTCTAATCCTTTTCCCATTTTAGGGTCTGATCATGGTCATTTGTCTTATTTAGATTTGCTCCTTTTGTTTGGTTTTCTTTGTGGTAGTAGTTTCTAATTTCACCAGGTGAAAAGTAAAGGCTTCCTCGGAAATATAAGATTTACCCTTTTGTGCCTAAATTTTTGTTCTCCTCAACTAGATCATTATTAGTATAACGAAATGGTTCAAAATGGTTGGGAGTCTATGAGGTAGCTCAACTAAAGGAGGAAGACGTCAAAGGAATGCTATATCACCATAGTAGAAGACTAAAGATGACAGCATCTCTGTCGTTCTATGATTTTGTTTTTAATTGGGAGAATAGTGTACTAGAACGATATAAACCTCAATTAGCTCTGTAACCCATGTTCTCAAACACACAATCGTTTTCAATATATTAATTCAAATCATTCAAAAAAGTCTATGAGGCAGCTCGTATACTGTTTAATTTCTTTCTATTGTCACTTTTGAATTCACTTTGTTCAACTTTGTTGGTGTGTTTGACCATGCTTTACTATTCCTCTGATATATCGTCGCACCATCTAATTACTGCTCTTTAAATGCAGTTCTTGGAAACAGGTTCAGAACTGGGGAGTAGCTACACAGAAGTGATTGCGCCTCAAGATGTTGCAATATATGGGGGCCTTTGTGCACTTGCAACCTTTGACAGGACAGAGTTAAAGGCATCACTCTAATTTTTTTCCTTAAAATTGTGATGTTCTAGTTCAGAATTTCGAGTGAGAAATCAGACTTACTTATATTTGCCTATGCACGTATATTTTGCAGAACAAGGTCATAGACAATGTCAACTTCAGAAATTTCTTAGAGCTAGTACCTGAAGTGAGAGAGATTATTAATGATTTCTATTCGAGGTAAATTATTATTAATAGAATCTGACCAAATTACTGAACTGTCTCTTTCATTGCTTTCATCATCCTGTAACCCTAGTTGCATAGACTTTATCTCCTTGTTTGATAGGAAACAATATGGGAAGTACTACTTCAGCTAATACTGTTTTTTTTTCCTTATTTTCCTTTTGAGTCCATCATTAGTGTCTTAGGCTCTTAGCCATTGTGCTTGCGAAGTGCCCGCCTACTGCGACCAGATAACTTTTTCTTATAAGATGCCGGAATGATTAATTTTATGAAAGAACAAATGGATCAGGGGGATTATAATTAATTCATCCAATCGAAAACATAACAGAACAAGGACCTAAATTATAGGAAGGGGTCATTTCTTACCAGTTCATCCAATTGTTTCTAACAATAAACACAGCTTCCCTTGTTTTAGTTGGATATAAACCTTGAACCCGTTTTTTGACTTAACTTCTTCTTCTCTGCAGCCGCTACGCTTCTTGCTTCGAGTACCTTGAAAATATGAAAGCCAATGTGTTGCTTGACATCCATTTATGCGATCATGTTGAGAAACTGTACAGTCAAATTCGCCACAAGGCTCTCATCCAATATACTCTTCCATTTGTTTCTGTTGACCTAAACATGATGGCTAGTGCATTTAAAACCTGTGTTGCTGGGTTGGAGAAAGAACTCAGAGCTTTAATTACAGAAAACCAGATCCAGGTATTTATGCTTCTCCAGTTTGTTGTCCAAGCCTTCATTTGAGATTGGAATTAGGTTGTCTTTAATTTGTGGTTACAACCAATTTATCTCGCATTATACTTGATCCAAGCAAGGTTGTTGGTGGCGAAAAGGCAAAAGCATGGATGACGGCTAATCGGCTATTCTTTTTTCAGAAATATTCATGATATATACTATTATACCTTTTACCTTTATATATGCGTATTTTATTACAACCCATTCAAGTACTCAACACAAAACTAAAGATTCAACATAGAAGAAAGAAAAGAAAAAATTAATCATGCTCACTTTAAGGTCACCTTGATCTTAGGCAACCCAAAATTTTCCCGTCACCCAGGCAACGGTTTTGACTATATATAGAGTCGGGCGGGCTCGGGCGCCCACATTATATAGATTTTATTCACACCTTATTATATTAATATATCTTCTAATTTACATTAGACAAAATAAATTTGATAATTAAGTCAATACAATAATCCAAGGAACTGAACACGTTATTATCTTATAGAGTAAATCTCCTAGTCTCTCCCACCCGAGGGGCCTATATTAAGACCACCAAACCCTGCTGTGCCTTGTACATGAGCATCATGTAATAATGTATGCCCTCCTTGTAGAAGATCATAATCTCACAGAGCTTATAACATCAAAAGTTTGTCAAAAAATGATTTCAGTTATCTACTGAGAGAGGGAAAGGCTATATAAATTGTAGGAAGTTTGTTTAACCATATATTTTAATTAAAGTGCAGGCTCGAATCGACTCACAGAATAAAATTCTGTATGCGCGACACGCCGATCAAAGGAATTCGACTTTCCAGCGCGTTTTACAGATGGGTGGAGAATTCGATTGTGATGTTAAGGCAATGCTGCTGAGAGCAAATCTTCTCAAGTGTGAAAAAAATCTTAGGCAATCAAGAAAATACTGAATCTTCATTACAGATTAGGAGTTCCAATTTATCCCCATTTGCTACTTATCTTATCAGTCCCTGAGAAGCTTTAGAAGTTCAAAAAACTAACAAAGGATGGTGAATCGTGCTGCAAGCACAAGAGATGAAATTTTGTAGTTGGTGTCTCTGATTTTTCAGAGGTAAATGTTTCTAATCATGTTCTTTTTTCTCAATCGTACTTCTTTTTGAGGTTATCTTTCACTACCAGGTATATGAAAAATGTAAAAAGAATGGGGTTATCTTTCTCTTCTATCTCTTCCAAGTAGTAGAGATCAAACTTTTTGTCCTTCATATTTTTAATCATTGTGGAGTATCAAATTAGGGATTAGAGTGCATATTTGGAGGGGTTTCTCTCAACCGAGCGGAACCCTACTTATGAAATTGAGAGAGATAGAAAACAAGTATGGATCTTTCTCAGCTCTTCTTCCAGTGGAGAACAGGGGGCCGGTCGCTCCTCTCCCACATAATAGAGAGAGAAAGAGAGGTCTCTTTCGTCTCTTCAATTTAGGAGGAGAGTTCTCTCTTCGATTTGCAGAAAAGGGGAGGATCCCTCTCTCTCTGCCAAAATTGTAGAGAGATTCTTATCTCTATGATTGCTTCCATCTCTCTCCATCCAGATCCCAGAGGAGATACCCATCCCTCTGATTTGCATGTTCCTCTCTCTTTCTTCTGTTATGAAGAGAGGCAGGCCCTCTTTCCCTTCTTTGTCTAAGGTGGCCATCAGCCTAGCTTTGGACAGTCAAGTCTTCATAAGTAATTTATGAAACAGAATGGGTTGATGAAAGGAAAAACAGAGGGGAGATGGAAAAATTAAATGAGAAGTTACAGAGATGTCAATTTTAGGTTCTTGTTGGTTAAACAAGGTGACCAATACGTGGACAACCAATTTTCTTATATGGACAACTATTTTCGGGTCAGGTACGAGTCAACTATATTTGACTTAGTTGACTTTGATTTAATAAAGGGACAACTCGACAAGGACTTGAATATTAACACTACTTAATCTAAGGACCATTAACAACTACAATAATTAAAAATAGAAAACCTTACTGTTCATCATCTTCTTCTTCTTTAAACCCTTGTTTCAAATTTACTACAGTAGCATTGTAGCAGTTTTCTTTCTGGATCGAACTTAAGCCATAGGTTAGGTTTTCATCCTGATATCAACCTTCAACTGACCAGTCGTATTTCTCGAAGAAGATGCATCCGGTAGCCAAATTTAAAATGATTTCTCCTTGATCTGGTTGATTTTGAGAAGGGAGACTAAATTTTAAAATGATTTCCAGAACATAGTTTTTTTTGTCGCTTTTACTTTTGTTTTGGGATCAGTTGGTCTATTAGGGTGAACTTCAGAAACCTTAAGATTGTGGGATTTCATTAAAGATACTGTTTTACTGATTTGGGGTTGGTTATAATTAAGGTGTTTTAATTGATATTGGAGAACTAAGTGAATAGATATGAGTATGCTCTTTTCTTTCTGAGCAGTTAAGTTATAGGTATATCATCATATTGGATTAGATGGATTTGGATTGACTTATTACTTGCTATTGCTTTGACCGATAGGGTTTTTTTTTGTTTTCTGTATCTCGAAAGACCCAAATTGGATTCTTCATTTAGGTTGGTTTTGTTTTGTTTTGTTTTTTTTTTTTTTTTTTTTTTTTTTTTTTTTTTTTTTTTTTTATACGTATTGACGTTTCGTTTCGTTTATGGATTGTTGATTATGTGTTGGGTGGATTGGAAGAGGAGATGAACACGCATAAAAATGTGCAACCCAAAGTTTTTCTCTCTCTAGAAATTTGTTGGTGATGAAGTAGTAGAAGAAGAAGACTAAAGTCTAAAGTTTATGGAAAAAAGAGGGAGGAGTTAAAATAAAATTTTAATTCTTAGGGAACTTAGAGTTAAAAATAGTAGATTGTTGTCCCTTTAAAAACTGTTGTCCATATAAAAATTTTAATTTTTCTAGTTGTCCACATAAAATAGTTGTCCATATAAGAAAATGGGTTGTCCACGTATTGGCCACCTTAAACAAGGGTGGGGAATGCCCTAACTTTCAGAGGAATTTAAGGTGGCCAGTTAGATTTCGCCCAATCAATCAAGAGAGTGTATTTGAGCTAAATTTGACCGTGTCGAACTCTGGGTGAAATTTGGGGTACATTGACATTCTTCTTAAGTTTCTAGATTTTTGCCATTGGTATGATCAGTTGTGTTTGGCAAAAAGGGTACAGAATGATGGTTTTGGCACCTATATTTATCTAAAAGAAATAATTTCTCCCTAAAAGTATTGATGGTGGGTTTTTCCATTCTGGAAGACCCAACTCCCACTGAGAGTTGAGATGGTTGGGATTTGTGGAAAAGAATTTTGGGTTTCAACTTTCAACAAAGATAGGTTTGGAGTCTCAGAGTGAGACGTTTGCAACCCAAATGACTTTTCTAATGAACTAAGCCCATCTATTTAGAGGATAGACAAGAGAAATTGTATCTCAAACATCAGTCTACTTCGAGTTGCATTTGTTTAGGTTTTCGGATTTAAGGTTCGCCTAAATATACTCATACATCTAAAGGCAATGAAAACTATGCTAAAGATTGTTATTTGTAAGATACTAATGCGAAATCAATAAAAGATGGTTTTCAAGCTGCACCAAACTTTAATTTGGTAACCTTTGAATATTTCGGTAGACGAGTAACCTTCAGTTACATTTTTAATTAAAAGAATAATAGAGATAGAGGAGAGAAACCCCGTTACAGTTATGACTTAGGTGCTGTTTGTTTTTTTATTTATGTCTGAATCTGAATTGGCTGAATCTGAATTGGCTGAACTGAATTGACTGAATCTGAATTGGCTGAATTATTTTGCAATTTTGATGTTTGTTTTTTAAATCTGAATTATAGAATCTGAATTAGGGTTTTGACTTTTATACCCCTAATTAATAAATTGGACCACAATAAAACCTAATCTCTTGACTTTATGAAAACCCTAGAAAGTTAGGATTTTATCCTCTTTTTACTCTCAGACCAGCCTCCATCTTTTAAAAAAAAAACCCATCCCATCTTCATCACTCTTTCTCCAGCAGATGGAAGCCTCCGACCGGATCTCTGAGCTCTCACCGGAATACAGGATCTATCTCTTTCTAATGGAAGTTATAGTTTTTACTAGATCTCTCTCTCTCTCTAATCATTTTGTGTTTTAAAATAGATCTAGTTACTTGGAGAACAATAACATCTGGGTTAATGGAAGTTATAGTTCTTGTTTATGTAAGAGAGTCGCGTCTTTTTCTCCTTTTACTGTCAACGGAAAAGTCATCTTCTGCGTTTATTTCAATGTTTTAAACCTAGTTGTTAGGTTTTATCAGGTTTGTGATGTAACAGTGTGGTCTGGTGGTGGTGGTGATGGTGTTGGTTTGGTCGGTGGTGGTGATGGTGTTTGTTTGGTCGGTGGTGTGATTGTTTTGGTTTGGCCGGCGGTGGTGTGATTGTTTTGGTTTGGCCGGTGGTGGTGTGATTGTTTTGGTTTGGCCGGTGGTGGTGTGATTGTTTTGGTTTGGCCGGTGGTGGTGGTTTTGGCTAGTGTTGGTGGCGGTGGTGGTTTTGGTCGGTGGTGGTTTTGGGTGGTGGTGGTTTTGGTTTTGGGCGGTGGTGATGGTGGTTTTTGTTTTGGTTTGGCCGGTGGTTTGGTTGGATGTGAAATTTTGAATATGGCAAAACATTAAATCACAGGGACAGAAGGGTCATTTGACATATTTCAGACATTTAGCTTATATTTCAGACTTGTTTTGAAGTCTGAAATATGTAGGCTCTTTTTCAGCCCATTCAGACCTCAACTCAATTCAGTTAAAATTTCAGATTTCTTTAAATTAAAAAACAAACATCTGAAATCTGAATTGGAACCCAATTCAGATTTCAGATCTGAAAAAACTAAAAAACAAACAGCACCTTAGTCACTTAGGAAAATAAGAAGTGAGAACGACCAAAACAATATTATATTTTCTTAGATTTTTTTTTTTTTTTGTTGAAATATTATATTTTCTTAGATGGTGGAAGGTTGGATGGGCTGCATCAGGGACCAAATAGGTGTCCCATTAGTCACCAATTAACTGACTCCTCCATGACTTCATACAAGAAGACGATAAACAAAAACTTGTTGGATAAGTGGAAGATGGGCAACACATCTCCTTCATTCAGATATTAAATCATTAATGATACACGTCATAAGACAAATGTTATATCTTCCTTCGTGCAAATTAACTAACACAAAAAACGATTTGTCTATTCCAAGAAAAAAAATAAGATTTGTCATCATATGCGAGATGGTACTCTTGAGTGTGGTGGTTTTCCTTGAAAAGAGATTTTGACGGAAATTATAAATCTAAATGAAGTAAAAAATAGATGCAGATGGCTTTTTAACTTCTTTCTCTAAGCTCTATACATCAAGCGTAGCTCATATATTTACACAAAAAGAAGTGTCAGCTCGTATAATTTTGTTTTATCTTCGTGATATTATCTATATCATACTATATTATGATTGTGATGTAATCTCGAAGTTATTTACTAATGTACTCATTCTTTCAACAGAAAAAAAAATTATGTACTTAGTTTATCCTTTAAAATATCCGTGCTTTTAGTGATTATGAACTATGTTTCAAACTTCCCAACAAATATGACCATTTGGAAATGTGTTCATTTTGTAGATGACTTTGTATTATGAGTGATGATAATATAAAAATAATTTTTGGGTTTAGGGTCTAAAAACCCACCCATATAAAAATAAACATAATAAGATCTTGCAACTTTAAATTAATTATATAAAATTAGAAGACACAACTCCAAAGTACAATATAATTGGAATGCTGTTGAGTGTAAGTAACCTAATTAAAGTTTTTAAATATTGTTTATTAATGCTATCAAAAGTCTACACCCCTATAATATTATGCTTAAAAATAAAGATATTAGGGATGAATTGGTAAAATCTTATGTCACCTCTCTATTTTGGTAAATTTTAGATATGTTAGGCTTTTGAACAAAAGACCACAATGTTTGATTGGAGAAAAATTAAATGTTATTTCTTGTTACTCTTTTTTTCTTCTTACAAATTAATTAAAACTATTAAGTATTGGTGAAGGGACCGGCAACGACTGAACCAGCCATGGCTCCACAAGACAACGTCTAGAATCGCAACGACAACAGTTGGACCACTGCCATGGAATTTCTATATCCCGACCTTTGTGCTCTGTGCAGGGCAACCGTGCCCATGGCGTGTTACCACGGTCCGTTGAACACCACTAGTCGACTACTTTGAGAGAGGCCCATTAACAATAGGGGCGCCTTTAGAACTCGAGTAGTCATTTGTGATTGGAGGACTCGTGTCAACAAGAAAATGGTCAAGTTTCAAATTTAGCCTTTCATTTGTCAACTTTACCACGCGTCTGAATTTCAATTGGTTTTAAACGCGGCAGAGTATAGGTGTTCCTTTCTTTTCAGTTTTGTCCAAACAGATTTAGAGAGAGAAACTCTGTTACTAGTAGATATTTTAGCAATTCAGAGCTTTATTAGAGTGAAATCAGTTTGTTCAATTGATCTCTCTAACCTATACTTACTGATTTTAATGGCGAATGAGGATGCATCGACTGCTTTATACAGACTCTTAATGAATCGGTTCGTAGCTTTAGAAGCAAGTCACTCTAAACTCAGAGACCAGTTCAGGACAGTGTTGATTGAGAAAGAGGAACAAGGACAGAGAAGAAAAGAAGAAGAAGAAGAAGAAGAAGAAGAATGGTCAGGTTCCGATGAGTCTCCGTCTGATTCCGGTTGGGCAAATCACTTGACTGGTTTTTTCACGTCAAGAAGGCCATACAGTAATATTTTGCAGTGTATGGGACATGCTGTTCATATATGTAGGGCTTCTGATGGGAAGATCATTTACTGGTAAAACCTAAAAATTCCTTTTTTTACTTGAAATCCGAAAGCAAATCATACCCCACTATAATTTTGACTGTTTCTTGATTGCCCATATTATAATTTTGACTATTTATGAATTTGAGCTTAGTCATGTCTGGTTTCAAATTTCAATAGTAAATGATGGCTAAATATTCAGCTATAGTTAACATCAAAGAGCATTCTATATATTAGTTTGAACCAAATTGGGTTTATATTGTTTGACAATCTGAATAATTTTAACAATCTGATCCCACTAAATCCCAATTGATGTTGTAATTAGTGTAGAATGGGCTAATTTTAGTACATGGGGTCAGGCTAATGTTTCTGGACGTGCCATATGATCTATTTTCTAATTTTGAAATGAAGTTATAATTTGTTAGTTTGAAGGTAGGATTTTTATTATGTAACTGTACAAATAAGAAAGGGGTTCTGAAAGGAATTATAGTTCATGATAATAAGTAATGGGAAGAAATTTTTTTGGTGTTCTTGGTAAGGGACTAGTGATTCTAGAGAGTGACTGGGACCGGCCATGGCCGGTCCTAGAGTTCCAAACATAAATCGTGAAATATATTACATGTGTATAGGGGACTTCTGAAGAAATGAAAGTCGCTTATAGGTAGGTTCAGGCTCGGATCTGAATCATCTGATATATATATATACTTTTTTAGAGGAAGGAACCATCTGATAGATAATCCAATCTTATTGGGCCATAGATCATGGCATCTGTATGTAATTCTGCAAGAATGAGTTGCCTTTTTAAGTTAATGAGGGCAAAGAAGTTCGCAAGTGTCTATAGCTAATGAAGTATTCGTGGTTTCAGGAACCGTGCGGCAGAAAACCTCTATGGATGGAAGCACTCCGAAGTAATTGGTCAAAGACCATCTGATTTACTTATAGAGGACAATTTCCATGCATCACTGAACAAAGTCATTGAAAAATGGACGAGTGGTCAATCGTGGTCAGGTCAGTTACCTTTTAGGAAGAGGTCTGATGAGATATTTATGGCGCTTGTGACAAAAAGCCCACTATATGAAGATGATGTGCTTGTTGGTGTTATTACTGTCTCAAGTGATGCAGCTATATTTAATATGATAAACCAGGATAAGATAAAAACTTATCGAGATGATGCCTATGTTGACAATAGAGAAGGGCGATTTAACTTGAAAAAGATTCCATGGCTACCAAAGCCACAGATTTCTTCATCTGTTTCTTCTCTGGTGCTTATGTTTTAAACTAGCTTTTATCTTTAACTTCTCTTATATACTCATATCTGTAAATATTTATTTTTAAAATATTCTTTCTATCGCTGTTTATTCATTCTTATCCTAAGTACTCACCTGGATTAAGATTTTGAAATGACAGGCTTCAAAAGTGTTTTCTCGTCAACATAGAGACGACGATGATGATTCTGGTTCATATATAAGTACTAGCAGAGGGGAGTTGGTAGAAAACGAAGATAATGAACCTGTGAGGGCTACAAAACAAGTAAGCATCGCGCTTTTAATACTACACTCCACTTAGTTCGGTAACGAGGAACTATAACGAACATTTTAAGTATTTAACTCTTTCCTGGGACTAAAGCCCAATTTCAGTTCGCATGTTGGAACAAAATCTACTGAGAAGAAAAGTGAACCTGAAGCTGGATCTCTATTAGGATCCATTCGCTCTTCCAAACTTGTAATTATGTTCAAATATTCGACACAGTTTTCCAATATCACTCTGAAGTTAAACCATCGAATAATAACTATCTTCCCATGCAATTCATGCTTTGGTGTATCTTACAGTCTTATGATCCCACTTCATGTTTTATATTGACATGTTTCTAAGAAAAATCCCCTAAACATCCTAATCTGCAGGCAGCAAAACTCCTAGAGAAGTTGAATGTGGGAGGAAGTGACAGACAAGATAATCGAAATTCTCCAGTTCAGAGTTCAGCTGACTATTCTGCAAAAAGTGCTAGAGGAAGGGCTATGAACTTTTCTAGTTTCTCAAGGGAGTCATCTGTAGAACGTTCAGATTTTGTTACAGACAAAAGAGAAGCAACTTCTGTCAAAAGAAATCCTTTTCATACCAATGAATGTGAATATCTGGATCAGGAAAGGCTCAAGAATCAGAATCTATGCAAGGAAGATTTGTGGGTAAGAAACAAAAATCGATTTGCAAAATCTTGGTTAGAGTGTCAAGAGTGCTGTCAATTGCCTATACATGGAAATTCTTTTCATCAATTACCATCCGAGCATGATGGGAAGGAGGAATCACTGCCTAATTTAGAGAACTCAAATGAAGCATTTGAAGACAAGACTAAAGTACCCAAAAGACTAGAAGTTACACAATCTTCTGCGTTAATGAGCTCAGAAGATTCCAGTGGTAGTAGCCATGAAAATTTAACAACAAATGGAAATAACTTCGATTGTGAAGTTCATTGGGACGACCTAGATTTAGCAGAAGAAATCGGGCAAGGTAAATATTTGTTTACTTCATTTGCCTTAAATCGCAATTCTAATGTGTGTGTGTGTGTGTGTGTCCTTTTGGACTGCTGGGGATCATGGACAGAACCACTAGTAAGCTAGATTAGGTTGAAGTCTTGCGAGGTTACTAGTGGTACTCTTTTGAGGGGCCCCAATGTTACTACTTTTTCGAGTTCATACCAGTTAGCCCATATAGACCAGAACCCCTCTAAAAAAATTAATTGTCTCCCCCTCTTAGATTGAGAGTGGTTGTCTGAAGATAAAGCTAAGCCTGTACCAAAAAGGGTACATAATTTGTTTTCCTTATCTACCCCAACTTTCAGGTGCATTTGCTGCTGTATACCGAGGAATTTGGAATGGATCGGTAGATGCTCTAATTTATTATTTCTTTACTTCTTTATCACTTCAACAGAAATAATAGCGAGCTCTAAATGAATCTACAAAACTTTACAATTTTATCTTTTTATATTCGTAAGGATGTAGCGGTTAAATTGTATACCGAAAGTGAATATCAGGAGGCTACTTTACTGGACTACAAAAAAGAGGTTAGCACTTGAGACAATATAATCCTTAATACTGGAACTCCTTCAAGATTTCTAAATTTTGTAGGTCGACGAAACCAGAATTTGATTTGAGATTCTTATTTTCAGGTTGCTATTATGCAGAGATTGAGACATCCGAATGTGTTACTATTTATGGGAGCTGTATACTCTCCTGAACGACTTGCCATTGTGACCGAGTTCCTACCCAGGTAATAAAAATGGATTTTCCCTATGTAACATGAATATTCATTTTAGTATTTTGTTTTGCCCTGACAAACGAGTACTCATATGCGATACCCAGACACTTGTCGATTACGTTCTGTTACTTCAATTGGTAAAATATAAGATTTGTATGATTTGTATTTCTATCTCGAGAGTTTTTAAGTTATCATATACGATAAATGATACTGGTTCCTGGAATGATATCCATCAAAATTCCTTTTCTAAGAAGAGAAAAACAAAAGTTTCTAATAATTATTTACTAAAGCTAATTGTTCAGATTGATCCTGATGAAAACTCGAAAGTGTTTGTTCTTACTATGATTCAATCATCTAATGGCTGATAAAAAGTTCACATTCGGTATAAAGTCCATTCCTTGATTTTTCATGTTTACTTCATGTAGCTTATCTTTCATAGTTATTCTGTTTAAATGAGCAGGGGCAGTCTCTTCAAAGTTCTACATAAGAGTAATCAAGCATTAGATATGAAACGGCGTCTGAGGATGGCCCTTGATGTTGTGTGTTTCCTACATCCTTCAACTTTTCTTTTCTTAAGTTTGTTTCACAGGAAGCCGTAATATTGTTTTGTCAATCTTGTGACAGTATTCGCTGATTCTTTTCTGATAAACTTGTTACAGGTTAGAGGTATGAATTATTTGCATCACCGAAACCCACCCATATTACATAGAGACCTGAAATCTTCAAACTTACTCGTTGACAAAAACTGGAATGTTAAGGTATGATTGTTATATTTACATACTTCATGAAACTTTGCCGGATGAATGTTTAGTTGTTTATTTAAGTAAGATATTCTCCTTTCACCAGGTTGGTGACTTTGGTTTATCAAAATGGAAGCATTCAACCTTTGTGACAGCAAGATCTGGAAGAGGAACTGTGAGTAAATTCCTCATCGCACTGTGTTCTCTTATCTTCTTAACTAGGCCATCGGGATCATTACTAGTATTAACTTTGCAGACATCCAACTCAAAAACAATTAGCAATGAGTAAAGAAGCTCTAGATATTGCATATTTGGATGATCATGGGACTTTCCTTTGTCCATGTCGGGCTATTCTCGCCCCCTCCCCCCCTCGCGTGCTGCACTGTTTTTAATCTAAAAGGAACTTTTTTATTATTGATGTGCAATTGTGGCATATCACATCTTGGCCTAGTTTTCATAGGTCTTTAGATATCCAACTTTAAACCATTACCAATCAGTGAAGAAGCACTAGATATTATGTTCTTGGTCTTGACACTTCTCTTTGTCCGCGTGGGACTATTCTCATGCGAGAAACTTGTGTCTGGCTTGGTGGTTACAGCCCGAGCTGTAAACGGTAGTAAACATGCTTTAAAATTGACCCTTCTTTCGATGTTTCTGTCTTGATTTTTATCTGTGCAACTTTGGAAAGTTAGTGTGTTGCATTTTATGCAACTAGTATTGTATTTAAGTTAATACATTACTACTTTAAATAAGCGGTTTTTAGCATTTCTTTTTTGTTTATAAAGTTCTTATTCCTGATGCAGCCACAATGGATGGCCCCCGAAGTCCTCCGAAACGAACCATCAAATGAAAAGTAGGGAGACAGTGAGAATTTATATTACTATGTTTTTTCTGTTTCCTCCATCAACTGACAAGTCTAGTCTTCATCTCACACTTAAACAGGTCAGACGTGTTTAGTTTTGGTGTAATTCTTTGGGAACTAGTGACCGCGTCAATTCCATGGAGGCAACTAAACTCTCTACAGGTATTTCCTCTCCCACCTAATGATAAGTCAAGTACCCGTTAAAACTTCTTATAATCTTTTTCGAAGAAGAAAAAGAGGGATTTTGTACCTTTCTTAACAACATCCTCATTTTGCTGAAAAAGCAATTGCAGAAGACGTTTTTTCGTAACTTATAAGTAATGATCATTGACAAGTTCGTAGTTTTATCTTCTTCCAACTATTGGCGTAGTAACTTAAAGAAAGCTGACAAGAATTCAGCTCGTTTGACAATTGCGTTTTTTGTTTGAAGGTTGTTGGTGTTGTAGGCTTCATGGACCGCAGACTAGATATCCCTGATACCCTAGATCCACAACTCTCATCCATTATTCATGACTGTTGGCATAGGTATTTTCGATCTTTCACCTCTTTACTTTATTCAGTACTACAGCAGTATGAGAATCAACAAGAACCCAACTCATTTTTTGTTGTTGTTGTTGAAACCAAGCAGTGAACCTGATCGCCGACCTTCATTCAAAGACTTAATACCAAGAATGACAGATTTGATTCGAACATTAACAACTACAGCAACCCAAAAGAGCTTGAAATCTTAAATGGCTAAGAAATTTTTGGCCAAACTCAAGTAGTTCTTAGCCAATTCATCAATGAAATTATTGGTAGAAGTTTTCACAGAAAAGGTAGAATAAACGAGATAATATACAGGAAACAGTCTTAGTTGATTTGGAACATAACTAATAAGCTCTTGGAGAAGATCATTACGACTGCAGTGACGTGTAATGCTTATGTGACGCTGAGTTAGCAGTAAAGGTCTGGTCGAGTCACTTGTTGTTTACCCACCCTTGGTGTAGGGGAAATCAACCTAGACATTTGATTTGTTGTAATAGATACTTTTTATTAATCATAATTTATCGATCTTTGGTGTTTATAAGATGATAAACTCACACTTATATTTCTACTAGGTACATATTTTGTCGTTGTATAAGAAACTGAACAAAACCAAGAACGGCTAATTAGCAAATTTAAAGTTTCTTATAGTCTGAGACATTGTTTTCAAGTTAGTTCTTCAAACGGAGTCTAGTCTATATACCATCAAGAATTTCTCGTCAAATTGAAGACTCCATGAGTTATAGTTTTCTCTTGAAGTTGATTCTGATTTGGTCGTCTGTTCATCTTATAAGGCTTTGTTTATGTTATAATTCTTTTTAAGTGTATAACAAGCTGGTTTCGTGGTGTAGTTGGTTATCACGTCAGTCTAACACACTGTATGTAGTTAACGGCCCAACTGACAGAACTGTCACTTGTGGTAGCCATCTCGTTTGAAGGACAAAATAAGGGGCTAAGTTGTAAACTAGAGGGTGTTTGATTTTTTAGCACTTACAAGTGCTACCACTTACTAAGTGATAATCACTTAGTAAGTGATATCAAATGTAAGTGCTATGGCGTTTGTTTTCCATCGGTTCTAAGTGCTTGATTTTAATTTTTATATTAATTTTAAATGTTATAAAAATGAAAAATTGTCTGTTTTAACCTTGGTGTATTTATACATTAGCATTTTATACTAATTCCTAATAAGTTCGATAGTTTAGGTAAAAGAAAATTACGGTTTACGAATGTTATGTCAAAAATATTAATCGTAAATAATTAAGAGTTATGAAGGTGAAAGAACTTAGTTGTATCATGGAGTTTGGGTGTTCCATGATTAGTGAAGGAAGAGATGTTAAAAAAAATTTAAGAGGGAAACTTAGGTGAATAATGAGTGAAGATAGAGAATAGTCATAGCGAAAGTCATAAAATGATTTTGTATTTATCAATTGTTTAAGATTTTCTTCTTAGTTAAAATTATATTGGTAATTACAATATTAGGAGAAGGATAGAAATGTCCTTTTTAGCACTTACAAAGTAAGTGCAGAATAATAAGCTCCAACTTGGAGCTTACTATTTTGCACTTACTTTGCCACCACTTAGAAGTGATTTTCACTTATTAAGTGAAAAAACAAACGACCTAAAATTGCCGGCCCGCACTTAATAAGTGAAAATCACTTAATAAGTGCAAAAATCAAACACCCTCTAAATAGGAGTTTTGTAGTCATCGAAGAACTCCAAAATGCAGGAAAACACATGGAAGGCCAGCGCTTTGGGGAAAGCTAAATAGTTTCCGGGGTGTGAAGACTTGGTCAAAAATTGGTCAATTTTGTTTGACAATTTTATTTAGGGGAAAGCAAAATATTTCTCCACCTCAGCTCACTCTCTCTCCACCTCAGCTCACTCTCTCCCACCTTGCCTCTTTATCTTCTCCGCTTAAGTCGCCGACCGGAAAATTTTTCGGCCGGCGACCATGAAAAAAAAAATGAGGGGTTGGGCAAAAGGCCCAAAATCAGCCCAACAATATGTATCAGGCCCACTGCAGATAAAGAATGAGGGGCAGGTCCAAAAAGTCAGGCTAGGGGTGGAATTTCCGAAACACCCTTCTTCTTTTTGAAATTTACGAAACGACCATCGAAAAATTCCCGGGAAACTCGAAAATTTCTGACAAATAATTTGACATGCCTCCCATCAGACTGTGTACTTTCCATAAATTCACAAAATTGCCACCGAAAAATTCCCGGGAAATGCGAATTTTTTTGAAAAATAGTCTGATGCACCTGACATTAAACCTTGTACTTTCCACGAATTTACAGAATTGCCATTACAAAATTTACCAACTTGCCATTTTCGTTCTTTTTTCCAGATTTATTTCTTATTTCTTTTTTATTTTCTCCCACACATATTTCTCTCTCCAATCTCAACAAATTTCGTTTTTTTTTTTTCCAGATTTATTTCTGATCTCTTTCCAATCTCAACAAATTTCTTCATTTTTTGTAGTATTTCATTGATTTGTATAAAGAAATTTTCTTGTGTACCGGGAACTATTTAGTGTACTGGTCATTTTTTAGATATGTACTACACATTTTTGTACTGGGAATTTTCTTGTGTACCGGGAATTGTTCTGTGTACAAGCCATTTGGTTATGTACTAGAAATTTTTGTAGTGGGAATTTTCTTGTGTACCGGGAATTGTTCTGTGTACACGCCATTTGGTTATGTACTAGACATTTTTGTACTGGGGAATTTTCTTGTGCAGCGGGAATTGTTCTATGTACTGGCCATTTGGTTTAGTACTACACTTTTGAACTGGGAATTTTCTCCTGTACTGGAAATGGTTCTGTGCACTGGACATTTGGTTATGTACTTTGATGTTTTTAGAGATGAAGAAGATAAAATGTGAAGCAAATAAGAGTGATGAAGAAGAAAAATAAGAACATAAAACTTTTAGAGAGAGAAAGACAGAAAACTTTAATGTTTTTAGAGATTGAAAGAGATGAAGAAGATAAAATGTGAAACAAAATAAGAATGATGAACACCCAAAAATGAGAACATAAAACTTTTAGAGAGAGTAAGAACAGAAAATTGATGTTTTTAGAGATTGAAAGAGATGAAGAAAATAAAATGTGAAACAAAAAAGAATGATGAACATTCAAAAATAAGAAAATAAAACTTTTAGAGAGAGAAAGAAAAGAAAATTTATGTTTTTAGAGATTGAAAGAGATGAAGAAGATAAAATGTGAAAAACAAAATAAGAATGATGAAGAAGATTTTTGGATGTATAAATAAGAAGAAAGAAGGAGTTGAAACAAAATATAATGGGAGGGATCCAAAAAAATTGGCTGAAATTTCGTCAAAAAATGGCGCCATTTTTGAATTTTCAGAAAATCTGAATGTTTCTCTGACATGACGTCATGTACGGGGAATTAATTGCTTCGCTGTCGTCCGTCAGATTGTCAGAAAACACAGAACTTTCCCGTGGAGGGGTAAAAGAGGGATAAATAAAATAAAAACCAGAAAACTGTGAGCTGTCCTGACAATTTGGACTGGGTTCTAATTTTTTTTTTGGGCTGGGGGTAATGCTTATTTACCCTCCATTTTTTGGGGCTCTCACTCAAAAATCCAAAAAAAATCACTCTCTCTCTCTCTAGAAACTCCGGCGAAAGGGGTTTCCCTTCGCCGGAGTTCCGGTCTGTTGAACCCCCTTCGCCGGAGTTTCTAGAGAGAGAGAGAGTGAAATTTTTTTTTTTTTTTTTCATGGTCGCCGGAAAATTCCTGCGACCTAATCGGAGAAGATAAAGAGGTGAGGTGGAGAGAGAGTGAGGTGAGGTGGAGTGTTTTTTTTTATTTCCCCTTAAAATTTATTTTCCCGGAAAATTTTTAAAATCTTACATATTCCTTTAAAATTTCACACTCCGGAAACTATTTAGCTTTCCCCAAAGCGCTGGCCCACATGGAATTGGACTTCGGGAATTTCCTCGCGATCTCCTTCAACATAAAGTTCATCAAGGTATGTAAATCTCGTATTACAATCTCTTTGTTGTTGGAAAATTTGAATTAGTTACTGATAACGTATTTTTGACTTCTTGTTTGTTTGTTAGTTATTTCTGTAAAATCATACTTTTTCTTTTTATCTCTTCATTTGGGTAGTTAGATTTTAGTTTAGGGTTTTAAGTTGATGGACACAGTGGATCATTTTGCTCCATTTAGTTCCTTCTGTTGGTATGTTTTCCCCTTCTCCATATCTTTATCTTTAGTTCAGAATCTCTACTTGACCAGGTTTCTCTACTATTGTGGCCATAGCTACTGCAAAAATGGGTTTTCTTTGCAGTGACAAGTGATCCTTAGTTCAACAAAAAAAAAAAGACAAGTGATCCTACATTTAAGCTGACCTAAACTAGAGGCCATCTAGTAATAATCTCTAAAATTTGTAATGCAAAGTAGTTGGTTCTCTCCCAAGTAACTTAGTGATGGCGGCCAACCACCTAGTCGGCCAGACTACTAGTGGGCCTAACGGCCAGGATCCTATATTAGCATAGTTTCCAGTTTAGTATTCAAGGTTTCCATGTTTAGAGTCCTGGCAATCAAGGAAAGTATCCTTAGTAGTTCCTTCTTTTTTATTTGAGTCCAACTAGGAAAAGTACAAACATCTGTATAAGAGAAGTCCAGTCTGCCTTGTTAAACACAATGAATTATCAAATACAAAAATTCTTGATTGCGGCTTCTTTGTTTACAGTTATTTCAGTTTATCTTTAGTTAATTATCGTTTCTCCTTTAGTTTTATTAATGAGTTCTACTACCTTTACGCTTCCGCCAAAGTCTACATCAACTCGTATAATGAACCTTCAAAATCCTGATCAGAAAAGAGTTCAAAAAAATTTCACCAACAAATCACCCAGAAAGAAATAGGGTTTTCAAATCACTATTCACGATCAACAACAAAGTGTGTGATTTCGTCATTGATAACGGCAGTGAAGAGAATATGATTTCTCACCGCCTTGTCACTGTTCTCAACCTTCCAACAACCGAACACCCGGTTTTATACAAAATCGGTTGGATTTCTAATCAAAAAGAGTTGTCGGTAAATCAACAATATACGTTCTCTTCCTCCATCGGTGCTCAATATCGCGATTCAATATGTTGTGACGTCGTGGACATGGATAATTGCCATATTGTCTTTGGGCGGCCGTAGATTTTTGACGTCGACGCTACACATCATCGCCGTGATAATACTTTCGAGTTTTCTTGGTTCCGAAAAAACCTAACGCTATTACCAATACTGGAAGGACTGGTTACTCCAGTCGAACCACCCCCACCCGCAACCGTGACAGCACCATTACCAAACTGAGGGTTCCTTCTAGCAACGAAGGATGTTTCACTAATCGAAACTGCACCGCACCTTTCGGTTCAATCATTACTCAATGAGTACAAGGATTTAATCCCCTCCATGTCCCCACCTTTACTCCCACCGTTACGGGACATTCAACACCAAATCGACCTTATTCCGGCAGAAAAATTACCAAACTTACCTCACCATAAGATGAGTCCACAGGAACAGAAGATACTACTAGAACAGGTTGAAGAATTGATGGATAAGGGTTTCATTCGAGAAAGTCTTAGTCCATGCGCAGTTCCAACACTATTGGGTCCCAAGAAAGACGGGACATGACGTATGTGTGTTGATAGTATAGCTATCAACAAGATTACGATTAAATATGGTTTTCCGATTCCTCGACTGGAAGATATGCTTGATCACTTAACGGGCGCTACTGTCTTCTCTAAAATCAATCTTAAAGCAGGTTATCATCACCTAACGGGCGCTACTGTCTTCTCTAAAGGAAGGTCTTTATGGGTGGCTAGTCATGCCTTTCGGTCTTTCTAATGCACCTAGCACGTTTATGCGTTTCATGAATCAGGTTCTCAAACCTTTCTTAAACAAATTCGTGGTCGTATATTTCGACGACATCCTCATCTTTAGTAAGTCCACAGATGACCACCTCAAACACATCCAAGCAGTTTTCGACGCCATGCGTCAGAATTCTTTATACATGAATGTTTTAAAGAGTCTTTTCTTCGTGGAAGAGGTTTATTTCTTGGGTTTTATTATCAACAAAGATGGCATGAAGGCCGATCATGCTAAAGTTCGAGCTATTTCAGAGTGGTCGACCCCTTCTTCACAATCTGAAGTTCGCAGTTTTAATGGATTAGCTTCTTTCTACCGGCGGGTTATACGGGATCTCAGTTCAATTATGGCTCCACTAACAGATTGCCTAAAGAAAGGCAAATTTTTATGGGGGCCACAACAGGAGGAAAGTTTTACTACCATTAAACAACGACTTTTTTCTGCAACAATGGTTTTAGCATTCCCCGATTTTTCTAAACTTCTTACAGGGGTTGAATTCGTCCTATTTACGGACCACAAGGCACTACAAACATTGAACGATCAACGAACAGCAAACGCAATGCATATGCGATGGATTTCGTACACTCAACGTTTCAATTTCGTGATTAAACACAAGTCTTGAACGTCCAACACGGTAGCTGACGCTTAAGCCGACGAGCGAGCCTTCTCACGACAATGACCGTCCACGTCTCGGGTTCTGACGTCATCACCGAACACTACAAAGATGATCCCGATTTCGGTTCGGTATGGGACGACTGCACCAATAACCGATCGTCATGTGAGTTTTTTATTGCCTTTGGTTATTTATTCCGTGGGCAGCAGTTGTGTATTCCTATTTCCTCCATTCGCGAACACATTATACGGGAACTACATAATGAAGGGCATGTTAGAAGAAGCAAAACAATAGCTTTGGTTTCCGAAAGATTTTACTGGCCAAAGCTAAAGCGTGACGCCTCTCGCCTTGTCAAAAGGTGTTATACATGTCAAACAAGTAAAGGCAAAACACAAAATACGAGTCTTTACACTCCTTTACCAACTCTGGTTAAATTAAAAATCTCGAGAATTTATAAATAATATTTATTAATTAAACTATGAATCTTTTAATAACTATATATATAATAACGTTTATAAAAAAATTATACATCGAAAGTTTTATAAATTAAGAGATTACTAAAATAAACACTTATCTATTTAAAATAGTAATAACCAAAAGATTATAAAGTGAATCTATCGATAAAAATATGATTTGTATAAAATAAATATTTTTATAAGTTAAGATTACGATAGGATCGTCTGCGGACGCTACAAGGACGCTTACATTCCTGTTGATTGCCAAATAAACAAGTCGTTCGACCTTGGCTCTAAAGTTATCGCTGTGGCATATGGTTCACCATATTCGTATGTCATGTTGTAAATGAAGTCAAAGCAAAATGTATGTTTTCAAGATTCATAATCACCTTCTGAAATTTACTTCACTTCATTGTTATAATTGTTTTTATGATTCTAAACTTTAGATCTCAGAAGATATAAACAAGGAAGGTTCTAAAAGACTCAAAGCACTAGCCAATATGTTAGAGAAGTGGTAAATTAAAATTCTTGGGAATTTATAAAAAAATATTTATTAATTAAACTAAGAAACTTTTAATAACTATATATATGTAATAATGTTTATAAAAAAATTATACATCGAAAGTTTTATAAATTAAGAGATTAATAAAATAAAAACTTATGTGTTTAAATAATAATGACCAAAAGATTATAAAGTGAATCTATCGATAAAAATATTATTTGTATAAAATAAATATTCTGATAAGTTAAGATTACAATATTAACAAATTGTATGTATTATTAAATATAAAAATAATATATAGAAAGGCTATTAAACAAATCTATTAATAACTAGTAATACTAAATAAATATTTCTTAATATAATAAAAATATGTATTAATTTACTTTTTCTTATTATATAAATATTAAATTGGTTTAAGTAGGATATAAGTTATCGTTACGTCAAAATGTATAATTTTATAAATATTTTTTGTTTTTTTTATCAATGAAAGATCATCGACAGTAATAGTTTTTCAACTTGTTCCCCGATAATGGACATAAATAAAAGAAAAATGTGCCAAGTGCATCCAAGATTTTAGGGAGATTATTCCGGAAAGTTGGAGTTGCGAAATCTAAGGGTGAGCAAAAACAGAACCAATCGGCCGAATCAAACCAAATCGAACCGAACCGATAAGTTTTTGGGCCGAGGCAAACCAAACCAAGTCGGTTGGCCACCGATGTCTTATTATACTGCTTTTATAAATTAATTCGAGATAGATCAGCCAAGTGGTTTCGTGGTGTAGTTGGTTATCACGTCAGTCTAACACACTGAAGGTCTCCGGTTCGAACCCGGGCGAAGCCATTTATCATTTTTCGTGTCAATTGTTGTTTGTGACGAGTTGAAAGGAACCCGAAATCCTTTGAACATTGGAGCATCTTCGGATTCGAATTGGAATTTTATATTGCTGTATGGTGAATCCCCTCCCCACTTTCTATTTCAAAATTCGAGTTCCTTATCATTGGTTTAGAAGCTCTAAATTCGAGTTCCTTATCATTTTTCTTCTTTACTCAGTTTGGTCATCTTTTTTTTGTTAAATATGAGTGTATGGAGGAACATATATCATCTTTCGCTAGCAAATTAGCAACTGGAAAACGCATATTAAAATCAGACTATCTGGACCAGCTTCTTTGTTCTCATGACGATAAGCAAGTGTCTTGTACAACTTCTATGAGCTTCAGCCGTGCATAGACTTCACATAACATCGACTACTAACGTATTTTGAATTAGTGTCTTGTTCTCAACATAAAGTTCATCGAGGTATATGAATCTTGTATTACAATCTCTTTGTTGTTGGAAAATTTGAATTAGTTACTCATAACGTATTTTTGACTTCTTGTTTGTTTGTTAGTTATTTCTCTAGTTAGATTTTAGTTTAGGGTTTTAAGTTGATGGACACAGTGGATCATTTTGCTCCATTTAGTTCCTCTCTGTTGGTATGTTTTCCCCTTCTCCATATCTTTATCTTTAGTTCAGAATCTGTACTTGACCAAATTTCTCACTTAGGCAAGGCTTTTCTCAAGTTCCGTCCAAACCGAGTCAGAACTCAGTCCGAAACCAACTACTTAGCTAAGTATGAAGTACCAAACCGAGTCATAACTCAGCCCGAAACCAACTACTTACTAAGTATCAAGCACCAAACCGAGTCATAACTCAGCCCGAAACCAACTACTTACTAAGTATCAAGCACCAAACCAAGTCAGAACTCAGCCCGAAACTAAGTGCTTAGCTAAGTATTAAGTACTACCTACTATGCCTTTTCGGGAAAAGGCCTTGGAAATATGAATATCAATGTGTCAAGTATTGCCACGATAAAATAGATCAAAGTTCACAAACTTCAATTTCAAATAAGTTAACATCTTAAACAAGAATAAGTTCACATCTTAAACAAGACATGTGTTGTTCATCAGTAACAAAAAAAAAAACGTTACAAATTTGCAAGAGGCATAGAATAGAAGGTAGCACGAGCGGTGTATATCAACTTTTGCGTATTCTTGCTCTTGAATTCAACTATAATTGTAGTTACATTTCTTCCACTCTTCACTATACTTCCTTCGACTTCCACTATCCCCTAACGAAGAGAAACAAATTCCACATTATCATTCCAAATTCCACCCTAATAAATCCTTGGGTGAAATCCGGAGAGATGAAATTTCTAGGCTTAATTGAAGAAATCTCGCTCTTTTTTAATGAAGAAATCTATCATGGAATCAGTTACCAAGTTAAGTCTAAAATTTGACTCAAGGGGTATGAATTAACTCAGATTTAGATTTTATAATTTTCGTTTTCGTCAGGACTGGTGATGTCTGACTAGATTGATGTGGGTTGATTTTGAGTCAATTTGAGTAAGATGATTCAAATTAAAACAATTCAGACAAACGCGATTTTGAGTCAGATGATTCAGATTAAATAATTCCCTTAAATTTATCCCTAATAATAGAATTGAAAAAAGGGGAAATGTTGACTGAACTCACATTAGGACGAACTGCAGAGAGATAAGAAATGGCCAATTCCCCAAGAAACAAATTCTTTTTATCTTCACTAACAAAAACAGTTCTTGCACAAGCAAAAGCCACCATTGCTGCAACTGTTGCTACCGCACCTCCATGCAAAGTTCCATATGGATTCTGCACAGTGTTAAACAAAAAAAACAGAGCATTTTGATAAAATACATCTAAAGAGAGAGAGAGAGAGATGGTTAGAGAGAAATTGGGTGATTACACAAACAGGGGGTTTGACAGTTAGAAGACACTTGACAGAACCGCGTTGGATTCGATCAACAGTGAGAAGGTTGCGGATGATGATATCAAGGTGGAAACCCTTCTGGAGTGGGATGTCAATAGATCCGATGTTCTGTAAGAAACTCTGGGCGTTGGAGATCCATGAGAGTGAGAGGTTATTATTATCAGTATTTTCTGGAGGGTTGGTGACAATTGAAGAAGAAGAAGATGATGATGATGATGCCATTTGGGGATCGGCTTCTCAGTAGATCACTTTCTGTCGACCATCTTCTTAAGTTGAAGAAGAAAAATGTGGACGAGAACAAAAGATGAAGCGGGCGAATGAGAGAGAGGGGCAGAGGGAAGGAGGTATGATAAGGGTATAATTCGAAAGTTTGGCAATAATTGAGGACTAAATCAAATTGCCGGACACAATTAGGTGTCAAATCGGGACCAAAACCGAATTAACCCAAAAAATCAAAACCAATTTAGACTTGAATTCAGTTTCCCAAACCTATAATAAATTATGTTTTGATTTTCTAATGCTATATTCAATTCCTAACTGCAACACTACTAGATTCAGGGCTTTACAAGTGAATCTATTTTTGGGTTTGATTTTGTTTAGAGTTAATTCCTATATGGCCCCCTACTTTGTGACCAGCTTCCTTTATGGCCCTCTTTTTTTCGTAAATTCAAATATAGCCCCCTATTTTCAAGTAAATGTCATTACTACCCTTCTTAATTCTAAATTTAAAACATTTAAAAAAAGTTATTTCCACCTCACCCCTCTCTCTCTCCACCTCATCTTTCTCTACAACTCACCCCTCTCTCTTTCCAACTCACCTCTCTCTCTCTCTCCAACTCACCCCTCTCTCTGTCCAACTCACCTTCATCTTCTCCGATTGAAGTCGCCGGCCGGAGATTTTTCCGGCCGGCGACTTCCAAAAAAAAAAAAAAAAAAAAAAAATTTCTCTCATCTCTCTCTCTCTAAAAATCCGGCGAAGGGGGTTTCCCTTCGCCGGAGCCGTGAACAGACCGATCTGGTCTGTTCACGGCAGACCTTCGCCGGATTTTGAGAGAGAGAGAGATGAGAGAAATTTTTTTTTTTTTTTTTTTTGGAAGTCGCCGGCCGGCGACTTCAATCGGAGAAGATGAAGGTGAGTTGGAGAGAGAGAGGGGTGAGTTGGAGAGAGAGAGGGGTGAGTTGGAGAGAGAGAGGGGTGAGTTGGAGAGAGAGAGAGATGAGTTGGAAAGAGAGGTGATGTGGAGAGAGAGAGGTGATGTGGAGAGAGATGTGTGGTGGAGAGGAAATGAGGTGGAATTATAATTTTAGTTTTATTTTTAATTTTGAAAAAAGATTTTAAGGAAGGGTAGTTAAGACAATTACATCAAAAAAGGGGGTCATATTTGAATTTACGAAAAAAAATGGGCTATAAAGGAAGCTGGTCACAAAGTAGGGGGCCATATAGGAATTAACTCTTTTGTTTATGCTGAAGTTGATGTAAGGCAGTAAGGGTGAATTTTATTCCACATTGATATAGTTTCTACACTTTTTTTATTTTATTTTTGTCATGGTTTTGTTTTTCATGAGGTTCCATTTCCCACTTTCACTCAATTTGACATTGTTGCTAATTTGCTGTTGTTGATGAAGTGAAGTTTTTATATTGAGAAAATAGATGTGTTTATGCATATTCCTATTTTCCTAGTCTATATTTGAGATGAGCATGTAAAAATATATTTTTTCTTTTTAATGTAAACGAGATATGCTTTTAGCTAAATAGTACACGGGAGTTTAGAAAAAAATTGTGTTTGCCGAGTTCGTTGTGCATCTACTCCAAAATTTACGAAGTCACAGTTCAATATTGGTCTAGAGTGAAAATACATCATCTATCACCTAACTCGTTCTAAAGGGTAAAAATAAAGTATATGTATGAGTAAATAGGCTTACATGTCCCATTGAATTACCTTAAGGATCTTTATATAGTCTTTAGGGTTGAAGATGTCTCCGATAATTGACAATTATAGGGCTCAACGGTGTCTTCACACTAGTTTATAAATTGAGTAGGTGTGATATTAGTGGTTTTAGTAACCTCGGAAATAAAAGTTTCCTTTTTAGTTCTTTTAGAAAGCTTACTTTCTTAAGATCCAAGGACCCTAGGTACAGATACGCTATTGTTTTAAATGAATTAACGCCCAATGGGATTGCCTGTTCTATGACAGCGGGCATATCTATTATCTTCAAGAAACCGTATTAACCACTTTATTTTCATATAACTTAATTCCTAGTTTTTTATTGCTATTGTTCTAAGTGAATTAATGCTCAATGGGATTGTCTGTTCTATGACAGCGGGCATATCTATTATCTTCAAGAAACCGTATTAACCTCTTTATTTTTATATAACTTAATTCCTAGTTTTTTATTGCTGGAGATACGATGATTCCTCTTTCTCATATGTTACCCACATCGTATCTTTTGATTATGTGTTTTTGAGCATTTTTTTTTAGTCGTAAAAGTCTATATACTATGACTAAATTGATAATATTGTTTTTGGCAGATCTTCAAATAGCTAGTATAAGGACATATTAGTTTTTTTTTTTTTGTTGAAAGAAAGGACATATTAGTTAAGAAAGATCATGGACAGTAATAGTATTTCAACCTGTTCCCCGATAATGGACATAAATAAAAGAAAAATGGGCCAAGGGTAAGATTTTAGGGAGTATTTCCGATTTAGTCAAACCACCGCTGTCTTATGGTAAATTAACTCGAGGTTCAACAGCAGAATGGTTTCGTGGTGTAGTTGGTTATCACGTCAGGCTAACACACTGAAGGTCTCCGGTTCGAACCCGGGCGAAGCCAATCTATCTTTTTCTAACTTTTTTCGTGTCAATTGTTGTTTGTGACGAGTTGAGATCAAAATTTTCCTTCATTCTGAAACCCGTAATCCTTTGAAAATTGGAGCATCTCCCGATTCGAATTGGAATTATATATTGCTGTATGGTGAATCCCCTCTCCACTTTCTCATTCTATTTCAATATTCGAGTTCCTTATCATTGGTTTCCAATCTCTAAATTTATAATTCAAATTCGGATAATTTGTTTCTCAGATTTTGGTTTATATTATAGATTAGGGTTTCTATTTTCAAGTGTTGGATTGCATTGATTTACTGCTAATCTAGAATCTTTGTTGTTTAGGTGAAAGTATTTTTATATGTCTGCAAGATGTTTGAATAAATGCTTGAGTGAGTTTTATGTTCTATATTATCTTCTTTGCTCAGTTTGGTCATCTTTTTTTGTTAAATATGAGCTATATATCGAATTTCGCTAGAAAATTAGCAACAGGAAAATGCATATTAGAATCAGACTATCTGGACCATCCTCTTTGTTCTCATGACGCTAAGCAAGTGTTTTGTAGAACTTCTATGAGCTTCAGCCGTGCATAGACTTCAAATACATTATTTGGATTAAATTTACGGGCATAGGTTTCTTAACTCAAAGGATTATCGACGTATGTGACGCGAAATGATCATGTTGTTACTTCTTAGCAGCATTTTGTTATCAAAATCTATTAAAGACGTTAATATACCACAATGACATATTATCTAAATAGGGAAACATAATGAGTTTCGAAATGAACCCCGGCTCGGGTGTCCCTGACTTGTGCAACTTTTGTCAGCGTCATGCCTTTACTTGGGCGTCTCTGACTTGCTTGATTTGGTTTGTGCCTTGCCTAGGGCGTCCCTGACTTGTGCTACCTTGGGCCACGCCATGCCTTGCCGCGGGCGTGCCTGACTTACCAAAGGGGAAGCTTCCATTACTTACACCATTCGCTTGTGATGTTGGAAACCGAATAGGCACAAGGACACAAGGTGGGGCGTGCCTTGCCTCGGGCGTCCGTACCATCTGCAACCTTGGTCCGCGCCATGAGCAGCCTTTGTCTGGGTCGATCTTTGTCTCAGGCGTCATTGATATCCGCAACCTCAGTTCGCTCCAACCAGTAATTTTGTATTTGTTTACATCATTTTACTTTTTTAGTACTGGCTTCAATTCTGACAAGTCTCAAAGATTGCATTGATTAGTTTATCTTGGTGCCGCAATTTCTGGGTTTTGATATCATGTCTATGTAAAGTTTTTTTTTCCCCGGCATTAGCACCTCTGATGGGAATAGAATTTGAAATAGCAGTTGTTTCCGTAACTTGAACTCCTCAAATCCTCTTTGTCAAAATCTAACAATTATCATTCTTTTGGGTATGTAGCAGTGAAGAGTGATGACCTTTGAGCACTGAATACAGAACTCTGATATGTCGGATGTTTCAACCACAACTAGGTCTGTTGGTTCAAAAGCAAATGTTTTTTGGGGATGGTTCTTTCTTTTATGTGGCTCCTTTTCCTTTTTGGCGTTCCTTTTCGCTGCTATAATCTCGAAGCTTATCCCACCATCTAGCAATCAGATATTATCAGCCATCCAAAATGACAGGTGACATTTTGTTTTCCCTCAAACATTTATGGTCCCACATTACACGTATTGTCACCTGTGGGTTTCTATTTCTGTTTCTTATTGTTATATGCGTACATAATCAATGTTCCTTCTGACACACAAAAGAAACTATTTAGTTATTCTGTCTATGAATAAATTATCTGGAAAACCAGATTGAACAAGTCGGTACATGTTTAGAGGTGTGAAATCTCAAGTTATATACTTGGTATACTACAATTTACTCTTGTGGTCATGGTATTCGAGGGAGTCTAGACCGTTATATTACTTCTTTTATGGTTAAAAACGAAAAACATATTGAATTCAGGTTCTTTTTTATTTCATTCTGCATCATAATCTGACTAACGTGAGTCTTACTCTGCAATAATGAATCTGACGTATAAAATGAAATTTGTCTTAATTTGTGCAAAATTTGGAGGATTTTCATTTACTAGGATTTGTTGTACATTGTAGGTACTACTACTTCTTGGTGCCGTTGACTCTTCCAGTGGTCGTGGTGGCTGTATACTTCCACTGGCTTAGCATGAAACTCTTCAAGCATGCCTGAAATTTCTTCAAGCTTCAACTGTGTCTAACTATTTAAGTTTTCTTCCTTTATTCCCATGACCATTGGTTCTCATTTCTCAAATTGTGTTATATTTTGGTCTTCACCAAGATTAGCAAATAAGATGAAACCCTAATTTGGTGGGATTATTATGTAAGTTAGGATGTTGGAGGGGATGGTTAAGCTACATTAGGTTCATGACCCAAAACCCACTTCCCGGGAAGTGTACAATTGTTTCATCATATTTTAATATCTAAAGTGTTTATGGTATTAAATCTGAATGAAATATTTATTTCATTGTTTAATGGTAAAATGGAGCAATCCCCAATTGTTACCATGAATTTTTTGTTTCAAAGGGATCATGTCATGTCTTACCGAAAATTTTAGGTAGGGTTGTTGCAGTTTGTTACGGAAGCCTAAATGGACGCGCGCAAGGGCGGAACCAGGATTTTTATCGGACAGGGCCAACCTAAAGTTAAAACTTGAAATGAAAGTGGACTTATATAGCTAACTTGTGTTTGAATGGGACTAGTTTCTTAGGGTTTATTTATCTTGGGTGTATTGAGAGTCTTGTTTGGAACATATAAAATATGTTATTAGTAATTCTCTGGGGTAAATTGAGAAAATCTGAAACGAAACAGCTAGTGATTTAGAGCTTATAGTTATCTTTGGTGTGTATTTCTTTTTTTTGGAATTTGACTTCGATGTACGATAGTCATTATAGTGGTGTAGATACATCAAAGATGTGATAAGCACGGGACTGCCAGATTAAACAAGAACATGTCTAAAGTCCAACTAAATTATGGCCTAAAGCCCAACTAACTATGACCTAAAGTCCATTTACATTATTTATGCTCTACTAATCCCAAATTCAATAATCCAAATATTCCACCTCCTATGGAGATCGAACCCAAGACTTCTAGGGACCTTTGGAGTATATGTCAGTACCTTAACCACTTGGGCATCTGAGTGTTGAGACTTTGAGTGTATATCTAGTCATGTTTGGAACAAAAAGAAGGCAATGGAAAATTCCAAGATATAGGAAGTCAAAGGACATGATTTGAACTATGGCTCTGTATCAAACTGTAGCTTGTTTTAATCTACTTTGGAAACTCGGTTGCGAAAGGTAAAAAGTTGGCGAAGTTTCGAGACATCTGATGCGCATGTTAGAGATGAAACTAACTGGCCCAACCTTATTTACCGACTTAGATTTCTTATCTTCTTTTACTTATACCAAAGTTCCAGCGTGGGTCATGGCCCAGGCCGATCTACACACATGGCCCAGGCTGGTTTATACGTTGGGGCGAGCCAATAACCAACCACTACAACCCTAATTGATTGAACCCAACCATTTACAGTAGAGAGATTGATTGAACTAAGAGAGAGAGAGAGATCTGAGGGAAAACTTTATAAGGTGAAGCCTTGATTTGTTCGGCTTTGACCGATCCAAGAATCCTAGACAACCGACCAACGCTCACCCTTAGTAGAGAGAGGAATTTTCTGACGCGAGAAGAAATTGCTGCCAAAATTAAGAAAGCGATGTAACATGCTTCGACTAATCCAAAAATCGCCAACAACCGGGCAATGCTCACACTTAGGAGAGAGAGAAATTTTCCGACGCAAGAAGAAATTCTTGCAAAAAAAAAAATGATGTGTTACACTTTGACTTGGTCATAGTAAATTAACCAAATCAAATGAAAACTGGATTTGTAACAACAAAACTGATAAAAATATTTCTTGATGACTACTCGAGTGACCTCCTCACCCTTTTTTTTTGTTGAAAATAAAACAGCGGACATTTTAGTTTGGAAAGATCAAAATGTCTATTGTCTTATTAGGATGAGGTAACCGAGGAGGTATTTGTATTACTATTGTAACAATTTATGAGAGGCCCAAAAAATGGAGGGTAAATAAGCATTACCCTCAGCCAAAAAAAAAAAAATAGAACCCAGTCCAAATTGTCAGGACAGCTCACAGTTTTCTGGTTTTTATTTTATGTATCCCTCTTTTACCCCTCCACGGGAAAGTTCTGTGTTTTTTGACAATCTGACGGACGACAGTGAAGCAATTAATTCCCCGTACATGACGCCATGTCAGAGAAACATTCAGATTTTCTGAAAATTTAAAAATGGCGCCATTTTTTGACGAAATTTCAGCCAATTTTTTTTGGATCCCTCCCATTATATTTTGTTTCAACTCCTTCTTTCTTCTTATTTATACATCCAAAAATCTTCTTCATCATTCTTATTTTGTTTTTCACATTTTATCTTCTTCATCTCTTTCAATCTCTAAAAACATAAATTTTCTTTTCTTTCTCTCTCTAAAAGTTTTATTTTCTTATTTTTGGATGTTCATCATTCTTTTTTGTTTCACATTTTATTTTCTTCATCTCTTTCAATCTCTAAAAACATCAATTTTCTGTTCTTACTCTCTCTAAAAGTTTTATGTTCTCATTTTTTGGTGTTCATCATTCTTATTTTGTTTCACATTTTATCTTCTTCATCTCTTTCAATCTCTAAAAACATTAAAGTTTTCTGTCTTTCTCTCTCTAAAAGTTTTATGTTCTTATTTTTCTTCTTCATCACTCTTATTTGTTTCACATTTTATCTTCTTCATCTCTAAAAACATCAAAGTACATAACCAAATGTCCAGTGCACAGAACCATTTCCGGTACAGGAGAAAATTCCCAGTTCAAAAGTGTCCAGTACTAAACCAAATGGCCAGTACATAGAACAATTCCCGGTGCACAAGAAAATTCTCCAGTACAAAAATGTCTAGTACATAACCAAATGGCGAGTATACAGAACAATTCCCGGTACACAAGAAAATTCCCACTACAAAAATTTCTAGTACATAACCAAATGGCTTGTACACAGAACAATTCCCGGTACACAAAAAAATTCTCAGTACAAAAATGTGTAGTACATATCTAAAAAATGACCAGTACACTAAATAGTTCCCTGTACACAAGAAAATTTCTTTATACAAATCAATGAAATACTACCAAAAATGAAGAAATTTGTTGAGATTGGAAAGAGATCAGAAATAAATCTGGAAAAAAAGAACGAAATTTGTTGAGATTGGAGAGAGAAATATGTGTGGGAGAAAATAAATAAGAAATAAGAAATAAATCTGGAAAAAAGAACAAAAATGGCAAGTTGGTAAATTTTGTAATGGCAATTCTGTAAATTCGTGGAAAGTAGAAGGTTTAATGTCAGGTGCGTCAGACTATTTTTCAAAAAAATTCGCATTTCCCGGGAATTTTTCGGTGGCAATTTTGTGAATTTATGGAAAGTACACAGTCTGATGGGAGGCGTGTCAGATTATTTGTCAGAAATTTTCGAGTTTCTCGGGAATTTTTCGATGGTCGTTTCGTAAATTTCAAAAAGAAGAAGGGTGTTTCGGAAATTCCACCCCTAGCCTGACTTTTTTGGACCTGCCCCTCATTCTTTATCTGCAGTGGGCCTGATACATATTGTTGGGCTGATTTTGGGCCTTTTTCCCAACCCCTCTTTCGTTATATCCCACATGATGTATAACACAAAGGGAAATATTAAAAGCACTCACCATTTGTTAGGAGAGTTCTAAAGATGCATACTTCCTTTACATACTGGCTCTCAAATTTGCCTCGAGAGAGGTGCCTTTAACATTTACAGGGAGTGTCTATAATTTTTTTTTCCATTTTTATCTTTTAAACTTGTGATTCACGATAAAACTTTTCTTTGCATTAAAAATTTCACTGACACAAATTTGCAGTAAACCTGGGCTTTAATTTCTAAACTGGGTTTGAGTTAAGCTTTTAGGATTGCACTCTTAGATAGTTGCGAGCCAAGCCCTAGATGAGTGTAAGGGGGATCTGGGCCAAAACCCAGGTCATGTTGTTAGTTTCTTACGCCGACATCACAAAAATTAAAAAAAAAAAAGAAAAACCTAAAACCCTCATTACATTATTGGACAGCTTTTGTACAAAAAAAAAACCTAAGCTCTCGTCTTCTCCCTCTCCAACGAAGAACTTCATTCTTAGTCAGTGATAGTCACTGAGGTATCTTTTTCACGCTCTCTCAAACGTTTTGAAAGTTATTTATTAATCTTCTTTTCCATTTCCTAATTTAAAATTTTAGGGTTTCCATTGATATCATCTTAATTCCACACTTCAACTGTTCGATTAAATTTCTGTATGAATGAAGTATTATAATCTGATGTTATCAAATATTGTATTATGGTATGGGAAAACTCTTCTTGTGTTTTGGGATTTGAAAAAAAGAAATTGTTAGGCAATTACCATCAGTTTTTGTCCATCCAAACACACCATTAATCTTGTTAAACCCTTAATTTTAGCTTTAACTTTAGGGTTCTATTTAATGGGCATTTGTAATACAGCTTCAGTTGTCGTCGTTATAATCTAAAAGTTTGTTTTTCTTTCTACTTATACAGTTGTTTTGAAGTTTAGGGGTTCATTTTAAACCATGGCTAACAAAGGAGGGAGCCTTAAGTCTACCTCCATTAATGGCGTTAAGGTGTACTCTGTATCGGGTCCACGTTTGGACCCTTCTTGGATCGCTCCGAAAAAAATGAAAGCGCTCCGGAAAGATAAAGGTAGGTTAGCTTTTATTTCCAACTTTGGGATCAAAATTACCCATAAATTTAATGATCTAATGGGTTTAAATTTTAATTAGATTACATGGAAAGAGTGGAGTTGATTCAGGATTTGAGGTCTGATATTGCAACAACAAAAATTAAGGCTACTCCTGATGGCGAATTTCTTATTGCATCAGGTATTGATGGGTGCATAGTTGTATGTTTTCTAGATTTTCTTTAAAAAGTTTATTTAAAGATATAACATTGTTTGTGAGGAAGTTGCTCATATAATTATATGTTTGGTCTTGATTCTTAGGTATTTACCCCCCAAAAGTTAAGGTATATGAGCTAAGAGAGCTATCATTGAAGTTTGAGAGGAACTTCATTTCAGAAATAATCGATTTTCAGGTACTATTTTTTGCTTCTTGACGTTGTATAATAACGTAATATGTGTACCGGTTTTTTTATCTTCTTGACTAAAGGTCTTAGTGTGTCTTTGTGTTCTCTCTCTCTCTCTCCTCCCCTTAACGTTAAACCATGAACTTGGGTTCTCTAAGAGTTCAATGTTCCAAGTTCATTATATTTAAGTATTAGCACTGCTCATTGTGGTACTATATTTGGTTGTCTTGTACCTATTTGTATTATGATTCTGTAGGCACTACTTGTTTCCACTTTTTCAGTTAATGGTGATGTTTTTTGATTGAGTAATAATTTTGTTTTTCTACTCAAACAGATCTTATCGGATGATTATTCCAAGCTTGCATTCCTATGTGCTGATCGCTCTGTGTGTCTACATGCGAAATATGGAAGTCACTACAGTTTGAGAATTCCAAGGTTCAACATCCTAAAAGAACTGCTCATTTAGCATCATTTAAGATTCTATATCACTTCTTTTAACGAAACAGTCTCCCTCTCTGATTACTCATAAATTGTCTAATCAAAACGATACCATGGAACATCAGTTTCTTGTTCTTTAAGATTCATAGACTTTTAGGTGAGCTTTACAGGAGATCATTATTGTATTACATATATGATCTTCTAAAGTTACTACTAACTGAGCAAATAATAATCATCTGATCTTGTTAAGTTGTGTATTACTTACAAAATTCACATTAATTTTATCACTATTCAGCAGATAATAGTCCATGACTCTCACAGATATTTGAGTTGCATGACAAATATGCAAGACTAAATTGAGTCTGAAATAGTGAAGTTCAGTTAACAGAACAATGGAAATTGATGAGTCCAATGGTAACATATTAAGATAAAAATATCTTAGTGGTACAATCTGTAGGCCCTTTATCACTTATGGAGAGGGAACATGTATATGTACGCATATTAGCTTTGTTATTATCTTTATCTTATATGTTTATGTACGCATCTTTTAACAGGATGGGAAGAGATATAGCATATGATCCTTGGACTTGTGACTTGCTTTGTGCTGCTTCATCTCCGGATCTGTACAGGATAAATCTTGAACAGGTTTTTCTCCGAACTTCATCATCTTTTATAACGTCGATGAAAAGTATTAATATGCCTCTTTATTAAATTTTGTGTATTGAATTGCTCCATGTTGAATCCTAAAGTAGCAAATAATGGTAAGATGTCTGTTTTTTTAATCAATTAGGGACGATTAGTTATTTATGTCTAAGCACACAATCAATGGAATAGAAACGTTGAACTTGTCCCAATAAAATGCATCAGTTCACATTATTCCTGGATCTACATGAGTTTGTGGTCAGCTACAAATAAGTAGAATTTTGATTCGTACATCCAAGGCATGTCAAGGAAATAATTGTATTTGGTCTTTAAATTTAAGCATTGTGCAGTTAAGCAGTTGGTATAAAGGAGGTAGTGGATTAAATTACCACCTGTTTATTTTTCTAAGCATGCTTGTCCATCTTTCTTTATCTGTTGGAAGGATAATCTTCTGATAACTTTTCACTTTCTTAAATATCCTTTTTTATTGTCCGTTTGATGTAGAACATGCCTTATGTTGAATACTGACACCTTGTTTTAATTCGCAGGGGCGCTTTCTCTCTTCATTCAGCACTAAGTCGCCAGCACTAAATGTTGTTTCTCGGAGGTAGTACTTACTAGATAAAGTTAGAATCATTTAGTTTGGAACTGTGTTCACTTTCTTCAGCTCTTCTAAGGTTTAGTGTCAAAATGAGGGCCATCTGACTCCCTTCTCATTTCAGTAACCTTCTTGGATTGATTGCTTCTGGTGGAGAGGATGGAGCTGTGGAATGTTTTGACTTCAGAACGAAGTCTTCGATTGGTAGAATTGATGCTGTTGCACACACTGATGATGTCAACCAGGTATGCACCTTTTTATGCTTCCGCACCTAATTTTGGTGAATTACCACTAGAGGGTGTTTTTAGATGCAGGGAAAGAGTTACAAGTTTCCAAGAATTAGTTCCTCTAAGGAGTGGGTAAATTCCTCGACTGTTATTGCAAAACTTTGAAAAATGCAATTGCTACCAAATCTTAGTAAATGGTATGCCTTGAGATGTTATGGAGAAGATTGTAAACTTCTTTTGACTTATGGAAGTAGGCCATTAATGTGGACCCAACTTGGAATGGGTGTATTCCCGGTTCCACTTCCTAAAATAACTCAGGAATTAGTTTCTTAATAAATCTGGAGTAACATATTCTAGTTCCCTGAATTCTCAAATTGAAAGAATTGCATCATAGTAATAAAGTAGTACTATGCTCTTGAAAATCTCATATTAGGACACTTGAAGAAATTAGGTAAGTAAAATGAACGAATAAATGGAAAGCGTTGAAGCGATGATTTTGATTGATATGCATAAAGCTGTAAAGATTTACCAATCATTGCAGCCAAACATGTCCAATGATCCTTTACAACATTCTTTTCTTAAAAGTGTTCATTTATTTGTTTCTTCTTCTGAAAAAGTATTCCTACTGGCTGGCCTTTCTTTAGGAGGTCACTTCATTAGAATTTGGTGGAGATGGTGGTTTCCAAATGGCTGTTGGAACTAGTGGTGGAAAGGTATGTCTAAGCAACATTTCACATCTTAAATGGTATCATTTTTGGGTTAACCTTCTAACAATTCGTTAGAAAGATTTGTCTTGTATAATATTCATTAGAAAGTAATGCAGTTGTTAGAGAACTTATTTATTTTTTCATCAGTCCATAACAATTTAATAGAACAAGTGATGTGAAATAGATCCTGGTGTTGTACATGATTGAGATTTTGTTATTGTACTCGAGAAGAAATTGATTATTTTTACGTTCATGTTGAGGTCTTTGAAAGTGATTTTATTTGGTATATTCGTACCTCGTTCTTCAAGGAACTTCAGATCGATTTTATGCTATTTATTTTTATCCCCACCATCTTGTCTACGTTAACTTGTGTCTTTGGTTGCCAATTTCTGCATGTTTTTCTTATCCGCCCATGTATGACCTCAATGGATATTTTTTTCTCTGGGGACCTGTTTCATGGCTCCATTGGGTTCCTTTTAACTGAACTTTTTAAAGATATCGGGTGTTCCCTTCTCGTTGCTGAGTTATGTTCTTCCACTTGAATCAGTTGCATACTCTTCCACTTGAATCAGTTTCATACTCTTCCACTTGAATCAGTTTCATACTCTTCCCTTCTAATATGCAGGTGTTAATCTATGACTTGCGTTCATCATATCCCATCCGGGTTAAGGATCATATGTGAGTAATTTTTCAGATCTTCAAACTTCATATTTCTGAAGGCTAGTTTGTGATGTTAAACACATAAATCTTCTTTCCCTATCACCGTTCTCATCATGATATATCATGTAGGTATGGAAGCCCAATACTGGATATTAAGTGGCATCAGACTCTTAACTCTGAACGGCCAAAGTTAATAACCACGGACAGGCATATAGTTAGAATTTGGGATCCTGAAACGGTAATGGATCATGATTTTCTTGTCAAAATATGTTATATTTTAATGAATAATAGAATGCCATATTTCACTACTTCATGATGCATGATCCTGAAGTAGTACCATTTTATTTATATAATTCTCTGTTCACTTCATGCGGAAATAGAAATTTTTTTGCTTTACTCGCAGAAACGTTAGACGTTCCGTGATAAAGCTCCACTGCTTTGCTAAGCTTAGTTAAATTTGTTCAGCTCCTTATTTATTCACATGGTCAAATACCAATTTTGTTTTCTATGCTTTTCAGGGTGATGGTATGACGAGTATCGAACCGTCAGCTGGAAATATTAATGATATATGTCTGTTCCGTGAGAGTGGGATGATGTTATTAGCTCTGGATAACGTCCATATACCTTCTTACTTTGTACCCTCTCTAGGGCCTGCCCCTAAATGGTGCTCCTACCTGGAAAAGCTAACGGTGCGGTTATTTTCTCTTATGTATTTACCCAATCAAATTCGAAATCTCATTTGCTTATTGGGTTCTTATGTTCTCAATCTTATCTCTGCAATTTTGCCATTGCAGGAGGAATTGGAGGATAATCCACAACCAACTATATATGAAGATTATAAATTTGTGACAGTAGAAGACCTAGACCGGTTGAACTTGCGAAATTTGATTGGAACTAATCTTTTACGAGCCTCCATGCACGGTTACTTTATTCATTACGATTTGTATAAAAAGGTAACCTTGGATATCCCATACGAGGTCATTTTTGTATAACACGGTGATGGTGTTGCTGTTTCACTTCCCTTTGGTTTAAATCCTTATTTTTGTACTACTATTGCAGGCAAAATCTGCAGCGGAACCGTTTGATTATGATACTTACGTAGAGCAGAAGACAAAGGCTAAGATTGAGGCTGATAGTCATAATCGAATTGCGGTTAGATGCTTGTACCATTTATTCTGCTTGAGTGTTGATCTATCTGAAGTGCTTTTGACATTACTATACACTTGGTGGTTCCCAAAATTCAACTTTTATGGTTAATAAAATTGATAATACTCTGTGCTTAATAGACTGAATGATATGTAACTTGAAACAAAGCAAGACTGAAGCACCACGGTTCGAACTTTGAACCTGCTCTCTTCAGTGGCGAGACAGACATGTTACCACCTAATCCAAATGGGCTTTCTCTCTTTCCGTTTCAAAAGTATTGGTGCGTCTTATTACATGATTGATCCAATTTTTTGCCTCTTTCTGCAGCCAAAGAGGAGATTACCTAGAGTTAATAGAAACATTGCCAAAACGCTTCTTGAAGACAGAGATCCCGAAGAAGATGAGATTAAGGGAGATGATGGTGGAGAGACAAAGAAGAAAAGTTCCAGGAAAAACAAGGGACTAAGCACCAGTATCTTAAAAGATCCTCGTTTTGCAGATATGTTTCAAAATGAGGTACTGCCAATAGGTCCTTCGGCGTCGGGTGTGATTTTACATTCGTTATCTCGTCGTTTATTTCTTATTGATCGCTTGTTCATGGATCCTTTGTTGGTCAATAAAAGTAATAGCCCCAAAACCTATGATCTCAAACAACTGCAGTGACCTTGAAACATCTTGCAGATGATCAGTTTATCACTTCCAAGTCGCTCTATTTGTTATATATATATACTCTTTGTCTTTTGTTGCTTAGGGCTTACAAGTTACAAATCTAAATGTTGATTTGGTTGTCTTGCAGGATTTTGAAGTTGATCCGACCTCCCAAGAGTATGCAAGTTTACACCCGATGCCTTCTTCAAAGAAGCAGAAATCATTGATCAAGGAACATTTTGAACCTGTTATGCAAGGCGATGAACAATCAAGTGATTCGGCGTCGGATGATGAAGAAAAGAGAAGTAGAGCTGGGAAGAAGTCTCGGGGTCCAAGGTAAAATAATATATGTTGGCTTAGGAAAACTTTCCCCTTAATACTATTTTGTTATCATGTTAGTTACTTGGTTATTGTTTGTGACGCTTACAGTCTTTATGAAGTAAAGGACGAGCGCCATGCAGATGCGTTTGAGAATAGCAGGTCACTTGCGCATGAGGATAATCTTCCCCTTGGTGAAAGAGTAGCTTCAATCCAGGATAATCGGGGCAACGGGCTTCCTGCTAATGTAAAGCTGGGACGTGGTGGATCACGAGAAATTTCCTTTATCTCCAGAAGCACTGCCAGATATAAAGAGGATAAGGAGGAAGAACGAGAAGGAAAGAGAAGAGGAATCCAATCCTTGGGCTTAAAACCAGATAGATCAGATTTTCGAGGAAGAGGAGGTCGTGGGGGTGGCCGTGGTGGTGGCCGTGGCCGAGGAAGAGGAAGTTTTCGTGGAAGGAGCAGAGGAAGAGGCGCTAGATGAAGCTAACTTGACATCAATACTCCTGGACGGTTTTCGCCCATTTTTGTTTACCAAATGGAATCAAGGTCTTAGTGAAAGTAATAGTTTGTCCTGAAATTTGTTTTCCCTCGGTGTGTTAGTAGGTCTGATACAGATTTTAAGAAACTTTGATTTTAAATTCAGAAAGATATTTATTTATTTATTTATTCCTCTCTTCTTTATAGATTGAACATAAATTGGATAATTTTTTTTGTTGAAAGCCAATAAATTGGATAATTAGGTACCTCTTGAGGAGAACATTTTCCCGCAACAGAAAAAGATTACAAGAGCAGGAATGAAGGGAAATCCGATAAAGTATTGTTAGCTACCATCCAAAGTAAACGTCTTAGATATCAAAATTTTGTATGAACATAAGATCATCGCCATGTTGTGACTGTGTCCATTCTGAAATCGTTTTCGAGAAATACAATTCGAACTTAAGAAATGTGTTTTCCCAGTCTCATGAGAAGTGTCAAAGATGGGTCAATGGAGACACTCCCACTATATTGTTTGACTCAAAATTAGTGGACTCAGAGATGATTTTGGTCCAAGATTGGCTCGAGCCCTCAGATTCACAGGTGGCCAAACCCTTTATTATCGCCTAAACTCTAAAATCACAATTTTTATTTCTTTAAGTCGGACTCATCCATTAAAGTGGTGCATGTAGGGGGCGTAGGCCGGAAGGCCACACACAGTCAACACTTCACTACTCGGGTTGGAGATCCAATGTTTCCATAGAATTTCCAGCCTACACTCAACACTTCACTAGTGGGGGTTGGGATCCAATGTTTCCATAGAATCAATGTAAAGAGATGATTATGATTCTCCAGCGATTTGGTCTGTCTATCTTGCCAAGTTTGTCTATCTTGCATCGGCGAACTAGTCCCTCAAAGCCTACAGCGAAAACTTCAAAGCCTACAGTGAAAACTTGAAAGCAAGACGTCGAGTAGTTTTATCATTGCCTTGTCTGCCCATAAACTACTAATTCACCTGATAATCCCTGTCAGGCTTCACCTGATCTGTAATCCCAGTCGCGCGAGTGAATCCTTTCTGCCCATAAACTAATATATCAGCAATCTCATTGTGACTTGCTAGCCCTAATAATTGACCTTTCCAAGTATTTCAATCTCTAAACTCGTTATATAAACCCAAATTGGTAACTGTAGTGGTTTGTATTTGCTTTTGGTCAAAATCATAAGAGGGTTCTTTAATGGTATGACAGAGGATGTCCTTCCATCATTTTTTTTTATTTGAGTTGAACTATTGATTTGAAGATCTTGGACTATAACTGCCTATTTCGAATTGATCCAATCCGATTATTTTTTTAGTAATTTTTCTCCATGATCTACACTAGTATTTGAATCTTATCATAATCCTAATTTTGCACCCAAAAATATCAGATTTGGGATGAGAAGATAGAAATAAGATTACTGGTATCATTCTCTGAATTCAAAACTAGTCAAAAAGTAAAACCACAGTTGCTGTCTACTAAAATTTAGAAAATTCCTACAATTACCCAACAAGGAAAAAGAACAAGACTAGGAACCGTTCAACGCTTTCCTCCACCGCCACCAAGTTTGGCTCCTCCTTTCTGTGCACCACCCTTGGGCAAGCTTCCCTTACCCTGAGACTTTTGGGTCTTGGCAGCTACCTCGGCTTTCTTAGCCTTCTTTTCATCCTTTGTTTTCTTGTTTCTCTCCTTGATTTCACTGCAGAATAAAACATAATTTCAGTCACCTAATCCGGAGCATTCTTCGCTTACAGGCCAACTATCTCATCTTTAAAGTCAATACACAGTTTTTAGTTAAAATTTGGTATATTTAGTCAATTTGGCAAATGGGGAGCAAATAAACATACCGAAGAGCAGCCTCACGAGCTGCATCTCGGACTTCTGACTTTTCGGTTCTTCTCTTTTGGATAACCTCCAAAGTAGCACCCACAATTGATCTTGAATACGGCTTCTTAGTGGCACGTCTCCTCTTCTTCACTGCCTCTGCTGCAATGTCCTGCAAGCGTAGAGAACGGAAATAACCCGATCAAACTTCCATATATGTGTACATGACATTTTGGTCTGCACCAGAAGTCTCTAAATGATAAAGATTTTAATTCAAAAGATGGATCACCTTCTTATGTTGCTTCCTGTACATGGCTGTCCAGGTAAGCTTCGATGGCTTCAATTTGTTGTGGAAATACCTCTTGCATTTCGAGTTAACAAAGAGGAAAACCTAAACCCATCAAGCAAAACACATTCACTACTATGTCGCAAAGAAAGTCGTTGCGATATTCAACAGAATTCAGAACTCAGTCGAATCGAACAAAAAATCCAAATTTATACCTGTGAGTCACTTCTTATAAATCTGATACCCCTGCCCGGGTATATCTTTGCACCACTGAATCGACAAAGTTCAGTCCTGAAACGAACAATTTCTTACTTAATCTATAAACACCATTGGCAGTTTTAACATATACTATCATGATGTTGAAATTATCGTACTTTTAGCTCATTACTACAAAATTGGAGAGGAGCTTCAAATCAGATAAGTTTGATGTACTGTCAAAACGAAAAAACTAGTAATGTCTATACAACTGTGATTGGATATCAGTTGGCTGGACTCATGATTAACAACAAAACCCTAATTCCATATCTTCAGACTAATCTTATATTAGCTGAAATCTATTGATTAAGTTTGAAGAACAAACTAATGCCAATTAAAGAACAAGTTTAGACGAAATCGATCTTCTTAGATCTTCCAGTGAGTAATTCAAATACCCAGATTAAGAACATTAAGAAAAAGTAAACCCTAGTATGTAACTGTGATTTTATCAAAAGAATCATAGAACCAGTAACTAGTAAATGTAATAACCATCAACTTGAAAAGCATGATTTTGGAATTCAACAAAATAAGAAATGGAAGATCCTTACTTTAGAACCATGGCTGCTCCTGTTGTTCCTGCTTCTGATCTCCGCCTCCTGTTTCTTCTTCACTTGTTGAAGGGCTCCTCTCTTTTACAGAAACCCTAGAATTAAAAAAACCCTAAATACCAAGACCAAGTTATGAGCGCTAGGGTTCGGAACAATAAAATAACCTTTTAATTAATTGAAACTACGGTATTGCCATCGATTCGTTGGTCATTATCCAATCCAAACCGTCCACCACGTAGCGGTTAGACACCCTTCTTAAGGAATGAGGTCGTGGAATCGAGTCTCGGTGGAAGCAGTTTGACATCCAAATTTATCCCATGTAATTTAGGCAATATATATAGCAAATAATAAAATAAATATATCGGACTTTAGGTCTCTTTCGTGTTGTCGGGCTTTAAGCCTCTTTCATTTTGATTTAAATTAGGCGGTCTTCATTATGTATCAATGTCTTGTAACGACTAACGTAGATCGTAGTCGATTTCTCAAAACAAAATCCAAATCGAACCTTTCCGTGTGGTTCAGCGAAATAACAAACAAGGACAGCCAGTTCGGAAAACTACAAATTATTTTGGGGCATCCCAAACTTTGTGTGGAAAATCTTGAAGGTTCTCTATGTTTATGAATGTTCCTACTGGAAAATATAATGTATAGATCATCTCCACTCATTTCCAATTGATTTTGAGTTGGATGACCACAAACTTAACACCTGCAACCACTTCTTCTCTTCACACCAACAATATCAAGGCTTTGCTTAAAGCTTGGATTTGGTGGTGGTTACAAGCAAAGGTAATGGAAATCGGCTAGTGGTTGTGATGTTGACGATCTTCGCCTGTGTAAAGAGAAGATGTGGTGGTGAGCAACAAGAACGTCCAATTAGGTAAACCATATTTGAGTTAATTTTCTTTTGACACCCTAAATATGACGGAGTCCCTAAAATGGCCCATATAGATGACCAACTTCTAATATGGTCTTCTTTTGAGTTTTTTCCTTAGTCAAATTGAAAGTAGTTTACCCTAGATCAATTGAAATAAGAATGTGTGTGTGTGTGTCTAATTGTGATGATAAATGTATTTGACTGATTTTTTTTTTTAATCTCATAACTTCATTAAGTCTAAAAAGGGGAAATAGTACATCAAGAAGTTACACAGAGAACAAACTAAGATTTTGGCCAAAACCAAGTAAGAACCAAATATTAACCCAACACTGATTGGGCCAAGTTGTTGACCTCCTTGTTAGCGTCTCGCGGGCAATAGGTGAGTGCCCTTAAACGAGAAGAATCCAACTCAACCCTAGCATCCAACACGAACGGTCGGATTCACCAAGGGATGTCATCACCGCCGTTGGATATAGCAGATATCAAGACCAAGCGATCTCCCTCATAAAACTCTATCTTTGTTGTAATAATTTTAGTTTTTTTTTGTCGAAATAATTTTAGTTACTTTTTTTTATACTTCCAAAATATGTGTTTTTTTTTAATGAGTTAATTCTTATATGGCCCCCTACTTTGTGACCAGCTTCTTTTACGGCCCTTTTTTTTCGTAAATTCAAATATGGCCCCCTATTTTCAAGTAAATGTCATTACTACCCTTCTTAATTCTAAATTTAAAACATTAAAAAAAAAAATTTATTTCTACCTCACCCCTCTCTCTCTCTCCACCTCATCTCTCCCTACACCTCACCCCCCTCTCTCTCTCCAACTCACCTCTTTCTTCTACGGCAAGGTCCTTCAAAAAAAAAAAAAATCTCTCTCCTCTCTCTCTCTCTAAATTTTTTTTAAAAAAAAAAAATCTCCACTCTCTCTCTCTAAAAACTCCGGCGAAGGGGGTTCGCCGGAGTTTTTAGAGAGAGAGAGAGAGTGGAGAGTTTTTTTTTTGAAAAAAAAAATTTAGAGAAAGAGAGAGGAGAGAGATTTTTTTTTCTTTTTTTTTTTAGGTTTGAAGGTCGCCGGCCGGAAAATTTCTCGACTGGCGACCTTGCCGGAGAAGAAAGAGGTGAGTTGGAGAGAGGGGTGAGGTGTAGGGAGAGATGAGGTGGAGAGAGAGAGGGGTGAGGTGGAAATAATTTTTTTTTAAATGTTTTATATTTAGAATTAAGAAGGGTAGTAATGATATTTACTTGAAAATAGGGGGCCATATTTGAATTTACGAAAAAAAATGGACCATAAAGGAAGTTGGTCACAAAGTAGGGGACCATATAGGAATTAACTCTTTTTAATCTATTTTGAATTTATTTAGGCCAGCGCTTTGGGGAAAGCTAAATAGTTTCAGGGGTTTGAAATTTTAAAGGGAATATGTAGAATTTTAGAAATTTTCCGGGGAAATAAATTTTAAGGGGAAATAAAAAAAAAAAAACACTCCACCTCACCTCACCTCTCTCTCACCACCTAACCTCTCTCTCTTCTCCGACAAGGTCGCCGTCCGGAAAATTTTCCGACCGGCGACCATTAAGAAAAAAAAAAAAAAAAATTTCACTCTTTTTCCTCCTCTCTTTTTTTTTTCCTTCTCTCTCTCTCTAGATTTGTTCTAGAGAGAGAGAGAAGAAAAAAAAAATTAGAGAGAGAGAGAGAGAGAGGAGGGAAAGGGAGTGAATTTTTTTTTTTTAATGGTCGCCGGCCGGAAAATTTTCCAGCCGGCGACCTGTCGGAGAAGAGAGAGAGTGGTGGGGAGAGAGAAGATGAGGTGGAGAAAGAGAAGTGAGGTGGAGAAGCTATTTTGCTTTCCCCTAAATAAAATTGTCAAACAAAATTGACTAATTTTTGACCAAGTCTTCACACCCCGGAAACTATTTTGCTTTCCCGAAAGCGCTAGCCTTTATTTAACTGTGGTATTAACTGCTTCCCATGATTATTTTTCCTCTCCTTGGGTGAAGAATATGTCAGATGATGCAGCAAGTTCCGCTTTTGGCAAGACCATAAGAAATCTGGATTTAACGGTCGCAATTCTTTATGCATCAGGAGGTTACAACCAGGGGCGGATCCATGGGGGTGCGAGGGCCGCACCCCATGGATCCTCCCAAAAAATTAATATAGTAGTAGTAACCTTTCTTTTTAATATGTATTTAGTTATACCTTATATATAAGATCTGATGTAATACACTGACACAAAATTGACTTTGGCTTAGTGGTGACGGTGCTGTGTTTAGAGCATGAGGTACTGAGTTCAAATCTGACTATACATATCTGAGTGTTTTTTTAAATTTATGTGTTTACACCCTATATATGCCCCACTGTGTGTATTGATGAAATGAAGTAGTACTTGGCTCAATGGTTAAAGGCATTATATTTTGGGTCGTGGGAGTGCGAGATGCTAGGTTCGAATCCCACTAGTTGAAATATTTTTAACTTTTAATATTTCAACTATCCTAAATTTTTATAAAACTCTTCAACTACCCTATAAACTTCAATTTATCTACCATAAACTCCTCCAAACTTCAATTCTTCACCATAAACTTTATAATATTCAACTCAACTATCCTACATTTCTATAGTATTCAATTCAACTACCTTAAATCCTACAAACTTCAGTTCTCAACTTGATAATTACATTTACGATATGAGGTAGAATGACGATAATCAAATAAACTAAATGATATGTTTTATCTCTCGTAATTTCCACCAGTGTTTTAGCAAGAGCTCCAATCCCATCTAAAATACATATCTGAGTGCTTTTTTAAATTTATGTGTTTACACCCTATATATGCCCCACTGTGTGTATTGATGAAATGAAGTAGTACTTGGCTCAATGGTTAAAGGCGTTATATTTTGGGTCGTGGGAGTGCGAGATGCTAGGTTCGAATCCCACTAGTTGAAATATTTTTAACTTTTAATATTTCAACTATCCTAAATTTTTATAAAACTCTTCAACTACCCTATAAACTTCAATTTATCTACCATAAACTCCTCCAAACTTCAATTCTTCACCATAAACTTTATAATATTCAACTCAACTATCCTACATTTCTATAGTATTCAATTCAACTACCTTAAACCCTACAAACTTCAGTTCTCAACTTGATAATTACATTTACGATATGAGGTAGAATGACGATTTCATATATTTAGATGGGATTGGAGCTCTTGCTAAAACACTGGTGGAAATTACGAGAGATAAAACATATCATTTAGTTTATTTGATTATCACTTTAGCACTCACTTTGTCTGTTGCAACTGCCTCCGCTGAAAGAACTTTTTCAGCTATGAAGCTAGTTAAAACACGTTTAAGAAACTGAGTCGCCCGTGGCTGAATGATCGTTTAGTAGTCTTTATTGAAAAAAAAGTTTTAGTGAAATTGACAATCAGTTGATTATGCGAACATTTCAAAATACGAACTCTCGTAGAGGTCAATTGCGTTTGTAGTCGTTGATGTATTAATATAATTAATGAATATAAATATTTTGTTAATTACTGTGTTTAATAAAAATTTAAGTATATAAATTCGCACTCCCTAAATGAAAATCCTGGATCCGTCCCTGGTTACAACAACAACATATACTTCATAGGCACAAGTTTCAGTTAGGTATACATAGTTTTTTATATATCTCCAAGATTTCCCTTAATCGTTCCGTTTTTGTGGCTTGCTCCTAAACCAGTTGTTGAGACGATGTTTTGAATCTTTACTAGTGAAAGATAAAAGTTATCTGTGACAGACTCAAAACATAATAAGTATTCCTCTCTCATTCAAGGGGCTAAAAACATAATAAATATCATATATAATAAATTAAACTAAAGAAGCCGATTTCGATTTTTCCTCTGTTGCAATCTTGCTTTCTTCAAGTTCAAAAGAGGATGCGCAATATCGTTCAAGTTTGGAACAGGAAAAAGACTTGCATTAAACGTTGTTAATAGCGATATAGAGCACATACGAGACGGGATTCCACTAATATCAAACTCCCCCAAGATATTCTTCTTCCAATCATAAGTATAAAAAGAGAAATACTTCTTCCTTGTTTTAAAATCTTCGTCGATATCAATTAAATTGGTTGTTATGATTATTTGATCACGTATCGAATGAAGATAAACAAAGGTTCGTCCAAACCAAAGAAAAGGCAAGTCGATAGTCACTTCAGTCCAGTTTTGGCGACTAGTTGTTGTAATATTCTTCTTTGATTCATTGTCAAGTATCCATAACTTTATGACATAAAAATTGATTTTAATTTGAAGAGCAACACGCGTGTCTATTTGTAACAATTCAACTTTTGCATCACCATTATATTTGAATGCAAATGATGATGCATATTCGGGATGGTCCCTCCGTTGATCAAGTATGAAATCGGGGATTGAAATAGTTCTAAACTTCTCACTCCCAACATCAAATGCAACCATAAATATGGGGCGCGGGGAGTTGTACCAAGATTTAGAACCCAATGTAAGTGGGTAAGTGCTCCAATATATAGAACCATTGACATAAACAGAAGGAGAACATATGTCATGTATATAAGGTGGAACATCATCGACTGTCCTCCACTCGGTAAGCTTATTATTGTTATCTCCGACTTCAAGGGCCAAAACCTCAAAAACACTCAAACGACGATCTTGAGTTGAATAAGGACGGACACATACTAATTTGTGTTGATTAGTGGCAGGATCAAATCCAAACTGAAAGTGAGATCCGTTCCAAATTTTCCAAATTTTCTCGTCTTCGGTCGATAAATTGTTAAACTTAATCCATGGTGATCGTTCCCGGGTACTGATATTGTAAATTTGAACAGCTTGATTTGTACTTGTGTCAATGAAGCAGATCAAACCATTAACAATGTTTGTAATTCTATCTATATACTGGTTGTATGCATCCCCTATTATAGTGTGAAGGGATTTTCCTCTTCCTCCTCCTTCAACCAAATCAGCTGTCATGAATAATGTACCATCAATTCTATCATTCAAAATCCTCTCTCCATCAAATATTCTCCATGGTCGGATATAAGGCGAACGATCATGAGGGATGATAAAGAAAGTAGGGTTAGGTGATTTAGATCTGGTAAGCTGTAAATTAATAAAGTGATTATCTTTTCTCATTATAAGCTTCCATCGTTTACAGACACATCTAAAACGAACAAGTGATTTAATTGGTAATCTGCTTAGAATCTCATACATTAATAAATCTTCATTAAGAAGAACAATACCAACATCACAACTATTAACATTGGTAGTAGGAGGGTTTGAAATATTAATCTTATTACCTCTAATCTTCTTCTTTTTCTTCTTCTTCTTTTTCAATTTGTTGATGGTGTTGAGACCAAATTTGACAGGAAAGGCAAAAGCTCTCATCTCCCTGATGAGAGGAGCCGTAGAATCTTAAACGGATCTGTCCCAGGTCCAGGGAACTCAAGATCTAATTAACACTAGGAGTACTATTCTTCAGGACAGGAGTCTTCACTTTACTGCCGTAGCCGTGTTGAGGAAGTTGTCTAGACACAATTTGTCAACCTATAAAGCTAAGAACAACTCCAACCCAATGGGCTTAGGTTTAAAAATCCATTTTTTCTACCCAAAATTAATCAACGGCTTCAACCTCAAATAATCAAACTCCTACCCTTGAGGGGTTTAGGTCTATAATTTGTCCATGTGTCAAACACTTGCGTGGGTTTTTTTATTAGTGTACTAAAAACGTGTGATCTATGTGTGAAACATGTGTGTAAACTATTTTTAGTTTTTCTTACAAATTTAATTTTTCTTTTCTTTTTAGATTCATTTTTTTTTTTTTTTAAATTATTGGTTGGGGTCCCTATTTACCAACCTTATTTTGGTTTTCGGAGCCAATCCAAGGCCATAAGGGGTTCCTCACATGACCGTTGGGACTCCAACGAAGTTGTGTTAGGGTTAAGTTGAGGCTTCTTTTTTGACTCCACGTTTTTCGTAAATTCAAAACTGAACCTTCTTTTCTTAACTCCATCAGTTAATTTTAACCGTTAGTTCCTTTATTGTCATAATTATCTTCCTTATAGAATAATCTTATAAATTCAAATTGGCCCCCTTTTAGGCTAATTCTCAAATAATTTCAACTTTGTTAAAATTAACATGGGAGCCAAAATGAAATTATATCATAAAAAAATTAAAAAGCACCAAGTCATCCCTCCCTCTCTCCCCTACACTTCATCTCTTTCGCCACCTCATCGTCTTCTCCAGTGAAGGTCACCAACCTTGCAAACTTAATTTCTTTTTTCTAATCTCTTCTTCTTCTCTATCTTCCCTTTTCTTTTTCTTCCTAGAGTGAGAAAAGATAGATGGAAAGATTTGTTATAGTAGTTGCAATCTCAGATGAGAGCTTATCTCAAAGACCCGTGTTCAAATCTAACGAATCATGAATTTATAGTTCGATAACAAACATAATAACAACTCGAAGCTCGGTCAGTTTACAATCAAATGAAAAGACAAATTAGGGCAAATTATTCCTTAATATGACTAACGTTAATAAGATCTAATAGGTCTCCCAGGAGATGAACGCAAAGGAGGGGTTACTATGCGTCTGAAGTTGTCGTAAAGATCCAAGAAATTCTGGTGAACAAACAATCTATGTTATTTTGTTTCTTCAAATTCCGTAGTCATTCCATTAGGTAAACCCTCCGACAACACCGCATTAAAAAAAAAAAAGATAATTATGGCAACAAAAATATTAATTGTTAAAATTAACTGATGGAGTTGCCAAAAGGAGACAAATTATGAATTTACGAAAAATAGAGAGCTAAAAATAAAACTGGTCACAAAATAGGGGGTCAAAAAAGAAATAACTCTACTTAATTTGTGTGATTAATTTCTAAAAAAACACCAAAACCCCATTCCACTAGATAAGGTGGTGGAGAGGGAGAGAGAGAACACACAATTCCTGCACGTTTTGAAATCCGGTATAAAGTGGGGAAAATGTGTGTTTAACTGTTTATAACACTTGACATATTCAACACTTTGGTTGCCCAAATAGTTGGTAGTGTTGATATAAATTCCAAAATGATGGAGGTTTCAGATTCGACTCCAAAGGAGATGAAATCTATGGTTATTGAATTTGGGTAATTATAAGGTATAAACAATGTAATAAGTTTGTCGGACTTTAAGCCTCTCTCATGATGTTGGACTTTAGACTTCTTTCATTAGCAGTTTAACTTAGGCAGTTATCGAGTTTATCACATCTTCATGATGTATCAATGCATTGTAACGACTAATGTAGATGATAGTTGATTTCTCAAAAAAAAAAACACTCCCCGTATGAGCCGAGTGCAAAAAAAAAAATCTTATTTACATTTTCCCTTCTTATAGGGGCTTGGCTGTAGTGCCTTCAAATATTTTATCGGCAACCCATTTTATGGAGATGAACCGCAAAAGGGGGAGAGGACAATTTATTAATTAGGTAATGAATGATTGGGAAAAATAGTAGTTGATGAGAACTAAATCACATAACGTAGACAGTACCCTTTTCATTTTGTTAAGGTACATCCAGCAATCACAGCAATTATTTGGAAGGCAACAACTCAACATTGCACATGCCCCCCTTTGTACCCCATAAGTAAATACCTAATCAATGATTGAATAATAGACTTTGTTCACACTAGTAAATCCATGGACCCATTCCTACATCCAAGGGAAAACACTTTTGAACTTGTAATTGGGATGGTTCTCTTTTATGTATTGCTTTCAACAAAAAAAAAATCCAAGGGAAAACACAGTAAAGGATTCATTTGGTCCTAAGTTCCAACGGATTGGTCCTCACAGCACCACAAGAACATCTCCAATTGAATATTTAAAATTTACAGTGTCATTAAGATTTTTTAATCTTTTGTTCAATAGAATTAGAGACACTTTATTAGACATTCCATGACGATGTGGATTTATTATAGAGACCTATCAGTAGAGACATGTTAAAATTAGAGTGTGTTCTTGAATTTTGAAGTATTACCTCATGACACACTAAGATTTCAACTAATACTGTAGAAGACTTCCTTTTGTAATTACATTTCATATTAAATTAAGGAATGTCAAGTGTATGAAAGAATTGTTTTAGAGATCTCCATTGGAGACAAAATATAATTTAGATTCTCTCTACTTTGCAACTTAGGATTTAGGAATGACGATTTAATTGACAGTTGACAACTAGGATTTTTAGGGTTCTTCTTGAGTGCCCCTTGGAGATGCTCTAAGTCTAGCATTATCACGGAATCTTCAAAATATCCAAATTTACCAAATAAATCATTTTGTGAATTCACCGTTATCATACTTCCTTAAGCAAAACGTAAACAACTACATATCTTTTAGTGTTTAATGTCATTCATTTTAGTTTGTGTTGGGTAAAGAATAAATATTCCCATCCACTTATCTACACCTTCAGTAAACAATTTTCTTTTTGAAATCATATTTCATTCCAAAGTGATTAAATCACTGACTACATGGATATAATGTCATTTCTCTCGGTTTAGCAACATGAGAGTTACATAAGTAAATTCTCACCATTTCGAATGCAAAGTGTCTCATGAAGTGAGAGAAATTGGACTAGACACCGACGAAAATAAGAAAGAAATAAGATGACAGTATCCCAAAGATCTCGAATGAAAAGACCCTTAAGGTCAACAAAAAATCTGAAGAGCAATACTATTACTAATATACTAATACTAACAAAACCACCGTAGTCGTCACCGGAAAACCGCTTGCATCACCGGAAAACCATTTTCATCGCCGAAAAACCGTCGTCATCCCCAGAGAACCACCACCACCGCAGAGAAACCGATTCCATTGCAAGCACCCACTTTCCGACAAAGAGGCCATCATGTGTTATCCACAAAATCACCATCTTCTCATACCACTGACCATTCCCCCACCAACACCACAAAACACCATAAAAGCCTCCATCACCACCATTAATCACCATCCCATGCTTCACCACCACCACCACAGCACCATCACCCAACACCCCTCATAGCACTCGCCACCACCACTAAACCTACTCGAAAACCAGTAGATCTAGCCCTAAATCAGTCGCACCACCCCCACCATCAAACCATCACCATTACTAAACTCCACCATTGAAACCACACTACCACCACCACATCCCAACACAAAACACCACCAAATCGTACCATATATCGCACCACAACCATCCCATCACGAACCGGTTTTACTGTAAAAGAAAGAGATAGAGGAGAGAAAGAGCAATTGAGAAGCAATAAAGAAACATCAAGGGTTCCGGCGAAGGAATGACCCTTCGCCGGAGGAATCAAAACTAGATCTGGAAGACGGTTTTTCCTAGAGAGAGAAAATGTTTTCCCCTTTTTTGCTCTCCCCTTCACTAAACAATTAACACATTAGGTATTTACACGAAAAAAAATTACTCGAATTTTAAAAACAGACTTATTATCTCTTTCTTATTCTGTTTGGATTTTAAACCTAATATACTTTTTATTTTAAACCTAATATTCGAACCTGATTATATACTGTTTACAAATCAAATGATATCGTTTATTCTCGAGTAACTTTTAATCTCTGTGTTAGTATGATTCTTTGAAAGATAAAGAACACAGAAAAAATGAGATATTGGTGTACTTAAGCGATTTAATATATCTGTTTTGGGAATTAAAATAAAATTTTTAGGTTTATAGTCCAAAAAACGGGTCCTAATAGTAGATATAATCCTCTCTAATCCTATAAAGGGTTTTAAAACCAAAAAAATAATATAAATGGATATCTAGTCCATTTGGTCTCATCTAGAGAGAAAACACAAATCTCTAGAATAAATATTATTTCATAATCCCTAATCTAACCTTTCCATATTTTATAACTAATTTATATTCGAAATCTATGCATATCTTTTTCCATATTTATGTCCCATATTTCTCTCCAATCATGTTTCTATTCAAAGTAAGGATATCTTCATTATTATCTCCAATCATGTTTCTATTCAAAGTAAGGATATCTTCATTATTTTCAGTAACGGAAACTCTTTATTTGATTTCTCTAAAACCGATTTAGTTGACAAACCTCCATTAAACTCAGAAAATCTTCTTCTTCTACATTATATTGATGTCCAAATTCATCATTATCAGGTTTAATACTTTCGAAATCTTTATAAACACCATTGTTAATATCTAATATTTCTTCTTATAACTAAAACCCAAATTATTTCGCTCTATTATAAAACGTATCAGATTTATGCTACATATCTATAGATCTGTTTACTAATTCATTAATTTCGAATGTATGATGTTTATTTTCTCTCTCTAAAATTTTCATAATTGTTTAAGATCTTTATGTTTATTCCTTATTCAATGATTTATAACTAAAACCCTAAAATTTTCATAACTGTTTAAGATCTTTATGTTTATTCCTTATTCAATGATTCCTTCAAAGTTAGTATGCTATGTTTGCATCCAGTGATAATATCATATTTCTTTAGATCTATGTTTAATCTTCTATTGTTTTTTATATTTCGTGAGATCAGATTATCAATTATCAATCGAATGTTTGATGTTTATTTTCTTTCTCTCTCCTAAAATTTCATTTATGTTTTTGATCTTGATGTTTAATCCTTCAACTAGAGTTTGACATTATTGCAATCAATCATCATAACAGATATCTTTAGATTTGTTGTTTAAGCTTAATGATATTCTCATTTTTTTTGTTCAGATCTGGTTTTCAATCCATACGGATTTATAAAACATTTGTTCTTTCGTACGGTTACTCATAACAGAATTTACAGTACATGTACTATATCGTAAATTACCACAATCTATAGTAAATTATGGGTAATTTACAGAACATTACCCGTGCTTTAACACCAAAACAGTACTCATTTCATTAGTAAAAATACTTCGCTTTACTATCAAATCTCGTGTACTTTGCAATAAAGTATATATAATTTGCGTATATCTTCATGTTCTTACCATTATGTATATAATTTACGTATAGGTGCTCATAAATTATGTATTATTTATTTACCATTACGTGTACTTTTCACCAAAAACAGTAGCCTTGATAAGTTTACCAAACTACTCAAAACCTTCAAATGTTGCCAAAATTTGACAAACATTATATATAATTTACGAAATTGTACATGTAGTTTATAATACAATATATGATTTTTTTTCTTTAATGTATGTGTATTTATGTGTGTAGATTTGATATACCAGATGAAATTTCAAAGAGAATCATCAAATCAAAATGAGTCAACGAAACTAATGGAGAGTACATGGATGGGCACCATTTTTGAACCAAAGAAGATTTTGTACTTTTTTTTTGTAACAGAATGTAAAGGAATTATATGTAATGTAAAAGAAATTATGTGTAATTTATTGAACAAGACCCACATACATTTGATAAATTATGTTGTATATTTGACAAATGATGGTTTCCTCGTCATAAATAATACATAATTTACGTATTTGTTTCATAATTTGTATTCTATGTGTATTTATGTATGAGTAAAAACGAAAACATATGTTGCTTTAATGTTCTCAGAAAAATATACTATTTCCAAAACTGAAAGTTAAGTGAGAGAAAATGATATTTATATGTTTTGTATATTAACCCCCAAATCACGCTAAATTGATCCTAGAAAATATACTATTTCCAAATCTGAAAGTTAAGTGAGAGAAAATTGACTTGAATCGAAAAAAATTTACATAGTAAGATAGAGAAAATTGATTTGGTTTCCAAATCTGTAAAGAGAGAGAAAATTGATTTGGTTACGATTTTTGTTTTGAATTGATTTTGGAAATAGATTTGCTTTCCAAAACGGTTAGAAGATAGATAAAAATCAATTTCGGATTTATAGTTAGTTGCTTTAAATCCCCTAAATCACGCCCACATTAGAAACATTCCAAATTCACCCTGGAAAATTAAAAATCCCGTGATTTTTGTAGGAGGGACATGGACGGTAGTTTTCTCATAAAGAATGAGTTATTATGTCCATAATGTAAAAGGACTAAATATCCATGTTTTGGGAAGATTGGATCGTAAACCTTTTTTTAATATTATTTTGGTCTATATACCCACGGACCCATTAAAATAGTCCTAAGTTGATGTGATATGCAATGTTAATGTACTATATATGTGGTAGAATATCGTTGTTACAAAGGTGGTGCTTGAATATCAACACTTGATTGCACATGCGGTTGATAATGTTGAAATAAATTCAAAAACTCTGGAGGTCTTGCGATCGATTTCCATAAGAAGTGGAATCTATAGTTATTGAATATGAGTTATTAATGATAATAAGTTCGTCGGACTTTAGACTCCACGTTGTTGGGCTTTGGATCACTTTAATAAGTCGATTTTTAAAACAAAAATGGTGATTGTCTGCTTGAATGGGCTTACCGTACCTTTTTCTCACACTTACGAAACTCTTTGTTACCCCTCTTTCAAGTAATGTCGTCCTCATTATCTTCTTTGGACCCTAGTTTGGATTGTCGGTTTAAAAGAAATACTGATAAAGATATTGAATATGGCATATATTCTATGACCACAAGATATAGGACTATTTGCTTGAACACTCTAATATAGTTTGCTGTCTTCTCTACATATTATTTAACTTAATTTGGAGGGTCACTAGTCATTCTCAAATTACCACAACCAAACACATAAATTTAATCGACATGATATTGGCAAAGGAACGACATTAAAAGGGAACTTTTATTCCATAGTATTTTACATGTAATTTTCTTGCTAAAATCATGTAATATGCCCATTTATAAGATAAAATTAACGGAACCAATTAGTTCATTATTCATTATGAACATATCTATGTAAGATTGTGTGTGAAAATGGTAAATAGTGTTACAACTTGATTACTACTATCATGGAAGAAAATATTTATGTAATTGATTTATGATTGAAACGAATGAAAACTAATGAAATTGCTGAAAAACAAATCTAGATATTAAAAGATAAATAAATGAAAATAGTTGTTATAATGATGTGACAATAACAAAACTAGGTACGTAATTATATTTCCAAGATTATTTGAATTTCATGGGCAAATTTAGACTTTTGCAGGCAAACTCTTTAGCACGAATTCTAATTTTTTTTTTTTCGGAAAACCTCAACCGAGTTACACATACAATGTCGAAATTACTTTGCTTTGAGAAGAGTAAAATCGTTTACCTATTATAGTTTGTTGTTGTTCAGACAAGATGTGATGCTCTATTTGAATTAACTGACCCGCTATGTGAATCTAATGCCTTGACACCTCTCTTACAAACTAACACGACCTGTGGTCGGGTCGTTTCAAAGTCCAAGCAACCAAGTAAAACACATTATTTAGGTTTTACCTTTGTACTATTAAGTTATTTAAGAGTCAGCTCATTTATAGATTCCTTTGTCTTTATGAGTTCATCCAACCAAAAAAGAGATCATTAATCGAACACTTTACAGGGAAAAATGATACCAGTCATTTCAACTTTCAAGTCAATTTCATGTATTTTGTTGGGCAATTGCATTGCAATTTTTTTTCTCAAACGGGTTGTACTACAAAGCTATATTTTGCAACAAGCAAGTATAATGAGTGAAAATGACATATCAATCTAACTCGTGGAACCATATAACCGAGTAATAGTATCGTTTTGATAAACATCTAACTCAATATCCAGTTGGCGTTAAGTGGAGAGGTCCAGATAACTTCTTTGTGAAACAAGCAAGAAGTTAACTAGCTAATAAACTAGCCATGCAACAAAGGGCCCAACCTCAAATGGGGTTATAGCTAGCCCAGTTGATTAGGCATCCATCCAAGACATTGATAAGCTAGTAACAAGATTAAATCACGAAGTTTCTGAAAGTTTATCTCATTTAATTTAAAGAGTTTTTTTTTATGGTTTTTATCATTAGTTTTAATCAACTTATGAGTTAATCGCGTCACTTAATGTGTATGACGACGTTCTACAAATGAGTTTTTGGTCTTAGTGTTTTGCACTTTCCTTTAACCATAGGAGGTCTAAGATTAAAGGTTTGATAGAAATTATTTATCTCCAAAACTTATCTCATGTAATTATAGACACTAAATAGGGCAAGTCTTTGTCTAAATTGGCTTTCAACACTTTATTGTTTTTTTTAGAATCGTCTACAAAAATCATTACAAAACATCGATACATCAAAAATGTGATAAGTATGATAACTATCGAATTAAACAATAAGAAAACAGACGTAAAACTCAACAAAACTACATTATTTATACCTTTAGTAACTCAAGTTCGATAAATATTAGATTTGATCTCTATTGAGAATGGAATCCAAAACTTTCGAAATTTAAGAGTAGATACCTTACCAACTGAGAGTTAAGAGTTGTTGGTTTCACCACCTTACGATGTCCTTGTAATCTATGCCAATAAAAGAAAAAGTATTGAGGGGACCCACTTTTTTTATGTATATATTAATGTTCTTGGCATCTATGATCTATGGCTCTTACTTTCATTAGCATATTGGTAATATTTACTTCCACTTCCAACCAAAAATAATTTAACTGAGTTCCACTATGGATTAAGGTAGCCAAATAGTTACGAAGTACACCAATTGACAAGACATCGACCATTTTTTGTGTGTAGCGATTGTATACTTATTCCGGGATAAGAAAGTACGACATTTGAATTTGAGTGAAAATATAGATATATGATTTATATTCAAATTGGGTCAAATAAAGTCAAGGTAGGAATAAATGAGTTTTCCATGGCGTTAGGAGTCAAAATGTCTTTATAAGAGCAGTTATAAGACTTATTGAATTTACGGTGTATACATGTCATGTAACAAAAACCAACAAAAAAAAATATTTAATTTACATCTAGGCGTAATTGAAAATGTCACATAAATCTTGACAATCGAGAATTCCGTGTACCCAATCCACGGTAATGAAAATTGATATACCGCACTCAGAGGTCTGATGAGTTGATCAGAGAAGACGTGACTGGTTTGTTTTTCTTCTTTGGAGATTTCGTTAACCCATCACTGATTGTCGCTTAAAAGTGTGAAACCGTTACTTGATCTTGTTGTAGTGAGTAATTGCAGTAAGTAACTAATATACTGAAATCTGAACTGTTACGGTGATATTATAGCCTATATTTGTGTAATGTTTTATATGTAGAAACCCTAACCCCTAAAATCAAATTTTGAAGTGATATATCCAAATCTTCGATTTATCTTAAACCCTAAAATCTAAATTGTTCAACCGAGCACTAAATCGATGAATCTATATCCTAAAATCAAACACCCGTGCCCAATTTGAAAGGAATCAAACCTTCGGATGTCTCAAAACCGTTCTCGTGGAACAAATCTTTTATTGGAGCAAAATCCTACTACAAAATGGACGAAGAATCTTAATAAATATGGGAATAAATATGGGAAGTTCTAAAGGTACCCAATGGCAGAAGATCAAATTATGACTAGAAAAACTTGTTTTTTTCCCATAAGAAAAAAAAAAAAAAAGTGTTTTCACCCTTATCAAACGGAGGCTAAGATGCAGTTTCTGATTAATTATCTGTTACTTCACAAATCATATATGTAAAAATTTACTCAGTAATGAGGACAAATAGTAGTACTAGTAGTAGTAGCTAGGCGCCTAGGCCTAGGTAAATCCGTAACAGTAAGAAAATTATGAAGAGTGCGGACGTCAAGTGATACCATAATAAATACACCCTTTTTTTCCGACTCATATAATAATGGAATCTTGTTACTATCCTCCACAGCCATACGCAAAATTAACATCTTTCAAGGATAAAGACAATGAGGGTAACTAATTCATAAATATTTACAATTTGGCCCGTTTACTTAATGGGTGCAAAAGAGCAAATCAAGAAGACTATAATTGTCATTTCAAATTTTAAGGACCAAAACTATTCCGGTAAGGGTGTAGTAGGCCCGTGTTTGAAATCTCACTTTTTTAGAGAGAGAGAGAGAGAGAGAGAGAGAGAGAGTAAAGAGAGAAGAAGATTCATGAGTTATTAAAAAATAAAGATAAAATTATTTTCAATTTTTACTGAGTTATTGAGAGAATAAAATCGGAAAAATAATAATAGTACTTGCCTGAATTCAGTGATATTCCGGTGAACTTTCTGAGTTTTTAGTTGAAAAGGTTAGATTTTTCTAGAGAGAGAAAGTCGGCATATAAGCCATTGACAAGAAGATAAAATCATCTTTATGAAGTTCAATCAAGTCAGCTCTTACAGAGTACGGAAAATTTCTTTTATTTTCTACTAATTTGGTTTTTATTTTTAATTAATATTTTTAAATTTTATTGATGAATTTGTAATACAGATCCAAAAATTTTACTTCACTGCCAATTTCTAGAGAGAGAAAGTGATAAAGAAAGAAACAACGAAGAAAGACCCTCAGATCTGTAAACTCTGCAGATTTACATACATTTTTTTCTCTCTATTAAAATCTCTTTGTGACTGAGTATTTCTTTTCCCTTTTAACCTTTCTTATGTATACTTGTCAGGATTGACATAATGATAAAAGGTTTTTTATTTCAGAGATTTTGTCAAAATGTAAATCTCGAGGAATATTGGACGGATATGATAAAGACTGACCTTGACGGCGAAAATTGTCAAACTAAGAGGGTTGAAAAAAATAAAATCTGAAAACATGGTCGCAGTTTTTCATCGTCTATTTTAACTGAAGTTTTTTTTAGAGAGAGAGAGAGAGAAAGGGCTGAAAGAGTGAGTGAGTTTTTTTTTTCCTAGAGAGAGAAAGTTGAAGATAAAACGGATATGTGGAATCTTCGAAGCCTTACAAATAGATGAAACCAAAGAGGGTTTAATCAGGTTGACTTAAAAAAAAAAATAAACTTTTTCTCTGTCATCTTTTTTTTTAGGGCTTTCGTTTTCTCATTTTTATTGGTGACAGAATCAAGGAAGAAGCTAGAGTTGGGGTTTTAGTTTAACCTAGAGTCAATCAAGCATGCAAAAGAAGAGATGGGGAAGAACTATTTCAATAAGTCACTAATGGCTTTTTAAGGGTTTCTGTGTTTTTTGGGTATTTTTTTTTCTAGAGAGAAAAAGAGAGAAGGATAGAGAACGAAGTTGCTAAGCTTCCTTGTTTCGGATCGCTTGCCCTTCTTTCTCTTTCTTTCTCTCTAGATTTGATAGATAGATAGATAGATAGAGAGAGAAAGTTGTTTAAGGAGACACTCTTTGTTTATCTATCTTCATTTTTCTAGGTTTTATAAAAGATTCGAGATACCCATTTCTTCTTTTGATGGTATTAAAACTGCTTATGTAGTTCTAGAAGTTTTAGAGAGAGAAAGTTCAAGAGTGAGTGATTGGTTTTGGAGAGAGAGAGAGAGAGAGAGAGAAGTTTAGAAGGATAAAAAGGAGTTGATTTTGATGAGTTTTGGGGGTTTTCTAGAGAGCAGTTCTGGTGGCAATATGACTTCTGGTGCCATCACTCAACCAAGACTTGTTGCTTCAACTGGTCTTACTAATAAATCAATGTTCACCTCTTCAGGCCTTTCTCTAGCAATTGTACTTACTTTCTCTCTCTAACTCTTTCTCTCTCTCTCTCTCTCTAACTGGTTCTTGTTTGTTATTTTATCTACTGTAATGTAATTTTACTGATCTGGGTTTTCTTATTTTTTGTGATATGAAACTTAATAGCAACAAACAAACATGGAAAGGAATGGTGAAATAAGTAGGTTTGGGGAACATATAGAGACTGGTTTTGGTGTAAGAGCTAGAGAAGATGAATATGAAAGTAGATCTGGAAGTGATAATATGGATGGTGGAGCATCTGGTGATGATCAAGATGGTGATACTAAACCACCAAAAAAGAAAAGATATCATCGTCATACTCCTCAACAAATCCAAGAACTTGAATCGTAAGTTGTATTATTCACTCTCTCTCTAGATATCTTCACTAACAAGAAGAAGAAGAAAACTTTGATAGATTCTATTTCTTTTGCCTTTTTTAGTCTGTTCAAAGAATGCCCTCATCCTGATGAGAAACAAAGATTGGAACTTAGTAGAAGGCTTAACTTGGAGACTAGACAAGTCAAATTTTGGTTCCAAAATCGTCGAACTCAGATGAAGGTTTGATCAAATTTCTTTATATTCTATCTTTTAATCTTCATTTTGCTTTGTGGGTTTTTGTTTTTCAAACTCATTTGAACTAGAATACTTCTTGAAACAGACTCAAATCGAACGCCATGAGAATTCAATGCTTCGTCAAGAAAACGATAAGCTTAGAGCAGAAAACTTAACAATAAGGGATGCAATGAGAAACCCTATCTGCAATAACTGTGGGGGTCCTGCAATGTTAGGAGATGTATCTTTAGAAGAACAACAACTTCGGGTTGAGAATGCCCGTCTTAAAGATGAGTTAGATCGAGTTTGTGCGCTCACAGGTAAGTTCTTAGGTCGCCCGATGTCGTCTTTAGGTAATGGGATGCCTTCATCAATGACTAGCTCGGGTTTGGAGCTTGCTGTCGGTCTTAATGGATATGGTGGATTAGGTGCTGTAAATCAAAATCTTCCAATGGGTAATGAATTCAATGGAAGTGTTTCGAGTTCTTTATCAATACCGTCGGTAATGCCTCCACATAGGGCTTCAGTTGGAGGAGTTGGTGGATTTGAGAGATCTATATATCTAGAACTTGCTTTGGCAGCCATGGATGAATTGGTTAGGATGGCACAAACAAATGAACCTCTTTGGCTGTCTTCTGGTTTGGTTGGAGGGAAGGAAAAATTGAACCTTGAAGAATATGTGAGGATCTTTCCACCTTGTATTGGGCCGAAACCGAGTGGATTTGCCACTGAAGCAACTCGACAGACCGGTATTGTGATTATCAACAGCTTAGCTCTCGTGGAGACATTAATGGATTCGGTAAGACGTTTAATTCTTGTTATACGCTCTTTCAAAAAGTTAATCACAAGATAAATTACTAATCAAATTTTATGTGGTATACAATTTACTGAAATATCAAACCAATTATTTAGGATTAATACCTGAATGCCTCATTCATTGTGTTTTTCCTCTTATTTCTTGTTTATTGCTGTGATTTAGGACCGGTGGGCGGAAATGTTCCCTTCTATGATTTCAAAAACTGGTACAACTGACGTGATTTCAGTCGGTGTAGGTGGAACTAGAAATGGTGCTCTTCAACTAGTAAGTTCTAAACCTATATTTCATATATTTTGCGCATAATTAGTATGCATTTTTTGTTTTAGTCCCGTTTCATTAAAATCATTTTCCATTACAGATGCAAGCGGAGCTTCAAGTTCTTTCTCCATTAGTCCCAATTCGTGAGGTTCGGTTTCTCAGGTTCTGCAAACAACATGCTGAAGGAGTATGGGCAGTGGTTGATGTATCCGTCGACACTAACCAAGGAACTTCAAATCCATCCACATTTGTGAACTGCAGGAGACTTCCTTCTGGATTTGTTGTTCAAGATATGCCTAATGGGTATTCCAAGGTATCGCCTTTTTTTATTCGATTAATTTCATTCCATATAATTTAAGCATATATCTCCAAAATTTTCTAAATTCCATGAATTGTGTTTCTTTCTATTCTTTCCCTTTTTCTCTTTAATGGAGTTGGTCCTTTTTAAACTAAAGTTTTTGTTGGTTAGTTCAGAACATTTAATTGCATATTGCCAAGTTAAAATCATAAGCATCTGCATTTCTACTCCAAACCCTAAAAGAGAAAGCTCATTCTCCTAAGAATTTTGTTGGCTCTATTGATTTTCTCTCACTTGTCACTACTCTCATAGAAAGACTTTTCGAACTACTCGTCGAAGATTTCCCCGAAAAATCTGGACATTATACTACTAACTTTAATTAAGATGCTTTCATATAAACTGAAGTTAATAATTTTCTAATCATCTTCTGTTTTCAACACTAATGTTGCTTAATGTCTGTACCTAAAACTTACTATTATAATCTATACATAGATCATGAGAAAATCGATGTACTTAAACCGTATATGATTTAAATATTAATCGAAGCATCTATTTAGTATATTTTTCTGCACCTCGAACGCATTAAATTTTTAGCCTTTTCTATCTAGGTTATGCATTGTAATCTTGTACTTCGATTATATATAAATATATATTTTTGATGGTTCTATTCCAATCTGTGATGCCTTCTCGATCTGCTTTTCGATAAAAATGATATAATATTATGATACATGACTAAGCCATGAACCATTAAACAATGGTCTTATAAATACACTATTATTTTGTTATTTATTCTTATAATATAAATTTAACTTCTCGATTTGGAACTTCACCGTCCATTGCGCTCCTTTTTCGCTCTTTCCCAATTGTAGAGAAGGTGTAACTATTTGTGTAATCTCATTAACATATACTTATTATGTTTTGTTTTTCATTTTTCCATTCAAAGATTGCTTGGAAATAGAATTTTTTGTAGACTTTCATGGATGTATAATATTTTATTCCTACACCCTCTTTACACTAAAAATAGTAAAAAGTTTTTAAATCATATGGTTGACTGTGAGGGGTGGTGATGACAAATAAATTTGTTGGCATTTTCGTCTTATTCTATTGGTGTGGGGACCAGAAATGTTGACCTTTTGACTTTGACCCCACAGGTGGGTGTAGGATAAAGACAGAAACCCACATGGTGTATGTTAGTAAAAATAGTATAACAATTTGTAAGTTTTATTGCAGGTTACTTGGGTAGAACATGCAGAATATGATGAGGGTGTAATTCACCAGCTTTATCGACCGTTGGTTAATGCGGGTATGGGTTTCGGAGCACAAAGATGGATCGCTAATCTTCAGAGACAATGTGAATGCCTTGCCGTTCTGATGTCGAATAATCCAACAGTAGATCATTCTGGTACGTACAATAAGATGGTTCAATCATCATTATTGCTCTCTTAAGTAGTTAGGGATGTAATCGACTACCCCACGATCCAGATCCTAAAGTCAGCTTGGGATAAGTTTGGGACCAGCTTCCTTGAGAGAACAGTCTTTCTGGTGGATGTGTCGATCAAATTACTACTTTAATGTTGCTTAGGTCATATGGTTGAACAATATTTTTATTTTTGAAGGGATCACGCCAAGTGGGAGAAGAAGCATGTTGAAGTTGGCGCAACGGATGACTGATAATTTCTGTGCTGGGGTATGTGCATCGACAGTCCATAAATGGAATAAACTTGGTGCAGGAAATGTGGATGAAGATGTCCGGGTTATGACTCGGAAGAGCATTGATGATCCGGGTGAACCACCGGGTGTTGTTCTGAGTGCTGCTACGTCCGTTTGGTTACCCATTTCATCACAAAAGCTTTTTGATTTCGTGAGAGATGAACGGCTGAGAAGTGAGTGGGACATATTATCTAACGGTGGGCCGATGCATGAGATGACCCACATTGTTAAAGGTCAAGATCCTGGCAACTGTGTCTCTCTCCTCCGAGCTAGTGTAAATCTCTTTCTCTCTATTCGTTTTATTCAATTATTAGTGCATTGGTTTAGTTCACAGACGTAGGTATTGTTTACCCACGTTAGTAGTGTGTGAACAAGGTGTAGATTATGACCATAATATCTGGCTTAGAAGATAACAAACAAGTCCTTTTAACCGTGAACTGGGAGGACTGTCAAGTCAATAAAGTAGGACAATTTACTCAATTGTCAACTTTTGATATTTCTGGTAAACTTTTCTGACGTCAGGGACCTAACTGTAAGTTTCTGTTTCACGAAACTGACGTTGTAAAGTGTGTTAGCTTTTTAGACGTTTGAAACAAGTAATATGTCCAAACTAACCTTAACATTTACCAAATTTACATTTCAGGCCATGAACTCAAATGATAGTAGTATGTTGATATTACAAGAGACATGTATAGATGCATCAGGATCACTTGTGGTGTATGCACCGGTCGATATTCCAGCTATGCATGTTGTGATGAGCGGTGGAGATTCAGCCTACGTGGCATTACTTCCATCTGGATTCGCTATAGTTCCGGATGGGTCAGATGATGCTGCCGGAAGTGGTGGTGGTGGCGGTGATGATGGTGGTGCTACACCAAGAACGGGTGGTGGGTCATTATTGACGGTGGCGTTTCAGATATTAGTGAGTAGTTTGCCTACGGCTAAGCTTACCGTGGAGTCGGTGGAGACGGTCAATAACCTAATTGCTTGCACCATACAGAAGATAAGGGCAGCCCTTCACTGTGAAAATTAGTGCTTCTAGTAATTCTCTTAGTTTAACTAGTTCTTGTTCGAAGAATATTTTAGGGTTTTGACTTATATAGGGGACTAGAACAAAATGGGGAAACCAACTCAAGGATGGATCGGAGTTGAGTCAAGAACGAACCTCTCGTGAAAAGCCTTAGCTATATGCAGCACGGGTGATTATTGGGTTTGGGTATGGTGGTTCGGGTATTGACTCGTCGACTTCTGAGTTATCCAGAGAAGGAAAAGACCAAATTGGTGTCCATGAAACGGGAAAATGACCGAAATGGGTTATTAGATTTTTTTTTTTTTGAAACTCAAGGAACTGTTTGTTTTTGTTTTTGTTATAGTTGTTGTTGTGCTTCATTTTTAAGTAAAATTAAGACATTTTGTTGTTTATGTCTGAATCTTTTCAGTTGAATAGGAAACTTTGTTTTGTTTTTGAGTTTTTTGCCCCAGGCATCTCTCTCTCTCTCTCTCTCTCTCTCTCTCTCTCTCTCTCTCTCTCTCTCTCTCTCTCTCTCTCTCTCTCTCTCATCAATGGCCAATGGGTTAATGTGGGTGTTGGGTAGTAGATAGTTGTATAAAAGTACAAAATGATAGAAGCTGTGAAGTTGGCGGTGGGTAGTAAAGTAGTGATTGCCCTAGATTAAGAAGGTTGTGGATAGTGCCTTGTTTGGTTGGTGGTTGGAGGGGGAAGATTAGGATGACAAAGAAATAATTACCAGGTGGTCCAGGAAATGATGTTGACAATTATTCATGGTCGATATTACCCTTAAACTATGGATGTAAGGTGTAGTTTTCTTACAAGTAGAAATCCCTTGAGTTATTGAAATTATTAAGCATACAAATGAAAGTATAAGTAGGAATGAATAGGTTTTATGTCCTTTATGATGCATTTGAGGGTTTTTACATAGTAGTCTAATAGTATTTTTTTTAATCTCAACATTTTACTCAAAATAAAGCGTAGTGTCAAACCTAATTATCATAATAGTGAATCTGTCGATTACATTTTTTTCAATAAATTACAACTTAGATACCCGTTTAACAATCGGTAAAATAGTTGATCTGGTTAATGGGTTCCTCAGATCTAATTTATTACCACTAGGTTAAGGAATTTTTGGATCATCAAAGTTTTGATAGGGAAAGCATATAATGAAGCATATGACCCATAATCTCTCTTTCACTACTAGGTCTGTCTCTTGTTATTTGCCATGCTCACATGTCTGTGTACAGGTTAAGTATGGACAAATTGCCATAAAGTCAAGACAACGATAGCTTATCTTCCTATTACTACTTAGACAGAGAACAAGAGAGAGAGAGAGAGAGAGAGAGAGTATTTTAGAGGGGGGTGGGGTGGGGGTGGTGGTGGCGTCTTTCATCAGTACCCGGATTTTGGATTGATGCTTACCTATTAGGCATTATTATCTGCACCTCGTCCCACTCGAATTGTACTCTATATATACGTGACGACTCTAATTTCCACCATATATATAATATTGGACTTTCTACTATTGTTTCTTTTTCGGTCAAAATCCATCCTTACATTTTTGGTAGCCAATGTTTACAATACTAGTTCGATTCGTCATCACACTTCGGTGTACAATCTTTGGTAAACTATGTGCAAAAAAAATGCTAATATATACCACAAATGTGTGTACGTGGTTATCGAATTTTAATCTATTCCCACTTAGTAATATTAGAAAGCTTCCATCTATTACTTCTCAATTATCTTTTGTTTCTCATTATAGACTTAGTTCTCAAGTCACAACACGTTCCACTTCAACATTTAAAATTATTTTGCACACGTGCCATGATAAAATATTGCTTAATGCAAAAAAATTATTTAATTTGGAGGAAAGAAATGGAAGAATTAAGAAGAAGAAGTAGCAAGGAAATCAAGTAGATATTTAGTTGCATTTAATGTAGGATATTTGACTTATAATTTTGTTTTTATAAGGTTAAGCATTAAATGAAGTTAGAAACATAAATAGATTGACCCTCTTATAGCTTTAAATGAAGAAGAGAAGTGGGAAAATCATGAATTCTTTTCTTAAGCCTTTGCATTTAGTGATCGATATGAGGGAGAGAGAGAAAAGAAGGGTCTCATCAAGGAGTATCTCTTCCAAGTCTTCTCTTCTATTGCTCTAGTAATTTAACACTTGTACTATGTGCACGACTAAACCACTAAATAAATCTTGATTTTTGGGAAATGACGGTTCTCTTTAGAAATAAAATACGACCTAATGGGTTGAGTGAAGTTGGATTATTGTATCTCGTTGAATTGCTATAGTGGTAGTCAAATGAATTAGATTCTCAGTTCCATCATCTGTATTTATGTTTAAGTGAAGATTCTTGTAGGAGTTGACTGAACTCATCTAACTCTGCAGAAAATGCCTATGTATCATTAATAACATGTCAGTCGCCCTCGTCAAATGAAAACGTAATACACGAAAATAATTCGTGAAGGATAAGAGTGTGATAACTAAAAATAAAAGATGGGAGTATTTAGCTTAATTTTAGGATCCATGATTCTAATTAAAAGATACCATATGACATATTTATTCATGGTGCTTGATATTGTATTTATGAGTAATTAAGACTTGTAGAGGGTTTTTATTTCATAATAATTATCTATTCATTATTATGAAGATGATCATAATTAAAGATCGCTGATTTTGATGTTTTGTCCTTGGAAATTTAATGACAAACCTTAAGCTTGATGGATATATATATCATCATAGATCCATTCATTTTTTTGTGGGTTAAAAAACGGGTGGATATATAGTCAAACTAAAAAAAAATGATGAACTCAAAGCTCTATGACTTGTACAGGCGTGTTGATTAATCAATAAACACATTTTTAAGACGTTTTAGTATCATGCCCTTGACCAAACTTTAACACCAAAGTAACATTGGAATAAAAAGAGCATAAAAGGACATAATACATTGAGAGAAAAAAATTATGAAATTATAATTCCAACAATTTACATTTTGGGGGCACTTGTAATGATCCTCCACATTCCATTGTCTTTTTCTTGTAAGATTTTATTGATAAATTTGAATTAGAGAAAGGTGGAGCACACCTGAATGACTAAATTTCTCTCTATCAACTTCTTTTTTTCATGCATTTTTATGACCTACTTTTCTTTTCTTTCTTCACAATCCCCACCAAAGAAAGGTCATGGTACTTGGTCCATATTCACATGTTATTGTAACAATAAACAATGTCTTGTCTTAGAGATCTAGAGAGAGAGAGAGAAAGTGTCACTTAAAGTCTTTTCTAATCCGTGTACATTTGAGAGTTGTATTTATGTAATTGGATTCTTTGATAAGGGAGTAGCAACTTGATTGTTCTTTTGTGTTTATTCATTTGTTTTTTCTTCTTATTGTCTTTATTATTGTCACTTTTAAGATTGTTGTTGTATAAGTGAGGGTTTTGTGACTTTTCCTTTATAAATAAACCGTCATTCATTAAGAAAAAAATGAGTTCCATTTTTCGCTTAGAGAGATTCCAAGGAGGAGATTACATTTGTTAGTTCGGTAACCATACAACACAAAACCAATTGAAAATAAATGAAAAAGATATATATATATATATATATATATATATATATATATATATATATATCTATTATATAAAACACAATGGTGTTTTTTGAGGTGAGCCGTCGATTTATGTCTTGGATATTCACATCCTTTAGATTGTTTTGTAGATGTTCTCAACGAATGTGGAGATACAACCATTGTGTTTAATTTCGGTTTCTCTCATAAACCCTTTAACTTCTTACAACTTCCCTTTGGACTTTTGTAGCCTCATTTATTATGTGAATTATTACTTATGTTAACTTCTGAAAAATTAACTGGAAGGCCATTATAGAAATTTACTTGGTACCCTAAAATCATGTGATGAAATCGTGGGACAAGGAGATATTAGTGGGGAGGAAATTGGTAACTACCTCCTGTTATATCTCTCTTAAAGTTATTCCCAAATTTAAATTGATTTTTTCTTCATTACTAATGGCAGAGGTCTCGGTTTTTCTTTTTGAAAGAAGGTCTTGATTTGTAATCTGGATTCCTATTGTTTTTTAATCTCCTTCACTCCTTATAATGTTTGATGACTTATAATAGATTTTTTTTTGTTTTGCAGGTTTGATTAGTGTTTTATCTAAAGGTTAGATTCAACCCATCTCTCCAAAATGAATATTTCGTTTAAAACTACTAATATTCTTTGAATCAACCACTACTAAAGTTTTTCCTAATTAATGTTTGTTTCCTTTTACTGGCAGTACAATCTTCATGATCAAACATTAATGCTTCACTCCCAGGGTATGATCCAAAGTTTGTTTTCGTCCAATCTTAATGGATTTAACATACTGATTTCTCTCTATCAGACTCTTTCATCCTCTCCTTAATATTTATCCAACTTTTTTATGTTTATTTTATGTAGTTCCATTTTAAATTATTAACTTCTTACTTTTTATTATTTAGAACCTATGTTTCTTCTTCACCGAATATAATGGACTATAATGTTATTTACATTCTTTTCCACCTAATTTCTTTTCCATTTAATGTAATTTTTGCTAATTAATATTTATTCACTTAATTGTTGTTATTTTTTTCTACAGAGTGTTTCACTGCAATGAGAGGAAGAACAAGAACCATTAGAAAAATTTAATTGTTGTTTCATCTTATTCTCTGTCTCTCTAGGGGTGGCAATGGGTACCCGTTTACCCGAGAACCGAACCGACCCCGAGTCTTAATGGGTAGGTACTGGGTATAGGTTTTAGATCCATTAAGGAAATCGGGTCTTAAATGGGTATACCCGAAAGGACCCGACTAGGAGGCGGGTCCTTATCGGGTATATCCGCCGGGTACCCGACGGGTAATGGGTACCCGAGATAATACGAAAAAATACCCTAGATTATATAGTATTCTTGTACGTCAGGGTTTTTCTCACCAAGTTATGAAATTTCTCAAATCCTCTTTTCCTTGGGTGAAAACTAATTTATAAAACATAAAAGTGAGCGAGTTAATATAACATAAAGGTTCATTTCTTCTTTCTTGATTCCCCTAATCTCTAATCTCTTATACTCATCAACTATTGTACCCGAGATATTTGCTTATTTAAGGACTATGTCGTTTATGATATTTCTTTTCACTAGATTCATGCAAATTCTTCTACTTTAAGAAATATTTGATATACTTTTGTGAATACCCAATGGGTACCCGATACCCGATGGGTATCCGAGAATTTTAAAGGTTCCGGTTCTGGATCCTTTGATTGAGGTACCGGTACCGGAACCGTCAAGAACCGAAACCGTTACGATTTATAGGTTCCGGTTCTGGATAGTTAAATACCCGAACCGGAACCGACCCGTTGACACCCCTATGTCTCTCCTTCATATCAAAATTTTTCTCTCCCTTTGATTCTCTTTTCATGGCCAACTCTCTCATTGATGTATATGCATCATTAGAAAAATTGTAGATTATGTAAACTTTTAATATGTAAATTTAAAATGGATAATATTCGAATAATATTATTGTAATAATGATTAGTTGTCTAATTTGTTGTTGAGAAATATTAGGTGTTAATTTCAATGCAGTAAGCTTATTTTGTATGCAGTAAATGTGATAAGTAGTCATCCGTTACTCTCTAAGTAATAGCCAATAACATTTCTTTGCTTCCGTAAAACTTATTTTTAATTTACTTCAATCGCTGACAGAATCTACGGGCGCGGTAGATCCCTTTTGGCTAACGCCCTAAGTTGACTACTTAGGGTCGTGCATATACTGAGACATGTATGTATTGTAGAATTTGTTTTTACACCATCTAGGATCGGAGAGAGACCTGTGATTCGCATGAATGCGAATTACATGTCCCTGTACAATGTTGGATGGTGTACAAACAAATTATGCAATGCATACATGTTTCAGTATATGCACGACCCTAAGTAGTCAACTTAGGGCGTTAGCCAAAAGGGATCTATCGCGCCGACACCTAGTATATATATATTGTATTATATGTTTTTAGTATACTTTTCATGTAAGATTATTTTCACAACCACCGTTCAGTCTTTTGTAACTTAAATGATGTTTTTATGATATTTTTTAGTGCTTTGGCACACTCCCTCGTAGAGTGGCCGAATGGGGACGTGGCTTGTCAAGATGGTCCAAGTATCTTCTCTCTCACTAAAGATAGTTGACCCATCATGGTCGACCACATCGAATTGTCAACTTGGTGGAAGTAGTACTTATCACAAGATATAAATGTTCACTTTTTTATTTTGTCATATTCATGCATGGAGAATAACTACTACTTCAGAAATAGTATAATTTACCAACACAAACTGCACTGAACCTTAAAAATAATGCACATAATGAACCATAAAAATAATGCCATTCTTCTTCTAACTAATAATCTGATTCTGAAGATATGCAAAATTCTAGTCCTAAATCGAATTGGGCCTTATTTATTCTAATTGGGCCAGTTTCCTGGCTAGGCTAATGTTGGATTGGGTCTGTTTAATTCCACACACCTACCTTGTTAACTTGTCCCATGTGTGGCAGATCAAGTCAATTGCCAAACACAGGCACAAACAAGAGACGGAAGAATAAGGCGAATGGCATCTCTACCCGGGGCCACCATCTCATCGATGGAACAGGAGAGTGTTCCACTAAATGGTGGTGATGGGAGGTGGTGGTGGTGGCGGTGTTGAGGGAGATAGTGGTGGCGAGCGAGATGGTGGGAAAATAGACGGTAGTTGGTGACCATGATGGTGGCGGTGGTGGTGAAAGTGTGTGAGAGAGAGAAACATGTCAGCATATGAAAGATCTTAGTTTGGATTGTGTGTGCCTTCATTCGGGTATGGCTTTGGAGACCTTATCTTTTCTACATGAAATTCCACTTCAAAACATCTATCTAATTAAGTATATGCCCCATTGATTGTATATCTATCCTAAAAATTTGAAGGTCACAAATTCAATGTTGGATGAGGATGAATATTTACATTTATGAGCTTGTGTTAAATAGTATAAACAATGCAAATATAGGGATGTATGAGTTTTCTGCCCCCATTAAATAGCTTTAAATGTCTTTTTATGTGTTTTAGGGTCTAAAATGTTTGTGATGATGACAACTATAGAGCTTATCCAATTCGTAATTATGGTTTCAATGTTATTAGCGCCGGCATACCTTTCATTGTTTTTTTTTTTTGGAAGATAACTTCACTGGTAGACTGTCAAGTAGTAGTGAAATACAAGTCATGAAGTTTTTTTTTTTTTTTTTTTTTTTTTTTTTTTTTTTTTTGAATCCAAGCGAAACATTTCATTTCATAAGTGATAAAAATCACAATTTACATGGATGATAATTCTTATTTCTCTCCTCTGAAAACTTCATGAGAGTTACATACCTTTAAATGCAAAGTACCTCATGAAGAGAAAGAAATTGGACTAGACACCGACTCGATAAAAAGACCCTAAAGGTCGAGAATGAAAAGACCCTAAAGGTCGTGAATGAGAAGACCCTAAAGGTCGCGAATTAAAAGACCCCAAGGTCAACAAAATATTTAATAATACAAAAAACAGAAAATAATAATTTAAATCCCCGTCGCTTCCGTCGGAAAACCGTCATTGTCGCCGGAAAACCGCCGTCATCACCGGGAAACCGCCACCACCATAGAAAAACCGCCATCACCACCACCATAGAAAAACCGCCGTCATTGTGTTGAAGATCGGTTGACGATTTGTGATTTGAATTCCATATATGATATGATTCGTCGAAGTCCAACATAGTATCTGATGAATTGATCATTTGATTTTCTCTCTCTATGTGATGATGACTCATAAGAGTGGTTTGTGTCAAGGAATTTCTACTTGCTGCCATTTGAAAGAGAAGAAGAAAAAGAGAGTTTGAAGAGGAATGTTTCTCTCTCTAACTTGCTTTTCTCTCTCTCTCTCCAAAATTGATTCTCTCTGTCACTCTTTCAGTGTGATTGATCTGGGTTTTGAGAGAATTAGGATTTTTGAGAGAATTAGGATTTCTCTCTGGGGAGTACTTGATCAAAAACGCTAACTTGTTTATCAATATGCGGTTCCGGATACTTGGAGTAGGCCTATTCCTGGTTGCACTTGAACAATCCGGACATGGCTTCAAATGATTAATGTGAAAACCATTTTTTCTTAATTATCTTCAGCAACTTTAATAAAGAAGGTTTACCCACAACACTAAAGAACAGTAAAGTGAATTCAAACAAAGGATGAAATGGAAGATAAAGAAAAGAAACAGAAAAAAGAAACATAGAAGAGGAAACTCCGGCGAAGGAAGACCCTTCGCCGGAAAAACTAGATCGAACTCACTCTTTCTCTAAAGAAAACGGTTTTTTTCTCTCTCTCTCTCTGTTTTCTCTCTCTAGATTGAAATAGAGAGAAAATTCGGATAAGATTTAGCCCAGTCATGAAGTTAAATACAAAGAAACTGTTAAGTTTGTGGCCATCCAACTCAAAACCAATTGGCAATGAGTGGAGAGGACCTATACTTTATATTCTTGGTTGCTAGTTACCCATTCTCCCATGTGGGATTATTCTCACACGCCCCCTCACGTGTGGCGTTCTTTGAGCCTAACACGTGTGTTTTTTTTCTTTACGGGTGACGTGGAGCACGTGTGGCTTTTAAGCCCATCACGTGTGGGCCTAGCTCTGATACCATGTTAAGTTTGTGGCCATCCAACTCAAAACCAATTGGCAATGAGTGGAGAGGGCCTAGCTCTGATACCATGTTAAGTTTGTGGCCATCCAACTCAAAACCAATTGGCAATGAGTGGAGAGGACCTACTTTATATTTTTGGATGCTAGTTACCCATTCTCCCATGTGAGACTATTCTCACAGAAACAATGCCATATACATAGGCCCAAAGGGATACAAGCTACTGGGCCATATACTGCTGGGCCACTAAATGGGCCGCAGTATTGCCTTCGCGGTGGCATTAGATGGAAACGTTGTGTGGTTGTTGATTGAGTTTTGCCCTAGCTTCTACAATACTCTCGGTTTGATCTGGTCGATTTCAATTCCAGAATATCAGTTTGACCATGCTGCTTTCAATTGCCTTTAGTAGTGGTGGCATGGCTAACCTGATTTTGTGAGTCAAAATTGGTTTGAACCCACTGATTATTTTACTACAAACTGTCTGACTCTGTCATTTAGACAGAAATAGTTTTTGGGGATTTCAGAATTTCAAAGATCAGATTCCCTATTGCGCCTAGTGAAGAGTTTAGAGAAAGAAAGAGAGGGTTAAAAAGTTACCTCAACTTCAAATGCTTCGAAGATTCATCCCACAATAAATCAATTCTAAAAAGAAAATTAAAATTTGTGACTTTAAAAGTTAGGGCGAGATGAACTAAAGAAGAAGAGGGAAAATTGTTTCGCGTCCCATTGAAATCCATAGGGTTGAACGATTTCTTTTAATTAAATTTGTTTGAACCCACCAATTTTAAGTCAAACTTAGTAGGGAATGATTGTTTTTTTATTGTGAGAATTCGACTACGATCTACGTTAGTCGTTACAAGGTATTGATGCATCATAAAGATGTAAGAAGCACGATAACCGCCTAATTTAAACGAAGAACGAAAGAGGTCTAAAGCTCGACAACCAAGAGGCCTAAAGCCCGACAAACTATTACATTATTTATAGCATAAATTACATAGGATAAATCTTAAGGACAATTGCTTCCACCGAGAGTCCATCCCACGAACTCATAGGCTTAAGAGGGGTGTCCGACCGTTGTGGGGGATGCTTGTTGAAAGAAACGTTTACCGGTTCTAAAAACAAAGATGCTTATAACACCATTTGGGGGATGGGGAGGGGAACCATTAAAATTACTCTATTATAAAATCATAATATATACTACATGTTATGTAACGAGTGTAAGTACTCTTTGATTTCATACGAGGAAAAGCTAAAATCTATATGTGCCTCTAATCTATTAATACTACATGAAATGTACACTTTTATGTAGGCATCCTTCTGAATAGGCCTTTCTCGGTACATATGGGAAACCCACACTAACTAACTGAGACGGCGCCTACAAAACTTTCCTTTGGGCTACTCGAGGGGCTCTGAAGAATAAAATTAGTGGTGTCTATAAAATGACATTTTCTAGTCGGACGCATATAAATGTAGAAATTCTCTTTTGTTTGAAAGTGGTTGGGAAAAAAAAATTTCTTATTCTTCAACCCTTGAAATTTAAATATACTATAGGTCTTTTAGAGATCTCAAAAGTTAACTTTTGAGAATTCTAAAGTTTAGTTAGTCCAAGGGTGGTTAGCATTTCATAATAGAATTTTGGTTAAGCAATAGGCCCTAGCCAATTTTCTAACCTAACTTTTTCTATCATATTTTAATGATTGATCTTAGACTGGGCACATATCCTTCCTTGAATGGTTGGCTGGTCAAAATGATCACCCTTCAACTCATTGTATGTTAGTTAGAGTGTGTTGAAGATTTTGTTTGGGAAACCTAGTTCTAGGTAAAAAGTCTATGACTTTTGAAGTTTGAGCATAGTTGATTTAGATAAGGGACCATTTTGTCGTAGACGGTAAAAAATCATAAACCAATTTCGTACCGAAAATGAAAGAGGGCGGCAGGTGGGTTTGGGCCATTCTAGTAAATCTTCGAAGCGTAAACTTCTCCAGGTATTTTCTATGGAGATTCTAATATAACTGAAAGAAAATAAAATTAACTTTTAATACTAGAATTGAAAAGAAAATTGATGAAGTCTTTTGGCTCTTCTTTCTAATTTTTTATAATCTATTAACTGTACTCATTTTCTTAAGATCTCTAAGACTTAAATTTTTCTTTCCTTAAATATTTTAGAGACTCAAAAGCTATCTATATAACCCGTGACCGAACCAAGATTTTAGTTAAGTAGGAGTAACCTAAATATTAAATTAAACAAAGGTGGTTGTAATTAAAATTACTAATTGTTGGACTAATTTAGCCTAATTAAAATGCAAAACTCCATTAGAACAAATAAAGGAAATTGCAAAAATTGTGAAGGGGGCGGATTAAGAAATTGGGTGACAAACTGGCAAGATCAATATTTTGGTACCTAATTGGTTCCTTGTTTAAAAATGCTTAATTCCGACCCAAACTTCTCTCCTCAAATCTCTTTATATTAAGTGTTTTCAGCCGTTGAGTCTCTAATTTCGAGTTCTAATATTCTTCTTCTCCCATCTCCTTTTTCATTTTGTATCTACTGTAATTTTTCTAAATAAAAGTCAATTTTTATCTAATTTTATAGATATTTATTGTGTTGTTTGTTTTTTTGTTAAGAGATAATGAGATGAAAGTTTAGTAATGTTACAAGGTGAGATTCTTTAATTTGTAAATTTTATACTGTGATTATTTTCAATGAATGTAAATGCTGATGCGAGATAAGTTCAGGAGAATTTGATTTGGTTTTAACAAAATCCAGCGAAAGCCTTCTCTTCCTCTTTACGTGTGAGATGAGAGAGGTGAAATAAAGAGAAGAAATAGAGGAGAGGAAAACAATTTGTAGGTCGCTGGAGAAAATTGTCGACAACTAACCTCCCAAATCCCGATATCCACTGTCAAGACGATTAAGAAGAGATGAGGTATTGAGGTAGAGGGAGTAGAGTGTTTGACAATGTGTCGGGGCGATGTCGAGTGATGCCAAACATTTTTTTTGTTTGGTAAAACTACAGTTGTCACAAATTTTTACCCCAATTCAAGATTAAACATCACCTCAACAAAAAAAAAATTAATTACTCGTTATTTTCATGACCCCCATGAAACTGTTAAAATGTTGTATGTGATTAACCGCAAACAGAACAATCTACCGTATATTCCGGTCACGATAAATGCTGTCCGCCCACTTCTCGTAAATTTCTCCCAATAATAGGGCTAAAATAGGAAATTCAATTCTGACATATTTGATATCTTCACGTTCCGATCACACCCGATAAGAAATCAACGGCTCTTAATGATTGTTTGACTGATGTACGGATTTTAAAAAGGGAAAAAAAAAATTTATTCGAGTTTGAGATGGATTTTTTGTGTTTGACCGAAATAGAAAATCAGGTGGAGCTACTTCAAGAGAGAGAGAGAGAAAGAAAGAGAAAGAGGGTTTTTTTTAGAGAGAGAGAGAGAGAGAAAGTAAAGAAGAAGTTGAAGAAGAGAGGGAGAGATAGAAAGGCGTGATTGAATATTATTGTTCCTTTTTTCAAAATTTTCCTTTCCTCTCCCCAGTTTCTTCTTCGGTTAAACGGGGGAGAGAGAAAGTTAAAGAGGGTTTTCGTTTTTGGGTTTGATTAGAAAAAATTAGGGTTTTTTCTTGTTCGTGTTCTGCTTGTCTGTGGGGGAAGAAATCCATAATGCATGTAATGCGTCGATTCAAGAGTTTTGCCTCTGGTCGTTCTTCCATTTCTGATCCGGTAATAACTCCTCATTTTATATCTTCCATTGGTTTTTGGGATTCTGTTGTTTTTAATTCATTTCTGGTTGATGTTGTTTATATGTGTATTCTGATACAGATTCAATTAATGTTGGGTTAAATTAGGATCATGAAGATTTTGATTTAGGGATTTTTGGGTCGAAATGTGTTTACTTGGATCTGCATTTATGAGTTTTCTTTGATTTTGGGAATTTTTTTTGATTTCCTAATTAGGTTTTTGGTATTGATTAATTTGATAATCTAAGTAGATCTCATTAATCAAATATGAGATATGTTAAACTTGAGCATATTATCACACAAACCTTGTTTAATTGTCTTTCCCCCAAAAAATTTAATCATCTATTAACTTTCATTATTATTCAAAGGTTAGGCCTTGATGAAGTATTAATTTTTCTTTCTTTTTTTTTTGTTCAGGCTGGTGATGTTAATACTATAAGAGTGAAAGTTGATGAGGATACAGAAATGGAGGATAATATGGAATCTCATTCCACAGATAAAGTGGAGAGTTGTGAAGAACAGAATATAGCTTTTTCTTCACAGGAAAATGGTGCAAGCACGTCGGATATTACTTCCACATCAAAAACCGACAAGTCTCGTCTGGAACAACTTCCAGAAGAGTTGCATGAAATGAAAATCAAAGATGATAAATCTGGCAATGATGATGATAAGGTGCAAAGTTTGTATAATTTAATGTATTTTTCTTGCTACTTAGTGTTATTGGTATTTGGGTATCAATATGTGTTTTCACCTTTGATTACTTTGTAATGTTGTTTTCATCCAGAATATGGAAGTCAGTGTTGTGAGTGGTAACGGAACAGAGACGGGTCAGATAATTACTACAAGTATTGGCGGTAAAGATGGTCGTCCAAAACAGGTAGTTTGATTTTCTAAGTTAAACTTGGTAACTAATTCATGACTTACGTAACCTATCTTCTCCTTTTTACCCCTGTTTGGTATCGAAGTACCCTTGAGAGTATATTTCCCACTGAATCTAATGTTTATTGTAACAAACAAGCTGATTAGTTTTTAGAAAAATTGAAGCTGATAAAATGTTGGTTGAATGACAGACTGTTTCATATATGGCAGAACGTGTGGTTGGCACTGGTTCATTTGGTGTTGTATTTCAGGTAGACCTAGTTTCATCTATTGGGTTATATATATATATATATATATATATATATATATATATATATATATATATATTGTGTATTGCAGTTTCCAGACTGAATTATATTTTGTTATGCAGGCCAAGTGCCTCGAGACAGGTGAAGCAGTTGCCATAAAGAAAGTTCTGCAAGATAAGAGATATAAGAACAGAGAACTTCAAACTATGCGAATGTTCGATCATCCTAATGTGGTGCAATTAAAGCACTGGTTCTTTTCAACAACTGAGAAAGAAGAGGTCTTTCTGAACCTTGTACTAGAATATGTCTCTGAGACTGTTTACAGAGTTACCAGACATTATACGAGGATGAACCAACATATTCCTCTTCTTTATGTACAATTGTATACTTACCAGGTAAACTGTCAAGTCCCGCATATCATTGTTTAGATTGTACCTTTCGTTGGTTATAAGAAGATATCGTTCTTGCATTTTGTTTGTATGAGGTCGATGTGTTTTTTCTCCTTCCCATCTTAACCCAAGTTGTTCTTTTCCTTCATGTAGATCTGTCGAGCTCTTGCTTACATACATGGTGTTATCGGCGTGTGTCATCGTGACATTAAACCACAAAATTTATTGGTATGACACTGACGTCCATCTCATAAGAAATAATACATGACTTAAATGTTTAGTTCGATCATTATTCCACTGTCCTGGAATTACTCTGGCTTTTGTTGAAACAACTCGATGGATCATGCTTCTTTATTTACCTTTGTTTCATGTGAAAATGGTGGAAATATATTTATCGACTTGTGATATTGTGGCATTTCACCATAGGAATTGGTTGATTCTATTATTACAAATTGGAATTGTTTGCCTTGTGAACATTACAATGAATACTTCAGCACAGATTTAGCCCAAATGCCCAATCTTGAAGGTTTATGGTTCTTGTAGGTTAATCCACACACTCATCAGCTAAAGATTTGTGATTTTGGAAGTGCAAAAATGTTGGTAAGTTATTTTTTCTGGCACTTGATTTAAAACTAATAACATCATATGGTTCACATTTTGACAGTCTGTTGGCTGGTTTTCAGGTGCCTGGTGAGCCCAATATATCATATATATGTTCAAGGTATTATAGGGCCCCAGAATTGATCTTTGGAGCTACTGAATATACAACAGCTATTGACATTTGGTCAGCTGGATGCGTTTTAGCCGAGCTTCTTCTGGGACATGTGAGTACTTTCTCATATTGAAAATTCCAAGTTAGGGTGGTTATTCCTTGACTTTGATTAACTTCGAAAATACTTTTGGTTGTGATGTAGACACGCAGCGGAATTAAAGATATGAAATAACTAAATAAGAACAATGAAATTAAAGATCAAATAACTCTAAATAATAAACTTTATTAAAACTTCAATGGGGTTTTTCTCTCAAATCTGAAAATAATAGACAAACTAGATATCCCTCTTATAGGGTTTTGGACTTTCCTAGCTAGACTTGAATTAGAATTCCTAAATAATTAAATACTGCAACTTGCCTAAATAACTGGACTAACTCTGGACCTTTCCAATTATTGGAAATATTAAAATAGCATAATTCCTAAACCAAAATTAATTAATAAACATACTAAAATAAGAACTTTCTAAGTCTTCTCTCCTTGGCCGGTTGGACCATGACCGGGTCCGGTCATGGAATTAGTCTCCATGCCGGGTGCCCCTGCATCAGGTTGAGCTTTCAATGTGATTAGGAGACAAACGACGAGTCATTGACAAATACATGTACTGCATTGGAAACTTGATTAATTGACTTTCTCCTGACTATGCTCCTGAATTGCTTTGTGTTGGTTGTGTTGAATGTGTCCTATTGGTTATAGAAATCCTGATTGAATTTGCACATCTATTTGCCTAGAGAACTTTACGTCATTGAATAGTTTATATTCTATCTAATCTTTCTTCTTTTCTTTCTCGCTGTATATTCTTTCTTCTTCCTTATATTCAATCTAATCTTTCAAAAAAAAAATACTTTATATTCTAACTCATCATTCATTTTTATTTTGGTTTTCTCATGATACCCAGCCTCTGTTTCCCGGGGAAAGTGGCGTTGATCAGTTGGTAGAAGTCATTAAGGTTAACTTGCTATCTACTTTTGGTATCAATTTACTTCTGGCTGAAGTAGATTTTATGCAGTAATTTAAGTGGTTATCGTATGATCAGGTTTTAGGAACTCCTACCAGAGAAGAGATTAAATGTATGAATCCAAATTATACAGAATTCAAATTTCCACAAATCAAAGCTCACCCATGGCACAAGGTCTGTGAAAAACTCTGATATATCTCTTTCATTAGTTATTACTTATTACTGTCTTTACATAATGTTTACATCAAATAATCAGGTGTAAAACTTTACAAACTTCTCAAATATTTGTAGGTTTTTAACAAGAGAATGCCTCCTGAAGCCATTGATCTAGTATCAAGACTCCTCCAGTATTCACCAAATTTGCGTTGCACTGCTGTAAGAAATTTTTCATTGCTCCTTATAAATGTGTTTGTGAGATATTTTTAACAGACGTATTTACCCTTTTGCAGTTAGAGGCATGCGCACACCCCTTCTTCGATGAGTTGAGAGATCCAAATACTTGCCTGCCTACTGGTCGTCCACTTCCTCCTCTATTCAACTTCACACCTCAGGGTAACATAATTCGCACTCCCTTTTGTTTTGGTTAGAAAGACATATCCAAATATTTATGATTGGGCTCCTTGTGCATGTGTGCATACTACGCAAACTTGTGTCAAATCTTACATATGACTTTTTGTTCTCGTCTGACCATCACCATTTTACAGAGCTGGCTGGTGCATCTCCGGACTTACTTCAACGCCTAGTCCCTGAGCACGTAAAGATATAACTTCATGAACTAACCGGAACTAAGAGTTTGGCAGTGTAATGTTAAATGGGGCACATATGTGAAATGACCTGCCCAGGCTATGCTCACTTTGGCCTAGTGATGACTAGTTCTGGCTAGTTTGGTCTAGAAGACTGGATATTAACAAAGGCCAGAGAGGCGAAGCGCAGGCAAGTTTTTGTATGGGTTTTTTCTTCCGAAATGGGAAGTTATCAGTTATGGAGAACTCGTCATGGGTTTTCAGACGAGCAAGTTGACGATGTTGTATTAATCTATTGTCTATGTAATTTTGATTTTATTATAATAGATGAAAGATAAAACCTACTTCTTCCTCCATCTCACCACCCCAAAAGAGAAGGAAAATATGGTAAAACAGTTCTTTTTTCTCTTGTTATAATTGCAGTTGAAGTGGTTTAATGTCAGAGTTTTAGCTGTTTTGATGAGGAAATATGGGTACCTGCATTTCTTTTTTAACTTTTTTTGGCATCTCTCTCTCTCTCTCTCCCTCTCTCTCTCTCTCTCCATACTGGTTATTAGGTTAAGTCAAGCTCTATCTTATGAATACCTGATGACCAACCCCTTAGACAGAGGTCGGTCGAGTGGCGCATATTTTGGGTTCCAGATTCTACTTGGACATTGAACCTCTATAAGTACTCAGACTCTTTTTAGCTGTTGGCAAACCGTCTTTTCCCAAGAAGCCATTCTAACTCATCTTGCGAAGTCTACTTTTGATTCACTAGTAACATGTCTCTTCAAATGGGGATTCTTGGACATGGAAGTTAATGAATGCAAGTTCATGATCCTCTTTATACTTTAAGTTACCCATATATATATATGAGGGATTGTTTGCAAATAATGTGCGAAGTTCAAATTTTGGGTTTGGTGATTGTTTGCCTTTAACTTGTCTATGAGGTTTGCAATTGGTTGATGGGCAATATTGTGGAGTAAATGAAGTACACAAGTTCCAGAGTAATTGGCAATTACAAAGCGATTTGGGTGGTTGCTAAATTTTGATAAAAACCTGGATTTTGTACAAGTCAAGCTTCAATTTCCAACATAAAATTGCCTCAATAAGATTACTAACTAATGACCTACTTTCTTGGTACCAACACAAATGAAAATTAAAATTTCACAATCTTTATTTTTTCTTGCTAATGATTTCTTTAATTCTTGATTATACTAGGTATTGTTTAACTAAAGAATACCACTAATAATCTTTCCGTTGTGTTTACATCAAGTGGTATCAGAAAAAGAAAATAGAACATTTCATCTTGGTCAATTTTTCAACATCCTTTACGCTTTGTATGAGAAGGCCGATCTCATCATATCTAAACCTGATATTGGGGACCATGTTGTTTTGATAATTCCTAAGGCACATGATTAAATGGTGTTCTTTTCAATCTAATATTTAACCCTAAGCTAACTAAATTTCAATTTTGTAGTAAAATTATCGTGTTGGAATTCGCCGTAGAGTAGATTATACGCCTCAATACGGTAATTTCTTGTGTTTTCGTGTATGATTGTTTATTCATATTATTGTTTTTGTCATTTTCTTACTCCTTGCTAATTAACATGTAAATTTGGTGTAAGAAAAAGCATGTAAAAAAAATGTAGTCTTTGTAATATCAATTGTCCATGCATGTGACTAATACTATGACATAACATTTAGATATATAGAAACTAATGGAAGAACAGAGTAACTTAATTAGTAGTACATGAACTTAAAATATATATAGTACTTCACTACTTCAATACAATAACACAAACCCTAGAAATCATAACTACTTGTTGTTGTGGTGGTGGTGGTGGTGGTGGTGGTGGTGGTTATCTTTTTCTTGCAGCAGTTTCTCTCTGTGCAATGAAGTAAACAGCAGCAACAGGAAGACCTAAACCATTATCTTGAGAGAAGTTTCTAGTGTTAAAATGGTCTCTTGAAGTTGGTGGAGTCACTGTTTCTCTTCCTTTCAGCTGCTTGAATAAAATGAATGCATACCTATGTATTCCAATTACTGGCTTTGGAATTTCATAACTTACTATCTCTTTTCCTGCATTTTCATTCATTATTATATATATAGTTTCTCATAAACTAAGTTAGAAAAAAAAAATACTAGATTTTTTTAAGAGATACCCACCAAATGAAATATCAGTTGTCCCAGGAATATCAGTTACAATCCTGAAAGAAAATTAAAACAATCGTAATTAGGAGACCAACGTTTGAATCTTATTATATCTGAATATAGTCGTGATGCTCTGCTCGACACATGTACACCTGTCGAATCCCGGACACATACCCCATTGTGTCGGGTGGAAACTCATTTTCCTTCCCGAAAATATAAAGGAATAATTATGAATTCAACTTCAATTAGGTAGTAACATGTGTGTCTCTAGTCAGAAGACCATAATTCGAATCTTACTGTACAAAGGGATCAGTATTCTTGTTTCACACAAACCGTTATTATTTTATATAATTGTGATTATAATATGGTCATCCAAATAAAATCGCATTCAACTTCTTCGATCATCTTCATGTGGGTCCCACAAAAATGAAGAAATTAAAGGAGGATTGGTTAAAGAAAGCAAACCAGTGAAGATGTTCTTTTAAGTATGATTCACTTGGGCTTGGAGCATCAGGATCTGTCATGATCTTGAAATATAAAAGAAAAACACATACTAAGTTAGCTATTAGAGTTTTCTATGTGAATACTATTTTTGGCTCATCTTTTAGGGTTGAAAAGAAAGAAAAAACTTACTAATGTGTAAGTTAGGGAAGATGGCATGAACTCATGACCATTAGAAACTAGTTTTTTGGAGTTATAAATAACATTCATTCTCACACTAGGATTGAACTCATCCACTATCTCTCCTACTACTCCTCCAACAGTCAGTGGTTCTATTGACTTCAACATTATGAAACAAGAGAGAGAGAGAGAGAGAGAGAGAGAGAGAGAGAGAGAGAGAGAGAGAGAGAGAGAGAGAGAGAGAGAGAGAGAATGAGAAAGATTTAAGGGTGGGTTTGTTTATGAAAGAAGAAGGGTTTTATAAGGAGTAAAATGGATATGAAGCTTAGCATTGAAGCCAGCTCATAAGAGATTCTCCTCTCACAATAGATGTTTGTAAATGAAGTCAAGGGAATAAGATGAATAGATTCTCCCGCTATGTATTTAGAGTAGGAAAAAGGGGAAGGTAAAACGTGTCATTGCTCATTGGAGATTGATTTTTTCTGTTATAAAGATGTAACACAAGTCTTAGCAATTAGTGATACTATTATCTATGTTTTGGGCACCCATGTCAAAGTCTATGATTAGGGTATTACGGTTATACGATAGTTTTTTACTGGTCTCGAATCTTACCAGTTGTTGATATTGTCTCTGTTTTTCACACCTAGATCAAAATACATGGATACAGTCATACAGGTTTTGTTCTTGGTTGTGGAGATTTTGCAAGCATACCCAATAGGCCTCAGTAGTTACTAAACTTGAGCAGACACATTTAACATAGACTCTGGATACTCCCGGACACGACATGCAATATGATAAAACTATATTTCATCTCGGAGAGTGCATAGAGAAAATATTACTCGTTGTCTTATTCAAACAGGTAGGAAAAAGAGTGAGGTGGGGAGTACTCGTTATAATCACTAAAGTTGGCAATTAAAATCCACACTTCTTTTTTTTTGTGAAAGTAAACCCACACTTCATTGAAGTAATGAATTGTGGAAAGAACCCCATTTACCCACATTCCCACAAGGGTATCCATCTAGACAATATTTTAATAAGTGATAAGCCATTTTTGATAGTTTATGATATCTTTGAGAAAACGGGTACTTAATTTTGAGGTGCTAAGACAGTTTTGTTCTCTCCATCTATTTAATATTATGTATATTTATATTCCAATATGCACGCTTGGGGATGTATTTTAATTTTAAGGTTCAGGGGGTAACACGACCTTTCCCTCCACTAAATAATCGGTAAATATTATCTCAACTGTCAATTGAAGACATGCATTCAACCGTCCGGAGTGGTGTGCCAAACATGCGTTCAACCGTCCGGAGTGGCTGGCAATTGAAGAAATGCATAGTGAGAGATACATTCAATAAGGGTCGGTTAGGTCCCAATAATTTGATTATACTAGTTGAAAACCCCATGATGAGTAAAATACCAGAAAGGACGCAATTGGAGCAAGGAATATAATGTCTAGTAATTAGAAATCTGAACATCTCTGGCCCAACCAACAAAAGGAGAATTTTAGCAGGGACCCCTACCAATAACATCCCTAACCAACTTCACAGAACGACATCCCACCAATCTGGTACAATGTATACAGTAGCCTAGAGAGAGTACAAAAACAACAGAGAAGAGCAAAAGGATGACCCTTGTTGACTGACTTAGAGGTAGCTAGGAATGAGACTGCACCAGGCCCGACATCTCCGTTATTTGAACCTGCGGACGGGCCATGCCGACAAAAAAAAAAAAAAGTACAGATACCGATTAACTTAGCAGGTTAAATCGAGGAGGGTGGTCAAGTGATCTTTGACTCCTGAGTCCTGAGGCCAGTCCATATATCTTAGCGAACCAGGGTTCGGATACTTACAGTCCGCAACTGACCGGACAAATGAAAACGGTTGCAGGCTACCGGGCTAAAATCCCATGTCTAAGACAGACAACAACGTAATATATGAAGTTACTAACCTCCTTGCTGAGAATAAGAGGTTACTCTTGTCAGGATTGGTAAAAGAGTGGCTTCAGGCTAAAGTTGGTTCATCAAGTCACTCAGTTACCTAACCATAGGGCCTTGTCAAGGCCCTAGTCCAAGCCTAACTATTGGTTCATAAAGGTCAAAATATTGATACTTCTGATACAAGAGTTAAAGTGTTACGGATCTAACTCAAATCAATTATTGGATCAAGAATACAATCCTTCCTATATCTTAATCAATTTGCTATATCCCCAAAACTGAACAACTAAACATGAAACGCTGCAGGAAATTCAACTAAGAAAAATGGATTCAACCATTAAACGCGAAAGAACTAAAATCTGCAAAAATGTCAACAAGATCATACCACCAAAAATCATACACACTAATAATTGTTAACAAGATCATACCAACATAAATCATACACTAAAATTTTTTAACAAGATCATACTAACAAAAAACTTGCCTTCAAAAGAAAAGCAAGTCAGATTGTATCCAACATAGATAAAATAACATTAACCCCTAGATATTCGAGTTATATCGAGTCAGTATTTACTTACACAGCTTTAGCTGTTTCCCTAACTAAAGAGAGTTTGGCAAGCAGGCCACATAGTTGAAGTAGCGAGCCAACTCCATCACAGATTCTCATATGAGCAAATCCAGTCTCCTGAAACCCCGTTAAGAGAGAAGATTCAAAATATGACGATGTTGTTGATACATAATAAAGAGAGAGAGAGAACTTCACTTGCTACGATATATTCGTACCTTGAGAAATTCCAATTTCAGATACTCTGGCATATCGTAGTTTTTTATTATACGAAAAAGAGTTGTTATCACATCGGTTGGGGAATAACCCATGTCATAGAGCTGCTTCAAACCAGAACATGCATCGTCGAATTTTCCCTCAAGTACATTACGGACCATATTTTTCACATGTAAAGGGTGGGGCTGGTCACAAACCTGAGAAAAAAAGAGAACGATCAGATAGTACAAGAATACAGATTGCCCAATTTTAGAAACATGTGAGTTATTTTACACATTCGAACCTTAAAAACATTCTCTTGATTGACGAACCGGAACCCACTATACGTAGCTTGCAAGTTATTCAACGCCTGCCTCATATCTCCATCAGCAGTGAAAATGATTGCTTCAAGACCTTCCGGCACATAAGGGACCTTAATTTTCAAATGCAAAAATAGATTACATACTTCACAACTTTGTCGAGACTTGTTCTGATTGTAATGTAAGGATCTTGGAAAGCCTTCTCTTTTTTTTGTGCATTTCAAATGTGAACTACTAAGCGATATAGAAGAAGAAAAGTGTAAATACCTTCTCAGCCTGAACCACTATCATAAGACGGCCAAGGATTTCCTGGTCTGATAATCTTGAAAACCGCACAAGCGCACATCTACTCTGGATAGGTTCTATGATCTTAGAAGACATATTGCAGGCAAGAGCAAAACGAGTGGAGTTTGAGTAGATTTCCATTGTTCGTCTTAAAGCTTGTTGTGCTCCTGATGTCATGCTGAATTTATTCAAGACAGTCAGATATCTTAAACATATGATTATGGATCCAGGATGATGTATCTAATTAAGAAAATAATGATGTTTCCACAATCACATTGAATAATATGTTGTATATAGTTGATACAATTGATATAAATAATTAGGACTCGTAATCACCTGTCAGCTTCATCCAAAATTATAACTTTATGCCTCCCGGGAGGCAAGGTTACTTTCTTTTGAGCAAACATCTTAATCTTGTTCCTCACGACATCAATTCCCCTGAACAGAAAAATTGCAAGATAAACATGATAAAAATAATAGACCGTAGAAGTAACAAAAATGAGAAGAATTTCCGTTACCTGTCATCTGATGCATTTAGCTCTAAAACAGCCTCCTTACAGTTTGCACCTAAGAGCTCGTGGGCAAGGGCTAGTATGCTTGTAGTTTTTCCGGTTCCAGGGGGACCCTATATTATATAACATGAAAACATAAAAGTAAGTAAACAAAGAAAATATCGGTACAACAAACTATCTTATTGTGCTTCTCTTTCTTCCTGCAATTCTGTGAGTTGATCTGTCTGGCAAACCAAACCTCATTATATCAAAACGAAAATTGAGTCCGATAATAATTTAGTTGCTTCACATCACTATGGTTGCCAATCGGTGGACTTTAGGTCGGGAATATAAACAGAACCTAAGTTATCTGAGGCTCTGATCTTTGGGTTTATCTGTCTAGAATTTGCGCAGAAAGGAATATCACTGGTCCGCTTATCCATAGTATCAAAAGAATAAGAATCAAAGAACACACAGTAATAGAAATTCAAAGGACCAAATTTAGATGTAAAACTGTTGAACACTAAATGACAAGATCATATCATCCATTGCTTCCTCGAGCTACATGGTAAATATCATATTCTATGCAAATTTTGGATTCTCATAAGGCATTGTCATGAGTAACTAACTTTGGAGAACCGAAAATATGGCACATGCCCTTGAGTGCCAAAGAAATTACGTATTTGACAACTATAGAAATTGCATGACCTCGAAGGCGTAACCAGCACCCTAAAAGATTATACTACAGAAGGCCAGACAAGATGGAAGATTGAGACTTTCTTCCTATGTTGAATTTGAAAAGTTCCAAGCCAAAGAAAACTAAAGAAGAGTCATGCTATTCCGTGCTGCGATGCGAAGTATTGGAGCTCACTAGGAGTGGGAGGCCTATTACACAACTTTTTAAGTTTTGCACTAATTAGTAGAGGTCAATCTATTGACTAGAATAGTCAACCCCCTTGGTAGAAATTCTTACCTATGGTGTCATTCAATCAAAATATTACTACGCTATATGGGTAGAACTACATTACTTCGGAGTTGCTCACCACCACGCAAGTCGGCAAACAAAGTTAGCTACCCCACATCGAGACCATATGGCTCTTCGACCTAAATACGAGATTTTTACAATCCAGTATTTAATAGAGACGTGATTTCTATCCCACTCCATGTCGCGTGTAAATCCTCAACAAGATAAACTAAAAGATGTGAATCTTATTACACCTTAAAGAAAAACTCCCAAACTAATGGGCTAGGATCTCCCAAGAAGACCCATTTCTAGTTTCTACATGTTGGGGTAAGCAATGGGGGAGTGAATTTGGGGATGGAAAACAAAACAACCCTAAATTGTAATAGGCACAGAACAAATGACATCCTGAAAACTTAAAACTCCCCATGTTTGCTAAGAAAAAACACTAGCACAAGCACTGTGGCGAAAAAATAATCAAAACAAACCCTAGAAGAACCTGTGATGAGATTAACTAACAATGAAATATCCCTAGTTCATCTTAAATGGTCAAAATAACTAAAATCTGTATAAGTATTGGATTTCATATAGTAGATTTAGAGAGAGAGGGTTTTTACAGCTAAGATGAGATTAGGCATGTTTCCATCCCTAGCGATGATTTGAAGCCTTGAGACGGCGTCTTCATTACCAACAACATCTGAAACTTTAGTAGGTCTGTACTTCTCCACCCATGGCATCTCGTAACCAAGTGTTGATGATGATGAAGAAGAAGAGGAAGCCATTGTCGATCGTACCAGAAACGCAGACAAGATGAAATTATCCGATCACTATAAACCCTTTCCCGCTCCGATTAACCCACCACAAAAATGGAGGGAAATCATAAAATTCAGTTGGGCTTTTTCAAATGGGCCAGTAAAATATAATGGGCTTTCATTTATTTGTTCAGGCGCGAGATCTTATATTAGGCATGCGAACGACGGGCCCGATACACCCTAAAAAAGAATGAAATGCAGATACATTCTAGGAGTGCTTTTTTTTTTTGAGATAAACCACAACTTTCATTCATATATAGGATTTAAATCCAATCCATTACTTAAGTTTTATGTATATATGGTAAGTAAGAATTTACATAAGTTTTCGCTTTTGAAAGGTAAGAGGAGATACAAAGATACTTATTGTTTTCTTGTTGATCTTTTGTAAAATAAATTTGTGTGAATGATTTTGCACAAATCCACCTCACTCAAAAGAAAAAGATGATAAGGAGGAACAATAGAATAATAACAATAACAACAAATCTCATTCATATTCTCTCTAAGATTATGGGTCTAAACTTTTTTACTTCATATATATTCTTTTTATTTGATCTCGTTGATATTCTTCCATCTTTTTTTTGCGTTCATTTGTAATGTCGTAGCAAACTTTTTGTGTCTAGTATGTCAAAAGAATATCTAGACATCATATTAAATTTTTCGAAAAATAATTCCAATCTCTCAAAATTATACAAGTAATAGACCTCTCACAGGTGTGAGATTAAATTGGGTTTAGGCAGATAAGGTTTTGGGGTTTGATGCCCACACATACAACCTTTTGTTAATCTTTTATAAGATAAATATTTGTACATAATTTTGTGCAAATCCACCTCACTCAGAAGAAAAAGAAGATAAGGAAGAACATTAAATTATAGCAAAAACAACAAATCTCATTCATGTTCTCTCTGTCCAAACTTTTTTTGCTTCATGTATATTTTTTTAATTGATCTTGTTGATATTCTTTTTTTCTTTTTTCTCCATTCGTTTCTAATGTCGTAACAAACTTTTTGTGTCTAATTTGTCAAAAGAATGTCTAGGTACCATTCTAAATTTTTTTTAAATGATACTGATCTCTCAAAATTGTACTCCTCTCACGTTCGTTTTTATTGTCGTCACAAACTTTTTGTATTTAGTTTGTCAAAAGAATATCTTGATATCATATTAAAATTTTCAAAAGGTGACTCTTATATCTCAAACTTATATAATATGCACCTCTCACACGTGTGAGATCAAACCTCTCACACGTGTGAGATCAAATTAGGTTTAGGCAAATTAGGTTGGGACGTTGGGTTGAGGTGTGGTTGGTGTTTGGAGATTTAAACTCTCAAATTACCAAAGCCAATTTTGACGAGCCAAATGGGAATGCAGTTACCAAAAATCACATTACTTAATGATATTTGTGGTATATGAAAATGTATCAGGTATTACATTGGAATGTTATTTCTCTTTGAGGGAAAATCCTCAACCCAATGACTAAGAACCAAATTAGGGATTGTTATTCTTTCTAATTGCATTTTTTCCCACGCACCGAATATAGAAGTGGGGTTTAGGCAAGACAAAATTGAAAAAAAAATTGTAGGCACCATGTGGTCTTTCACGAACGAGTGTACCAAGAAATGAGATTATTTAGTGTCATATAATCAAATATTATAATGAATGAAACTCAATTTAAAAACTTTTAATTCATTCTTTAAGTTTTATTATAGGAAAAGGAATTATCATAAAGTTGTAGTCCAAAAGGAGTACAATTATTCACAACAAAAAAGTTTGTTTCGTAAGAATCACCAAAATTCGTCTCCAACATCTCATCCAAATTGAGATAAAAACAAAGAGACATAAATATATATAAGTGCATAAATGATCAAATTTGTTACGAATACTTACAAGTTTTTGAAAAAAAGAAATTAAGATGGATTGGGCGAAGCCTATCTAACGGACTTTACCCGATCGGGGGCTCGTTGTCGGATCGGGCAAGACTGACCTGACAGACTCAAAGTCAAGTCTACCTCGAGATCGAGATATAACTCGAGCTACCTTGGGTCGTAAACCGTATGGGGCGAGCAACTAGAACCCGTGCCTCGTTAGAAGTATCTTACAAGTTTGAAATATCTAAGACCTTTAACTAATGACTAATAAACTAGGCCTAGTAGACAACCTATGTTCGTTCTGACTGCATGTTTGGGTAAACTTTTTCCCCTAGTAGCTCATGGGTACCCAGGCTCCTAGTAGTTCCCCGACTTCCCTTCATGTGTTAGGACGGGACATTGGACTGTTGGAAGTAACTTTCCATTGAAGCCCACTTGTGTGCACGTAGAAAACCTCCCTTGATTTATATATAATGTCAGGATTATGATGGAGTAAGTCAGAGTGACTGAATTTAATCAGAGTAAATAATCTGGCTAACCACAGGGGGGGAGAGAGAGAGAGAGAGACGATCAATGACTTTCTAACTTGTAATACGCAAACGTAAGCCCCGCGGGAAAATCTAACAACTCAACACATTAATAAATCAATAAAGACACTCTTTTAACCTCCCACAGTACTTTACTGTGAGAGTGAGACATCCTCTCTCTCTCTCTCTTTTTCACTTCCTCTCTCTAGAAAACAAATTTAATATGACTTACATTTGCAGTGAACTTTGATCAGATTTTGATGTATTTGAACATCAAAATCAATCAATAAAAAGTAAATGAGAGAGAGAGAGAGAAGAATCTGATGGAAATCATGTAAAGACATATAGAACTTGACACAAACGTCAATGACAATATTGAGTGACTAAAAATAAAGAAATGTAAAAGAAGGCCATACTTGTACAAATTAAAGTTGGTAGAAGCAGTAAATGATGATCAATATATAGTAAAATTGACAGCTTTTAGTGTTCTATCTCTTTCTCTAATCTATCTTATCTCTTTACTTTAAATTTTATTTTTTTCATAACAAACAAAATATAACAAAATTTAAATCTTTATAAGATTACAATCCCAACCAAAGCATTTATGTCAAGAGTATATCATATAGTAGTTTAATTTGTACACTAGCTTCTTCAACAAAAAATAAACTTGTACACTAGCTATAACATTTTGAGAGGTCATTTTGTCAAGAATTGCCTTTAAACATATATCTATTCCAAAAGTTTTATATCTCACTTATCCATTAATTTTGTACTAGTTATAGGACTATCAAGCTATCCTTTTTTTTTGTGATTTTATGTGTTTCATGTTTTGTCTAAATAAGTAGTTTTTGGAACTATTGCTAGAAGTTGAAAGTATGATAAAATTTATAAATCGAAACAAAATTCGTTGTCATTTTCGTTGTTTATGTGTATCCAGTTCAACGAGTCACTTAACCGAGTTACTAGTGAAACTGCTTCTTGCTTTGATTTTTATCAGTAAATCAACTGAAAAGTATCCAGAATCCGAATGATCTCTAGTCGTTGGATGAACGCAATGAGAACCTTCTCGAAAGTTGCCCAGAACGCGCCCGAACAAAAAATGCCTCGTGTGTGGAACCAACGTGGAGCGCGAGATCACATTGTCTTCTTTAAGATACGATTCCTAAATTAATTGTCATGCTTTGGTGATTAGTCCCCAATTTAACTGATTTTTTATTCAAATCTTAAACTTGTATTTCTCATTCATTAGAAAATCGAATTTGAGTGATTCTTGATTCTCAAGTTAAGAGCCCAATGGGGCAACCACAGTCGAGTGTTCGATGTCTGAGTTTGACGAGTCAGACTGAGACAAATTGGCGTTGATCCCAACAATTTTCTCTAATAAAGTTTTTTTTTTTTTTGATGAAAGTTCTCTAATAAAGATTAGTCATGTAGACTACAAGCCAACCTCAACATATAAAGATAAACTTATTTTTCTCTTACTAATTTATTTTGGTAAGCTTGGATGTTTTGATTTTTCTTGAAGTAATAAATATATATGTTCCCTTAGTAATTCTTATGAGAAAAAAATGATGAAGAGTAATAAAAGAGATAAGTGATCATGGGGTTAATTTAAAGCGTATATAGTGCGGTTGCAATGTCCTATCACAAGGAGATGTCTATTCATGACATCAGATATTTGAAATATATAATGACTACCTTGCCATTCTTTTTTTTTTTTTTTGTTGAACTGACTACCTTGCCATTCTCTCAGAAAGTTTGAATATCTGAGAGGTTTTCATTAACTCTTGTCCTTATTGCGTATTTCCAACCTTCATACCTATTTTTCTGTGCCTAAATAAACCCTAAAAGTATATCGTTGCTTCCAATCTACACGCTTTAAAATTTTCAATTTCTGGATGGTTGAGTGGAAATGTTCTTCTTTACTACTTCACACTTTAGCTTTATATGATGGGGATACTTCACACATACTTTGTTTTGGTGAGGTTGAACTTCCATCCATTAACACTTGCTCCGGAAAAATAACAGTGATGGTATTGTCTGACCAACTCCCGGATGGATCTCGGTCGAGTGACATGGTCGGTCTATATTTAGAGAGAGAGTTTTTCACTTTGTATCTCAAAAATCAGGCCGAATCACGTCAGCGGTCGAATACTGACAGGACGTACCATAATTTTGTGAGAAAAATACAAACTACTATCTCAGTTTTGTATCCTATAGATAATATATAAACATTTTTGAATTTTACAGGAGTTTGAGGAAATAGTCATAAGAACTAATGTGATATCATAACATTTTGTTTGACGAAACTCTTAAACTTAGAATATTCCTATATAAAGCCCTTAGTTCAATATGTGTAAAATTACAATTAGAAGTTATTTGTTCATCACACTTTTAGGGTTAATTCTCATAGTCTACAATGTCTTTTTTGAGAAACCAACTCCACTAAGCAGTGAAGAACTAGAGCTAAATAATAATTGCTGCAACTTTTGATTAAATTAATAACCATCAACTATAACCAACTAATATTCTCTTTCTTGTATTATTCATAAGTTTGAATATCTGTTTTTTTTCCGGTATATCAAATATGTTGTTTCCTTAACATCTTACATAAGAGCATCTCCAATGCAAAACTCAACAAAAACTCAATTAATCCAATGTGTCAAGTATGAGTTGAGTTTCTCTTTCCTAAGTTGCACTATTGAGATACTCAATTCAAAATTCATCTCCAATGCAACACTTAAAAAAACTCATCATTTACTTTAGATTTGCTTTTGGTTCTATTTTAATATATAAAATGTTGATGTGGACCAATTGAGATACAACAATAAATGTTGAGATACTCAAAAGAAAACTCAATTGTTGAGTTTTCTTTTGAGTATCTCAAAATTTATTGTTGCCACATCATATTAAGATTCTAGTTGAGTGTTGCATTGGAGAGTGTTTTTTGTCAAAAACTCAAGTAGTCCTATGTGTCAAATTGAGTTTTGTAAGTTGAGTGTTGCATTGGAGATGCTCTAAACAAGCTTTAAAATTCTAAAAAAAATTTTGATAGTTACCGTCCATTTATGATGTACTGCACATCTTGACGGTTAATAATTAGTAAATAAGCATTCGAAATACGTTACAATGTCATTTGAATTATTATCTATTTATCTAACATTTTCTGTATATATAGGATGACAATCGTTATATAATAAAAATTAACTTTAGTTTTGAAAAAGGACAGTCAAATGGATTAAACCGCTTTTTTGTTCATATCAATTTTATATAAGTAAGTCCAATATGATTAATTAAATGTTTTACTTACATAATCTTTCACTAGAAAAATATTTTGAACAATAATTTTCAAATGCATTATATAACCATTAAAATTTATCTTTTTAAAGTCTCAAATCTCAAAAAATAATAAGAAACCAATTAAATTATTTAATTAAGTCAGCTACATTTTTTTTTTGAGTTAATTCCTATATGGCCCCCTACTTTGTGACCAGCTTCCTTTATGGCCCCCTTTTTTTTCGTAAATTTAAATATGACCCCCTTTTTTCAAGTAAATGTCATTACTACCCTTCTTAATTCTAAATTTAAAACATTTAAAAAAAGTTATTTCCACCTCACCCCTCTCTCTCTCCACTTCATCTCTCTCTACAACTCACCCCTCTCTCTCTTTCCAACTCACCTCTCTCTTCTTCCCACCTCACCTCTCTCTCTCTCTCTCTCCAACTCACCCCTCTCTCTCTCTCTCTCCAACTCACCCCTCTCTCTCTCTCTCTCCAACTCACCCCTCTCTTTCTCTCCAACTCACCTTCATCTTCTCCGATTGAAGTCGCCGGCCGGAAAAATTTCCGGCAGGCGACTTCCCAAAAAAAAAAAAAAAATTTCTCTCATCTCTCTCTCTCTCTCTAAATCCGGCGAAGGGGGTGGTGGTCGTGGTAGTTCATCAGGGAGGTTACCAACTTGGAAGGAGAGAGAAAATAACAAGAGAAGAGAGAGAAGAAGAAGAGCTATAGCTTCTAAGATCTATGGCGGATTAAGAACTTACGGTAACTATAAACTTCCAAAACACTGCGATAATAATGAAGTTTTAAAAGCTCTGTGTGATGAAGATGGTTGGATCGTCGAAGAAGACGGCACTACTTATCGCAAGGTCTTTTTTTTTTTTTTTTTTAAGAAATGTTAAATCAGATCTTGAAATTTTATTTGAGACCCTTCATATTTTGATCTTTGCTATAAACTTTTCTATTAGATTTCAGATTAGGAAATTTTGTGTTAGGTTAAGATTTTCTGTTCTAGTTGTTTTTGTGAATTTCAACTCACCCCTTGATATCTGAAATGCTAATCTCCCCATCTTTTGAAACCCTAGTACGGGAATGGAATAACGAATCACATACCAATATTGTGTTTGGTCCACGGGAATGAACCAAAATGCGATTGGGAATTCAAAACACTAGAGTCGTCAATCAAATTCCACAGACAAAATTAATCTCTATCACATCTGACCAAACCAAATGTTAACGCCATGTTTGGATATGCAATCTCCTAATGTAATAAGTGATGATGATGAAGAAGTAGGCCAAGAGAAGATGATATGAGAGAGTGATGGATTTGGGTATAAATCCATTCCAATTTCTCTAGCAATGGTTGCTAATCTGGTTGTATCTTTGATGATTTCTTTTGTTGGAGTGAAAATGAGAACTGGGGTTTTTGACTTATTGTGGCTACTGCTGTCAATGTTGTTAATTGTGTTAATGGGTTCTCCTAGAACCAAAGAACGAAACAGCTTTAGTGATAACATCTCTCTCTCTCTCCTCTCCTCTCTCTCTCTACTCTCTCTACTCACTGCTTCTCTCTCTATCTACTATTCTAGTAGTATCTGTTTCACTTGCTTTTCTTTGCTTTTTTCTTAGGTGGTCAACATCTTCCTTTGAAGGTCTGCCGTGAACAGACCAGATTGGTCTGTTCACGGCTCCGGCGAAGGGAAACCCCCTTCGCCGGATTTTTAGAGAGAGAGAGAGAGAGATGAGAGAAATTTTTTTTTTTTTTTTTTTTTTGGGGAAGTCGCCGGCTGGAAAAATCTCCGGCCGGCGACTTCAATCGGAGAAGATGAAGGTGAGTTGGAGAGAGAGAGGGGTGATTTGGAGAGAGAGAGAGGTGAGTTGGAAAGAGAGGTGATGTGGAGAGAGAGAGGTGATGTGGAGAGAGAGAGTTGACATGGAGAGAGATGTGTGGTGGAGAGGAAATGAGGTGGAATTATAATTTTATTTTTATTTTTAATTTTGAAAAAAGATTTAAAGAAAGGGTAGTTAGGACAATTACATCAAAAAAGGGGGTCATATTTGAATTTACGAAAAAAAGGGGGCCATAAAGGAAGCTGGTCACAAAGTAGGGGGCCATATAGGAATTAACTCTTTTTTTTTTCTAGTATCAAAATATTATTTTAAAACAAAAGTAGGTGAAGAAGATGAATAAGAATAAAATTTTCAATATTTCCTCTTTATTGAGTCCAAACATACCCTAAACAAACATTCTTACGTTGAACTTTAAATCTAAGCCGTTAGTTCCAATCTTTGTGCCCTAATCTCACATCATGTTTCATGACTACATGACAAGCTAAATATATATACATCCGTACGTTATTCTCCATTTGGCAAGAATTCCACTTTCCCCTCTTTCTCTCTCTAAATTTCTGCAATCTCTTTCTGGCTCTCACGTCTATTCAAAACCTCTTCCCTCAACATCAAACTAAGTAAATGACGAAAAATGCCCCTTCTCTGAGACAAATTGCTATTTTTATGTTTAACCAAAATCATGGCAATCCTGCCGCTCTACTGCCAATCTGTCATGTCAAGGGGTATATTCGTCAATATTGTTGAAATACTATTGAAAACTTTATAGTTTTAAAGTCCTGAAAAGACCTCTTCATCAAAAAAAAAAAAAGTCCTGAAAAGACCTGTTGAAATCTAAAAAAGATAAGATTATTTAATGTTATTTTGACAAAGAATATGGACAAATTCCTTCACACCCCCTAATTTATGACAAATAAACTGTTGGCCCCTAATCTAGCAGACCCTTTTCGATTTCTTTTACCATTTGAATAGATAACAATTAGTTGCTTTATCTACTTCTCGGATGTATAATTTATTTTAATTTTCATCAACATACTTCGTCCATTCATACCCGACCCCCTGTCGTTAGGCATTTACTTGTGAAAGGGGTGGAGATGCGTTCTGCTCTATAGATCCAAAAGCATGGGAGAGAGGTTCCCTCCACAAATCCAAATAAAAGGGGAAAAAAATAAAGGTTACACCCATTTTGAAAAATGAAAATGATACTTAAAAGGTTAAAAAAGAAACTCCTATTTATTAACCAAATGATTTGTTAGATAAAGTAAGGTCTTAAACGACCCATCGAACAAACTAAGGGCCCAAACAGTCTGTTAGTTATAACCTAAGGGGCTATATTGAATTGTATGTAAGAAAAATATTACTGACACCTGCACTAATTTCAGGCCACTTATAAGGTTAGTTTTGTCCATAAAAGATCTGTACAATTTTTGTTAGCTAGTGACATGCGAGGAGGTCTTGATGGGTCCCTCTTCTTAGCTTACTCACACAATTCTGTAACCAAAAGAAAGGCTAACTCACAATTGGATTGTAACGTTTCGGCCGTTATTATCATTTTTCACAATGCAATAAATGCAGATTTCTACTTCCTTCAAAATTTTAGTGTTATATAACAGAGTTATTACAGTTTAGCTTCTTCTCACTTGCTTTTCTCTCTCTCTCTTGTTTCTCTCTCTAACTGTAATTTTTAGAATCATTGAAGTACTGTAAAAACAAACAGAAACCCAAGTTTCATTTCCAACTCCATTGGTTTGATAGTCATTTTCATGGCGTTTAAGCTTCTATTTCTTCTTCTCTGTACATTTCAGCTACTTCTCTCTCTAACTTGTCTAGCCATTACTGACGAAAGAGATGAAAACCCAGAAACGTTAGCTCTTTTATCATTCAAAAATGGGTTAGAAAACCCTAATCTTCTTTCTTCATGGGTATCTTCTCTTTCTTATTGTCAATGGAAAGGTGTACTCTGTAACAAAAATGGCCGAGTTAACTCACTTGTTCTTCCAAATCAGTCTCTTAAAGGACCTCTTTCTTCTTCTTTATTTTCTCTCTCTAACCTTAATCTTCTTGACTTATCTGGGAATCAACTCTCTGGTCATCTCTCACCGGAAGTCCCTGGTTTAAAGTCTATTAAGGAGCTGATTTTAGCTAATAACGAGTTATCTGGTGAAATCCCGAGTCAGATAGGTGAGTTAACTCAGTTAGAGACTCTTAAACTCGGAACCAATGTCTTTACCGGAGAAATCCCACCTGAGCTTGGAAATCTGATACAACTCCGATATCTAGACTTATCATCGAATGCATTGACCGGAGTAATCCCACCTGAGATCGGAAAACTGACCCACATTGAAATTCTTGACATTGGAAACAATCTTCTATCAGGTTCTCTCTCTAAAACTCTCTTCATTGGACTTAAATCTTTAATCTCTCTGGATATCTCGAATAATTCCTTATCTGGTAATATCCCACCTGAAATTGGAAACTTGAAGAATCTTACTGATCTTTATATTGGGATTAATCGTTTTTCCGGCGTAATACCACCGGAAATTGGTGAGCTTTCAAATCTTAGAAACTTGTTCTTCCCTTCTTGTTCTATTCAAGGACCTTTACCTGATGAAATTTCAAACCTTAAATCTTTAACAAAACTTGATCTTTCTTATAACCCACTTAAATGTTCAATACCCAAATCAATTGGGTACTTGAAAAATCTTTCAATTTTGAATTTGGTTTATTCTGAACTTAATGGGTCGATTCCATCTGAACTTGGGAACTGTAAAAATTTGAAAATTTTGATGCTTTCTTTCAATTCCCTTTCTGGGTCATTACCAGAAGAACTATCTGCTCTTCCAATTTTATCATTTTCAGCAGAAAAGAACCAACTTTCTGGTTCTTTACCTTCTTGGTTAGGAAAATGGAATCAAACTGATTCATTATTACTATCTAGTAATCAATTTACAGGTAAAATCCCACCTGAAATTGGAAATTGTTCAAATCTTAATCATATTAGTCTTAGTAACAATTTCTTAACTGGTGAAATTCCTTCAGAAATCTGTAATGCTGTTTCATTAACAGAGATTGATCTTGATAGTAATTTTCTTTGGGGTACTATTGAAAATACATTTAGAAATTGTAAGAATCTTACCCAACTTGTTTTAGTGAATAATAGAATTACTGGGTCAATACCAGATTACTTATCAGAGCTTGCATTAATGGTGTTGGATTTAGATTCAAACAATTTTACAGGTTCAATACCAGTAAGTATTTGGAATTCAGTTTCTTTAATGGAGTTATCTGCTGCTAATAACTTCTTAAAAGGTCATCTTCCAATAGAAATTGGAAATGCAGTATCTTTAGAAAGATTAGTTCTAAGTAACAATGGATTAAAAGGTGAATTACCCAAAGAGATTGGTAAACTGAATTCACTTTCGGTTTTATTATTGAATTCAAATTCGTTTCAAGGAGTTATTCCATCTGAAATTGCTGATTGTATATCACTAACCACATTGGATCTTGGAAATAACAGTTTTAACGGATCGATACCAGAACGATTAGGTGATTTATCTCAGTTGCAATGTTTGGTTCTTTCTCATAATGATCTAACAGGTTCAATCCCATCGAAACCAACTTCGTATTTCAGACAGATTAATATCCCTGATTCAAGTTTTGTTCAACATCATGGAGTTTTTGATCTTTCATTTAATAGATTATCCGGTTCAATACCTGAAGAACTTGGTAACTGTTATGTCATTTTGGACTTAACACTCAACAATAATAGGTTATCTGGTAACATTCCACGATCGATATCTCGTCTCTCCAATCTTACAACACTAGATTTATCGAGTAATTTGTTGTCGGGTACGATTCCATTTGAGCTCGGAAACTTGTTTAAGCTTCAAGGACTTTATCTTTCATGTAATAATCTTACTGGAACCATTCCTGGTAGTCTTGGTCATATAACTAGTCTTGTTAAGCTTAATCTAACTCGAAATGGGCTTTCGGGTTCGATTCCAGATAGTTTTGGGGAATTGAATGGACTTTCTCACTTGGATTTAAGCTCAAATGAACTCACAGGTATCTTACCTTCATCACTTTCAAACATGGTGAATCTTGTGGGTCTTTATGTTCAGCAGAATAAGCTCTCTGGTTCTATTGATGGATTATTTTCGAGTTCCGTTTCATGGAGGATAGAGATTCTGAACTTGAGTATGAATTCCTTTAATGGTGATATGCCAAGTTCTTTAGGAAACTTATCATATTTGACATACTTGGATCTTCATGAAAACTTGTTTACAGGAGAGATCCCAATTGAGCTTGGAAACCTTACTCAGCTTTTATACTTCGATATCTCAGGCAATTCTCTTTCTGGTCAGATACCCGATAGCTTGTGTGATCTTTCGAATCTTATTTACTTCGATTTGGCTGATAATCGATTAGAAGGTTTGATACCCAGAAACGGAATTTGTCTAAACTTAACAAGGGTTTCGCTTTCTGGGAACGAAAATCTCTGTGGGGGTATTCTTGGTTTAAACTGTAAGATGAAGAATTTTCGTAGACAACCGTCGATGTTTAATACTTTGGCATTGACAGGAATCGTAGTTGGTACTGCATTTGTGACTCTTGCAGTGATTTACGCACTAATGAGGAGGAGAATCAGCAATAGAAGTGAAGGTGAATGCTCGGAGTTTAGTGAAAGCAATTTGAATAGCTTGAAAACCGATAACTTCTACTATCTTAGTAGTAAATCGAAGGAACCTCTAAGTATCAATATAGCAATGTTTGAGCAACCCTTACTCAAACTAACTTTAGGTGACATACTTGAAGCTACCGATCACTTCTGCAAAACGAATATCATCGGAGATGGAGGATTTGGTACGGTTTATAAAGCGATATTGCCGGAAGGCAAAATAGTTGCAATTAAGAAGCTAAACCAAGCGAAAACACAAGGCCATAGAGAATTTCTTGCTGAAATGGAGACTTTGGGCAAGGTAATCTGTAGCTATTGGTTTACTAATTTACATGTTTTTATTTCCCATTCGCAGAATAACTGTAAAATGAATAAAAACATTGACATTATGATACATTTTTTTCACAGGTAAAGCATCGAAATCTTGTTCCGTTACTTGGGTATTGTTCATTTGATGAAGAAAAGCTACTAGTTTACGAATACATGGTAAATGGAAGCTTAGATCTCTGGTTAAGAAACAGAACAGGCGCACTTGAAGTTCTTGACTGGCGAAAGCGATTCAAGATAGCCCTTGGAGCAGCTCGTGGACTAGCTTTTCTCCATCATGGATTCATTCCCCACATTATTCATAGAGACATCAAAGCTAGCAACATTTTACTCGATATAGATTTTGAACCAAAAGTTGCAGATTTCGGGTTAGCTAGATTGATAAGTGCTTGTGAAACCCATGTGAGTACAGATATTGCAGGAACATTTGGTTATATTCCACCTGAGTATGGACAAAGTTGCAGATCAACAACAAGAGGAGATGTATATAGTTTTGGTGTGATTTTGCTTGAGTTGGTTAGTGGGAAAGAACCAACTGGTCCTAATTTTAAAGAAATGGAAGGTGGCAATTTAGTGGGTTGGGTTAACCAGAAGATCAAGAAAAGGGAAGCCATGGATGTACTTGATCCATTGATTTTGAATAAGGAGTCTAAGCAAGGAATGTTGCAGATGTTGCAGATAGCAGCTTTGTGTGTTACTGAAAATCCAGCGAGTAGGCCGACTATGCTTTTTGTGTTGAAGTACTTGAAAGGAAGTGAAGAAGGAGTTTATGAGATTTAGTAGTAGTTTGATTTATGGTTTTATTTGGTGTTTGTATGTGTAAATTTGATTCTAGAAAGTAAGGTTACTTATTGTAATAGTTATATTTGATAGTTTTCTAATGTATTTATAGTCGAAAGCTTGTGCGCATTTGCTTCTCTCTCCCTATATATCCTATATCTATTTCTGTCTCGTGCTGAAGTGATACTTTTGTGGGCTTGGATTGAGCATATTAGACCTTTTTTTTTTTGTTTAAATGAGCATATTAGACCCGGAAAAGAAAAAAAAATTTAAAGGGGAGCACGAAGAGAAGGGCTCTAGTAACACTTTTTTTTTGTGAGAACAGTAGTGATAAAGCCGGAAAAGCAGAAAGCAGACTGAGATGTGCAAAAAGAGATGCCGATTTAACAAATACGGGTCTTGTTTTTTTTTTTTTTTCTTTTCGCCTTCTCTATCATTTTTGTAATTAGAATAGAAATGCTATGAGAAAAGAGTCTAGGGAGAAATCTTAAGTGGTAGTGGTAGTGGTAGTGGGTGTGGACATGGTTCGTGTTATGGGTCGAGTATATTTGAAATGTCTTCAAATGTCTGTGTTATTCATTTTGGTCATTTTAAACGTTTCGAAATGCTTGTGTTATTCATTTTGGTTATTTCAAACGCCCAAGATGTTTGTGTTATTCATTTGAGACAATTCAAATATCTCCTGACGTCTCTATCATCCCTTACGAACAATTCAATTTTCCTCTATTGTCTTTGTTAATCGTTTGGGATACGAAATCACAGACATTTGAAGATAAATTGATTTCATGGATGCTTATAGACATTTTAGTGTAAATCTGGGAAACTTCTACGGAGAGAATGCCTTTGAAAGAAATATGAGATACTTAGGGACAATATGATAAAAAAAAAGATAATAAAAGCAAATAATAATGATTATGAGATTAATAATAATGTAGTATAATAATATTACAATTTAATAATTACCATATTAGTATTTTATTATTTTCTTACTATAATATTATATTTAATAAAATTATCATAATGTTATATTATATTACTATACGAAGGTGTAACCCGTGCTCGTAGGTCACAAACAGTATTTTCAAACGATATGCAAAGATGTATATTTTTCTTTCGTGTTGACATAGCAAACTGACAACAAAAAAAACAAAACAAAAAAAAAACGTGTTCTATTAAATGGTTACACTTAATACAACAATTAGTAACAACCCATCTCTAAATATTTTCTCCATATGCGATTTAAAGTTTTAAGTTCAAAATTAATTTAAGTAAAAAAGAAGTCAAAATCACTTCATTAATTCCCTTCCCGTTGCGGGGGACACTTAACCTTTTGGCTGTCACCATGCATATTATCGAGCTTGGTTCCTCATCTATTCCTCGATGTTCACCACTTCCCAAGAGTTGGTCTTGATGCCTACCGTCCAAACACAAACAACATATCTTCAGTAATCGTCTCCTACTGCAAACAAACAAAAATAAATTCAGACCATTGCAAGAAGCCACATTTCATATTTGAAATCCTGAATCGACTCAAACTGATTTCAAAATAGTTATTCTTTATCCGACAGCTTGAATAAAAATTTTCAAAACCGATTGCATCGAATAACAGAAAAGGCGAGTACATACATCAAGCTAACTCTCTCTAATACCAACCATCTCTTGGTGGAACATCAAAAAGATTCTTACTTCTTCTTCATTCAAGAATCAACTAAGTTTTTTTTTGTTGACAAATCAACTAAGTTAGTTAGTGGTTGAAGATATGAAAACTACCCAAAGTTAGTTTTAACCGTTATTTTCTCTCTGTTTCCTTTTCCCATCTTCTTCTTTTATAAGCTAACCCTTCTTCAACTTTCACTTGCCTGGTCACCCCATTAATCAGCCAACAACCCATTCCTCTAAATCTATAGAAAGATGAATACTGATCCCTCCTCCTCTTCCTCCTCCTCCACCACCACCACCACCACCACCACCACCACCACCACCACCACCACCACCACCACCACCAATGAACCCCCTCTCAGGAGCTCCACCACCACCACAACCACCTCTGTTTCTCCTTCTACACCCTTCCTAGTACAATTTCCAGCCCAATTTTTACAACCCCCATTGAAATTGTGGAGATTGATTCCTCCACTACCACCACCACAACCACCTCTCTCCTTCGTCGGTGAAGTGGCGAGAAGATGAGGTGGTAGAGAGAGGTGATGACACGGAGGAGAGAGAGGTGATGACATAGAGGAGAGAGAGGTGATGACTCGTTAACGGAGTTAAAACAAATGATAGTTATTTTTGGGATGTGTAGTTAACTTTTTTTTGTTGAAACATTAACTTGAACTTGAATACTTATTATGTTGTTTCTTTAAAGGAAAAAAGAAAAAAAATGGGTGGCTATCTATGACACATAATTATTCTTTGTCCCTCACTGTGTCTCTAACCTCAAGCGAGGGTTTCAGAGCCGTCGAACAGGGGTCGCCTGAACCTTGGTCGAATGATACCCGAGGGAGAGATGAAGGGGCCGCTTTGGCCCAAAAATACATAATCTTACTACCCAAGCCCGGTACATTCTGGTACCCAAACCCGATACAATCAGCCTGCCCAAATTGAACAAGGTGGCATATTTATGTAATTATGATAAAATAAGAGGACTACTTACGTAATAAACAGGACTCAAAGATGAGGTTTAAAACACCGAAGAGAGAGAAAGGAAGAGCGAGCAAGAAATGGCTTCTCCTTCCAACCTATCATTTCTCTCACCTTCTCCATCTCCTCCACCACCACCACCATCATCAACTTCCCTTTCAAATTTCCCGCGAACCATTTTCCCGCCAAATTGGTCTTCCCGGAGAACCACTTCTCGGTTCAAATGTTCAGCTGGAGGAGGAACAGGATTCTTCACCAAGCTTGGCCGTTTAATCAAGGAGAAAGCCAAGAGTGATGTTGATAAGGTCTTCTCTGGGTTTACCAAAACTAGAGAAAATCTCTCTGTAATTGATGAGCTTCTTACTTACTGGAATCTCTCTGATACTGATCGAGTTTTAGACGAATTAGAAGAGGTTCTTTTCTTTTGTTACTTTCCGTTCAAGTACCCTTTTTCACTTTGATTGAATTAGGTTCAGTTGGGTTATTCAAATTCAGTTCTTGCATACCTCTTTGGAATTCTAATGGATAATTTCATCTTAATCTAGGCTTTACTGGTTTCTGATTTTGGGCCTAAAATCACAATTAAGATTGTAGAAAGTTTAAGGGAAGATATTTTAGGTGGGAAACTTAAATCTGGAAGTGAGATAAAGGTACAAGTGATTATTCTTCCTGAGTTTTTTTTTCTCTCTTTAATATTTTAGAAGAATATGTTTGGTAATGCTGTATAATACTCCTTCTAACAGGAGGCTTTAAAGAAATGTGTGCTTGATTTGTTGATTAGCAAAGGGAATAAGACGGAGCTTCAACTTGGGTTTAGGTTTGTTTTCACAATTGTTTGTTCTTTGTCTTAAAATCTTGGGTTCACTTTAATGAAGGGTAAAATGTTTATTGTTCTTATAGGAAACCGGCTGTTATTATGATTGTTGGTGTGAATGGAGGCGGAAAGACGACTTCTTTAGGTTACATTTTCAAGTTTTAGTTCATAGTTATTAGCTTATATTCCAATGTTATATATTGAGTGTGATAACATACAAAAATGCCTTTTGACCCTTTTATTAGTCTACTTTTGTTGCAATTTGCGTCAATCATCAGTACATGTTCACGTAGATTGTTTTGGATAGTTGATTTTTATGGCTAGTCAGATCTTCACTTTACTGTATACCCTTGTTAGTATTGGAGTCGCAAGGAAGTAAGGAACCACATTTTAATTGATCATTTCTATCAATCCTGCAGGAAAGCTGGCTTATAGATTAAAGAATGAAGGAGTAAAGGTGATTCTTTCTTTCTCAAAAACTTGCTTATAGATTGTTACGGCCACTCCATCATATTTTTTTTTCTGTGACCTGTTTATAGGAATGCTTCGGGTGCCATATTGCCACTGATCTAAGTTTGTCAGTTCACTTAGTCTCTCAGTATTCTGGCTTAGCGAACTAGATGATCTATAGCAGACTAGATAAGTCAACCCTGCCGTATGCGCTGAAAGGTATATTAGTGAAAAAACAAATCAATTTGGGTCTCCAGGATACTCAAGATGAATATAGACTAATTCAAGGCAATGACTCGTTTATGGACATCAAGGGGCTCAATGTGTGTTTCATAAATGCTACATCCTATAACTTCTTATATAGGTTTAATATCTCATATACAATCCCTTTCGAAAAAAATGATCATCTTATATATAACTTTAATTTTGCTACTTCTTTCTTTCTTGTAAGAAGCATCAAACTTTTTCCCTCAAAATCTTCAAATTACTGACATAAGATGAGCCCCTCATTTGGTTAGGGTAGTTAGTTCATTGTTCTTGTGAAGACTTCAACCTTGCTTAGTTTATGGTTTGAGATTGTGCCAGATATTAATGGCAGCTGGTGATACATTTAGAGCAGCAGCTGGTGATCAATTGGAAATATGGGCTGAGAGAACTGGGTCTGAGATAGTTAGGGCTGAAGGAGCGAAAGCTAAAGCTTCAGCAGGTATACAGCTGAATCGAAGAATGCTTTTAATTCTTTATCCGATGCAAAGAAGTAGAAAAATAATCAAGCGCAATACTCACCTATAAAATTTTCGAATTAGTTCTTTTGCAGGCTGTTAAAAAAGGGAAAGACGAGGGATTTGATATAGTTTTGTGCGACACATCAGGACGTACGCACAGAGAACTTCTATTAGTACTACAAATTCATGTTAAGACAGTTCTTTCATGTTTATTTATGTGCTCATAATTTCATTTGGCTCAAATTATTTCATCAGGTTTGCACACCAACTACAGCCTCATGGAAGAGTTGATTGCATGCAAGAAATCTGTTGCTAAAGTTGTTGCTGGTGCCCCGAATGTAATCTACTATTGTCTTATGTTGGTAGACTGAATAAAATTTTATCCTCTTTTGCCTCATTTTCTATTTTCTGCATGTATAGATAGTGGTTCTTATGTTGGTAGACTGAATAAAAGTTTCGCTAGTTAGTTTTTCATCATTGTGAAAAGATGGTTTGGGTTTTCTTCTCTCTCTAGGACCCAGTCTCTCGAGTCAGTATAAGAAAGAACCTAACACCGTGGCTATCTGATCCGACTGTTCCCATCGAATTGAACCATCCTTCTCCCGTCATTAAAAAACGCATCTTCATATTTGGCCGTCTTGCTACCTAAGAACTTTGAGGAACAAAAAGTTGCGTTGGTTTGTCTTAACTCATTATTTTGTCGCCTAAGTCAGCGTGAGCCATGCTAGAGTTGAGTTGCTTTGTTTTGGTTCCTCAATGACTAAATTTGCAAGTCCAATGGATTGAATTATATCTCATGGCTGCCAAGATCCGAGGAAGTAGAGAATGCTTTATCTGCTTTACATGTCTCCTCGAATTTCGTTTTGCTGTTTCTTATGAACTTGTTATTACAAGAATGTTTCGACGTTTGATTTTCAAATATATGAAATGAAGTTGTGTTTTACTTAAATTGAATTTCATTTTTTTGGTCTTGAAACTGTGTATTCATCCCGTCTAAAGCAAACTACCATCTTTCAGGAAATTCTGCTAGTTCTGGATGGCACAACTGGTTTAAATATGCTTCCACAGGCGAGAGAATTCAATGAAGTAATCTATTTTTTCCTAATACAAATAATTGTGCTCATATTTAAGTAAGAATATGTTATCGTGATAGTTTTCACAAACTATTCCTATTATTCATTGCATGATGGATTCTTAAAGGCCCATATACAAATACTGCCGAAGAGGCTTATATTGTGAAATATTCTGAATTTCCGAGAATCTGATCAAGGAAAAGAGTGTGTGTTGCGAACATTTTGAAATCAAGCTATGGCGTATAAGTGAAAGAACATATAGTATCTGGATTACGAACCTTGTCTTTTACTCTGAATTTTTCGAGTGACCAGGAAAAATAGTTAAGCATGAGAGATGTTTCAAATATATGTCACTTCTAATTGTGATTGTTAAATCTGATGTTCGCAGTCATGTCGTAGGCGATTCAGAACACAATTCTATATTTATCTCGATTCTCTGTTGTCTTACTAGTTTATTCAGATTTTTCTAGTTTGCGTTACCAACTTTGAAATATGTTTCTCCGAGGTCTTTGATAACTTTGGCGATTTAATGTAGGTGGTTGGGATTACAGGTTTAATATTAACAAAACTTGATGGTTCTGCTAGAGGTGGTTGTGTGGTAAGCCTGTTGTTTTGCTCGTTCTTCTTTCTGTTTCTTTCATCTGCTAGTTGTTACAAAAATGCGACTTTCTGGAGGACTTCAATAACCCAATGACAATGTTGACTTTTGCTACTTGCAGGTCAGTGTGGTCGATGAACTTGGTATCCCTGTAAAGTTTGTTGGTGTTGGTGAAGGAGTAGAAGACTTACAACCCTTTGATGCGAAGGCCTTTGTCGATGCCATTTTTTCTTGAAAATGAGAAATGGTCAGTTCCTTCATTGTTTTCCTATTAATCGTCCCGCTGCTTCCTCTTTTCCTTATCTTAGACTGTCTAAATAATCTGAATCCAACATATTCACCATGGCTATAGGTTGAGAAACTGATTACTTGAGATATTTTTTTTTTTGAATTATACTTGAGATATCGATGTTGCTAATCTATAATTACAATTTGTTTTCGTACTCAATAACTTGCTCAAAAAGCTTGAACTACTATAGACTTAATGGAACTCAGTACCATTATATATCACATAGCCTAGGGAGTGAACCATATTCATCCAACAATTGGACAATTCTAGGGGCTACGATGAACATGGAAAATGTGTATAATCGTATACTATCTATTGAGCGCTGACACAATTTCTGCCTGTGGGTGCCATGCTGCTATTGTTTTAAACTACATGGATTAGACAAAAGATATACAACAATGATGATGCCAATTTCATCATTTTTTTCTGAAAATGTTTGCCTCATTACTTTCTGTTCTCTTTCTCCCCATTTCACAACTCGATTTCAGATTGACTAAATTATGATACTTCTATTATTGACAGAGAGCTTATTACATCTCGAGCAAAATGAATTGGTATCGAAGAAGTAAAGGACTACTTTTGCCCTAGTCATCAAAAGGAGGCGAATTTTTGACTTATTTTTGGTAAGATATGTGATCTTAACTTTGATTTCGTTCATCTGAAATGGGAAGATGATCAAGAAAATGTAATCGGTTCGCTAAAAACATTCAGTCCTGTTGTATTTTATTCTGAATGTAAGGATGGATGACTATGAGGGGATTAGTGATGATATGGGTAAATAATGTTGCTCAGATCTAAGCCTAAAGTATTTGATGTAAACTCAACCGAATGTTAAGAGAATCTAACCATGAACCTGAAGACACTGAACTAAGGCAATATACATAAATAAAAAGCGAGTAAAACAAAGATGAGAAAAAACTATTTATAACCCCCAACTGCTTATTACATCTCTCATCCAACTCATCGCCTCTCTCTACCACCTCATCATCTTCACCGACGAAGGTCGCCGGTCGGTCAATTTTTCGGTCGGCGATCTTCAAACATAAAAGAAAAAAAGTTTTTTTTTTTCTAACTCTCTCTAGATCTGGTTCACCAGATCAATGACCTGCGAACAGACCTTGAAGGTCGCCGGAGTGGTTAGAGAGATAGATGAGATTTTTTTTTAAAAGGTCACCGGCCGGAAATTTTTCTGCCCGGCGACTATCGTCGGAGAAGAGAGTTGAGTTGGAGAAGAGAGTGGTGAGTTGGACAGAGAGAGGTGACGTGGAGAGAGATAATTGGTGGAGAGGGAAGTGAGGTGGAATTAGGACATTTACATAAAAAAAGGGTCTATATTTGAATTTACAAAAAGTAGGAGGTCATAAATAAGCCTGTCAATGGATATCCGAATATTCGACATCCGATCCGCATCCGTATTCGAATTTCAAAAAAATATCCGAAATTTCGGATTCGGATGCGGATTCGGATATTCCTTATCGGATATCGGATACGGATACACTCATATTCGATCAGATAAATATCCGTATCCGATAAGTAATATAAAAAATTAATAAAAATTTAAATTTATTAATATTATCGGATTCAGATTCGAATATTGATCTCTAATATCCGTCGGATAATTATCGGATTCGGATAGCTTATCGGATTCGGATACGGATATGCCTATATCCGATCCGATAAGTTACCGTTTACAGGCCTAGTCATAAAGGAAGTTGGTCACAAAGTAGAGGGCCAAATAGAAATTAACTCTAAATATCTCGCAACAAATGGCACTTGATGTATTATATTTTATCTAACAATTGTCACGAAGGTTTCGTGGTGTAGTTGGTTATCACGTCAGTCTAACACACTGAAGGTCTCCGGTTCGTACCCGGGCGAAGCCATTCATCTTTTTATTTTACTTGGCCAAAATACTGTAATTAACGGCCCAACCGACAGAACTGTCAATTGTGGTAGTCATTTCGTTTGAAAGACAAAATAAGGGGCTAAGCTGTAAACTAAACAAGAGTTTTGTAGTCATCAAAGAACTCCAAAATGCAGGAAAATACATGGAATTGGACTTGGGGAATTTCCAGGGGCAAGAAAATTTGACCTAGTTTAAGCTCTCTAATGTGAATTTATCTCCTTCAACATAAATTCATCGGATATATGAATCTCGTATTACAATCTCTTTGTATTTGATATGATTCCATTTCATCTCGTTGTTTCCTCGTTATTGTTTTTGGAATATTTGAATTGGTTACTGATTACCAAATTACCAATGTAGTTCCTCTTTCAAATATTTATTTGTTAGTTAGGTTTTATATTGATGGACACAGTTGATCGTTTTGCTCCGTTTAGTTCCTCTCTCAAATATTTATTTTTGCAGTTCTTGGATATGGGTCAGTAGTTAAGGAACTGGGAATAGTGAATTAGGGTTTATCAAACTTTATCTGGTGCAGCATAGTTCAAGGATTACAAAGAAACAAGTTTATTTCACTAGGAAGAAGCTTTAATGTAGTAATCCTTGTTGTTGGCGGCAGCCGAGTGAGAGCCCCTACTCCATCTTACTATCCCAAAATATAAAAAATTCTATTCACCCTAGTGCTACTCGCTACGTAACCCTGATGGAACAACCATGTGAAATGGAGAGCGTCAAGGTGGAGCATCTTCGAAAGCTAGAGAGAATATAGTAGTTTGCATAATAGAGCACTATTTCGAAATTGCTTTTCCACTCTCCCAACTTATGATGTGATAACACGAGCACCCTCCTTGTTTATTCTAATTTGAACTGTCCATTGATGATCGATATCCTAGATTAGAACATCGGGGTGCCCTAATTTCATAATCGATCTTGAAGGGTGGTTGATCTTGAGCAACAACTCAAGTAATCGAGGTTACATTGAATGACATTTTGTGAAAATTCAATTCAACTTCTAAGCATAGCCTGATATCTATATCCGACGTAGTCATGCCATGTCAGGCGCCCAGATTCAGTCATACGTCAAATGAATTCATCAAAAATATATTTGACTGCCGTTACCAATGGCGGATTTTTTCCGGGATTAAATGGGGGATAGAGAGTCCTAAAGCCCACTCCGAGATGGGATATTTGATTTCAACTTGACTTTGTTGCTTGCTTTTTGTCATCCTTGCATTTTGAAGAAGCCCTAATCAATATCTTTCTATCTTCAGGTCTTCAAATCAATGAGCAGATAATCTTTCCTTGTCAGTTGATTGTTATGGAGTTCATGTTCTTTAACCATTGACACTTATAAGTGAAGAAGAAAGCAAATAAGCATATGAACTTAGAGAGATGTTCTCACTATTTTATGGACTCTACAAGTTTATGCTCAGTAAGACGGAATTCCATGTTCTTATCCTCGGAATTGACAAAGCTGGAAAAACTGTAATCCATCCAATGTTTCGTTAATTTATTTTTTTTCTTCTATCATTTCTTGGTCGTCCATTATAATAATATTTAAATTGATTATAAGTTCATTCTATTTTTTTCTCGTAGTCTGATGTTTCCATAGGACCATATTTATTAATTTGCAGACTTTACTTGAGAAGTTGAAGTCATTGTATTCTAATGTTGAAGGCCTCCCCCCAGATCGAATTGTTCCAATAGTCGGACTTAACATCGGCCGGGTCGAAGCATCAAGGTCAAAACTTGTTTTTTGGGACCTGGGAGGTCAGGTATGTATGCCTCTTACACTGCCGATCCCCACTTTTTCCAAAATGTTACCATATTGAACTTTTCATGGTACCCTTTGTTTTGAAACATCATCTAGTATGAATGAGAAAATCTCATGCAACCTGTGGAATGAAAGGGTTAAAGTTTGGTCTTCAATGAACAATGATAACTGGTGTCCGTTAATAATGGCTAAAATGTTTAGTTAAATCGGTTTCTTAATCTAGGACTACGATATTTAGGCAAGATTCAAAATGAAATGACATCGATATTATTGATTTAATCATCAACAATGTTCACATCTCATTGGATAGTTCCACCTTTGACGCTTTATGAAGCTGCCATTTCATGTATGAATTTTCTACTGACAGGTTGGACTTCGAACAATTTGGGAGAAATATTATGAAGAAGCACATGCTGTAATATATGTAATTGATGCTGCACGCCCATCCCGCTTTGAAGATTCAAAATCTGCATTAGGTTAGTCATGTTCAGTACCTAAGTTTTGTATGTTTTCACTATAATACCTCCAGCCATCTGAATCCAAGTTTCCTACTTACCAGAAAATTACTGCGCAATGATGATTTGCTAGGGGCACCTCTTCTGATACTAGCGAACAAGCAGGTAATGTAAGCTAGTTTTTTGTCCAATATGTAATTTCTTGTACAGTCTATGTAACCAAAACTTATTTTTTCTGCATAAAAGAATTTCTTCACTTAATCAAACTCCTTGCTCCAAAAACATCAATAATTGTTTGCCTCAAAAGCACATCATAAGCAGAAACACTTTCGGTTCAAAATCAGCTTCTTTCCTTACTTGTAAATTTGCCAAGATTGAGAGAAGAGTGTTCTCTTTTCCCTTTTTTTCTTTCCGTTCTTTCTAGGGTCCTCCATTGTCATTGATTTACATCTTGATGGCAGGATCTTGCTAGGGCTGTATCTGTTGATGAACTTGCTAGATACTTAGATCTCAAAGAGTTGCATGAAAGGCAATACATGTTTGAAGCTGTTTCAGCGTATGACGGGTAAGCACTGAAGCAAAATCCGATCTCTAATGGTCAATTTGAAAAGGTAAAGCTATGAAAACTTTCTTCTCACTTGTCTGTCGTAAAAGTACAGGAGCCATCAAGAGTCGTAGTAAGTGATTAATCTGAAATGAGTCATGGAGTTTTGAACTGCGGGATGGGAGTTAAGGATGGCATAGAATGGCTTGTCAAAGTAATGGAGAGAAGCAAGAGAAGAAAAATACTGAGACTTCGTGCCGAGTTTCAGGCCCTGTTTCTACTTAGAAAGTTTATTTTCTTGTATGAAAACTACACTAATTTTCGCATTGGCGTCAAACCTTCCAAGGAGAACCAATTTTCTTTTTACAGAACACACATGATGGTTAAAATGCTGAAGGTCTGTATACTGATAGATCAGTGATATTGTTCGACAAAAAGCTGCCAAAATCTTTGCTTAGTATATTATTCCGGTAAGCTGCATTTTGTACGGAAGATGATTAAATTTATATCATCAAGTCCAATGTAAACAAAAAGAAACTCTCTAAGTTAAGTTAGGAGTGATAATTTTGAGAGTGGTGGTTACCTGCGGCGGTGGCAAGGCAAATATATTTTATCTTATATCCAAAGCTTAAAGTCAGCTTCACTTTGCACGTCATTCACTGTTTTCACACGATGAGGGAGAGAGAGAACCTAGAGAGAGAAATAGAGGTCAGCCTCTCATACAACATGTTTGTTGCATCCTGTACGGAACGGGTCTATTAGACAGTGAGAGAATTGGTTGGCTTAGAGTGAGAGTCAATGTATCTTACCATAAAGAAACATCATAAGGGTATAATTATGGTTATCCAAATTTTACATAAATTATCATGTGGATGAATGACAGTTATAGGGCTAATGTGGTTGCTTGACATTGTTTCATAATCTCCATAGTTCATAAATTGAGTAGGTGTAATAATCTCGAAAATAAATGTTTCCTTTTGTACAGATAGACTACTGCGCTAGGTGAATTAACGCCCATTAGGATTAACTGTGCTATGGCAGTCGGTTGTCTCTATTATCTTCAAGACATCGTATTAACCTCTTTATTTTCATATAACTTAATTCCTAGTTTTTTATTGTTGGAGATACGAACATGCCTCTTTCTCATATGTTATCCACATCGTGTCTTTTGGTTATGTGTGTTTTGAGCATTTTTTAGTCCGTAAAGGTCTATATACTTGGACTAAATTGATTTATTCTTTTTGGTAGATCTCCAAACAGTTAGTGTAAGGACATATTCGTTTTTAGCACGGTGATAATTGCTTGAACTTGTCATGGACGACCAAGCATTGACATCATGGGAGATAGACAGGTGGGACTTGTTGAATATCAGGAAAAAAGTAGTTGAGAAGTTTCAAACACACAACAATGTAATAAAATCACTGGAAACCAAGCTTATTGATTTAAAGGTGCAAGTAGAAGCTAATATAATGGACGAAGAAAGTCTGGCACTTCTCAACGATGACCGCAAACAGGAAATAGCGCGGGATGCAAATAAAGTGAAGAAAACAAAAACAAAGCGGGCTGTAATCATTTGCTTGAGTTCACTCATCTTGCTATTTAGGAAACTTATCATATTTGACATACTTGGATCTTCATGAAAACTTGTTTACAGGAGAGATCCCAATTGAGCTTGGAAACCTTACGTAGCTTTTATACTTCGATATCTCGTGCAATTCTCTTTCGGGTCAGATACCCGATAGCTTGTGTGATCTCTCAAATCTTATTTACTTCGATTTGGCTGATAACCGATTAGAAGGCTCAATACCCAGAAACGGAATTTGTCTAAACTTAACAAGGGTTTCGCTTTCTGGGAACAAAAATCTCTGTGGGGGTATTCTTCGTTTAAACTGTAACATGAAGAATTTTCGTAGACAACCGTCAACGTTTAATACTTTGGCATTGACAGGAATCGTAGTCGGTACTGCATTTGTGACTCTTGCAGTGATTTACGCACTTATGAGGAGGAGAATCGGCAACAGAAGTGAAGGTGAATGCTCGGAGTTTAGTGAAAGCAATTTGAATAGCTTGAAAACCGATAACTTCTACTATCTTAGTAGTAAATCGAAGGAACCTCTAAGTATCAATATAGCAATGTTTGAGCAACCTTTACTCAGACTAACTTTAGGTGACATACTTGAGGCTACCAATCACTTCTGCAAAACGAATATCATCGGAGATGGAGGATTTGGTACGGTTTATAAAGCGATACTGCCGGAAGGAAAAATCGTTGCAATTAAGAAGCTAAACCAAGCGAAAACACAAGGTCATAGAGAATTACTTGCTGAAATGGAGACTTTGGGCAAGGTAATCTGTAGTTATTGGTTTACTAATTTACATGTTTTTATGCCCCATTCGCAGAATAACCGTTAAATGAACAAAAACATTGACACTATGATACATTTTTTTCACAGGTAAAGCATCGGAATCTCGTTCTGTTGCTTGGGTACTGTTCATTTGATGAAGAAAAGCTACTAGTTTACGACTACATGGTAAATGGAAGCTTAGATCTCTGGTTAAGAAACAGAACGGGCGCACTTGAAGTTCTTGACTGGCGAAAGCGATTCAAGATAGCCCTTGGAGCAGCTCGTGGACTAGCTTTTCTCCATCATGGATTCATTCCCCACATTATTCATAGAGACATCAAAGCTAGCAACATTTTACTCGATAAAGAGTTTGAACCAAAAGTTGCAGATTTCGGGTTAGCTAGATTGATAAGTGCTTGTGAAACCCATGTGAGTACAGATATTGCAGGAACATTTGGTTATATTCCACCTGAGTATGGACAAAGTTGCAGATCAACAACAAGAGGAGATGTATATAGTTTTGGTGTGATTTTGCTTGAATTGGTTAGTGGGAAAGAACCAACTGGTCCTAATTTTAAAGAAATGGAAGGTGGGAATTTAGTGGTTTGGGTTAACCAGAAGATCAAGAAAAGGGAAGCCATGGATGTACTTGATCCATTGATTTTGAATAAGGAGTCTAAGCAAGGAATGTTGCAGGTGGCAGCTTTGTGTGTTAATGAAAATCCGGCGAGTAGGCCGACTATGCTTTTTGTGTTGAAGTACTTGAAAGGAAGTGAAGGAGTTTATGAGATTTAGTAGTAGTTTGATTTATGGTTTTATTTGGTGTTTGTATTTGTAGATTTGATCCTACGGAGGAAGGCTACTTATTGTAATAGTTATATTTGATAGTTCAGTTTTCTAATGTATTTATAGTGGAAAGTTTCCTCCGCCACATAGTTTGCTAGGATTTTAGATTAATAAACATAAAATAAAAAAAGGTTCTTTCTATAACATAATTATTTTAAATTTGTTTTTTTTCTTTCTACAAACTGTGTCCCCCAAAAATCATTTTATTTTTGAAAATATAGTTATTTTCTACAGAAAATCGTTTTTTTTTCTCAAAATTCGATGTGTTCGACAATTGTTTATTCCTCCGAAAAGCGATTCTTCCCCAAATAACTTTTTTCCTAAGGCCATTTTTTTTTTGCGAAAATAGATTTTTTTCTTAAAAACTGTTTTGCCCTCGAAACTATTTTTGTACAAACCGTTTTTTTACCTCTTTGTTTTGTCGTCAACTTTAATTGTTTTCCTCTTTTTTCTCCTTCCACTACTACCACCTCACCACGGCACCACCTATTCTCTATCTATGTTAGACATTATTTATTGAAATTCAATTGAAATGCTTAAACTTTGATGTTACTCCAATTAAAGTTTTTTAATATTTGAATAATCAATCAAGTTAGATATTATTTTTTAGTGAAATCCGTTCTTTTTGTTCTCATTTTTGTCTCGATACATTGTGGAGTGTGAAAGAAATATTTGCATAAATTGCTACTGTTGTTAGATCATATTCATTTGATCTTTTGCGCATAATATTAGTGTCAAAATAATCTTATTGTTAATATTGGACTAAATAAAGTTTAAATTAGGTTGAAATCAAAAGACCGGACCAAAAGACTGGTGTTTAAACGGGTGGTATATTTTATTATGTACAGACTTTTGGTCGGATTTTTTTACATATTAAATTTAAATTCAAATGGGTATCAGAGTATAATATATCTTTAGCCTTTCATCTAGGCTCTAATACCAATTGTCATATGGGTATCAGAGTGTAGTATATTTTTAGCCTGCACATCTTCAGGCTCTGATACGCTCTGATACCAATATCGTTGTTCGGGAGAATCGTGTATTCTTTCACACCGAAGGATTTAAGAAGCGAAAAATTTAAAAGTTAGATTTGAGATAAACAAACTAAGAGACATGTTAAGCTACCCATCTATAAAGAGGAAAAATTATGCAAAAGAAGAAGAGAGAAAGATGAAGTGGAAGAAAAAACAAAATTTTTTTTAAAAAAAAATACAAGAACGATAAAAGATGGAAGAATAACAATTTTTTTTTCTTTTTTTAATACAACTAATCACAAAAACGGGGGTCAAAAAAAAGTTTTAACACAATTGGGGGCCAACAAATAATTATACAATTCCAAATACTCAACTGATGAAAGAACACGGTAAGGGAGACTGGGAGAGTCGAACCCGCGACCTATTAGAAATTATATAATTTCGAATACAAAAACAGCTGAAAACCACCTTCCTATAAATACCAAACCTGTTCCACAATTTCCCTCTCAAATCTCACTCTTCAAATTTCTCCACACGATTATCTTCAGTCTAACCCTAGTTCAGGCGACAAATTGACTGTGAGATATTTCATCAAACTTTTATCTAATTTGCATCTAATTGAACTTCAGGAAAGGATTTCGTTGTATTACTCTAATCTTATTGTGTTTTTACTTTATATCAGATCACTCAGAATCAAGAAAGGAAACATAATTCGATTAATATGGTCTCTGGAGCTATGGTGCTAAATGGGTATCAGGATGTAATACATTTTCAACCCGTACATTTTCATCCTGTAGCTCAGATTCTGATATCCATTTCTCATATGGGATCAGAGCACAATACTCTAGCATGCCACTCAGGCTCTGATACCAATTGTCAAATGGGTATCAGAGTGTAATATATCTTTAGCCTTTCATCTAGGCTCTGATACCAATTGTCATATGGGTATCAGAGTGTAGTATATTTCTAGCCTGCACATCTTCAGGCTCTGATACCAATATTGTTGTTCGGGAGAATCGGGTATTCTTTCACACCAAATGAGTATCAGAGTATAATATATCTTTAGCCTTTCATCTAGGCTCTAATACCAATTGTCATATGGGTATCAGAGTGTAGTATATTTCTAGCCTGCACATCTTCAGGCTCTGATACTAATATCGTTGTTCGGGAGAATCGTGTATTCTTTCACACCGAAGGGTTTTGGTGGGCTCATGGAGCCTTCGGCAAAATCAAAACATCGTACATGTGCGGGGTGGCAAAAAAAACGGGAACGAATGCTACTAAGACTTGAGGCGTCACATTAACTCAAAACATTATCAAATCGTGATCTAAAATCATCATTTTAAACCTTTCTTCCTTTCATTGAATATCCTAAAACAAGAATTACAAATATAAATCTTTTGAAATGAAGTGTACAAGAGAAAAAAATGAGATTGTTAACTATTAAATTTCATTAATATAATTATAATCTTAGAAGCCAAATTAGAAAGTTGTAACCACAGTTTTAGTGGGGGCCAAATTTTATAATCTTACAGTGACAATGAACTTACGTGGAAAGTAATTGTTTAACTATATGACCCACGATCATTTTCACACTAGAAATGCACCCATGATTTTTAAGATTGGAGAAGGAGAAAACTATAGGTATATCAGGAGAAAAGTAATGGGGGAGATTGGATTAGTTAAATTGAAGTGGAAATCCTCAGGAAAAACTATAGGTAGTAGTATATTAGGAAAAAAGTAATGGGGTGAGATTGGATTAGTGAAATTGAAGTGGAAATCCTCTGGAGAAATATAGGTAGTATAACAGGTATAGTAGTTAGATTTTCATGATATGAACACTCATAAATAGCTAAAGTTGTTTGTTCTTCTTCTTCATCTTTTCTCCTATTGTTGTTCTTATTTATCAATCAACACTGTCCTGAACTGGTCTCTGAGTTTTGAGTGTCTCGCTTCTAAAGCTACTGTTGGGCTTAAAGGTTGAAGATTGGAGAAGGAGAAAACTATAGGTATATCAGGAGAAAAGTAATGCGGGAGATTGGATTAGTTAAATTGAAGTGGAAATCCTCAGGAGAAATATAGGTAGTAGTATATCAGGTATATAGTAGTTAGATTTTCATGATATGAACACTCTTGTTTGTTGTTAGAATTTCATGATCTGACCACTCTTGTTTGTTGTTAGATTTTTAGGCTCATAAATAGTAAGCTACTGATATATGTTAATTCATAACGTTTGTTGTTAGATTTTAACAGGGCCGGCCCAAGTAGAGGGAGGCCTAAAGCGAAGAAAATTTTGGGTTCTTTTACGCTACCTAATTAAAAAATAATAATTTTTGCCGTAAACCTGATTGATGTATATGTTTCATTCTCATACAACTTTCAATAGACTAATTGAAGTACAATACATGGACTTGGACCTAAAATAAAAAAAATTAAATTTAAATCGAACACTTGCAATCTAATTGAATATTACAATTTTATAAATTACAATTGTAACAAAATAGGGTTGTCAACACTTGGTTGCCCAAGTGGTCTGAAGTGTTGACATATAAATAATGTAGTTGGGCTTTAGGGTTGTTCTTGTTATAGAATTTGGATTATTGAATTTTGGATTATTGAATTTGGGATCATTAGAGTATAACTAATCTAGTTGGTCTTTAGTCTTGTTCTTGTTTAATTTGACAGTATCGTGCTTATCACATCTTTGATGTATCAACGTCATTGTAATGACTATAAAAAAAACGTTTAGTTTATAAATCGAATATAACATATACCAACTAACTATTGCATTATGATGGTTCAACGAAAAAAAAAAATATTGCATTATCATATGAGTAGGAATGTTTATTTATTACATTGAAAAAATCAGATTCACATACAATGGTAACTATTGCATTATGATACAGTATATGATTAGGTTAGAATAAATTTTTAATTTTTATTGTGGGCCCCACCGTGTATTTACTTCCAAAACAATACAGCAACAAGAGAGGCGCACGGATTTTGAGGAGTTTAATGGGGTTTTTATTGAACGGGCTTTGTATTGGCTGGGTTTTTGTTTTCTTATTTTTTCATGGAGTGCCTTCAGTGAATTGAAATTTTGGGGCTCTCTCCCAAACTGAGGCCCAAAGCAGCCGCTTTGGCTGCTTTGGGCCTGGGCCGACCCTGGATTTTAATGATCTGACCACTCATAAATAGCTAAACTTGTTTGTTCTTCTTCTACTTCTTCTTTTCTCCTATGTTGTTGTTCTTCTTTCAAACTGGTCTCTAAGTATTGAGTGACTCCCTTCTAAAGCTACAAACCGATTCATTAAAAGTCTGTATAAAGCAGTGGATGCATCCTCGTTCGCCATTAAAATCAATCAGTTATAGGTTACTTAGAGAGATCAATCGAACAAAACTGGTCTAAAGCTCTTAAAAATGTTAAATATCTCTAGTAAGTAGTAGTAATAGAGTTTCTCTCTCTAAATCTGTTTGGACAAAACTCAAAAGAAAGAAACGAACACCTATACTCTGCCGCGTCTAAAAGCCAATTGAAAATCAGACGCGTGGTAAAGTTACCAGAATCAAAGGCTAATTTCTTCTTGACACGAGTCCTCTCTAGTTAGACAAAGGACCACTGGTGTCCTAAAGGCGCCCCTCGTGTTAATGGGGCTCTTCTCAACGTCCTTAGCTGGCCAACTACTTGGGGCAGACACGACCACGGCTACGGTGTCGTGCACATACCACAAAGGTTCAGACATAGAGATTCTATGGTAATGGCTCAGGTATTGTCGTGGCATTTCGAGACACGAAGTTTCAAATTTCGTGTGCCACGTCATTCCGGAAATTTCTTTCGTCATTTCAATTCGTGAACGTAGCATTTCTGTTTTATTTATGTTTAGATGTTGGATTATATTACCAACTTGAGTTTGACTTTGTTTTTTTGTTGGTAACCATTTATAATTACTCTCAACAAGGTGTAGTAATATTTTATAAATTAAACTAATATGTTAATTTTCAACTGATAATGTGGTCATGACGTGTCATAATGTGGTCGTTTCGCACTAGTTCCACCACGGTTTCGCACTAGTTGACGGAAAGAATGGCTTGACCGTCGTGGATGAAGCTCATGAACTGTGATAGAGCTTACTTAGGAACCATAGATTTGATGCGGCATCTAGGGTGCGCTCACTAGAATGTCTAATGACTGTTCCAAACCCAACTAAGGTGACTCATGAGTGTCAAGTTTCAACCACAAGATAACTCGCCAGGGGGCCTTTTCCACCTGAAAATTGTACTAGGTTGCAATAAAATTCGCGGCTCCTAAGGCCTATACTTGGGAAATTTTCTTGTGAAGGGTTTGTACATAAGGTGGATACATAAATTGGAGTTGTACAACTTACCTTGGATAAAATTAGAGAAGTGTAATTTATAATTAGCAAAAAATTTGTGATACTTGTTATTACGTATATCAAACCAGTAATAAAAGTAACCGATTATAACAACACAAGAGATTTACGTAGTTCCACCACCGTTTCGCACTACTTGAAGGAAAGAATGGCCAACACAAGAGATTTACGTAGTTTCACGACCACAGTGTCGTGCACAAACCCGTGACGGGCAGCACGGCACGAGTTGTTCCGTGTTGCCCTATAAACTGTCTTGCCAACTCACTTGTGGACAGATGATGCGTTGGCCACCACTATTTCAAAACAAATTAAAGAGAAAATTTGTGAAGGAAGCATACGCTTCCAACACTAGAGAGAGAGAGGCGCCTCTAAAACTTCGTTACCTCTAATTCGAATGGCTTTTTTTTTTGTTAGTTAATATCTCAATGAAGAAGATGTTTTGCCCATCTTTCACTTATCCAATAAGTTGTTTTTATTGTTTTCTTTTATGAAGTAATGGAGGAGTCAGTTAATTGGTGACTAATGGGACACCTATTTAGTCTCTGATGCAACCCATCCAACCTATTTGGTAACAAAATATTGAATGGGCTAGAGTAACCAGTGATGACTCCAAGACTCTCTCTCTCTCTCCATAACCGCTTTTAGAAAAACACTTCGAGATTTTCGTTGCTTCTCCGGCGAAGGGACCTACGCCGGATTCCTTTCCTTTTTCGTTTCTAATAAATAGTTATTTTCATTGTTGGTCTTTAGAGCATGTTTTTGTTGATCTATAAGATCTTTTTGTTGTTTTCGCGTTTTTTCCTGTTCGAGTGTTTGATCATGGACAACTACTTGGAGCTTCTTCAACAACTCACTTCATTTATAGAGAAATCTCAGGAGAAGTGGACTTAGTCACACGCAAAGCCCTATGGATCACAAGGGAGGATATAATCTTGGTCGAAAGATGCGAAGCAGAAAAATCTCCGATTGAACGTGATTTTGATTCAACATGGTTCTTTGTTCAAGTTCAAACTCATAATGTTCAACTTAGGTTTGAGAAGATAGGGAGATTTTGCTTCTATTGTGGGTTCTTGGGTCATTCCATTGCGTATCGTCCTATCAGGCTGAAACTCATGGATCTCTTGGAGATCAAAGTATTGCAGTTGTGGGAAACAGAAAATAGAGATCGGGGTCAGACTCAAGCTTCTGGTTTCGTAGAGGAAGATGTTGAACTGACATTGGAAGTAGGATCTCGACCGACGGTCGATGGACGTTCTCCGATCACTCCAGTTCGTGGTGGAGAAACAATTATAAGCGTTGACCTTCGTACATGTGGGGAGGGACACCCCCACTCAAAGTTAGTTACTCAACCACGTAAACCAAAGGTGGAAATGGTGAAAATGGGTCATGAACTCATGATAGTGGGAACCACTAAAGACACACAGAAACTAATGCCTCCTTCTTCACATGCAGTGGGCATAGGGTTACTTCTTTGTGCTTTGTTCTTCTTTTAACTTCTTATTGTAATCCATCTTGACTTTGCCTAATCAATAAAGTTTTTAGATTTCAAAAAAAAGATAAATATAATATTGTTTTCGTCCTTTCTCATTTTCCTCTCATTAGAGCCAAAACTATAACTTCCCTTTCTCTCCTCTATCTCTTCTATTCTTATAAAATGTATATGAAGGTTACAAGTCAATAAAAACATTCAAAGGTCGCCAAATTAAAGTTCAGTATAACCAGAAATCCACTATTTATTGATTTTGTATTAGTATGATACAAATAACAGTTTCTACAGACTCAGTAATCATAATTGATTTAGAAGACATCTATGTTTTAGTCCAAAAATTTACTTATTATAATTTTATCTTTAGTCGTCATCTCACATTTCCTCCACCACTATAATTTTCAACCACCTCTTCTCTCCTAATACTCTCTTTCTTTCTCATTTAGGTCCAAGATAAGTATACTTTTTCTGAACATTTTCGATCATAATTTCCAAAAATTGCCTTATGTTTGATTAAAAACATATTATAAGAAAATTTATACGCTTATAAAATTACTAATAACTTGAGGGTATGTTTTTTATTTTCTTTTTATAATAAGTACTACTTTAAATTTCACAAAACTAGTTGTACTTACTAAAATTAGTTCACAAAACTGATTGTAACTTACAGGCATACATAAATTAGTTTATCTTCCACCTCTAATTTATCAAATTCACCTCACAAAATTAGATAGTAGATTACATGTATTCGACCCATTGAATCCTATTCCTTTCTTCTCACCCCCCAACCACACCGACCACTGTACCATCATTATGATTTTCTATCTATCCCCTCTCCCTTCACCATCGTTTCCGAGGGGGGTAATCGGGCAAAAGGAATTCGTTCCCCTTCGCAGGCTTTGGCGAATGGTTCTGACAAAGTTTTCCTCCCCCTCCTCGCACACTAACATATAATAGATGTCAAAACATCAACCAAATCTTTTGAGTCGACCAATCTAGTTTTGATAGGAGTTAAAATTCAAAAGGAAAATCTCGAAAAACAGTGATAATGATTTTTGAGTTGTCTCATTAACTTGAACTTGTATATTATGTGGTTTCTTTGAAAAAAAAGATAGAAGTGTATGCCTATCCATCAAACATCACTTTTCATCCGTATCTTCGAACATAATACAATTCAAGAATCTCATCTAAATTTTACTAGTATACAGTACTATTCAATGGAATTTTACCCATTTTGGCATTGCTTTTATAGGAGCCTTAAAAAATTTGGATGTTACTATATGCAACTTCAATTTACTAAAGACAACTATTGGACAAAAATAACTAAACAAAACTAATTAAAATAGTGTCTTAAATTGCTAACCAACACCAACAGTAAAAATCAAGTATATTTAGGTTCCAGTATAAATTCTGTTAGTTGAGAGAGTATCATCAATAACACAGTTAGGGGCCTCCCATAAATGTTATAGGCGCACCCTTCCTTCACAAATTCTCTCTCAAATTTGCCTTGTGGAAGGCCCCTATAACACTAATAGGGGGGCCCTATAAAACTACCCGTTACATAAATGTCATAAGAGTATAACTGAAAAGTTTGACAATAATTGGGGGCTAAATCAATTTGCCATACACAATTAGGGGTCAACTTGAATTTTCCCTCATATGGAGACCAAGTCTTCGGGTTGGTCAAAAAGGTGGGGACTAAATCCAAATTAACCCAAAAAAAACGAAACCGAGTTAGACTTGAAGTTACTTTCACCTTGGATGTAGGGTGGTATGTTCCTTAACCCTATTTAAAGTAGTTTTTCACTCCTCAAATATAGACGCAACTCCTCATTTTCATCTTTTTTTTTTTTTTTGTTGAAGAGATAAAATATATTAGATAGAAATTAGAGTTCTATTACAATACATCCTACAAAGAAAATAAGGTACATGTTTCCAAGCTTTCGATCTGTTTTTCGTTCGTGCCCATTTTGCCAGCTTATCTGCCACTTCATTGAATTTCCTGCTTGTATGAGAGAATTTGACTATTTCCAAGCTCTTTTTTATTTCTTGGATCTTGTTCATATGAACTTGAGATTGCCATTGAATATTATTCTTTCCTTTCTGGAGGTATTTTATAATGTTGATGTTGTCGCTTTCGATTATAATTCTTTTATATTCATGAGATTCTGCCCATTGCATTCCTTTAAAGACTGCAATTGCCTCACCTTCCTCTGAGTTTCTGCTTCTAGCTGTGAAAGTTGCAGCTTCGACTAATTTAGAATCATTGTCGTGGATGACTAGACTGATTCCCGTTATATTTTGCATGTCTATGAATGATGCATCTACATTTATCTTTACAAAAGACGATTCAGGGGGTTTCCATTTATCTTGTTCTGTTTTGGTTTGAGGTTTATGTTCCTTTTGTACTTGTGGGTATGTCGAAATGATCGAAATCATATTGTCCAGCTTGTTTATTTCGTGTTGGAAGCAATGGTCACATCTTATTTTCCAAATGTTCCACATGATGGTTGCAAAATGTATATTGTTAGTCACGTAGGCTGTCAGGTTATTGTTTTCCCAGGAGAAGATCCAGTCTCTTACTAATAAAATGTTTTCTGAAATTATATTAAAATAGAACCAAATATTTTTCGCAATAGGATAGTGAAGAATGGCATGTTCGATGGTTTCTATCTCATTACAGTTCGGACAGATTCGGTTGTTATCTATGTACTTTCCTATTCTTTCCTTAACAGGGAGAGCGTTAGTACAGATTTTCCATATAAAAATTTGAACTCTAGGAACCACTGGTAGAGACCAAAGAAAGTTCCAAATAGGAGACCGGGGTTGGGGAGAATTCATACTGAGCCTCAGATGTTGATACATTGATTTGACACTAAATTTACCATTTTTTGTGAGAGTCCATTTCCTTTGATCTTCACTATCTGTCCCAATCGGGATGGTGAGGATAAGGTTTTTAGTCTCATTATCGAATTCATGATTAAGTAAGGTTTCGTCCCATGTACCATGGTTGATGAGCTGTGCTACCTTAGTTAGGTTAGAGTTTTGGTTATGCGGGATAGACGGGGTATTGGGAATCCAATTATCGGTCTAAATATTAATACTCTTACCGTTATGGACTTACCAAATCGAATAGTTTTCAATTATCTTAAGATACTTATTGATGTTCTTCCATATCCAAGAGTGATATGGTTTCGTCCGTCCTGGGTTATCTGTCCTATCAAAGTATTTGGCTTTCACTAGCTTAACCCACATAGATTCCGGCTCGGTTTTAATTCTCCAAGCTAATTTGCTTAACATAGCTTGGTTATCCAACTCTGTAGAGTGGATACCCAGACCACCCATGGATTTTGGAAGGCATATGGAAGACCAGGATTTGGTACATATACCTTTGGACTTACCCCACCAAAACGACTTTTGTAAAGTCGTAATGCTCTTGCAAATGCCCTTAGGAAGGGCAAATCATTGCATTTGGTACTCGTAATGACTACCGTGCGACCCGCTAGAGACAGGAAACTGTGATTCCATTTGTCTAATTTCATTTTAATTTTTTGAAGAATATCGTTAAAGATTTGCTTTTTGTTAGCGCCGATGAATAGTTGTGAACCTAGATATTTTTCCGAAGTGGCGGCATATTTAACTTTAAGGGAACGCATGATCATACGTTTAAATTTTGGGTGTGAGTTTTTAGAGTAGAAGATGTTAGATTTTGCGTAGTTGATCATTTGACCAGAAGCATCGCAAAAGTCCTTAAGTATAGACTTAAGGGAGTGGATATTATCAAGAGAGTTGCGACCAAAGATGATGCAGTCATCTGCGAAGAGGAGATGAGAAATGGAAAGATTAGGATTTTTGGTAGGGAAGCCTATGAAATTGTCTTTATCCTGTTCCTCTTTCAGAAGTCTGCTTAGCCCCTCCATTGCTAGAGTGAACAGGAATGGGGAGAGGGAGTCTCCCTGTCTGATTCCTCTAGAAGGGTGGAAAATAGGTTCAGGACGGCCATTGACTAAAACCGCCATAGAGGGGGTTGTAATGCATTGGGTGATCATTTTGATCCAGTGATCCGAATAACCCAGCTTGGCTATGATTTCCGTAAGGAAACTCCACTCTATCCTATCAAAAGCCTTGGACATGTCCAGCTTAAGACCAAAGTATCCGGTCGCTCCTTTCATGGTTTTGAGGGAGTGAATGATTTCCTGCCCCATGATGATATTATCTGAGATTTGTCTTCCAGGGACATAAGCGGCCTGGAACGGGGAAATGATGTTATGTAACGTGCTTTTGAATCTATTGGCCAAGATTTTCGTAATAATTTTATACGTAGTGTTTAAGAGGCTAATAGGTCTGAAGTCCGCTGGAGTTTGTGGGGTAGTGGTTTTCGGGATGAGGCAAATGTGAGTATGGTTAGTGTCTTGCGGAAGCACCGCCGAATCAAAGAATTCTTGAACTAAGTTGTAAATATTGGGACTGACAGTATCCCAGTTAGATTGAAAGAAGTAAGGGGGGTATCCGTCTGGCCCCGGGGCCGCCTCTTTTTTAAGACTATTTATAGCGTTGTTAATTTCTTCCTGATCAGGGATATTGGATAGCTCTATGTTTTGCTCATGGGTGATGGAGGTCTGGAAGAGGTTGAGAATGGAGTGGTTGTCAGTTTTACCCTGAGACGTGCTAATGTTGAGAAGATGGGTAGTAAAAATAGCTTGGATGTTATCTAGACCCTCTTGCCAATCACCATTGGAGTCTTTAATGGCTGTGATTTTATTAGTTCTGTTCCGTTGTATGGCTTGAGAGTGAAAGAATTTAGTGTTTTTATCTCCTACTGTGATGAAGTTGTTCCTAGATTTTTCTTTCCATAAATATTCTTGTAGTGTGTACAGTTCTTCTAGTTGTTTGTGTATAGTGTTGTAATCTTTTTTTGAATTAATGTTATTAAGCTTAGTAATTAGATCTTTGATATTATTGTCTATATTACCAAAAACCGTTTTATTCCAGTTCGTAAGTTGTCTACTAAGGTTTTTCAGATTTACTTGGATATTTTTGTGATTAGTCCATTTGTCAGAAATGAACTTGTGACAATCAGGGTGTGACATCCAGGTGCGAATAAATTTAAACGGTTTAGGTTTGTTGCAGCTTAAATCTGTGTCATCTAGGAGAAGTGGTAGGTGATCTGAACCTACACTATCCAGGTGAGAAATACTCGAGAGTTGAAATTTTTGTAGCCAATGAAGGTTGGCTAGGGCTCTGTCAAGTCTTTCCTGGATAAAGTTTTCTCCATATTGTCTGTTATTCCAAGTGTACGGGTATCCCTTAAAGCCCATATCTGTTAAGTTCAGGTTGTTGATATAAGTTTGAATTCTATGATTGTTAGAGTTCATACCCGCTTTACCTCCTTTGTCCTTGTTATCCAGAATAACATTGAGGTCCCCTATAACCATCCAGGGTGTCCCATCTTGAATATTAAGCTTAGCTAACATTTTCCAAGGTTTAAGTTTGTTTTTATTGTATGGGCTACCGTAAAAACCTGTTATAGAATATTCTGGGTTTTGAGTGGTGTTATAAATATCCATGTGGACCATGTTAATGTCCGAGTAAGGAATTTTAAGGTTGAGGTTGTGTTTCCAATATAAGGCAAGGCCACCCGCCTTGTTGGTAGGCTCAACAAAGAAGTGATCATAATGTTTATTGATCTTAATATAATTATTGATTTTATTAGATTTTGTCTTGGTTTCTGATATGAAGATAATATCTGGGTTATGCCTATTAATCAGACTCATAAGATGCTTGCGAGTGTTAAAAGAATTGATGCCTCTAATATTCCAACTGAGGACTTTGGGCCCAATATTGTTATTCATCTAAGACTGCTTTAAGAGCACTAAAAACTTTCTATATAATAGAACTATGAACGTCTAAAAGCCCCCCCAGGGTCAAACCGGGTAAAGAGGGAATGAAGGAAAGTTATAGAGGCGCTCTAACAGCTAGACAGACTCTCTAAGCCCAATGGGCTAAGAACACAGATCCACTAATTGATGGGAGAGACTAAGAAGGTTGGATTAAAAAGGATAAAACTAAGAAACTAAAGAACTATCTTAAAACCCAGATAATCGACTAGAGATTAATCGAATCAGATAAGCATAACACTAAGTAAATGATAATAATTTAAAGTAATACTACTAATACCATTAAACTAATTACACTAACACCTCTAAGGTGTAATAACAGTAGCTAGCAAAGATAAGAACTAACAAAAGATAAGAACTCACAAATCTTAGTCTCTGTCATGTCCTATTGGCAGAGATAAGAACTAACTAAAGATAATTAAGATAGAACAAAATAACATAGTAAAGTTTATCATACTTAACAGTAAAATATCACTACTAATCACCCAAACAACTTAAGATCTGAAACCAAGACTTCAGGCTACTCATTGTCTCCATCACTCCTATTATCCCTGAATTGCCGTGGGGGTTCCAAGAGTTGATCTGCAAAGATATGCCTACGACGCTCTTCCTGACTATCTATCGACTCTGGAGGGGGAGTATACCAGCTTGGTGGACCATAACCAGTGAAGGAGGATGACCCTGAAGACTGACTTGAACTCCAACCATGAAGAAATCCTGGAAATGAAGAACCTATACCCAAACTGTGCTCCTTGAATTTCTTGCTCATAAACTGATGATGTTCGTCTATTTCAATTTTAACATCGATCAGTTTATCTAAATCCTTCCTCTTCCCTTTCTGTTTAAAAATCTCATGAGGAGGGACTGGGTGTGGAGGAGCAATATTCGGGGGAACGACAGTAAGGGCCCAGTTATCGGCAGGACCATGGGCAACAAAATTCACTTCCATAGGGACACTGATGTTATGATCATGGGTAGGAAGACAAGGATTAATGGGATGCTCCACTATCCGACATTTGTGACAAATGGCCTTAGGAAACTTTAGATAGCTGAAGTTGATAGGCTTACCTCCATCAGAAAAAACCGAGTTCAGAGTGGCTAGCAAAGGTGTACGAACATCGTACATAAACTGAATCCTAAGAGTGGTATTTGTGACCTTGCTGAAGTTACGAGGTTGGATTTGAAGAATGAAACCCATACAAGAAAAGATAATATCTAAGTCATGACGATTTTGAATGGAAGATGGCAAACCTGAAAGACTGCACCACATCGGCTCACTCATCAAACTTGGTATCTCTCCTTGGAATGGAAAATCCACTTCTTGCATAACTATTAGGTATCCTCTGATAACCCATGGCCGACCTTGGTTAATCTCATTAAGTGCTATGAGGTTCCTGGGTTTGATCATAAAGTGGTTGGGACCTGTAGTTGAGGGAGTGATCCGACTTTCTCTAAAGAATCTCGACTGAGCCGAGAGGTGTTTTCTTATGAAACCGATGCCGTAATCGTATTGACAACATAACCGAGCAAGAAAGCCAGTCGATATTACTGGGAGTTGCTTAATCTCAGCCGGTTTGGGATAATTGATAGTCAACTTGCCGTAGTCTGATAAGCTTAGTTGGATTGACATTAGCTTAGATAGTTCCTCTGGGTTAACTTGGGGTTGAGACGACATCAGAGAAAGTAAGAAAATGAAGAAGATGAGGAGAAGACTTCTCTGTTTATGATGGCAGGTCATTACTACTCTTAAAGGGGTAGATTGAGAAGACCATGGGGCTTCTGCATGTCGAGGAAGAAGCCTCATAAATGATCTCTCAATTGAATGTTGTCCACGTGTAGACTAGGAAGATTATTCTGCTCAAGAAGCCTACCCACTAAGAACCACTTGGAAGAACTGTGGTCAGCGAACTAGAGAAGGGAGGCCGAGCGTCGACAACACCTTGGAAACCGGCGCATGCGTGAGGATCTTCTGAGTAGCCCGTCTTGGTTTATGGATTAGCTATTCCCCATGTATATTAAGCTAATAAAATCAAGACAGATGTAAATAAATGCGTATTAAGAGAATAACTTACCTGGTTGCTTGATCTTCTTTGGATTCTTCCCGAGGGAATTCGGCTGGACTCACAGGTTCACCGGATATCCTTCTTTGAGATCCTACTGTCGTCTTTAAATGAAACTTGATTATTTCTTTATTCCTTTAACCTAGATAATGATGTCTTTAATGAAACCAGCTGTTTGAGGGTGGTTTTCGATTTTTGTTGAGGTTTGGTGGATTGTTGATAGATCTTATTGATGTGTTTGAAGATTGATTAGGCTTCCGATGAGTTTGATTTTGGTGATGGATGTGGATTAGGGTTACCAAAAGGAGAGACTGAGAAATCGCCCGCTGACGTCAGCACGGACTCTCTCTCTCCTAAAAAAACCCCATAATCCCTTTATTCTCCAAGGTCATCCTCATTTTCATCTTCAACCTTCCTTCTTTTTCCACCTCTTTAGTTTATCTTTCACCTTCACCCACTGTTAGAAAACTCCAATAACTTCTTAGTCAACCTATTGATTTTGTTGCTCCAGATGATAAAAAAAGAAAGAGAGAGAGAGAGATTGGAGGTTAAGAAAAAACATAGAGTTCGACAGAGGGAAAGAGGAAGATGAAGATCTAAAGAAAGAAAATAACATTCTCAAAAACGAAAATAATCCTTATTCGATTTACAGTCCTATATTATTTTCTTTTGGATGTTTCATTTTGACTATGTACTCCATTCTTTGGTTTCTTATGTGTTGATTTTGTATAACAATGACAAAGGTATATAATTATATCTTATTTCTGATCGATTTGTGTTTAATGTAAGTATTTTCTTGATTTCTTTCTCTTTATCTATGTGTCTGTTGTTTCTATGATGAATGATGTTGTCCGTTAGACCATTTCTGATGATTAAAATTAATGAAATTATTTTGGCTCAAATTTATTTATTTATTTTATTTCTGTTATGAGTAAGCCCGAACCCCGATTCGCCCGACACCCGAATTACCCGCCACAGACTAGTGCAAATGGCGGGCTTTGTGCAGGAGATTGAAGGTTTTACCCGGCCCGAGACTGCCTGTTTATCTAACTGGACATTGAGTATACTAGCCCGAGCCCGGAGCATTGGGGCCCATGGGTGCCCGAGCCCGACCAGGGCCGGTCCTGAGATTTCGGAGGCCCGAAGTCAGTTATGAGAATGTGGCCTGCACGCGTTTCATAAGAAAAAATGTGTACATAAGAATTCTCATCATTTTCCTTGCACACACGCGAGATTTAAACATGAAACTTGTGCTCATAACTTGCAGTTGAATCGAACGATCTGATTGAGTTACTTGGAATTGGCTCGGAGAAAGACATCGTACGTCCTTAGGCGATTCACCGGTCGAGTGGTTCAGCGAGTTTGAAGTTCGACGAGTTAGTAGCTTGTTCTTTTTCTTTTTTTAAATAGAAAAAGATATTAGAAATGATTCTTTGAGAAAAATGGCCAAAGAAATGGTAATAGTTGTGGTGGTCTCGAGGCTTAGTAATTGTGGTTGTGGTGGTGGAGGTTTAGTAATGGTAGTGGTTGTGGTGTTGAGGCTTAGTAATGGTGGTGGTAGTGGATGTACAGTGGTTGAATTTTATAAATTGTGGTGGTGGTAGTAGAGGTACAATGGTGGAGGGTTATTAATCGTGGTGGTGATAAAAGTTTCAACTAAAGTAATTAAGAAAAGTATAATTTAATCGTTGTGGTTGTAGTTTTGAAGTTTAGTAATGGTTGTGGTAGTAGTAGAGGTACATTGTAGAGGTCTAGCAATTGTGGTGGTAGAAGTAAAGTAACAAAAATAAATAGATAATTTAAGAAGCAATAATTGCTTATACTTGGGATTGAACCTAGATTGTTTGGATCTTCTATTTGCTCGCCTCCCCCTCAGGACCGGCCCTGAGCTCAACCCTTTTCCCACCCCTAAGCTAAATGTCTCTATTACCAACCATATCAACTAGTCAATGAGTTAGTTTTCTTTAACTACTCAATGAGTTAGTTAGTAGTTTAAGTTAGTTTGTAGTTGAAAATATCATTAACTACCCAAAGTTAGTTTTAACCGTTATTTTCTCTTTGTTTCCTTTTCCCATCTTCCTCCTTTATAAGCTCAGCTCTTCTTCAATCTTTTCTTTGCCTAATCACCCCATTAATCAGCCAACAATCCATTCCTCTAAACATACAGAAAAACATGAAAACTGATCCCTCCTCCTCCTCCACCACCACTACCACCAATGAGCCCCCTCAGAGCCCCACCACCACCACCTCTGTTTCTCCTTCTTCCTCTCCAATTTTTACAACCCCCATGGAAATTGTGGAGATTGATTCCTCCACCACCACCACCATGGCCTTGATGGAAGAAGAAACTACTTCCCCCACCACCACCACAGCATTTGATTCTGGAGAAAACCAAGAAGAAGATTCTTCTACCATGAGTTGTCAAGAAACCCATGAACTTTCAAGAACAATCACAAATTCCAATCTTGGGTCATCATTATATACCAATTCACCAAGAAACCCATTGAAATGTGACTACTTGGGTGCATCTTCATCATCATCCTGTGACTACTTGGGTGCATCTTCATCACCATCTCTCCCTACATTTCAATCATCATCTCCTTACCCCATTAATCAAGCTCAAATTGAAAATGATTCTAATAAGGTAAGTGATCAAAACTAGTTAGTTTGTTCTTGATCTTGATCACTTTTTTAAACGTCGATTTGATCGAGTCTTAATCTTGTTTGTGTTTCTATGCATATTATAATAGGAATAGTATATGATTTCCAACTTCTGACTTTTAATGTATTAGGTATTGCATAATATCTTCCAAGCCTTTTAGTTTATACATCATAAAGTTTTTGCTTATCCCATAAGTCCTAGAATTCTCATTTCTTTGCTTTCTATCATTTAAGTTCCTAGATTGGTTGGTCAGAAAGTCAATTAATCTTTGTCTGACTTCTGACTACTATAGCCTAAGGTAATGTCTACACTAACTTAATCTGCATCAATGGTAGTGACATTTTTATTTGTCAAAGATCTGAAATTCTCAATGGAGCCATTTTCGCTCAATCGGACTCATTACACTAAAAAAATCGAGCATGTCATTACATTCGTCTCATCGAGCTCTTAACTTTTGAGACTAGATTTCGGTGAACGAGATATTCAACTTAAAAGTTTAGATATTTAGGGCTAAACGTCGTTCAGTCTTTTGAGTTCTTACTTTATGAACTAAACCAAGTTAAATAAATCCACAGACCGCAGGCTTCCGTGGGTGCGCACTCCCGCAAGCATTTTGCTGCATCTGTTTGCACTTTATACTTTGATAGCTTATAATAGGAATGCATGGTGAACGATTTTGTTTGGTGTTGCTTCACCTTTACTTAGTGATGCCAAGATCATGATTCTCATCTCGGTGTTAGAACCATGTATTCATGTAGATTTTTTTTCTGAATTGTTCTCTATGTTCATATGTTAACTGTGTTACAACAATTAACAGGTAGAAGAGATTGTTAAGTGCAACGAAAAAGGGGTTCCTCTTCCCGTCATTTCTCCTTCGCCAAATCCCCTAGTATGCAGCCTCCACCACCCCCTCTCAAGGACAAATCCGAATTGTTAAAAGGAATGAAAGATTGGCTCCTCGTAATACAGTATGTGGCAGATCAGGGAGAATCAACGCTCCCTCTTCTTCTCCTCCTCTTATTAATCAACGCTCCCTCTTCTTCTCCTCCTCTTATTAATCAACGCTCCCTCTTCTTCTCCTCCTCTTATTACGACATCGGGCAATTTTACTACTACTATTACTAATCTAGAAGGACAGATCAGAGTTATGCAACAAGAACTTACCGAGAGCGAATCCAGAGAAAAGAGAATTGAGAAGGCATTGGATGAGCTTAAAACCATATGGACTTCGGACAAAGAAAATGGAAATGAAGTTAAAATCTACACAAAAGGTAAGAGATACTGTGCAAAAGGTTGAGGAGGGCTTCATTGTTGTTATTTGTCTTTTTTCTCTTCATCATTTTATTGTCATTGGAGAAACTAGAGGTAGACGTTTTCTGGTTTGCCCCTGCCCTGATCTGTATACTTGGTTGTATCCTCACGTTAGGATTTGATATTCCGCACTATCGGCCCGTGTGTTTTGAGCATATTATGTCGGGTCGACCTAACGGACAAAAAGGTCGTGACCAATCAAGCTTTGATACCAATTGTCAAATGGGTATCAGAGTGCTATACTTTTTGGCCTGTACACTTTCAGACTCTGATACCAATTGTCAAATGGGTATCAGAGTGTATTATGTCTTTAGCCTTTTATCTAGGCTCTGATACCAATTGTCAAATGGGTATCAGAATGCTATACTTTTTGGCCTGATTTTTACTGGGTTGTTGACCAATTGTCAAATGGAGTACAAAAGTGACCTTAGCAATTCTCATCTGTTTGCACTTTATACTTTGATAGTTTATAATAGGAATCAACGCTCCCTCTTCTTCTCCTCCTCTTATTACGACATCGGGCAATTGTACTACTACTACTAATCTAGAAGGACAGATCAGAGTTATGCAACAAGAACTTACCGAGAGCGAATCCAGAGAAAAGAGAATTGAGAAGGCATTCGATGAGCTTAAAACCATATGGACTTGGGACAAAGAAAATAGAAATGAAGTTAAAAACTACACAAAAGGCAAGAAGTAATGTGCAAAAGGTTGAGGAGGGCTTCATTGTTGTTATTTGTCTTTTTTCTCTTCATCATTTTATTGTCATTGGAGAAACTAGAGGTAGACGTTTTCTGGTTTGCCCCTGCCCCGATCTGTATACTTGGTTGTATCCTCACGTTAGGATTTGATATTCCGCACTATCGGCCCGTGTGTTTTGAGCATATTATGTCGGGTCGACCTAACGGACAAAAAGGTCGTGACCAATCAAGCTCTGATACCAATTGTCAAATGGATATCAGAGTGCTATACTTTTTGGCCTGTACACTTTCAGACTCTGATACCAATTGTCAAATGGGTATCAGAGCGTAATATATCTTTAGCCTTTCATCTAGGCTCTGATACCAATTGTTAAATGGGTATCAGAATGCTATACTTTTTGGCCTGATTTTTGCTGGGCTGTTGATTAAGTAAGGCTGGAGTACAAAAGTGACCTTAGCAATTCTCATATCATTTTTTACAGACTCTCAACTTAGGATGCAATTTTGTTTGTTAAATGTTTTCACGATTATAGTATGTCTCTTCATACTTTTGCCTTGAATAAACGGTGTTCGTGTATTTTTTTTGCAAATATAGGTCTTGCTTTTTTTTCGGCTTCCCTATTATTTTTGTACTGATTAGAATAAAATGCTTTGAGTGAAAAAAATGTAGAGAGAACCTATCATCACATCCTATGTAAGGTGGATATAACTACTATTGCAAAATCAAGGGTTTATCCACATCATTATTTTTAAAAGATCTCAATTCAATTGAAAGTGCAATTTTAAATTGAAGGTTGAAAGAGAAAAGAAAATGGTTTCTACCAAACGTTCAATCCTTTACTTCTGCACTTCTAAACTAATTTTTGGAAATCTCTATCGAATTCCAACTACAACATAATGTTAGAGATAGATTAGCCTCTCAAATCTCTCCCATCCATCCTAATGTTAATTGGTCACGGTTTTGGAACATTGATAAAAATTTAGTCAATAAAAATTTGGCCGATGTATTATATTATTATTATCTTATTATTATATTACTATATTATTGTATTATTATTATATTATATTATATTACAGTAAAAGTTGGGAGATTCCTATTTTGACACATAGGAATGAGAACCTCAACTGAAACATGACATACAAGTCTTTTTTCTCCGTTTTGCATGGGAGATGCTTTAAAAACACTAAGATTTCTTTTTTCTTAAACCACGCGAAACCATATTTCATTAATAAGTGAAACAATCACAAATTTACGTGATATAATTCTTATTTCTCTCGGTTCAGCAACATGAGGGTACTAGGATTTGTATGTACTAAACTATTGGCTTTATATTATGGTAATAATATAAAAATGGGAAGTCTTAAAGGCGCCCTGTAAGTGTTAAAGGTGTCTCTTTCACTAACAAACTCTCCCTCAAACGAGACTTACAAGGGGCGACTTAAAACTCCACTACAAAAATTATGTAATTCAAAAAATATTCTAAGAGGTCACGACAGAAAGTTGTAGGATAAAAAGTTGTCGGCTTACAACTTTCTGCCGGCAGCCTTCTTAGGTTGAAGAAGAAAAAAAGGTGATATGAAGGAGAAAACAAAAGATGAAGCAGGAGAATGGGAGTGAGGTGGAAGAATGAAGAAGATATGATGTGGAGCAATATTTTTTTTTGAGTAATTACATAAATGTCATAAGAGTATAATTGAAAAGTTTGACCACAATTAGGGGCTAAATCAATTTGCCCTACACAACTAGGGGCCAACTTGAATGGGGGAGACCAAATCAATTTGCGGCGTTTTGGTTTTGTCTATACATTTTCTACGTCACATATTTATTCTATGAATTTGTATAGTAGTGCAAGGTTTATCATAGTTATTTTTTCTGCCGCAAGTTGGGAGTTATATGAAGTATTAATGCACAAGGTTTATTTTAGTTCCAAGTTTATGAAAATCGAGTAGATATTGGTCACAATTAACCCATAGTAGATCGTTCATTGTATATGTTGCTGCTTATATATAAGAGTATAAGACTAAAGTTGAGTTGATAAAAAGTCTGGGATGAGATGTTTGGTCATTCTTTAACTTCATCAAGATATAAAGACGTTTTTGCTGTCTTCTAGTAAAAGAAGAAAACAAATTTGTGTTCAATGAGGTATTTTTTTATTTGTTAAGATATTCGATGAGGTATTTGATAAGCTTAAGTCTTTACTTATGCCCCCATTGTCAAAGATTCCACCCTTATCTAGGTGATGTGTAATACATCTACCTATGTAATTCGTGATTTCGTGTCATTTTAAATCAACTTTTAAATAAGTATAGGCGATCGAATATGTCAATAATACATTAAATGACATACAATTAGTCTGCTCTACTACTGAGAAAAAGTTGTTAACCGTTATCTATGTCACAGATAAGTTTACTTCCTATCTTGCAAGTTTTAGGTTATATTATCTTCTAATCATGTCCCATTGAAGTAAATTGATTAGATGGATACTTTTTGCTGCACAAATTTGATAGAGAAGCTCAAGGCGAAAAAAAGGTTCTAAAATATTATAACAGAACATCAGTCTATGTTCAATGTCGAACCAAGAGATGAGATACCCCATGTTAGAAAAAGTTTTTCCGATGAATGATATGTACTTGTTTAATTATTTTTCCGACCAAATGATATGTACCTATATTTGATAATAAGCAAAACCAAGATAATTTTATTTTTTCATCACCATTGGGACTTCGGCTAGCAAACCGGAACCCTCCCACGTCCGTTCGCGTCTGAAGGGTTTGTGGACGTTCGGTGATTTGAGTCGATCAAAACCCGCCCACCTGATAGATTTTTAGCGGATAATGGGTGTTTTTAATTTTGGTTCCAAATGAAAACTAATTTGATAACTACCTCCTATCTAATAAATTTACCTGTACATATTTACATTAATAAAGCAGCTGATGATTTCTACCAAAAACATCTAGCGGTGGATCATTAAGGAAGGGCTTCCAATACAAACACAAACCTGCAAAAAGAAAGAGCTCATGCAATTAAAAGATAATAACCACAATTCACAGGTATAACAAGCAGGCATAATATGAAAAAGACACAGTGTAGTCAATCCATGAACGTAAATAAAGTAGCTTCGTGGAGAATATGATTCCTCAATCAATCAAGTCATAAATAAATATGTATGTATACACTTTTTCCCTTCGGTTTTCTGTGGGCAAAAGGTTTCAACATCTTATTTGAAGGTCGGTCAAGACTTTGAAGCCAATACTCGGACAAGGCCTGCTAATAACAACAGCTTCGTAAGAAGGTAGCAACAGGATCCTCCATAAACCTGGGAGGAGAGGATGTCTGTGAAGAATTTCTCTGCTGACACTAACTAAGCATATACATAAATGCCCTACCTTAATGATGCAGCGTCTATTTGTATAATTTGCAAACCCAAATATTTAGGTTCCAGTACTTTAATGGAAATGTAATCATGTAGAGCAGTTCTAGTTCAGATTATAAGTTCCTCCGATAAATGGGTTGTCACCGTACGTCTTGGGGTCGTAAAATAACTAATGAGAAATGATGCTTGTTCCGTGTTAGTAAAATCTATTAGTAAAATCTATTGAAAGGTAAGTAGTTAGGATTGGTGCATCTGGCCAAGTAACTTGTGGATTGAATCGGATCATCGGTGGTAGAACGAGCCAATATTGTGACCCCAAAAGTCAAGGATTTACCCCTTAAGGAATGCCTGCTTCAGTGGATATACACAGCCCATTATATACAACTTTAGAAGCAGCTTTGCTATGGATGCATGTATGTCCTTACCTAAGTTGCTCCGAACCAGCTATATATGGTACTCACTGTAAGCCTCGCAGAAATACAAGTGTGAGCAATTGGTTCAGAATCAAGGGGAACGTATTGTTACTTGAGGTGATTCTGATCTCGAATTTGAAGAAATACGTGAGTTCCCTACGGACATCAATCTTGTATCTGCACCACATGAAGCATCACTCGCAACAGTAGATATGCAATCCTTTGCTCTGGGGTTGTCACATTCCATATCAAATGCATGTTCCAGGCGCACAGATTTTACAGCAGCAACTGTTTCACGGTCTGAACTTGACGGAGAGAGAGAAAGCCATTTCACTCTTCGAAAATCTCTGCTATTGAGATCATCTTCGCCGCTATTTGCATGTGAAATTGACTTCAAATCTGTCAAACTGGAATTTTGTTTTCCCACTTCTGGCGTGCAAACCCCATCCAAGTCACTTGCATGAGGAGTCCCTTGAAAGATCTCACGTCCACGTTTTCTTATGATGGATGGGGTATGTTTGTAACTTTTTGCTGCATTTCTTAATACGGATTCTACACTAGTACCTTCTAAAGATATATTTTTTACACGCGTAGGTGGAGTAGAACAAAGAGGAGTTCTTGAATCTGAAATTTTACCACTTTCCAGAAATGTATCTGAACTCAATCGACTCAAATTTGTTACATCGGAACATTGAGTTAAGCTGATATTGTTGATCTCAAGTGCTAAAGAACTTGATGAGGGGCTGTTAGAATCTAAATCGGGTCGTAAATTTATACCATTCGGACTATTTGGAGAAGAAAAAGTAAGGGTTTGCCTTCTCGAAGATTTAAATAATCTCTTCCCAGTATGACCTGCCGTGGGAAGGGAGTGAATTTTCTTACTACTGGAAATCGAATCCAAGGGAAGAGTCGAAGGAGGGGGTGTGGAAGTTACATCCTCCAAAGGTGGTTTTGGAGTTGAAAAACTGAAGAGGGAAAGCTTTAATTCATCTAGAAGACTACTGTTCTTAGTATCTCCTAAACTTCTGTCGTTTACTGGAATATTTAACTTAGTACCAAAAACTTGGATTGGTTTTTTCTGATAGTTTACCTGCTCTTCCAAGGCTCTAGAGACTTCTAGCTGAGGAGGTGGTAATCGTAGATCTGGTATCTGGAATGGTTGCGAGCGGATATCTTTTACCCCACCATTAGAATTCCCACGAGTTGAACCTAACAAACAAGTACCAGTCCTAGCACCATACAGAATTCTTTTGTCTAAAGAGGTAACTGTTCCAGTACTCGGTCAGGAGTTGTCCGAACAAGAAGTTTTTACATCCGACACATCTCCTGTACACCCACAAGCTGAATACGTATCCAGTTTCTTCTTCACAGTACAATTCCAGTGATTCTTTATTGAGTTATCAGCCCTGAAAAGCAATCAGCAATTAGAAGAAACTCATCCTAACTAGGAAAAAGCTAGTATAATATGAGTATGAAAGTAAATACAACTTTTGATGCCATCCTCCAAAAGTTTCTCACATTAACCAGGGAAAATCTATTAAATTAAATTTACTCTACTTGCTTCACTAGGGGTGCCGATTTAGAGGGCCACAATCAAGATGACTTTTAGGCTATGAAATTATGAAACCAATTTATCTTCTCAGTTCAATATCTTATTCGATATTATTGAAGTTTTATGAGTACCTTCCTGGAATACACCTCGCAATTTCTGCCCATTTGTTCCCATAAATTCGGTGTGCCTTTATAAGGGGTACCTCCTCCTCGTGAGTCCAAGCATCTTTCTTTATAGCAGGATTTAGATGATTATGCCACCTAAACAAGAAAAAAAAAAGTTTAACTTCGAAGTATCAAAGAAATGACCTAATGAAGAAAACAAAGTCACAATGGGAACATAAAATAAGAACAGTATCATGTCAAGGTCGACAAAATGACCAATAAATTATACTTTAGCAGATTAAGTGACAAAAAGTACTAGTGCAATATCATCGACAACGAGATAAAACTGCAGTGTTCAATTAATACTTCAATGTTATTTCATGCATTAGTTAGTACAATTTCATGAAAAGAATAATTAACGAAGTGGCAACGAAAGGATCGACGAATTTAAGTTACGCAGAGCCGAAGAATACCCTGTGGAAAATTGCAAATCAGTCATAGTTCATTCATTTCCCAACTCACTGGGGTCGATAACCATATCAAAGTCAGGATTCATGTGGTAACTGCAAGTGTATTCTCTTTTTCCTTTTTTCTTTCCGTTCATTTTTATGGTCCTCCTTCTCATTGATTTACGTCTTGATGGCAGGATCTTGCCGGGGCTGTATCTGTCAATGAACTTGTTAGATACTTAGATCTCAAAGAGTTAGTTGCATGAAAGGCAATACATGTTTGAAGCTGTTTCAGCTTATGACGGGTAAGCACTGAATCTGGAAACAGTTTATCCTTTTGTTTATTGTTTAGAAGAGAAATTCTATCTCTAATGGTCAATTTGAAAATGTAATAACTTCACAAATAGAAACAAAAATTTAACACTTCAAACCACAAATCAACAAAACCTCATTCTTTTTTTTTTTCTGACCCAAAAAGAGAACCATCAACCGTCTGTAGTAAGCTTGATTAATCTGAACTGTGAGTCGTGGAGTTTTGAATTGCAGGATGGGAGTTAAGGATGGCATAGAATGGCTTGTCGAAGTAATGGAGAGAAGCAAGAGAACAGAAACACTGAGACTTCGTGCCGGAGTTTCAGGCCCCGTTTCTGCTTAGGAAGTTAAAATGTTGAAAACCTGTATACTGATAGATCACTAATATTGTTCGACAAAAAGCTGCCAAAATTTTTGCTTTGTATATTCTTCAGGTAAGCTATATATTTTAATATGACGGAAGATGAATGAAATTCATAGTAGCAGTTTCTGAAATATCAGAATTAGGTTTACAGATTGAGAAAAAAAAAAAGTTGTCAAGACTTATAAATAGCAATTATTTTTATGTGAATTGGTGAAGTCATAGTGTTGATATTTTTTTCCCTTTCTCCATATCTTTATTTTCAGTGGATCTGTGCTAAAATGGATTATCTTTGTAGTGACAAGTGATCCTGCATTTAAGCTGATCTAAACTAGAGGCCATCTCTAAAATTTGTAATACAAATAGTTGGTTCTCTGCGAAGTAACTTAGGCGAGGCTTTTCTCAAGTTCGGTCCAAACATAGTCAGAACTCAACCCGAAAGCAACTACTTAGCTAAGTATTAAGTACCAAACCGAGTCAGAACTCAGCCCAAAACCAACTACTTAGCTAAGTATTAAGTACTACCTACTATGCCTTTTCGCGAGAAGGAACCTTGAACATCAAAGTTTCAAGTATCATCACGATAAAATAGATCACAATTCACAAACATCAATTTCAAATAAGTTGACATCTTAAACAAGATATACACATCAAGACATATGTGTTGCTCATCAATAACAGAACAAAAAAGACGACCAAAACGTTACAAATTTGCAAGAGGCATAGAATAGAAGGTAGCACGAGCGGTGTATATCAACTTTTGCGTATCCTTGCTCTTGAATTCAACTATAATTGTAGTTACATTTCTTCCACTCTTCACTATACTTCCTTCGACTTCCACTATCCCCTAACGAAGAGAAACAAATTCCACATTATCATTCCAAATTCCACCCTAATAAATCCTTGGGTGAAATCCGGAGAGATGAAATTTCTAGTTTTAATTGAAGAAATCTAATTTTCGTTTTGGTCATTACTGATGATGTGTGACTAGACTGATGTGGGTTGATTTTGAGTCAATTTGAGTATGATTAAATAATCCAATGAAATTTATACCCAATAACTAATAGAATTGAAAAAAAAAGGGGAAATTTAGATTGAACTCACATTAGGATGAACAGCAGAGAGATAAGAAATGGCCAATTCCCCAAGAAACAAATCCTTCTTATCCTCACTAACAAAAACAGTTTTTGCACAAGCAAAAGCCACCATTTCTGCAACTGTTGCAACTGCACCTCCATGTAAAGTTCCATATGTATTCTATTCACACAAAGAGTTAAACAAAAAAAAAAGTATGACTATACAAAAAAAAAAGAGAGAGAGAATTTTGATAAAATACATCTAAAAGAAAGAGAGAGAGATGGTTAGAGAGAAATTGGTTGATTATTACACAAACAGGGGGTTTGACAGTTAGAAGACACTTGACAGAACCGCGTTTGATTCGATCAACAGTGAGAAGGTTGCGGATGATGATATCAAGGTGAAAACCGTTTTGGAGTGGGATGTCGATAGATCCGATGGTCTGTAAGAAACTCTGGGCGTTGGAAATCCATGAGAGGTTAGTATTTTCTGGAGGGTAGGTGACAATTGAAGAAGATGATGATGATGATGCCATTGGGGATCAGTTTCCGAGTACATCCCTCGTTTGATATATTTATAGGGTTAATTCCAATTTGGAGCCTAATTGGTCACTAGTTGGGCCAAATTGGAATTAACTAGTACTTTTTTGAGTTATTTGTGGTTTCCCCTTCGCTTCAAATAGATGGGTAGAGTTAGGGGTGGGAATCGGGCGGGTTCGGACGGGCTCGGACAAAATATAGTCGGACTCAGACGGATCGGGCATTACATTGAATAGCCCGCGACTAGTTGTCGGGCGGATCGAGCCGGACGAATCGAGCCGGACGAATCGAGCACTACATTAAAGCAAATTTCTCTAATTAGATGTGATAAAAAATCTGATCGGATCAAATCAACAAATTCATCTTCATTCAAATCACCTGATCTTTCTCTCTTTAGAAAAACTCTCATGATCATCATCTTCAAAAGATCCATCAAGATCTTCAATTTCTCCATCGTTTGAAGTTAAAGAAATCAAACCTCTTCTAATTGATCCCTTATGTTTATTATCATCACCACACAAAAAAAATAACTAAAATTTTGTAGGCTTCATCCACCTCATATGAATATCTCTTATCATTAGAAAGTCTACAAACTAAAACAAATTTTTAGAAATTCTATATACTAAAACAGATCTTGTTACAAATACAAGGTGGAAGATCTGTTACACGAAATTCATCATCACCACAAAAAAATTAAATTAAATTAAATGGTATCTCTTATTTTTCTGAAACCTATCTACAAACAAAGATAACTAAAATTTACATCACAGAAAGTTACATGATCCAAAAACAAGATAACTAAAGTCTCTAAAACATATCAATAAACTACATTCTATAAACATCATCAACAAAAAAATACACATTTTTTCACCTTAGATAGATGAGATGAAGTAGTAAGTAGTAAGTGATTTGGGATTAGGGTTAGGTAAGTTAGGGTTTCTGACTTTCTGTTTGAGTTAGAGAGAGAGGCAGAGAGAGAGTGAGGCGTTGAGAGATAAGGGTTCTGTTTAAGAACCCTATTTAAAAGATTGGAAGAGGCGTTTGGTTAAGATCCAACAGCTGAGGTCTATTTTGAAGCGACACCCTACCTCAGTCGTTGGATTTAATAGAAGGTACGTACGCGGATCTGGGTACGGGTAGCGGGTGGATTCCATCGGGCGGGTAAATCGGGTCGGGACTCGAATTTGAGGGCATGTCCGAGTCCCGACCCTATAAGCCCGAGCCATCGGGCCGGGTATGCCCGGCTCGAGTAGAATTTGGACTGCGGGTCCCAACGGTCCGGGCGGATCGGGCCGGATCCCGGGTTCCCGGACCGTTTTCCCACCCCTAGGTAGAGTGAGGTAAGTGACGGTGGGAGGAGAGAAGAAAAAAAAAGGAAAGTGAGAGAAAGATAGAGGAGATAAAAGGTATAGTGGTGGTCGGAGATGACGAAGATAAAATATTGTTTCTGGAAAATTATACAAAATTCATAATTCTCTTTAAAATTTTGTAACTTAGAAAATTTGACAAAACACTATTAAAATTTTGTATCTCAGAAAATTTGCTTGTTTCCCGAGTGTCGGCCCTTTTATATGTTTCACTTTTTTTTCTCTTTCTCCTACTTTTATCTTCATCTTTTATATCCTCCATTCATCTCCAAATATTTGGGAGGTGAGGCAGTCGATTTCTTGATTTTTCTCCTCCCACTTTCCTTGCTCTTTGTCATATCCTTTCTTTGTTTTATTCTTTACCGAAAGAAAACTCTGAATTCAAAGTTAAGGAGGCGAGACTAAATCATAGCTTGGCCGACCCTTTCAATATCTTACTTTTGTTCTTGCTTCTTCTTCTTCGACACAATCATCCTCCTCCATTGAGAAGGCAAACCTAATTAGGGGTTTCTGGGGTTGAAAATGGTGGTAAATGGACGTCGTTATAGTCAAGCTCTTTTTGTTCATATTATTTGGCTTATTGCTTCTAGGGATGTTTGCTTTATTTTGGATTTTCTAATTGGGGATTTCATTACTGAGTTAGCCGGTTAGCCCTATAATTCAAGTGTTGTGCATTATTTATTTGTAAAAGAGAAGAAATTTCTTTTCATAGTTTATTTCGTATCCATACAAAATTCAATTTGATTAACTTTGTGCACATTTTTGTAAGGAGATATACGAGTACTACATTTTAATGTCTATGACTAAATCAAATTGAGATGTATAATGAAGTAATGAACACAGGCAAGAAATTAGAAATCGTTATGAGTTTCGAAAGAACCCTAACCTAATTTTTTCCAACTCTCTTTGAATGACTTAATTTTAGGATGTAGATTCAATCAAACTAGATCAACATAAGCAAACCTCAACATAATTCTTTCTCACTTGAACAATGATTTGCTCATTCAATTCACATTAAGTTTAAGAGAATGATTTGCTCATTCAATTCACATTAAGTTTAAGAGAAAGAGGGGCAGAGGTAAGAGCATCTCCAATGCAAAAAAACTCAACAAAGTTGTAACTAGCGTATATGTCAATAAGTGTCATTCAGATTCTCTTTCCTTGGTGTTAATTGAAATCCTCTATTCAAAAGATCTCCAATACAACACTATGGTGAATTTATTGGAGGAGTACAAAGAATGTGAGAAGGTGAGGTACAGACAACGTATCAGAGAGACGACGGGAGGGATATAGTAGCGGAATATAAATAGAAAGTAGGTATAGGAGGGAGAGAGTTCAAAAAACATTTTAAGAGGTCACCAATAAAAAGTAGTTGTTTGACCACTTTCTGTCGACCAAAAGTTGAAGTAAAAGAAGAAAAATGTGGAGAAGAACGAAAGATGAAGCGGGTGAATAAGAGAGTGGGGTGCAGGAAAAAAGGAGATATGATTGAAGGAGTTGAAGGAGATGTCCTTCGACCAAGGTGACAATGCGAACAATTTGTCGGATAGGACAATTGATGTGGAAGATCATCAAGTCCGATTGATTTAGGGATCGTAGAGTTGTAGCTAGAGACCAACTACGATCGTCGAATTACGAAGTAATTCGCGGCTAACTTCGATCGGATCCTACAACGGGTTACACATAAGAGTGACAAATTGATCTAGGATATGACTAGTGGGAGTGAGATATAATCATGGGAGTGTCCCATAAACATATCTCATAGGCCTAAAAAGGAATTAGGCAAAGATAGTACAAAAAGGCCAAAAGCAGGGTTTTTTGGGCCTAGGCCGATTCGGGCACTTTTAGGGCTCGGATTGGGCTGATTTTTGGAGGGACGTTTCCTTATGTTATGAACATTAAATCTGCCAATTTTGGCTGGGTTTGGACGTCATCTCCTTAGGGAATTGAGAAAATACCAATAGTTGCTATTTTCGACTATTTCCCTAAATCTTATTCTAAAGGGTGTTTTGGGAAACCTAAAAGGAGGTGGATTCTTATTAGGGTTCTATATAAACACTCTTAGGGCAGAGAATAAGGTGTGGAATTTCTCTCTAAGCTTTCTTACTCTACCACATCAAGTAGAGAGGAGAAAGTGAGCTAATTCCCATTAACTATCTATCTAGTCAAGCAAGAAGAAGGTCTTCTTATTATCCAACCACCATTGGTGTGCTAGCTATACAACAAGGTGGGAGATCAAATTGATTGCTCGTGTCCCAAGTAGAGGAGCTACACTTGAAGCTCTTGGTCTTCTTCAATCAATTCAACTAGTTTGAGGGAAAAGCGATTAAGGTAATCCACTATCTCCATTAGATTAATTACTAGTTTTGCATGTGATCCTGGGAATACTAGTGTAGACATTAGATGTCATATTTCCGCTATAAACACTAGTAGAAGGGTATAAAACCCTACAGTGGCGTCAGAGCCTCTTGCTATTAACTAGTTTTTGCTAAGAATCGAACTAGTTCATATTAGATATAATTGATAGTTTGATAAATTGAGTTTATAAAAATATTTTAAAAGTGTTTTAAAACTATTTAAACTCACAATTTGATAATATTGAATGGGATTCAATGAATTTCAAATTAAGAATCAAATTGATGATTAAAAGTGTTTTAAAACTCAATTAGATTGAATTTCGGACTAATCCATGCTTGATTAAGTTGATAGTTATGTTTAAAAGAGTTTTAAACATAAGAAATTGATTGATTTTGAATGGGATTCAAGAATTTTTCAAATAGATTTCAAAATTGTTCTTTGAAAAAGTTTTCAAAAACCTAGACTTTGATCCAAAATTGGTTTGATTAAGAGTTGTTTTCAAGTTTTGGAAACTTTTGAAAAACAAAAATTTTTGGAATTTTAGAAGTGTTCTAAAAAGAAGTGTTTTGAGTTTTGGGAAACTCTCAAAACAAAATTTGGAAATTTTAAAAGTTTCTACAAGTTTTGTAAAAATTTTAGAAGTGTTCTAAAAGATTTCAAAATTTTAAGAAAAGTTTTAAATTTGGAAAATAGCAACTTAGAGTTGCAAAAGAAAAAAAAAAAAAAAATTTTTGGAAACTAGGGTTTTGAAAAACCCTAGTGTCCGGCCAGGAAGCTTCCTGGCCGGACCGGGAGCTCCTGGATGCGTCCTCTGGACGCATCCAGAGCAGCTGCTGAGACGCGTCTAGGACGCGACCAGCAGCTGCGACAGAAGCTTCTGGACGCGTCTTGAAGACGCGTCCAGAGCAGCTGTTGGGACGCGTCTTGGAGACGCGACCAGCAGCTGCGGAGGGAGCTTCCTGGACGCGTCTAGGACGCGTCCAGAGCACTCGACCAGACGCGTCTTGGAGACGCGTCTGGGAGGTTCTGGGTGTCTCGGACTAGTCCGAGACACCTAGTGCTGGTCCGGTCCAGCACCAGACACGTCTAGGACGCGTCTGGTACATGGACTAGCGTCCTGGCTCCGGCCAGGACGAGACCAGGCCTTGATAGGTTTCGGCCAGGACATGCCGGCCTATGGGCCGTGCTATGTCCGGACCTTGTCCGAGCCCTTTTCTGGGCTTGGGCCGGGACTTGTCTAGGACTTGTCCCGGGCTTTTTCGAGGCTTTTCGGACCATAAAAAGGAACCATCATTCGAGTGGGAGTTTTTGCCAAAATTTCTTCCGATTCCAACCAAATAATTCCAAAATCAATCCGGGCCATCCAGAAGGCCAAAACGGATTTCTCTTTAAATTGATTTATGAAATCATTAAGAATCGAACCAATGTTTTTCCGAAATTGACCCGGGCTTTCAAAACCCGAAACGGAGTTTTTCTTAAAGATGATTTTAGAAATCATAAAAGATAAAACCGGAACGCACCACTAGTTGAATTCTTCGAATTTAGACTTAAGGTCCGTAATGTGACATGTGATGTCAACAAAAGTATCTCCCAAGATAATCATGCATATATAATTCTTAGCCTTGATATATTATATGATTGCATGTGATGTGAATGCGGGAAACTAGTATGGCCATAGATTTATATCTTTATTCTTGTTTTAAGCACGGATGGGTGCATGCTTTGTAATTAATTTTAATTTCAAGTTTATACGATCTGCGAATCGTTAGAGTCTTGTAATTAGAGTTTAGGGTCAATGAGTCCATTGAAGAAAACTCAAGGATGGAATCCAAAGGCGAGTGGGAGAAATCAATGGAGGTTCAAGGATGGAGATCTAGACGAACCAAAAGGCGAAACAAGAAGAAAACCAAAGGAGATTAGATCTTCTAGGTTAGGGGCCATACTAGGATCCATGTCTGCTTGATTTACTTTCTCGCGCGCATTTACTTACTTATTTACGCTTTATGTCGTGGATGTTAGTTAGGCTAAATAGTTCACTATAACAAACGCCAGACTAGCGTAAAAGTCCCCAAAAGTAATCTTGAGTAATCGCCTATCCAGATTAAGACACTCGTTGCGCCCTTGTTCGAGGAAGGTGGGTCGGCCTTCGCAGAGTACCTCCTCTACCTTGGGACAATGCGGGTAGGTCTATAGAAGAGGCCTACACGTCTAAATGGTTCTACTCAACGAGATCAGCAAGAGAGTCTTGGATACTCGAGGCAAAAGGATAGATTAGTCATTCATTAATGAAATCTATCAACCAAGAGTCATAAGGTATGATCAGTGAAGTAGTTCACTCACCCGGAACGACGGAGTCAAAGGGTAGGGCCTTCGTCCGCTTTACTCCGAAGAACTGGGGTCTTGGAATCACTTATTCAATCGGGGACGATTTTTATTGAATAATGTGGGAAAACTAAGTTTTTCAAAAATGATAACGAGTTTAAAACTTTGCCATTTCTTTTATGTAGATGACAAAAGATATTTTCAACTTCCGCTCACTTCTCGACAAGGAGAAGCTAAATGAGCACAACTTCCTTGACTGGGAGAGGAACCTGGGAATAGTTCTCAGGATGGAAGGAAAGCAACATGTACTAGAAACTCCAATTCCTGTATTGGATGATAATTCGACTAAAGAAGAGATAGATGAAGAAAGGAGTGTGCGGAAAAAGGCAGAGCCTGTAACTTGCTTAATGCTAGCAACCATGGAACCGACTCTGCAAGAGCAGTTCATAGACATGGATGCTTACTCCATGATGCGACAACTTCGGGAAATGTTCCAGAAACAGTCGAGATTGGAGAGGTTTGAAACCTCTAAAGCAATTATGGACATGCGCCTTGAAAAGGGAAAACCAGTTGGGCCTCATGTTCGTCAAATGATCAGGCTCATGGGCAAGCTGGCTAAACTAGGTTTCCCTTATAGCCAACAGACGGCTACCGACACTATCCTTCACTCCCTCCATAGTGGTTTTAATCAGTTTAAGATGAACTACAACATGAATGGATGGGATAAAACGTTGGAGGAACTTCATTCTATGCTTCTAACAGCCGAAAAGGACGTCGCTATAGTGGAGACTAAGAAGGACGTTCTTATGGTACAAAAGGACAAAGGGTTCAAGAAAGGTGGAAAACAGAAGAAGAAAACCGCGTCAAAAGGAAAAGGCAAACGAGTTGCCAAACCTAAAGACAAAGGTCCTCCTCCTGACACCAAATGTTTCTACTGTGATGGCAAAGGCCACTGGAAAAGAAACTGCCCTAAGTTCTTGGAGGACAAAAGGAATGGAACAGTGGCTTCCAATTCAGGTATAAACAGTTAACTTATCAAATACTGTAAAATTCCCAAACCTAGGTATATGATACCTAAAATTGCCCTATCATTGTGAATGTACAGGCGCAGCTGGGAACTGAGTATTTGGCTAAAGAAGACAAGATCCAAGAGGGAGCAGAAGCCTCGACTGCTAAGGATGCTGAAAGGGATCGAAGTCTACTTTAGGCACTATTCTAGATTAATAGTTTTTCTAGTTTTTTTAACATCATCTCTGTACTAAGTATTACGGAGAATCAATAAAGAACTTTATTTCTAAATTGGGATGTTAATAAGTGCTAGATTTAACAAACTATACCAAAAGATTCTAAACTTGGTCAAAAACCTATAAGATAGGTTCATCGGAAAGGGATGAGGACAACAGGTCCACTATAACCAAAACATGAATCAAACTGACAAGAAAGAAAGTCTTGAGTCAGAAACAGAAATTGATCTTCAAACGTACTTCTAACCTATCCACATTTGGAGTGTCCAAAAGGATTAAGATGAAGAACACGAATCAAACTCTATCCTCCAAAATCCATTAGTCTAGACATAGCTTCTCACAAAACTACCAAAGTCCGTCTAAGCTTGTAAAGGCATTACAAAATTAGCTAAAGTCTGACGCAATTTCTTTAGAAGAAATTTGGGCTTTTTCCACAAGCAATCAAGAGAACAAAGTGTTTGTTGCTCATGATAGTATTCTTCTAATAATTAGCGCACCTAGTAATCTGGGAGAAAAACACTAATTATTACAAGAATAAGTGGGAGAAAAGTACAAGTCGATTTAATTCGATCATGAGAAAAATCATGGAGTTTCATGAAGAACAATCATGAAACTTGTACAAGACGATTAAATTCGACCAAGAGCAACAAACTGCGACTCCTTGGAAAAGGAAAGGTTAAAGATATGATCTTGTAAACCCACCGCACAAAAGCGAATGTCATTCGCAGGAGAACTCTCAAAGCGAGTGAAAGTGTCTCTAAAGGAATATCTCAAAGTAGTTGAGATAACTCCAAATTGTTGTTCAAAAGCCCTGAAAGGTCAAAATAAAATCTTAAAGACTCAGAAAATAAAGGTTATTTCTGAAGAGATAAAAGACCTGCGCAGAAACGGAAACTGACTCTAGATTTTGGCTAGAAGCCAAAATCATCGTGGAATCCATATCTCGTCAAGACATGAAGCTTGATAATTTAAGTCAACAGAAGACCTAAATTGGTTTTCCAAAATAGAAAACTGAGAAGGATGGAAACATTCATGTTTCCCGAAACGAGACAAGAAGAATAAAGATTCTTCCAATCAAGTTATGTCCACAAGCATGCTTAAGAAATCTATCGACGGATTAAAAGCACGCAAGAGTTAGAATCTTCGATTCAAAAGGCAATCAAAGAAGTTTGATTCCTGAGGAATGAAGAAAATCTTGAATCACGAAATTTCAAGAAGGTAAGTGGGAGTAAACAAACCTTCCGGGTCCGTATGCAGAGTACATACAAAAGATTGAGTACGACATAAGGTGTTGTATAACAGTAACGAACTGACTCAATAAAGGACCACACACAAAAGGATAAAATGCCATTTTGGGCATCTGAAGATCTATAAGCATAGATCAAAAGGATGATAGGATTAGAGAGACTCAGTACGCTGAGATGCTTGAGATCCGAAACAGAAAATCTAAGACTCGGAAAGTCTAAAAGAATTTCGACCCAAAAACTCATGACAGAGGGCGTTGCAAAAATCGGAGTCTGAAAAGACACCGATGAGCTAGCACGCATGAGAGAGACATTTATGTTCGAAAACATAAAGTCAATCATGTTGGACATGATTAGCATTTAAACATCCGAATTCGGATTGGAAAACCGAAACACTACTTAGTACATCCTAGAAGGCTAAAGGATGAAGTAGTACAAAATTGAACATGTCATCGTAGCAAACTTTCAGACATGGAAGGAAAGTAGGCTAAAAGTGTTTAAGCCGGGAACTGTTGCAAATACTACATAAAGAATTAAAAGCCTTAACTCTAGTAAAAGTTATTAGAAATTATCAAGGTTGAAGATAACCGTCTTCAAATTAATTGATAATTAGCAAAGTTTAAAACCGACTACCACGGTAGTCAAACTGAACTGTCACCTAAGACATAGTATGAGATTCATACACAGTCTAAGGCATGAGGTATAATTTTAAACCTCGACGAGTAAAACTGAGTGGGTAAAAAGAGTTTTACGGAAGAGGCTCAGATTTACAACTCTCGTTATCAGAAATAATAGAGTTATTTCACAAGTCGTCTAAATTTGGTTTAGTATTTAAACGACAGTCCATTGATGATAAAACATTCCGAATAGGTTTGTCAGATACGTGATCTGATGAATGAAACCCTATTAAGTGAACTTGGAATATTTATTATCGAATCCCTGGTCCAGGTCATTGCATGGACAACAATGACTCACGAAGACTAGCACGGGAGTCGATGGGATAGCGCAGTTTCATGGGCTATAGGAATAGTATATTCTATTCGACTACGTGGGTGTGTAAAAGGTTTATACACTGGATAACCCTCAAATGAGAAGTACATCACTCGTGATGAACGTCAATACTTCTCATAAAGACAATTGGAGAGATTCCTCAAAACATGAGTGCTCCACTCATCTTATGTAAGGAATGCCCGACTTTGGTTCCGTTAAACGCCGCGCCGTAAAAGGAGGTTATAAAGGCGGACACTGGGAAGGACAGGATAGACATGAAGTTAAGTGGGAGCGCAAGAATGGATTGTGTCACCCTAATCACATTAGGTACAAAGTGTCTCAAGGCCACTTGATGAGTAGCAACTGAAAATGCGTGGCCGCGCTCAAACGGATTAAAAGTTAATCGTTTGTCTTTTACAGTTGTACTCGGATATCAAGAAAGTCTGAATGACGTGACGTATCAGATGGGATACTAAATTGACACGGGAATCGAGGCATTGCACTTGTTCTAAGTCCAAGTGGGAGTCTGAAGGAGTTGAAGGAGATGTCCTTCGACCAAGGTGACAATGCGAACAATTTGTCGGATAGGACAATTGATGTGGAAGATCATCAAGTCCGATTGATTTAGGGATCGTAGAGTTGTAGCTAGAGACCAACTACGATCGTCGAATTACGAAGTAATTCGCGGCTAACTTCGATCGGATCCTACAACGGGTTACACATAAGAGTGACAAATTGATCTAGGATATGACTAGTGGGAGTGAGATATAATCATGGGAGTGTCCCATAAACATATCTCATAGGCCTAAAAAGGAATTAGGCAAAGATAGTACAAAAAGGCCAAAAGCAGGGTTTTTTGGGCCTAGGCCGATTCGGGCACTTTTAGGGCTCGGATTGGGCTGATTTTTGGAGGGACGTTTCCTTATGTTATGAACATTAAATCTGCCAATTTTGGCTGGGTTTGGACGTCATCTCCTTAGGGAATTGAGAAAATACCAATAGTTGCTATTTTCGACTATTTCCCTAAATCTTATTCTAAAGGGTGTTTTGGGAAACCTAAAAGGAGGTGGATTCTTATTAGGGTTCTATATAAACACTCTTAGGGCAGAGAATAAGGTGTGGAATTTCTCTCTAAGCTTTCTTACTCTACCACATCAAGTAGAGAGGAGAAAGTGAGCTAATTCCCATTAACTATCTATCTAGTCAAGCAAGAAGAAGGTCTTCTTATTATCCAACCACCATTGGTGTGCTAGCTATACAACAAGGTGGGAGATCAAATTGATTGCTCGTGTCCCAAGTAGAGGAGCTACACTTGAAGCTCTTGGTCTTCTTCAATCAATTCAACTAGTTTGAGGGAAAAGCGATTAAGGTAATCCACTATCTCCATTAGATTAATTACTAGTTTTGCATGTGATCCTGGGAATACTAGTGTAGACATTAGATGTCATATTTCCGCTATAAACACTAGTAGAAGGGTATAAAACCCTACAATGATGTGGATGAATAATTTATTTTCTGATTTACATAAATATCATAAGGGTATAATTGGAAAGTTTGACAATAATTGGGGATTAAATCAAATTGCCGGATACAATTGGGTGCCAAATCGAATTGTCAGGACCAAATCGGCCATTGGTAAGAAAAGTGGGGACCAAATCCGAATTAACCCAAAAAACTGAAACCGAGTTAGACTTGAAGTCGGTTTCCCAGACCTATAAATACAATAGAGTAAAAGTACCAAAATTATAACCTTACTGGTTTAAGAGGAGAGAGAGAGAGTCGAGCGGAGCATATTGAGTGATTATTTCCGACCACCAGTTCTAGCGGCGCGGGTAGTTATCGTCGACGGTTACCACCACCTTTTTCCCTTTTTGGGACGGTTATGGGTGGTTAGCAGCCACCTTTCCCCCATTTATTTCTCGAATTCAGGGTTTTCACTCGGGAATTCCAACCTTGTCACTCTAAAGGAGTTAATTGTTGAGATTGAGTCTCTTTACTTCTAGTTTTAGTGAACCTTCTTTTGATTTCATGGCTGAACCAAGCAATAATTTTCTACAACAATTTGCAGCACTCACTACCAACGATCGTGTACAAATCACGGTCGATGGTCATGACTTAGTACCATGGGATGTGGACATTAGGAAGAACGGTGTACTGTGGATACAGAGTTCAAAGAAAATCGACATCAACCAGGCTGTATCTAGACTTTCCAGAGTAATTCATGGGCCGAACAAATTCAACCTTATCGAAATCAAAGATAATGTCTTTCTGATCAAGTTCTCTACGGCCACTGAATTAGAATTGGCGCTGGAAAGTGCTCCATGGGTCATACAAGATGAATTAATTGTTTTACAGCAATGTTCATCGGAAACCACGCCGGCAGATCACGTGTTTGATAAGGCCTGGTTTTGGGTCCAAATGCATGGTATACCTCCTAGTCATCTCAATAGTACAGTGGTTAATCGACTGGCGGATTCGATCGGAAAGTTTATTCCTACCACTGTAGAAGAGGCGTCCAAATGGAGTTTGTTTGGAAGGGTCAAGATAGAACTTAATCTTCTCAAACCCCTCCAACAAATTGTTTATCTTAAACTCTCTAATTCTAAAATAATTGCTGTTTCCTTAAAGATTGAAAAACTGCCTAGGTTTTGTATATTTTGTGGTATTACAGGTCATACAATGAAGTTTTGCTCCACAATTCTCGCTTTTAACGATCTATTGAAACAAGATCTATCCGAAGATCTCCGAATTAAAGTCATTAAAGCCATGAAGCCGGAGTATAACGACGATTTCAAAGTACCGATCGGACCTCGTAACCGTGTCAAGGAGGCAGAATCTTTTGGACTTGGCCGAATTTCAGAACAGCAAAATATCACTAGTACATCTATTAATCAGGACGAACAAGACCAGGAGTTTGATTATACCATTAAATCTAATTTTGGTGAATTATTGTCTAATCTTTGTAGGACCAGAAAGAGAGGCGTCCCGAAAGCCACGATTCCAATGGAAATTCACAACAATTCGTTATTCCAACAGGTGGATACAAGGAATGCTTCTACAAGTAACTCAAGTTATGTTGATGTAGACATGACTATTGAAGATGTCCGAGCTACTAAACATTTCAAAAGAACAAGTAGATCTCAATCGCACGAGAAAAAAGATGAAAGGGTATCGGCAACCCCAAAGCCGACAACAAAATGAATGTTCTAGCATGGAATTGTCGGGGGCTAGGGAACACCCCGACAAAAGTAACTCTTAATCAGTTCCTGGGTTCGGTAAAACCATCCGTGGTTTTTCTTTCAGAAACCAAAATTCCTCTTTATATTCCTCTTGCTTGTTTTCGTAATTTCAATCTTGTAAATTATCATGTCGTCCCATCCACAGGTAGGAGTGGTGGGCTTTTGTTGTATTGGTCTGACGATATAAAGTTAGATATTATCTATTCCAATTGTAATCTAATTTATGCCTCTATCACCGACAATAGATCGAATTCCTGGGATTTACTATGCATATATGGACCCCCTAATATCCAGGACATACCAATGTTTTGGAATAATTTGCTTCTTAGAATCCAGGGGCTTACAAAACCTTATTGTTGCATAGGAGACTTAAATGCACTCTCTGACTATAGAGAAAAGTTTGGGGGTAGTCCTAATATTCCTTTCTTACATCAGTTCCAACAGTTCATTAGTAATGCGAATCTTCTAGACTTGGGGTTTAATGGCCCGGCTTATACTTGGACTAACAATAAAGCTAGGCACCATCTTACTAAAGAGAGACTCGATAGAGTCCTTTGCGACGCCAATTGGTTGACTTGTTATCCGGAAGCTGGGGTCTTCCATCTTCCTCGTTACAATAGCGATCACTCGCCTATACTTTTGAAACTCTTAGTGGAGGGCCAACCCTTAAACACAATTTCTAAATTTGAAACTTTTTGGACTAAACATGACCAATATGGTTCTGTTTTTCAGGAAAATTGGAACAAGTCTACAGGTCCTTTTCTAGACAAACTGCAAACGGTTAAAACTACTATCAAGAGATGGAGTAGGAGAGCTTTTGGGGTCATCAAAAACAGACTACATATTCTAAGGGACAGACTCCTACAAATTCAGAATCTTGACCCAACTGATGAGATATTAAATACGGAAAGTAACATACAAGAGGAATTAATATACTTGGAGGATCTCCAAAGGACCAGAGCAGAACAGAGATCGCGATCCAAATGGGTTCATAACGGAGATCGTAATACCAAAGCTTTCCACATTGCTATGTCGACTAGAAAGCAGAAGAATAAAATTCATGAACTTAAACTTAGCAATGGCAGGGTTTCTAATAATAAAGACGAAATTGCTAATGAATTTCTTTCGTTTTTTCAGAATTTGTTCACGAGGGACCGAGTCGATGATCCTCCATTGGAGGTCATGAATGCATATAAGGTATTTTCGGTTGACCAACTGGCAGACATCTCAAGGATTCCATCAGAAGACGAAATTAAGGCGGTCGTGATGGAAATGGGATCTATCAAAAGTCCGGGACCAGACGGATTGCCGTGCTTTTTCTTTCAACATAACTGGGAGGTAATCGGTCGGGATCTTATTCAGTATATCCAGCACGCTTTTATAACAGGTATGATAGATCCACATTTAAATTACACAACCATAGCCTTAATCCCCAAGGTCCGGAATCCGAGTACTGCCTCGGAGTTCAGACCAATTTCCCTCTGCAATTCGGTCTACAAATTCATCACTAAAATATTAGCAAATCGTCTTAGACCTTATCTGGAGGAGTGTATTACATGGAACCAAAATGCCTTCGTTCCAAATAGGCAAATAATGGACAATATTGTTATTACAAAAGAGCTCCTACATTCCATGCATTCATCTAAAGCCAGAAAAGGTAATTTCTCTCTCAAGATGGACATGGCAAAAGCCTATGATAGAGTAAGCTGGGAGTTTCTTCATACAGTCTTAAAGGCAACAGGCCTGTCTGGCCTAATTTTGGACCTAATTATGAGTTGTGTATCCACGTCTAGATTCAACATACAAATCAATGGGAGTGTGGTGGGAGATTTTTCGGCCTCTAGAGGTCTTCGACAGGGCTGTCCATTGTCGCCCTATCTTTTTATCCTATGCTCTCAGTCTCTCTCTCTCCTTATTAATTATTATCAGGATAAGGGTACATTTACAGGATATCAGGTCAATTCAGCAGCCCCCTCGATTACACATCTCCTTTTTGCTGACGACCTAATTGTTTTTGGTAAGGCTAATTTACAGAATTTAGAAGCAGTTATTCAAATAATGGAACATTACTCCTCCTTCTCGGGACAACAGGTAAACTTTTCCAAATCCTCAATTTACTTTAGCAAAGGTGTGCCCTCTATCATCAAAGATTCCTTCATCAATAGGCTTAGAGCGCCCCTCATGTCAGACATGGAGAAATACTTGGGAGCCCTCGTACTCAAAAAAGATAATAGAATCCAAAGTTATAATTGGCTCATAGATAAGTTCAACAACACATTAGCTGGTTGGAAACATAAATTCACAACTCAGGCAGGAAGGACTGTTCTCATTAAGTCCATCTTAGCATCTTTTTGCACATACACATGTAGTTTTCAACTTTTCCCTAAACATGTTGTCAATCAACTGGAGAAAATAGAACGATGTTTTTGGTGGGGACATAACACTAATGAAAAAAAACTGCATTTCATCAACTGGGATATAATTTCGTCACCTAAGCACAATGGTGGGTTAGGAATCAGATCAATTCAAGAGGTCAATTTGTCCCTAATAGCCACTATGACATGGAGATTTCTCACTAGACCTAATGAGGTCTGGGTTAAGCTTTTGAGTTCGAAATATCTTAAAAACATGGACTTTTGGTCATATGAGATCCCACAAGGTACTTCCCCTTTTTGGCAAGCTATGATTCAAACTAAACAGTATATTCAACATAATGTTATTTGGAATATCAGTACTGGAACTCAAGTCAACATTAGAACAGACCCTTGGCTGCTAGAAATCCAAGGGCATAAGCCAACTTATTTAGCTAATCTGCCTGATCATGTTTCTCTAGTGTCTGATTTAATGAAGCAGGGAGAAAAAACTTGGAACATAGACAATATTAAGGAGTGGTTCAATGAAACAGAAACACAAGCAATCATCAACACTACCATTAACCAAGTAAACAATCAAGATGCTCTCATTTGGAAACCTAAGGAGTCGGGTAAATTTTCGGCCAAATCCTTTTATGCACAAATTAAAGAATTGCCCATAAGATCACAAGAAGCCTATGAATTCCCATGGAAAGAGTTCTGGAAACAGAAACATATGCAACCCAAAATTCAAATGTTCATATGGAGGCTGGTAAATGAAGGTTTGGCAACTCTTAGTAATATTCATAAAAGAATACCGGAAAAATCAAATATCTGTAGATTATGTAACTTGGGTGTGGAAGAGACGACTTACCATCTATTCGGGGCTTGTCCTCTTTACCAAAACCTAATCATGATTGCTGGTTTGGAAGATCTACAGTATGTAAAAACGAATCCATATAAATGCCTATCAAACATTCTTTCACAAAAAGAACAGGGAAATAGGGTTTGGTTTACATACTCATACCTTCTATGGTATTGGTGGAAGACAAGGAATGAAGCTTATTTCCAGATGAAAGATCCGGACCTACGTCGATGTTGGTGGTTGATTCAACAAGAACTAAGGTATGTTCCTGATTTTGCTTTGACTAACAATGATTTTAATCTCTTACAGACCACTCAATGGTTTCCACCACCACCGGGTTTCATCAAGATCAACTGTGACGGATCCTTTAGAGAATCAGCTTCCTCTTGTGCAGCAGTAGCAAGGGATTCAGAGGGCAACATAAAAGGAACGAGATCCAAAAGAATAATTTCAAGTTCTCCATTACAAAGTGAGATAGAGGCGGTGGAGTTGGGGATGAACCTAGCTGAGGAGCTGCGGCTCTCGTTATATACCATCGAGACGGATTCTAGGGTTTTACAAGAACTCATCTCAGCCTTTGATCCAGTTGTTCCCTGGAGATTACAGAACCAAATCCATTGGCTCAGACTATGGTTTCAAACGAACCGGATTGAGATTACTCACTGTAATCGGTTCCAGAATTCGGCGGCCCATGAGTTAGCGGCCCTTGTCCTAGACAATTAATTGTGTTTAGTCCTTCAGTTGTTAAATTAGTTTACAAGTAGTCCTGATTTGCTTTGGGTTTGGTACTATTTGTAACACCATTATTGTATAAGGTTATCTTCAAAAAAAAAAAAAAAAAGTACCAAAATTCTCTAATAAGTAATAAGCAAAACAACACTACCGGTCTACCACCACAACTGCATTCTCTTCCTTTTTTTTGTCCTTGGGTATTATCAGGTATAAACTTTTTATCTCTCTCTATCTTTCTTCATCAACTATATCTTTGTTCTACACTTCCACATGGATGTAGTTTCTACACTTCTTTTCTTTTTTGTCATGATTTTGCTTTTTGTAGGTTCGATTTCCCACTTTCACTCAATTTGATATTGTTGCTATTCTTGCTTTATTTGATAATGTGATTGTTGATGCAGTGAATTTTGTATATTGTTGATGCAGTGAATTTTGTATATTGAGAAAGTAGATGTGTTGTGTATGCGTAGGAATAAATAGGAACAACTGTTTGCCGAGTTGGTTGTGCATCTACTCCAATTTTCCCGAGGTCACAATTCAACATTCCGAGGGAGTGAAAATACATTATCTATTACCTAACTTGTTCCAAAGGGTAAAAATAAAGTATATGTAGGAATAAATAGGCTTACATGTCCCATACAATTACCTTTAGCGTCTTATATGATATATATATATGTCCCAAGATGTTTCAGATGATGACGGTTATAGGGATTATGTGGTTGCTTGGAATTGTTTCCTTATCTCCATAGTTCATAAATTGAGTAGGTGTGATATTTGTGTGTGCAATAATCGCGAAAATAAAAGTTTCCTTTTGTACAGATAGACTACTGTGCTACGTGAATTAATTAGGATTACCTATTCTATTTCTATGGCACTCGGACATATCTATCATCTTCAAGACATCGTATTAACCTCTTTATTTTCATATAATTTAATTCTTAGTTTCTAGTTGCTGCAGCTACGAACTTGCCTATTTATCTTTTGTTATTCACATTGGTATCTTTTGATTCTGTCTTTTTAAGCATTTTTTTTTAGCGGAAAATGTCTATATACTTGGACTAAACGTATTTATTTCTTTTGGCAGATCTTCAAACAGCTAGTGTAAAGACATATTAGTTAAGAAAGTTGATAATTGCTAGAACTTGTGCCACAGACGACGAAGTATTGACATCACATAAGGTAGACCAGAGTTGTTGAATTTCACGAAAAGAGTCAAGATGTTCGAAACACACAGTACATGCATTAGGCTAATGGAAAGGCAGGCGAAAGAGCTTGAAGAAGCACGATATACCATTAAAATGATAAATGCAGAGTGGGAATCTACTTGGGACATCATACGATCTTCTTACAAAACCAGGGAGAAATATGATGCTGATTTAATAAAATCACTGAAAGCCAAGATTATTGATTTGGAAGTTCGCCTAAAAGCTAATGAAAAAGATGAAAGACGGACACTTTTTAGTGATTATCGCAAACAGGAAACAACAGTGGAAGCAAACAATGAGAAGAAAATCGAAGTAGTATGGGCTCTAGTGCTTTGTTTGAGTGCATTTGGTTTGCTATCAAGCGTTCGACTATTCGACATCAACCAATTTGCTTTTTACAGCTTAGGTCTAATCTTTCTCTTAGCCGCAGTTTTATTGTTTTAATAATATAAAGGGGTGTGAAGAAAAGTACGTTAGTTTCCCATTTTGATCCCTAATTGTGTCTGAATTTTTGTTCGCCTTTCAATTATGTCGGACAATTTGTTCTTTGTTTTTTTTTTTTTTTTTGTCAAAGTAGCTGATTTTTCTCTTGTGGCATATCTATCTATCTCTTATGCCTGGTCTCTCTCTTCCACTTCATCTAACCTCCTTCACTCTCAACTTTCACAACTACCATCACCACCACTGCCCCCTTGGGACAATGAAAGTTTGTCTATTTAAGTATGGTAATATTTTGTCTCTCTTTAGATTATATTCCATATATCATTAGGTGACCCACATGAAAGAGCTTCAAATCAAGAGAAAATAAGGGTTGAATTAGTCATCCTGCAGCTGAGATCTGGTGAATCAAAGATTCAACAACTGTTTTGGACTCTTCTCACATTTAATCAGTCTTTTACTCTTCATTATAGAAGACACTGAAATCAAGTCTCATTTATTTTACAATCAAAGTCTCATTTACTCTTAGTTTTTTAATTGTTGGAGTTACAATCATGCCTATTTGTCTTATATTATCCACATTGGTATCGTTTCGTTCTCTCTTTTTGAGCAAATTTTTAATCAGAAAAGGTTTATATATACTTGACTAAATGTATTTATTCTTCTTGGCAGATCTACAAATAGCTAGTGCAAGGACATACTTGTTGAGAAAGGTGATAATTGCTAGAACTTGGACGACGAATTTATTGACATCATGACAAAGAGATTTTGAGTGGCAATATGTTTACAACATCATGGAGAAACGTAATGCCAATTACTTTAACGTAGTAAAATCGCTTACTTCGACGATTCAAGTTAATAGACCGGGGATTCAAGTAGGAGATAGAACAAGCGAAGTAAGTCCTTCACTTATCACCTATTACAAAAACGAAGTAAAATCACTGGAGGTTCAATTAGAAGCTAATAAAAGAGTTGAAGAGAAAAACAAGTAGTACGGGCACTAATCATTGGCGGGAGTTCACTCATCTTGCTATTAAGTATTAGCGTCAGTAAATTTGCGTTTTGCTTTTGTCTATACATTTTCTTGTGCACATATTTATTCTATGAATTTGTATATTAGTGCAAGGTTTATCATTGTTATTTTCTCTGCTGCAACTTGGGAGTTAATTATTTGAAGTATTAATGCGCAAGGTTTATTTTAGTTCTAAGTTTATGAAAACGAGTAGAAAGTTGGTCATAAGTAACCCAAAGTAGATCGTTCATTGTATGTGCTGCTTAGACTAAAATTGAGTTGATACAAAGTGTGGGATGAGATGTTTAGTCATTCTTTAACTTCATCAAGATATAAAGACTTTTTTGCTGTCCTCTAGTAAAAGAAAACAAATTTGTGTTTGACGAGGTATTTGATAAGCTTAAGTTTACTTACTTATGCCCTCATTGTCAAAGATTCCACCTTTATCTAGGTGATGTGTAATACATCTACTTATGTAATTCGTGAGTCAACTTTTAAATAAGTTATTAGAGGCGATCAAATATGTCAAAAATCTATATAATAAAACAGAAGGGAAAACGATGATTGGAACAAACATCATTTTTTAATAAAGGATATTGTCTAGAAGTCCTTCTCAAAATTTAAAATATAGTCCTTCGTAGAAATAAAGTTACCTATTTAAAAAGCAATAATCGTTTCCTTCTTAGAAATAAAAATTTTAATTTAAGAAAAAAAGAAACAAAATAAATTTCAAGGGTTAAAAAAAGAAATTAAAATCTCTCTTTCTCAATAAAATAATAACTAATTTAAGAGAAAATAAACAAAAAATAATAACTAATAAAAATCTCTCTCTCTCTCAATAAAATATAACAATGAATTTCGTAACATTTGATTAATACAAATGTCCGTGTCCTAGGGAAAGAGACCATTTAGAGATCCATTTCTCACACTTACACATGGGATTTTTTGAGTTTTTGTTGAGTCTTGCATTGGAGATGCTCTAAATTAATTAGATGGATATACACAAATTTGATAGAGAAGCTCAAGGCGAAAAAAAGGTTCTAAAATATTATAACAGAACATCGGTCTATGTTCAATGTCGAACCAAGAGATGAGATACCGCATGTTAGAAAAAGTTTTTCCAATGAATGATATGTACTTGTTTAAGTATTTTTCCGACCAAATGATATGTACCTTTATTTGACAATAAGCAAAACCAAGATAATTTTATTTTTTCATCACCATACATGTGGGTTGGGGTGGGACTTCGGCTAGCAACCCGGAACCCTCCCACGTCCGTTCGCATCTGAAGGGTTTGTGGACGTTCGGTGATTGAGTCGATCAAAATCCGCCTGCCTCGTAGATTTTTAGCCAATAATAGGTGTTTTTAATTTTGGTTCCAAATGAAAACTAATTTGATAACTACCTCCTATCTAATAAATTTACCTGTACATATTTACATTAATAAAGCGGCTGATGTTGATCCTTTTGACCTTTTCCAACAGCAAAGAAAGAAAAAAAAAACCTAAGCAAAAGAGCAATTATTCTAATTCCATTGGTAATTTCTACCAAAAACATCTAGCTATGGATCATTATGGAAGGGCTTCCATTACAAACACAAACCTGCAAAAAGAAAGAGCTCATGCAATTAAAAGATAATAACCACAATTCACAGGTATAACAAGCAGGCATAATATGAAAAAGACACAGTGTAGTCAATCCATGAATTTAAATAAAGTAGCTTCGTGGAGAAGAATATGATTCCTCAATCAATCAAGTCATAAATAAATATGCATGTATACACTTTTTCCCTTCGATTTTCTGTGGGCAAAAGGTTTCAACATCTTATTTGAAGGTCGGTCAAGACTTTGAAGCCAATACTCGGACAAGGCCTGCTAATAACAACAGCTTCGTAAGAAGGTAGCAACAGGGTCCTCCGTCATAAACCTGGGAGGAGAGGATGTCTGTGAAGAATTTCTCTGCTGACACTAACTAAGCATATACATAAATGCCCTACCTTAATGATGCAGCGTCTATTTGTATAATTTGCAAACCTAAATATTTAGGTTCCAGTACTTTAATGGAAATGTAATCATGTAGAGCAGTTCTAGTTCAGATTATAAGTTCCTCCGATAAATGGGTTGTCACCATACGTCTTGGGGTCGTAAAATAACTAATGAGAAATGATGCTTGTTCCGTGTTGGTAAAATCTATAGACAGGTAAGTAGTTGGGATTGGTGCATCCGGCCAAGTAACTTGTGGATTGGATCGGATCGTCGGTGGTAAACCGAGCCAATAATTGTGACCCCACAAGTCAAGGATTTACCCCTTAAGGAATGCCTGCTTCAGTGGATATAGACCACCCATTATATACAACTTTAGAAGCAGCTTTGCTGCTATTCTTTATATATAATATAGGTATTGATATGTATGCATGTATATATAAACATAATAAATATATATACACAAAGGTAATCGGAGACTCAGGGAGAGATTGTGGGGTAGCCGATCTAGAGGCAATACCGTCCAATTAGATTTAAAGTTACATATCAGCACCACCTCTATCACTTTCAGAGGTAAATTTTATGCAAAGTAATACATGGATTATCTAACTTAAAGAGGAAAAAGAATAAGTATGTCCTTACCTAAGTTGCGCCGAACCAGCTATATATGGTACTCCACTGTAAGCCTCGCAGAAATACAAGTGTGAGCAATTGGTTCAGAATCAAGGGGAACGCATTGTTACTTGAGGTGATTCTGATCTCAAATTTGAAGAATTATGCGAGTTATCTACGGACATCAATCTTGTATCTGCACCACATGAAGCATCACTCGCAACAGTAGATATGCAATCCTTTGCTCTGGGGTTGTCACATTCCATATCAAATGCATGTTCCAGGCGCACAGATTTTACAGCAGCAACGGTTTCATGGTCTGAACTTGACGGAGAGAGAGAAAGCCATTTCACTCTTCGAAAATCTCTGCTATTGAGATCATCTTCGCCGCTATTTGCATGTGAAATTGACTTCAAATCTGTCGAACTGGAATTTTGTTTTCCCACTTCTGGCGTGCAAACCCCATCCAAGTCACTTGCATGAGGAGTCCCTTGAAAGATCTCACGTCCACGTTTTCTTATGATGGATGGGGTATGTTTGTAACTTTTTGCTGCATTTCTTAGTACGGATTCTACACTAGTACCTTCTAAAGATATATTTTTTACACGCGTAGGTGGAGTATAACAAAGAGGAGTTCTTGAATCTGAAATTTTACCACTGTCCAGAAATGTATCTGAACTCAATCGACTCAAATTTGTTACATCGGAACATTGAGTTAAGCTGATATTGTTGATCTCAAGTGCTAAAGAACTTGATGAGGGGCTGTTAGAATCTAAATCGGGTCGTAAATTTATACCATTCGGACTATTTGGAGAAGAAAAGGTAAGGCTTTGCCTTCTCGGAGATTTAAATAATCTCTTCCCAGTATGACCTGCCGTGGGAAGGGAGTGAATTTTCTTACTACTGGAAATCGAATCCAAGGGAAGAGTCGAAGGAGGGGGTGTGGAAGTTACATCCTCCAAAGGTGGTTTTGGAGTTGAAAAACTGAAGAGGGAAAGCTTTAATTCATCTAGAAGACTACTGTTCTTAGTATCTCCTAAACTTCTGTCGTTTACTGGAATATTTAACTTAGTACCAAAAACTTGGATTGGTTTTTTCTGATAGTTTACCTGCTCTTCCAAGGCTCTAGAGACTTCTAGCTGAGGAGGTGGTAATCGTAGATCTGGTATCTGGAATGGTTGCGAGCGGATATCTTTTACCCCACCATTAGAATTCCCACGAGTTGAACCTAACAAACAAGTACCAGTCCTAGCACCATGGAGAATTCTTTTGTCTAAAGAAGTAACCGTTCCAGTACTCGGTCGGGAGTTATCCGAACAAGAAGTTTTTACACCCGACACCTCTCCTGTACACCCACAAGCTGAATACATATCCAATTTCTTCTTCACGGTACAATTCCAGTGATTCTTTATTGAGTTATCAGCCCTGTAAAAGCAATCAGCGATTAGAAGTAACTCATACTAACTAGGAAAAAGCTAGTATAACATGAGTATGAAGGTAAATACAACTTTTGATGCCATCCTCCAAAAGTTTCTTGCATTAACCAGGGAAAATCTATTAAATTGAATTTACTCTACTTGCTTCACTAGGGATGCCAATTTAGAGAGCCACAATCAAGACGACTTTTAGGCTATGAATTTATAAAACCAATTCATCTTCTCAGTTCAATATCTTATTCGATATTATTGAAGTTTTATGAGTACCTTCCTGGAATACACCTTGCAATTTCTGCCCATTTGTTCCCATAAATTCGGTGTGCCTTTATAAGGGTTACCTCCTCCTCGTGAGTCCAAGCATCTTTCTTTATAGCAGGATTTAGATGATTATGCCATCTAAACAAGAAAAAAAAAGTTTAACTTCGAACTCGAAGTATCAAAGAAATGCCCTAATGAAGAAAACAAAGTCACAATGGGAACATAAAATAAGAACAATATCATGTCAAGGTCGACAAAATGACCAATAAATTATACTTTAGCAGATATAGTGACAAAAAGTACTAGTGCAGTATCATCGACAACGAGATAAAACTGCAGTGTTCAATTAATACTTCAATGTTATTTCATGCATTAGTTATTACAATTTCATGAAAAGAATAATTAACGAAGTGGCAACGAAAGAATCGACGAATTTAAGTTACGCAGAGCCAAAGAATACCCAGTGGAAAATTGCAAATCAGTCATAGTTCATTCGTTTCCCAACTCACTGGAGTCGATAACCATATCAAAGTCAGGATTCATGTGGTAACTGCAAGTGTTGTTACTTACCTTTCTCGGCACTGCTTGCCTATGCGACCTGGCAAGTATTGTGCGATAGCAGACCACTTCTTACTGCCATTTATTTCAACCAGCTTGATAATAAGATCATCTTCCTGAAATTACCAAACAAGAGAAATAATGGTTACAAATAAACCATAGTATACATTGTACTCTAGCAATGATAAACAAGTCACTGTTAGCACCTCTTTAGTCCAAGGACCTTTGACAAGTTCTGGATTAAGAACCTTCTGCCAGCGATGCAGGCATTGCACATCTGACCTGTCCTTGAGACAACCAGCTGTAGAAGGTTGCAAAGTTTATGATAAGTATCAGAAGATTACTGGTAGAATTTGAAGCGACGATATTATGACTTATGAGTAACATAGCAGAAAGAAGTATATGTACCAATTTTTTTCCAATTTTTTCCTGCGTACAATTTGACAGCATTAGTTAACGCCTCATCCTGTTTAACAGAATAGAAAAACAAATCACATTAACACAGTTAATACGAAAGTAGATCTTAAAGAACAACACGTGCTCCCTAATACACCAAAATACACACAATAATAGTACACTTACCTCTGATTGTGTCCAGCCTCCCTTCTTCGACCGTCTGGTGGGACCCGTTGTCCTCTTGGAAATTAGAGAACGGCTGTCACAACAGTAGTTCACATTTAAAAAAATAAACAAGATTAATTAAAAAAAAAAACTGAACAAAAAATAATTTCAGCATGCTTCAGGAACAGTCGGTTCACCATCATCAAGTCAAGCAGTTAACTAGCTGACGAAGAAAACAAAAGGATGTTAAAGGAATTCTTTCGAGGTTACTGGTAATGGGCTATAAATGGAATGAGATGAATGTGGGTGCTTGAATACTCAGTCTAGTTCTATTTCTTCCTATTTCCGAGTATTTCTAACTTTAATCTTCTTCACTATATCTTTCTGAAGCTCTTCTCAGCTAGCAAGCTAGTGAAGTAAGTTGAAGTAATTCATTAGAATCTATACCCATTTAAGTCAAGTTTCACATTTACTGAAAACAACTAGAATCGATTGGTAGGGGAGATGTACTTGATTAAATCCAAAGATTATCTGAGGAGATCTAATAGCTATAAATATCTCTCGAGATACATGTGCTCCATAAAAGCATAGTTTCACAGTTATTAATATGCTAAAAACAATCAAAACTTATTTGGTTGAAAACCTAAAAGTCATTCATATGAAAAGAAGAAAAATATGAGATAGAAAATGAAATATGAACCATACCCTCGAACAGTAGCTAGTTTGTGAGATGTACCACAACTGCCATCTGAAACAGAAGAACTGGAAGCAGCAACCGTGAGGTCCTTTGTCGAATTAGAGTTAGCTTCTTCTTGTTTAACCTCCTCCATCCTCCAAAGTCCAAACTTAAGTCTTCGAATAAGAAAAACTGGGAACAATCTTCAACCTATACCAATCCAAATCCAGCAAGAAAAACAAAATAATAACTAAGAGATAGTACTGAACCCAAAATCACCTCGAATAAGCACTCTAAGAACTGAACCAGGGCAAGTTTAACTGGCAATTCAAACCCATCAGAGTAATCAAAATTAGAACTTTCACGAAACAAATTACTTGTAAACCTAGCACTAGAACTTCTACATTAACTAATTTTCCAATCCATTCTAGGGTCGATAAACAAACAAAATAGATCCACAAGTAAGAAAGATTAACCGACAAACTTAACAACTTGATAAAACCAACAAAATCCACAAGATAAATCAATAAATAACCACTTGATAGAATTAAATAATCAAAACCTAAATTAAACATGCTATTACACAATTAAACTGTATCCAAATAATCAACTTTCTACAAAATTGGATCTTCATAACCTACTACTATACAACAATAAACTGAATGGAAATTCACAATTAAACAAATTAATTGAGAAGTAAAGTTTCGCAACGGCTATACAAGATTTAGGGTTTCATGATTTTGTTTCCATTAATAAACTCTTGAAGTTCAACGGCTATAAAGGATAGCTTGAGAATAAAAAACGCTTATAGAATAAAACAACCAGTAAAGGTTCGATCTTTAGAAAGGACTAACCTTGATTAGGGTTTTAGTACGGGGAGGAAGATTAGGTTTTGAAGAACTGATGGGAAGAGAATTTTCTTCTAACGAAGTAGCGGGAAAAGAATTGGTGAAACTTTCTCTCTCCCTCTCTTTCTAGAGGAGGAGGTGGATTGAGACTAAAAACGGAAATAATATTAGATGATACGGTTCAAGTTCTGCCCCTTTTAAATGCTCCCAACAGTTTACGTTAGATTATAACGACGGGTCGCCGTCCTTAACGGGATTTTATAAAACAAGTTAACTGCTTTTAATTTCTTTCCGTCAAAGTACACGTTCATTTTACCTTTCAAGAATTTTTTTACACTCCAAACACGGCTATTTTTGACATTTTTGTTAGAGCCCAAATTAAATGAACATTCTCTACTAATGGTTGGGCTTTTTCATAAGCTACTGAAAAAAATTAGATGGCCATGGACAAGTACAGGCAAAGCAAAGTTAGATTTAGTGAGAAATTAAATTTAAGGAGATTTTTGTTTTTTTCTTGTTCATCATGTTTTTGTTATTTTAGCGACTGGAAGAATTTTATAACTTGGTTGAAGGAATAGTTTTGACTTTTGACCCGTGATGTTATCTTTTGGAATATTTACTGGAGACTCAAAGAGATAGAAGGATGTGTTTGGAAGAAATTTTAGTTTTTCCCTCGTGTCAATTTTTTTTTCGCACCTCGAAAACTTATTTGTTTTCAAAACACTGATCATATTTTTGTTAAATCGGTTTACTAAAAAAAATGATGTTCCATCCTATTCAAAACTTTATTTTATTTTTTTGATAATTATCAGACATAATAACTAGCTAAAACGTATCTTAAATTGTTAAATAACACTTATAGAGAACACACAAAAAAGTGAAAGTGTCAAGTGTTGGAAAGAGAAAAATACTCTCTTTTCCCTAAATAAAATAAATTTATTTTTGGTTTGTGTAAAGGAGAAATTTTATTTATCGTACAAAACATTTTCGATAAAAAGATTTTGTTTAAAACAAAATCTTACTATTATTTTATAGAATATATATATTTCTGTTAATATCAAGTGAACATTTATTTTCCTCGACAAAAAAAATAAAAAGTGTACAATTATTTTGTAATATTATATTGATCAACAATAGCTTGAAAAAAGAAAATTGTATTATTTAGCCACAAAAATGTTACCGGATAAATAGTTGTGATGGCTAATGAGCAACTGTATAGTTTCATTTAGCATTTGTCAAAATATATTATCAAATAAATATTTTTTGTATTATTGGTCAAAAGGGAATCGGAGAGGGTGGGATTCCGGGCTTGGAGGGATTGGGGTTAATTTTGAAAAATAGTCCTATTTCTCGCAGCAGGAGGAATTTTTTTTTTTTTTTGATGAAAGAGTAGGAAATTGTTTGTTTTTTTTTTTGTTAAGGAAAGAGTAGGAAATTGTTTTTTTTTTTTTGACGTATATAGAACTTGGACGTGTAGATGAGACCAAAATTCCATTTAGGCGGCTGACATATAGCTATTTTCTTTTTTTCTTTTTTGTTTTTTTGATGAGATATATAACTAATATACTATTATAATTTAAACTAAACTTTAGACCTCTGTTTTGGGCACCCCAAAATAAGTTTGGGTACCAACTAGATTAAATGAGAGGCCTATTCAATTTTAAACACCAAAAAGTACAATTTGTTTATTTTGAGTTATTTTGTTTTTAGCCCTCTATTTTGTGATCAGATTGTTTTTGATCTTTTATTTTTCGTAATCTAAAATTGACTCATTTTTTTTAACATCGTCAGTTGACTTTAATCGTTAATTTTTTTTTTGTTTTCACAATTGTTCTTCTCATAAAAGTGATTTTGTAAATTTTAAAATTTAAATCCCTTTTAAATATGAGTTCATTTCAAAAAACTCTAACAATTTAGAACAAACTAGAGGGCCAAAAAAGAATTCAGTTGAAGGAGAATTAGTAGAAGTAGAAAAAAAGAAGAGAGAAGAGAAAGAGATCAAAAAAATTAAGTTTGTAAGGTCGTCAAAAATTTTGTCGTTTGACGACCTTTGTTGTAGAGTATGATGAGGGTGGCGATAGATGATGTGGAGGGAGAGATGAGGTCTATTTAATGTTTTTTATATGAATTTAATTTCGCCCCTCATTCGTTCTAAAATGGTTAGATTTTTTTTCGAAATTAATCCAAATATAAAATGGGACCAATTTTGAATTTACAAAATCACTATTATAAATATGACAATTGTGGAAACAAAAACTTTACCATTAAAATTAACTGACAGTGTTAACAAAAGGAGATCAATTAATTTACGAAAAACACAAGACCATAAAAAGTTGGTCACAAAATAAGGGGCAAAAATAAATAAAAAAACTCTATTTTTGTACCCTCGTCTTCTCCTCTTTAAAGGAGAGAAACACTTAAAAAAAAAAAAGGTAGGACCGGCCTGATCCAAAGCGAACAAAAGCGTCACTCTGGGACACTGACCTTTAGGGGCCACCAAATTGTTGTTTTCTTAAGGAACACTTTTGAAGCGGGCATGTTAAAAAGAACTCTAAAGGCCACCACTTATCAACTCTTAAGTAAAAAAGAGACCAAAATAGATTGATCTTGAATCGCAGAAGGGAGCCCAACAGTAAGTACTACAATTTGACGTTTCAACACTTTTTTTTTTGAGAACTCGATTACGATTTACGTAGTCGTTACGAGGCACCATGAAGATGCAATTAACACGATAACCACCTAATTTAAATCAAGAATGGAAGAGGTCTAAAGCCCGACAACGAAGAAGCATGAAGTCTGACAAACTTTTACATTATTTATAACCTAAATTACATAGGATAAATCTTGATGACAACTGCTTTCATCGAGACTCAATCCCACGACCTCATAGGCTTAAGAGGGGTGTCCAACCGTTACACCAAACGGTGGTGGATTTAGACGTTTCAATACTTGATAGACTGTTAACATGTTCTTGCTTAAAACCCCAAAATCATAAATCTGATTGAAATGGAAACTCGGCTACTCATCCTCAACGTCTTCCAAGGTCCATCAGTCTGTCACGGCATCTCTCTTTTCAATCTTCCATGCTTATTATTGGGGGTAAGAAAATAAGATTTTTGTAATACTCTCTCTCCCTCATAGGTTTAAGAGGGGTGTCCAACCGTTACACCAAACGGTGGTGGATTTAGACGTTTCAATACTCGATAGACTGTTATCATGTTCTTGCTTAAAACCCCAAAATCATAAATCTGATTGAAATGGAAACTCGGCTACTCATCCTCAACGTCTTCCAAGGTCCATCAGTCTGTCACGGCATCTCTCTTTTCAATCTTCCATGGTTATTATTGGGGGTAAGAAAATAAGATTTTGGTAATACTCTCTCCCCCTCCCCTCCCTCTTATTAATCTCTTATAAGAAAATCTATTAAATAACAAAACTAACATTATTTAGATGGGTAAGGTCTATTAAATTAATTATTGTCAACAGTTGGTAGCCCAAGTGGTTCCAAGGTGTTGACATAAACTCCAGAAAGCCCTGGAGGTCCCAGGTTCGAATCCCAGAGAAGGTGGAATCTTTGGTTATTTGAATTGGGATTATTAGGGTGTAAATAATGTTTGTTGGCCTTTAGGGCATGTTCTAGTTGGGCTATAGGCCCGGTCCTGTTAGTGTTTGAGTGGGCGGTTATCGAGCTTATCACATCTATGATGTATCAAGTGCCAAATGTAACGACATACGTAGATCGTAGTCGACTTCCAAAAAAAAAAATTTAAATTAATTATTGATCAAAATCTAAATCTAGTGGTGTTCTCTATTTCTGGACAGAAAATGTTGGAAAGGAGACCGGAAGACTAACTGAAATGGCAAATTTTTTTTTGAAAGATATGAGGTTGTTACCCTTATGTGGGTTTCTGGCGACACTATGTTAACGATACCAAATACTATTGCCTCTGTAGAAGGAAATTATTCTAAGCTAAAGTTGGTTAAGTCTTATATTCGATCTACTATGTCTGAAGAAAGGTTAAATGAGTTAGCTATATCATCTATTGAGGAAGATATGGTTGATAGTCTAATTATTCAAACGATTACTAATGACTTTGCATCCAAAAATGTAAGAAAAACAAAATTTCAGTTATTGTAATTATTAAAAGACCTACATAATTATATAAATATGATGAAAATTATTTTTTTGTTTTTTTGTTATGCACATATACGTCAGTGATTTAGTATATAAGGCCAACATTCTTTGGACCTCGCTTCGGACGACCCAAAACTCAGGGGCGACCCTGTTAAAAAAGGTCCCTTTCACCGAAAGAATATCACTTCTAGAATTTATCAAAGGTTGGTAAAGTGATATAAACAGATTTCTCTATAAGCACCCCGTCAAAGTGTTGTCAGTGCCCCACTTGAACTCTTTTTCCTTTTTTTTAGTTCCCTTGGTCTTCTCATATTTCACCAAACTCTTAGTTTTTTTTTCTTTTCTGTGATTTAATTAAGGGATATTTCCCTAATGGCCCCCAACTTTGTGACCAGCTTCCCGCCTGGCCCCTTACTTTACGAGAAATACCCATATGGCCCCCTTCCGTTATAACACCGTCACTCTCTCTCCTCCATCATATTTTCTCTCTCTGTCAACTCACGCCACATCATCTGTTACGCCACTGTAAGGATTTACACCCTTCTACTAGTGTTTATAGCGGAAATATGACATCTAATGTCTACACTAGTATTCCCAGGATCACATGCAAAACTAGTAATTAATCTAATGGAGATAGTAGATTACCTTAATCGATTTTCCCTCGAACTAGTTGAATTGATTGAAGAAGACCAAGAGCTTCAAGTGTAACTCCTCTACTTGGGACACGAGCAATCAATTTGATCTCCCACCTTGTTGTATAGCTAGCACACCAATGGTGGTTGGAAAAGAAGAACACCTTCTTCTTTGACTAGATTGATAGTAATGGGAATTAGCTCACTTTCTCTTCTCTACTTGATGTGGTAGAGTAAGAAAGCTTAGAGAGAAATTCCACACCTTATTCTCTGCCCTAAGAGTGTTTATATAGAACCCTAATAAGAATCCACCTCCTTTTAGGTTTCCTAAAACACCCTTTAGAATAAGATTTAGGGAAATAGTCGAAAATAGCAACTATTGGCATTTTCTCAATTCCCTAAGGAGATGACGTCCAAACCCAGCCAAAATTGGCAGATTTAATGTTCATAACATAAGGAAACGTCCCTCCAAAAATCAGCCCAATCCGAGTCCTAGAAGTACCCGAACCGGTCTAGGCTCAAAAACCCTGTTTTTGGCCTTTTTGTACTATCTTTGCCTAATTCCCTTTTAGGCCTATGAGATATGTTTATGGGACACTCCCATGATTATATCTCACTCCCACTAGTCATATCCTAGATCAATTTGTCACTCTTATGTGTAACCCGTTGTAGGATCCGATCGAAGTTAGCCGCGAATTACTTCGTAATTCGACGATCGTAGTTGGTCTCTAGCTACAACTCTACGATCCCTAAATCAATCGGACTTGATGATCTTCCACATCAATTGTCCTATCCGACAAATTGTTCGCATTGTCACCTTGGTCGAAGGACATCTCCTTCAACTCCTTTAGACTCCCACTTGGACTTAGAACAAGTGCAATGCCTCGATTCCCGTGTCAATTTAGTATCCCATCTGATACGTCACATCATTCAGACTTTCTTCATATCCGAGTACAACTGTAAAAGACAAACGATTAACTTTTAATCCGTTTGAGCGCGGCCACGCATTTTCAGTTGCTACTCATCAAGTGGCCTTGAGACACTTTGTACCTAATGTGGTTAGGGTGACACAATCCATTCTTGCGCTCCCACTTAACTTCATGTCTATCCTATCCTTCCCAGTATCCGTCTTTATAACCTCCTTTTACGGCGCGGCGTTTAACGGAACCAAAGTCGGGCATTCCTTACATAAGATGAGTGGAGCACTCATGTTTTGAGGAATCTCTCCAATTGTCTTTATGAGAAGTATTGACGTTCATCACGAATGATGTACTTCTCATTTGAGGGTTATCCAGTGTATAAACCTTTTATACACCCACGTAGTCGAATAGAATATACTATTCCTATAGCCCATGAAACTGCGCTAACCCATCGACTCCCGTGCTAGTCTTCGTGAGTCATTGTTGTCCATGCAATGACCTGGACCAGGGATTTTTGATAATAAATATTCCAAGTTCACTTAATAGGGTTTCATTCATCAGATCACGTATCTGACAAACCTATTCGGAACGTTTTATTATCGATGGACTGTCGTTTAAACACTAAACCAAGTTTAGACGACTGGTGAAATAATTCTTATTATTTCTGATAACGAGAGTTGTAAATCTGAGCCTCTTCCGTAAAACTCCTTTTACCCACTCAGTTTTACTTGTCGAGGTTTAAAATTATACCTCATGCCTTAGACTGTGTATGAATCTCATACTATGTCTTAGGTGACAGTTTAGTTTGACTACCGTGGTAGTCGGTTTTAAACTTTGCTTATTATCAATTAATTTGAAGATTACTATCTTCAACCTTGATAATATCTAGTAATCTTTACTAGAGTTAAGGCCTTTAATTCTTTGTGTAGTATTTGCAACAGTTCCCGGCTTAAAACACTTTTAGCCTACTTTCCTTCCATGTCTGGAAGTTTGCTACGATGACATGTTCAACTTTGTACTACTTCATCCTTTAGCCTTCTAGGATGTACTAAGTAGTGTTTCGGTTTTTCAATCCGAATTCGGATGTTTAAATGCTAATCATGTCCAACATGATTGACTTTATGTTTTCGAACATAAATGTCTCTCTCATGCGTGCTAGCTCATCGGTGTCTTTTAGACTCCGAGTTTTGCAACGCCCTCTGTCATGAGTTTTTGGGTCGAAATTCTTTTAGACTTTCCGAGTCTTAGATTTTCTATTTCGGATCTCAAGCATCTCAGCGTACTGAGTCTCTCTAATCCTATCATCCTTTTGATCTATGCTTATAGATCTTCAGATGCCCAAAATGGCATTTTATCCTTTTGTGTGTGGTCCTTTATTGAGTCAGTTCGTTACTGTTATACAACACCTTATGTCGTACTCAATCTTTTGTATGTACTCTGCATACGGACCCGGAAGGTTTGTTTACTCCCACTTACCTTCTTGAAACTCGTGATTCAAGATTTTCTTCATTCTCCAGGAATCAAATTTCTCTGATTGCCTTTTGAATCGAAGATTCTAACTCTTGCGTGCTTTTAATCCGTCGATAGATTTCTGAAGCATGTTTGTGGACATAACTTGATTGGAAGAATCTTTATTCTTCTTGTCTCGTTTCGGGAAACACGAATGTTTCCATCCATCTCAGTTTTCTATTTTGGAAAACCAATTTAGGTCTTTTGTTGACTTAAATTATCAAGCTTCATGTCTTGACGAGATATGGATTCCACGATGATTTTGGGTTCTAGCCAAAATCTAGAGTCAGTTTCCGTTTCTGCGCAGGTCTTTTATCTCTTCAGAAATAACCTTTATTTTCTGTGTCTTTGAGATTTGACCTTTTAGGGCTTTTGAACAACAATTTGGAATTTTCTCAATTACTTTAAGATATTCCTTTAGAGACACTTTCACTTGTTTTGAGAGTTCTCCGGCGAATGACATTCGCTTTTGTGCGGTGGGTTTATAAGATCATGTCTTTAACCTTTCCTTTTCCGAGGAGCCGCAGTTTGTTGCTCTTGGTCGATTTTAATCGTCTTGTACAAGTTTCATGATTGTTCTTCATGACCCTCCATGATTTTTCTCATGATCGAATTAAATCGACTTGTACTTTTCTCCCACTTATTCTTGTAATAATTAGTGTTTTTCTCCCAGACGACCAGGTGTGCTAATTATTAGAAGAATACTATCATGAGCAACAAACACTTTGTTCTCTTGATTGGTTGTGGAAGAAGCCCAAATTTCTTTCAAAAGAAATTGCGTCAGATATTAGCTAGTTTTTGTAATGCTTTTACAAGCTTAGCTGTTAGACGGAATTTTGGTAGTTTTGTGAGAAGCTATGTCTAGACTAAATGGATTTTGGAGGATAGAGTTTGATTCGTGTTCTTCATCTTAATCCTTTTGGACACTCCAAATATGGATAGGTTAGAAGTACGTTTGAAGATCAATCTCTGTTTTTGACTCAAGGCTTTCTTTCTTGTCAGTTTGATTCATGTTTTGGTTATAGTGGACTTGTTGTCCTCATCCCTTTCCGATTGGGATGAACCTATCTTATAGGTTTTTGACCAATTTTAAAATCTTTTGGTATAGTTTGTTAAATTTAGCACTTATTAACATCTCAATTTAGAAATAAAGTTCTTTATTGATTCTCCATAATACTTAGTACAGAGATGATGTTAAAAAAACTAGAAAACGATTAATCTAGAATAGTGCCTAAAGTAGACTTCGATCCCTTTCAGCATCCTTAGCAGTCGAGGCTTCTGCTCCCTCTTGGATCTTGTCTTCCTTAGCCAAATACTCAGTTCCCAGCTGCGCCTGTACATTCACAATGAAAGGGCAATTTTAGGTATCATATACCAAGGTTTGGGAATTTTTCAGTATTTGATAAGTTAACTGTTTATACCTGAATTGGAAGCCACTGTTCCATTCTTTTTGTCCTCCAAGAACTTAGGGCAGTTTCTTTTCCAGTGGCCTATGCCACTGCAGTAGAAACATCTTGACGTAGATTGAATACCTTTGTTTTGAGGTTTAGCAATACGTTTGCCTTTTCCTTTTAACGCGGGTTTCTTCTTCTGCCTCTTGTTCTCTTGAGCCACAAGAATCTTATTCTTTGGCTCCAAGTCCATTGTTAGTCGTTCTGCTACCTGAAGCATTGCATCAAGTTCCTCTAAAGGCTTGTTCCATCCATTCATCGCATATTCCATCTTAAATAGATTGAACCCTTCATGAAGTGAATAGAGGATCATGTCATTAGCCGCCGATTGGCTAACAGGAGAACCCAGCTCTTCTAGTTTAGCAAAGAGTTCTATCATTTGCCGAACATGAGGACCTACTGGTTTTCCTTTCTCGAGGCGCAGACGCAATAATTTACTGGTTGTATCAAACCTCTCCACTCTCGCTTTGCTTCGGATTGAATCCTCAGTTTTCGGAGTGATGGAGGGAACTTCCATGTTCAGAGGTTTCTCGTTAAGAGTAGCCTCCATGGCTGATAACAATCGAGAAGTCATTGATTCTGGTTCTGCCCTCTTTTGATCATCCTCTTGATGCTCTATTTCCTTAGCAGTCAAAAAATCCAAAAATGGATAGTCTGAGACATTTAGCTTGTTTTTAAACTCTCCATCCAATATTTGAAGTATTTCCCGATTCCTTCCTTCATGGATGTTTTCGTTTAACACCTTCCTTAGGTATGTTCCAAGGTCGAACTTGTTTCCTTGTGTCATCTTTAAAACTACATAAAGTAATGGCAAAGTTTTAAAACTCGTTATCGTTTTTGAAAAACATTAGTTTTCCCACATTATTCAATATAAAATCGTCCCCGATTGAATAAGTGATTCCAAGACCCCAGTTCTTCGAAGTAAAGCGACGAAGGCCCTACCCTTTGACTCCGTCGTTCCGGGTGAGCGAACTACTTCACTGATCATACCTTATGACTCTTGGTTGATAGATTTCATTAATGAATGACTAATCTATCCTTTTGCCTCGAGTATCCAAGACTCTCTTGCTGATCTCGTTGAGTAGAACCATTTAGACGTGTAGGTCTCTTCTATAGACCTACCCGCATTGTCCCAAGGTAGAGGAGGTACTCTGCGAAGGCCGACCCACCTTCCTCGAACAAGGGCGCAACGAGTGTCTTAATCTGGATAGGCGATTACTCAAGATTACTTTTGGGGACTTTTACGCTAGTCTGGCGTTTGTTATAGTGAACTATTTAGCCTAACTAACATCCTCGACATAAAGCGTAAATAAGTAAGTAAATGCGCGCGAGAAAGTAAATCAAGCAGACATGGATCCTAGTATGGCCCCTAACCTAGAAGATCTAATCACCCTTGGTTTTCTTCTTGTTTCGCCTTTTGGTTCGTCTTAGATCGCCATCTTTGAACCTCCATTGATTTCTCCCACTCGCCTTTGGATTTCATCCTCGAGTTTCTTCAATGGACTCATAGACCCTAAACTCTAATTACAAGACTCTAACGATTCGCAGATCGTATAAACTTGAAATTAAAATTAATTACAAAGCATGCACCCATCCGTGCTTAAAACAAGAATAAAGAAATAAATCTATGGCCATACTAGTTTCCCGCATTCACATCACATGCAATCATATAATATATCAAGGTGGCTAAGAATTATATATGCATGATTATCTTGGGAGATACTTTCGTTGACATCACATGTCACATTACGGACCTTAAGTCTAAATTCGAAGAATTCTACTAATGGTGCTTTCCGGTTTTATCTTTTATGATTTCTAAACTCATCTTTAAGAAAAACTCCGTTTTGGGCTCGAGAAAGCCCGGGTCAATTTCGGAAAAAATATTGGTTCGATTCTTAATGATTTCATAAATCAATTTAAAGAGGAATCCGTTTTGGGCTATTGGATGGCCCGGTTTGATTTTGGAATTATTTGGTTGGAATCGGAAAAAATTTTGGCAAAAACTCCCACTCGAATGATGGTCCCTTTTCGTGGTCCGAAAAGCCTCGAAAAAGCCCGGGACAAGTCCTAGACAAGTCCCGGCCCAAGCCCAAAAAGGGCTCGGACAAGGTCCGGACATAGCACGGCCCATAGGGCCGGCATGTCCTGGCCGAGGCCTATCAAGGCCTGGTCTCGTCCTGGCCGGAGCCAGGACGCTAGTCCATGTACCAGACGCGTCCTAGACGTGTCTGGTACTGGACCGGACCAGCACTAGGTGTCTTGGACTAATCCGAGACACCCAGAACCTCCCAGACGCGTATCCAAGACGCGTCTGGTCGAGTGCTCTGGACGCGTCCTAGACGCGTCCAGGAAGCTCCTTCGCAGCTGCTGGTCGCGTCTTAGACGCGTCCTTAGTAGCTGCTCTGGACGCGTCTCAAAGACGCGTCCAGAAGCTTCTGTCGCAGCTGCTGGTCGCGTCTTCAAGACGCGTCTCAGCAGCTGCTCTGGACGCGTCCAGAGGACGCATCCAGGAGCTTCTGGTCCGGCCAGGAAGCTTCCTGGCCGGACACTAGGGTTTTTCAAAACCCTAGTTTCCAAAAAGAAATTTTTTTTTTTTTTTTCTTATGCAACTCTAAGTTGCTATTTTCCAATTTTTAAAACTTTTCTTAAATTTTTGAAATTCCTTTTAGAACACTTCTAAAAAAATTTTAAAACTTTTAGAAACTTTTAAATTTTTCCAAATTTGTTTTGAGAGCTTCCTAAAGTCAAAACTACTCTTTTTAGAACACTTCTAAAATTCTAAAATTCCAAAATTTTGTTTTTCAAAAGTTTCCAAAACTTAAAAACAACTCTTAATCAAACCAATTTTGGATCAAAATCTAGGTTTTTGAAATTTTTCAAAGAACAATTTTGAAATCAATTTTGAAATCAATTTTGAAAAATCTTTGAATCCAATTCAAAATTAATCAAATTTTATGTTTTAAAATCTTTTAAACATAACTATCAATTTAATCAAGCATGGATTAGTTTGAAATTCAATCAAATTGAGACTTTTAAAACACTTTTAATCATCAATGTGATTCTCAATTTGAAAATTTATTGAATCCCATCAAATTATGAGTTAAAAATACCCTTTTTAAAAACACCTTTTAAAATACTTTTATAAACTCAATTTTCAAACTATCAAGCATATAAATTAGTTCGATTCTTAGCAAAAACTAGTTAATAGCAAGAGGCTCTGACGCCACTGTAGGGATTTACACCCTTCTACTAGTGTTTATAACGGAAATATGACATCTAATGTCTACACTAGTATTCCCAGGATCACATGCAAAACTAGTAATTAATCTAATGGAAATAGTAGATTACCTTAATCGCTTTTCCCTCGAACTAGTTGAATTGATTGAAGAAGACCAAGAGCTTCAAGTGTAACTCCTCTACTTGGGACACGAGCAATCAATTTGATCTCCCACCTTGTTGTATAGCTAGCACACCAATGGTGGTTGGAAAAGAAGAACACCTTCTTCTTTGACTAGATTGATAGTAATGGGAATTAGCTCACTTTCTCTTCTCTACTTGATGTGGTAGAGTAAGAAAGCTTAGAGAGAAATTCCACACCTTATTCTCTGCCCTAAGAGTGTTTATGTAGAACCTTAATAGGAATCCACCTCCTTTTAGGTTTCCTAAAACACCCTTTAGAATAAGATTTAGGGAAATAGTCGAAAATAACAACTATTGGTATTTTCTCAATTCCCTAAGGAGATGACGTCCAAACCCAGCCAAAATTGGCAGATTTAATGTTCATAACATAAGGAAACGTCCCTCCAAAAATCAGCCCAATCCGAGTCCTAGAAGTACCCGAACCGGTCTAGGCCCAAAAACCCTGTTTTTGGCCTTTTTGTACTATCTTTGCCTAATTCCTTTTTAGGCCTATGAGATATGTTTATGGGACACTCCCATGATTATATCTCACTCCCACTAGTCATATCCTAGATCAATTTGTCACTCTTATGTGTAACCCGTTGTAGGATCCGATCGAAGTTAGCCGCGAATTACTTCGTAATTCGACGATCGTAGTTGGTCTCTAGCTACAACTCTACGATCCCTAAATCAATCGGACTTGATGATCTTCCACATCAATTGTCCTATCCGACAAATTGTTCGCATTGTCACCTTGGTCGAAGGACATCTCCTTCAACTCCTTCAGCCACCTCATCACCTTCTCCGGCAGAGGGCCGCCGGCCGGCGACCATCAAACTAAAAAAAAAAAAAAAATCCCTCTCTCTCTAAAAAAAAAAAATTCTTTTTCCCCTTTCTCTCTCTAGATCTGGTTCATGGTGAACCAGATCTAGGTCTGATTCGAACAGACCTTTGAAGGTCTGTTCGAATCAGACCTAGATCTGGTTCACCATGAACCAGATCTAGAGAGAGAAAGGGGAAATTTTTTTTTTTTTTTTAGAGAGAGAGAGAGGGAAAAAATTCTTTTACTTTTTTTTTATTTTATGTTTGAAGGTTGCTGGCCGGAAATTTGGCCGGGCGGCGACCCCTGTCGGAGAAGACGATGACGTGGCATTTTAAGTGACTTGGCAGAGAGAGGAAATGAGGTGGAGGAGTGAGAGTAATGGACAGTTAAAGATAACGGAAAAATGGAGCCATACAGGAATATTTACTAAAGTAGGGGGCTAGGCAGGAAGCTGGTCACAAAGTTGGGGGCCATTTGGGAAATAACCCTTTAATTAAACTAACAAAGGTAGTTCCTTATGTGAAGAAATATACTGTAGGTATGCTTTAAAGAAATTCATTTCTTGTTGATGCTTGGTTAAAAAAGTTTTAATATTTCGAGAATTAATTTTTAAATTTGCCGTTTAATGATTTTTTTAAGAGAGTAAATTCTTGAAAAATATTTATCATCAACTTCCGGTTGATTTCGAGTAGTATTTGAGTATTTTGGAAGATAAAATGGACTTGAATGAATTCAATCAGTTCTCACAACAACTTTGTAATTAATCCACTACGAGAAAAAATAAAATATACCATGACGTTTACAGTTTATAGAAGCATGGGGTCAATGTCTTTTAGTCGATTCAAACACTCAAATTTGGGCACTTATATGATATATCACTTTGGCAGATGGTTGCCCCTTTTCTAAAAAAAAACAAAAGGAATGAAAACATGATGTTGACTTCCACTGACTGGTCAAGTTATCTAGAAGCAGTTGTATAATAAGCCGCCGTCCAAGTTGGGGTTAAAATGGCGGCTACAAGTAGTAATTGGAAGGGTACCCAATAGTAGTATAGGTTGTCAAAGTCTGACGAAACCAAATCATTCTAGGTCCGAACGTCAGGGGCAGAGACAAGAGACTAGAGAGAGAAAACTTAGGAGAGAGAGAGAGAAGATGCCTCGGGGAAAGCTGGAAGTTCTTCTTGTCAGTGCAAAAGGCCTCGATGACTCCGACTTTCTCAGTAAATCTCTCCCTCTCTCTCTCTCTCTGTATCCTGTCAAAAAGTTTCATAATTTATTTGTATGACTTCCCTTATTGGTTTCTTATTTCAATTCTTATTATTATTAGATCATCGATTTCCTGATTGAATTGATAAATCTGTTTCTGGTTTTGATCTCCTTTTGATTCATTTAGATCTGGGTAATCACTAAATTGCAATTACAATTTTGATCTTATAGTTTTTTTTTTTTATTATTGTATTTCGATTTTTAAGAGATCACTTTTTCAGATGATGAGAATTTAGTACTCTCTTTTTGGTCTCTCTAGAGGGTTTTCAGATCTTCACATTTCTTACTGGTCTAAAAGACTGAATACTTAAAAGAAGGGGATCAATCAATTGTACTTAGATTTTTAAACAAGAAGTCCAATACAATCTTTAAAAAAAATGGTTAAAAGACTCAATACTGTTGAAGAATGGAGAAGACTAAAGGGTCTCGTTTTGCTTACCAAAAAGTTGTTTCGCAAACCCAACGTCCAAATCCGTTTCTAAATTTAGATTAATTACCCTATTTTAGTGAAAATCGTATTGTTGCAAGAATTCTACTCCATGGGAACCGTACACCACTTTTTACTGACATTGATCACTTATCGATTCAAATAGTTTTTCCTAGTTGGGTACAATTATTGTCATTGTGTCTATGTTACATAGATTGTTAACATGTTTTTCATTTTTTCAATAGGCGGAATGGACCCTTATGCTATTCTCACTTGCAGATCTCAAGAGCAAAAAAGCGGTGTTGCATCTGGTACACCTTTTATATTCTATCCATTTTTAACTCTTTCGATGTTGTAGATTGACAACTTTTTAGCTGTCAATTAACCAAAAGGAAAAAAAAAACTTTGAGACATTTGATTTAGACGCAAGTAGTGTTTGCTTTTCCTTTAGTTAGATTGTAAATTTGTCTTGATGTCTGAGTTGACTCAAGTCAAATTTCAAAACGTTTCATTTTTTCTGATTATTGATGTCTGATCCGTCTAACTTGCTCTTTTCAACTTAATTTGAATCAGGATTATTCAAATTAAGACAAATCAGACTCGGACAATAAAAAGCTAGGAAACAAACACCTTTACATTTTCTGAAATAAATCAGCTTTCAATATGTTTATTTTGTTAATGTGTTGCAGGAGAAGGAAGCGAACCACAATGGAATGAAAACTTTGTGTTTACAGTTTCTGAGGGTGCAGAAGAACTCATTATCAGACTAATGGACAAAGATACTTTCACTTCAGATGATTTTGTTGGAGAAGCAACGTGAGTTATTTTCATTCGATTTTTTCCCTAATACTTTCAAAAATATAATTCTCATTTTGAATAAATTACGGAACCAATTTTTCATATTGTTCTCAGGCTATTTTCTCAGAAGCACTGGTCCATCTAATTTTATCAAATTGATATTTTATGTGACTGGATACATTAACTAAACCAACCACCGCGTAGCTACCACTCTCTACGTGATAAAGTAACACATACATAATTTTTTTCGTTAAGCATATTAAAGAGAAACGGGGGAGCAAAGGGGAGCGGCCACTCCTCCTCACCCTCCTGAATCCTCCTCTGATTCTTCTCATATCGTTGAAAGTTCCACTCGTAGGGCTCCGACGTTTAGAAATGGTCCATTAATTAATGACTATTGTTCTGTTACATTGTAAGTCTTTCAAATGTTAGATAACAGTATTTTATAAATAAAATAATAGATCATCGAGAAGGCAATGTAGTTGCAATCTTGTGTAACATAGTAAAAATTTGCATCTTTTTTGCGAAGAAAAATATTTTCCATTATAACAGTAATAATCAACTAATGACAAATACTATCTTTTTATAATAACAAAATTACATGAGTAAAATAGGCAATTATACATCATACATCGTTTTTTTTACTTCATACATTATGAGGATGGAATATGTACATAATAGTCGTAAAACTAGCTAGCATACAACTTAAAAGGTCATGCAAACTACCCTACAAGCTAATATTCGTATCTTTCTTGACACAATTTCAACAAATCATGGATTTCTGTTTTGAATGAAAATCAAATATGTCAGCAACGAATTTTCGGAATGAGTGTCTAACCATTGCATGAGTGGACTATAAATACCAAGTTGGAACATTAATTTTGTTTATTTTAATTGAAATTTCATTATGATAAAGTTTGTATATTGACAGGATTCCTCTTGAGCCGGTGTTTATGGAAGGTGATTTGCCTCCAACTCCTTACACTGTGGTGAAGGATCAAGAGTACTGTGGAGAGATTAGAGTTGGATTAACATTCACTCCTGACATGGTAATTTTTTCTTTTATATTATCATTCTCAACTCATTTTACTAGAAAAACGAAAAAACGAAAATCATTATAACAGCTTTTTGTAAAGCATTTTTCAATAACAAACTATAATAAAAGTTTCTCATCTTGGGGACGAGATATGTTGGCCCTCATCTTTTCAAGGTTTGTTTTTTGAAGTGACACCGCAACCTGACTCCAACTAGATTTCTAAATGTTTGTTTTTGGCTGATTTGTGATGTTCGAGTGGTCCGAATGTGTGGTTTGTTTTAGTTACACTATTTACATTTGGAAGAACGAGTACTACAAGAAAAAAGCAACCAACACCTAAACTACTTCTTTTCAGTACACCATTAGTGATCAACCCTATATTGGATTATTATACTTTAAGAGAATATGATATTAATTATCCCATTTTTGGCCATATTACAGGGTGATGATGGAGGATATAATGCAGGAGTAGAAGAGAGCTATGGTGGCTGGAAAGAGTCTTCTTAGAGGTACAATCAAGTGTGTCTGTGTGTGTGTGAGAGAGAGAGACATGAGGGTTTGCAATTTGTTTGGGTTTGTGTATTGTTGTGTTGTGGGGAGCAATTAGATGGTTGAGATATAACCATAAGAAATTTCACAAACATGTTTTCATTTTTACTGGTTATTACTAATAGTTTTTGAGAACCATTGTCTTGCTCATTTAGTCTTCTTTTAAAGAGTCCATTATATTATAATGTCTTATTATATACTAGTAAAATCATATGGCATGGAAAAACGTTAGATCAAAATGATGAAACATGCACACAATTTACCGGCTTACTAACTTAAAAATATTAGAGTACTGCTAAAAGAGACTATAGATCATAGTTTTAAACCTACTTGAAATCAGCGGTCTATATTTTTATTTGATTATTGTAGATGTGTACAGTATACTTGTATAGATGCTATAAAACTAGTTGTTTTAGTCTTGATGGATCTTAAAATCTATAAAACTAGTGTATAGATTTAGATTATCTACTTGTTGAGTTTCCAATAAAGTTATTATTTTTCAAGACAACAAAACGAAGAAGTGCCTAAATGATTTTTAGTTAGTTGTTCAAAACGAATTTTATGGTTCTTTTATTTCAGTAAGTCATTGTTCAGAGTTCATCTCTAGATTCTTAGCCTCGGTGGTTTTATATCTTTTTCTCCAACATGCTTGTAGGCAATTTTGGTGATTCATTTTGAGTTTTGAATTCTTGAATGAACATTTGGAACTTAAATAAAGTTGAAAACTTAGTGAAGTGTTACATAGTGGTATATGAGTCAATAACGAATTGTTCCCATATGTGGGAGATTGTGATAGTCCTACATCACCTGGATAAGCATCCGAAGACTGGATTATACTTATCTTCTCAAACTTAGTGAACCATCATGTTTTTGGGTGATGGCTAATGAGTAGGCTCGTAGAGCCTTTGTCAAAAACAAAATTTCATACATGTTCAAACAATGACAATATCGATAATTTATAAGACTTAAGATTACACTTTCATACCAAACAAAACGATAAAATTGGAAATTCGTTTATCAACACATTATGAAATCGTTATTAATCTGTGAGATCACCTCATCTTCCTCATCTATTATGTTTTTTTGTCTATTGAAATCATCTATTATGCTTTATGCATCAAATTTTATACACCAAAAACAAGTAGCCCCATTTTTTTGTCGTAATAGTGTTTTTCCCAGTCCCACTCAATTCAGATCAACATCTGTGAGACCTCACTCCCCTAATTCGCTACAAATATGTTCCAGAAGCTTCAATTTGTCCCAGTTGCAGTGTACTACGAAATTCTGAGCTTCTAATAGATGGATTTCAAATATTGTTTCTCAGAATTCTAAGAGGATGACGAAAAGGTATTCAATTTTGCTTTAACTTTACACTAAAATCTGAATAGTTCAATATGGGTTTGCTTCTTCTTAGATTTAAAACTTGTTTTTATACTTCAAAAGCCTTATCTAGAAGATTACAATCTAATTCTGAGTAAATTTTTGTGTGAAATGTGTACTTTACAAAGGGAAGCTGAGGGTTCAGTCTATCTGCCCTTCCTTTTTTGCTATTAACTGGGAAAGCTATAGATAACCCTTATTTGCTAATTGGATAACAAGAAGAACAATATGGATTAATCGGAAAACAATATTCGATAGGTTTTTCTTGTCGTCCGAATCAATGAGTTACAAGTTAGAGTTCAATCACATAATGCATTGCAAATCTTAGTTACTTGTAAAGAGTGTTAGATCTAATGATGAAATAAGGGGGATTACCCGATTTCTCGTTTCAGAATTGGGAGATTTGTTTGTTGATATCAAAGGGTTTTCTATAAGAAACAATTAATGGTTGAATGGACATTAACTTCAATGCTAACTCTTTGTTATCGATTGTTATGGTCAAGTATTCTGCATCTATAGTTATCCTCCATGAATATATTTGTGCATTCCTCTCTTATTTCTCCGAACAAGAGAAAGGAAAATTGTTTGAAAAGGAGATCTACGCGTATAATAAAGAACCAAAAGGTGCCACGAAATTATGACGTTGCATATATGGACTCCGTTATACGAGCAGTCCCTATTTAACACATTTAATGTCCAATTCTTTATCTTAGCTCGACTAAAGATTAGCTTAAGAATTGCCATCTTGATGTTGTCAAAGTCCACTTTGTCACCCTTAGAAGTAGCTCTACTTCTAGTATCCCAAATAGCCACAAATCCACATCAATTAATTTCGACTTTAGAACATCAGTAGACCCTCACAAGAATAGAAAATCATTCAACGCAGTAGGAATATTGGCATTTATTTCTCTGTGTTGTTAAGATACCTGTACTGGAGAATGACACGCCGGCTTATAATTTGGTTTGCTGGAAATGGCTGGCATTTCCAATTCTCCCTCATCTTTATGCTGGAAATGGATTGGCTCGAGACGCTCGCCCAAGTCACTAAGTTACTTACCGAATCCTTGTCTCGGGGTTTGACAAGAACCCAAGCCTATCTCTGAGTAACTCGGTCAAGCCCAACTTTTCGGCTAGCCCATGCCTTCGACTACATAGGCCTAAAGTTCATCCGTATGTCTTTCTCTCTATCATGTGAGATTGAGTTACATTTCTTGTTTCCCTCTGTATATTTGTTTATAATTTGTATACATCTAGCTCTTCGAAGCTTTCTTAATGATATATTCATGATCTTATACATATATTTGTGTGCCTCCCTCAGATGCATCATGCATCTAAATTTCCGGATTATTGTTGTGGTATATATATATATAACATCATGATTATCTTAAAAAGATAAACTATAAAAGTCAATTATAGAAGTGTTAGTTTGAACTTCAAAAAGGGAGGAGGGAAGCAGAAAACATTAACAAACACTCACTAACAACTCACTACACCAACTCCTGCAATAAAATAATCAAGGAAACTTAGCAATCTCAAATAGATAAAGAAAATAAGCCAACTATTTCTCTTCTTTTCGTTATAATTATTGTCGATGATTGCTTAGTGGTCAATCCTTGTTTCCATGTCCATTTCTTCTATATTTCTATTCTAACTTGCTGGCCTTTTGCGAGAAACATCTACTCTTCTCCAACTTGTGGCTGTTATTATATTTTCTTTCTCTTTCAATACTTCTGCATATAATTGCTCTTGAATTATAATACTAAAACAAACTCTTATTCATTACAAATAATTTCCTTGATCTATACTAAAGTTGCAGGTAAAAAATTTCTATCGATTTCATATATCGGTATACCCAAATTTTCTTATAACTAAAACTGTATGTATTGAATTACTGCTTCATATACAAAAAACTAAGATACAAATATAATTTCTACCAAAGAACAACTAATTCTGAAACTCATTTATACTAGACAACTATGATGGAATCCATTGGATTATGAGCAGGTTGGACTCCAGAGAAGAAAACCCATTTCAGTTATGAAGCGGGTTTGGTCCACCGGGTATAATTCGCTTGGAAACACCGTATATTGGGTCGATATCGTTCTTGCTCGAATCACCAGAAGGAGATACTGCAGATAATATACGTGCTGAAAATCGCGGCAGGTACTCCATTTCTTCTCTTGGTTGTTTTTCTTCCGGAGTCCTATAGCTATAACTGCATGACGGAAGCTCGCTCACGGCTAATACTACGATTAAGAGTGTAAGTAGAATCCAAGAATTTTGAATTCTCATGATTTATACCATGAAAGAGGGGAGAAGAGGAAAGAAGGGATTGATAGAATAATGAATTTGATTATGAATGAAAAAAGCAGGTAGGGAGTCCATTAAATATGGGACCAAAAGAAACTGTTTCAAGTAACATATAGCCAAACACACTATATTGTTAATTTTAAAATGTCTTAATTGCCCATTTATTATTTAATAATTTTGTGTATATCCTTCATTTCTTTCCTTGTTTGCCCAAAACACCCTCAACCCTAGATTCAGGATTAACACTAGCAAGGTCAAAATTCCTCATGCTCAAACTCAACCACTAATTCTGACCTATAGATCAACTCTAACGGAGGGTAATTTGGGAATTTTGAATTTTCCATTAAGGGCAATGTACCAAAATATAGAGTTGACTTTACATCAATTGGATGATTTCTTGTACATTTGGTTTATGTCATAATTATTGTTGTTACAATTAAATTACTTTGTTTGACACGTGGCGGATAATCAATTATACAGGTGGAAATTACGTATGAAAAAGTCAGATGAAAGAGATGGTCAAAGATTGGATTTATATTATGAACCGACGAAATTAGGAGGTAAGTAAGAAATTTAATGAAGAGGTTGTGTAGTGTATGCAGTTCCACGCTGCCGGCTTAACACTGTTCATCCATACACCTTCTAGGGTTTGTGATTGGGTTTTGACATCCTAAAACAACTTTAACTTCTCCCTTAATTCTCCTTCCCACATCCTAATTTTCCACCGGAATCATGACTAAAAGGAACATTTTTTTCGACATATGTGCCGTTAGACTTCGAGATAGGATAGTTAGGTATCTTTCCCACTAATCTTCGTTTTAGCCTTTCCGATCGGTCAACAAAGAAGTCAATGTGCTTTCCACTGTTCTCATCTTTGTCTCACGTCAGACTGCATTCTACATATAAACCTTGATAGTGTTGTCAAGGATTATTTCCTTCGGCTTCTAAAATAGTGATCTTCCTGAGCTAACTAGTAACTTAGTAACCTGTATACTCAATCCTAGTGAGGTATCAATGTCAAATGATATAACAAGTCGCAATAAAACAACTTGACTTTGAAGTCGATATGGATCAAAAATCAATTTGATCATAAATTGGAGTACTAGTGGAGTAATTCTATTCTGCATGTACATGTTACCATCTCTCCAATAAGGTAAGGTTTTAAATCAGACCTTCTCTTGCATAAAAGGTTGTCAGCCAAAATAAATAAATTTCAACTATCTAATTTAGTATAGTTATACTTGTAATCAAAGACGAAGACAGAACAAACAATTAATTAAATGAATTGATTACAAACAAATCCAGATAACCAAATCGTTTTATTTTTATTGATAAATACAACTTCTCTGATGACTTTTATGCGTCTAATCAATTATTTTGAAGAGTACAGTCAATAATATATTTGTAACTCAAGGTAGGCTGATATGGACGTACAATGAGTATGGGTAGTGGACCCAAATAACATATCGACGTATGGGCGTGGACCCAAACATCATATCGACGTGTGGGAGGTAGGTCCATCATCTACACCTAGTCCACAGTTTGACTCACGAGTTTTTAGAGATATTTTTACAAAGATGAAGTCTTGTTTTCTATTAATCGGGGTTTGTATCTTTTGAGGGAGAAAGTGTAATCGGGGTTTGTATCTTTTGAGGGAGAAAGTGGCACTCTTCTTGAATAATGAAAATCCAAGACCTAACTACCCACTACCCGATGAACCCAAAAGACTTGGCTGGTTTAGACGAATTCTGAAACTAGAATTCTGAAAGTAATCCACCCGAATATTCCCAGTGCCAGTGGACATAGAATTCCAGAATCCAACCAACCCAATCTGAAGAGGGAGTAAGCCCAAAGCCATCGGACCCAATTTCCTCCTGTACCACTAAGCTCAACTTTAATTGAAGAAGGACTACCTCCCCAACCCGAAGATGGAGGGAGATCTCAAAACACTGACCATGTTAAGGTACATAGTCAAATAAGGTAGTCCAACTACAATATAATGCAATAGCATTCATTTTCGACAGTTCAGCTGTAATCACACAAATTGCTGATTGTAGTCCAATCAATATTCAATATCCTACCAAAAGCTTAAAGAGTGTCCCCATAATGAGAGAAAATTTCATGATTTTTTCTCTTCATTTGACTGATTTTGATTGTGGTATAAAAAAATATACGTATCATATTAGCAAAATTGATATTTGGCCCTAGAAGCTGGTCGACCCTAGGATCAGCCAGGATGATTAGCACCTCAAAGAGAAAAAAGAAACACTTGGCCTATCTTGACCAATTACCTGACCACATCAATAGTCGATGTGGGTTCGGCCAGCTTCATAATTTAGTTCAGCTTTTCATGGGCCTGGCCTGCCCGCGCCTAGTATCGGGTGCGCACACACCCATCTTTTGGGGGCTGGCACGGCCAGATTGCGGGCTCATGGGCCTTTTTCCCAACCCTACTTAATAGTTCATCCGATAATGACAGTATACTGTTACTGCTACAATAAAATATCATTGTTACAGAAATGAAGGCCTTCTCATTCAGCAACTAGCACAAACCTTAGACTAATATGTTATTTCTATCTGTTTTTGTATGTTTAAATAAGTTTATACGTTTCCAATAAGTAAAATGGCTTGTGGTTCGGGCAAAACAGCAGAACAATAACAACAGTAACGGGACGTTAAAAACGTTTTTTCCCTTATATAAACATCGTCGTAGACGTGGAGTAACAAAACCAGAACACATTTCTAAAAATATTATCTGAGACAACAAATTGAAGCTTATCAATATCCAAGATCAACATAATATTATGTGTACCTTATTATAACAAACAGATTATTTTAAGTCGAACGACAACAACAAAAACTATGAATTTAAACAGAACTACTAACAGCAAGATAACAGTAATAAGCAGTCAATTAGAAAGAAAACCCAATAACGGAAAAGCTTCTTACCTTTTACTATAGTGCAAGAGACAAACTAATCTTCTTTCTCAACAGTGTTTTCGGTTTTAACTTCGTTAGTGTGATGGTGCTCCTCGACATTTTCGACTGGCGCTGGTGCATTCTCTGAAGGTGAAGCTTCAGAGGATTCAGCTGTTAATGGGGCTTCGTTTACAGGGAGAGTTTGCTTGACAGTTCCAACCTTGACGTACTTGCTCATAAACTTGTACTCCCAATCTTGTAAAGCATCAAGTTCGAATGGGCCAAGACCAGATATATCTCCTGTTAAATCCTTGTCTTCGAAAGACATCTTTGCAAGAGCTCTACTTGCATCTTTACCCGTGAACAAAGCGTATGGGCCTCCAGGTCCATAAAACATTCTGCAGAAAATGCAAAAATATTTTGTAATGGAAGTCAGATTGTAATATTGTATGCAATGAAATGATAAGCAAGCCCTAAACATGCCCCTCTTTACTTCGGCGACGTGGAACACTTGTGGCAACCTCACATGCGGGCCATGATATAATACCATAGCAAACATCTGCTTTTCTCTAAAAGCCTGAATTTAGAGGGTTGTACTTATCTTATTTTTATGCATATATTGGGGCAGGGTTTCAATCTCAAGTCCTAGTTAGGAGAACAAGGTTCATAACTAAAAAAACACTACGATAGTACAAAGAACAACAACTGCGATGGTATGCCCAGCTGAATCCCAACCGGGGTATGTGGCTGGCCATGATTTAGAGAGAGAGAGAAGATATTTCACTTTCTCTCTCTAAATCATGTCCGGCCACACAACCCGGCCGAAATTCAGCTGGGATACCATCATTTCGTGCACACAATACCGACGTCAAACATTAAAATAAAGTTTGCATACATACTACATTGTGAGAACAAATAAAAACATTATGGTTGACTGCCCGAAAACACCGTGGTGATGGGAAATAAGAAACTACATAGAAGATTCGGTGTTTAAATTTTCAAACTCCACCTTTCCGATACCCCAAACCGACAAGATTATAAGAATTAGAGTTGAGAAGCAAATACAAGAATTGTATCACTACACAAATTTACGACACAATAATTTTTGTTAAGACATTAGAACCAAAAAGGCAAGACTTGAAGACACTGATACTGGAATCATATCAAACACAACCATGGGAATTCAAAACCCAATAACCTAAACCATGATACCATATCAAGGAATTCATAAATGTGAAGCCCTAAGAAACTACAAACAAGAATCATATAAACCTAATTAAAAATCTAATAAACATAGTCATACTCAATTGAAACCCTAAGCAACCATATGAATATGTCAACCATAAACAGAGAAGATAATCACAACCCAAGAACTGAAACTAGCTAAAATCATTTACCCAATTATCAAACGAGCAAAAACGGACCAAAATTTAAGGCGGTTTAGTTATGGTGTACCTGCTCTGAGAGACATCATAGATCTGTCCTTTAATGGCCATGAGCAAGGGTTTCTTGGGATCTGATCCATCATAGACTTTCAATTCATCTTCAGTGATCTCTCCTAGCTGAACTGGAGGAGGTAAGGGTTCAGACTCTTCTTCCAAAACCCTAGGTCTTGGAGGTGGAGGAGATGACCCAAATAAACCAGAGAGTACATAGAGAAAAGCTAAAGTTAAAGCTACTACAGTGAAAAAAGTTGTCGGAGATAATCCAGTATATGCTGTGATCGATTCTTTGAAGGTCTCCCAAAGTTCTAGATTCGCCATCACTTTTTCAGTCGAATTAGAAGAAGAAAATCTGAAGAAAATACAAATCCCCTTTCTCTCTCTATTTTCTCTCTCTTAAAGTTTGATACAGTATGGGAATTTTGACTCTTGTTATACCCTACCCTAAAAATATCTCCATCCGTGCATTTTGTTTGATTAATAATATGATATCATACCTTCATACTCAACAATCTATTCAATAACAAAAACTTTAAGTCACATTTTTCCCATATATATTATAGTTACTACTTGGAGCGGTTCAGATGTTATAATGTACGCTTATAAAGTACGTTTTTTTTTTGTTTTACACAACTTCAATTGATTTGATTTTCGTTCTATTTGGCAAGAGAGGTTGTTGTCTTATTGGTAACACGTAATTAGGATAATACTAAGACTTTTTAGGGTAGTGAATAACTACATTGCACAAAGGTAAGTGTTGAGTAATTCTCACAAAACTTTTTACCTTTTTCCATGGCATTGGGGCTTTGCCTCCTAGAACATGGGAAGTTGGGAAAATGTCAATAATTGTCCCTATCAATGAAAAGGAAATCAGGAAGTTTTATGATGTTTACTTTGAATGTCCTCTTCCTATGTTTATCAACTGATCTCATATCAACAACTAGATGGTACCTACAAATAACTTCAACAATGGTGATTGAATAAAAACTCTTGACAAATATATCTTTACATCATACAATATTTTGTTAAATTTTGTTTGTAGATTCAACACGTATTTAACTAAGGTTTTGTAATAATCAAAACGTAATATATAGTAGTAGTCCACTACTATTGAATGAAATAGTTGAACGCTCTGTAATGTGGAAGTGTCAAGTTTGATTCTGACTCTTTCAATAGAGATGGTCTAGGGGCAAGAATGGTGTAGTTAAATGGGTTGGACTTGTGAAGAAAAAGCCCAACCCACACACACACACATAAAGTCCATGTTAATGGGCCTCTCAACAATTTATTGGCAGGCTCGGTAGTTCAAGCCCGCGCCAAAACGTTTGGTGCCCGCCAACATAATTCTCCCCGGACTCCTATCTTGATTAGAAAGAGACGTATAAAGCTCTCGCCGGAAAACAATCGAAATTTGTGATTTCATCGTTTACTCTGTTAAATCTCTTTGAGGTGAACTTCTCTAACTTTCTCTCTCTACAAATCATCTTCTCATTCTCTCATCGTATTTTCTCTCTCTAGAATTTCATTTTTTGATAGGATTCCTCTTTACCTCATCTTAATTAGGGTTTCATTCTGACTAATTTTGATTTTCTGGATCTAAATTTCGCAGGTGAAGAAGAAGACGACGACGCAGTAATGGGTGGAGGAGATCATGGACACGCAGCTGAAGGAGCTCATGTAGCTGATTTCAGAACTAAAGTATGGAGTATGCCTGGAGGTCCTTATTGTAGACCTAAACACTGGAAACGTAATACTGCTTTTGCCATGTTTGGTGTCTTCCTTATCTGTATCCCAATCGCCATGAAATCTGCTGAACTTGAGGTTTTTCTCTTACCTTCTATCTCTCTTTATGTTGAAAGATCTGGATTAATAGTTTGATATTTATCTGATTAGTAGTGGATTTTGATTGTGTTAGATGTGAATTTAGTTAGGTTAAGTATTCATATCTGAAATACATTTTGATGATTTAGTGTTCAGAAGTTGAATTTTGTTCTTATATTAGGTTATTGAGTTAGCTAAAATAACAAAATTTCTCATGTGATCTCCTCCTACTTGATGGAAGTTTATATTAGTAGTAATAGTATTTTGTTGGTAATAAGTAGAGGTGCCTAATTGTGTTGCAAAGTGATTCCAAGATATGATTAGTGACGAAAGGAATGCTTTTGGTTGAAAAAGAGTTAAGGTTGGTCATGTATTTAACTCTCAAATTATTAAGATACAATTATTGCGAGCTTGTAGTGAAACCTAGAAGATGGGCAATGCTGAAAAATGATGAACGTAGAGACGAATAATCATACCGGACCTTACCTCTGAAACAATACGAGATTGTCATGTTGGATTATCCATGTCCACTTCTTAGCATTTAGGTCATTTATTTAAATCTTTTAGACTTAGAGGTTTAAAACTGAAGATCACGTAGAACAGAAGCACGTAAGTACTTATGTTAGCTGAAAGTAGGATCATAGAAACAAAGATGGTAAATTTCCTTTTTGTAGATCATACAAAAAAGGAAATTTACCATATGCAAATATCACGTGCTGTTGAAAATTTTGTAGCATATCAGTGAACATCTCTATATAGAACAACCATGAATTATAAGAGTAGTGATGGGTTAGGTGAAGATGGGAATAGGTAGAATTTTTAGGCACCACACCTTGAGTCATTATCTATTTGTCTTTCCAACGAGTCTTTACAATGCGAAACTTTTAACCTTTTAAAGGCCTTAATTATTTCGTAAGGGACATGGTGCAGAAACCTGCCTAAGCTACCCCCTATTTCACCTGTTTATTCATTTACTGACATTCATTAATAATGACTAATCACTAATAGAAAACCACAGCCATGTCATGAGTAACCTTTATGGTTACCATATTTTCAAAAAATGCAAGTTGCAACTGTTTACGTTCATGGTAGTTCAGATTTTTGGTACCTCATTATTAGTGCTCATTTTCCATATGGTGTAGTCGTTTTTATAGCTTGTTTGGAGAACCATTTTTTGGATTGCTTAAGGGGTAAATGAAAGCATGTGAATCCAATTTGTGGTATTTGTTCAGAGCTGAATTTGATTCTTACACCAATAAGAAATATGTAAAGATTCAGGATATGTTTGTTATTCTACGTGTTTGCATTTTCACTTTTTGTTACGATTCTCTATTTAAAATATTCATAATTCATCTCAGACTTGATCTTCTAAGTAAAGTACTAAAATAGACGTTCTATCATGTTTTTTTCTTTTAACAAGGGAAAATATATATGTTGAAGAATTTAGAATATAGTAATCAAGATAGTTGCAGAATTAGAACAGAAAGAAAGTAATAGAATCGAAGATGATATATGTATGACATAGGTTGTTTAGTCGTTGAAGAACCTAATGTAGTAATGGATGAAGTCAGGTTGGAAGGCACATGTTTTCAGCGATTCAGGTACCTACCATCAGGTTAGGTTAATAACAAAACCTTGAGTAGATATCTTTCTACATTAACATATTTTTAGAACGATCTATCCTGTGAAGACGAATCAGTCTAGAAAAGAGACATGAACTATGAACTAGAACCCTATCATTTACCACTAGGTCATGAGAACCCCTTCTGCCACTATCTGATAGACGGTAGGGTAAGGACTAAGGAGATATGAACTTTGATCTTTATCCCTTCTTTTACCAACTGCAACCCTGAAGTGTTACGCCTCTTATTTAGAGAAGGAAACCCGAAGCCTTACATGTATATTAATCTTCCTGCTCCATTATGTGTATTTATATACTTTCAAACAATCTTCATATTTTGATATTATTGAAGCTAACCAGATGCACGTTTTTTTTTCCATAGCAACGGCCTCATATGCCTGTTCGACCAATTCCATCGCAGTTATGGTGCAAAAACTTTGGGAAGAAAGACTATTGATATGTAATGTTGTGTTAATAAGTCTGAATTGGTTGAGAATCCTTGTTCTTTTTGTTGGGGCAAAAACCGTATTTTTTCTGTATCTATTTCTAGAAAGGGATCTAGTTAAATAATCTCTTCGCAGAAGTGAACTGATTTCTTTCAGATTTCTGGATTTGGAAGGATATGAATTCTAATTGAACTAGTTTTTGATGATATAAGTTCTTCAAGGCTCAGTTTCTCCATAGTTCTCTGTCTTTCATGAATGTCCAGGGAATCATGTTTTACCCTTCAAATTCCTCTATGTATTTTACTAGTAGTTCTTTGCTCAGAAGGAGATTAGCTTAAACTATTTTTCCTTGCATGATTTTCATAACCTCCGATATGGGTTTTTTATTCTAAAAATCAGATCAGATGTGAAATATTGACTAGAGATCTGACTTGATGGGGTCAGATTTAGACTGTTGGGCTCTGTTTCAGCATATGATATGAACATAAATGTTTCATTTTGTTTCACTTGGCTCCACATTGCTTAAAACTGTCCGAAAATTTGGCTCATAATATGACACATTGTCTTACATTTTGGGCAAGTCTGGCACGTAGATTAGCCAAGCGGAGAAGCCTAGGTTGGCCCATGACAGACATACGCCGAAGTAAATACTTGTGCCATATGGAGCAGTAAATACTTGTTGCATATGGAGCTTCCTAGTGGACCTAAATCGTGCATACGAATGATTTTATGAGATTTATGACATCTAGAGTTGGGCCCATAGAAAACGTTTAAGTTGGGCCCATAGAAAACGTTTAAGTGGGAGTTTTTTTTATGAGATTTATGACATCTAGAGTTGGGCCCATAGAAAACGTTTAAGTGGGAGCTACTTGTGGTTAGGGGTGGGAATCGGTCCGGACCTGTCGGTATCGGACTCTAACTTCATCGAACCGGTCGACTCGGACATAAACTGTTGGTGACCACCTATTTACTCGGGCGGATTCGGACGGTCGCTCTCAAGAATTCTTTGTCCATTGACCGTCCAAGACTGTTTATTTTACCGGGCTAGTCGGACACCGGACGGTCTCGGTCCGGACTTTCTAATAAAATTTACTTAAATTCAGAACTTATTTTTATTAATACAAACAAAATTACTTACAAATAAAGATGTTTAACCAAGAAATCAAAAGCAAATATAAAAAAAAAAACACAGTTGATCATCATTTGACAAGATATAATTAAGCCATGCACTAATGTTTGGTCTTCTAGAGGACTATATGACTATAGCCAACAACCATCATATATTCATATGTCTATAAAATTCAACGGTCAACTTCTAAAAATGAGGACAATTTAGTCGGTCAACCTATTAGGTCACTCGTACCTGTCGGTTATTTGGACGGTCTATATTGGTCGGTCGGTTAGCGGTCGGTCCTTCGACATAGAATTTTGACCGTGACCGTCCGCCAATTCTTTCGGATCGGTCGGACACTGACCGTTATGACCATCGTGTGTCCATGGTCACTTTTTATTTCGGTCGAACGGGTCGGTTAGCGGTCTTCCGGATCTTTTTCCCACCCCTACTTGTGGTTTTTAGAGTTTAAATTAAGAATAAAAAACAAATACATGACTGAATTGAAATCGTCTAATCGCTCATATTTGGACGGTATTGAAGAAGAGGAAATTGTCAAAAATTATGGATAGCTTATACTAAACAAAAATGTCAGCTGTAAACATAAACCGATTACTTAGATAAGTAGATTCTAAAATTTCATTATCTTTGTCTGTGTAAAAAATATCAAAACTAATCTTTTAAGCAACAATATTGTTCCAGTACCAAAACGGACAAGATGTGTCTCTTTTTTAGGTCACAAAATTAGTGATCCTTAGATGAAGTCAGTAGAATAAAGTCATACAAGAAAAAGTAGAGATGTTTCTTCATCCCATTGGCCACATTCTAAACCATCAAATCACAAACACTAACTGCAATTTTGATCAATTCTGGTCATTTTTGACATCTTCTGCAATTTTAGCAAAAAGGGGAGTAAATCAGCATCTTTTTGTCTAGACCACAAACTTCATCTAGGACAAATATATATTGATTGCATATTTGCCTATCCTTTTCATGAAAGAACAACTCTCTACCCCATCTTCATATTGCAATAAAAGACAGTATTGAAGATCTTTTTTCATGTGAAATTGCCGCGTGTTCGCACAATTTTCACATTGCTTTACATCTTTAAAGACATTGGATTACGACAATTATTAAATAAACAATCAAATAAAAAAGTATGGTAGATAAATTTTTTAAATATTAACTATTAACAACGACTTTTAGTATTTAGCAAAAAAAAACCATATCTTCTAGTTCTACAAGAAAATTCTTTATTCTGCGTATTGCAAAAAATGTCTGTTTTGGTATGTTATAATGTTGATTAAGTCCAATTTTTTTGTAGAAGTTTTCTTACAGGTAAAATAATTTTTATAACTCATAAATACCAAAGTGAAAAACAGCCAGTATCAGACTATCGTTTGACGAGTTGATTGTGCACCTATTCAAAAGATCCAGAGGTTATAAGTTTGATAGTCGATAGAGATGAAAATATATCATTTATTGATTTGTTTTAAGTTTATGGGACCATTATATTTGTTGGTTGCTAGATCATCATTATCTTATGTGAGACTATTCTCACACGTCCCCTCATGTATCACGTGTGGGTCCAGTTCTGATACCATGTTAAGTTTGTGGTCATCTAACTCAAAATGATTGCCAATGAGTAAGGAGGACCTAGTCATTATATTCTTAGTTGCTAAATTAGAGTTAGTGAGTACAACTATCCTGACACCGAGTTGCCCAAGTTGTGGGTCTTCGTGTTGAATTGTCGCAGACAATGTTACAACCCCCTTAAACAAGAAGACGTTAGCTCAAACCTAGCATCCAGAATGAACGGTTTGATACGCCTTGGGAGTTCATCATGACCGTTGGTGATCGCACACAAGGGGAGAAAACCCTAGCTCCTTCCCCATTTTCTTCGCCACAAGACAAGCTCTTACCTCACTTTTCAGACTCGTTTGTGCTTGGATTTTCTGGGCAATCTGATTCAACACTTTTGGTCTACTATTTGTGACAATCCGCTCCTCTTGGGGTGAAAGTCCTCTTGGGGTGAAAGCCCTATCAAAGTTGAAAAGACAAGACAATGAGAAAATAGAGGGTATTTTTTTTTTTTTTTTGTTGAAACAAATAGAGGGTATTTGTTTAATCTTTTGACTCCAAACTCCTAAAAATCATTATACCCAATAATATATACGGAGTACTAAACATTTGCGTATAGAATAAGACATACTAAAACAAGATAACATTATTAAGTAATAGTATGACATTAATACATCCTAAAAATAAAATAATACCATAAGCCGGCATAAACTACCTTAATTGGAATTCTGACGACTTGACCAGGCTGGGCTGAGTTTGGGCTCTCGGCCCGTTAAATGGACTATTTCTTTTCTTAACTTATAAACCTGAAAATTATTACTATGTATCAGTAAAAGAGAAGGCAAACAAATAGGAGTTTTAAAAAGTCCTATATAATTGATTACTACAAATCTTTTTTTTCCTTCCTTTGTGATTTCAAAGTGTCCTCTAATTTCGATTTCTAGGGCATACAATGTGGAGGATTACCAGACCTTTAACGTTTCATCTACGTCAGATTCGTCGATTCTCTGCTGCCATTCCCGGTCCTTGTATTGTTCATAAACGTGGTGCTGATATTCTTCATGATCCTTGGTTCAATAAGGTTTCAATTTTTTTTTTTGTTTTATTAGAATTCTTAATAGTTCTATAGTTCAGATTAATGTTATTTTTAGGTGATTTTTTTGTATTTGATTTGTTTAACCAAAATGCTTATCTCTGTAATTAGAAATTAGCTTCTAAGTGTTTGTATAATTGTATTTAGTCTATTTGATGATTTGGGGACTTTGAACAATTTATGTTTTAAAAAGATTAGTGTTGAAAATTGATTATAATCTTAATGTACTTCTTGTTATTACAAATTATGTGACTTTCTTACTTTGATGTTGTTGAGAGTAGGATACTGGGTTCCCTTTGACAGAAAGAGATCGACTTGGGCTTCGAGGTCTCCTTCCACCTCGGATTATATCGTTCGAACAGCAATATGATCGTTTTAGTAAGTACAAATTATATAAATTTGAGTTATCGAATTTTTTCTTAATAATTATATGCTAATTTTTCAGGACATAGTAATCTAGTCTTTAGATTGATTTTGAAGACTTTTATGTTTAAGAATCATAGTTTTGATTCCAGTTTTTTGTTTTTCTAATGTCAGTGGAGTCGTATCGGTCACTGGAGAAAAATACGAAGAATCAACCAGCTAATGTAGTATCTTTAGCGAAGTGGAGGATCTTGAATAGACTACATGACAGGAACGAAACCTTATACTACCGGGTAAGGTTTGCAGCCAATATTGACATGTTATTTACGTATTTAGGTTTAGGAGTTTCAATATCCAAAGTTTTTTTTTATTTTCTAGGTCCTTATAAACAACATCAAAGATCTTGCTCCAATAATATACACTCCGACAGTGGGTTTGGTATGTCAGAACTATGGAGGTTTGTTCAGACGTCCACGTGGGATGTATTTCAGTTCAAAGGATAAGGGAGAGATGATGTCCATGATCTACAACTGGCCGTCTTCAAAGGTATTAGGTGTATCTGTAAGCTTGTTCCATGGCAAACATTATATGCTTTTCTCGTTTTATTTTGGATTGTTCAACTATGTATTATGCAGACTAGACATCCTTTTGCACATGGTGTATAAAGATTTCAGAACCTTTTGATTTCGTGAGCAATATTACGTCTGTTTTCATGTTCTTTGATTGCCTTATCCATTTGTCTGTTCTGTGTTTGAACTCATTTACTGGTTTAAAGATTTCTATATTTTTTTTCGGACTAAAGATTTTGATTGGCAAATGAAGGGCTTTAAAGTTCTAAACATCTATTTGAGGAAGTTTGTTTGTTAACATAAGAAGATGACTATGTGCTGTGGTTCTAATATCAGAGACATTTGTAGCTCCAGGACATATAATTTAATAGTTACCCTTAGACATCATAGTTTCTTCTTTATTGCAGGTAGACATGATAGTGTTGACAGATGGAAGCCGCATACTTGGCCTTGGTGACCTTGGAGTTCAGGGAATAGGAATACCCATTGGGAAACTCGATATGTATGTTGCAGCTGCTGGAATCAACCCACAGAGAGTATGTATTCATCCCATCACTCTTTCTCATAGACTCATTCTAACACACACAAACATGTGAATGAACACACTCAAACATGTTTCTCTGTACCCTCTGCAACATTTTCTAATGTGAACCATCACTCTTGATTTTGCATTAAGGTATTGTATTAATGTTTTACATGAGCATTTTATTATATTAAGATTCTTAGTCTATATAATCTGCAAGATATGGAAGTTAGATTATATTTTTGGTAAAGTTCTTGGTGTTGGTATCTCGGAGACTCAGACCTATATGGTACCCACAAAAGTGGTCACTTCTTAACAAAAAACTTACACTTCATGATCACTTAATTTCCACTTCACTGCTTCTTTTTACAGTACTGACATGCATAGACCCACCTGATCTTGAGATACAGAACGATTAAGATTTTCAGGAGCTGATTTCTTTTTAGAATAATAATAACACGCATAGTTGCATATTCATATGCATGATTCTGTTTTTCAGCTAGTGTGATTACAACCTTCTGTTTCGAAATAGCTTCGGTCTGATGCTTTTCTCATGTCTAACAGATACTCCCTGTTATGCTCGATGTTGGAACCAGCAATCAGAAGCTCATTGAAGATCCTTTATGTAAGTTGAAATATAATTTCCTTTCAATGTCAAAGCAGCCATACTTCCCGTTCTTCACCTTTACTTTCTTTGTTACTATTGTTGCACATCTTGCTGTAATGGTATACTTGATTTAGTAGTCATTGAGGCAAATGTACATTTGATTTTAGGGCATGTTTCACTTAGGAAACAAATATCCCTTTTAGTGCATTGATGACAATTTGCTTTAATTTTGCTTGTTATAAATATCATTAGGCTCTCTTTTCAATTGATATTAGCTTTGCAGATTTAGGATCACGACAACCAAGGTTAGAAGGAGAAGAGTATCTAACCATTGTTGACGAATTCATGGAAGCTGTTTTCGCACGTTGGCCGAAGGCTATTGTACAAGTATATCTTTGAAAAAATTTCCGTCATAAAACACTTTGCATGACTATTACCTACTAATTTGAGTTATTTGATGCCTTTGCTAGTTTGAGGATTTTCAAATGAAATGGGCTTTTGAAACTCTACAAAGATATCGTAAAAGGTTTTGCATGTTCAATGATGACATACAGGTTAGTGTATCTTTTACACTGTCTCCGGTTTTTAACATAGAGTCTTAGATGATTGGATGTTGCATGGTTTCCTTAAAATTACATAGTTCCTGATTTCATTTCTTATATTATAGGGAACTGCAGGTGTTGCACTTGCTGGCTTACTAGGGGCAGTAAGGGCACAAAATCGACCATTGAGTGATTTCGTGAAACAAAAGATAGTTGTTGTTGGAGCTGGAAGGTACTAGAAAAAGTTAACCCAAAATGAGTTCTTTCTCTCTATTCTCTATGTTATGGATGTTTTGCATATCAATTGCTTGTATCTTTGTAGCAGAGGCATATTTTTCGTGCAGCTTTGTTCTGCATCTTCTAATGCTTTATCTGACATTCAGTGCAGGGATAGGTGTCCTTAACATGGCCAAGCAAGCAGTCTCAAGGATGATGGGAACCAGCGAAGTGTCAACGCACAATCCATTCTGGCTACTCGATAAAGATGTATGGTTTCATTCTTAGTAGTCCTACTCCAGCATAGCCTGGTTTAGCATTCCATTATATTTTTTTGATATCGCATGCCACATTGTTTTTATCTTGATTTTTTTCTAACATGATTCTGCACGAAATTTTCATTTGTCGACTTTATACATTATATTATTATTTTATGAACTTGTCCACAAACCAGATTAAAAATCAAAAGCCACATAATTTCAGTTCAAATCGAATTTAGTAAAATATGCATTTCATCTTTGTCTCCTGACTGACGAAGATCGGGTTTCACAGGGTCTTGTCACTAAAGAAAGAAAGGATCTTAGTCCATCAGCTGCACCTTTTGCCAGAGGCTTTGGTGCAGGGGAGGTCGAGGGTCTCAGGGAGGGGGCTAGTCTTTTAGAAGTGGTAAGCTTGCAAGAATCCTCGTAAGAGCATTTACCCAGTATTTTCATAGCATAATATTGATATTGAACATTGAACTTATTTAGCTATTCTAGTAATTATATCTTGTAGGAATGCTAAAAATAATATTATTAACCAGGTTAAAAAGGTAAAGCCCCACGTGCTTTTAGGTCTATCTGGAGTTGGTGGTATATTTAGTGAGGAGGTAAGTAACTTTCTTGCTATATTGGTTTCATTGAGAAAGAAAGTGCTACATTTTATGATTATTCATATTACTATATACACTAATACATATATTTAAGGCCTAATTTATGATTCCGTATTCTAACATTTTGGTGTCCGTGATGGAACCTGACCAATCCCTGTGGCCTCGCTAAATTCATCTGTGTTCACAAATGACTAATCCTTGGGGGAGCTACCTCATGTTGAATTTGGAACCAGTTAAGCCAAGGCCCCATGGTTAAGACACATTTATTGTCTAGAATCTAATCTAGTTTGAGACAGACTTGAAATCGTCTCTATGCCATAAACCAGGTGCTTAAGGCTATGCGAGAGTCAGATTCTACTCGTCCTGCGATATTTGCAATGTCAAATCCTACAATGAACGGTTTGTCCTTATTTTAACCTAAAGTTAAGTTCAAATTCCCCGATAAGAATCACCTTTCTCTTGTCTCCTTTACACTAATATATTTTTTGTCATGAAACAGCTGAATGCACAGCTGCTGATGCATTCAAATATGCAGGAGAAAACATAGTTTTTGCCAGTGGGAGCCCCTTTGAGAATATCGACCTTGGTTAGCATTTATCAACCCGTTTGATTTTTTTACCCGTAGAAGTAGGGACTCATTAAAGTGCATAAAAAACCCTAACGCCTTTTTTCTTTAATACCTAATGTGCTTCGATATCTATCGAGTATTGTTTGCTTGCAGGTAATGGAAAAGTAGGTCATGTTAATCAAGCAAATAACATGTATTTGTTTCCTGGGTATGTATTGATTACTTATGATTTAGCTTTTCTATATTCAAGAAAGCTTTCTATATATTGAGATGATGTTACTTTTGCTTCAGGATTGGTTTGGGAGCTCTTCTCTCAGGGGCTCGTTTTATTTCAGATGGGATGTTCCAAGCTGCCACTGAATGGTAAAAGCAAAATTTATTGAATTAGTCTGTAGTTCAAGCGTACATTAGCATTCAGGAACTAGAAATAAGCCAAGCTTAATGTTCTCTTGCGGACTTCACTTCTATATTGTCGAAGTTAAACTTTTGGCTCCATCACGTCTCTACAGGCTTGATCTATCAATTTGATTGACTATTTTATTAGGCGTAATGTCCAAATAGGCAAATAGGCTTAGCTATTGTGTACACACCATGACACCACCCATCCCCGTCTTAACCCTTCCCCACCGGGCTTGCCTTTTGCCCTGACAAGTGATAACCTTGCTTTTGACATAATTGTCTTCGAAGTAATGGTAGATTCTAATGAGATAGTATTTCTACAGCCTTGCGTCGTACATATCCGATGAAGAAATCAAGAATGGCATCTTATATCCTTCTATTTCGAGGTAACATTATAACCATCTAATAATCATTTTCTTTTCTTTTCTTTTTTATTTTCTTTCTTTCAATCTTTTCTTCATTGCACATCATTTTCTTTCGGTTATTTCGAGTATGTGATGATGATCATTACCATCTTTGAAGTATGTATGTATATGTTATGATGTAGTATTCGACAAATTACAACTGAAGTAGGAGCAGCTGTTGTCCGAGAGGCTGTTGCTGAAGAACTCGCTGAAGGACATTGCGAGGTTGGAGCCAAAGAGCTCACCCACATGTCAAAGGTACAAATATTAGCTTTCACCTTCCTATTAACTTCCTTCAGACCGAACAAATTAAAAAAATGCAGTCTAAGAGGCTTAGACCAAAATGTAGGTATTTTCTGTTATGAACTAATCAAGATTTCTGAAAACGAACTGCAGGGATCGAAATATGGCTAGTTTTACTTGATAATTTCTTTGTGGTATTGTTTCCATGTTATATTGATTTGATTGTATTTACTATGTTACAGGATGAAACTCTGGAATATGTAGCACGGAATATGTGGTATCCTGTGTACAGCCCCCTTGTTCATGAGAAATAGAGCTCCTCCTATACCCTATTTAGCCACGATTACCTATTTTATATCTTCTGGTCGCAAAAATTGGAACGTCCTTAATTTTTGGTTTTGGCAATTTTGATGATGTCGATTACAATAATAATGAGTAGCTATTTATACTAACGGCAAATAAATTATTTTTTTGCTTCTGTTTTTTTTTCCTTTTCTTTTGTAAGGAAGAATCTACAGACTACAATCATCGGTTGAGCCAATCTGTTTTGGTGAGGCAAAGACCTAACAAAGTGGAATTGGGCTGGTTGGGTAGTTTTTCATGTGCCTGCCTAGTCCATACCCAATCTGTTTGATTTCTCGGGCCACCCTGGTTTGATTTGGTTGGTTGGTTGGTTAGGAACAAAATAAAATAGGGTTTTATGGAAAGAAACGGCAGAAGAAATGGGTGCAGTGTTAAGTTAAGCATATATATTAGCGGAGAGTGAAACTTTATGCAAATTGTGTATTTTGTAGAGAAGAGAGTACCAAGTTTAAGGAATATATCCAATGTACACATCGTTTGGGCATTAGAAATTCTGAAAAAGACCAATCCTGGGGGAAATTCTTCTTTCTTTGCAATTTCGAGTTGATTAGGTTCAATAGATTCTAACATAGTGTTAGAGCTAATGTTTTTTAGGTCAGAGATTTCATAACGTTAACGTTACGTGTGTGGTGGGTGTATGGTGGGGGGAGTTTTACTCCGACTCCGGTGTTGAGAGGTAATATTAGCCCAATTTCAAATCGTGAATTTAGGTCCGATCACCTCTAACACAACCTTCTTGGTGATATTGTGGGATGCTTTTTTTTTTTTTTTGGTCATTTGACTTTTGCTAGACTTTTCTTGTACAAAAACTTATCAAATTAAATAAAATTAAAAACTACATTTGCACCTAGGAGGCTAGGACTCATCAATTTTAAGTGAAAAAAAATAATCAAACACAATAAACCTAATCTCATGACCCACTAACACTAAGCAAGTGGAAACTTGCATGTGTGAATAAGATGATCACAAGAAACAGCACATGTAACCACACATTTTTTTTAACAACTTTAAGCATAATTGGATCATTCAATAATCTGGTTAACCATCCATAGCAAGATTGAGACCTAAAAATCACAAACAAAACCCTTATAAAAAAAAAAAGCTCCCATTTGGTCATACCAAAGTTTAAAAACTACCCAAACCATCAACCCTTTTTTGTTAGAATATCTCAGTATCTTATTAGTAACTTCACTGAAACATGGCAATGGAAACTGCTGAAACAAAGAAAAGGTACTCCATAAATTTCAAATCTTTATAAGTTCATGTTTAGTTTAAATGTAAATAAGTGAAATGATCTAAACAACCCATTCTTGTTTTTACAGATTTGCAGTTGTTACAGGTGCTAATAAAGGAATTGGATTTGAAATTTGTAGACAATTAGCTTCTAATGGAGTATTTGTAGTATTAACATCTAGAGATAGAAACAGAGGAATGGAAGCTGTTGAAAAACTCAAAAACTCTGGACTCTCTGATGTTGTTTTTCATCAACTTGATGTGATGAATCCAACTACTATATCTTCTTTGGCTGATTTCATTACTACCCAATTTGGGAAGCTTGATATTTTGGTAAGATATTGAAAACCCTAATTTTTTCTTCCACAATTTTGTCAAGATAAGATCATTTCCTGAACTCACTTTTTAAGTTTGTAGTATCTCCATGTTTTACTCATCAAATGAATTTAGCAAAACTAGAGAAACCCTAAAACCACTTTGACTTCTTTTTTAAGTATTTATTTTTAGGAATTGTTACAAGGTATTGATGACATAATCTATTATGTTGATTTTAACTTCGTAATGCTTTGGAAACGTAGTTGATTTAGTGGCCACATCAGTGCGAGTGAGACTTCGAGTACAACTATGGAGGATAGAAGCATGTCCTCTCAGTGTGAACTCAGTAGATAAGATCCTAGTCCACTTTGGTTATAACCAAGGGAAGTGATAATTGTACATCGAAAAAGCATACGTGTTCGATTTAGTGTCACGACACTCTTTCTGCAATCGATTCAATGTTTCCTTTTTAGGTACAAGTATCATCACTGCATAGACGTTTGGTTATGATTTATGAATCATATATCCATAAACATAATACTCATCATTTACCAGAACCACCTTGAAGAGGTATCTATTGTCATCTCTAGATATTGCGCTGAAACTATTTTTCTTTTCGGCGAGTGGGTACCTCCAGTGGAGAAGAAATTGAATTAAGTCAACAAGTCCTAGGGCTGGACAAATAACCTAGAGTGACTATATACAAACTGAGGCTAAAGGCCCAACCTTCCCCAAAAACGGGGTCAAGGGTCTGTTATGATTAACACAGACATGCTTAATATGGCTTTGCTCAACGCCTGTAGCACAAAACTCATCCGCTCCTGAGACATGTATTTATAAAACTTGCCTATCGAAATGTAATGAAATGTTATTCTTCTTTATGTCGAAACTGTGTAGGTGAACAATGCGGGTGTTGGTGGAATTATAGTAGACGTTGAGGCATTTAAAGGGATGAGAGAAGGGCACGATGAGGTAACATATATACGATCTAGAATTTGGAACTTATGCTTGAGTTACGAGAGTGTAATTGTACTTCTTACTAGATTAATTTTGGAACTTAGAAATGTTGTTTATGTTTATTAGAATCATAAGTAGTTGAGTATATATATAAGCACTCTTAACTCTATAAATCCGAAGTTTCTTTCCTAAGCAGTGTTGTAATATCACCGCAGCACAAAGATAAGAGTCTCAAAGATGTAATGACCGAGACGTATGAGGTAGTAGAAGAGTGTCTAAAAACAAATTACTATGGTGCTAAAGCAGTGACAGAAGCTCTTATTCCTTTGCTTGAACTCTCCAATTCAGCAAGAATTGTTAATGTTTCATCCAGTATGGGACAACTTAAGGTACATATAACTCATTTTTGATAGGTTGTAATGTAATCATATATATATAGGGAAGTTTTATAAGGCCTCCCCAATTTTGTTAAAAGGCCTCCCCATGAACCATTTTACTTGCTAAATTATCACTGAGGGGAGGCCTTTTAACAAAAATGAGGGGGCCCTATAGGTAATGTTGAACCCACCCAACCTCTTTCCGCCTTGCCCCGCCTCACTAATTTTATACTCCTCCACCTGGCCCGTGGTTTTCGCTCCTGACAACCAGACTCAAAATCTTGATATGCTATAGCTTTTGACAAAACTTGATGCCCCTTTCCTTTAGCTCAAGGCCCTCCATATATTGTCATTATCTTTTATAAAAACCTGGCGCATCTAAAATACTCACAAAACGAGCCATGATTCATTCAATGAGCTCAAGTTCAGACATCTCATTTTAAGCTTGAGCATGCTGTAGATTTTCATATAATACAGTAAAATGCTCTCATTTCTGATTGCATCAAACAAATATCTACTGCCACTAGCAGTCAGCTCAAGCTCATTAAGTTCCTTCTCTATAAAACTGTCAGAAATAAACTTTATAGCCCCATTCAGGTATTTTCCCATCACATCGGAAACCATACAAACTTTCATTCTAAATCATTTGATTCTTCAATGGTTTAAGGTCTGCTGACATAGGTTTTTTTTTCAGAATATCCACAACAAAGAGGCTAAGGAGATACTTGGTGATGCCGAAGGGTTAACAGAAGAGAAAATCGATGAAGTTCTGAATACGTTTTTGAAGGATTTTAAAAAAGATTCGTTAGAAAGCAAAGAATGGCCTGTATTTTCAGGATATGCATTCTCTAAAGCAGCTCTGAATGGATATACAAGGATCCTAGCCAAGAAATTTCCAACTTTTCTGGTGAATTCGGTTTGTCCTGGTTATGTTAGTACAGATATTAACTTCAATACTGGAATCTTGACTGTTGAAGAAGGTGCAAAAAGTCCAGTAAGGTTGGCTCTTTTACCAGATGATGGACCTTCTGGCTTCTTCTTTATCAGAGCTGAAGTTTCTGAAGTTTGAATCATCATCATATAAATTAGAAGATTTCATGTGTTTATCTTGTAGCTCTATCCAAATAAAAGTGTTCATAGCTATGTTTTGCTGTTGATATACCCAAGTTGAATAACTCCATTTCGGATGGTAATATATGTGTCTCTCTTTCTCCGTTGGGGCAACGGATAGGGGTGGGAAAAAGATCCGGAAGACCGCTATCCGACCCGTTCGACCGAGAAAAAAAGTGTCCATGGACACCAGATGGTCATAACGGTCAGTGTCCGACCGGCCCGAAAGAATTGGCGGACGGTCACGGTCAAAATTCTATGTCGAAGGACCGACCGCTAAACCGACCGGTACGAGTGACCGAATAGTTTGACCGACTAAACTGTCCTCTTTTTTAGAAGTTGACCGTTGAATTTTATAGACATATGAATATATGATGATCGTTGGCTATAGTCATATAGTCCTCTGGAAGACCAAACATTAGTGCATGACTTAATTATATCTTGTCAAATGATGATCAACTGTGTTTTTTCTTTTTTATATTTACTTTTGATTTCTTGGCTAAACATCTTCATTTGTAAGGAATTTTGTTTGTGGTAATAAAAATAAAGTTCTGAATTAAGTAAATTTATTGGAAAGTCCGGACCGAGACCGTCCGGTGTCCGACTGGACCGGTAAAATAAACGGTCTTGGACGGTCAATGGACAAAGAATTCTTGAGAGTGACCGTCCGAGTCCGCCCGAATAAATAGGTGGTCACCAACAGTTTATGTCCGAGTCGACCGGTTCGATGAAGTTAGAGTCCGATACCGACCGGTCCGGACCGATTCCCACCCCTAGCAACGGACAATTAAAGTTCGAATCTTACTTTTCCGAATAATAATACAATGCACAATTTTTGCCTTTAAATTGCGGCATGAATAATATGACTTGTGTTATATTCCTTTCTTAGTCCTTATTAAGATTAAAAATAGTAATCACATGGGGTAGGGTGGAATCTACTTAACATCTTTTCCTTCAACAAGAAGAATATCCAAGGGATCTTTTGCATATAGAGTTCTCATTAAAAATTATTCTTAGAATTTTATAACAAATAATTAAATATCAATAATAGAATCAAAAAGTTTTATTGATTGAATATTATGGTTGTTTAGTTTAAGGACAACAATTAGTGACTAAATATAACAAAAATCTCTTACGTGTATGGATGCATCCACCTCATTGTACAACTATGAGTATAATTTAGGTTCTCTTTTATCGACCTAATGAATTGATTATTTTTTTTCTCTGATCGAGCTCATCTGCTATAAATTTTCACGAAATAGAATAGCATCGGCTTAAACTTTAAAGTACGTCGTGTTAATGTATAAATGATAGCCAGATCAAAATGGGAAGGAGTGGGACTTGGTTGAAACAGTTCTTGAAATCGACCACAACATACGTGGACTACAAAAAAGCCCTAACTTTGGAATTGAAGATACACGGAATGGGAAGGCATGGGTCTTGGCACAGTTGACATGCAAAAAGGCCAAGGGGAAGAACAATCCAAAGAAATGCATCACGAGTTGTGTTGTACAACAAGCACGCGTATAGAATCAAAGCGTGGGGTTAATACCTCAGTCCTCAAAACAATTGTAGAATCGTATCTAATATTTGTGGATCAAATCTTATTAGGGTTAAAATCAAAGTACTTAGAGCATCTCCAATGCAACACTCAATCTTAGAAACTCTGAGTGCCACCTAGGATTTTTAGAGGTTTTTCTTAAAACTCATCTCCAATGCAACACTCTATTTAGATCTCTACTATGACGTGTCGAGGGTGGAATAGAGATATCTCAAGAGGACACTCTATTTCTAGAGTGTCCTCTTGAGATATCTCTAATTGTCCAACTCATCAATATTTGATTTTCAACCAATAGAAATCGAGTCTTCTATATTTTCTAAAGTAACTAATTATTTATTGACAAAAATAACTATGCCACATAAGTAAATAAGATAAGTTTAGAGTTTTGCATTGGAGACAAAAAAAAATTGAGGATCTCTATCAAGGCCACCTAGGAGTGAGAATCTCAATTGGAACTTGACACATAGGATGAATAGAGATTTTTATGAGTTTTGCATTGGAGATGCTCTTAGAGCATCTCCAATGCAAAACTCAATCTTAGAAATTCGGAGTGCCACATAGGATTTTCTGAATTTTTCTTAAAAAATCATCTCCAATGCAAAACTCAACTAAGATCTCAAAGATGATGTGTCGAGAGTGGAATAGAGATATCTCAAGAGGACACTCTATTTTCAGAGTGTCCTCTTGAGATATCTCTGATTGTCCAACTCATCAATATTTAAATTTCAACCAATAAAAATCAAGTCTTCGTATATTTCCAAAATAACTAATTATTTTTTTTACAAAAATAACCATGACACGTAAGTAAAATAAAAGAGTTTAGAGTGTTGCATTGGAGACATACAAGAAATGAGGATCTCTATTTTCGACATCTAGGAGTGAGAATCTCAATTGGAACTTGACAAATAGGACGAATAGAGATTTTTTTGAGTTTTGCATTGGAGATGCTCTTAATAAACTTGTCTATATGAAATATAGGAGATAATTCTAAAGAGAAATCCTAATATCTTACGACTACAAAATACTAATAGTTTTAATAGCCTAACAAGTGGGCTTAAGAAGACTTGGGGTAGTAGTAGATTAGCCCAGAAATAATGAGCAGTACATGATCAAATATATAGAATTAGCGCCCCCTTTAGTGCCTTCACTCACACACTGACGAAGATACCTTTTATTTCTCTCTCTAGATCTGAACTTTTCTCTCTTTCAATCAGTGGTTCAAAAACTTTATTTAATCCTCCAACATCTCCCACCAATTTTTCCCAACTTTAAGATCTGAAAAATCCCCCACCACCCCACCCCATCTCTCTTCTACTTTCAATTTCACAGGTAAAAGAAGAAAAAAACTGTTCCTTCTTTTCATTTCTTCTCTGATTGTCATTTTTACTATAACTACCATTTGTTACTAATATTCTTTGATAATTGAGTTAGTAGCTACTGAATGAATTCGTAATTTTCCTGATTAGTGTGATTATTTTGATGTATTGAGTTCAAATCAGTTTCTTTTATGATGGCTTGAATTTGTTACAAATTTCAAATTTGATTGAATCACTATCTAATTGGTTACTATATATATATATAATCTAGTTTTAAATTGAATAATAATGGAGTTTGATTTAATAGAGTTTAGGCAAAAAAAATTGTAGTTTTAGACTGATGGTGGTTTTTATATTTGTGGGTTGCAGATTTTTTTTTTAGTAATGGCAGCAAGAAAGCCTGGTTTGATTGCTTTGTTTGATGTTGATGGAACTCTTACAGCTCCAAGAAAGGTATATTTTGGTTTCTTTGTCTAAATGTTAATTTCTATTTGTTTCTTGGTTTATGTTTCAATGATTGGTCTTCTTTTTTTTGTTTTGATTATTGAATTGACAATGAACTATACTAGAAGCTTAGAAGTAATCATTTAGTTGAACATAGCCTTCAATCCCTTTTTCTTGTATGTGTGTGTGTGGCTGGGGTGGGGATGGTTGCTTTGAATGATCTTGATTCCGTTTCGGGTAACATGCTAAAGAAGACGAGGAGGGAATGGAGGAAGAATGCACTAGGACAGGACTAGTATACCTATAGTAAATTTAATCAGAAGAATCAACTTCAAATTTCTGGGCAGTCGATTATTTAACACGTAGTTTGTTTTCTTCTTGTTTCGCTTGTGAGTTGGGACTTTATTCTGGATTCTAATCTGCGGTCTAAGTTAATACGATTAAGTAGTAGAAATTTGTACTTGCTTAATTACACAATTGAACTAATTTTGATTGATAAATTGAAGCATTAATTTGTTTAGGGGAGAAAACATCGCCAACATTTTAAAAATGGTGGACATGTACGAAATTATACTAGAGGGACAATTTGATACTCTCGGTTCTAATCATCTTTTGTTTGAATAATTTTCCTACTGCAGGTAGTTACTCCAAAGATGTTAGAGTTCATGAAGAACCTCCGAAAGGTATTTGATAACTTCACCATAATTTGTCACATTAAAAAATTATATTTGTGATTTTCGATTCCATAAACCCTACCATTTTGTCTAAAATCAGGAAATGACCATCGGTGTTGTTGGAGGATCTGATCTTGTTAAGATAACCGAGCAACTTGGTAACTCAGGTATTATATCTTTGCTTGCCAAAACCTTCTCCTTACGGAGATAAACCATGTGATTTGCTTCGTTGCTCTGTCCTGCGGTAATGAAATTTGTTAATGAAATTTGATAATTTTTAAACTTCTATCACATCCCTTCCCCATTAAGATATTTCATGATTAAAGATTGTATTTCTATTTGACATTCACAGATTTGACCCGTTTCTTTTGCAGTTCTTGAAGATTACGATTATGTATTTTCTGAAAATGGTCTTGTTGCACACAAAGCTGGCAAGCTTATTGGCACTGAGGTACTCCTACTTTTAACGTTTATAAGATTACTCGATTTAAAAGCTATCAACTATTTATCATATAATGTTACATGTTCTTGTTTTCCTATTTTTGACTGCTCATCTAAAGAATCAAAATCTTAATGGCTCCATTCTTCTGTTTGTACTTACAGAGCTTGAAAACATTCCTTGGAGAAGAAAAACTCAAGGTATATTTCCCTTGCCTATATGCCTGATAGACCTACCTATTCGTGTTTACAGATTCCTGCCCTTTGTGGGGTTTTTACAGTTTAGATTACTTGTGCAGGAACTTATTAAGTTTATCCTTCATTACATTGCTGATTTGGATATCCCAATAAAGAGGTGAGTGAATACTAATATATATATATATATATCAAAAGCGAGTTGAATGCCAAATAACTTATATTGAAACGCATGCTTCCACAGGGGTACATTTATAGAATTCCGAAGTGGGATGCTTAATGTATCACCAATTGGGCGAAATTGCAGTCAAGAAGAACGTGATGAGTTTGAAAAGTATGATAAGGTATGAAATTACTTGTTTCCTTGTTGATGAATAAATACAAAATCAAGCTTCAAATATCAGTTCTTGTAATCAGACATTCACGTATCTTCCGATGAAAAATCGTACTCAGGTTCACAATATCCGACCTAAATTGGTCTCTTTACTCAGAGAGAAGTTTGCCGACTTCAACCTGACATACTCCATTGGAGGACAGATAAGTTTTGATGTGGGTTTCAGCCTCAATCAGTTTCTTCTGGATCTTGAACCTTTAATATGAGAAAAATAAACAGACCAAAATAATTTACATTCGACTTACTGCTTTACACAGGTTTTCCCTCAAGGTTGGGACAAGACATATTGCTTAAGATACCTTGATGAATTCCAGGAAATCCACTTCTTTGGGGACAAAACTTACAAGGTACCCTAATTTGTTTAATCTGTATTACCCTTACCTCAACTGTAGTTTCTTGCGCAATTTTCTCATAAAACTCTCCCCATTAAACAGAAATTTTTATAACCAAACATATATACTTATCTACAAGCCAATAATGTAATTATTCAGTAAGTAGCGTTCTCTAACCAGTAAGATAGTTGCAGAATTTTTTCAATTCGTATTGGAAGGAATTAAATTATTTCGTCTGAAAACAGGGAGGAAATGATCATGAGATTTATGAATCGGAGCGGACAGTGGGTCACACAGGTAATAGAATACGCTCTAGTTTGCATCTTCTCGTGAAAATGTGATGTTTGATCTGGTTGGATGAGGACACTAAATAGTAAATGATTTCTATGGATATACCTAGAGTATCTATAGAATGTGGATGTCTAATAGATTATAACATTATTCAAAAGAAAGTTTGATTTTGGTGATCAAAAAATAGTATATAAACATGAATATGAACCAACTTTTCACTCACTGTTGCCTAGAATTGGTATCGATAGTATGATGCCTGAAACTTCTCATGAATTAGCTCAAATGAGACAGACTTTTCATTCACATTGGAAATTAAAAAAACAAAAAACAGCCGGAAATCTTACTCGGATTAAGTCGATACACTATTTATTGTAAATTGAGTTATCCATGTAACTGTGTCGGTGACTCAAGAAATCTGGTCCAGATCAAGCACCAAAGTATCAGCCGAAAACCATTAGAAAATGTTGAAACCAGAATTTAGGAAGTAGATCTGTTATAATATTTAATAATCTACCATGTGATTGTCGTATCATTTTGATTTGTTCTTAATCGTAGCTACTTGCCTACTTCATAGTCCATATCGTTCTTATTTTTTGTTTGTTTACAGTTACCAGCCCGGACGATACAGCAGAGCAGTGCACACTTCTCTTTCTCGCCAATAAAGCTTGAGATCTTTAAGAACTTACCACAGTACCAATATCATATTTGCCAAATTATTCTACTGTATTCAATGTTTTGCTAAAATAAATGTTTGGGCAGCCATTTTTCGAACTTGAGCATTTCTTTTATGTTATTTGGAAAAGAAAAACGGTCTCTTTATCTTAGTTCATTTGTATGTGATTTGCTTACACTACTTGGCTGGATATTTTGTCCAATTTCTTTGTTAATGGAGACGCTTGCATTACCATCCTTATCAGAGAGAGAGAGAGAGAGAGAAATTAACATTATATATGAGATATTGTTTAAACTTATACAAGATTGGCGAAAAAGATAAAATACACTCAAAGTTTATTCTTCTTCTTTATATTAGCAAATACTCGGAGCCGAAAATGAGCAAAAACAGTTGTGGTAAAATTTTACGAACGATTTAAGATTGATCTTGTGTTGATTCTGGTTCCCCATCGTTTGTCGGTTCTGAGTCTGATGCTGATTCTGCAACCATAGCAGCATTACGCTTAATGGAAGCTGATTTAATTAGATGATTGTAGTTTCCCTTTTCCTTGAACAATTGAGCAAAATGGTGCTTGCAGTAAAGAATTCCATCCAAGGCAGCATAAGATGAAGGAGTAAGTGCACATCCTCCATGAGAACATTTGAAACATGACTTATGGTAAGATTCTCCCTCCACAGTAACCTGTCAAGATGCTTTGCTAATCATCATGTAAAATTGGACAGTTATCTCATTTGGTCAACCTATAACTATTCTTTCTATATTGTTAAGATGGAGGTTGAGAATAGTCCCACATCCACTAATTTTATCTCAGTTTTCTAAATGATACAACTTGAGCACAACCTTTCACATAAGTTGATGTTAGCATAGTAACTAAGTACAAAAGCTCTTAATCAAGTGTTTTGAAGCTGAAAGTACACAAGTATAACAATGTTTTAATGCTAGACATGGTTAAAACTAGTTTTTTTTTTTTGTTGAAGGGTTAAAACTAGTTTTACATGCAGAAATATTCACATCAGAACTAACAATCGAAATTTTTTAGGTGTCATTCCGCTCGTAGCAAATTGTTGTTATCCTTTTAACAGGAAATTTTGTACTCTCATAAAAAAAAAAAACAGGAAATTTTGTACTCTAGGGTTTAGAAAATATACTGAGAAAGTGTTTCATCCGACAATGTATGTTATGCTTAATACAGAAATGTAGTTTGCAAGACTTGTCTTAAAATCTTTGGAAAGTTGGGATTTTATAAACATATCATACAAATCCAATTTCTATACAAGTATTTCTTTAAAAAATCTTTTAGAAACATGTAGTTTTCTCAATGTTATAATAAGGAAAAGTGAAAAGAATGCATTATACCTTCTCCAATGGGTAAGCTGTTTTGTTGCAAGTGGCACATTTGTCTTGGGTCCCAGAGAACAGGTAGGAAAGTTTGCTAGGAGTCCTAGACTGAAAAAAAAACCCCAAAACAATATTTCTTATTAGATATAAGAAAGAAAAAAATATAATTAGAATCAATGAGGAAAAAAAAAGAGAAAATTAATTGAAGTTAGGGTGAGTTTGTAAGAATACCAGTTCATTTTGCTTGTCAGGCTTTGGAACTGCAATATCAACCAAAAACAAAAATAAAATATTGATTTATTCAAGTTATAAGATTAATATTGGATTGGGAAACATCAGTATGAGAGATTGTGGATGATTGCAGTTTAGGGCTAAGAGTTGTGAATTTGGGAGATTTTGTCTAGCATTGCCCATTAAAGGGGAATTTCAAAATTAAGCTTCTTACCTGCTTGAAAATTCTTGCTATAGTTGCCACTTTCTTTGAATAGCTGCTCAAAATGAGTCTTGCAGTAGAGAACTCCATCCATGGAGGAATAGTTGCTCATCTGTCACGAAAAAAGAACTTTTAAGAAATAAAAAAGTAATCGACGAAAACCACAACCCTTTTAATATGTCACTGTCTATTTATTGGTGTTGTTATAATAATCATTTCTATAATATTGTTGTCTTGAAACATGAATAGTCGAAAACAAATAATAAATCATAGAGATTGATTTGTACATACCACTAGAGTTCCTTTGCAATGGCTACATTTGAAGCATGATTTATGATAAGAAATTCCATCAGCCGATAGTAAATCGACGACGTAAACAGTCTTATCACATGCATTACATTTATCAAGAGTTCCAGTGAACGACATTTTCTCTTTTCTTTCTTTTTGTTCTCCGCAAGATTTAAAATTAAAAAGAAAGAGAAAGAAAAATTTTAGCAAGAACCTTTCTTTTACTAACTTCAAATAAAAACCATGAAGTTTTATTCTTCCTTTTTTTTTCTTTTTTGGAATTTAGATCAAAAGAAATTAAATCAAATGAAGAGGGACCATGAGCTTTTCATGGAAATTATTGGGTAAAATTAATGAAGGAAAAGAAATGAGTGAATTGATTGAATTTGTGGACAAATAAAACTGTACCATTAACTAATTGACACTTGATTGAATTCCCAAATAATTAGGAAAAACATGACACACTAATTATAGATTAACCACAATAAAAAATGGAAATATACTGTAATAGAAATTTTGACCTATGTCCAGAGGGAATTTGGGAAACACCAAGTCAAATCATTTTCGATTTTCTCCTTAATTATTTGCATAGTACTCACCGAAACTGTGGGACTAATGTATATCATAATGCTTTTTTTTTTTTCGACATTCTTTAAAACCTCTCTGCCTTTACAACTATCATTTGTTTCAACTACTTGCATTGTTGGCCCAAATTTGTGAAATCTTTTGTTGCAGGTGTCATAGAGCTAATAGGCTACTCTTTGTGAATATTGACTCTCCCTATTGATGGGACCAAAAACTTCCTATTGATTTTCCTTAATCAAGACAAATTCTATTAGACATCCCAAGGCTTAAATGCTAAGTCCATAGTCCATACCATGTCAAAGAAGATTGGGAGTGGCCAAATTTTTTTTTGATGAAATGGGAGTGGCCAAATTGGCATTTTAAGAAGAAAAATGTGGTGCCCATATCATTTCTCTTAGGTAGATAAATACTAGTATGTATTAGGGTTAAATGCTACGATCATACCAATTGTCTTTAAAATATAGTGATTTTGAGCTGATTTCCGTATACAAAACACAATTAAATCTTATTGCCACTACTAAAGGGGCTTGAAATCTGTCTGCCTCGTTAATTTCAACTCTACAATCTTCTCCCAATTATTGAAGTTGAAATTGGTAAACAAAATCAGTTCAACCGGTCGATTTCAGAAGTGTGATGAAAATTGGACAAGTGGACTCCAATAAAACTTCACAGTAGACCTATGTAGCTGGAATTGGCGGGAAAAAGAATATTGAAATTGTTTTAAGTAATAGACCGCTTTCAAGTACAACGTAAAGGTGGCTTTGCTTAGGGGTTGTTCCGAACAATCTTCTCGTCCACTCAGGGAGGTGTGGACACACCTGTGCGGATTACAAGAAAGGAAGGAAGTATCTGATGACATTCGACGATGGATCTAGACGATCAGGCAGGATCATTCCCATCGAGAGGTGGCGACATTGGTCGGAGCTGACGGAAGCCCTGCAAGTCACCCGAACGACAACAGGAGGGCCCCTCCGTCTATCAATTCACTTCCTAGTCCCCTTGTCTGAGGGTATAGTAAGACATCCCAGTGTAACGAAGGATATCAAGTGTATACTCCCTTTGGAGGAGATGTAAATCCCTTGTCTGGCGTGTGGAATGGCCGAGAGCGGACCTTTTTGGATATATAATCCAAGTCGACAGTGTAGAGGGAGCAAAAACGGTCTTTGTTCCCTTCACAATACGAAAAAACGAAGTCTCAGGAGTCAGGATCGAACTCCCCACTCTTCAACAGAAAAAAAAACTCCCCTTAGACCGGTCACCCAAAGTCTCACACAACAAATACCCCTTGGCCTTGAGAATCAAGAGAGAGAGAGAGAGTCTTGTAGCGAATAGTTAGAAAGAGTAAATCCTAGAGAGAGAGAGAGAGAAAAAGTTGGAAGAGAATAATGGTGACACCGCCGGCAGTGAATGTATACCCTCTCTCCAGCTACACCTTCGGAACTAAAGAACCGAAGATGGAGAAAGATACTTCTGTTGCTGATCGTCTCGCTCGTATGAAACTCAAGTACGTCCTTTTTTCCTTTCTACTAAACCATCTCAAAAACCCTAGATTATATTTGACGTTTAATCTTTATTCTTTTTTGTTTAAGAGGTTCTTTATTCACTCTTCATAACCAGTTCTCCCGTTCTAGGGTTTTTTTTTTCCTTCTTCATAGCGATAGAAATTGAGGTTTAATCAGATTAAATGTTATTTATGTTTTCTTTTCTCAGTTATATGAAAGAAGGAATGAGAACCAGCGTTGAAGCGATTTTACTGGTTAGTATTCTTTTACTTCTTCTTCTTCTTCTTCATATAATTTAACTTTGTAGTTCTTATGGAGTTTGAGGCTTCTACTTGATGACCCACTTACAAGCTTACAAATAAGAGTACTTCAACTTTAGGAAATGTGATTAGTACATACCTGATTCACAAAATGCTCGATCAAATGTGATTAGTACATACCCGATTCCACATTGTCGATGTGGTCATGTCCTTTGTTCACGTCACACCCATTTGAAGTGATTATTATAATGTAGTTTGGATGGGAAGAATCCAAAATTTAGATGAAAATCTAACAAAATTTTTCCGCAATTCCGTCTACTTTAGTCCCCCTTGATGTAAATCGTAAATTCTCCAGTGGGTATGTGAACAAATGTCATCATCTTTTATGAGGTTATGACCAGGCTTTCTCTTTCCAGGTGCAAGAGCATAATCATCCTCATATACTGCTTCTCCAAATTGGAAACACTTTCTGCAAGCTTCCCGGTGGGCGTTTAAAGCCAGGAGAAAATGGTATCAATAGCTATTGAGTATTGTTTATACTATTTCTTATTACGAGTAACGCCAGTTCTCTTTTGGTTTCTTATCTTTGTATTGATTCATTCTCAAAAACTGCAGAAATCGATGGCTTGAAAAGAAAGTTGTCAAGCAAACTTGCTGCTAACTCGCCCGGTATGCAGCCAGATTGGCAGGTATACTTCTTGGCTGTTGTTTTTCTGTTTGTAAACAATTTACCTGGTTGAATATGGGTCAGCTGATAGAAGCTAGCTCTTGACGTAAAAAAGTGGATAATGCTCCCCAGCCTACCCTTATTCGAAGATTTTGGTTCTCAATTTTTTTTTTTTATATTTTTTGCAGATTGGTGAGTGTGTAGCCATGTGGTGGAGACCAAACTTCGAAACGATCTTATACCCATACTGTCCTCCTCACATTGCTAAACCGAAGGTAAGGAAGGGTATTACAGTTGGTAAGCGCAGAGAATATTGATTTCATCTTCATTTTGAAACTTTCTCTCACTTTGTGGCAAAATATATTTGTTCCAGGAGTGTAAGAAGCTTTTCCTTGTTCATCTGTCGGAAAGGGAGTACTTTGCTGTCCCCAAGAACTTAAAACTACTTGCTGTGCCTCTCTTTGAACTATATGACAATGTTCAGGTACGACAATCATGTTATTTTTCCTTTCTATTCTTGTAGTTTTTAACATGGACATATCTGCTAGCTGGATGATATAATAGCTTTAACTGTAAGAACAATGTACATGCACTGATGTACATGCTAGTGGCAGAGAGCAAAGACATTTTGAACAACAGAAAAAGGAAAATTTGAAATATAATATGAGAGAGAGGGGTATACTTATGTAACACTCACCCCTTCCAGCCATATTGTCCTTGATTTAGGCACAACCCATGCCCGGTAGCGTAGGTTTACACGATACACTTTGCATGGGCCTGCCTAGTTGACCCCAGGCTTCTACACCTTTAGGCGCCAAACCCACCGTAAATAGCCGATATGCAAGACAAACTGTTACATTATAAAACCCAGGTTTGGGAGGTCTTCCTAAGCAATGTGGGACTAAGTACCTTGATCATGAAAATTCCGTTTCACATCATATACTCGGTTTTCTTAGGCAAATAAATTCTATGGCATTCGAGGTACTAACGACTGAAGAAAATGCAACCAATGTCTAACCTAGTGTTCGATATATCTTATTAGCTAAAACTTGACTAACATAGTTCCTGCAAATTTCAGTTTTTATCTTGTTTAAATGCCTTGCAAAAGAGAAATTATGAACATTTTGCCTTTTCAGAGATATGGGCCAGTTATCTCCACAATTCCGCAGCAACTTTCCAGATGCCAGTTCAACTTGATCAGTTCATGAAAAGGCTCAGGGATTTGTAGATCTAGTTGCAGTTGGACATGGTATTAAATAGAAAAGTGATTGGTTTGAATGGAGATTATCAAGTTTTGCAGGTAGTCGTTCGACAAGAACTTAACCAATAATTTGTTAAAGCAGTCTGCGCACTTAGTCCTAATACAATTTATGTTCTTGTGCTTTTTATATATCGGTTTGCTTGTTGACATATATTACATAGGTACTGTTACTTTTGCTCTTTGCGTTTTCTTGAAGATATAATGTTTTTAGGATGGTAAATCTTCTGATATGAACTATCTTAGCTCAGTGTTGTAAACTTTATCTGGTTATGTAATGTGGTGCTGTATTGAGGGCTTTTGTGGAAATCTTTAATTCAGAAGAACTTCTTGTGCCACCAATGTTAAGCTAGAAAAAGAGGACATGGTTCTGAAATTAGTACTTTTGGTTTTCTTTTGTTTCCTTTACTTTACCAAGTAAGTCTTTCACAAGAGAAGGTTGTAGCCACAGGTTGTGTGCTTGTGGCCAACTCACTTATGGGTCGTGGCTATTACGGATCAGAGTTCCCTGCGTTAGATGTCAAGTTTGCAAGTCGCCACTCCTGTCAGAAATTCTATATTAATTTGATGTGGTGGAAAACTTTGGAGCATTAAAGAAAATGTTACCTGCATTAATACTTTCGCAGAATTTTACAAATTTTAGAAGGTTGGAGGGGGCAACCAAACTCACTCCACGAGGAGATATGAATTGAATAAAAAAGAAACCCTAGGCCCCAAAGCAGGGAAATTGGTTTTCAAGGAAGTTTAAGCAAACTTCTTACCTCATCTTTGAAGCTCCTGCAATTTTATGAAGATATGAATGGTCTCATGTCAATCAATGAAGAATGGAATTAAGAGGTTTTACACATTTAGATCGAATAGTTCACCCTACCTTGTTTGGGTTGTAAAATGTGTGGTTCTCCAACTGCGGAGAGCAAAGTTCAAATCTGCTGCTTCAGAAGAAAATTACTAATATGTAAATCAACTGAATTGATTATGCCGCTCCCCTTTAATTTACAAAATATAAGCAAGATCAATGATGGAAGCATCCCTTCCTTAGGTCTTGAGTCATTTGTCGCCTCCTACAAATTACGGGGATTTTTTGTTCGGTCCTGGACAGTTTGATGTTAGATCAAACATATCGTTCCAATTTGTCTCGAGGAGTGGAGCAATTTTTGGCACCTTCATCATTGGCAATCCACACTACTGCACCCAGCTTTCTTCCAAATGCTCTTACTTTCCATTCTTTCTCTTACACTTGCAGCTTCTGGCCACTGACCCAACGAAGCATAAATATTCGAAACCAATATATAAACACCCGAATCATCAGTTTTTATTTCCTCAATTCTCTCCAGTACCTCCTCTGCTAACTTAATATCATTCTTCAACCTGCAACCTCCTAGCAGAGCTCCCCAAACAGCAATGTCAGGCTCAAATGGCATCTTTTCTGCAAGCAAATAAGCTTCTCTTAATTGCCCATTTCTGCTTAGTAAGTCAATTAAGCAGCCATAATGTTTCAGTTTCGGGTCAACTCCAAATTCCGTCTTCATATTATAGAAAATTTTCCTGCCTTCTTCTACCAAACCTCCATGATTACAAGCAAACAATATGTTCGTAAGTGTGAAGTCGTTCGGCTTCAATCCTTGTTGTTTCATTACATAGAATATTTTGACAGCATCTTCTGTTCTTCCATGGATTGCTAATGATCTGATCATCACATTCCAACAGAAAACATCTTTGTTTCCCATCTTGATGAAGATATTGAAAGCTCTGTCAACATCTCCACATGTAGCATACATTTCTATAAGTGCAGTTCCTACTATTACACCTAATTTAAACCAATCTTTCATCAAAGAGAAGTGAACCCATTTTCCAAAATCTAGAGCACCTAAATGGGTACAAGCCGAAAGGACGGAAGCAAAAGTAAACCCATCTAAGTTCATATCTTGTACGTGCATACGAACAAAGAGATTGAGTGCTTCTTCAAATTTTCCATTTCGTGTACAATTCGAAATCATTGAAGTCCAAGTAACAACATTTCTCTCGGGCATTATTTCGAAAAATCTCATTGCGGATTCAAAATCTCCTGAATTAGCATACGCACCTATTAATGAAGTCCAAGTTACCACATTCTTCTCTGGCATTTGATCAAACAAGTTTCTAGCATTTTTAACATCCCCAACTCTAGTATAACTCGAAAGCATCGCATTCCATGAAACTGTATCTCTTTGGGGCATTTCTTCAAACAATTTCCTTCCAAGTTCAACTGCACCAATATTAACATAAGCCGAGATCATTCGATTCCACATTTCTATCGGTTTAACAGCCATACCATCAAAAAGTTTCCCTGCATCACTTAAATTTCCATTTTTCATAATACCCATCTCATGAAAATCAACAGAATCTTGAACTACTAGATAGAAATTCAATAGCGAATTCGACACATTAAGAATACTTTCAAATCCCTCTTTTAATATTCGACAGTGAACTTTTCTCCCATCTCTAAAATTACCCATTTTACCATAAGAATTTAAAACATATGGATATGTATAATTATTGGGTTTGATTCCTCTATGCGACATTTTATCGAACAAGTTGATGCATTTCCGATCTGGGCCATTGTAAGAGTACCCTCTTATCATGGCATTCCAGAGAAGGATATTGTGAGGATAAATTTGATCAAATTGAGAGAATATGACCTCTGGGTAATCCATACCATTGAATTCTGTACTTCGCCGAAGAAATTTTGATGAGATTTCGATATTTAGGTAGGAAGAGTTTGTGATTATGAAGCCATGGATTTGTTTCAGCTGTTTGAATGTGCATTTTTGGAGGAAATTTGAAATTTGGAACTCAATCTGAGAAGGCATATAAGTTTGACGGTTAAGTTAGTTATAGTTGTGATCCAATCCAATCCAATCCAAGAAGTTTAGAAGTCTTCCACTTATTGAGTAGTGTTGCTTATTAGTGTGGGATGGCCCGGAACCGGCCCGTTTAGGGTGGCCTGGCCCGTACAGATGACGGGTCAGCTTGGGTTTTATCTAGGGCCCTGCTTCGGCTTTGATCTGAATCTGACAGACCAGTCTGACTATTTGTCGACAACCATTATCAAAAAACAATGTCGTCGACGATAACATTTTGTCGGCCACCATTATGAAGGTGGAGAAGAAATAACAGGAAATTCGACTGAAAACTCAATTTTAAATTTTTCTAAGCTAAAAAAACAAGCTATATTTTTTTTGGTTAAAATTTCAAAATTTATATTTTTTTTTTGTAAAAAACGCAAATATATATATATATATATATATATATATATTTTTTGGTTAACAATTCAATATTGTTTGTAAAGTTGTTGCATGGTGTTGTAAAGCGTTGCAAGATGTTGCAAAGTGTCGCAAAGTTGTTGCAAAATGTAGCAAAGCTGTCGCAAAGTGTTGCCAAGCGGATTGTTCTAAATTACAAAAGCACCTAGGGAGGACTGAGGAGAAGACTAAACAAAATTGCTCGATCTTCATTTACCAAAATAAAAAATTTACAGGAAATTTTGACCAAATTTATGAAGAAATAAAGTAGAGATGAGAAAGAAACAAAATGGTTAAAAAAGAAAAATTTATGACATTTTGTACTTTAAATTTTATTTCCAAAAAGGGTGGCAAAATAATTTAAGCCTTTCCCAACTTTATTTTCTTGTGGGAATCTTATTAGGGAGGCAAAATAATTTACTCATCTTTTTCCCATCCCTATCATGTGAAAGTCTTTTGAAGTCTTAATCTCTCTAACTCGCATTAATTTGTTTGTTTAAAATACTGTAAAGTTTAATTAGCTACTGACAAAAGATAATAAGATAAAAAGGGCCTTGTAACAAAATAGAATAATATGAAAAGTTATTTAAGCTATAATCTTGTTTAATTTCCCATCTTGTCTTTATTTTTTAGGATTTTTGAGTTTAAGGTCCAAAAATAGGGGGGTAATTAGTCATATATCCACTCCTAAATCAATAAATAAAATAAAACCAAAATAAATCGAAAATGTAAAATAAGTCCAAAAATTCACTATTTGGTGGACCCCATGCATCAATCCTTTAATTTTCTCTCAATTTTCCCTTTCATAAATATTTTTTAACCATTGGTAAACCAAAGGTTTATAATGGTTGAGTTAATACAATTATTCTTTCCATAAATTTTATGAAAGAATATTTATGGTGGATATTTAATGTTAATCTTTATTTCCAAAACTTATATTTTTCTAAAGTAACCTACCAAATCAATGTATATTTACCTAAAACTAGTTTCTCTCCCCCAAACACGAGTTTTTCTTTCTGTAACTATATGTTCTTTGAATTCAAGAAAATATATTATTTCCAAAACTGATATTTGTCTAAATTAACCTACCAATTCAATGAATATTTACCTAAAACGAGATGCTCTCTCCCAAAAACGATTTTCTCTCTCCGTAACTCTATGTTCTTTGAACTTCAAGAAAGTATGAATTTGTGATTTGTTTTTTATCTCTATCTCGATCCAATTAAACATCTACAAATTCTTTTGTGAGGTTAAAAAGCAAACTATTTTGCTAGCATCTTACTGATTCTACTAGCATATTTTACATTCTACTAGCATCTGATGAATGCATCGGACAAAGTAGTTTAAAAAGCAAATACTATTTAACTAGCATCTTATTGATTCTAATAGTAATTTTTACATTCTATTAGCATCGGTTGAATAAATTTGAATACAGTAGTTTAAAAAGCAAGAATATTTTGCTAGCATCTTATAAATTTGTTACAATAGGTAAATAAATACTTTTTAGTAATTTTATGAAAGAATATTTATGGTGTATATTTAATGTTAATCTTTATTTCCAAAACTTATATTTTTCTAAAGTAACCTACCAAATCAATGGATATTTACCTAAATCTAGTTCTCTCTCTCCCAAACACGAGTTTCTCTTTCTGTAACTATATGTTCTTTGAATTCAAGAAAATATATTATTTCTAAAACTGATATTTGTCTAAATTAACCTACCAATTGAATCAATATTTACCTAAAACGAGATGCTCTCTCCCAAAAACGATTTTCTCTCTTTGTAACTCTATGTTCTTTGAACTTCAAGAAAGTATGAATTTGTGATTTGCTTTTTATCTCTACCTCGATCCAATAAAACATCTACAAATTCTTTTGTGAGGTTAAAAAGCAAACTATTTTGCTAGCATCTTACTGATTCTACTAGCATATTTTACATTCTACTAACATTTGATGAATGAATTTGATAAAGTAGTTTAAAAAGCAAATACTATTTAGCTAGCATCTTATTGATTCTAATAGCAACTTTTACATTATATTAGCATCGGTTGAATAAATTTGAATGCAGTAGTTTAAAAAGCAAGAATATTTTGCTAGCATCTTATGAATTTGTTACAATAGGTTAACAAATACTTTTTAGTAATTAAAATATATTATGTGAAATTGTTTTTGTTACATTTTCAGTATTTTACTAGCATTTTCTTGATTCTGTTACCATCTGATATGAATTTGTTACAATAGGTTGATTCTGATAAAATTTTATGCTGGTAGAATCTTATCGAGTCTAGCAGCATTTTTAACATTTTATTGTAACGTTTGTTTTTTCTTATTCTTCACTACTGTAGATGATGAATGAAACCATCAATCGATTCTCTCTCTCTCTCCCACTCGATGCTTTCACCTTTTTCACTCGGTTTAATTTGGGCGTCGATGATGAATGAAATCAAAACCTAGTACATATATTAGAAAGTGGCGATGCTCTCTCTCTCTTCGGTTTGCTTTTGCCCAATTCTAATAGAAATATAAAAGAAAGTATTCTGCTAAACGGTAAAGGCAACTATTTTTCCGGAAGGAAAATTTATTTTTGAGGAAATCATTTAATGAATCTCTAAATATTATGGTATATATTATTTTAGGTTATTTTTTTTAACTTAGGATAGGTTAGGCAGTAAAAGAGAATGAGAGGATAGACATGTAATTTACTTTGAGTGGATTTATTTTCTATTTCAGATTATCTTTGGTCTCTAGACTCATTGATCATGCGATTTTGGACTTAAAACACATCCCCGTATTTTTTATCGATTAGATTCCCTAGCTATATTTCCTTAGCCATACTTGAACAACCACGTTTATTTGCATACGTATGTGAATTGAAAAAATTATAATGTTTTCCGTTTTTAAATACTTAAATATGGGCCTTCCTGAGAAAATAATTTGTTGACATTAATGTTAGAGATGATTAATTCAAGTGGTTATTAATTTATGCAAATATTAATTTATTTAATGATTTTATTCAATTTTACATCACTTGTCTCCTTCATTATTTCTTTTATTCAACTACTCCAGAATTTAAACATTTAGAACCAATGGCGAAGTGGGGATATTAAATCAAAAATAGATTGATAAGATTGTTTGGTTAATAGATAGTTTAATTAAACTCTCTATTATTGGGAGTAAATCAATGTTCTCTCGAAGTTTTCTTAGACGCGGTCTACACCAAGTCACCGACAATGATCAACCTTTCAATATAGAAATACCAACCTAGCTTGCACAACTAAATGTTGTAACGTTCGAAGAAGAAGAAGGAGAAAATAAATAAATCAATAATACTAAATGAAATATTATAGCTATTTGTAACAAGTTTAATTTAAAGAATTAGTCAAGTTAAGATTTGAGATCTTGAAATATTTGGTAGGTTCATTTCCTATGCATCTTTTGATTTTTTGTTGGTAATTATCTTCAATTAATTCTTCATAATGCATGCTTAGCATGCTATTAAAAAACTAATTTTGCCCAATGCTTAAAATAAAAAAGAGGATTAATCTATTGTGTGTGGGTCATGGTCGGAGAAACACATTTATTTCAACACTAGTGGTGATGTAAGTTTGCAAAAGCTACATGAAAATGATCTGAAAGCATTCTGCCAAAAATGATTAATTGAAATGTAATAACAGTAACTTCATTATAACAAAATAATAAAGAATTAAAACATCAAAAAATAATTACTAGGTTTGGTTCTTGTTCCGTAGTGAGGAAGGCTGAGCAAATATTAATTATGGTTTCTTATGTCACCAATCATCTTCCAATACTTAATCAATTTTTTTTTTTTTTAGTAAGCACAAAAATTATATTTAGACAATTATATGGAACCTCATGAATTTAAGAATGATTAAGTGACGTGTTGGAGTTTGTTAAATTAGTTGGTGAAAGGCCCAATGAATATGTTGCTTATATGGATGTCATGGAAGTTTGATATATAAATACATAAACAATAATAAAACAAAAGTAAAACCATTTCAATTATAAAAGAGAAAAACAATTGAGTATAATTTTAAGAAAATCAAAATAAAAATAACGATAAAAATAAAATGGGAGTAAAATAAGAATAGGATTAAACATAAATAAAAGAAGTAATTCAATAAAATAAATTGGATTATTTCCTTTTTTTAACCTATTTTATGTCCAGTTTTCTTTTTGATCTCATATTTTTCATAATTTCAAATACGATCCCTTTTGGGTTTTTTTTACGAAGATATCCCTTTTGGTTAAGAGTCCATCCTTGAGAGTTATCTTTTCTGTTATTTTCCAAATTTGCCCTTAACTATTTCGTCCCAGGAAAGAAGAGAGGAAAGAGAAAAAACTTTGTTCCTTCTCTAAATTTTTGTAAAACTTTTAACAAATTCGATTTGAGAAGGTTATTATCTTCCACTCTCTCTTCTTCTCTATGAAATTGTTGTGAAATTTCTTGTCTGTTTGATTAACATTAAGATACCAACTATGTATAAAATCATGACTCTTAATATAACAAGTACAGGATTCATATCTTCTTCTCCATGTGACCACTCAAACCATTATGACAAAATAAGAACGATAGAGTGATTTCAATGCAAATTTAGAGAAGGTGAACTGATTTCGATCTCCCACCAAATCAAGTTCCGAAGTTTATTAATATTAAATTCCAAATTTTGAGCAAATTATGATGAATGGGTAAGTATGAAGATAAAATATTAGGGCTAAATTCAAGGGTTACTTACCAAATGAAGAAGTTTAAAAGCTTCCTTTTTTTTCTTTCTTTGAAAAGTACTACATCCGAGACCTAGTTTGTGGAGACTAATTTGATCCAGTCAAGATATATATTTAGTGTTTATAAGTAAGCGAGAAAGAAAATCAATGGCCTCCAAGTAGTACTCTCTTCATTTTTAATTTATCCTTCTTAAGTTTAATCCAATCCGTTTGAATTGCAGCAAGGAACCTTAAATAATACGAAGTTGCTCCTCTTTTTTACAATTAAGATTTAATAACACATGATCGGTTTAGTGAAATCAAAAGTAACCATTAGGTTTGGAAGTAAACTTATTTCTATTGTGCTATCTCATCACACAATTTTTTCTATCAATACTTGATATACGTGTTTTGATGAAATTTTGAGTTTAATAACTATATGAAGAACTGACTACAAAATTAACCTGGAGCCCTTCGCCAAATCGACAAGAAATCTTGAAGAAACCCTCGCCATCTAACGATGGATTCTCTTGAACTCTTGCCAGATCTAGTAAACGGTCAAAGGTTTATTAAATCAGAAAGAAGCTTGGTGCGAGATTCTCGGACAAACCTCGCTAGGTCTAGTGGAAAAGGTAAGGCAAGAGAAGAAGAAATGGATTTGTCTTCCCCCATCCCTTGGTGAAATCTAAAAACGATATTGAACACTCTTTTCTTCGAACAGAAAAAGTAATAGTCGACAGATAGGCTCTCAATAGAAGGGGTTCATTTTTAAATTTATAAGGGGATTAAAAAGAAAACTACTCATAAATTAGGAGCCCAAAAAAATAACCAAAATAAGTTTGCACCTTTTATTCAATATTAGTAAATTAATGTGGAACTTGATTAAAAGACTTCAAAGTTTCTCTTCTTCAACTCTTCAATAATTATTTTATTCACCTAATAATTAGTATTCTAATCAAAATTAATTATTATTTAATCTACCAATCTCTCCTTCAAATACCTTCACTTTCCATCTTCTCCCCCCTATCAAGTCTTTATCTCTTAAATCCATTATATTTTTGGATGTTTTCCAAACTCCATTGAGGTGAAATTTCGGTAATCAAAATGGGTTTTAGTTCGTTGGATAAGCCAAAAATGAAGCAGAAAAAAGGTTTATGGTCGCCCGAAGAAGATCAACGGCTAAAGAATTTTATCATCCAACATGGTCACGGTTGCTGGAGTTCCATACCCATAAAAACAGGTAAGTTCGAAAAGCTAAATTATTACTCATTGCACACATTGTTAGAACTTAATTAGGATTTTTTATTTCTCTTCGGTTTTACTTAAAAATTACTCCATTTAGTTGATTATAATGTCTTTAAATTTTGTTATAGGTCTACAACGGAACGGAAAAAGTTGTAGATTACGGTGGATTAATTACTTAAGACCAGGATTAAAGCGAGGTTTGTTTAATGATCAAGAAGATGAGATGATCTTGACCCTTCATCGGAGTTTGGGTAACCGGTAAACATGATTAAAGAAAATTATACTAGTAGTTGGTTGACTTATTAATACAAATTAAGTTTGATGAGTTAATCATTACACTAATCAAATTTTATTATCAAATTAAACTTGATTAGGTGGTCTCAAATAGCTCACCATTTGCCTGGAAGAACTGATAATGAAATCAAGAACTATTGGAATTCATATTTGAAGAAGAAAGTAATGAAAGTTGAAGGATTAAATCAACCCCAACTCATCAATAACAGAATTTTCAGTTCTATTTCAGAACCAATTAGTCCATCCAAGACTAATTCTTTTAGTACCGGAATTTCTAGTTCTGGTTCTTACAAATCCTTACAACAAATTGAAGGGATTACATTAGAATTTGATCAATTCAATCCAGTGGGGTTGAACCCAATTAAAGAACCAAAACAAAATCTCATCCCTAAGGTTCTGTTTTCTGAATGGTTATCCATGGACCAATTCCATAGTCAAAATGGTTCAAATTCTGGAACCATTTCGAGTTCTAGCTCAAGCGTTCTTAGTGGGTTTAATGAAGATTTGTTACAAGAGGAAGACCAATTCGCCTTTGAATTCGATCATTGGTCACATAATGGTTCTACCAACAGTAGGTTACATACAAAATTGGAACCAAAATTTCATGAAACTAGTTTCTTTGATTTTGGTTCCATGGATGAAATTAATAATGAATTATTGTATTGAGAATTGAGAGAATAAGTTCACTCAAGGTTGTGTGAGATATGGTAGTTATTTCTTACAATTTCTCTCTATGTTATTTCTTACACCTCATTTACACCACTCCCATCTACTCTTAAATTGTAAATATCTACTTGTAATTAGTCAAATTTGATGTACATTGGAATCATTTGTAGTGTTAAAAAAAAAACTTGAATCTCCTCTCCTCCTAGCGCGACTAGATATGTATTTGCATAAGCGTTTGGTGTAATATAAAGTTTGACTTGGGTTTAGTTTGATACTATTTTGTCGTGGTTTTGGATAAAGACTAGCATGCGTCAGTCGAATAGATAAAAAAGCTTTTTGTCACAACTCACAATGATGACGTTATTCCTCTCACCTGACGTGGAATTGCTCATGTTTAATTGTGACTTAGAGAGCTCTTTCTAATTGTATATTTTTTAAGAAATTGTTAAGTGTATAAATATGCAATCCCATGTAGACCTCATATACCTCTCTCCTTTGGGAAAACAATTGGTTTGGAGAATGGAAGTCATTTTTGTTTATTTTCCCTCCTAATTCACTTGTCTATACATATTCATGTCTATTTAAGGTTATATAGGACGGATACATATTTGTGTAGACCTCTGGTGTTATGTTAAGTTTGACTAAGCAGGTCTATTCCGTTTCTATCTTGTCACATACTTGGATCAAGACAAGTATGATTTAGTCGAACATCTCAAAAGTTCACCATGACAGTGATCACCCTCCTACCTTTCTCTGACGTAGTATTATTTCCTACTCATAACGTAAAACTTTTTTCAATTGTCTAAATACTCTGATGTAGATCTTCAACTACTTCGTACATAATTTTCTCCATATGGTACTATTTTCTTATGTAATTTTATTTCTTTTACTTGAATGAGGTCTTCTAACCCCTTTTCGGTTTGGCATAAGCTTAGCAAATAATTTGTAAATTGACTAAATCACTAAAAATAACATAAATGGTAGGTAAGGTGGTATATATAAAACTTAATAGGTTTGACAATTGAAATGGTTGCACTCTATTATAAAATTAGAAGCCGCCTTGGAGTCTTGGGATAACTTGGAGAAAATATGTTAAAATTTTGGCTTCTATAAGTCCACACCAACTTTAGAAAAATAATTATTCGATTAGAGTTAAGAAACACAAACCTAGTCAATGTTATTGGCCCTGCTAACAAAAATAATTTTCCACAATTTGAAGAAAAGTTTTCTTTTTATTATTTTGTTTTTCTACTACTCTTATTTCACTCACAGTATTACCTTAGTGTGTTTGGTTGCAGGATTCCGAAGTAGGATTCCTATCAAAAGTGGGATTTGGTAGGAATCATGAATCCTTGGTCTGTTTGGCTACCAAGAATCCCAGGACTCTTGAATCCTAAGGATTCCTAATTTCAAAATTTGTATTGGACCAAAATCCCACCCTACCCCCTAGGATTTGCTAGGATTTTGAATTACTCCTAATAAACCTAAATTTCAAACTTAAAATCAAAAAAAAATTATTTCCTTTCTACAAAATAATTATTTTTTAAAAAAATCATTATTTTTTTCGAAAATCATTATTTTTTTTTTAAATCATTAAAAATCATTGTTTTTTTCAAAAATCATTATTTTTTCCAAAAATCATTATTTTTTTCAAAAATCATTATTTTTTCCAAAAATCATTATTTTTTTCAAAAATCATTATTTTTTCCAAAAATCATTTTTTTTTCCAAAAATCATTATTTTTTTCAAAAATCATTATTTTTGAAAAAAAAATCACTATATTTTTGAAGAATAATATTTTGTGGAAGGAATAACTATTTTTTGAAAAAAATAATGATTTTTGAAAAAAAATAATAATTTTTGAAAAAAATAATGATTTTTGAAAAAATAATGATTTTTGAAAAAAATAATGATTTTTGAAAAAATAATGATTTTTGAAAAAAATAATGATTTTTGAAAAAATAATGATTTTTGAAAAAAATAATGATTTTTGAAAAAATAATGATTTTGAAAAAAATAATATTTTTAAAATAATTATTTTGTAGAAAGAAATAACTATTTTTTAAATTTTCGTGAAAAAAAATAGGTTTCATGAAATTTCAGTTACCTAGAGACAATATTTGGATTAGATTTTGTTTTTGGAATATTATTCATGAATTTGAAGGATATTATTTTCATTAGAATCTTATTTTGTAAGAATCCAAATATTATTGACAAACAAACCAAAGGATTTTAAATGAAGGAATGAAGAATCCTAGAATTCTTATCGGTTACCAAACAAACCAAAAGAACCCATTTGAGGAAAAGAAGTAAAATATATTTGTTTATACGATTTTTTTTTTGTCAACAATTGGCATTGCTTCTCTCATCAAAAAAAAACAATTGGCATTGCTTATTAGGCATTGTGATTTATCATAAGTTTCTCTAATATTTCTTGTCTAGAAATTTATTTGGTGTAAATTTGATTTTGGTCGAATTCTTTTTTTTTTTATATTTTCACTCGGTAAAAAGAATGCATGGTCGTTGTAATAAGACGTTGTGCAAGTGAGAATCATGAGGTTATGACATTGCTTATTAGGCATTGTGATTTATCATAAAAAATCAAATGCGTCTACTGCATTATATTATTTCTTCCCATTTTGTCAAACTAAATATGTCTGTTGACCATTCGGGCTAGGTGCTCATAAAACTTGTAAGGAAGAAGAAAACATGAATACTTTGGTTATAATGTTAAGTTGTTAACCTAGCAGCTTTGGGCTTATGTTGGTATTGTCCTTGTATACCACCCAACTCCTAGTCCAACAAGCATAAGGTTTTGTTCTTTGTATGAGTTCTCAAGACCCCAACGGAAAGGCTTCGACTGCTAGAGTTAGTCCCTATGACCACCGATACCCCGGATGGTCCCCTAAGTTATGTAGTAATATAACGTACTCTTAATTAAAGACAAGCCCTCATCGACTACGATACCATAAAAAGCCTATATCACAATGCAAGTCATGTCCAATAGTGTAGTAATTAGTTAACATCTTTTTTTGATAAAATAGGTGCAACATTTCAGGGGTTGCGAGTAATATTTACGAGGAAAAGGAGTGTTCATAGCAAAATGGTGAAAGGAAAAGTGAGGGAAAATCCCGCAGCTCGAGACCACTCGCAACTTCCTTGAACGAATAGGACTGACCATCTGGGCCGATGAAATTATGGGTCCAGGCCCCGGTAAAATGTTGAGTGCATGTAAAATTTCCCATTATTAATTTCCCAAACGGTGGCTACCTAAACAAACAGTTTATGGGGGATTGTAAGGGGCAGGCCTTTGGACTTCTCCTATCTGAGATTCATTTTGGGTTGCAGCCTATTTCCTTAGGGGCACCCAAAATTTACGATTTGCCCGACTTGAAAAGCTTTTAACTCGAAGTACTCGACCTTTTGGGTGGGCTTGGATGAGCAATGACGCCCAATTTTTTGATTTACCTGGTTGAGCTGCCTCCGTGACTAGTCCGTCAGGGTACTTTTGTGTCCGACTTGAGGGCAAATGTGTCTACATCATGCCCAATCCAACCCCTTCTCATTCCTAAACGCACATCAAAGGAAAATGCCATTTCGCCTAACAAAACATAGTCTGAACAAATCAAACAAGACAAAGTGGTTACGCCACGGTGATGTCATATACAAAATTTGTTTTGTCAGACCGTTCAGAGCAAGTAGCATTGTTGCACAACAAAATGAGGGCATTATACAACTTAGTAGTTTTCTATTCTGACCATCCCGATATTTTATTTTTGGGATGTGATTTTCATCTCTTGACTGTCTTTCTAAATCCCTACCCTACCCTTTTCTAAGAAAGTATTTTTATTTATTTTTTTGTTGAGAAGAGAAAGTATTTTCTTGATACATCATAAGCATACCTTCCTTGAAACACAAAATAAAATTTTGATGATACCTTAAAAACTAAAGCCATCGTAAAGAACATTGAACGCATTGCTAGAAACTTAAACAACCCATCAAGACTAGAAATGCATGTATTTTACTTAATACCTATATCTTACATGGAATAACTCGACGATAAACTACGTGTCTCGTGACTTCAAACCAGCATACAGTAACAAAACTTCGTAGTACGATGTCTAGTACAATGCCATACAAACAACCAATAAACTAGCACTGTCTCGAGAAATTACCTTATCTCTAGACTCTAAGTAGGTAGAACCTTATCTTCCTATATTTTCTTATGTTGTCGAGAGAAAAGTTAGACGGAGATCTCAACCATGCCGTGAGAGGGAGGTCATCTTTGAAGTGGTTTTTTCACCATGTTTGAGAGTTCTATTCCTCTTTACACCAGTAGATTTTTTTATGGTTATAATAGTCATAGGAGACACACGACCTTCTGGATTTAGGAGTGATACACAACCGTTAAGTTACAACTCTATATTTCATTTCCATCCATATTATGTTACCCTGAGGACCAATAAGCAATTTATGTAAATAAAAGGGCCTTTGTGTAATGTACACCATTATGACATTATCTACCTTCTGCCCTACTCCCGAAATGAAAACAGAATCGAAAACAACATTTTCTCTCAGATTAGGGCACAAAAAATCATCCTCCCGCCATGTACACCCACGAGGGCTCTCTCTGTTCTTAGTCTTTCAAATCGACTCTTTCTCTCTCTCTAATTTTTCTTCAGATCTTCGTTATTCCGTTTTCAGTTTCTTTTCATTTTTAGGGCTTTAAAGGTCTCTGTGAAAATATGCCTTTTATTTCTTTGTAAATTCTCTGATTCGAACATTTCTTCCGATCTCAGTCGGTTATTAGATTTGTTAGGTTGATTCCGATTTTTGTGTATTTTCCCTTTCTTTTGTATAAGCGAAGGTTTTTTTTTTATTTACTTGATTTTTGTGATGAATCCGAGAGGAAGGTATCCTCCTGGGATCGGTAATGGTCGGGGTGGGTATGTTAACTCAAACCCTAATTTTCAACCTAGAAACCCTCAGCAACAATATGTGCAGAGGAATCCTGTGCAAAATCAGCAGCAGTTTCATCAGCAACAGCAACAACAACAGTGGCTGAGAAGGAATCCGATGGGGAATGATTCCAGTGTTAATGAAGTTGACAAAGCAGTTCAATCGGAAACCATTGATTCAAGGTACAGTTTCTATTCTGAATGTTTCTGTTCATTTTGGTGTTTGGGGAAAACCCAAAAGTCATTTGGTTGTTTCATACTGTATTATCAGTGGATAAATGACAAGAGAGATCCTTGTTTACAATTGAACTCGTGACTTGGAAATCTAAGTTTGAACTCTTGACAATTACAAAATATGAAACACTTTGAATTAGACCTAAAATTAATGTCGTCGGGTAGGAGGCAAGATTACGTGAAACTACAATTCTGGGTCTTAACCTTAGGAAACTGTGTTGATTCACCTACCCGGCGTTTTATGGTTGGTAACCACTAACCAGTACTTATTTGGTAACCCTGTGAACCACATTGATTCGAAGGATTCCAGAACACCTAAACGTTGACATTTATTGCATGGACAGAGTAACAAATTTAGGAAGTGTAATATATCCAGTTTGTGTATTTGTGGTTTTCCTCGTCGTAACAAAATTGACAACCTAAAAGCTCAATGTAGTGTTTGTGTGGGTGTTATATCGTGTATTTATAATTTATGTGCTTCCTATTTTCCTGTTCTTCTCCATCGGTATATTTATGGTTTATGGGTTTTAACATTTGACTTGCTGTGCCTATGGTTCAATTATCTTAAATGGCGAAAAATTAGTCATTCAAGCGAGGAGAACAACTTCACCGAAGTGAATATCTGAACATGGAAAAAGAGACTTGCTTAACTGGTGCTGACAGAGGGATACTCTTTAGTTCCCCAACATGGTTTCTCGGTTGGAATACCACCACGGGCCATTTGTTTATCTGTGTCTATGTAGAGAGAGAGAGAGAGACCAGTAACCTCTTATATATTATAGTCATGGCATGAGTGTGTTGTTTGTTTGTTGCTCAAAATCGTTTTTCCTCAATAATTGACTTTTCTTTATTTCCTCTCAGTTCTCAAGATTGGAAGGCACGACTAAAGATACCACCAAGTGATACCCGTTACAGGACAGAGGTATAAGTGCTAATGGTTATGTAACACGCTTTTCATTAATTTTTAGACATATATGGCTGTCTTTAGTATGACTGCCATATGCTGAAAGTAGTGTTGAATTACCTGGGGATATTTTGGAGAACCAATTTTCCAAGTTTTATCTAGGAATTTTGTTACACCAATGATGATTTTATCGTCGATAACTTTGTGGCCTTTTACTTTGCATGTCCTTTTAATTCTTCACTGTAATTTGTTGTAGTATATTGGATATCCTCTCCTCAGTTTAGTTTAGTGGACTTTAATTATACTTATTTTAATAGATATGGTCTGCTTATATGGCTTTGTTGTAAGTAATTGTAATGCTCTAATCATATGTATTTGTTCCAGGATGTGACTGCTACTAAAGGAAATGAATTTGAAGACTATTTTCTGAAACGAGAGCTGCTTATGGGAATATATGAGAAGGGTTTTGAAAGGCCTTCTCCCATCCAGGAAGAAAGCATTCCAATTGCTTTAACTGGTAGCGATATTCTTGCTAGAGCGAAAAATGGGACCGGAAAGACAGCTGCATTCTGTATTCCTGCATTGGAAAAAATTGATCAAGATAACAATGTGATTCAAGGTTCAGATATCCACCACCTGGTTGCTAATATTTATAACTTTATATGGAGTTATATTCACTCGTAGTCGTAGAGAATGTAGTTTACAGTATTTCGATGTGCACCGTGAGGGAGTTAAGGAGAGATATGGGTTGTTATACTGTAATAGTATAATCAATAACCATCTAATCTGATTTATAGACTGATATAGGGTAGTTTCTAAGCTACTTGTAGAAATAGTTTTTCTAATTATTTCACCTTGTTATTTTGTTTGATTTACGTTTTTGCCTTGAACTCCGAATCCTGACTCTAATGTGGAAGTAAACTGGTTTTTTGTCCAACCTATCAATGATCTTGTTTTCTGTTATGTATTGAATTACCTTCATGATTTTAAATACAGTTGTCATACTTGTTCCAACTCGAGAATTGGCACTACAAACATCACAAGTCTGTAAGGAGCTTGGAAAGCATTTGAAGATTCAAGTCATGGTCACTACTGGAGGAACCAGTCTGAAGGATGATATCATGCGATTGTATCAACCAGTCCATTTACTTGTTGGGACTCCCGGCAGGATACTCGATCTTGCAAAAAAGGGCGTCTGCATCCTGAAAGATTGCTCAATGATTGTTATGGATGAGGTATATAACCAAATGATCCTATGTTTTAGTAAATGAACAAAGCCGATGTACTTTTAATATCTCCCTGTATTGGTGAATTGGTCACTTGGTTGTGAGTAAGTACACTTCGAAAAATCTCATTGATTTGAATTCTGATACCAACGACTGGTCGGTAATTCTTGTTTCTTGTTAATTCAACCTCATAAACATCTTATTTTATATTTCATTCTTTAGTTTCTCGCTGATTATTATATTATTATCATCGTCTTCTACAATTTCGTGTTTCTCTTTTTTATTTCGTAATAGAATTTAATCTTATACCATCACTGTCTTTTTATAGTTCAATTTTTTTCTACTTTCACGTCAAAGCGATTTTCAACATTTTTTGGTTTTGGGCTTGTGATGCGTAAAGAAGAGCATCTCTGACAGTGTCCTGCTTTAGATTTGCGTTAAAAGAAATAGAATTAAATGTTCTCCCCCCCGTCCCTTCCCTCTTGCAGTTTGTACATTAGAAACTATTTGTTTGCAATTCTGCATAATACCGGTCTCACTATATTCTTAATCTTAAATCTGATATTGTTTTCTGTAACTATATTATTAGAGGTGGTGAAAACCATCTTTTGACAAGTTTAACTTTATATCTATCTTCATTCTATTATGTTTTGGTCGTCTCTAATTATTTTTTCCTTAACTCTATTCAATATAGATTTTTTTAACAGTTACGAGATGTGGCTATTTTCTATTTCCCAGGCAGACAAACTTTTGTCTCCAGAGTTTCAACCTTCTGTGGAGCAACTAATTCGTTTTCTACCTGGAAGTCGGCAAATTTTGCTGTTTTCTGCAACATTTCCGGTGACTGTTAAGGATTTCAAAGATAGATATCTTCAAAAGCCATATGTCATTAATCTCATGGACGAGCTAACACTAAAGGGTATAACACAATACTATGCTTTTGTAGAAGAAAGACAGAAGGTTCATTGCCTAAACACTCTTTTCTCGAAGGTAAAACATCAATTTTCATGCTAAACTCATTTGTTTTCTATAGGTAGTACTGTAGTAGAATATGAGTTCAGTGATAAGCATTTCTATATTAGTAATTTCTAACCAATTTAATTGTTGATTTTTTTCGCTGCGGTCTTCTTATAGCTTCAAATAAATCAGTCAATTATATTTTGCAACTCTGTTAACCGCGTGGAACTATTGGCAAAGAAAATCACAGAGCTTGGGTATTCCTGCTTCTACATTCACGCAAAAATGTTGCAAGATCATCGCAACCGAGTCTTTCACGACTTTCGTAATGGTGCTTGTAGGAATCTTGTTTGTACGGGTATGTGTGCTTGTGTTTCTCATAAATTCATCTATATTGTGAGGCTTAAGCTAAGGTAGATGGCTGCACTTTTATTTCTATTTATGAAACTACTCTGAACATACAAGATCCAATTGCTTGTGAATCATTAATTGTGAGCTAGGTAGATTGACATGTGGTAGAGTATTATGATCTTTTGTCTATCCCTATGTAGAAGAATGTATCATTGGTATTATTTATCATCTGCCTCTCTCAATGGATTATTATGGTTCTTTTAGAGATTTCTACATCAACATTGAGGTCGCAGATGTTTGATCAGTTAACAATTTATCATGTTGACGGCCTCGTGGCTTTTAGCGTTGGAACATAACCATGACTTGTTAACAATCTTTATTTCCACTATTAGTAACATCAGTACACAGAAGCGGTAACATTATTGTCATTATTCCAGATTTCAATCCTAAGGTGCTAGTAACCTATAATACTTAACCGTTTCCTGTCTGCCGTCATAATCAATTGGGTTTGGGAGTCTAGGTCCAGATTCAACTGGGAGGGGCACCCAGTCACAGGGTAGTCTCTTCAGGAGAGACTTAGCCACCATATACAAATCTTATACATTGGAAAAGGAGGAAGAGAAAGGGAGTGGAGTGAGCTGACTCTCCAAACTTGGCTTGTGGTCGCCCTATTGCAATTTTGGGGTACACGGGATTGTAGGCTCATAGCTCGCCTCCTTAGCTATTTAACTAGAGCAGTTATACCGCTTTATTTATCAATGTTGACTGTTTTATGAGGAAAAATATTGAAGGTATACTTCCTATAGTTCTAGCAAGATGCTTTGAATTATCACTACGTCTAGGATATAGCCACTTTGGTTTGTATGCATTACTGCATGAAATTAATGGTAGAGTAACTGAGTAAGTTCTCATTTCACACTAGGCAAATGACTGCTGTTTATGTTTTTCTTAGACATTAATTTGTATTCACAAAAAGACAGCAGAAGACTAACAATTATTGGTTCCTGTTCTGATTATTTTATGTTTGATAGCTAGCTACTTAATAATTGGAAAATGAACTATGATATCTATTTTTCTTTTGGCTTTTCCATTTTGACAGATTTATTCACAAGAGGTATAGACATTCAAGCAGTAAATGTCGTTATTAACTTTGATTTCCCCAAGAACTCTGAGACTTATCTCCACAGGGTAAAATGCTTAAATCATCGATTTTCCAACTAAATACAGGCATCCAGTTTGTCTCTTTTTTCCTGATCTCTATGATCTTTAAATTCAGGTTGGTCGATCAGGAAGGTTTGGACATCTAGGGTTAGCAGTGAATTTGATCACATATGAGGACCGCTTTAACTTGTATGCGTCTTGGATCCTTGCTCTTTTCCAGAATATAGCCTTTGTTTTATACTATCTTGTTTACATTTTATTTTCATGATGATTGAACAGGTATAGGATTGAGCAAGAACTTGGGACTGAAATTAAACAAATTCCACCCCAAATTGACCAGGCTATTTACTGCAGGTGACCTGTGGTACAGTTCAACTCGTGCTCTGTCGTAACAATGGTGAGTAAAAGAGAAGATCCCTCTACTGCTCTAAGTGAACATATCGATTTTAAAGTAAACCCTAAATATTTTATTGAAATTCTTTAATCGTAAGTAAATGATAGTGTCTCACACTTGTCTTGGTCATAATACCACTAGGAGTTGTTATATTTAAAGTAAATATGACCCTGATCCCCTGGAAAATCTTTTGGCCGACTCACATCTATAATACCAACTCAGCTAGTGTTCTATCTTAGGATGTTGGTTTTAGGTTTGAGACAACAGATTTTGAATTTTGATTTTGTCTTAAGCTTCGTCCAAGGTACTGTGTACTTTGGTGTCGGTAAAGATTCGGCTTTCATGTTGTCTTTTAAGGACACTTGGTCGGGATTGTAATGTTAGTGGGATGTCGGTATTGGGCTCTATTTGTAGCTTAAATATGTCTGTCGGAGGTAAAAAAAAAAAATTTGTTATTTTTTTTTTTTTTCCGTAAATAGTCTATCATCTCATATCTGTTACGTTTTCACTTTCTAGGATAAGGTGCTTCATTCATGATGATGGATTTGATTTGTAAACATTTCGAGAAGACTTGGTAATGGTAGTAAGTGGTAATGCATTTTGGGTAGACACTGTTCCTTGGTGTTGATCGAGCTCTATAACTCATTAAGTCTGTAGATTTTTCATAATGGTAAAAACCTATGAAGGAGGGTTATCAGATGAAGCTTTAAAAGGATGACTTTCTTAGATCCTAGAGAATTTGAATCTGTTTTTATGGTTTAACTCTCTCTCTCTCTCTCCCTCTCCCTCTGTCTCTTTTACCTTTTACAAGTTCTAAGTTGATCTTATGGTCCAGGATTATGTTTTAAGATGATATTTTAGCCTAAAAGAATACTTCCTACTTTTGTCTGGTTTTAGGTTTACCGTTGTAGCCTTTTCTTCATCTGCCAGATTTTATGGTTGTCATTCAGCTTCTTAGTTGACTTCAAAGAATTATCTTATCTATTTACCTCTGTTTGTTTACTTAGAGGGTGTATGATTTTTGTATTTATCAAGTCATTTTCATCAAGTGTGTGGTTTGCTATTTCAACAAAAAAAAAAAGTGTGGTTGGCTAATTTTACTTCGTTTCTTTTTCACTTAATAAGTGAATATCGCTTCCGGGATGTAGCTTAGTGTACAAAAGTAAGTTCTAAGTTGTACCTTCTTGCACTTCACAAGTGCTAAGGGTAACATTTTTATCTTTCACCTAATATGACAATGACAAATATAATCATAATTTCAAACAAAATTAGTTAATAAGTATAAAATTTCTTTATAACTGTAGCGGTGATTTTTTCTCTTCATCTTTCAACTTTGTGAAGCTATCCGGTATCTTTCTCATTCATTGTTTTTAGTTTTTTGCAATTTATGTTTGCTGACACATTATTTATAAGTAGTACCTAGAACAGTCTATGTTAAGCAATCTAAATGTAGTATGTTCGTCCACTATTTTGTGTTGTAGTAAGCGGTTATAGTGTCCATCCAAACTTGTGATGTGTTACCTTTATACCTTGTGGCAAACATTTGCAGATTTGAAATATCTTTAGAAATGAATAAAATAAATAAATAAATCATCCAATTAAAATCTCAATTCAAATTTAATTTACTAAAACATAAAACACTTAACATCACCTTGATGAAAAAATAACATACAAGACTTCACAAAACCCCCAAATTCTAGTTTCTATATACAACTCAAAAAAACAAAACCCACCTATACACACATAATAATATCACCAAACATAAGCATCACAACTTCAATAACACATAGGAGTAGCTTTTACGAAAAACATCCGAAAACAGAGAATCATATTTTTGTGTTTTTGTTTTGGGTTTTTTTTCTGAACTTCATAAGTAGAAGATATAGAAGTTTAAAAGCAACCAAAACCCTTCTTTGGGGCATGCCCAGTTGCTCTATATTTTGCTGCCATTTCTTCTGCTTTTAGAAGATCTTCACCTCGCTTGGCTTCGATCATTGCCCTCTTTTCTTCTGCTTCCATATGTAGTGCAGCGATTTTGTTCTTCATTTTCTCAATATTATCCGCTTTCTTCTTCTCTAGTTTTTCCTGTTTTAGATGAAAACAGATTTATACGCTAAGGGTCAAATGGTTCAGAAACACGTAGCAGTAGTCCCACATTGCTTAGGAGAACCTTTCAGATAAGGGCTATATAAAGGTCTTATGTACGTATCAGTTAGGGGGTTTGGCTTGGTTTTGGTCTAGGCAGCTAGGCTGGTCGGTGAACTTGGGTCTTCTAGGGCAGATTCGGATGCAGAAACCCCCATACCATGCAAAACTTGACCCGAAAATCGGACAAATTGTGGCGGGTGTAGAGAGGGGTGTTACATCATAAGACAATTGTCAAAAATTGCATCAAGCGAAGACAAAAAAACAAAAAACAAAAGATGGAGGTAAATTTAGATCGTTTAAGTAGTGCTAACCTCCATTTGTTTCAAGTGGGATTCAATAGCTGCTTTCTTAGAGTTCTCCCATGATTCAATGTAAGAGAACTTTTTGATAGCCCTGTTCAATGGTTTCAACATGGTTAGTTTTTTAACTCCCGGACTCTGTTTATATATCATAACCAATTAGAAAACAAAGAGTACAAGAAAACCAACATATCAGAACATTTGTTTGTTGAATGAAAAAAAAAGACATGATTATTATAACTCATTCGGTAAGTATGATAACACTGACAAAAAGTGTTTATGATTAGCCAACCGGATTGAATGTTGAATGATTAACTCATATTCGGTAAGTATGATAACACTGACAAAAATTACACTAAAAAAGTGGCAGCTTGGAGTCTAAATTTCCTTACTTGTTCTCGGCTTTTGTCTTTTCGCTTTCTTCCCATGCTTTGATTAAAGATAGCCTCTTCTCCGTCTCAACCCGAGCAAGAACAATATCTAAAGAAAAAAAGGTTAAGTCATTCATAAGAAACAATAACTTATATTAGGCTGGCTAGAGAAGGAAATAATTGAAGTACCTCGATCAAGCGATCCACCAGAACTTTTCTCTGGTAAAGGCTCTTCAACTTCTGTTAATATGCAGATAGGTAGAAATGGTTAGATATCCAATACAATATACTGAAATCAAACAATGCATATTAAGACCATATTTATCAAACCGATACAGGAGTTTGAACTGCTAATTCTTGAGCACATTATGATAAAGGAAAATTCTACAGGCTCCCCGAAGAGGGCATCTTACTTGCGCCAGTAAGGCTTCAAACGAGGCAGCCACCACATCACTAAAAGGACCCCATACTCAATCGACAGTAACAAATTAAGAAGCCTGATATTTAAAGCCAAAGAAAAGAGGAGGTTGCCTATAACTACATCAGGGGTTGCACATGGTAAAATGGGCTCGAATTGGCTGGTATGTGAAACTATTTCCAAGGATGGCTCAAAGAAGGAATCGGATGATGGAATTCCCGGAAAAGAAAAGTTCCAAAAAAAATGAATAGGGTAATGGAAATTCTTAGTTCAAATTCCAAACGGGACTCCCTGAAGTACAAATGGCTTGGATGCCGACAATAATACTCATAAGATGAAAAAATGAACTTGGGTCTACTTATCTAATAGAGTGTATAAGATAAAGCAAATGAATTATATTGTCCACAAAAAGTAAGACCAATAGAAGAAAAAATAAAAGCTAAACAATCATTTAAATTTTTGATGGCCCGATAATTGTGTTTTTACTATTTACTTGTTCCACCCAATATATCTCAATATACCGTTTAGGACCAATTGGACCGATAGGATATTTATAGAAACTTTCGTCGACTCACAAACAACAACATCAAGTTATGGCGGAAAACATCTAAGAGAAGGGGTTAAATGTTGTGTGGAAACATCCATATGATTTCTACCACTCTATTATTGCACTTAAAGATAAGAGAAATAATGACAATAGTGAAGTTAAACTAGAGAAAAACAACCCTTTTTGGACAAATATGAATCATCAAAAGGACAGCTTCAACAAACTAGAGAGTAAAATAAAAATCCATAAAGATCCTGAATTTATATAAATAAAATTGCCCTAAGAAACATGAATATATATTCAAATTCAGAAACATCTAAAACCAGAAATTCACCACAATTCCCCAAAATAAAATTTCAATCAATTTTCAATATTGATGTACTGAAAGTATGAAAATTGTGCTAAAAAAAAGTACTCATCAAGTACCTCTTAAAAATGAAAATCAATTGTGCATTTATACCAACTTCAGATCATAAACACCTTCGAAGAAATAGAAGCAAAAAATCTAGATCCGCGGAAGATTTTCTCTAAATCTGTTAGGGTTTTCCAAGAAATTACAGACTAACCAACCTATAAATTAGTTCTAAAATTCAAACATATGCAGATAATTAATTGAAATTCAAACATAAACAAAACAAAGAAGAATTGAAAGAATCACTATAATTATTATTATTATCTCGTTTAAGCTTAAAATGAAAAGTAAAAAAAAAAAACTTACTTTCAACAGGAACAAGAGCTTTAGAATCATCAACTTTTTCTTCAGGAGATGGAATTACAGTTTTTGTTTTCTCATCTGAGACTTCCTTTGGAACTTCGGTCGCTGCTGGTGGTGGTGGTGGCGGTGGCAGTGCTGTTACTACTTGTTCAGTTTCAACCTTGTTCAATTCCTCTTCTCCCATTATAGCTCAAGAAAATGAAGATGGGATAATTTAAGAGCAAAAGAAACCCTAGAATTGATTTCTAGGTAGAAGAAACAGGAGAGTTAATTATAGGTGCAGATAGCTCTCACGTCTTTCTCTGTTATATATATGCAAAAGTGTAGAGAGAGAAAAAAATAGTTTGATTAAATTCTTTAAAATTTGATTATAAATGACGAAATTACCATTACAGCCCTTTATCATTGTGAATTAACGAGTTTGTCCTGCTGGAGTTTTCTAACAAATTATAGAGAAAGGAGTGTGGAAGAAGGTTAGATGGTTTTATAGTAATTCTGATCAATGAGGAGGAGAATTTTGGGAATTAAGTAGTTGATTAATAAATTCTGATTTTTTGGTTTGTATATTTAAATTATTTAATTATCTGTTAATGATGAGAATATCGTTGTAAAACAATAAAGAAAAAGGTGTTATTTTGTCCGTTATGTTACTCGTCGGTAACTAGGAAAAATCGGCGAGTTCTTCGTAACAAAAATACCCGTCAAATTCAAGATAATTCATTAACGGCCTCAATATTTTGAATAATTTCCGAATGGTCCTCAAAATTTGATCAATTCACTGCCCATTCACCTTATATTTAGAGCACAGTCTAGACTATAGTACTCTAGTTTATATTTTTGGAATACTATCATTTTTAGTTATTTTCGTATTTTTGTAACGAGTTATAAGAGAGAGAGAGAGTGAGAGACTCTGGGGAAATTTGCAAAAAAGTGATTGCGTTCTTTACTCAAAAACGTAGAGAGAAGGAGACAAGTTTTTCTCTCGTAATGATAAGATGCAAATGCTATTATCTCTAGTGAAAGACAAAACGAACATTACCAGTCAAATATGTGATTAATTTCATAAACCAATCATATTTTGTTTTAATAATAATTTTTTCTAAATTTGATGAGATAAATAGTATTTTCTTTAATAAATTCTGCTTTTTGTGCCATTTATTATCAGTCTTGTGTAAAAAAATTACAACTACAATATGTCTCAAATACATTACCAAGAAGCATAAGCAGGTAGAATGTAGTGCAAACACTTCAATCTTATCTAAACAGCAACTATAAAATCATAATAATAGCCTAACAGAATGAAATGTATTTAATGCTTGTGGTCAGGGCCGTGTGGTGGGGGGTGCGGGCAGGGCGCCCGCACTGGGCCCCCACCACCAAAGGTCCCACTTTTTAAGAAGGCTAGAAATAAATAGATATATAACTAAAGACCGGTTGCTAAACATTGAGTTGATGCTGGCTTCGCTGGTTAGCTACCCAAGTTTCGCGCAGGGGACACAGGTTCGACTCCCAGGTCAGTCAAAAGTGACTTTTTTAGTTCTTTTGTGAGGTTAAGAGCAATATTGCTAAATCAACCTTTGTTTTTGCTCCGTTACACTTTCTCTAAACTATTTAATTTTTATCATTTTAGGTGTATTTCTTTATCTTCTAAAGTGATTTTAAGAAAATGAATCTTAGTATTTTTTTCCTAAAATTCCAACAATAGGTATATATATATATATATGTATGTGCAAATCATGATACAAAAGATCCCACGTTCAAAAACATTATTTTCTTTCTATCGTTTTAAGTCTGATGTGCTCGTTAAAAGCCTTCGTTTGCCAATGGTCATTTTTGGTAAGTTGAAAATTCAATATTCAATATGGTTTTATGTTCACAAATCACAAGTGATAGAGGATTTTAGACTAGATCCCTTATAAAAATGATATTACATAATAAATTATATCTGGATTCATCTATAGTTTTCATCTATCTACTGTTCAATTGTCTTGCATTTTGTTCGATTTTTATTTTAGTAATAATATTTTATTGTACAAAAGGCCCACAATCCAATTTCACACGGGGCCCCGGAATTCTCAGGCACGGCCCTGCTTGTGGTAAAAATGTTTTTCCATGGAAAATGGTTTCCCAAGTGGAAATTTACAAAAGCTATAGGAATTGAGATTCCTATAAGAGGGAGAATACAGGTAATACAGTTTGTCGGTCTACAATTTTACAAAAGTATTAAAAGGTAGTACCACAAACAGACTAGCTAATTAAGTTAGGGTTGGCATCTTTCAACAAAAAAGAAGAAGTTAGGGTTGGCATGTAGAAATGTGGGACCCGCCATGAAGTGGTACCAGGCTCGAGCATGACTTTGTATCTGTCGACAACCCGAAACAACTGGCTATAACCCGTTTTAGAAAGCGAACGGTCTTTGTCGGCCAATTTTGTCCACAAAAGTCTTCTCTTGGGGTTCTTTCTCACGTATGAATCTCTGTCCACAAAAGAGTATGACAAACTTGTTGATAACACTCTTTGTTGTAGAAATTCACGAAAGGTTTCAAGTTTATTCAATCTTTAATTTATTTTAGTATAATCCATAAGTGTGAGGCATATAGTTTATCAAACGTGGAATTTAGAAGAATCTGCACTAAAATCGGAGAACATTGGAGCTTGCCCACGAAGTCTCGATTCCTCTACTTTTGTTGCCAATTCTTCTTATATCTATCACTTAACTATCTTTTTATAGGTCAACATTTGGTAGCCCAAGTGGTTTCAAGGTGTTGACATAAACTCCAGAAACTCCTGGAAGTCCCAAGTTCGAAATCCAGAGAAGGTGGAATCTTTAGCTATTTGAATGGGGATTATATTAGGTATAAATAATGTAGTGTAGTTGGGTTTTAGGCCTGTATTTAGTTGGGCTATAGGCCTTAAGAGTTTGAGTGGGCTTCAACGCGAACTGTACGACAATGTAATCGGTTTCAAAAAAAAAAACTATCTTTTTATAGAAAATTTTTATGCTCCACGGTAAAATTATACCTTGCAGATGTGGATGGACGACGTTACATTACTCAATGTTTCCATAGATAATGAAAATGAAAACAAAGTCATGGTTGCCCCAACCTAAGTGCAATATTAATGAATAATGTAACACATAACTAGTACTGTAGTTCTTTTATCTTTTAACAAAAAAAAATGGTACTGTATTTCTATGATTGATTATATACCTAACAAATTAATTGATTCATTAAAGTTGGGATGAACCAACTCACATCATTTCATATCTTTAACTTTTTTTTTAGATGAATCTATTGGGACAGGCTAAATTCCAACTATATTTTAAAAAATCATATTGTGCGGATCTTTATATATTTTTATACGTCGTTAAAATCTGTAAAGAAAATAAAAGTAATTAATCTTAAACAATGATTATGAGGATTGTTTGCAATTTAATAAATTGCATGAGAGAGGTCCTATTTCCTAATAAGATCACTAATCACTTTAATTGTTATTCAACCGATATTCCTCTTGATTCCATCACAACTTACATTCAACATCGTCATCACCAAGGTGATGGCAACTGACACACACCAATCACCAACGATCAGGGACGGATCTACATGCAGGCCAAAGGGGGCCATGGCCCCCTTGACTTGTCGTAAATTGTTTTAGAAATGCTGATTGCTTTCTGATTTATCGCATAAATAAAGTTCGAGTCATACATACAACATATATTTAGTGTGGGTGAGATGGTAGAGGTCTGAGTTTTGGACGTGAGAGACCTGGGTTCGAGCACATAGACTTAGATTTTTCACTTTTTTTTTGTTCGGCCCCCCTTGACTACTACTCCTAGTTCCGTCCCTGCCAACGATCTCAGTGATATTCTATTATTTATGAGTTTTCTATCTAATCTTAACTCAGAATATTGATATAGTTTGAAACTCAACTACTTGGGTTTTCACTTTATCTATATTTCTATATATTCATTTGGGTTAGTACTCGGGGCGGCACTGGACATATAAGAGTTAAGACTCTAAGACAAATAGATATATAGCTTCATTTTTTTATTGTTCATCTCATAGCAAACTGGTAGAATAGGGTCAAGATATATTCAGAAGGGAGATGCTAGAGTTACAAAGGATTTTGACAAAAGAAAGTTCCTACCTAATGTGGCGCTTGTGATATTATCTCTCAATGACCTAGACTTGGTCAAAGTTTCAAATCACAACCGCCACATCAGCTGGGAACTATATTTTGTCAAAATCTTTTGTAACTTTAGCATTTCCTTATACAGAATACTCAAGATATATCATCATGTAAAAGTCATTTTCATGTAAAATCAAGATATAGATTTATTTAATTTTAGGAAATATAAATAAATATATATGTGGTAGTTTAAGAGGTGTTAGCAAATATTGATTCTTGTAGTTTTCATGATAACTTAAAATAGCTTGTCCTCAGAATAAAAGTTATACCACATATAAGAGTTAAAACTCAAGACTGAAACCAAACGCGTCCTTTTTTTTTTAATCGGCGAGTAAAAGAGGAAAACTTTTGTGAATGTGATTTACTCGGTTTTTACACGGGCAATGAAGTCGGCCGACAGAATCGATTGCGAATGTTGCCTACCTGTTGACTTGTTAGGTATCCTATGCTATAGTTTTTGCCACGTGTGGCTGTGAGACGAGTTACTGTCACTAACTTACTGAAGATTTTGTTGGATTCTACCTGTTATAAAAAATAAAAATAAATTGTTAAAAGTGACCATTAATGAAAAATAGTAGAATCTAAAATGATCAAATATCATTTTAGTCTATTCTTTTGATTTATAAATCATCCAATTGCTTAATGGAAGATAAAGCAACTAGTATAATTTTTACATGATCTCAAAACAATTTTCTATATAAAAGATTATAGAGAGGCCAATTACTTAATTGTTCAATTAAATATTTTTTTATAATTTTTTAGACAAATTACGATTTGATGGTGGAAAAACAGTTATGGTAGGCTTTGTTTGTTTTCTCAAAATTTGAATCTGGAAATCCAACCAATTAATGATTAATTAATATACATCTTTGTACAAGGATTAATTAATATACGTGTTTGAACATTCCAATTTGTTTACTACTCTAATAAATTCAGACCTTAAATTAATTCTTCTTTATCAAATCCAGATTTGTGCTCAAAAACTGCAGATATATGTGTTAGATACGAATACTTGTTGCAGAATCCTAAGATAAAAACATTACACATAAACTAATTTAGATTTAAGTACTTTCATAATTTGCAATACTTTGCGACAACTTTACAACTGCTTTGCAACAATTTTGGAGTGTCCTACTAAAGCTTTGACTAGCAACAAAAGGAACGTTTTATAGAAGTTGCATTTCCTTTTTGATAGAAACATAAGAATAATACTTATGGTGGTTTGATCCCTGTGCAAAAATCCTGATGGAGGTAAGATTTCAACAAAAAAAAAAATTTGTAGGCCGATTAACTAAGACAAATATTGATAGAATACAAAAATGTTTAACTTTTAAGAACACTCACAAATCTGTTAACTCATACTCAGACCGAGTCTAGACTTCACCAAGATATGAAAACCTACATGGATGTCTTTGGCACGCCTTTAGTGCATCCAAAATATTATCTTACCTATAAAGTTTTTGACAATTAAATTTGACTCTAATTGATTTAAGGGACAATTTTATTTTGAGTCAAAAACCTCTTAATCTTTATCTTCACTACTAAAACCTCCTACCGCCAACCACTATTTTTAGCCATCACCACCCACCAGCACCACACCCACAATGATCACCACCTCCGGCCCAAACAAAATTGATTTTGTCCAAATCCAACACAAATTAGGTCCAGTCCGAGTGCCATTGGACTGAGCGGTGAGGTGTAAGGCGGGCCAAGAGTAAAAAAAAAGGAGGGAGCCCATATAGACCTTCCCTATGGTGATTCCTCCTGAGTCCTGACAGACCTCACGTTAGCATGGCAGAGATGAAACAGAAAACGGTGCACTTTTGTTCTTTTGCTCAGACACTTTTTCCATACTTAGGAATGACTTCCAACTTCCTGATCAGCTAGCTCCAAGTTTGCCAACAAAACTAATGGCTTCCTCATCCCCAAAATTCAGTTTTAAAACATGGGGTACTCCAAGCCCACAGACACCTTCTCTTTCTCTCTTTATAAATACTCCAAAACACATTTCATTACGTAATTCTCTCTTTAGCTTTTCAAACTCTCTTATAAATACCCATTGGGTGGCATGGGAGATTCTATGTAGGCCTATGGATCAAGGGGGATTGGGTGTCAAAAGTTTGAGGAGGATGAACGATGCTCTATTATCTAAATGGCTTTGGAGGTTCGGCAAGGAAAGGAATCTATTATGGAGGAAGATTATAAAGGAAAAATATGGGGAAGAGGATCTAGGGTGGATTTCGAAAACTCCTAGAAAAGCATATGGGGTCTCGGTTTGGAGGGGGATTTTCAATAGATGGCACAAGTTTAAATCAATTTCAAAAATCAAGGTCGGGGACGGTACGAATACGAGTTTTTGGGGGGATATTTGGGTTAAGGATATCTCTCTCAAAGAAGCTTACCCAAATCTCTTTGTGTTGTCCAATTCGAAGGATGGGACTGTGAGTGAGTTCTTCGATATTAGTTCTAAGGTTTGGAGGATGGATTTTAGGAGAGGGCTGTATGATTGGGAGGTGGAGGAGGCAAATCGTCTTTTATTAGACTTAGAGCCGTGGTGCCTTTCCAGGGACCCGGACGTGAGGATTTGGATTGCAAGTCCGGATCCGACTAAGGTAGACGTATCAGTTAGAACGATGTTTTTAAAATTGTCAAATCAGGAGGTGGAGAGCAATCCGGTGTTTAGAGATGTTTGGAGAAAGAATATACCCATGAGGGTGAGCGTGTTCATTTGGGCTGTCATATGGGATAGGATTCCAACCATGGACAATTTGAGAAAGCGGGGTTTTGTTTCGCCTAATCGTTGCGGCTTTTGCGGGAAAGATGAAGAATCAGCCGAGCACATTTTTGTCCATTGTGATAAGACGAGGGAAGTGTGGAACTACTTCACGAGTAGTATTGGTATTGCTTGGTGTAGCCCCGGGTCCATTAGTGATCTCTTGCTTGCTTGGAAAGGAATTAAGGGCAGTAAGCACAAGAAGGCTATCATCAACATCATCCCTAAAGCAATCATTTGGGCGATTTGGAGTGCTAGAAATGATGGAATTTTCAGAGATAAATCCCGATCGCCAGAATACATCTTCTTCGCGGCTAAATGCCTTATTTACCACTGGAGTAGATCGTACAAGTGGGCTAAAGTTTTCTCTTTCAATTGCATGGTCGAGTCGTGGGATGTTTTCGTTAAGTCGCTCTAGTATGCGTTGTGTCTGTCTAGTCTCTTTCCTTGTGTTTTGTTTTGTTTTTCTGTTTTGTGCGCGCTGGCCTCGTTGCCTTGTCTATGCGCGGTTGTAATCCTCTCTTTTCTTCTATCAATTAAATCATCTTATTCAAAAAAAAAAAATATCTCTAGATCTCTCTAAGATTGTTAAACCTCTATTCCTTTAAGCAAAGCAATTAGTAAATATGGATGTGTTTATATCAGAAGAGTATATTACAAGTAGAAGAAGAGAAAGAAATGCAATAAGGAGGTCAACAACCATTAATAACTCCGCCAAAGTAGTAGATTCAACATCGTCTACTTCGTCAACGACCGAGAAGACGATTACAACTAACCAAAAGTTAGGGTTTATTAGGTTTCAGAAGAAGTTTTTAGTTCCTGGTGGACTAATTGAAAGTACTGTTTTTAACTGTCTCTCTGCATGAACCCTAAACTCAAATGTAACAATGCATCTTTAAAATCATACTATATGTTAGTATATCATAGTTGTTGGGTATTTAACGGGGGGAAAAGAAAATTAGATTTGGGAACTTCTTTTATTTATTTATTTATTTTTCCTCTTTAACTTTGTAGAAAATGTATTTCAATTTGGGATGAGAAAAAATCCATGGCCCCATGGGTCAGATACTAGACCTATCCTTGATTTTAGGTAATGGTTGTCCGATCGACATTAATTCTTTGATGGGGCGGGCTCGAGTTCTACAACTTACCGGCTTACCTTCCCACAGTCTAAGGGAGGTGTTAGGTGCACAACGAGTTTGACGAAGGCCACGTTTGATACCTCTCTTTGGCTCGGGAGGATTTTCTGCTAAGCACGTATGCTTTTTGTAAAATTGGTTGTGCTTCTAACACCTCCCTAATCTAATTTGCCCAATCAATGGCCCATAGTCTAACCATGATCCCTCACTGCCCATCATATCCGATGAGAAATGATATAGACTCACTATTTTTGTTATGTGCAATCACATCTTCTTTAACTTGAACAAGAAATACGGAGTACATGTCATGTGAGTGTATAACAAAAATGGTGAGTGTATTTTAAATTTCCCCTACCTGATTTCTGTAAGAGAAGTTTCAAAAGTGTTGTCAGGAGTGTTAAGAGCATCTCCAATGCAAAACTCAAAAAGATCTCTATTCGTCCTATTTGTCGAGTTGCAAGCAATTCAGGACACTATTTTAATTAGTTTTATTTAGTTATCTTTGTCTAATAGTTGTCCTTAGCAAAACTGAAGCTGCATATAGTAGCATCCAAAAATAATAACTAATAAAAATCTCTCCCACTCAATAAAATATAACATAAATTTCGTAACATTTGATTGATACAAGTGTCCGTGCCCTAGGGCACGGGTTGTACCCTAGTATTTATATAAAGAAGGAGTTCTTGTTCATGTCAATTCTAATTCTAGAATGAGTGAAATATTGGCTGATTTTAGCAAAGAACTTAGAGTAGCTAAACACACTAAGTGCTAATCAAGAGATAAATATAGAGTAGTATTATTGAGATCACAACATCTGCTCATGTTCTTACATACTATACTAATTTGGTTTGGGAACTAATATAACTAGATGGTAAGAAAAACTAACATTTTACTTATTCAACCCATTTTACTTGTTGATAAAATACATATGGCGAGGTTTATAAAAACCAACTTATCCATGTATGGGTTGAATAAGTAAACTTCAAAGTTTACTTTCACATAGATGCGTAGCTATAGTCATCTGCTTCATAATTTGGGAAAAGAGTTGATAATACTACGAAAACTCCGAATATAACCGTAACAATGGCGTTGATGTTGACGAGAAATGCTTCTGGTCCGTACTTGTCAAGACCGGAAACCTGAAGGAAAGTGAGTTTCTCCAAAAACCCTAGTGCAGTTGTGCCTAAGGCTAAAATGTACACAAAGAGTCCAAATAGTGCGTGCCATGGAAGAGATTCAGCCCTAACTGTAGGTGACCCGCGCGGAAAGAAAAACACAACAAACCCGAATACCCACTGCAAAAAAGATACTCTAATGAGAAAGGTGGCTTTGAAAAAGAAAATAATTTATATCTTATCATTACGTCGACACAAGATGGAAAAAACATTAGGTTCAAAATCAATACCTGAATGAAGTATAGAAAGAGGACTACAATCCCTAGCCAAGAGTGCAAACTATATAAGTTGGGGATTGAAGTCTCATTGTGAAATTTGAAGGCAGCATAAGTCCCAACTATCCCAAGTACTAGGGCAACTCCATGGAGGACCAAATGTACCAACTTCTTCACTTCTTTCCTCCATGGAAGAGCTTTATAACTAATTATGGCTACATATATTTCACAAAATAGAGATTAAAATTTGCGCTCAAAGTAATTTAATCAATTATAAGAAAAAACAATGGAGAAGATTTATTCACTTACCTTCACCTCCTAAGATTATAAAACCAATCAGCATTAATACTGGATGCACCTGTAAATAAAGTACAAGAAATAAATTCGATTAGTTGAAATATGAGAAATGACAAAAAGGTAAAGTAGGAACGAAAAAATGATGATTTGATATATAGTTGACTTAGGAAAATGAAAGTTTAGGATTCAAAGAGTCTATTAGTCAAAATATGAGAATAAAACAGACTACTTAGTCAAAATCGTACGAGTCAATTCGGAACAAAACAAAATTAGGAAAAAAAAATGGAGAATGCAAAATGTGAAAAGAGTACAAAGAATAGAATGTAAGAATGGGTACATTGAAGATGAGAGATTTGTCAGTTGCAGATTGAAAAGCTAAGCCTCCTCTGAAATGAATATTCCAAACCAAAACCATAATAACTGCAACAAATCCTAATACATGTGATACAATTGTAAAGGGATATGCTCCTACTCTAAATGGATTCCCCATCTTTTCTCCTATCTACTTATTCTCCCTCACAAAACTTATTAGGCTAATAATACAAAGGAAGAAGCTAACTCATCTAATATAACCTTCCTCTGTTTCAAATCTTTCTTTTTTCAAGATTTTTTATACAAACGTTTTTACCTACCAAACTGTGAAAGTCTTCTCTATCATTAAGTAATTTGCTTGAAGAAAACAAAATTAAATGAAAGAGATTCAATGTCACGAGCACGTGCACAATGTTCGAAGATATATATAGTATATGTAAGTGAGTCTAACCATTCTCACCGGTATTGTGTGGTAAACACGGGAAAATCGTGGTTGTAGTCTTTTAGAAGGTGAAGTAAAGTATTAGTTATGTTTACTAAAATCCCAAGTAGATAATAATTAAGAAACAACATAATGAAATGTAAGAAAAGGTTTATGTTGGTTAATTAGCTAGACCACAAATGGATTCACTAATTAGGAAGTATAAACAAATCAAAGATATAAAAGAAAAAATCATTTTGAATTTAGATGCCTAGCCTATACACTTCATATAGCAAGTAAAACCTAGTTTAGCGAGCTTCATCTTTACTACTATTATAGACAATTGAATTTTATCTGTGGAGGTCTTCTTTGTATAACGTTTTTCTCCTACTTTCAAGAGTCTGTCTCCATGACCTTATAGTTATATATTTTTTTTATTAAAAACTTGCAAGTTTATAAAAATAATTAGGTGCCTCACCCAAAGTCATTTTTACATAGTCACAGGATTTTTTTTTTCATTAATTGCATATAATTGTATTTGATGTTGGAAGTGAGAAGTTTAGAACTATTCAAATCGCTAATTTCATATTCGATGAGCCAAGGAAACATTATGAAGATGCAACTGCATCTGAACTCAAAGTTCATCTTGATCCGGAATTCGATTTATTAGAAGTGGACGGGCATTTAGCTCTTCAAATTAAGATGAGTAGTTACATTATAAAGTTGTGGATATTTGATGATGAAAAGAAAGATAATACAACAACATCTAGTAACCAAAATTAGAGTGAAGTGACTATGATCTTGCCTTTTTGTTGGGGAAAATCTCAAGTGGTTTCTCTTCATACGATATCTAATCATATAATTCTGAAAAGATACGATATTAAAGTACCTTAAGACGTGGAGATGAAGGAGCGTACCATCTCTCTTTATTCTTTCGATCGGAAGAAGAATATATTCATTGAATTTGAAGTCGGAAAATTCCCTTGGAATACTAAACTTTGTTATTTTGCACTTCAATTGTTTGTCGAAGCATTTTGCCTGTTCCAAATTTAAGTAACATTACTCTTTCTAACTAATTTTAGAATGAACAGCCATATACACATTCCCAAAGTGAGTTGTTTTTTTACACTTATATGTTTGCAATTAAGATAAGTTATTTATATACTATCCTGCCATTCTAGTGGCGGTATTGCTACAAAACGAGCTCATGTTATGAACTAAATTACTGTGTGGAAATAATGTGATTGATATATCGAGTGAAAATGATGGTTGCTTTAAATGCTCTCCTAATTTTTTATTGTCTTTCGAGACTTGTAGGAAGGGAAGGACTAATATTGGAAGAGTTTTCTAAATCCTTACGTACCTCCTAGGAAGTTCAACAAGGTTTTAAGCACTCGAATTATTCCAACTTTAGCTATACGAGTCTCATTTTATGCATTTGAATACTATTCAAAACTAGGAATCTCTACAAATCTACTACTAGCAACTATATATTTGTTAATTATAATTTCTAAATGTTTTCTTTTATCTCAAGCAACCTCTCATTATGCTTATCACAAAGGGCAAAAGTAAGTTCATGTTTCCTTCAATGATATATTCAACTTTATTACGGTACTAATATTCTTCTTGAAACAATAGAAAATCTTGTTTTCTATCTACTCTTTATCTATTAAATTTAAGAGCGACATGTGCATTAAGTAGGGTGTCTCTATATTGACAATTAGAAAAAAGAATCTTCATTGACATTCGACAACTAGACTTTTAAAGTGTTTGTTAGAGTGTCCCGTGGAGATGTTCTAGAGCAATATATCGAGTGGGGCCTAATGTTATAGTGACCTATCATCTAAGTCATGGTGGTCTTAAACATTTTTTTACAGTTACTCAATAACCCCCACCACATTACACATGGTTGGTGATTTAACTTACCTACCCAACTAACTCCTTACTCCCCTTCTTGTTTTGGTCCCAAAAACAGATATTTATATAGGTGAAACCCACCGCACTCACATTCCTTCGTCTTTCTCACTCACTAGTGGTCATTTTTCTCTCTCTTAATTCTCAAGTGTGTCTGTGTCTCTGTGTGTGTGAGAGTTTGAGTGACAAACAGAAGAAACCAAAAACACATGCGACTCTCAAGTAGATAGAAAAGTTTGTGAAGTTACTGTCTGCTTTAAAGTTCTAGTGGGCTTCTATTGGTGACCCACATATTTGGGCCAAAAAAGTTGTATAATTGAAACCCTAGGGCCCCCTTTGGCCCTTGCCATCATAATTTCTAGACCTTTTTATTTTGTTGAAATATTAAACCTTAATATCAACTATATGATTATTATCTTTCAACAAAAAAAAAAAACTATATGATTATTATAGAAGCAATAGGTAGTGGATAGTTTTTTGCATACCAATGCAAATTCCCTTTGTTCTTCACGAAGTGTACAAAAATTGAAACCCTAGGGCCCCCTTTGGCCCTTGCCATCATAATTTCTAGACCTTTTTATTTTGTTGAAATATTAAACCTTAATATCAACTATATGATTATTATCTTTCAACAAAAAAAAAAAACTATATGATTATTATAGAAGCAATAGGTAGTGGATAGTTTTTTGCATACCAATGCAAATTCCCTTTGTTCTTCACGAAGTGTACAAAAATAGTCCAGACTAATCAAAATTACATTAAATGAGTTCTTTTTAGTGACAAAAATTCCTGTTACTTTCTTTTTTTGGCATTTGAGATCAACAATCAGTGAATCGCCCTACTGCAAAATAATATATGTGTAAACGTAACAAAATCCTCCATTTTTATTCATAGATCTGAAGGTCTGTGAGAGAAAAACACTATGAAAAAAGAAGATGAATTGTCTGAGCCCGGGTTCGAACCGGGGACCTCTAGTGTGTGAGACTAGCGTGATAACCGACTACACCACCCAGACGTTGTTGTTGGTTCCGATAGAATACACTATTTGTAGTATTAGAGATTCGACCCATATATAGTTTGTTAGGGATCCATAGATAGTTTAGATAAAATTTCTTGACATGAATACAACACAAAAGTGTGTATACACAATAGAAATTAGGTAGAAGTAATTGAAAAGTAGTTTGAGTCGTTGGACCATTTTCATCTGTACAAAAATGACACATACACTAGCTAGGTATATGAAGAACATGCATGAAAAAGTAACTAACTCTTTATACTATATATGAATTATTCGATCATAATCTTTTTTTTTTTCGCAAGAAGAAATGTTTTTTTGTTGGAAGTACATGAAGACATGTTGATAATGAAACCTAACTTTCTTAGTCCCACATCTTAGCTAGTAAAAGTTAGACCCTACTAACACAAACTAACCAAAACTCTTTCATCAACAAAAAAAAAACAAACTAACCAAAACTCTTCTACTATTTCTTCCATTAGGGTTGTCTTTTGTAATAGGTAAGGCCGTAAGGGGGTAATGGATTGGAGATGTCAGTAGAGATTGCAATTCCACCAATAGTTTTATTAGTAGTTGGGGATTTTTGAAATGTTTCCTTTATTCCTTCAGATATCTACTAGTATTTTTTTTTTTTTTGCAACATTTCAAATGTCTCTTAATGAGACCGTTGTTCATTTAGGGCACAAGATCACGATCATTCCAAGACATTTACTGGACACTTCAAATCGAACTGTCTGACACTTACGAAGATCACAACGGCAAGTTGATCACAAATTCGAGGTTAAAACGAAATTAACGCTAAATATTAAGGGTTCTTTGCCTTTACCCCCAATATTAATTGGTAATTGAGTCTACACTCTTTAATAATGGGTGATCGAGGTTACCCTTTTTGACTTAAAAATCCTAAGACAACGTTTGACTTGTCGAAAAAATATGACTGCCAAGAATAATAATCGGGTAACGTAATTTTAGTAATTATAATATCCTGCTTTAGTACTGTGTTTAGTTAAGAATATAATTCTAAAGACATAATTTGTCGGTAATAAATTAAATTTATAATTTTAATTCTTTTACGTGAAACGTGATCTTAATTTGTAGAAAGTAGTAAGTTCGGTCTTATTGGGACGGTAAGTCAATTACCAATTAGTGTTGAGAAGGTAAAGTCAAAAAATCTAAATATTAATTCTATTTTACCACATTTACCTTAGACTTTGATACCTTTGGACCACTTGAATAAACACTATGAACTCTTAACAAAAAAAAAAGAATAAACACTATGAATATCTTCATAAGTTTGTAGGTACTAAATGGATCCTATGTTACTCTATTTGCTAGTTGTCTACTTTGTCCTTTTCATAAAGAATTGGTTTCCTTATTATTCAAGGGCTATTCGAACTTTTAAATTCACATAATATAACTTCGGAGTGGACACAGATGCGATCGGTCTGTGTATGGATGATTAAGTAATATTGTAAAAGTAATATTTGTCTCACGTACCTTGTAATTTTGCTTATTTATCTACTTCACCAGAAACAAAACATTGAAATAGTAAACAATTTCAATATTAGATAGCAAACAAGAAAAAATCAACCGTACTTTTGTGATTAATTTATTAATTGGTTGCCTATTTTTTACGTTGTTGGCATACATTATTAATTACTAAAAGGAAAAGCAAAAAATATTTACATAGAGTATACTATATACTGATGCTTTGGTGACAATCTCGTGCACATAATCTTAATTAAATAAGAAATTATTATTATGGGTATCACACTCGAAAGAACACTTGCAGACATAATAGAATTTCAGATATAATATCTAATCATATGAAAATACAATACGTATTATTGTCAAGCAACTGCAAAAAAACAAACAATGAGAGTCTAAAAATGTCATGAAGTGACTAAATGTATCGATTACTCCACTCACTAACTTTATAACTGTCATATCTCACACATCACAATAGGGGAACTAATATTGTTCCAATCAAAATGGACTCCTTTGTAAGTGACCTTATGGGATGATAATGAGAGACAATAACCTAAACCATTCACATCCATTAAAAGTTAGAAGACAATGAGGTTTATAAAAGTAAACATATTTCCTTGAGATGCTAAAAGATATTATTTCATTGTCTCTTTATTTAAAAAAAGAAAAACCCCAAGAGGATGAAACAATTCCAGTCTAAAAGATCAAAAAAGAAGACCAATCACATAAAATTTTGTCTATTTTTTATTAGTAGAGATATCGACAAGAAATAAATAAATAAAATTATTATGGGGTCCATCTGATTTTGGTATCTAATGAGGTGGGAATTTCTGGTTTGACAGAAATTAGGTGTGAGAAAGATCTTCAAACTTTGGGTTTTTCTGGTTTTGAGAGACTGAAAATCCTCTCAAAGGGCTTCCAATGGTGAATTGAAACACAGTATAAGAAGATGTTTAGGTCAGCAAGATGGAAGACTGATAAACCCAAAATCAAAGTTGTATTCAAGTTGCAGTTTCAGGTCACTCAGGTACCATTTTTTTACTGTCATACAAACAAATTTCTATACTTTAAGCATCAAATCTAAGATGGGTATCTTCTAATTTTGTTGAACTGGTTTTGAGTTCACTGAAATTTGAAGTTTTGGGGTGTTTAAAGAGGTGACAATTTTATTGTAATGCAAGCACATATCATACACTTTTAACATCAAATCTGAAGTGGGTATTTTGTAATTTTGGTTAACTAGTTTCATTTCATGGAATTTGAAGTGGGTTTCATCTGGTTTTAGTTAACATTGTTAGATTCCTGTGAAATTTGAAGGTTTGGGTAGGCAAGGAAGTGATAGATTGTAGTTTCAGGCAACTCAGGAACCTTTTGTACTGAAATGCAAGGGAATTTTGTGACATTTTATCATCCATTTTGAAATGGGTTTCTTCTAATTCTGATCAAACTGTTTAAATTTTGCTTAATTTTGATGATTTAAGTGGGCAGAGATGTGCTTTTGCCTAAATGTAAACAATTTGAGATCTATAGAACTCTGCCCTTACTTTTTTGTTTTTCATATCTTAAACTTTTTAGGTTCCTCAGTCAGGATGGGATAGTTTAATGCTGTCTTTGATCAATGTGGATATTGGAAGACCGACTGTGAGATTGGATAAAGTTTCCGTTCGTGATGGAGCTTGTCGTTGGGAGCGTCCAATTTGTGAAACAATCAAGTTCGCTCAAGAGACAAAAACTGGAAAATTCAATGAAAAAATCTACAAAGTCATTGTTTCTAGTGTAAGAATTGTCCATGTTTAGGTTTTGTTCTCATATTTGGTCTAACTTGATTTGTTTTCCTTTTGGGGTTCTTTTTTATGATTCTTCTTCGTTCCCACAGGGATTATCGAAATCTGTCATTCTAGGAGAAGCTGCCATTGATTTTTCCGAGTACACCGAGGCAATTAGACCTACTTCTGTTTCATTTTCTCTCAAGAACTTGAATTCCACTGCAGTTCTTCATGTTAGTAAATTTCTCATACAAATACACTCGTTAATTAGATTTCTTTGTTGCATTTCGTATTGTTTCTGTTGGCAATAGTGCAACTATGTATGATTTGTTTATATTCTAGTGCTTCATGGCTTAAAGAGTTTCTTCTTGATATTTTGAGTTGACGATAATCTTTTGGAGTTGGACAGGTATTAATTCAGAGACTGCACGGAGACGTTTATCAAAGGTGAATTCCCATTCAATTTTCTGGTATCAACTAGTTCGGATATAACTTAATCCTTTTTTCTCTGTCATTTTTCTAGTGGGGTTGAAGAAAATGGACACTTAACAGCTGAATCCCAAGTAAGTATTTCTATACATCAGTTCGTGTATGGTAAGTGATGCAAAATCGGTTCGACACGAGTGGGTTCCATGTTCGGTGCTCACAGTTGAGGATTCTAAAGATGGGATTCTACTTTCTAGTGAGAAAATATACATCAACAATGATTGCAAATGTATGTTCTTGAATTTGTTTCTGGTTTTTTGACAGGATGAATCCTCACAGATATCTGTTCGATCTGAAAATGGTGATGCCAATGGCAACCTCGTAACACCTAGAGGTGATGATGCTATATCGACATCTGGTTCTGAGAACAGTTCTGAACGAAATACCCCTCGAGAATTTGGACCAACAAGTTTGACGAACAGCAATATAAACCACCAAGGACCTACCAGTTTCCTATCGACTCTGAGCCGTAGTCCTATGGCTCATAAGAGATCAAGCACAGAATGGTCAGTTAGTTCAGCTCCGGGTGGAAGTACAGATGACTCGACAAATAGTTCGGAAGATAACCTTACAAAAGAAAGGTTTGTACAACCCTCTGATCTCTCAGTCGAAAAGCTCAAAAGTGATATTGTTAATTTGGCAAGGCAAGCAGAAGTGTCTGAGCTCGAATTACAGACACTTAGGAAGCAGATTGTGAAGGAGAACAAAAGGGGACAAGACCTTTCGAGAGAAGTAGTTAGTCTGAGGGAAGAGAGAAATGCACTCAGGAAAGAAAACGAACAACTCAAGTCCTCTCAGAAGCATACCAAAGTTTCGAGCAAATTTGAGTTTGGGAGTGAAGATTCAGCATCTCTAGTGGAAGAACTCAGACAAGAACTGAATCATGAGAAAGATTTGAATAAAAATCTTCGGTTACAATTACAGAAGACACAAGAGTCGAACTCGGAATTGATTCTTGCCGTGCAAGATCTTGAGGAAATGTTGGGGAAGAAAAACCGGGGTATATCGGAACTTTCAAAAGGATCAGCTCGAAATGAGGTAGATGTAATAGTCCCCAACCATGAAACGAGTGAGGACGATGAGCAAAAAGCATTGGAGATGATAATTAAAGAACATGATGATGCCAGAGATGTTTATATGCTTGAGCAGAAGATGATAGACCTGTATAACGAAATAGATGTATATCAAAGAGACAGAGATGAGCATGAGATGCAAATGGAACAGCTAGCTTTGGATTATGAGATTTTGAAGCAGGAAAACCATGAGTTATATTCGAAGTTAGAAAAAAATCGTGTGAGAGCAGAACCAAAGACCGAATTGGAACTTCAGATTCAAATTAAGAATATGGAGAATCAAATGAAGAATCGAGAAGAGCAATGCTCCGTCTCTTTGGCTACCATAAGCGAACTTGAAGCCCAGGTTGAAAGCTTGGGGAGACAACTGAAGAATCGTGACGAGGAATTTTCTAACTCTTTGATCACTATAAGTGAAATTAAAACCCAAGTTGAGATCTTGACTAAAGAATTGAAGAATCAAGAAGATAAACTCTCGGTCTCTTTGGTTACAAAAAATGACCTTGAAAATCAGGTGAAGAGCTTGGGGAGAGAAATGAAGAGTCAAGAAGACGAATACTTAACCTCTTTGGCTACCATAAGTGAACTTGAAGATCTGGCCAAGAGCTTGGAGAAAGAACTTGAGAAGCAGGTTCAAGAGTTTGTATCAGATTTGGAAGATTTGACGCGTGCGAAAGTTGAGCAGGAGAAAAGGGCCATCTTAGCAGAGGAGGCGTTAAAGAAGACAAAATGGGCTAATGCAAACACAGCTGATAGGCTCCAAACAGAAATTGAAAGGCTGTCCACGGAAATGGTGTTCATATTTGACGCAAATGAAAAGTTGACAAAGGAAGCAGTGGAAGAAGCTAATGAAACACGTCTGCAGAAAATCCATCTTGAGGATCTTCTTGAGAAAGCGAATAAAGAGATTGGGTTGGTTAAAAATCAATATGAAGGAAAATTTAAAGATCTTTTTGACCAAATAGAAACTAGAAAAGTACAAGAAAAGATGGTAGGACATGACAATGGGTCCATGAATCTCCAATTCAATAAAGAGCATGAAGAAAAACTTGAAGAAGCTTGTGGAAACGAGCTGGAGAATGAAAATTTCCAAACAAAGGCATTTTGTAGGAGTGACCTACTGAAGAAAGAAGTCCTTTTGCTAGAAGAAGCCAAATCACTCGAGGTAATTGTGCAATTTCATAGAATGCATGGCTTTTGATGATAAAAATAAGCTTCTTTGCTAAAAACATATCTAATATCAAACTGTTTTCCTTATTGCAAATAGCAGAATGGCAAGTGACCCACTCGGTTAAACTCTTCAGTATTACCAATAGATGAGGAGTCCAAATCACTCCAAATGCATGACATGCGTCCCTTCCTCTTAAGTGTGTTGAAGGGGCCTTGCCCTGCACACTAAACCCTAGGATTTATGTCCTAGAGCTATGGTTCATTTTGCAAGTCCCTAAGCACTGGTTCCCATGTCGACCACCATGAAAATCAGGATTTGAAGCACTCTACCACCGGCCCACAAAATCATAACTACGACACAGTAAATACCAAAATACGGCCACGGGCCCAGAGGCGCAGGCTGGACTTACATTAAAGAACACTAATGAAATTATATGCCCCTGTTGGGCCTGTTCTATGTGCTGGTACCATATCCTAGAGACACTATTAAATTCCCTTTGCAAGAATCACATAATTTCGAAATGTCCCATTTATGGTTCTTGTCTTATATCCTAGCTTCCTTCGGAATAATCTTTGTGAAATCATGTTGATACATGTGTGAAAATGATCGCCTTGTAAATCCAACAGATGCAGATACCGCAAAAGGAAGACACTCTCGAGAAATCAACCCAAGAAATCTTAGAGGAAGAAGAGGAACTAGGGGACAAGGTTGAACAGCTTGAAAAAGGAATGGAAGATCACAATCAAGAGAATAATACCAGTGACATTGAAATCAAATGGCTAAAAAGGTTCATTAACGTAAATTAGACACTGATTTTCGATAATGTCAACCTTTACTAATTTTCTTGTTTGTGTACTTAAAATGTTTTCCGTTTTCATCTCCACAGAGAAAACGAAGATAAAAACCTCAATGAGGTGTTACACGAAATGCAAATATTGAAGAAAAGGAACAACTCTATGGAAGGTGAGCTAAAAGATATGCAAGGAAGATATTCTGAGTTAAGTCTCAAGTTTGCAGAAGTAGAAGGTGAAAGACAACAACTCGTAATGGCAGTTCGAAACCTGAAAATTTCTCAGAAAATCTAAATCATCGTTGGGATTGAAGCAGATGGAAAATGTTAGTAGGTCCTGGTTTTGTGCTTAAGTTGTAGCTATGGTCTATGAACACGAAAAACTGTAGTATGTATATCCATAAAGTAGTCTTTCTTTTAAGAGCTTGTTTTTCTGTCTACCCTTTTAGGAGGAAAACTTAATAAGGAATTAGGTTTTTAAGATAGGTCAGTTTGCTTTAAGGGTAGATACAGGTCCTGCAATTCCATTGAAGTTGTTTTGAAAAACCAAAAGAATGTAAAGTTTCTTTCATTGATCCATTCTTTTCCATTATTGAGTTCTTCATTTACAATTCTGCAATGTTACATTTATATATTTCCAACTGAACCTTTGAGAAACTGATACATGAGCCGAATTGAAACCAAAAACAGAATGTCGCTTGTCACCCCTGACTAAAACTTGAGTCTTGGGTGGCTCCATCAGTGGAGCGGATGGTACCTCAGACTGGTTGAGCCGCCCAACGAGTAAATCAGAGTTTCAGCTGGTTGACTGGTAGAAGGACATTGCCACCGTTACAACGAAGAATAAGTAACTCAAGAAAACAATAATGGAAGTAATAGTTGCACAAAAACAAGAGATTTATTTGGTTCAGTTGGTCATATTTATTCTATGTCGAATAATGACGCCATGATTTTCATTATGAATGAGAAACAAAATTAGAGAGACTTCTGAGCATTTGTAATTCACTGGTACCTAGCACTCAGCCGCCTCCAACTTTCTGACTCCAAAAATTAAATACACCATTTACATTGATAACAACTCCTATAAGATTAGGACACTCATAGTAAACAGGTTGGCACAAGTGAGTGTGTTTCGGTAAAAATAAGTAAAACATTTTTTCTTGAAGACGACTACGATCTACGTACGTCGTGATATTTGGCATTTGATACATCATAGATATGTTAGGCTCGATAACAACCCACTTAAACATTAACAAGACGGGTCTATAGCCCAACAAGATAATGGCCTGGAACCTAACAACATTATTTATACCCTCATAATCCCAATTCAAATAACCAAAGATTCTATCTTCTCTGGAATTCGAACTTGAGACATCCAGGATTTTCTGGAGTTTACGTCAACACCTTGGAACCACTTGGGCTACCAACGGTTGACAAAAGAAGTAAAACTTGTGATGGGTGAATAAAAGTGAGTGTGTCTGATAAAAAGGGTAGGTGTAAATAACATTTTCATTGCCCTCATTTCTAGGGATATTCTTAAGATTTCATTCTCTCATGTGATGATGCCACTGGTTGCTTTTGTTACTTCATTTAAATATGAACAATTCCATAAGACCCAAATATTGTTGGTAGCATTTTCTTCTTCTAACATAATTTGACATTCATGAACCAATCCTATGTCCCTACCTTATCCTAAACAAGAATATCAATATGAAAGATTTCTTTGTTGAGTGTTTACAAAAACCCTAATTAATTTTGTTGCAATGAATCTCATATTTGTCCCACCGTAGTTAGAGAAAATTGGAAAAATATGTTAGGGTTTAGGGTCTTGCTTAAGAAACCATAATTGTTGTTTTAAGTTTTTTGCCCATAAGTTTGACTATATGGTATGTTTTCATTTAGCCCATCCATCCGGGGTAATTTCTAGAAAGGTCAAAATAATATTGAAAATGAGTAGAAAAGCACAAAACATTTGAAAATTGTTATTCAGGTCAAAAAGTGTGCAAATACTAAAATACCCCTTTTTGTCATTTTGTGTAACTAAATTCTTTTATTTTTCTTTAAATTTTAAATCGATATAACTTTTGTTTGAGATGTCGGATTTCTATAAAAATTATATATTTAGAAATGATTTTTCATTAGCTTTCTAACGAGGTCCACTTTCAATACTTTTTTTCAAAAAAAAAATCCAGAAAAAAACGACGTTTTTTTCCTTTACGTTTTTATGCAAACGTGTTTGCAACAATCTGTTATGCAAACGTGTTTGCAACAGTCTGTTATGCAAACGTGTTTGCATAAATCTGTTCAGCAAACATGTTTGCATAACTACAAACATGTGTTTGCATAATGTAAACTGCAAACTGTGTTTGCAAAATATAGACTGCAAACATGATTTGCAAGCTTTGCGAAATATTATAATTTTGAGTTGCAAAATGGTTTTTATCCATGTCATAAGAGTTTAATTCCTCCTTCAAAGAAAGTGAGCCTCGATCAGTTAACATGGTCTCAGAGCAAAATTTGTAGTTCGAGTATATTTGGCATAACACTGGGAGGAGTGTTATTGGATGTGAATCATTACATTGCTATTGCCACAAACCACAATCATATGTTGGTTTTATACACATTTTCCTTTTTTTTGAACTACATTATCCTTATTTACTAGCTTGGAGAATAAATATAAATTGTAATCAACAGTGCCTCTAGATATTTCAAGTAAGCTAAAAGTTCTAGAATTTTGACGAGAGTTTATGTCATATCATTTGAGATTGTACTGCAAGTTCAGTTAATTTGACCTAAATTTCAAATTTATGTATATAGAACATCAGCATTACTACTAACTCCCCTCTTTAAGCTTCAAAATTTAACAAATTGTATTCTATCACTCCAAAGCCCTAATCAAACACAATCTATAAATTTTTACCAAATCAAAATACATGATTTTTCTATTAATTACTCAGTCAAATAAGTGCAACAAAAACAATTAAAAAGAAATTAGCAGGAATTAATGAATTTCAACAACACAAGAAGCAATGGAGATTAAGATCCTTACATGAACTCAAACATGATGATGATTCAAACTTATCCTCGTATGGTGGAACTGAATTGAGTTTCTTTTGTTTTGATCCCGTTAATCGATTTCATGATGTGATCCGAATAGCTTATTAACTTATAACTTTCTTTCTCTGTCTAACTTTCTCTCTCTAACTTGTTGGAGAGAAGACCTGAATAAGAGAACGGTTCAGAACTGACAAAAATGGAGGAAAAGCCAAAAATCTCAAAACCTCAAAACCCAAACGAAATGAAAAGAAATCACTGAAATCATCCTAAAGTGATTATCATATCAATCTCAAACGAAGTTGGTTTCTCACAATCGATTCATTTTTCATTCCCATGGATTGATTTAATTGTTAAAGAGATGGAGAGAGATAGATGTGATCGCATGAAAAATGTCGTCATAAAATCACCATGATTCACCAACAAAGAAGAAGAAGAAGAACAATGAGAAAACGATGAAAAAAGATTTGAGATTTTTTGGGAGAGAAAGTAGTTTTAGTAGGAGGGTATTCTAGGAACAAAAATAATAAGAAATGACCTGATTAGTAATTTTTCATATTATTTCAAACTTCATATATCATTAACCATAATATTTTGGTAACTACTACTTAGGAAAAAATCTAGGAGTTTTTAGTTATTATGATAATTTTGTAAACCTAAATAGCCATTTATAATAATAAAATAAAAATACATTTGAGTAAATTTGACCCATTATAAATACATCATTTACCAAATCATGTGTTGACTCTGCATTTTAACCAACATTATATATTTATGTTAACACATACGTGTATAAATGTTCAAAGAGAACAATTGTACTTTGCACAGAGGGTGCGACTTTTTCAACAAAATTTCTTGATATCATAACTTAAAAAGTTTCTACAACTTAACATTATCAAATCAGAATCTAAATGACACCCCTTGTTTGCCCAGACTCCAACCGACCTCTTCAACTTCATTTATTTCTCTTTATTATTGTGTGGGAGCACTTGAATTAAATTGAGTAGGACAACCTTCAATTTTTGGCGTGAAAGAAAATAAGTGTGATGTGCTTACGTGCAAGAATGAAAGTTGCGGTGCTAGGGTTCACATTTTAGCAAGAAGTTTTATGTTATACATTCAGACTTCCCTACCGACAACCTATTTACTACACATTTTTACTTGTAAACAACTATTTTGTGTTTCGAGACTACACCAAAGTCAAATTTGTTCTCAGAAAACAACTGGATATCTCTCTCTTCTCAATTATGACAATAACTATTTAATTGATAATTTATACCAAAATTGAGAATTTAATATTAATGACAATTATAATAATGAGAAAATTTAATAATATATTATTGAATAATACCAATGTCTTGAAGAATGTTGAAAACCTCAAGGGATACTCTCTCGAGTAGAGCTCCTTAGTATTTATAGAGATGAACATAGGGTTTAAGTGTTACAAGAATGCCCTTGATCAAGGGACAAAAACAAAACATAAACCTCACTCTCATAACTAACACTTAACACTAACATAAGTATAACTAACTATGACATAACCATAACTAACACTTAACATCCCCCCTCAAGCCGAACGTCGTTTGACAAGGGAGAGCTTGAATCTTAGATCATTAAACCTTGAAGTGGAGAGACCCTTTGTAAATATGTCAGCTACTTGCTCACTACCAGGTAAGAACTTGACCACTAACTTCTTGGCTGCAACTTGTTCTCTAACAAAGTGAAAATCAATGGAAGCATGTCGAGTTTTTGAGTGCAAGATGGGATTTACTGCAAGATAGGTAGCACTTATGTTATCACAGTGAACAATGGGAGGTGTTTGAACATGAAACCCAAGCTCTTGAAGCAAATTCTTCAACCAGATCACATCTGCACTTGTGTGAGCAACAGCTCTATATTCTGCCTCAGCTGAGGATCTTGCCACTGTTGGTTGTGTTTTTGAAGACCATAAAATCAAATTAGGACCAAGATATACACATGAACCAGAGGTAGATCTTCTATCATCAGGAGAACCTGCCCAATCTGCATCAGAGAAACCCAATATAGGCATTGATGATGATTTTCGAATGCAAATTCCTTCATTTATTGAACCCTTTAGATATCTCAATATTCTCTTGGCTGCAGTTAAATGAATTGAAGAAGGAGAAGACATGAATTTTGACACTTGATTTACAGCATAGCAGATGTCTGGTCGAGTAAGAGTTAGGTATTGTAGTGCACCAACAAGACTCCTAAATGGATAGGCATCTGATAAAGTCTCCCCATCTAGTTGTGAAAGTTTCTTACCAGAGAGGACAGGTGTGGATACTGATTTGGAGTTTGCCATACCAAATTTGTGTAAGAGATCATTGATGTATTTGGATTGAGTGAGAATGATTGATGTTGAGTCTCTAGATGCCTCCATCCCTAAGAAGTATTTGAGATCACCCATATCTGACATATCGAATTTGGTCTTCAACTTCTGAATTAATTGATTGAGTAATAGAGAAGAAGACCCAGTCACAATAATATCATCCACATAAAGTAACAAAATGGTTAATCCCAAAGAAGAATTATAATAAAACATTGAAGGGTCTGAAATGGATTGAAGAAATCCCAATTGAAATAAGAAGGAACTGAATTTGAAGTGCCAAGCTCGAGGAGCTTGCTTCAGGCCATATAGAGCTTTTCTTAATTTACAAACATGATTAGGAAATCTCGGATCAATAAAACCTTTGGGTTGATTCATGAATATAGCTTCAGATAAATCACCATTTAGGAAGGCATTTTTCACATCTAATTGTCTTATAGACCAAGAACCAGAAACTGCAAGAGATAAGATAGCTCTAATGGTGGCTGGACGCACTACAGGGCTAAAAGTTTCATCATAATCTATCCCATGTTGTTGAGAGTAGCCTCTAGCCACTAGCCGAGCCTTGTACCTCTCAATTTGACCATTTGCTCTTTGCTTTACTTTGAAAATCCACTTACAGTCGACAATATTCATATTAGGATCTTTAGGGACGAGGGTCCATGTGTTATTTTTATGGAGTGCAGACATTTCGTCCTCCATTGCTTGTATCCAATGCTTATGCTTCGAAGCTTGATGAAATGTAGTGGGTTCATCAAGCTCCAAAGTATTGGAATCCCTAGAGCTAGATAGAGAAACAGAGCTTAGTAAGACCTTTGGTTTTCGAGTACCATCCTTAGTTCGAGTGATCATAGGGTGAGTAGATGTTGTGGAAGGAGGTTTGGATGGGAGAGATGAAGATGGAGGTTGATGAACAGGTGGAGAAGATGATGTCTGGTTATTTAGAAGTGAGGTAGTTGGAGAAGACGACCGTTGGTTTAGGGTATTGGTGGTGGGTTCAGAAAAGGCTGACTGGTCTGATGAAGAAGGGTTGGTGGCCACATGGACGTCAGATGTAGGGTACTGATTGTCGAGAGGTGGAGTGGGTGATGAAGTAGTGGGTGAAGATGAGTTATAGTGACTAACCACTGGAGCCGTTGGATTAGAAGGTGGGTGACGATCACTGATGTGAGTGGAGCGTAAGATTTGTTGAGTTGGTGGACGGCTAATGTGTGGGCGAGGTGGTCCAGGTGGACCAGTGAGCTCTGAGTCTCTGAGTGGGACTGACCACGTCAGAGATAGTGGAGGGAAATTAGGGTTTTTAAAAAGGGGAAAGTTGGAATTAGGGTTTGGAATAGAAGAAGAAGACCGAAAAGGGAATTGAAATTCATCAAAAATTACGTTTCGTGAGATATAGATTCGAGATGAATTGATATCCAGACAACGGTAACCTTTGTGATTGATGCTATAACCAAGAAAGATACATGGTTTAGATTTGAAATCAAGCTTAGAAGATCGATATGCTGTTAATAGTGGAAAACAGAGACAGCCAAATGATCGAAGGAAATTATAGTTGGGTTTCTTGTGAAACAATCTTTCAAATGGTGAGATACCTTTATGAATCGAAGAGGGAAGCTGATTGATTGTAAAAATTGCAGTCTGAAAAGCATCTGGCCAAAATTTAATGGGTGCAGAGGACTGATGAAGAAGACAGAGTGCTGTTTCCACTAAGTGTCGAATTTTTCGTTCAGCCACTCCATTCTGTTGAGGAGTGTGGGGACAAGTTCTGCGATGGATAATTCCATTTTGAGTAAGAAAATCAGAGAATTCATTGCTAATGTACTCTCCACCTCCATCAGTTTGGAAAATTTGAACAGACTTTGAGAATTGGGTTTCTACCATTTGTTTGAAAATTTTGAAGTGAGAGAAGACTTCTGACTTGTTCTTAAGAAAGTAAATCCAGGTATATCGAGTATAATCATCAACAAACAATAATACATAACGATAACCTAAATTAGATAAAGTAGGGGATGGACCCCAAAGATCAGAATGAATAAGCTCATTTGGAAATTTTGATTGATGATTAACTGAAAGATAAGGAAATTGATGGTGTTTACCCAAAACACAGCTATCACATTTAAACTTAGTCATTACAGAATTAGATAATGGTAATAACTTTTGATTAACTAAAAACTTAAAGCTTGAACTGTTGACATGTGCAAGACGACGATGCCAAACTTCAGGGGAGGTGCGAGAACCAGGTGGAACAGCTTGAGCAAAGAGATT